>NC_064617.1:96452271-97702271 GCF_023898315.1 Schistocerca nitens
GCAGACATCAAGCCGATAATCAAGTTCCTCCCACACTCGGCGCAGCATGTCCACATCAATGAGTTCGAAAGCATCGTTGATGCGAGCTCGCAGTTCTCGCACGTTTCTTGGTAGAGGAGGTTTAAACACTGAATCTTTCACATAACCCCACAGAAAGAAATCGCATGGGGTTAAGTCGGGAGAGCGTGGAGGCCATGACATGAATTGTTGATCATGATCCCCACCACGACCGATCCATCGGTTTTCCAATCTCCTGTTTAAGAAATGCTTCTGCTTTAGACTTTTCCGTAAGATTTTCCAAACCGTCGGCTGTGCTACGTTTAGCTCCCTGCTTGCTTTATTCGTCGACTTCCGCGGCTACGCGTTAAACTTGCCCGCACGCGTTCAACCGTTTCTTCGCTCACTGCAGGCCGACCCGTTGATTTCCCCTTACAGAGGCATCCAGAAGCTTCAAACTGCGCATACCATCGCCGAATGGAGTTAGCAGTTGGTGGATCTTTGTTGAACTTCGTCCTGAAGTGTCGTTGCACTGTTATGACTGACTGATGTGAGTGCATTTCCAGCACGACATACGGTTTCTCGGCTCCTGTAGCCATTTTGTCTCACTGCGCTCTCGAGCGCTCTGGCGGCAGAAACCTGAAGTGCGGCTTCAGCCGAACAAAACTTTATGAGTTTTTCTACGCATCTGTAGTGTGTCCTGACCATATGTCAATGAATGGAGCTACTATGAATTTATGAAATCGCTTCAATCATTTGTAATAGCCCTGTATATTATGCAATTCAGACTTAGGAGCCTGGCAGAGGATTCGTCGAACAACTTCCACGCTGCTCCTCTACCGTTCCACTCTCTAACAGTTTTGTCGGTATATTTGTTTTATTGCTTAGAATTTACCTTAGTGTGCCATCTTAGGTGAAATGTCTAGCCATCAAAGTTAGAACAGCGGTCGTTTATATCACATTGCCCTCTTCAGAGCTACCGAAGCTACTGAAATTAGGACACTTTGGATGGCGACGAGTTCGATTTAGACACTAACGTACTGGGTGATTTTCTCGGGAAATTTCACCTGTACAGCAGCAACAGAACCTACAACCGCCTCAGGCGAGAAAATAATGTTCATTTTGTCCTTCAAGCAAATGGAGAATGACGACATTTTGCAAGCACTGCTCCACAGCAATTTCTGCAGAACACAGAGGTAGTAGGTCTTGCTTAATTTGCAATAATAGTGTCTCCAGCAGAAGAATCTGCTCGTTTTGTATGCAAAATGCTCTTGGAAACATAAATATTTGTAGCGGATGCATAACATAGATTATGACTTCTTTTCCAACAATATTCTGAGCAGTAAAACTGTAATGACAGGGTATAAAACAGTTCATTCTGTACTTATTTTGTATGTGCCATACCATTGGAGACCTAATAATTTAATTAACTACCATATAACCTATGAATTATGATTTCCCCCGCCACCTTTACTGTTCTAGAACTAAAGAAGACTACAGAGCTTTAAGAACGCACTGTGCGATATGTTGTACACTCTAGGTGTCCGACTTTGGCCAGACATGTCCGCCTTTCTACGGTCGTGTCCTGCCAGACAGTACAAGGCTGCTCTGTTCGGCTTTTGTTAACGCTTTCTAGAGAGGTAGACAACGTACAACTAAAGCCTGATCCATGCTATCGACCGAAGGAGGAATAATGAGCTGTACCTTAAGGCTATATATAGGGTGTTTCAAAAATGACCGGTATATTTGAAACGGCAATACAAACTAAACGAGCAGCGATAGAAATACACCGTTTGTTGCAATATGCTTGGGACAACAGTACATTTTCAGGCAGACAAACTTTCGAAATTACAGTAGTTACAATTGTCAACAACAGATGGCGCTGCGGTCTGGGAAACTCTATAGTACGATATTTTCCACATATCCACCATGCGTAGCAATAATATGGCGTAGTTTCTGAATGAAATTACCCGAAACCTTTGACAACGTGTCTGGCGGAATGGCTTCACATGCAGATGAGATGTACTGCTTCAGCTGTTCAATTGTTTCTGGATTCTGGCGGTACACCTGGTCTTTCAAGTGTCCACACAGAAAGAAGTCACAGGAGTTCATGTCTGGCGAATAGGGAGGCCAATCCACGCCGCCTCCTGTATGTTTCGGATAGCCCAAAGCAATCACACGATCATCGAAATATTCATTCAGGAAATTAAAGACGTCGGCCGTGCGATGTGGCCGGGCACCATCTTGCATAAACCACAAGGTGTTCGCAGTGTCGTCTAAGGCAGTTTGTACCGCCACAAATTCACGAAGAATGTCCAGATAGCGTGATGCAGTAATCGTTTCGGATCTGAAAAATGGGCCAATGATTCCTTTGGAGGAAATGGCGGCCCAGACCAGTACTTTTTGAGGATGCAGGGACGATGGGACTGCAACATGGGGCTTTTCGGTTCCCCATATGCGCCAGTTCTGTTTATTGACGAAGCCGTCCAGGTATAAATAAGCTTCGTCAGTAAACCAAATGCTGCCCACATGCATATCGCCGTCATCAATCCTGTGCACTATATCGTTAGCGAATGTCTCTCGTGCAGCAATGGTAGCGGCGCTGAGGGGTTGCCGCTTTTGAATTTTGTATGGATAGAGGTGTAAACTCTGGCGCATGAGACGATACGTGGACGTTGGCGTCATTTGGACCGCAGCTGCAACACGGCGAACGGAAACCCGAGGCCGCTGTTGGATCACCTGCTGCACTAGCTGCGCGTTGCCCTCTGTGGTTGCCGTACGCGGTCGCCCTACCTTTCCAGCATGTTCATCCGTCACGTTCCCAGTCCGTTGAAATTTTGCAAACAGATCCTTTATTGTATCGCTTTTCGGTCCTTTGGTTACATTAAACCTCCGTTGAAAACCTCGTCTTGTTGCAACAACACTGTGTTCTAGGCGGTGGAATTCCAACACCAGAAAAATCCTCTGTTCTAAGGAATAAACCATGTTGTCCACAGCACACTTGCACGTTGTGAACAGCACACGCTTACAGCAGAAAGACGAAGTACAGAATGGCGCACCCACAGACTGCGTTGTCTTCTATATCTTTCACGTCACTTGCAGCGCCATCTGTTGTTGAAAACTGTAACTACTGTAATTTCGAAAGTTTGTCCGCCTGAAAATGTACTGTTGTCCCAATCATATTGCAACAAACGGTGTATTTCTATCGCTGCTCGTTTAGTTTTTATTGCCGTTTCAAATATACCGGTCATTTTTGAAACACCCCGTACATATACAGGAAGGACCATTGAATGTGGCCAGGCCAAATATCTTACGAAAAAAGCGTCAAACGAAAAAACTACAAAGAACGAAACTTGCCTAGCTTGAAGGGGGAAACAAGACGGCGCTGTGGTTGGCGCGCGAGATGGCGCTGCCATAGGTAAAACGAATATCAACTGCGTTTTTTTAAAAATAGGAACCCCCATTTTTATTATATATTACTGTAGTACGTAAAGAAATATGAATGTTTTAGTTGGACCACTTTTTTCGCTTTGTGATACGTGGCGCTGTAATAGTCACAAACATACGGCTCACAATTTTAGACCAACAGATGGCAACAGGTAGGTTTTTTAAATTAAAATACAGACTGTAAGTACGATTGAAGATTTTATTTCCGTTGTTCCAATGTGATACATGTACCTTTGTGAACTTATCATTTCTGAGAACGCATGCTGTTACAGCATGATTACCTGTAAATACCACATTAATGCAGTAAATACTCAAAATGATGTCCGTCTATCTCAGTGCATTTCGCAATACGTGTAACGACATTCCTCTCAACAGCGAGTAGTCCGCCTTCCGTAATGTTCGCACATGCATCGACAATGCGCTGACGCATGTCGTCAGGCGTTGTCGGTGGATCACGATAGCAAATATCCTTCAACTTTCTCCACAGAAGGAAATCCGGGGACGACAGATCCGATGAACGTGCAGGCCATGGTATGGTGCTTCGACGACCAATCCACCTGTCATTAAATGTGCTATTCAATACCGCTTCAACCGCACGCGAGCTATGTGCCGGACATCCATCATGTTGGAAGTACATCACCATTCTGCCATGCAGTGAAACGTAGTAACATCGGTAGAACATCACGTAGGAAATCAGCATACATTGCACCATTTAGATTACCATCGATAAAATGGAGTCAATTATCCTTCCTCCCATAATGCCGCACCATACATTAACCCGCCAAGGTCGCTGATGCTCGACTTGTAGCACCCATCGTGGATTTTCCGTTGCCCAACAGTGCATATTATGCCGGTTTACGTTATCGCTGTTGGTGAATGACGCATCGTCGCTAAATAGAACGCGTGCAAAAACTCTGTCATCGTCCCGTAATTTCTCTTGTGCCCAGTGGCAGAACTGTACACGACGTTCAAAGTCGTCTCCATGCAATTCCTGGTGCATAGAAATATGGTGCGGGTGCAATCGATGTTGTAGTATTCTCAACACCGACGTTTTTGAGATTCCCGATTCTCGCGCAATTTGTCTGCTACTGACGTGAGGATTAGCCGCGACAGCAGCTAAAACATCTACTTGGGCATCATCATTTGTTGCAGGTCGTCGTCGACGTTTCACATGTGGCTGAACACTTCATGTTTCCTTAAATAACGTAACTATCCGCCGAAGGGTCCGGACACTTGGATGATGTCGTCCATGGTACCGAGCAGCGTACATAGCACACGCCCGTTGGGCATTTTGATCACAATAGCCATACATCAACACGATATCGACCTTTTCCGCAATTGGTAAACGGTCCATTTTAAGACGGGTAATGTATCACGAAGCAAATACCGTTCGCACTGGCGGAATGTTACGTGATGCCACGTACTTTTACGTTTGTGACAATTACAGCGCCATCTATGACAAAGCGAAAAAAGTGGTCCAACTAAAACATTCATATTTCTTTACGTAGTACACGAATATGTAATAAACAATGGGGGTTCCTATTAAAAAAAAACGCAGTTGATATCCGTTTGACCTGTGGCAGCGCCATCTAGCGGGCCAACCATAGCGCCATCTGGTTTCCCCCTTCAAGCTAGACGAGTTTCGTTAATTTTTTGGTGAGATATTTGGCCCGGTCACTATCAATGGACCACCCTGCACATACGCTATTCTTCTGTATGCGTCCTACGTTTTTCTTCGTAGGCCGAACACAAAATGTCACAACAACGCTATACGTGACTAACAACGGAACCTCACAATCGCACCCTCCTCAGATTTAGTGCTAAGATGGCCCAGTAAAAACTGAACACAGATCAAGCATGGAAATAGGAAGAAGGTGTACTGAACCGTGAAAAAAGAAAGCAAAACAGAAATAGTGAACGGTTCAAGGTCAACAACTGCAACATTGAACAGAGCGTTAGAGCCATGGCCGGCCGGTGTGGCCGTGCGGTTCTAGGCGCTTCAGTCTGGAACCGCGTGACCGCTACGGTCGCAGGTTCGAATTCTGCCTCGGGCATGGATGTGTGTGATGTCCTTAGGTTAGTTAGGTTTAAGTAGTTGTAAGTTCTAGGGGACTGATGACCTCAGACGTTAAGTCCCATAGTGCTCAGAGCCATTTGAACCATTTTTGTTAGAGCCATGGCGTCGTGGAAGTGACCACGGCATTGGTCTGCGATGCAGGCGAAGCTGGCTTCTCAACGCCCTCGTGCCATTTATTTATTTTTTGTCACAAATTTATGAACTGTCGCACCCGTCATTGAAATGTTTGTTCACTTTCTCTAGTCTTGTCATGCTATACATTAGTTATAGAACCTGAGTCATGTGGTGGGAACACATTATCGTCGCAAGTAAATGTGATGAACAGTGACAGCAGGCGAGATACCTCATAGACGTCTCGCAGAAATGAAACCAATAGATAAACGGATGTGAACTATGTTATATTAAAAGAAATTCAAGAGTCAAAACTTCGAAAGAGGAACGCAACTTCAAAAACATTAAAAACGTATGTTCTGACCCAGCACAAAGAAAATGGGTGATTGTGAAATTGATGCGTTCATTTATTTCAGCTTATGTGCAAAACTATTGTGTTTTCATCATTGCCTTGAGAGTGATCACATTCACATTCATATGAACACCTAAATCGGCCAAGGAGGCATATCTCACTCACCACGCGTACAAATTAGGTCCTATCACATGACACACAGTCACTAATGCCGTGTATGACACACCAGACGTAGTTTCCGGTGGAGGATTCGGTTGACTTGTCGCTTTGTGATCAAAGGTTTGCGGTTCCCATTCGACAATAGTCACTTCCTTTCGGCTGCTAATAGAGTAGAAGTGCAGAATCAACTGTCATTATAGGTTCCTTCCTTACACCTCGCTGTTACAAACGGACGTTGCACCACGAGACAGACACAATTTGGAACATAGTGAACAGCGAAAAAGTAAAAATAAACAAAAAAGGCACGAAGATTTGAACGCGGCTCCCTCTCCTTAACATAGCGACCACTTACCCACGACCCCGTATGGAATTCCAAATTTTCGAGTACTCTGCACACAGGGCATGTACATAAACAATGGACTGTGGCGGCGCCTGCTAACATCAGAAGTTAACCTATTCTGCCTGAGATCATTCCAATTATGGAAATGGATTTTGTGCTTTCCTGTCTTCTTAATCTTTATCGTCTTCTCTACTTTGTTTTTGATGTGTCGGCAGCTGGGCCAACACCTTGTAGATAGAGGTGGCTTAAAAGGCACGCTAGACTAACGCAGACGGGCGTGAAGTACTGGAACAGGATACGTAATTAATGTTATGAAGAAAAGTACGTAGCTGGTATAATACTTATCTTTAATCAATCATTGTGGTACATCGCACAAAGGAGACTTCAATTACAATCACTGTAAGGCTAATGGCGCCTTGCTAGTTCGTAGCCATTAACTTAGCTGAAGGCTATTCTGTCTCTAGGCTAATGAGAGAGAAAGGCTTCGTACGTCTAGTCGCTAGCTCTGTCGTCCGTACAACTGGGCTGAGTTCGAGTCAGTCTCTCGAGACCTGCCTTGTGGTGGCGCTAGGTTTGCGATCACACAGTGGCGACACGCGGGTCCGACATGTACTACAGGACCGCGGCCGATTTAAGCTACCACCTAGCACGTGTGGTGTCTGGCTGTGACACCACAGTTTTCGTGACACAATGAAAAGGTTGCGCTGGGTCTTGGTATTTTTTCTACTAGAGTTTTTCAATAACACAGACGAATACATGAAAGTAAGAAGGTAAAAGCCTACACAGAGCATAAATAGGAACGTAAATAGACAAACGTGTTTTAATGAAAATCATTTCATCAATGAAAAAGTCAGAATTACATGACGAGAAAAATAATTTTCGATGTTATTAGGCATATAGCAAGGAAAAAAAACGTGGAAAGCAAAAAGGTGCTATTTACTGTGTTATAGATATTGTTTAATGTTTGCAAGCACATACTGTCCCGTGCAAATAAAGATACATGTTCTACAATGCCTGGATAGCACTTTTCCTATACTTTCAGTTCTCAGGAGTGTAAAGAATTCCCCATACTATCTCTGACAAGAACTTTCATCATGAATTCCGCTTTACTCATTAATAAACTTCATTACTATTGCTTGCTCCTACATTTTATCAACTCATTTTATTTCTTCGTAAAAAGGTTAGTCCCTCATTATGTCATTTTCACCGTTCAGGTGCCAAAGTGCACGACAAAAAAATGGCTCTGAGCACTATGGGTCTTAACTTCTGAAGTCATCAGTCTCCTAGAACTTAGAACTACTTAAACCTAAGGACATCACACACATCTATGCCCGAGGCAGGATTCGAACCTGCGACCGTAGCGGTGGCGCGGCTCCAGACTGTAGTGCCTAGATCCGCTCGGCCACTCCGGCCGGCAAAGTGCACGACAGATAGCTCTCACAACACAGGCGATTTTTATGCTGACGCGTAAACGAAAATGACCACTCGAAACAGACGAGACTCATTACAGGAATGAAACGCTAGGGGTGCTGCAGTAGACACACTTGTGTCAACTAGTCTGTTGTGACATGAAGATCGATCGTGTGAAAGGGCCTTTAGGGCATCCCTGCTACCAGTTCTGAGTCCAGTTGAAATGACCGTCACTGTTGAACATCTTTTCGTTTTCCGTCTCAGAAGATTAGATAACAATTTATTTTCCCCTATGAAGAGCTTTTTGTTTATTTTCTCGTGATTAGATCTATCTAAGGATGAAGTCACTTAACCAGATTGATTGATCTTGCAAAAAGAAAAACAAAAGATGACTGTAATTGATTATTAATAAACTACTGAAAATACCGAACTAGCTGATTCCTGTTAGTCTGGATTTTAGGGCAATACGTCCGGTTAAGTACAGGGTGATTCAAAAAGAATACCACAACTTTAGGAATTTAAAACTCTGCAACGACAAAAGGCAGAGCTAAGCACTAGCTGTCGGCGAATTAAGGGAGCTATAAAGTTTCATTTAGTTGTACATTTGTTCGCTTGAGGCGCTGTTGACTAGGCGTCAGCGTCAGTTGATGCTAAGATGGCGACCGCTCAACAGAAAGCTTTTTGTGTTATTGAGTACGGCAGAAGTGAATCGACGACAGTTGTTCAGCGTGCATTTCGAACGAAGTATGGTGTTAAACCTCCTGATAGGTGGTGTATTAAACGTTGGTATAAACAGTTTACAGAGAATGGGTGTTTGTGCAAAGGGAAAAGTTCTGGACGGCCGAGAACGAGTGATGAAAATGTAGCACACATCCAGCAAGCATTTGTTCGCAGCCCAGGAAAATCGACTCGCAGAGCTAGCAAAGAGCTGCAAATTCCACAATCAACTGTATGGAGAGTCCTACGAAAAAGGTTAGTTATGAAACCTGAACGTCAACTAGCCGAGGCGATGAATCGGCCGCCAGGCAGCCCGTGACAGAGCACTTCATCACTGGCCTCCAAGAGGCCCTGATCTTACCCCCTGCGATTTTTTCTTATGGGGGTATGTTAAGGATATGGTGTTTCGGCCACCTCTCCCAGCCACCATTGATGATTTGAAACGAGAAATAACAGCAGCTATCCAAACTGTTACGCCTGATATGCTACAGAGAGTGTGGAACGAGTTGGAGTATCGGGTTGATATTGCTCGGGTGTCTGGAGGGGGCCATATTGAACATCTCTGAACTTGTTTTTGAGTGAAAAAAAACCTTTTTAAATACTCTTTGTAATGATGTATAACAGAAGGTTATATTATGTTTCTTTCATTAAATACACATTTTTAAAGTTGTGGTATTCTTTTTGAATCACCCTGTATAATGCTGAGTCCAGCTATTATATTTTTAGACGTGGCTATCCTTGGTGAAAGACAGAAAGAAATTTTTTTCGTTCTGTACGAATTAGCAAATTGTTTTATTTCGTTTGCGACAGTTGTTACAGTATAGGAACACATAGAAAGCAGCACATGTACACTATAAATTACACAGTTCACGTCTTTGACCTGTAATTACACTACTGGCCATTAAAATTGCTACACCACGAAGATGACGTGCTACAGACGGGAAATTTAACCGAAAGGAAGAAGATGCCGTCATACGCAAATGATTAGCTTTTCAGAGCATTCACACAAGGTTGGCGCCGGTGGCGACACCTACAACGTGCTGACATGAGGAAAATTTCCAACCGATTTCTCATACACAAACAGCAGTTGACCGGCGTTGCCCGGTGAAACGTTATTGTGATGCCTCGGGTAAGAAGGAGAAATACGTACCATCACGTTTCCGACTTTTATAAAGGTCGGAATGTAGCTTATCGCGACTGGGGTTTATCGTATCGTGACACTGCAGCTCGCGTTGGTCGAGATCCGATGACTGTTAGCAGAATATGGAATCGGTGTGTTCAGGAGGGTAATACGGAACGCCGTGCTGGATCCCAACGGCCTCGTATCACTAGCAGTCGAGATGACAGGCATTTTATCCGCATGGCTGAAACGGATCGTGCAGACACGTCTCGATCCCTGAGTCAACAGATGGGGACGTTTGCAAGACAGCAACCATCTGCACAAACAGTATGACGGCGTTTGCAGCAGCACGGACTATAAGCTCGGAGACCATGGCTGCAGTTGCCCTTGACGCTGCATCACAGACAGGAGCGCCTGCGATGGTGTACTGAACGACGAACCTGGTTGCACGAATGGAAAAAGTCATTTTTTCGGATGAGTCCAGGTTCTGTTTACAGTATCATGATGGTCGCATCCGTGTTTGGCGACATAGCGGTGAACGCACATTGCAAGCGTGTATTCGTCATCGCCATACTGGCGTATCACTCGGCGTGATGGTATAGGGTGCCATTGGTTACACGTCTCGGTCACCTCTTATTCGCATTGACGGCACGTTGAACAGTGCAGTTACATTTCAGATGTGTTACGACACGTGGCTCTACCCTTCATTCGATCCCTGCGAAACCCTCCATTTCAGCAGGATAATGCACGACCGCATGTCGCAGGTCGTGTACGGGCCTTTCTGGATACAGAAAATGTTCGACTGCTGCGCTGGCCAGCACATTCTCCAGATCTCTCACCACTTGAAAACGTCTGGTCAATGGTGGCCGAGCAACTGGCTCGTCACGATACGCCAGTCACTACTCTTGATGAACTGTGGTATCGTGTTGAAGCTGCACGGGCAGCAGTACCTGTACACGCCATCCAAGCTCTGTTTGACTCAATGCCCTGGCGTATGAAGGCCGTTATTACGGCCAGAGGTGGTTGTTCTGGGTACTGATTTCTCAGGATCTATGCACCGAAATCGCGCGAAAATGTCATCACATGTCAGTTCTAGTATAATATATTTGTCCAATGAATACTCGTTTATCATCTGCATTTCTTCTTGGTGTAGCAATTTTAATGGCCAGTAGTGTAGTTGTTGTTATTTACGAATCTACGCTGCTATGAATGAGCCGCTGTCTACTGAAAGATTCACTGGAAGCTTTTCGGACTTGCTTGGCCCATTCTGCACAATTTCTGCTTGTGTTTTGCAAGCTACTCAGCCACAATACACGCGAGGTCTACTCGTACATCGTCGGCGCCGACGTGTTTGCTATTAAGGCAGATTTCTTAACTGAAACTTCCCGGGCATTCCGGTACGTATTGCGCAGTATTACTGCGCTGTTCTACGCCTCGCTCTTCCATGCAGTATACTGACAACAATGTCACTATGGCAATAATATTCGGCCTGTAAGGTCCGCTTTGGAAGTTGTGCACTATAAATATCGGCAGTTTTAATATTTTTAAAAGAGAAATTGTAAAGTTGGTATTTTTGAAACAAAGTTACTATTTACGTTCGCTATGGCAAAAAATACATAAGAGGACTTCACTTTAAGCGAAATATACAACCTTCAATTGGTAGAAAAGGACCCCTTTTAGGAACATTTTGTTGTCCGTCTGTCTCTTTATCTATCAGTCCGACTGTTCAAAACTTTTTTCTCAGGAACGGGTTGGAATTTATGTCACCTATTAAAGTCTACGCTCCCTTGTCGACGTAAAGAAAGTGAAATTTCCTAGTCAGTGCAATCAAAAGATACGGCCATACATTTAACATATTCTGATACTCTCAAAAACAGTAATCGAATCCCACAGGGTGCTTTCCGTTAACTTTTTTTTTTCATCAGTCTACTGACTGGTTTGATGCGGCACGCCACTAATTCCTTTCCTGTGCTAACCTCTTCATCTCAGAGTAGCACCTGCAACCTACGTCCTTAATTATTTGCTTGACGTACTCCAATCTCTGTCTTCCTCTGCAGTTTTCGCCCTCTACAGCTCCCTCTAGTACCATGGAAGTCATTCCCTCATGTCTTAGCAGATGTCCTATCATCCTGTCCCTTCTCCTTATCAGTGTTTTCCACATATTCCTTTCCTCTCCGATTCTGCGCAGAACCTCCTCATTCCTTACCTTATCAGTCCACCTAATTTTCAACATTCGTCTATAGCACCACATCTCAAATGCTTCGATTCTCTTCTGTTCCGGTTTTCCCACAGTCCATGTTTCACTACCATACTATGCTGTACTCCAGGCGTACATCCTCAGAAATTTCTTCCTCAAATTAAGGCCGGTATTTGATATTAGTAGACTTCTCTTGGCCAGAAATGCCTTTTTTGCCATAGCGAGTCTGCTTTTGATGTCCTCCTTGCTCCGTCCGTCATTGGTTATTTTACTGCCTAGGTAGCAGAATTCCTTAACTTCATTGTCTTCGTGACCATCAATCCTGATGTTAACTTAGAATCATGAAATTTGGCAAGAAGCAAGATTTCACACTACAACAAAAGTAAAAACCCCGACAATTGTTAACTTTATATCACCCCAAAAAAATCGTCTTTTGTAATTTGTTATCCGACTTCGAACTTGAAACTAAAATATTCTCGAAAGTCTTGGAATCCTTGGCACCGATTTCTCGCCAGTATCAGTGATGATAGCAGGTAAAAATCGTGTACATGGTTCAAATGGCTCTGAGCTCTATGGGACTTAACACCTGACATCATCAGTCCCCTAGAACTTAGAACTACTTAAACCTAACTAACCTAAGGACATCACACACATCCATGCCCGAGGCAGAATTCGAACCTGCGAACGTACCGGTCGCGCGGTTCCAGACTGAAGCGCCTAGAACAGCTCGGCCACACCGGCTGGCAAAAATCGTCTAAATCTTTGGTTTCCAGTATGGATGGTCTCTCTATATATGTAATTAAGTTTATACGGAACGCTCAGTGCGTGAGCCCCACACGCGCATGGCCAATGCTTTTTTTTTTTTTTTTTTTTTTCGGCTATGTCTCCCCCGTTCCGAAGAAACCGTCGGTGAATGGATCAAGAGACGAAGTCTCCACACCACACAGTCTCCCTCCCCACCTCCCCCCCCCCCAATACGCACGTAAGTTCCTATTCGCACATATACGAAGAGCCTTAATCGCCACATCGGAAGTATAGTTTTCTTTGTTTACGGGTACTCATAGAAAACCCTAGCACGCCGCTAGAAAAACAAGAAAGGAAGATTAAAAGTTTAACATCTCAGTCGACAAGAGACTGCGCACAGTAAGGAGGGGCAAGGAAATCATGCGTGCTCAGAGGCTCCATTCCAGCGTCGCAGTTCAAGGAAGTCACGGAAAACCTAAAAAGTCTTGACAGCCAAGTGGGGATTTCTACACAGAGAACGCGAAAGAACTTGCCTCCCTTCTAACAGCCGTGTACCGCAAGTCTCTAGAGGAACGGAAGGTTCCAAATGATTGGAAAAGAGCACAGGTAGTCCCAGTCTTCAAGAAGGGTCGTCGAGCAGATGCGCAAAACTATAGACCTATATCTCTGACGTCGATCTGTTGTAGAATTTTAGAACATGTTTTTTGCTCGCGTATCATGTCGTTTTTGGAAACCCAGAATCTACTCCGTACGAATCAACACGGATTCCGGAAACAGCGATCGTGTGAGACCCAACTCGCTTTATTTGTTCAGGTGACCCAGAAAATATTAGGTACAGGCTCCCAGATAGATGCTATTTTCCTTGACTTCCGGAAGGCGTTCGATACAGTTCCGCACTGTCGCCTGATAAACAAAGGAAGAGCCTACGGAATATCAGACCAGCTGTGTGGCTGGATTAAAGTGTTTTTAGCAAACAGAACACAGCATGTTGTTATCAATGGAGAGACGTTAAAGTAACCTCTGTCGTGCCACAGGGGAGTGTTATGGGACCATTGCTTTTCACAATATATATAAAGGACCTAGTAGATATTGTCGGAAGTTCCATGCGGCTTTTCGCGAATGATGCTGCAGTATACAGAGAAGTTGCAGCATTAGAAAATTGTAGCGAAATGCAGGAAGATCTGCAGCGGATAGGCACTTGGTGCAGGGAGTGGCAACTGACCCTTAACATAGACAAATGTAATGTATTGCGAATACATAGAAAAAAGGATCCTTTATTGTATGATTATATGATAGCAGAACAAACACTGGTAGCAGTTACTTCTGTAAAATATCTGGGAGTATGCGTGCGGAACGATTTGAAGTGGAATGATCACATAAAATTAATTGTTGGTAAGGCGGGTACCAGGTTGAGATTCATTGGGAGAGTCCTTAGAAAATGTAGTCCATCAACAAAGGAGGTGGCTTACAAAACACTCGTTCGACCTACACTTGAGTATTGCTCATCAGTGTGGGATCCGTACCAGATCGGGTTGACGGAGGAGATAGAGAAGATCCAAAGAAGAGCGGCGCGTTTCGTAACAGGGTTATTTGGTAACCGTGATAGCGTTACGGAGATGTTTAATAAACTCAAGTGGCAGACTCTGCAAGAGAGGCGCTCTGCTTCGTGGTGTAGCTTGCTCGCCAGCTTTCTGGATGAGGTATCGAATATATTGCTTCCCCCTACTTATACCTCCCGAGGAGATCACGAATGTAAAATTAGAGAGGTTCGAGCGCGCACGGAGGCTTTCCGGCAGTCGTTCTTCCCGCGAACCATACGCGACTGGATTAGGAAAGGGAGGTAATGACAGTGGCACGTAAAGTGCCCTCCGCCACACACCGTTGGGTGGCTTGCGGAGTATAAATGTAGATGTAGATGTAGATTTGTTTTGTCGTCTTCCTAGACAACTATGAGTTTTTAAGGTTTAAATTGCTATGTTGTGTTGATGAACTAATGTCGAAATGTGTGTGTTATTGCTGAATTACATGATAATGGTTGCAAAGTTGAAATTGTGTATCCAGAAGTAAATGAAATAACAGATTTTGGAAGCATTATCATTTAGGCAATTTTAAGTGAGTGTGATTCCTAAGAAAAAGGAAAAAAGATGATTATTTATTTAGAAACAAACCTCTCTGCTTTCCCGCTCAATAAGATTTGTGTGTGTGTGTGTTGTAAATATAGAAAAGGAGCGAGTAAACCCCTAATGGGGATTGCATACTTCACAAATCTAGGCGCTGCTGTTACGTCAGTGCTAATGGGCCGAGGGCCACGAGAAATACAGGCTGTGGCGCGCTCGTGACGAACTCGCTCGCTCAACTCGCAGATAAAATGCGTTTCTAAAACTGTTACCTCGCATCTCGGTGTGTACGTACTAACGAGAATTTCGTCTTTTACTGCAATCTGCTGTTATGAAGTCGTAAATGTTATAACGGCTTGTTTAAAGCAATTAATCT
This sequence comes from Schistocerca nitens, assembly GCF_023898315.1. NCBI lineage: Eukaryota > Metazoa > Arthropoda > Insecta > Orthoptera > Acrididae > Schistocerca > Schistocerca nitens. The sequence goes on from NC_064617.1 coordinate 96,467,436, forward strand.
CTTCTGCTTAACAGTCCTAATTTCAAACAAGAAGTGGTGCCTTATTCAACTGATAATCATTGTGGCATGATTTTAATTTTATTGTAACCCAGTACAGCCGTAACGAATTATAAGTAGGCCTATGGATTTCCGATTATTGTTGGACTAATAACAGTAAGACTCCATAATAACGGATTCCAGTAGAAGATGCATTCTCGTTTGTGCGTACACTCCTAGTTACCAGGTCTAGAAACGTAGCTTGTCCGCTGACTTGAGCGAGCTAGCGAGCTCAGGCCTACTACCATCGTGACGTACGCGCCGCGGCGTGTTTTTCTCGTAGGCCTTGTAACTGGCTTCCTTCATTCCCGCTGTAGTTCCACGAATAAGTCGAGTCTGGGAACTGTGGCGCTTTCTCCACCATGTGCTGCGTCAGACAGAACTGAACACAAAGCAGATTGACTGTTTATACACCTGCGACCAAAAAGCGCGCTGTTTCTGTATTCGTTTGGTCATGGCAGCTTACGTTTTTGGGCTAACAGTGTGTAGGTTATCATTCACAGCCGTGATTTACTGTAGGCTAATAATTAATCACCATTCGCACTTTATCCCAATGTCACGTTTCCAGGTACTGTCCTTATAGACTCGATAACGCCTCGAAAGCGTGTATGTGTCAACGTAATTGCTAGACATCCCCTCAACGGATATTAACTATTAAAATAAATTTACAGCAGTCTTCAAAAATGTTATATATATATATATATATATATATATATATATATATATATATATATATATATTTGTGTGTGTGTGTGTGTGTGTTTGTACCTGTAAAGAGGACTGTATTCACTGCAAACCAATCAGTCGTTATATTGGTATATACTTAATTAGTTAGTTACATGTTCCACGGATCATGTTGCACCATAGGTCGTATGATGTGGAATGAGTCATTTTACATTCACATCACAAATTAATTTGTGCATATGGTTACATTCTGAACATTTCGAGTATACATCCATGTACATGTATCCAAATAACATCTGTATATCTTTTTTTCTTTTTGTAATATGTATACATATAGCAATTCTTACCCATCATGCTTAACACATTACTGTAATAGAAATTCTTCCACAGAATACGATTGTCAAGGACAAACTTTCTCACTTGGTTTTCAGATTTTACTTTGGTCTTGTATAATATACACTGACGGAAATAAAATAACACAAAGAAAAAGTTGTGCGACATAAATGGAAGTTGGTAGGTGTGTTTCTACATCTGAAAGATGGTGTCTATCAAAATTTTCGCCAGTCGCATGAGAGTGGCGCTAGTAGCTCCACTTCTTCTTATTCTTCTTCTTTGGCTTATGCCTCTGTCCCGCTGTTTTGCAGAGTCGGCATTGCTATAGTTGGATTTCGCATGGTTAATTTAAGGGGGTGGCTGAATGCCCTTTCTGTCGCTCCCCATACCCCTGGGACGGAATCAATGAACCCTAGCTGTCTGCATCTAGTGTAAACCACGAAATAGTGCGAACGTGTTGCAAATGTCTGCGAGTTGTGTAACTAAGGCGGTATGTGAGAATCACCAGCCCAGTATTCACCTATTGGGATGTGGAAAACCGTCTAAAAACCACATCCAGGCTGGCCGGCACACCGGCCCACGTCGTTAATCCGCCGGGCGGATTCGATCCGGTGCCAGCGCGCCTACCCGAGTCCAGGAAGCAGCGCGTTAACGCTCTCGTTAATAGCTCCACTATGAGGATGCAAATCAGGTTTGCTTTAAATACACCCTGCAACGGGCGTGAGCGTTAGTTACCTTTGAGATTGGTCGCGGTCAGTTGATGTTAGTCAAGATTACCTTTAAGGCGACAAAGATAGCACTATCAACACCACAGAGTTTGAACAACGTCGCACAATACGGCTTCGAGAAGCTGGATATTATTTCTGCGATATTGCAGAAAGACTTGGCAGGAATGTAGCCACTGCACGTGACTGCTGGCAGTAGTGGTTAGGAGAAAGTATGGTCGCAAGATGACCAGGCTCCGGATGGCCACGTGCCACTACCAAGAGCGAAGACCATCGTGATCGTGTATGGCTCCAGCGCATCCTACTGCATCTGCAGCAGCAGTTTGAGAACCAGTGGACTCGACGGTGGCACAACGAACTGTTACAAATTGGTCACTTCAAGAACAACTCCGAGCCAGATGCCCTATAACGTGGTCTGTGGTGCGACTTCGTATGACAGCAGGAGAACTCTCGTGGTTATCCCACGCACCCAGACTGCAAATTTGTACTTCAGTCTGGTGATTCGATCTGTTGTACTGCCATTCATGAACAGCTTTCCATTGGGGAGCGGGGTTCCAACGCTGTAACCCAACATATTCTCCACACAGTTTGCTTTGGCTTGCTCGATCTCCAGATCTGTCTGCAGACAATCACGTAGCGGACATCATCAAACGACAACTCCAACATCATCCACAACCAGCATTCCTGTATTGACCGACCAAGGTCAAGAGGCGTGGAACTCCATCCCATAAACGGACATCCGCATCTGTAAAACGCAATACACACTGCAGAGCCAAAGAACCTGGTACACCTGCCTAATATTATATAGGGCCGCAACACGACGTGGCATGGACTCGACTAACATCTGAAGTAGTGCTGGAGGGAACTGACACCATGAATCCTGCAGGGCTGTCCATAAATTCGTAAGAGTACAGCACGTTGCAAGGCATCCCAGATATGCTCAATAATGTTCATGTGTGGGGAAATTGCTGGTCAGCGGAAGTGTTTAGGGCTCAAATGGCTCTGAGCACTATGGGACTCAACTGCTGAGGTCATTAGTCCCCTAGAACTTAGAACTAGTTAAACCTAACTAACCTAAGGACATCACAAACAGCCATGCCCGAGGCAGGATTCGAACCTGCGACCGTAGCGGGGAAGTGTTTAAACTCAGAAGAGTTTCCTACAGTCACTCCGTAGCAATTCTGGTCGTGTGGGGCGTCGCACTGTCCTGATGGAATTGCCCAGGTCCCTCGGAATGCACAATGGACGTGAATGGATGCAGGTGATCAGACTGGATGCTTCCGTACGTGTCACCTGTCAGAGTCGTATGTAGACGTTTCAGAGGTCCCATATCACTCCAACTGCACCTACCCCACACTATTACAGAACCTCCACCAGCTTGAACAGTCCCCTGTTGACATGCAGAGTCCATGGATTCATGAGGTTGTCTCCACACCTGTACACGTCCAACCGTTCGATACAATCTGAAACGAGACTCGTCCGACCAAGCAACATGTTTCCAGTCATCTACAATCCAATCACATTCTTGACGTGTCCAGGCGAGGCGTAAAGCTTTGTGTCGTGCAGTTGTGAAGGGTACACGAGTGGGCCTTCGGCTCCAAAAGCCCATAGCGATGATGTTTCGTTGAATGGTTGGCACACACTTGTTGCCGGCCCAACATTGCGGAAGGGTTGCACTTCTGTCACGTTGAACGATTCTCTTCAGACAATGCACACTTCATCGCTACCTCCGAGATGCTGTGTCCTATCACTCATGCGCCGACTATAAAACCAAAGTCACGTAAATGTTGAAAACCTGCCACTGAAGCGGCAGTAACCCATCTAATAACTGCGCCAGACACATGTCTTATATAGGCGTTGCCGCCCGCAGCGCCGTATTCTGCCTATTTACACATCTCTGTATTTGAATACGCAGGCCTATACCAGTTTCTTTGGCGCTTCAGTGTATGTGCTTTTCTGTACTTCCATTCAACATTCTGGCAGTTAGACCGGTTAGGGATGTACCAGCATTTCCCATTTGCAACGGCTTATCTCGCGCTTACGTTAGCTTGTTATCTTGCAATGTTAATCACTTAAATACCTTACTTAGATAAATGCATTCCCGAAATTTCATTAACCTACGTTATTCATTTTTTGGTGCTGCGGCTTCTACCCGTCAGTGTATGACTTGCTTTTGTCATTAGACAGGTCGGATGGTTTGTGACATTTCAACTTGTACTTGACAATGGCTCCATCGTCGAAATCATGATTTACAGTTAAATGGCGGAAATTCCTTTCAGAAAGATTGCATATGTAGCGGGAACGCCGCGAGTCGGCGGTTATACTTGCGTACTGGTGTACTTGCTGTTCTTCCTGAGCGAGTCGAGTACGCCTGTACCCGACAAAAGACCCAGTCTACGGGCACACGGAGAAGGCGAGTTCGGAGATGACGTCACAGGACTCGCAGGCGAGTTTAAACAGAATATACGAGCTCTTTTCTGACGTGTAGCGTGTTGGAACGGGGCCAACGAGATACACGGCCCTGCAACGAACTGGTGACGGTACAGTAGTCGGGTGTCCGCTACACTCCGCGAACGCTCGCCTCCTTGCAGACCCACGGTAAATCAGTATTTAATTGAAAAGGTGCCCTATAAAGGTCTTAATTTTGTCGTGTGCCAAATACGCAGTCAAGAATTACTAAATTCGTCTGAAATAGTTACTCGTTCCCTGCCGGAGAGAACTGCTGGCACTCGTAAGACCTGCAGTGTAAAGCGCTGCTACTTACGCATCACGGCTTGTCTTCCTCGTGAGCTTCGTGTTGCAGGCTTCATGCTTTCCTAGAACTAGTCAGTGTCAGTTAACGATTTCCTGTAGCGTTGGCGTCGCACGCCCTGACATTAAAGTACCAGGAGACGGAGGTCGACAAGCGGAACTCTATGGTCTCAGCAATGGTCGGGTGATATACGAGGGTCACTCCAAGAGAAATGCACACTATTTTTTTAAAAACCATCTTTTATTCTACATGATGTGTAGATACATCCTTTAGGAACAATATTTTCATTTCTCCACTTAATTTCCATCCCTCTCAACTGCTTTCCGCCGTCTTGGAACCAACGCCTGTATACCCGCACGGTAAAATTCTGGAACAACCGGTTGGAGCCACTGTTTGGCAGCGTGCACAAGGGAGTCATCATCTTCAAACCTTGTTCCACGAAGAGAGTCTTTCAGTTTCCCAAAGAGATGATAGTCACATGGAGCCAGGTCAGGACTGTAAGGCGGGTGTTTCAGTGTTGTCCATCCGAGTTTTGTGATCGCTTCCATGTTTTTTTGACTGACATGTGGCCATACACTGTCGTGCGACAGCAAAACATCCTGCTTTTGCCGATGTGGTCGAACACGACTCAGTCGAGCTCGAAGTTTCTTCAGTGTAGCCACATATGCCTCTGTCAGCAGTCACTCTCTGCGCATTGGTTCAAATGGCTCTGAGCACTATAGGACTCAACACCTGAGGTCATCAGTCCCCTTGAACTTAGAACTACTTAAAGCTAATTAACCTAAGGACATCACACACACCCAGGCCCGAGGCAGGATTCGAACCTGCGACCGTAGCGGTATCGCGGTTCTAGACTGTAGCGCCTAGAACCGCTCGGCCACCCCGGCCAGCTTGCAAATATATGTTAGTGTAAATTATTTAATATTATCGGCTTTTCACATTGCCTCCTGGGATTCCTGGAGTGAATCAATTAATGTTATGAATCCCAATTAACACTGGATTGGTGGAGAAAAGTCAACGAAAGTAACAAGGTAAGTACACTATCAGGACATTTCACTGAACATAATACAGACTCGTAATTACGAGTATATTAATCGAACCCGGCCGGCGCTCTGCACATTGTCTGGAGTGTGTGCAGTACGAGGCCTGCCGCTGCGAGGACAATCCTCAATATTGCCGTGCCCGCTTTCATCACGTAACCTGCTCGCTCACCGACTAACTGTACTGCGATAGACAGCAGCATCTCCATACCCCTTTTTCAACCTCTTGTGATGTTTCCCCCTGTCTCGTTTTCCCAGCACAGGAATTCTATGACAGCACGTTGCTTTTGCCGAACGTCAAGTGTAGCAGCCATCTTGAAGACATGCTGTGACGGCACCACTCACGAGAACAGGTTGAACAAAGTTTGAAAACAAGCGGGAAGGATGTATCTACACACTGTAAAACTTTCACACACGCAGAATGAAAACTGTATTTTTATAAAAATAGTGTGCATTTCTTTTGGAGTGACCCTCGTATGTAATCAGTGCGCAAGTGCCAGTGATAAAGTCAAATTGTAACTTCAAACTCATACGGCGAGAGAGCTAAAAACATAATTTATTTTTCATCAACAACAGTGTCTCTACATGGGTACAAATAATTGCACAGACCTGATCGTTGTCTTTAAATTGCTGTATATCGAATGATTTATACGTTAAACATACCCTACTGATCGAAATGCGCTTGTGGATCTAATATCCAGCATGCTTAGTGAAAGGCAATTTTAAGTGTTTCTATGCAGCTCTAAAAGCCACAAACTCAAACTAAATAATGGACTACCACAGGGATCTGTTGTAGCCCCACCACTATTCAATTTATACATTAATGAATTACCAACCACAACATCAACTACATTCATCTACGCTGATAACATCGCACTGGTAGCACAGAGCAGTAATTTTGAAGATTGTGAACGACTTCTTACAGAGGATCTGGAGAAGATGTCAACATTCTTTAAGACCTGGAGATTGAACCCCAGCACATCAAAAATTGAAGTCTCTTGTTTCCATCTAGCAAATCGTGATGCGAACTACAAACCAAGAGTTCTGCTCAATGGACAAACGTTGAGGTACAATCCTTTCCCAAAATATCTTGGAATCACTCTAGATAGAAACCTGAGCTACAAAGAGCACATCACCAAGCTTTCTGATAAAGTTGCTGTAAGGAACAACATACTACATAAGCTCAGTGGCACCACCTGGGGAACCTCTGCTGACTGTCTGCGTTTAACTGGCATCAGTCTTGTGTACTCTGCTGCCGAATACTGTGTACCTGTCTGGCTGGAAAGTGTACATGTGAAGAAGGTAGACACAAAACTGAACGACACAATATGCTGCATTACTGGTTCCATCAAATCAACCCAATGCCACTGGTTATCTGTATTGAGTGACATCCCTCCACCTCACTTAAGGCGGAAACAAGCTCTACTGAGGGAGGCCAAGAAAATCTCTGCACCGCCCTCTCTACCACTGCACCAGGAATTCTGTCATCCACCACAGCAACGATTGCGATGAAGAAGACCAGCAAGTGTTACTGCAGGACAACTTATCGCGGATGGTTTTGATTTAAATGAAAGGTGGAAGCATGAATGGGCAACAAAAACATTGGGAACAAGAGCCCATCACCTTGATACCACAAAGATGCCAAAAGGTTTTGATCTACTGAGGAACCTCTGGTGCCGCCTCAACAGGTTAAGGACTGGACATGGTTGTTGTAGCTACTTCAGGTACAAATGGGGCTGGATCAGTTCACCAGTGTGTGAATGCAATCAAGAACAGCAGACAATTGAACATCTCGTCCAACGCTGTCCACTTCATTCATACCCTGGAATTCCCGACGACTTGTTCACTGTCACACCGAGCTTAATTAATTGATTGAAAAACACCGACTTTAAGGTTTAAGCTTGTCTTATAACAACTGCATATTATATAAAATCACCATACGATTAAATAAATAAGGTATAACAAACGTTAGGTTCTATGTCAATGCGGTCAGAAGATACGGCCATTTATGTCAGTTATTTTGATACTCACGAACTTACTCATCTAAGTACACAGGCTACTTTCCCCTGACGCAGAGTCATGAAATTTGCCAGGATGCAAGCTTAGACACTACAAGCGAAGGAACAAATCTGGAAATTGTGAGTTTATAATTATATCACACGGGAAAAATTTTCTTTTGTCGTTTATTATCCGACTTCAAACTTGATATTAAGACATTGTCGAAAGTTTAAATGCGAACATTCTCCAGAAGACAATGCCACTAGTTACACCCAAATAGTAATGCAACACACACATATATTTCAGGCTAAGACATGTAAATCCAACTAGTGACGGAAGTTTAAATCTTCGAAACGCTCGTGGAGATAAGTAATCAGTGACTGGTAATAGTAAACTTGTTGTTGCGCTCGATTCTCGAGTCTTGGAATCTGTGGGACCGGTATCAGTGTCGATAACAGCCAAAAATCGACAAAATTCTCGCTTCCCGGATTGGATGACCTGTCCGTATAAATTACGTTTATACGGAATTCTCAGTGCTCACACTTGGCCATTTTTTTCTTCTTATTTATTAAACGCCGGCCGCTGTGGCTTTCCCTCACTGATTCTGTGGAGAACCTTGTCATCCCTTACGTTATCAGTTCACCCAATTTTCAACATCTCAGATGCTGCGATTCTCTTCTGTTCTGGTTTTCCCAGAGTCCATGTCTCACGCTTCAGTCTGGAACCGCTCTACCGCTACGGTTGCAGGTTCGAATCCTGCCTCGGGCATGGATTTGTGTGATGTCCTTAGGTTAGTTAGGTTTGTTCTAAGTTGTAGGGGACTGATGACCTCAGATGTTACGTCCCATAGTGCTCAGAGCCATTTGAACCAATTCTTAAACGAGATCGATCGCTGTACTATTATTTACAGTTTAAAAATCCGCGATTCCGCACCACGGTCTGAACAAATGGTTTCGCTTGCCGTTTGACAACTCTCACTCCTTTCGAGTGGTAGCGAGTGGGAGTAATTACCTACATCTCCGGCAACAGCTAAGAAAAACGGGTTTGGAACGCGTCAACTGGCAACGGCCAGAAACCGCTTCTGCCAGGCCGCCTCCACAGCAGGCTGGCTACGTGTCCCTCAGCCCCCCCCCCCCCCCCCCCCACGCACACCTCTCGACCTCCTTACCCTATAACACACATGCGCATACATCAATACAGGATATTAATTTATGTCTGCGACAGCGAACCATGCTGTACGAGAATTAAATTAAAACTGTTTCAGTTTCCTGCTCCCGGACAAGGTTTCCAGGAGGATTCATTGTGTTGCCAAGTGAATGCCACAACTGATGATGGAAATTATGTTCAGTGTGCTGTGAAATGTACCCAACTCGATAACGACATTATTGAGAACAGCTAGTTAGTGAAGGCGTTTTAGAGCAAATAACTTCCATTTTGCACTTTGAATTAGTATGCGGAGGAGTGCATCCAATTAATGATCACACATACATAGATCTTTGTCTCGAGGATTATTTTCTCTGTTGATCTGGTGTCAATAATGTGCGAGTTTTTATCAGTTGCTAGAAGAAACGCAAGTTTCCTTTCTGGCTGTTTATTCAGCTCAAGAAAATTCTCTTCGTGTACTTTTGACATACACCATACATTCCATTTTCGTCATAATAACAGAAAAATGAAACTTTCTTCCGTATAATCCAAACAACCAACAATTGTCGACAGCCGATAATCAACTAGTGCCAAGTTACAAGCACCTTAACACCATTCCTTGTTCACACTTCGTTACATTCATGCCGTCTGGCCCATGCACCAAAGATACTGTACATCTATGCCAAAGTCACGCTTCCAAGAAGTTACATTAATATGAAAATACAAACTGTGACATACATTTTTGAACATCAAAAGGTAGAAATGCGCACCTTATTTCAAAATACGATTTCTATTAATATATTCAGTTATTGTTTTTATTCAAACCTCTTTAAAATCAAATGCAACGTATCAGGTGGCTATTTTTCTCGTAACTACTGCACCTACGTCTTCTGAACATAAAAAATACTCACGTAAACTTGAAATTAGATACGAGCCTTCAGGTAAACGAGCAAAAATAATGAGCTTCACTGTCAAAATCGTAAGACACATAAGTTCACTCACACAAAAACAAACGTTAACGGCGTCTTCGTTTAAGAAATCAGGCATCGACACGTTCAACACTGGTCACAGAGCATAAACCTATGGCCGTTATGACTGCTACGCTTGCAAACAACTGTCGTCGACTTTACACTATTACAACACTATTACAGATACATATGCTCACTCTCTCGCTTCGCTCTCGTAACTAAAATTCATTGACCCAGAAATGAAACAAAAATTTCCAAATGCCCTGATACCGACAAAGGTTTTTGCGATGTTTCCCTGAATTGTAATTCAGATAATGGAACTGGCAGTCCCTCCCCCCGTATGCCATAGTGGGAACTACTCTATCCCATAGACAGCTCGACAGCTCGTTATGAACTCGCTGAGAGGAGCTGCGCCCTTATAGTGGGGTGGAACTCAAAGAGTCAGCCCTGTCTTGGGACAGGAACTGGGGAGAAAGCAAAGTGCACTGTCTTGCAGTTCCCATTAACGAGGAGAACACGGCAAGTGCAATCGATCGATTTCCCAGAAACAGCGCTTAGTGGAAGACGGAAAAAAAATAAACGAACACAACTGGGATTCACAATGTCATACATTACGTAGTATAAACTAAAGCGCCGAAGAAACTGTATAGGCATGCGCATTCAAATACAGAGATATGTAAACAGCCAGAATACGGCGCTGCGGTCGGCACCGCCTATATTACACAACAGTGCGGCGCACTTGTTAGATGAGTTACCCCTGCTACAATGGCAGATTATCAAGATTTAAGTGCGTTTAAAAGTGATGTTGTAGTCGGCGCACGAGCGATGGGACACAGCATCTCCGAGGCAGCGATGAATCGGCGATTTTCACGTACGAGTGTACTGTGTCAGGAGCCTGGTAAAACGTCAAATATCCGACATCACTGCGGCCATATAAAGATCTTGCAAGAACGGAACCAACGACGACTGAAGAGAATCTTTCAACGTTACGGAAGTGCAACCCTCCGGCAAATTGCTGCAGTTTTCAATTCTGGGCCATCAACAAGTGTCAGCGTCCGAACCATTCAACGAAACATCATCGATATTGGTTTTCGGAGCCGAAGGCCCACTCGTGTACCCTTGATGACTGCATGACACAAAACTGAACGCCTCTCCTGGGCCGGTCAACACCTTGCAACATGATATTCAGAAGAGATCTTCTCTCCTTCGTACCCTTACAGACTTATGGACAGCCCTGAAACTGGCACTTGCAACTGATTATGAATCAAGATACGCTACAGGAATTCCACTGAAAATTTTCCAAACCCCCTTTTTTTATTGTTTTTGTTATTCACTTATCTACCTACGTCCGTAGAAGATTAATACACGAACATTCTCTATTATGTGCTGAAACAACCTTGTCCTTGTTCGTCTGCTAATTATTTGTCTGGTGAAGGAATAAAGAAACAATAAATGAATAAGAAACTTATTTGAAATTGTTATCGGTGGAATTCACGTGTTGTATCTTGGCTCATAATCAGCTGCAAGGACTAGTTTTCCGGAAAATGGTCCGTTATGCCCGGTTTACCGAGCAATTATTACCAACCTGTGAAATCTTCAGTAATGTTAACGACGTTTCTTTCAAGACTAAGAGTCATGCCAAGAAAGGTCGCTGTGCAAACATACCCTCGCGCGAAGCTCGTAGTGTCCGGAATTTCTATATTTCGATGTTTCTATGATCGGTATCATCCAAAGGAATGCACCAAAAATTACTAAAAATAAACGTAAGAATTAATATACGGATTGATATTTGAATGAAATATAAGAATATGAGCACTTAAAAAGATTGTAACCACTGAAAATACCATACACATATACAATGAAGAGCCTAAGAAACTGGTACACTTGCCTAATGTCGTGTAGAGCCCCCGCCATCACGCACGAATGCCGCAACACGACGTGGCATGGACTGGGCTAATGTCTGAAGTAGTTCTGGAGGGAATTGAAACCATGAATGCTAAAGGGTTGTGCATAAATCCGTATGAGTACGAGGGGGTTGGAGATCTCTTCTGAACAGCACGTTGCAAGACCTCCCAGACATGCTCAATAATGTTGATGTTTGGGGAGTTTGATGGTCAGCAGAAGTGTTTAAACTCAGAAGAGTGTTCCTGGAGCCACTCTGTACCCATTCTGGACGTGTGGAGTGTCGCATTGTCCAGCTCGAATTGCCCAAGTGCGTCGGAATGCACAATGGACATGAATGGATGTAGGTGATCAGACGGGATGCTTACGTACGTGTCACCTCTCAGAGTCGTATCTAGACGTATCAGGTGTGCCATATCACTCCAGCTGCAAACGCCCCACAGCTCTGCAGAGCCTCCACCAGCTCGAACAGTGCCCTGCTGACAAGCACGGTCCATAGATTCATGAGGTTGTCTCTGTACCCCTACACGTCCATCCGCTCGATACATTTTGAAACGGGACTCGTCCGACCAGGCAACATGCACCTAGTCATCAACAATCCAATGTCAGTGTTGACGGGCCCAAGCGAGGCGTAATGCTTTGTGTCATGCAATCATCAGGGGTACATGAGTGGGCCTTCGGCTACGAAAGCCCATATCGATGATGCTTCGTTGAATGGTTCGCACACTGACACTTGTTGATGGCCCGGCACTGAAATCTGTTGCAATTTGCGGTAGGGTTGCACTTCTGTCACGCTGAAAGTTTCTCTTCAGTCGTCCTTGGTCCCGTTCTTGCACGGTCTTCTTCCGGCCACAGCAATGGCGGAGATCTGATGTTTTACCGGATTCCTGATATTCACGATACATTCGTGGAATGGTCGTACGGGAAAATCCCCACTTCATTGTTACCTTGGAGATACTATCGCTCGTACGCCGGCTATAGCACCAGGTCCGAACTCACTTAAATCTTGTAAACTGCCATTGTAGCAGCAGTAACCGATCTAGCAACTGTGCCAGACACTTGTCTCATACAGGCGTTGCTGACAGCAGGGCCGTATGCTGCCTGTTCACATATCTCTGTATTTGAATACGCATGCCTATACTAGTTTCTCTGGAGCTTCAGTGAATATTATGGTGTATATGACATTGTGAAACCCAGTTGTAATTTTATAATTAATACAACGCTCTCCCCCTTACCCCCCTCGTTTGATAAGAAGCATTGGTGTATTAATTTTCTAAGGACATGAGTAGATGAACGAAGAAAATATATAAAATAGGAATTACAATCGAGTATGGAATACGGTAATAACTTCGTCAGCTCTTTGGTTGAAGTTACTGTGTGCCAAAAGGTATATAAATTGCGGCGGAAACTTTGACCGTCGTTTCCTCAGAAACAGTAGAGTATCTACGGGTAAGTCGAGACACGTTTTTATTTATATTTAGACTTCTCTTCCATCGAGTAAAGTTTCTGGGAACTCGGATGATTGCACTTGCCATTTTCTCCTCGTAAGATATCTGGTAGGTTTTACGTGGTTATCTTGCATATGGTGGAATTGCTAATTTCCTCCCACATATTTACAAAGACAGATCGTCTGTTTAGTAGCTGACAGTGATTCGGATTCGCGAGCATGTCACGTGGGCCTGTGCAGTTACGCGAGTGTGTCCAAAAAATACCGCCACCCTGCACTCGTCCGCTGTTCTCGCTATTTGTCTGTGTTTACGTTTTTCGATTGGGATCACTGTCTGGACTGTTTGCGCACGCTTACGACAACTTTCGTTATGTTCCTGATTTTGCTTCACGCTAGCTATTCACTTCATGAACTATGCTGTCACCGGCCGGAGTGGCCGTGCGGTTCTAGGCGCTACAGTCTGGAGTCGAGCGACCGCTACGGTCGCAGGTTCGAATCCTGCCTCGGGCATGGATGTGTGTGATGTCCTTAGGTTAGTTAGGTTTAATTAGTTCTAAGTTATAGGCGACTGATGACCTCAGAAGTTAAGTCGCATAGTGCTCAGAGCCATTTTGAACTGTGCTGTCATCGACCACAGGAACCACCTGCTTGTTGCACCATTCTCTAAACCACTTCCAGTGCGGGAGAGTATAAACTGTGTTCTACCTACACGGAGCAGGACAGGAAATTCTTGTCCCACCCCAAGGTCGCTGCCTCACCCACTTTAATAGGAAATGAAAAATATAATCCATACATATTATAAAAAGGGTGTGTGTGTGTGTGTGTGTGTGTGTGTGTGTGTTACACTGGACCGATTTCAATCAAACTTGGTACATAGATCCTTTACTAACAGGCAACAGTCTCTATGGCGGTAAGAACCACCTGCTTATCGTAGTTTAGGATATTATGACGTCATAAACAGATATGCGGGATAAACCGCCGCATCACGAATGACGTTTAAGCTTATTACTTCTTTTCTGCTAACTCTATTCGCAGCATATTTTGTAGACAGTATCCACATATGCTGCTGAAAAATTATATCACTGTGTGACATATTGACCAGGAGATATGACGTCATATAGAATGACATGCGTGAAAAATTGTCACATTATGCATGAAGTTTTAAAACCTTTATTCCCTACTATTAAGGAAATCATTGACACCTGACAGAGCTTTTGAGAGCTTTCAGCTTTAAAGCGCCAATGGCTGTGAGCGAAAATAATGGCTGTCGACAGAGCTCTGAAGAGGCGTTGTCATAGGCACATTTACAAAATCGCATTCCAAATGCGCGAAGCAGCTGTGCCTCGCATATAGAAACTGCCTGGAACCATATTTCTTAATTTTGATACTGCACTTATCCATCTGCACATTATGCATATTTTTTGTACGACTGTTTCATAATTCCAAAGGTGTTTTCACGAACACACTAAAATGAAATTTTTTCGATCCTTCACTGCCAACATAGATCATTTTTTGCTTTCGTTTCTAATGGGTAAAATGAATACCTGCGAAATGTCGGTTTTGTGAGCAAGTAAATAAATAAATCGAGTCAAAGAAAAATATATTTTAGTTCACATTATAAATAGTTTACCACTTCGTGTCAGAGAGAATGCGATACTTGCTTGGATGTCAACAGAGAAGAAGGTGTGGCGATGGAAGGTGAGAGGAGAAGTGGGATCATCTGTCCACCAAGAATAGAGACGTTTTTTGGAGCCTCGACCTACTGTGGACTACGGGATACAATTGGTTTGCTTGTTGGTCTCTTCTCCTCCTCCCAGAATCTCTTCAATGATTGGCTGAGGTTCCTCTTCCTTTACTCAGTCCATACGATCTTCGACTTTGTATGTTGCTTTTTCTGTGAACCGTAGAATTTGTTAACCTTCATTCTAAATACTTCTTTATCCCACATCTCTTTCTGATTGACCCCAATTTCCTCCATGTTCTTTCTTATTTCCACAACCCATTTTGTGGTCGCCTTCAGTTTGGTGATATAGTTGAGATTTTCTCTATCAATCTACATTCGCTCATATGAAACATCCTGGCAGATTAAAACTGCGTGCGGGACCGAGAGTCGAACTCGGGACCTTTGCCTTTAGCGGGCAAGTGCTGTACCAACTGAGCTACCCAAGCACGACTCACGCCCCGTCCTCACAGCTTTACTTCCGCCAGTAGCTCGTCTCCTACTTTTCAAACTTTACAGAAGCTCTCTTGCGAACCATGCAGAACTAGCACTCCTGAAAGAGAGGATATTACGGAGACATGGCTTAGCCACAGTCTGGGGGTGTTTCCAGTGAGATTTTCACTCTGCACCGGAGTGTGCGCTGATATGAAACTTCCTGGCAGATTAAAACTGTGTGCCGGACCGAGACTCGAAATTCGGACCTTTGCCTTTCGCGGGCAGGTGCTCTACCAACTGAGCTACCCAAGCACGACTCACGCCCCGTCCTCACAGCTTTACTTCCGCCAGTACCGCGTCTCCTACCTTCCAAACTTTAGGCGAAAATCGAAGGTCCCGAGTTCCAGTCTCGGTCTAGCACACACTTTTAATCTGCCAGGAAGTTTCATATCAGCACACACTCCAGTGCAGTGAAAATCTCATTCTGTATACATTCGCTCATTCTGAAGAGGTGTGCTTCAGCCTTCTCTTGCACATAGTGTGTGTCATCTTCTCCACGTGTTTATGCAGCTCTTCAGTTCTCTTCTTCTGCCATGTACCATGGGCACGTGACCATCAGAATTGGAGTTGGCGCAGTGGCATAGTGTTGCATCTCCTTTCTTATTCAATATCAGGCATTCTGAAATGTAAAGTGCTTCTGATTTAAAAACTACCGTGTCCTGTCTAATATATGCATTACAGGATGGATATTTTTGTATACACCGATTATTCAGAACATTACCACCACCGATCTACTATCGATATTAGCCCGTAGAGGCGATAGCAGCGTCGCCTGACGAGGAATGACTGCTACTCAGACACACGCACGGTGCATGTAGTACCAGTGAGCGTGCTGTCCGTGTGTGTTGAATGGGAAAGCGCTGGATCTGTCTGTCTTTGACCGAGGGCAGATTGTGACGGCCCAGAGGCTCGGCAGGGGCATTTCGGAATCTGCACAACTTATCGGGCGTTCGACGAGTGCTGTTGTGAGTGTCTTGAACACGTGGCGAAACCAAGGCGAAACCACGTCCAGTCGTCGTGGGGATGGGCGGCCACCCCTCATTACAGGTGTCGGACATCGTAGGCTGGGCAGACTGGTAAAACAGGACAGACGGCGAACTGTGGCGCAACGAACGTCAGACCTCAATGCTGGGCAGAGTCCAAGTGTGTCTGAATACACAGTTCACCCAACACTTCTAACAATGGGCCTCTGCAGCCGACGGTCCTTGCATGTGCCAACGCTAGCACTATGTGTACAGGTGTGGAGACAACCTCATGAATCCTTGGACTCTGCATGTCAACAGTGGACTGTTCAAGCTGGTGGTGGCTCTGTAATGGTGTGGGGCGTGTGCAGTTGGACTGATATGGGACCCCTGATATGTCTAGATACGACTGAAATGGGCACGTGACCATCAGAATTGGAGTTGGCGCAGTGGCATAGTGTTGCATGGTCTGGTGAATCCCCAGCTGGCGGCGACTCCATTATGCGCTGGGGAACATTGTCATGTGCATCCATGGGTCCAGTGGAATACGTGCTAGGCACCATGACGGCCAAGCAGTATAGTACTCTGGTTGCAGACCACATATACCCCTTCATGACGATGAAGGTTCCCGAAGGCAGTGGCATTTTTCAACAAGATAATGCTTCGTGTCACAAGGCCTAGAGTGTCATGGAGTGGTTCTAAGAACACGGTGATGAATTCCAGTCGATGTGCTGGTCCTCAACTCGCTGTATCTAAACCCTGTCGAATACATCTGTGATTTGATTGAACGTGGCGTCAGAGCTCATCGCCCCCTTTCCGAAATTTAAGGCACTCAGATGACTTGCTTGTGCAGATGTGGTGCCAGTTCCCTCCAGCGACCTACGAATGCCACGACGCGTCGCCGCTGTTATTGGTGCCAAAATTGGACATACCAGCCTTTTAGGTAGGTGGTCATAATGTTCTGGCTGCTCAGTGTGTGTACTCTGTGCTAACTTATACGCTAGTTCTACCTTCCACGATCGTCCTTTCTCTGCTTCTTTATCAGGCTCATTCGGTTGGATTCATGCACCAAGATATTATCTCTGCGCCTGATTTTTCCAAACATTGTGTTCTGACGAGTTTCTCCATCATGTTTGTGTTCCATGTAGCTTATTACGTTTTTCTCGTGGAATATCATGAGCCCCGTTTTCTTTGCTAAAAGGTGTAGTTTTTCGAGC
Organism: Schistocerca nitens; assembly: GCF_023898315.1. Classification (NCBI taxonomy): domain Eukaryota; kingdom Metazoa; phylum Arthropoda; class Insecta; order Orthoptera; family Acrididae; genus Schistocerca; species Schistocerca nitens. Next base: position 96,484,858 of record NC_064617.1, read on the forward strand.
GCTACTAGAGCTTCTTACACTGGTGCCAAAGAAGCTGGTATAGGCATGCTCATTCAAATACAGAGATATGAAAACAGAGAGAATACGACGCTGCCGTCGGCAACGCGAGTGTCTCGCGCTGTTGTTAGATCGGTTACTGCTGCTACAATGGCAGGTTACAAGATTTAAGTGAGTTTGAAAGTGATGTTGTAGTATGCGCACGAGCGGTGGGACACAGCATCTCCGAGGTAGCGATGAATCGGCGATTTTCCGGTACGAGTTTACCGTGAATATCATGAATCCGGTAAATCATCAAATCTCCAACAGCGCTGCGGCCGGAAAAAGATCCTGCAAGAACGACTGAAGAGAATCGTTCAACGTGACGGAAGTGCAACCCTCCGGCAAATTGCTGCAGTTTTCAATGCAGGGCCCTCAGCAAGTGTCAGCGTCCGAACCATTAAACGAAATATCATCGACATGAGCTTTTGGAGCCGACGACCCACTCGTGTACCCTTGATGACTGCACAACACAAAGCTTTACACCTCTCCTGGGCCCGTCAACACCGACATTGGATTGTAGATGACTGGAAACATGTTGCTTGGTCGGACGAGTCTCATTTCAAATTGTATCGAGTGGTTGTACATGTACCTCATAAATCCATGTACTCTGCATGTCAACAGTGGACTGTTCAAGCTGATGGAGGCTCTGTAATGGTGTGGCGCATGTGCAGTTGGACTGACATGGGACCTCTGATATGTCTAGATATGACTCTGACAGGTGACACGTACGTAAGCATCCAGTCTGATCACCTGCATCCATTCATGTACATTGTGCATTCCAACGGACCTGGGCAATTCCAGCAGGACCTTGCGATACACACACCCCCCCCCCCCCCCCCCCACACACACACGTCCAGAATGGCTACAGAGTAGATCCAGGAACACTCTTCTGAGTTTAAACACTTCTGCTGGCCACCAAATTCCCCCAACATGAACATTACTGGGATGCATTGCAACTTGCTGTGACAGAAGAGATCACCACCCCAGCTCTGCAGGATTCATGGAGACAGTTCCCTCCAGCAGTACTTCAGACATTAGTCGAGTCCATGCCACATTGTGTTGCGGCACTTCTGCTTGCTTGCGGGGGCCCTACACGATATTAGGCAGCTGTAGCAGTTTCTTTCGCTCTTCAGTGTATTAAACTCTGGCTTACTCCAAATGATCACATAGTTACTGGAACCAGGAACCTCTCACCACCGATGGTGATGCAACCAGGGAACAGGATTGTGGAAAGCCTGGAACATCATGTAACAGTGAGTCTCAACTTGTGGGAGCCCCATCGCAAACTTTTTATTCATTGCTGAATTCTCATACGTTTCTAGGTATGACTATGAATCCCCTAAACCATAAATTTAGACTTCTGTCATGAGCGGATATACTGTGGTCTTCACATTCAGTACACAGTTTAGCTTTATTTGCTTGCAATGTTGTTCATGGTAAATTATGCAGTTTCTTTTTGTTCGATGGTGGTTCCGAAGTCGACCTTCATTAAAGATCGTGGTGAACCTCTCCAGAACAGTAGTAAGATGGAGTCCCTAATGGAAAGGCACTCCATCATGCTGACCACTCAGCTATCAGGTAGAACAGTACCTAATGATTTCTATTTCAGATTTTAGTTTCAAGTGTCAACATAACATATATAACTGATAACATATATAACATAACATATATAACTGATATTTGAATAAAAATATGTCCTTTGAATACTACTTTGTCCCTTCATTTCCCACCTCATTGACCTTTCTTTTGATATTTCCTGGATTTAATGGTATGAGGATCATTAAGACAAAAGATGACATTAGTAAAAGATGTATTTAGCATATACTAGTGTTTTATAAGTAGCTTTTAGGAATCATTGTATTCTAGCTACATAAACTATGATGCTACTTGGGATTTCTATTATGTCTGCGCCTTTCATATATTTCTGTGGAGGCACTGAGAGATACTTGGTTAGATGAATCGGTTTTTTTTTGTTTGAGTCATCTGTCTTCTGATTCATTTGATGCTGTCATCCACGAATTCCTCTCCTGTTGCAATCTCTTCATCTCAGAGTACCACTTACAACTTACGTCTTCAATTGTTTGTGTGATGTATCCCAATTTCCGTCTTTCTCTGCAGTTTTTGCCGTCTACAGCTCCCTCTAGTACCATGGAAGTCATTCCCTGATGCCTTAACAGATGCCCTGTCTCTTCTCCTTGTCACTGTTTTCCACATGTTCCTCTTCTCTCCGATTCTGCACAGAACCTCCTTATTCCTCACCTTATTAGTCCACCTAATTTTCAACATTCGTCTGTAGCACCACATCTCAAATGCTTCGCTTCCCTTCTGTTCCGGTTTTCCCTCAGTCCATGTTTTGCTTCCATACATTCTCAGAAATTTCTTCCTCAAATTAAAGCCTATGTTTGATACTAGTAGACTTCTGTTGGCCGGGAATGCTCTTGTTTCCAGGGCTAGTCTGCTTTAGATGTCCTCCTTGCTCCGTCTGTCATTGGTTATTTTACTGCCTCTTATTCTTTGGTCATCAGCCTTCTGACTGGTTTGATGCGACTCGCCACGAATTTCTCTCCTGTGCTAACCTCTTCATCTCTGGGTAGCACTTGCAACCTATGTCCTCATTTATTTGCTGGATGTATTCTAATATCTGTCTTCCTCTACAGTTTTTGCCCTCTACAGCTCTCTCTAGTACCATGGAAGTCATACCCTCATGTCATAACAGATGTCCCATCATTCTGTCCTTCCTCCTTATCAGTGTTTTCCACATATTCCTTTCCTCTCCGATTCTGTGCAGAACCTCTTCATTCCTTACCTTATCAGTCCATCTAGTTTTCAACATTTGCCTGTAGTATCACATCTCAAATGCTTCGTTTTTCTTCTGTTCCGGTTTTCCCACAGTCCATGTTTCAGTACCATACAATGCTGTACTCCAGACATATATTACCAGAAATTTCTTCCTCAAATTAAGGCCAATATATGATACTAGTAGACTTCTCTTGGTCAGGAATGCCATTTTTGCATATCTAGTCTGATTTTGATGTCCTCCTTGCTCTGTCCATGATTAGTTATTTTACTGTATAGATAGCACAATTCCTTAACTTCATATACATCGTGACCATCAATCCTGATGTTAAGTTTCTCATTGTTCTCATTACCTTCGTCTTTCTTCGATTTACTCTCAATCCATACTTCGTACTCATTAGACTGTTCATTCCATTCAGCATATCATGTAATTCTTCTTCACTTTCACACATGATAGCAATGTTATCAGCGAATCGTATCATTGATATCCTTTCATCTTGAATTTTAATTCCACTCCTGAACCTTTCTTTTATTTCTATCATTGCTTCCTCGATGTAGAAATTGAACAACAGAGGTGAAAGGCTACATCCTTGTCTTATATCCTTTTTAATACGAGCCCTTCGTTCTTGGTTGTCCACTCTTATTCCCTCTTGGCTGTTGTTCGTATTGTATATGACCTGTCTCTCCCTGTAGCTTGCCCCTACTATTCTCAGAATTTCGAACATCTTGCACTATTTTACATTGTCGATCGCTTTTTCCAGGTCGACAAATCCTGTCAACATGTCATAATTTTTCTTTAGTCTTGCTTCCATTATTAACCGCAACATCAGAATTGCCTCTCTCATGCCTTTACTTTTCCTAAAGCCAAACTGATCGTCATCTAGCGCATCCTCAATTTTCTTTTCGTTCTTGTGTATATTATTTTTGTAAGCAACTTGGATGCATGAGCTGTTAACCTGATTGTATGGTAATTCTCGCACTTGTCACGTCTTGCCATCTTCGGAATTGTGTGGATGATCTTTTCCGAAAGTCGGATGGTATGTCACCAGAATCATACATTCTACACACCAAATTGAATAGTCGGTTTGTTACCACTTTTCCCAAAGATGTTAGAAATTGTTTCTTATTTGGTCTTTGTCCAAAGCTCTTTTAAATTACAATACTTGATCCCCTATCTCTTCTAAATCGACTCCTGTTTCTTCTTCTATCACATCAGACAAATCTTACCCCTCGTTGAGGCCTTCAGTGTATTCTCTCCACCTATTCAATCTCTCCTCTGCATTTAACAATGGAATACCTGTTGCACATTTAAGGTTTACCACCCTTGTTTTTAATTTCACTGAAGGTTGGTTTGACTTTCCTATACACTCTGTCAGTTCCTCCAACAAACATTTCTTTTTCGATTTCTTCACATTTTTTATGGAGCCATTTCCTCTTAGCTTCACTGCATTTTCTATTTATTTCATTCCTCAGCGAGTTGTATTTCTGTATTCCTGAGTTCCCTTAACATTTTTGCACTTCCTTCTTTCATCGATCAATTGAAGTATTTCTTCTGTTAGCCATGGTTTCTTCGGAGTTACCTTCTTTGTGCCTATGGTTTTCTTTCCAATTTCTGTGATTCCTCTTGATAGGTTCCAGGGAATTATGCCCCGTTAATATTGTAGAAACCACACAATATTTCAGCGAGACAACTGCCCGCCATCTTCAGGTGCTACTGTCACGTCGCTGAGAAGCTCGCCAATTTATATACTGGCTTTCTAGAACAGCGCAGGCGCCAGCAGGGCATACCATCAGCCAATGTGGGAAGTCTTATGTTGGCCAGACGGGTCGTAAGGTCAAAGACAGATGCGACGAACATAAATGTCACACGAGGTAGGGTCAGCCAGAGAAATCTGCGGTTGCTGAACACTGTCTTGACACAGGACACGGCATGAGTTATGAAGAAACCAAGATCCTCTCGCATGCTTCCACATACTGGGACTCCATCATCAAAGAGGCGGTCGAAATACGTATAAGCAGTGACCTAATAAACACAGACACGGGGTTTCACCTAAGCAAAGCCTGGGAGCCAGCCTTGGCGGCACTAAGGAATCGTCAACTGCAGATTAGCAACCGCACCGAGCCAACGCAGATGGGAAGGCTTAGCGCAGATACTTAAATCGCGCTTCAACACTACGCGCGCGCAACGGGGTCCGTCGCTCCTGGCAGCATTTCCCAAGCCGCGGCGCGCTTCCGCAGACCGTGACCCATTTCTCTGGCAGAGGGTTCTGGTATTCGATGCTGTCTACGATTGATCTTCGATGACGTTATGCCCCGCTGGCGCCTGCACTGTTCTAGAAAGCCGGCATATAAATTGGCAAGCTTCTCAGTGACGCGACAGTAGCAACTCAAGATGGCGGGCAGTTGTCTTGCTGAAATATTGTGCAGTTCCTACAATATTATCCAGCGGAATTCCCGGGAACCTATCAAGAAGATGCAGCGCCGGGAAAGCCTCAAACAGCACTTCTGTGATTCCTCTTTTTAGGGATGTCCATTCCTCTTCAACTGTACTGCTTACTGAGCTATTCCTTACTGATGTATCTATTGCCTTAGAGAACTTCAAGCATATCTCGTCATTCCTTAGTACTTCCGTATCCCACCTCTTTGCATATTGATTCTTCCTGACTAATGTCTTAAACTTCAGCTTACTCTTCATCACTACTATGTTGTGATATGAGTCTATATCTGTCCCTGGGTATGCCTTACAATCCAGTATCTGATTTCGGAATCTCTGTCTGACCTTGATGAAATCTAACTGAAATATTCCCGTATCACCCAGCGTTTCCAAGTATACCTCCTCCTCTTCTGATTCTTGAACGGAGTATTACTAACTCAATTAATCTTTCTCCTTTCTCAGTTCTTGTCCCAAGCCCACATTCTCCTGTAACCTTTTCTTCTACTCCTGCCCCGACTACTGAATTCCAGTCCCCCATGATTTTCATCTCACTACAAGGTAGAATGTCACAAAGAAACAGGTTAAAGAGGTCTTTTATGTTATCACAAACAATTACTGACTCAAATTGTCAGGAACTGACGTTTATGTTGACTAAAACTCGTACATACACCTATATGGTAAATTTGCCACATCTTCTTTATTGATAAGTACTTACCTTCATTAACATATGCATACTGTGCAGTACAAATTGGTGTAGTGTGATCTGGTAATGGCATTCTATGCGGAGTTGCCACCAGTGTCGAATTATACAGTATCTGCAGTTACTGCAAGCAAGTAAATTCGCTGCATTATCTTTCCACCTTAATCTTCCATGTACCACTCACTAATGCAGCTCAATCACACATGCTTAAGGCTCGCTTAGTATTGACAAACCAATAGATAAAATGGAATTTCAGTGCCCCTCAGAGGAGACACATTCTTTTACCGTATTCTTTCAGCCTTGGATCACACAAATGGTTTCGTGATCCATTTCAGCTTCTCAGAAAGCCATTAACTGATTTGTTTAAAAGAAAGAGGAAAGGGAAAAAGTGAAATGCTACAAACTAAATTACATACTCAAATTAATTTCTATATACACCTGCAGGGACGTGAAAAAGCTACATACTAACTTCCCACAGTACAGCTCTGTTCTATGTAAATTACCCTGAGTGTGTAATTTAGTATCCTAGTTGAACCGTTAATTTATTACTTTCAAAATCTTTTCATAAGGAATTTACTTTATATACTAACGATTCATCAAGAACATTAACACATTTAATCACACTATGTGAGCGTGGAAGGAGTTGCCAATGGGTAACTGATGGAAACAAATTAAATTTCAACAAATGGAAATTTTATTCATAAAAGCCTTTTTTTTAAACAGATTTAAAAATTATAATCAGAAAGCACCCTGTAAATATCAAGTTACAATTTATGCAGCGGCAGAAATAATTTTTTTTATAGTATTAGCTTTCGGGCTGAGAACCTTGCTACTCCCTTTTAACACGGCCATAGTCACGACCCCTCACTACAACCTCTGAAAGACTACACTGGTGCAAATCTGCAACACACCAGATTACTTTAAACTAAAAATTTTAACAACTCACACAATACATAAACTATGCACCCTGTAAGAGGGATGGAGATGGTACAAAACACTCACATTAAAAATTATTTGCCACCAAAAGTGGAAGGGTGGCAACTTTATATACTAAAATTACCATTTAAATAAAATCCATGAAATGCAGTTTTACATAAAATGTACCAACATATTCTACATTACACATATACCACCTCGCAAGATGATAGGCAAGATAAAAACATATTTCAGGAATTCGGGCTTTACACCTTAAGCAATAAATTCGTTAACACCGAATCCGACAAACATGACAGAGGCAGCTATTAATGTAGCAGACCGACAGACAGACAGACAGACACTAACTGCCTAACAAATGCGGACGAGAGACAAACGAGCAAGCTGGGGACAAGAGACTGACCAAGAACACAAGTGAACACAAGTAGAATTTAACAAGTAACTGAAACAACATATCACGAATCACTTAACTTCTAATCACTGCGATTTCTGGCAAAGACCTGGCGCAGCACCCCCAAAACGCTCTCCCGAACCGTCTGCTGCCAGTTGCTTCAACAGACGCAGGAAGACGCGCCGATCTCCCGTCTCATGGCGTCGCAGCTCGCCCCAGCCAGACCGACGTCGTGGGTTCTCCTGTTGCTCTCGTGTCGGCCGCGAAGCCACTATCCCTTGCTATACGCCGCGGCCCACTGGACTCACGTGGCGACCTCACATGCGACGACCCTCCAGGCAGACAAGTCATCTTGTGTCTCAGTGCATGACCGACAAACCGATCGATCCAACCGCCAGTGACCATTGCCTGAGCAAACTCGAGCAGACTGGCGGCCTAACACATACCAGCACTCCGGACGACAGACAGACACTGACTGCCCCACACTGACCCAGCTGACCAACTGACTAGTCTCGCAGAGACTGACAGACTGACTGACTCAGACTGTCTGACTCAGATTGACCAAAGGCCGAGCTCATAGCACGCCTTAAATGCACGTGAACAGGCATCCTTTCCCCTTTCCCACCAGAGGGAGACACCAGAGCTGCGATTGCCACAGCGGCGCCACCGCCAGAAACGGAGGGCGACTGCTTTACACTCAATGCGGCAGTGCGTTCTTCAAAAGTTTACCACTGCTCACTAGTATTTTAGTGTTTTCCCTTTTTTTCCTTTATAGTATTTCAATGCCCCATCTGGGGCGGGCTGGCTGCAGCATATGCGCTGCTCTTCAGCCGAAAGACATTAATTATACAATAGAAGACATTTAAAATTACAAAGGAGAAAATATGGCGTACATAAATATAAAAGGGGGGAACATAATGGAAGAGAACAGACAAAAAGGGGGCGACGGTAAAATGGAGAGAAAAACCTCAAGAAAGTATTGTGCACAAAAAACCTCACACTTGGACACTTAAAAGAACATAAGGTGAAGTATGAAACATAAAAGTAGAGATGGACGGTGTAGCACGTAAGTATAACTGACAGTAACACTATGTAGAAGTCCAGCAGACGATATCACAGCTCTGGGAGCACAGGAGGCCAGCACCAAACACAACACTAACGTAGCACACTGATGAGGATGAGCAAACACAGGATCTGCCAGGGGCATGGAGATGGGGGACAAGGGAGGAATGGAGGGAGGGGTGGAGAGTGGGGAGACAGGTGGGGGTGTGTCGAAGAGGGCTGGGGAGGGAAGGACGTGGGGGGGGACAGTTGATGAGGGGGTGCAGGGACTCAGGGGAGGGGGAAGGAGGAAAATCCGCTCTGGGAGGAGGAGGGGAGGGGGAAAGGGGGGCCCTGGGGAAGGGAGGGAACAAGGCCAGGTTACAGTTGGAAGGAAGGGTAGATGTCATGGCGAAAAATCTTTCAACTTCACTATACAGCAAGTAGGATGTGTTCAAATGGCTCTGAGCCCTATGGGACTTAACATCTGAAGTCACCAGTCCCCTAGACTTAGAACTACTTAAACCTACCTAACCTGACATCACACACATCCCTGCCCAAGGTAGGATTCGAACCTGCGACCGTAACAGCAGTGTGGTTCGGGACTGAAGTGCCTAGAACCGCTCAGCCACAGCGGCCGGCAACTGTTTCTCTTTTCTTTATTCTTTCTAACTACATCATATGACAATGACTCTCTCGTAACAGAAATAAATGCTGTAAAAGAATTCTGCTTACAAGACAGTTCCAAAGTTGCCCTAAGAGCTTAAGCAGTATGTCTGCTGTATGACACGAAATACAGGGTGAAAACTGATACAATCAACAAACTGCAGAGACGGATTCCTCACTGAAAATTGAGGAAAAAAGATCCTAAGAACATGTGGCCGGAAATCCATCGTTGCCACGGTAGATGGCGCTGGCGAATGAAAGTTCCCTGAACACGTGCCGAGTGGTCTTTGTATGTTGCAGGCTGTGTGATCGACGCAGCGTACTGCAAGCAGCAGAATGGTCCAGTAATCATCTTGGGAACAAGCCGAGATGGTGTTTGTGTATGGTCAAAAACATGAAAACGGTCGAGAGGCAGCACGGCTATACCAAAATAGGTATCTTCACAGACGCCAACCACACACCTCACAACATTTCAAGCCCTTTTTGGGCGTTTGTGTGATCATGAGTCCTTTCAGACAAAGTGCACAGAGGTGGCGGACTATGCGTACCTCAGATTTGACGGACCTGGTTCTACTGGATATTGAGACGAACCCTAATACATGCTCCAGGCAAGTGGTCTGTCAACACGGTGTAAGCCAAAGTACGATTGTGTGTGTCCTGTATGACAATCGCTACTATCCCTACCGCCTGCAACGGGTGCAAGAATTACTAGCAGCAGATTTCCCTCTCTGAGAAGGATTTTGTCGATGGGTTTTGCACCAGACCATCACAATTCTGGATTTCTGTCATGAGCCTTCTTTACCGACAAAGCAACATCTACCAGAACGGGCTTCAACAATCTGAATTATCGACGTCTGTCGGCTACAGACAATCCTCGGGGAATGGTCGAGGTGTCTCGTCAGCATCGGTTCAGTATCAGTGTGTGGGCGGGGAGTCTTGGCGACCACATACTTGGACGATTATTATTCCGCGAATCTTCGACGGAGCAACGTGTCTGGACTTCAGGCGGAATACTCTGCCTGAGTTGCTTGGGAATGTGCCTTTGACAATATGTCAGGTTATGTGGTTTCTGCATGACACAGCACCACCCTACTTCCTCATTACAGTTCGCCGACACCTCAACAACATCTTCCCCAGACGTTGGATATGATGCACAGATTCTGTAGCATGGTCTGTGAGCCATGCGTGGCTCCTGTTCCCGCCATCATGTATTTCACATCCTGTTTTTAACGTACTTCCACCTCACTACGTTACTTTAATTGCTACTGTCACTGAGTTGCTGCTCTGCCTGACCATGACCAGCACTAGCAGTGCGTATCAATATATCCCCTCTCATAGTATCTTTGCTCGATTGCTAATACTGAAAGGGTACAGTACCGCCCGACATTGAAAATAGGTACAAAATACTTCATTATTCTTGTCAGAACAACACATTTTTTGTGTAAAAATAACTCAATTTCAATTAATGCAGCGAAGCCGGATACCAGTGTGGGAAAGAATGACCATTTATTTATTTAATTGATCGCATGTGCACTCCCACAAAGTAAATCCCTACATCCAGTTTGGTGAGATCTGTGAAATGAATGAATGTATGGTCGTCTGCTAACCGCAGATAGTGAATGTGGATATATGATCATCTTTGAGTCGATCCTTTGGTGGGACCAAAGACATTAAATTTACCAGAGCTTTGAGCGCCTGAAATGTGGTTGACCAATACGGTGGCAAGGTGCTTCCCCCACCTCGACAGAGGTGCGAGATGACCTACAGAACGGCCATATTTCAGCACTCTGCCGCTGGATCTTCTGCCGTTAAGACCTGTTTTTTGTTGTGCTCCGTAATGACGAAAGAGTGGAGGTATGGTATGCATGTGGAATATTTAAGAGTAGTTTGAATTAATAATTTCTCTTTCTCAGGAACTTTTGTGGGGAGAATTAAATGTCAGGCAGGTAATATTAAGGGGATTGTAGTAACCTTCGGAAGTGGCCATCGGTCACAATGAAACCACGTATAGCTATAAGTTGAGATACTTCCGTGTGCTTAAGTTAAGCTGAATTACTAGCGTGTGTACAATAAGTTGAAATATTTAAGAAATAGCGTGTGTATCATAAGTTGAAATATTTAAGAAATTACGTGTGCAGGACTTGAAATTAGAGACGAGTACTTCCACGTGGTGAGTACTGTGTGAGTCTCAATCTGTGTATGAGACAAAGGACAAAGAGAAGTACTCGTCCATGGTATCAGTTGAGGACTCGCGTGTGTGCTTAACATTAAACTGCATGATATGATTCCGTGTGACGCTAGATTTAAACTCTGAGAGAGAATCAAGGTGAGTCGGCCGTCTATCCAGCAACGCCACTTGGCTTGCATTGCACAGGAAGACGTGCATTTATCTCCAGAGTTCACGGTAGGAAAGTAGAATTACAAAGTGGGGCAGTGTCGTGTGAAACTGGGATAAATATTGATTGAAGTGGGAAAGCAGAAAGTGATAATGTTGTAACCATTCTTTGTGTAGTATTTCATATTGTTGTATGGTGTATGTCATGTAATTTGGGTATGTGTGGTTTGCATGGGGGAGTAGCAAGGTAGTTTCAAAAGATTTGTGGGTTATGCTTGTTCCTTCTGTATCGCTCGATCTGGAGGAAAGTTTCGTGATGATGATTGTGAGAGTCGAAGTGTGAGGTATAATAAAAGATCCACCAGCCTATCCAGAAAGTGCACTGTAGAGTTAAATAAATTACGAGACCATAATATAGAGATTCACTAATGTAAAGCCATGCCCACTGGGCGGAATTTCTCATGTGATATTGTTGTAGGTTATAGAATTTGTGTGTTTAGGAATAAATCAGATAGTGAAAAGAAAGAGATTGGTGGCCTTTTTCATTGAATTGTATGTTGTCATAATGTCCCGAATTTATAATGTGTGCGCCATTCATATTCAGTGGGATGGCCACGTGTTAATAAAAGCCGTTAAATAAAAGACAAAAAGAAAATGTGGTATTGCCAGTGCGTAGTGTACAGTCAGAGTTCTGTAAATCACTGATAGTCAGATATGCGTTTCCGTTGCGTAGTATTCATACAGGAGGATAATTTGTAACTAAATAGTAAGATACGAGAATTCATGTTACTCGATAAATTAAGGAAGAATCCACTCGCTTGGCAAACCACTCATCTTGCAGGCCTGACTGCTTGATGCCACAGTATGAGTAAGGCAAGTGGGTGCCTCTCAATACTTCCCGGTCGTTGTCTGTCGTAAGGAGAGTAAGGGTCGCGAATTGAGTCTGCCAGTTAGTTGGAACGCATCTGGAGCTCAGTCTGGACCTCCCAGTCGGGGAGCTGCAACACGGCACTAATGCAGTTGGGTTGGAGCAGCAGTGAGGTCTGCATCGACATGACTCGCCCGACCATTGCCGCCACGCATCACTTGAGCCGGGCACGCTCTTGCTGGATCTTCAGTCGCTCGTCTTAGCGGATGACGTGTTTTGGCTCGCCGATCGTTCAGGGGTCGGCTGTGTGTGTGCGCATCGACTCCAGATTTGTCTTCGTGTGTGCTTAGTTACTGTTGGGTATCTTTCAGGTCTTCGTGCAGTGTTTGACAGGTTGTGTGTGTAGTTGCGTTATTTGTATTGAGCACGATTTTAGATGTTATCGGCATTCTGAGAAGAGTCGGTTGGTTGTTGCGGACCAGGAAAGTTATCTCCACGCGGTGCAGTTGGCTGGGTCCGCTGGCGGTCCCTGTGTAGTGTCGGAGCGTGTGTGGAGCTGTCCGATCGCTACGAGCTTCGTGGTTCAACGAAGTTGAGTAGTGGTTTCAACTACCCAAGCCACGTCTATTCACATTGTGTGGTTCGTTTAGGTGTTCGCTGTTGGGGTGGTTTTCCTGTGAGGAACACCGAGTGTTTCTATTGCTGAAATTTAGCCGCCATGCGGTGCAGTTAACTATATTGGTTGACTACAATTCAAGTGCACCAGCGAAATTTTCTGCCTTGTGGCCGTTAGTGTTTTGGTTACCTGCCCTGGCCACTAACGTAATTTCAGGCAGTGTCCTTCCCACACCTGTTGTCGCTGTCCAACATGGTGTGTAGTTTCACAGCTTAATATATATACATATTTGATTGTCGATAAGCACGCCTGTAACATTTTGTGTTCGAATTCTCATGAAGAGATTGGTGGAAAGCAAGTCATTTTTCGGTCGGTCCGTGGCTGTCCCATGGTTGGGTTTCTACAGATCAAGTGTAGTTGGGCTTACCACCTGTCTCACCTAAGTGAACGAGGGCAGACCGACCTCCCTGGAGGCTTCTGACGGCCGTATTCTTTATTGTCCTTCTCACCGGTGTGTAATTGTCTGTTAAAATCTATCATAGCCAATGGTTTAAAAAATTCTTCCTTTTACTGGATTTTATGTATTTTTGAATTTTGGAAAATCAATTGTGGGCTCTTCAGCCACTTAAATCATTATTCTAAAAAACAAAAAAACAAAAAATGCGGCCTTCTGCCTTTGGAAGGTTATGGTAATTTATTTTAAAATCTTAATAATTTTATTGTGGGCTTTCAGCTGTTTGTATTACATCTTGTTTATGTCTATTCACCCTTGCCTTGAGGCTCTCAGCCTCGCTATATATATACATATATATATATATATATATATATATATATATATATATATATATATATATATATATATATATATACTCCTGGAAACGGAAAAAAGAACACATTGACACCGGTGTGTCAGACCCACCATACTTGCTCCGGACACTGCGAGAGGGCTGTACAAGCAATGATCACACGCACGGCACAGCGGACACACCAGGAACCGCGGTGTTGGCCGTCGAATGGCGCTAGCTGCGCAGCATTTGTGCACCGCCGCCGTCAGTGTCAGCTAGTTCGCCGTGGCATACGGAGCTCCATCGCAGTGGTTAACACTGGTAGCATGCCGCGACAGCGTGGACGTGAACCGTATGTGCAGTTGACGGACTTTGAGCGAGGGCGTATAGTGGGCATGCGGGAGGCCGGGTGGACGTACCGCCGAATTGCTCAACACGTGGGGCGTGAGGTCTCCACAGTACATCGATGTTGTCGCCAGTGGTCGGCGGAAGGTGCACGTGCCCGTCGACCTGGGACCGGACCGCAGCGACGCACGGATGCACGCCAAGACCGTAGGATCCTACGCAGTGCCGTAGGGGACCGCACCGCCACTTCCCAGCAAATTAGGGACACTGTTGCTCCTGGGGTATCGGCGAGGACCATTCGCAACCGTCTCCATGAAGCTGGGCTACGGTCCCGCACACCGTTAGGCAGTCTTCCGCTCACGCCCCAACATCGTGCAGCCCGCCTCCAGTGGTGTCGCGACAGGCGTGAATGGAGGGACGAATGGAGACGTGTCGTCTTCAGCGATGAGAGTCACTTCTGCCTTGGTGCCAATGATGGTCGTATGCGTGTTTGGCGCCGTGCAGGACTGCATACGACCGAGGCAGACAGGGCCAACACCCGGCATCATGGTGTAGGGAGCGATCTCCTACACTGGCCGTACACCACTGGTGATCGTCGAGGGGACACTGAATAGTGCACGGTACATCCAAACCGTCATCGAACCCATCGTTCTACCATTCCTAGACCGGCAAGGGAACTTGCTGTTCCAACAGGACAATGCACGTCCGCATGTATCCCGTGCCACCCAACGTGCTCTAGAAGGTGTAAGTCAACTACCCTGGCCAGCAAGATCTCCGGATCTGTCCCCCATTGAGCATGTTTGGGACTGGATGAAGCGTCGTCTCACGCGGTCTGCACGTCCAGCACGAACGCTGGTCCAACTGAGGCGCCAGGTGGAAATGGCATGGCAAGCCGTTCCACAGGACTACATCCAGCATCTCTACGATCGTCTCCATGGGAGAATAGCAGCCTGCATTGCTGCGAAAGGTGGATATACACTGTACTAGTGCCGACATTGTGCATGCTCTGTTGCCTGTGTCTATGTGCCTGTGGTTCTGTCAGTGTGATCGTGTGATGTATCTGACCCCAGGAATGTGTCAATAAAGTTTCCCCTTCCTGGGACAATGAATTCACGGTGTTCTTATTTCAATTTCCAGGAGTATATATACAGGGTGTTACAAAAAGGTACGGCCAAACTTTCAGGAAACATTCCTCACACACAAAGAAAGAAAATATCTTATGTGGACATGAGTCCGGATACGCTTACTTTCCATGTTAGAGCTCATTTTATTACTTCTCTTCAAATCACATTAATCATCGAATGGAAACACACAGCAACAGAACGTACCAGCGTGACTTCAAACACTTTGTTACAGGAAATGTTCAAAATGTCCTCCGTTAGGCAGGATACATGCATCCACCCTCCGTCGCATGGAATCCCTGATGCGCTGATGCAGCCCTGGAGAATGGCGTATTGTATCACAGCCGTCCACAATACGAGCACGAAGAATCTCTACATTTGGTACCGGGATTGCGCAGACAAGAGCTTTCAAATGCCCCCATAAATGAAAGTCAAGAGGGTTGAGGTCAGGAAAGCGTGGAGGCCATGGAATTGGTCCGCCTCTACCAATCCATCGGTCACCGAATCTGTTGTTGAGAAGGTTCGACTGAAATGTGCAGGAGCTCCATCGTGCATGAACCACATGTTGTGTCGTACTTGTAAAGGCACATGTTCTAGCAGCACAGGTAGAGTATCCCGTATGAAATCATGATAACGTGCTGCATTGAGCGTAGGTGGAAGAACATGGGGCCCAATCAAGACATCACCAACAATGCCTGCCCAAACGTTCACAGATAATCTGTGTCGATGACGTGATTGCACAATTCCGTGCGGATTCTCGTCAGCCCACACATGATGATTGTGAAAATTTACAATTTGATCACGTTGGAATGAAGCCTCATCCGTAAAGAGAACATTTGCACTGAAATGGGGATTGACACATTGTTGGATGAGCTATTCGCTGAAGTGTACCCGTGGATGCCAATCAGCTGCTGATACTGCCTGCACACGCTGTACACGGTACGGAAACAACTAGTTCTCCCGTAGCACTCTCCATACAATTACGTGGTCAACGTTACCTTGTACAGCAGCAACTTCTCTGACGCTGACATTAGGGTTATCGTCAACTGCACGAAGAATTGCCTGGTCCATTGTAGGTGTCCTCGTCGTTCTAGGTCTTCCCCAGTCGCGAGTCATAGGCTGGAATGTTCCGTGCTCCCTAAGACGCTGATCAATTGCTTCGAACGTCTTCCTGTAGTGACACCTTCGTTCTAGAAATCTGTCTCGATACTAACGTACCGCGCCACGGCGATTGCCCCGTGCTAATCCATACATCAAATCGGCATCTGCCAACTCCGCATTTGTAAACATTGCACTGACTGCAAAACCACGTTCGTGGTGAACACTAACCTGTTGATGCTACATACTGATGTGCTTGATGCTAGTACTGTAGAGCAATGAGTCGCATGTCAACACAAGCACAGAAGTCACCATTACCTTCCTTCAACTGGGCCAACTGGCGGTGAATCGAGGAAGTACAGTACATCCTGACGAAACTAAAATGAGCTCTAACATGCAAATTAAGCGTTTCCGGACACATGTCCACATAACATCTTTTCTTTATTTGTGTGTGAGGAATGTTTCTTGAAAGTTTGGCCTTACCTTTTTGTAACACCCTATATATATATATATATATATATATATATATATATATATATATATATATATATATACTTTATTTGCAATTTTAACTGCATGTTTTTACCACTTGAGATTTATCTTGTTGCTTTAAGTTTTCTTGTTTGGAGGCCTTCAGCCCTGAAATAATTGCCTTTTTGAAACTCGTAGTTCTAAAGGTTCGGCTATGTGCCGTTTTGGTTTAAAGGTGTTATTAAATTACAATTTTGAGTGAACCTGACCGACACCTTATTTGGTCCTTTCCACAATTCTAATCACCTGTTTTGCCCAGCGGATTTAGCGGGCGTTTCAGTCTGCTAAATCACCGGACTTAAAACCCCTTCATTCTTACCTCTGGAGCCATCTGAAAAGCCTTGTGTAAGCTGAACCAGTTCCCAATGTGGGGACCCTTCAACACCGTGTTCACGACGCCTGCGACGCTATTCGGAGAGAGGCTGGAACGTGCGAAAGAGTGCGGCAAACCATGACGCGACGAGTGAACGCGTGGATTGCATCCCATTGAGACCACTTCGAACGTGGATGCGACGCAGATCTGTACTGTGTTCTAGGACGATTTGTTGTCGCTGCACGCACACCATTTGTTTCCGCACACATTTTTATAGGATATTTTTTTGCTCCATTTCTAGCCAGGAATCCGTCCCTGCAGTTTGTCGGTTTCATTAACGTTCAATTTGTATAATTGTATACCCCTGCTGGCGAGTGAGTAATCACTCCACCCATGCTCTTGGTTTGCTAGCCCCAAAGTCCGTTCCCGTCTCACAATCGTTTTCCTGCGCGAGCCGACACACGTAATTTGGTGACTCACTCGATCCTAGAGACGTACATCCCTTGATGACATCAATCACTAGTAGACGGTATTAGTGTAGTTAACAATAGTTTGCAGTTGAGCAGCGCTGCAGGCACGTGATCTGGGGACTCACACACACCTTGCCGGCCGCGGTGGTCTCGCGGTTCTAGGCGCGCAGTCCGGAACCGTGCGACTGCTACGGTCGCAGGTTCGAATCCTGCCTCGGGCATGGATGTTTGTGATGTCCTTAGGTTAGTTAGGTTTAAGTAGTTCTAAGTTCTAGGGGACTAATGACCACAGCAGTTGAGTCCCATAGTGCTCAGAGCCATTTGGTGACTCACACAGTCCTAACGACGTACTCACTTCGTGGACCTCAACCGTTTTGACACGTCAGCACTAAACTGAACAAACACTTCCTGAGTTTTTTAAATTTACATAAATGTCTGCTCACACAACGGTTTTAGCTAATGAGGAATCGCCTAAATCAGCATTTACTCTCAGATCCATCACTGCCGCAGGAAGAAGTGTGCATTCTCAAATCTCAGCAAGAAAATTTTGAGAGCCTATTACTTGCTGTAGAATCGAGAGTGAAAGCAACATCTGTCTGGTGACTGAGTTGTGCTAGTGAAGCTCAAACCATTGCCCCCGACGGGCCGGGGTCTGTCATTACAACAGCTCACGCTTGGGAGTGAAAGATCCATTATCTAGTGAAAATGTACCTTCGGACTCTACTTACTTGAATTACACTGTTTATTGTGTCTTACAGAATAGTGTCGTGTCTTAATCTCAGTTGTTGTTGTGGTCTTCAGTCCAGAGACTGCTTTGATGCAGCTCTCCATGCTACACTATCCCGTGCAAGCTTCTTCATCTCCCAGTACCTACTGCAACCTAAATCCTTCTGAATCTGCTTAGTGTATTCATCTTTTGGTCTCCAAGATTTTTACCCTCCACGCTGCTCTCCAGTACTAAATTGGTGGTCCCTTGATGCGTCAGAACATGTCCTACCAACCGATCCCTTCTTCTAATCAAGTTGTGCCACAAACATCTCCCCAATTCTATTAACTACCTCCTCATTAGTTATGTGATCTACCCATCTAATCTTCAGCATTCTTCTGTAGCACCACATTTCGAAAGTTTCTATTCTCTTCTTGTCTAAACTATTTATCGTCCACGTTTCACTTCCATACATGGCTACACTCCATATAAATGTTTTCAGAAACGACTTCCTGACACTTAAATCTATACTCCATGTTAACAAATTCCTCTTCTTCAGAAACGCTTTCCTTGCCATTGCCAGTCTACATTTTATATCCTCTCTTACTTCGACCGTCATCAGTTATTTTGCTCCCCAAATAGCAAAACTTATTTACTACTTTAAGCATCTCATTTCCTAATCTAATTCCTTCAGTATCACCCGTTTTAATTCGACTACATTCCATTATCCTCGTTTCGCTTTTGTTGATGTTCATCTCATATCCTCCTTTCAAGACACTGTCCATTCCGTTTAGCTGCTCTTCCAGGTCCTTTGCTGTCTCTGACAGAATTATAATGTCATTGGCGAACCTCAAAGTTTTTATTTCTTCTCCATGGATTTTAATTCCTACTCCGAATTTTTCTTTTGTTTCCTTTACTGCTTGCTCAGTATACAGACTGAATAACATCGGGGGTAGGCTACAACCCTGTCTCACTCCCTTCCCAACCACTGTTTCCCTTCATATCCCTCGACTCTTATAACTGCCATCTTGTTTCTGTACAAATTGTAAATAGCCTTTCGCTCTCTATATTTAACCCCTGCCACCTTCAGAATTTGAAAGAGAGTATTCCAGTCAACATTGTCAAAAGGTTTCTCTAAGTCTCAGTTATACTTTGCATAGCAGCAGTGTCAGCATTGTGTTCAGATGGACTGGCAGACAGGACGAAATTGGGTTTCTGGAACCACGTGACTTTCTGCAAGCTTAGGAATTTGAAAGGAGGGCAAGTACCGCCGCAGTTGTGACAGGAGATCCTACAAAGGATGCCGTAAGCCTTTCCCGTCAGTCCCAGAAGCTGTGGGTGGATGAATGCGGGACTAGGACCAGTTATCTGTAAGGGCAGTACGAAGAAGGACAATGACCTATGATTGGGAGCAGTGCTGACACGACAACATAACAGCATCATGACGTTATGTTGTTTGTCCAGATTTGGTTAAAGTGCAGAGTCAGAAGAGGTCTTACTCTGCGTAATATTTAGTATCGTAAACCGGGTACACTTGGAGTACTGTGGTTACCTTGACCACTTACACTAAAAGTTTTACACCTCTCTGCTGGCTCTCAGTTGAATGTTTGGTGGTAAAGTTCCAGCAATATACGCTAGACGGCGCCATTTTCCTGCTCAAAAGTTGGCGAACCTTTGCGACATACAATTTTAAAATCTGGTTTTTCAAAGTCCACTGACGACATTTAACTGCAGAACCATAGGTGTTTCCAACTACGTCGTGTATGTCACTCGATAATTCTCGAAATAAGCCACTGATTAGTTTTTTGTTCACTTGGAGATATCTGCCACGATTACGATTTATGAGGTCGTGTTCGTGATATCTCTGTTTTGGGGTTACTTCGATCACTGATCATTGTTACCTCAGGATTCCAGATACACAGTTTATTAAACAGTGTTGAGGTCAAGACAGTATAGAATAAGGAATACAAACATTAAGCACTGGTATATCGATGAAGCCTACAACTAAGAAAACCAAATGTCACATGCTGCTCAAATTGCAAGCTTTAGTGGTTTCAGGCAGTGATTCAGGAATGACATATAATGTCAAACATCTCTGGAGGCAAGAAATGAAGCTTGTCTAACAACGAGTGCCAAATATTTACTCAATATATGAAGAATGGATAACTTTGTTGTCACTGCATGCACCGGATGTTTAGAAACGAGGATTTAGGTTTAATATGGATGTAATTTGAGGTATTACATGCAACTAAATTTGGAGATATGTGTGTGGCACTCCATGCTAGTACCTTTCATAATAGTTACAATTTTGATGATGGATCATAGTAGGTATTTTCTTTTATGAGGATTAATAAAGCACCTGAGGAAATTTGAGATAGATATATTTATTTCTGGATGATCAAAGTTTCATTGTGTTTTTGAAATATTGGTAACAGTTGCAATGGCAGTTGACAGTTGTGATGGAAGTATAAGGCCGGTCAATCTATCCTCTTATCCATGCTAATTCTGACCACCTACATTTCTTTCTATTACTTCTCTGCATTTTAGAAACTTTATTATACTAATGGGTTTTAGAAAATTTATTATACTAATGGATCAATCCATACCAAGCGGACCAACAAAAAAACAATTGGTTGCTTGACCATCTCAGACAAATTTTATATTTGCTGGGTGAATTCCCCAATGTTTATTTGTCACAAAAATATTTTTTTAAAAAAATATTGTTTATTATTTTGAAATGGCGGCCATATTTGTTCCAGTCTTCATGCGTTTTTTCGTATTTGCAAGCATCTACATTTTTTACAATTTTTCAGTAATGGATTGTCCTAAGCCTTTCAGACAAAATCCATTTAGCTCAACACACTCTGGGCTACAAATTAACATCATTATCACTTAGCTGAATGTATTCTTTAATATATTTTTAATAGTTCAAAGTTATCAGCCACAAATTAAAAAAACTCAATGTTTGAACAGTAGTTTTCTAAAGAAAGATTAATTTCTCAGCTTTAATATTTCTTCTGCTATTACACTGTATAGTACAGTTACTTTTTGTAGAGTATCAGTGGTGAGCAGCTTACACTTAAATAAATACACTGTTTTAAAAAATATATTTTTTTAAATTTTTCCATTTTGTGGCCTTTGTTGGGGGGACCAGATAAAAATCTGAAAATGTCACAGTTAATAGACCTTTATGATATAAAACTTCATTATAAATTTCAACTTTCAGATTCAATTGGAAATTATGGAAAAAATTACAAACATGAGTCAAAAATACTTTTTTAACATCTGCGATAATTGGTAGGCTAATCAAATAAAGTATACCAATTGCGTAATGTAACACACTGCATTACAATAACTAATGATTATTTGTCGAAACAATGCTGTGGTAATTGTTTCAGCAGGCTAACAATTGCATCTGAAAGCCTATACAAGTCTGATTGTTGTCTTCCCCCTTACATGAACAATTGTCTACTCACACTTATTTAGTTAGAAGTTCTTGAAGTGTGCAGTGGAAAATTGGTGTCTCAGTGTTCTGTTGGTGTTATTATTAATGAAGCATCTCATAAAAGTGTGTATGGAGTGTATCCTAAAGATATTACTTTAATCGAAGATTACAGTGAAGAAGGAAAAGTGTTGTGTTACTTACGAGTCGGTCCAGAGGTCAAATCAACATGCAAGTACCATGAAATGAAATACTTAAAAAAATTTCACCACCTTTTTGGTCAGTCTTGCGTGGACCCTTTTGAGAAACACAAGAAACCTATAGCAAAATGCCTGCGAGAAATAACATTTGATCATTATTCTAAAAATTAAAGCCCTTTTGTCAATCTCATAAGAGGAAAATTATTGTGTCCAACATCTTATTCTAAGATATTTGTAATTCACTATGGTTTTTCCAAGTCGACAAGTCCTATGAAGGTATCTGCTTCCGTTATCAGTCACAAAGTCAGAACTGCCTCTCTGGTGCGTTTACCTTTCCGAAAGCCAAACAGGTCGTCATCTAACACATCCTAAATTTTCTTCTGTTCTTCTGTATAATATTCTTGTCACCAACTCTTTATGGATGGCTGTTAAGCTGATGATCTATGTGTTAGCAGCTGCATATTTTTAGAGTGTAAACAACTGATTTTTTCAGGTGACATTTGGTGTGGGTACTATCTATTGTACACCTACCTTATTACGTACTTAGTGCACCTCATGATTAAAAAATAATTTGCAGGGACATTGTCATTATTGCGGTATTCAGTCCTAAGACTGGTTTGATGCAGCACTCTATGCTGCTCCATCCTGTACAAGCCCCTTCATCTCTACAGAACTACGACAATCTACATTCTGGACTCAGCACGTACCTGCTATGTGAAAAAAGGCATCAGTAAATCCCATGTTCTACAGAAACATAAAAAGCACTCCGTTCTTGACCTCAAAAACAAACTTGTACAAATATACTTCCAATTATTGTTTACAGCGATGTTATCTTGCAAAGTCCCTCTCAGCAAAGCTCACGGCAGAAGACCGAACTTACCCTTCCACTGTAAAAACGATTTTCGGACAAAGGGTTGTTCACAAAATCGTGTAATTTATGGAGTTCGCCCCTGTTGTGGAGGCATATATCAAACGTGCCATCCACATAGCACAGGCAGCAGTTCCCCGTTACTTGACGCCTTTTGTTCGAAGCGCTCTATGCCGACAAAAGTGACCCCTTAGCAACCCCATCATAATGTTTGTAAAATTCTCTCTAATATTTAAAATAACTCTACCGCAAAAACAACTTGACGAGGTCACATATTTATCTTGTTTCTGTCCGTACCCGATAAACGCTTCCATTATATTGTGGCAGATGTGTCACGTTTTTTGTTTCAGATTTTTGTCTTCCATCGTCTTTTACACAGTCTGATCAAAAGTATCTCGAAACCCCTATGTAATTCGGAACTGACCACTAGATGTCACAAGAGGCGAGTAACGTGCTGTCAATAGAAAAGCAGGAAAAGCAGCATCGGATGTCCAGGATTAGATGAGTACCAACTCCATCAATGATATTTCATCCATTGTAAAGCTGCTCAGGTCAAATGTTGGTCATGTTGAGCGGTGCTGCGACTCGCATTGATGCTGTTTATAGGTTTCCACCCTCTGTTGGAGGCCAGTCCGTATCCTTTAGTTGGCATGGTTGTCGTTTGTCTTCTTCTCGTCTTGACTGGCGCCACTCGTTTCGCAAGTGTTGTCTGTCCGCTAGTTGCAGCACCGGCGGTTATCGATACGTAGTAACGCCCTATCTTTGGGGCGACGTCGTTGTTTTTCTGTGTCGTGTGAGTGTGGCAGTTTGGTTGGGGACTCAGAAGGAGCCAGGTCCGCGCAGTGCGAGAGCACGCCAGGACTGCTGGCGGCATGCATGGACTGTTGGATGGAAGGGCTGTGATCACGGGGGTGCACGACCTCGTCGTAAACCGGATCCAGCAAGCTTTAAGATGAGTGCATTTCAATCCAAGTAGAGAAACGTCCACCACTGTGACATCTCGCGATTATCCAATGACTTGGGTTCGTGTTGCTGCTCGTAGTGTCGCCGAGACGAAGAGAAGCGGGTGGAGTGCTTGGGGAAGGCGCATCTGATTAGCTTTCCTCGCCTTCTATTTACTGCGTTAAACTTGTAACAATTTGTTAAGTTCAACCAGCGGCCGGTCAGTGATTCTTGTACTCTAGTGGTAGTGATTCCTTTCTCGTTCTGGGCACTCTAAACACAATATTCTGGGGACGTAGTGCAGACCGCCTGTTCCGTCTTTGGCGTATTGTTCCATCGGTGCATTTGGTTTATCGAACGTCAGGTAGCTTCAGCAAGATTATTATTAATCATTTGTTAGACTGCTACTAGTCTGAGTTACCATCTTGTGAAGTGAATGCAACTCTTGGCTGCCTATCTCATCGCTCGCGAAAGTGTTTGTTGCCAGGCCTTCTCAGAGGTCGATTCCTGGAGCACCGTCTGTGACTGGTCCTTGTGTTTTATTATTGTATTATTTATTACCATACCTTGTAATGCCGACATTAAAGGCTATGTATGTCTAGTTGATAGTTCCGGTCGCCTTCTGGAATAAATCTAACAGTGTAAGGGTTGTGTTACAAGGTTACCATCATCTTATTTCACCCTTGCTTGTATTTGCAGTTTTACAGTAGGTTTCTAACTTTTTTATATAATTGCCGTTCCTGGCGTGTAAGGCCTTCAGACGTGATTGTGGTCATTTGCTTTGAAAAAGTAATTCGATATTTGTATTTTACAAGTAAACCTTAAACCCTTATTTACTGCCATTCCTGGCGTCTGATACCTCCTGCTGCGTTTGTGGCCACTTACCTTTTAATGTTTCAATATCTGTAAGTTGCAATTGCAGCGAGTTCTTAAACATTCTTGCTTTTATTACTATTCTTGGCGTGTAAGGCCTTCAGCCATGATCACAGTGGCTTGTTTTCTTTTTTTATTTATTGTTGAGTCTGGAATTACTGTTTTAAAAATAAATGTGTGTAACTGTAAAAGGCAACCAATAGTAACTAATACCCGCCCACAATCGTAACCGAATCCTGCCTTCCCTTTACCACCAGGTGATTGCGAAATGGAAACGCCGAGGAACAAGCACAGGCAAATGCAGACCAGGCAGACACGTATTGACGAAGTGCGACCGTCGAGCATTGTGGACGCTTGTTGCAAAAAAATCACATGAAGGCGGACGGAACCACTAGTGAGTTCCAGAGAGCCACCAGCAGTTTTAGGTAGCGTATTGACTGTGAGTGGGGAGTTGAAAATAACGGGGCAAAACGATCAAGGCCACACATTCGTGTAGTGAACACTAATCGACTCTAGAAGCGGTGCAAAGAGCAACGCTACTTGCCAGTAAGTGATTGGAGAAGAGTAATGTAAAGTGATGAAACGCATTGAATCCTGTGGCAGTCCATTGGAAGGTTTTTGGTTTGGCGAATACCTGGGGAATCATACCTGCCACGATTTTTAAAAAAATTTTTGAAGGTTGGGTATTCTAGAGTGTTGAGTTTCAGAAGGGTTATTCTATTGAGAATGCCTTTCACATGTTCACTTGACTGATCTTACAGGCATTAAATAATAAAATAGCGCCGTTTGATGTTTTCTGCGACCTATCTAAGTGACGTGATTGTATGAATCGCGGAATGACAGTATAACCGAATAGATAACGCTTTGTAATTGTATGAATCGCGGTATTATCTTAAAGCTGACAGTATCTTACAGGCATTAAATAATAAAATAGCGCCGTTTGATGTTTTCTGCGACCCATCTAAGTGACGTGATTGTATGAATCGCGGAATGACAGTATAACCGAATAGATAATGCTTTGTGATTGTATGAATGTATGAATCGCGGTAACCGAATACATACCGTTTTACCGGACCATAGGGATACGAGAAGCTCTACTTACTAATTCTTTTAATGTAGTCTGAGAACATAATTCCGACTGCGGGAGAAATCACGGTTCAATCTTGTGTCCACTATTGTTCCTCATATATGTAAACGATCTTTCGCCTAATATACAACAAGAAGAATTAGTTCTCTTTACAGATGACAACAGTATTGTAATCGCTCCAAGCATAGATACAGAAACAGAAGGAATTGTAAACAAAGTTCCAGAAAGTATCATTGACTGGTTTTCTGCAAATGGTCTCACCCTCAATTTTAAAAAGACGCATTATATTGTTCTGAACGTGTAGGGATACTGCACCAATGATAAGTGCACATTGATGAGAATTTAAATTAGAAAAAGTACGTCTTGGAACACCTAAAACGACTTAATTCAGCCACATTTGCACTTAGAATCATTGCAAATCTTGCCGAGAGACAGACCAGTAGGTTGACATATTTTACTGAATAATATCCTATGGGATAATTTTCTGAGGTAACTCTTCATTGTCGAAAACGCGCCGTAAAAATAATATGTGGTGTTTATCAACGATCATCTCGTAAACATTGGTTTAAGGGGTTGGGCAGTCTGCTTACTCACTGCTTCACAGTACATTTATCTCCTCATGAAGTCTGTTGTAAATAAACC
Source organism: Schistocerca nitens (assembly GCF_023898315.1). NCBI lineage: Eukaryota > Metazoa > Arthropoda > Insecta > Orthoptera > Acrididae > Schistocerca > Schistocerca nitens. Next base: position 96,511,100 of record NC_064617.1, read on the forward strand.
ACTGCAATTCAAAGGGAACAATGATGTACGTCATTATAATACCAGAAGGAAAAATGACATTCATTACTCCACATTAAGATTGTTCTTAGTACAGAATGGACAGCACAATGATTCAACAAAAAATTTTGGTGACTTACCCAGTGATATAAAATGTCTGACACACCAGACTAAAAGCTGAGAACAAAGGGAACAAGTTTCTCCGCGACGATTCTTATTTCGTAGAATTTCTGTTATAGTAATGTATAAAAGGTGGTGCGTAGGACTCTAACTCAGGACATCTACGTATCTTTTTTCTCTTTTTGGAAAAAGAAATGTTCAGAATATAACAATATCTACAAATTAATTTGCGATGTGAATGTAAAATGACTCGTTCCACATCATGACGATCTGACGCGCAAAATGATCAATGGAAGGTGAAATTAACTAACTAACTGTGTAGTCCCGACAGGGAATTACCGAGGAGGGGGTGTTACGGTATGAGGTTGTTTTTCTGGTTCCTGTACGGTTCCCTTACTGCGCTTAAGAAAACGCGTGCGTAAGGTTAAAATGGTTCAAATGGCTCTAAGCACTATGGGATTTAACATCTTAGGTCATCAGTCCCCTAGACTTAGAACTACTTAAACCTAACTAACCTAAGGACATCACACACATCCAAGTCCGAGGCAGGATTCGAACCTGCGACCGTAGCGGCAAGGCGGTTCCGGACTAAAGCGCCTAGAACTGCTCGGCCACAGAGGTTGGCCGTGCGTAAGACAAGCAAATTCTACAGCACGTTGTACTGAGTATAGTTGAGGAGCAATTTGGAGACGATCATTGCTTCTGTCAGCATGACAATTGACTCAGTCCTAGGGCAAAATCTGCGAGGCAATACTTTGTCGATAAAATATCACTGAAATAGACTGGCCTGCCCGTGGTCTGATGCTGAACTCAGTGGGACACTGCTAGGACGAATTAGAAAGTCGACTTCGGTACAGACCCGAGCGACCAACAACACTACTTCTCTGGCTTCTGCTCTTGGGGATTAATGGGCAGCTATTCCTCCACAGACAGACAGATACGTCACTAAAAGTGTCCCAGAGGCCCACGAGAAAGACAGGCCCCGGCGCGTACGTCACGAAGGTAGTCCTGCGCTCGCTAGCTCACTCAAATCAGCAGACAAACTACGTTTCTGCGCCTGTTAATTCGTAACTAGGCGTGTCCATACAAACGAAAACTGAATCTTCTACTGGAATCCGCTATTATGGAATCTCACTGTTATTAGTCCTATACGATGGGTAGTCCATGGGCCTACTTATAATTTGTTACGGCTGTACTGACGCACGAAAAAAAAAAAAAAAAAGAAAAAAAAATGATTATCAGTTGCATAAGGCACCACTTCCAGCATGTAATGAGTACTGTTAAGCAGAAGAGACTAAATGCTATAAAATCATTATACCATTTATATCGAGTATTGATCTTAAATTAAATTTTGTTGTAGTGCTGTTAGTCAGTAAGACTTCATAATAGCAGATTTCAGTGGAAGAAGCAATTCTCGTTAGTACTTACACGCCCAGCTGCGAGTTAACAGGTTTAGAAACGCATATTGTCTGCCGAGCTGCGCGAGCGAGCGAGTTCAGGACTACCTTCGTGACGTACGCGCCGCGGCCTTTCTCGTAGGCCTCGAAGTGTCCCCAACAAAGTCGTGATAAAAGTAAAGGGCGGGCATATACCTTGTTAATATCATCTAAATGATGGCCTGATACTTTTGATCCGATGGCGTACGCTTTGAAACAAATAAAATTTTATGAATACGCTTTGTGTCTCAACTCTTTGTCTGATTCTAGTAGAGAAGCGCTTGTAACGTTTAGTACTGACACATCAACGCTTCGCCGTCGGCTTGTAGCAGTGATTTTTCTAAACGCTTATCATCGCAAAAGGCCGCCATGAAAGAAGGCCCTGAATGAAAGAATCGTTCGCATTCTGTAACGTTCGATTTGGAAACGCTGTACACTGTTGCGATATTTTTAAGCACTGCACCGTCTCACGTGCTGCCTTTTATTTTCTGTCCTTGCTGTCGGCTCGTACTGCTGCCCAGTGGGGATCTTCCACGCAACTTGCGTCAATTCCGGGCGGTCTCGAGATAACACGTCGGGCTTCTCGCCAATCAGCCCAACACGAGTTGTTGCCGTTGAAGGCGGTTATTTTCCACGGCCTTCACCCTGCTGGCCAGTGGCTTCAGCCCTGCTGGCCAGTGGCTTCAGCGCAGTTCTGACGTTAACCATCTCCGACACTGGTAGACATGTACGCTGGGTGACTAAGGCAGTTGGACGCCTATGGTGTCAATCAGAAATATGAATAAGATGAGGCGTATAAAAATAAAAGCTTTCGTAATTGCCCAGATGAGAATTCCATGATGAAAAAGAGAATTTGGCAATGCATCTGAAGTGCGACGTTACATCCCTGCAGTGTTGCCCTCCTGAGCATCCTACCTTCTTCAAGGCCCCACCCTCACAGAAACACACACACACACACACACACACACGCACACACACATTATTTGCTCTACTCATTTATAGAAACAACAAACGGTTCAAATGGCTCTGAGCACTATGGGACTTAACTGTTGAGGTCATCAGTCCCCTAGAACTTAGAACTACTTAAACCTAACTAACGTGGTTGTAAAACTGTTGGAAGCTGTCAGAAAACGTTTCTTGTGGAATCACTCGAAGCATCGTTGTCACGCGTCGTTGGCCATCCGCAGTGTCTATGTGCTCAACTCTCTCGCTCACAGCAACATTGTTGTCTGCTCACTCCTTATTCTCCATGTTTGGCGCTGGAAGACTTCTTTTTGATTCTCTAAATTAGCCCTGAAAAGCTCGCGCTTCGCAGACGTTGCGCGTGATCACGGTACTTCGAGTGATACCACAAGACGCGTATGTTCACATTTTCTAACAGCTTTACAGCTGATGTCACAAGCGCGTTGCAGGCCAGTAAAGGTGTTTTGTTTGTAACTCTTGATTCCTGTTGCACTACCACCGCTGGGCGCCGCTTTCGCCATCTCACAGCGCAGACGGCTCATGATGAGACGAAAGTCGGATGTCATGGGGCGAGTGTCGGAAACACAGTCTGCAAACACGCTGGGGGGCGCCTGGATGATGGCCTTGCCTCGCTTACAGCCGTTGACAAATGGCTCTGAGCACTATGGGACTTATCATCTGAGGTCATCAGACCCTTAGAACTTGGAACTACTTAAACCTAACTAACCTAAGGACATCACACACACCCATCCCCGAGGCAGGATTCGAACCTGCGACCGTAGCGGTCGCGCGTTTCCAGACTGTAGCGCCTATAGAAACAACAGCGAACGGTAAATGCTAGACATACAACATAACCTTTTCGTAAAATCAAAATACGTGAACATTGTTTCTATCACCCTTCGTAAGCCAGGAGGAAACAGTGGTAGGATTGTACAACGTGCCCGCGTTGTAAAGAGCCATTGGCCACTCTTTCCGTTTACATCTCAAAACTCCCGTGATGTGAGAGTAAAGGTCGGTCACTGTTTGCAACGTGTTTTTCTCACATTCTTAAAAGCACACTGAAACGGAAGAAACAAAAAAAAAGACTTCACGCTAACACCGTGTAACATCGCCGCTATTCTTGATAATAATGACCTCAGTTCGTCGAGAAAGAGAATTCACAAGGTTTTTGAGGTATGTCATATATAATTGGAGAGTTATTCATTCACGATTAGATACCGTTTCCTTTTTCTTTTTTTTTTTTTTAATTTTGAGTTATCTCTCTTCTGACCGGTTCTATGTGGCCCGCCATGAGTTCCTCTCCTGTGCCAACCTCTTCATCTCAGAGTACCACTTTCAACCGACGTCCTCAATTATTTGCTGGATGTATTTCGGTCTCTGTCTTCCTCTACGGCTCCCTCTAGTACCATCGAGGGTATTCCCTCATATAGTAAAACATTTCCTATCATCCTGTCCCTCCTCCTTGTCAGTGTTTTCCACCAGTTCCTGTCTTCCCCAATACTGCGAAGAAACTCCTCATCAGTCAACGTTCTTCTGTAGCACCCTACGTCAAACATTAGTTTAAACATTTGTCATAACGTTGTACAAGATTTTGTATCCCTAAGTCAATGACATATGCCACCTCTGGGGTTAACCATTCTTTCTTTCAGCCAACGGCCTTGTACCGCAGGTTAAACCTGTTCCTGTCAGGTTCTACATCTACATCTACATTCATACTCCGCAAGCCACCCAACGGTGTGTGGCGGAGGGCACTTTACGTGCCACTGTCATTACCTCCCTTTCCTGTTCCAGTCGCGTATGGTTCGCGGGAAGAACGACTGTCTGAAAGCCTCCGTGCGCGCTCTAATCTCTCTAATTTTACATTCGTGATCTCCTCGGGAGGTATAAGTAGGGGGAAGCAATATACTCGATACCTCATCCAGAAACGCACCCTCTCGAAACCTGGCGAGCAAGCTACACCGCGATGCAGAGCGCCTCTCTTGCAGAGTCTGCCACTTGAGTTTATTAAATATCTCCGTAACGCTATCACGGTTACCAAATAACCCTGTGACGAAACGCGCCGCTCTTCTTTGGATCTTCTCTATCTCCTCCGTCAACCCGATCTGGTACAGATCCCACACTGATGAGCAATACTCAAGTATAGGTCGAACGAGTGTTTTGTAAGCCACCTCCTTTGTTGATGGACTACATTTTCTAATCACTCTCCCAATGAATCTCAACCTGGCACCCGCCTTACCAACAATTAATTTTATATGATCATTCCACTTCAAATCGTTCCGCACGCATACTCCCAGATATTTTACAGAAGTAACTGCTACCAGTGTTTGTTCCGCTATCATATAATCATACAATAAAGGATCCTTCTTTCTATGTATTCGCAATACATTACATTTGTCTATGTTAAGGGACAGTTGCCACTCCCTGCACCAAGTGCCTATCCGCTGCAGATCTTCCTGCATTTCGCTACAATTTTCTAATGCTGCAACTTCTCTGTATACTACAGCATCATCCGCGAAAAGCCGCATGGAACTTCCGACACTATCTACTAGGTCATTTATATATATTGTGAAAAGCAATGGTCCCATAACACTCCCCTGTGGCACGCCAGAGGTTACTTTAACGTCTGTAGATGTCTCTCCATTGATAACAACATGCTGTGTTCTGTTTGCTAAAAACTCTTCAATCCAGCCACACAGCTGGTCTGATATTCCGTAGGCTCTTACTTTGTTTATCAGGCGACAGTGCGGAACTGTATCGAACGCCTTCCGGAAGTCAAGAAAAATAGCATCTACCTGGGAGCCTGTATCTAATATTTTCTGGGTCTCATGAACAAATAACGCGAGTTGGGTCTCACACGATCGCTGTTTCCGGAATCCATGTTGATTCCTACATAGTAGATTCTGGGTTTCCAAAAACGACATGATACTCGAGCAAAAAACATGTTCTAAAATTCTACAACAGATCGACGTCAGAGATATAGGTCTATAGTTTTGCGCATCTGCTCGACGACCCCTCTTGAAGACTGGGACCACCCGCGGTCCTTTCCAATCATTTGGAACCCTCCGTTCCTCTAGAGACTTGCGGTACACGGCTGTTAGCAGGTTACCAAAGTTAGTGTCGCGCTTGGATAACACTTGGTTGGGTCAGCGTCTGGGTCTGCCAAATGTTGGCAAGCAGGTGCACTCAGCCCTTGTGAGGCCAGTTGACGACCTACTTCATTGAGAAGTAGCGGCACCGGTCTCAAAAACTGACAACGGCTGGTAGAGCGGTGTGCTGACCATATGCCCATCTGGACACCTGGCTGAAAATGACGTACAAGTTCGTGGCGCCCTTCATCGGTAATACTGGAATTCAGTATGGTGTTGGTCCACCCTTACCCTTGATGACAGCTTCCACTCTTGCAGGCATACGTCCAATCAGGTGCTGGAAGGTTTCTTGGGGAATGGCAGCAAATTTTTAGGGAGTGCTGCACTGAGGAGAGGTATCGATGTCGGTCGGAGAAACCTGGCACGAAATCGGCGCTCCAGAACATCCCAAAGGTGTTCTATAGGATTCAGATCACGACTCTGTGCAGGCCAGTCCATTACAGGGCTGTCGTGTAACCACTCCGCCACAGGCCGTGCATTATGAACAGGTGCTCCATCGTGTGAAAGATGCAATCACCATCCCCGAATTGCTCTTCAACAGTGGGAAGCAAGAAAATGCTTACAACATCAATGTAGGCCTGCGCTGTGATAGTGCCACGCAAAACGACAAGAGGTGCAAGCCCCCTCCATGAAAACCACCACCACACCATAACACCACCGCCTCCGAATTTCATTGTTGGCACCACACACGTTGGTAGATGACATTCACCGGGCATGCACCATACCCACACACTGCCATCGGATCGCCACAATAAGTTGTAACTTCCCCGGAGAATTTTGAAATAGATATCTTAGTTTAATTTCGCCGGAGAATTTTGAAAAAGAGGGGACATTAGTGTAATTTCACCGGAGAATTTTGAAAAAAGGACAATAATTAAATGTTAATGGGAATAGAACCTAGTGTAACCTTCCCACAAAAATATAAAAATGAAAAGAATTGAATAAGAACTGCAAATAGGGCCAAACGTTAGCTTCCCACAGTAGTAAAACTCAATGATACTAACAATGTGCAAAAATATTAAGTCCCCACAAAATTAACGTTATGATAAACCTGATACATTTTATAAGGTCATCTGCGCTGACCTTAGGCCCTGTGCAAATCTGATAAATTGATTCTGGCAGGAAAAGCATAGGAAGTATTGTTTCAATTGTAATGACTCTTTTCTTAAAAAATTGCTTTCAGAACAAAATTATTATTGGGGCAATTCTTGAACAAATTAATTACACTTAATATACATTACATTATCATATGTGCGCCATGCCGCTTCATTACCTTATTTAAAAATATACCTCGTCCCGAATCTTGACCAGAGACCCATGTCGACGCCCGTCGACTCCTCACACACAACTGCGACTGTCTCTCGCGCGCTACTACATGCTCTCGCGACTCGCTACGTACTACAACTCCCTCGCAACTGCATCATCTCGCACGCGCTACTGCTCTCCAACTGCACTGAACTCTCGCGCGGTCAAGCGCAGACTAGCAACGATAAAAAACTCTCTGATCAGAGATTCTGTCATGCCTCGCCATCGCTGTTAATGAATACACTGAATACATACGCGTTTCAAAGTACCGTGATTCGTCACTCCACAGAATGTTTTTCCACTGTTCAATCGTCCAATGTTTACGCTCCTTACACCAATCAAGGCGTCGTTTGGCATTTACCGGCGAGATGTGTGGCTTATGAGCAGCCGCTCGACCATTAAATCCAAGTTTTTGCACCTCCCGCCTAACTGTTATAGTAGTTGCAGTGGATCCTGATGCAGTTTGGAAGTCCTGTGTGATGGTCTGGATTGTCTACCTATTACACATTCGACCCTCTTCAACTGTCGGCGGTCTATGTCAATCAACAGACGAAATTGGCTTTTGTGATGTACTTGTCCCTTCAAGTTTCTACTTCACTATCACATCGGAGACAGTGGACCTAAGGATGTTTAGGAATGTGGAAATATCGCGTACAGACGTATGACACAAGTGACACTCAATGACCTGACCACGTTCGAAGTCCGTGAGTTCCGCGGAGCGCCCCATTCTGCTCTCTCACGATGTCTAATGACTACTGAGGTCGCCGATATGAAGTATGAATAAATTAGTGGGCTCAAACAACAAAAGGTTACGAGAACAGGGGACTGATATACGAATGAAATAGGTTAGTTATAGTTTTACACATGAAATGTTTGCGTTTATTACAATACCTCTTACGCAAGAAAACGCAGTTACAAATTTCAGGTCTGATTTGACTGGTCGTGGACACGACTCAGTTGTTAAGGGGATGGAGGAGGTAAAAGAATCTTCTCAACACTCTTCGTGGTCATTCGTCACGTGGTGATGGCGGTCGGTACGGCGCCTCGCATCAGGCTGTCCAGTGGAGAGTCCACTGTCCACTGCTGCCTTCCGTGTCCAGGCCCAGATCGGTCCCAGCGCTCACTTCATCTTGTAGATTGCCTGGCCAAAGCTGTGATGTCACAGTGTCGGGAGGTTGATGTAGGCGACGTTTGTCCTCCTTGTCACCACACTCTAAAAAAAAAAAAAAAAACTTAACTCCGTCCGAACAGGCCTTGCAAGGCCCAGGGGCATCGACCGGCCGCCGTGTCACCCTCAGACCACAGGCCTCACTGGATGCAGACATGGAAGGGCATGTGGTCAGCACGTCGCTCTCCCGGCCGTATGTCAGTTTACGAGACTGGAGCCATGCAGAGTGGCTGCGCGTTTAGAGGCGCCATGACACTAATCGTGCAGCCCCTCCTGACGGAGATTCGAGTCCTCCCTCGGGCATAGGTGTGAGTGTTAGTGTTACTTTAAGAAGTGTTTAAGTCTAGGGACCGATGACCTCAGCAATTTGGTCCCTTAGGACTTAACACACATTTCTGAACGAGACCGGAGCCGCTACTTCTCAATCAAGTTGCTCCTCAGTTTGCCTCACAAGGGCTGAGTGCACCCCGCTTGCCAACAGCGCTCGGCAGACCGGATGGTCACCCATCCAAGTGCTAGCCCAGCCCGACAGCGCTTAACTTCGGTGATCGACGGGAACCGGTGTTACCACTGCGGCAAGGCCGTTGGCGTGTCCAACACACTCTAAGCTCACCAAACCGTTGAGCTTTTCCTCCTCTCGTTGACTCAGGAATTGCTGTCTCTCTCTCACTGTCAAGGCTATTACCGAGCGTCGATCGCACATAGTCTCGAAGTTGCTGTGAAAGCAGCCGTATAACACTTGTTTGTAACGGCTATCTCTGTGTGGACCAAGACAGTCTCATGTTTGTGTTTTGTCTAGGAATCTTCTGACGTTCGTCTTTCTCGGAACTTGACAGTTGACAGTCAAAGCTGTTCCCAGAGTTTGTCGCACATTGTTTCGCTGTTTGTTGCTGTGAAAGCATCCACACAATACTTCTTTGTGACGATTGTCTCTACGTGAGGCCTGGACAGTTTCGTGTTTGTGCTTCGTCGAAGAATCTACTGGCGTTCGTGATTTACAAACAACCTCCTAACTGTCTAGCAAACATTTTTTAAAGTAGACTGACTTATTCTGTGGATCTTTAGTTTCACATGGCTCTCTGTGCGAATTGTTGGCGCTTTGTCTACGCTCTGTCCCAGTGGCTGTGGGGTGCTGGAATTGTGGACACGTTCTCGCTTTCTAAGGCAAGTAACAACGACTGCTGTGAACCAAAAGCTTTACACGACTCCACGTGTGTATTCTTGGCGCTTTTGTGTCGACAATCCGTCCCAGTGGCTGCAGGGGTCCACCAGTTTTCGGCACGCTTCTCACTATCTCCCAGGCTTTTTGCACCATGTCCAGTCGTAAACCGTAGGCATACGGAATGTGTTGGCGAACGTCAAAATTGCGCGTGCCGAGTTCAACGTTCTGGTGAAAGCTCTGAAACGATGCGACTTGTGCATACGGTATGTGGGCCCCAGTGTGGTATATGCGATAGCAACGCGCTCCAGTGGCAGTTTCCGGTTGTATCTGGCTCGTAAATCACACTGTTCTTTTTCGAAATGGACGGGCGTAAAATTCCTGTATTAACTCTTACAACGTACAAACCTCCCTTGTCCATATGCTAATCAGGTTGTTCTGTCTTTAGTAAACATAACTTCAATATCCGTGAAAATATTATAAGGCAAAAACGAAAGTACCATCTCCAGTCAATAAGGACATCCGCTTATAAAAGTTCCATTCCAGATAGTCAGACAAAAATTTACACTATTTCTCCACATAGGATATAAATTATTTAATCACTCTCACTTTTTAGCAAAACCCTAAGGTCATTCTTACTTGATCAATGTCCCAACTTAGTAGCAGAATGTCTACAACATGAGAATTACAAAACTTAAAAGAAAAAAAGAACAAAATATCTTACTCCAGGTACTGCAGGGGTCTCTTTTAGATTAAGCCAATCGAACAAACTCGCTTCTAAAATAGAGCACATTTATATTCACATAACATCGAATATTGTAGTATATCTTCATTTTAAACTAATACAAAAGTATCAGTACTATTAAAAACGCAAAGGTTAGAAAAAAATTGTGGGACGCGAACCACCAATACATCATACATAACGTAAGATATCTGTGACGCTATTCATTGCGCTTAAGTGATGACGAATCTTGTATGAACGTACCTAGCTTATTACTATGTCCTGAAAGCTTCAGTCGTAGCGATATTACTAACTCAAATTTAATTATAACAAATTGTACCAAGAACAATGCGTTTTTAATGGATCCTCAACATGCCGTTGGCTTCAAATTGCCTACTCTCGAAATACGATAATACGCAAGTTACAGTAATTATTTTACGACGAATATGACGTTTCTCGTCATCTCATTACAACGTATCATACAATTAATTCCGGGTTTTCGAGAGACCATTTGTTTGCTGGTGCTCAGAAACGGCATATATACAATGAAGCGTCAAAGAAGCTGGTATATGCATGCGTATTCAAATACAAAGATATGTAGACAGACAGAATACGGCGCAGCGGTCGGCAATAACCAGTGTCTGGCGCAGTTGTCAGATCGGTAACTGCTTCTACAATGGCAGGTTATCAAGATTTAAGTCAGTTTGCAGGTGGTGTTACTGTATAGTCGGTGCACGAGCGATGCGACGCAGCATCTCCGAGGTAGCGATGATATGGGGATTTTCCCGTACGACCATTTCACGAGAGTACCATGAATATCAGGAATCCGGTGAAATATCAAATCTCAGACATCGCTGCTCCCGGAAGAAGATCCTGGAAGAACGGGACCAACGACGACTGAAGAGAGTCGTTCAACGTAACAGAAGTGCAACCCTTCCGCAAATTGCTGCAGATTTCAATGCTGGGCCATCTACAAGTCAGCGTGCGAACGATTCAGTGAAATGATATGGGCTTTCGAAAACGAAGGCCCACTCGTGTACCCTTGATGACTGCACGACACAAAACTTTACGCCTCGCCTGGGCCCGTCAACACGGACATTGGACTGTTGATGACTGGTCGGACGAGTATCGTTTAGAATTGTATCGAGCGGATGGACGTGTACGGGTATGGAGACAACCTCATGAATGCATGGACTATGCATGTCAGCAGGCGACTTTTCAAGCTGGTGGAGGCTCTGTGTGTAGGTGGAGAGATATGGGACCCCTGATACGTCTAGATACGACTCTGACAGGTGACACGTACAGCATCCTATCCGATCACCTGCATCCATTCATTATGCCTTCCGACGGACTTGAGCAATTTCACCTGGACAATGCGACACCCCGCACGTCGAGAATTGCTACACAGTGGCTCCTCGAACACTCTTCTGAGTTTAAACTTTTCCGCTGGCCACCAAACTCCCCAGATATGAAATTTATTGAGCATATCTAGGATGCCCTGCAACGTGCTGTTCAGGAGAGATGTCCACCCTCTCGTACTCTTGCGAGGTGCCGGGGCTATCAGTGTATTTATCACTAAATTCTACTAGAATCCACATATGTAAATCATGCTCTAAGCCCCCCCCTATTCTAACTCCGACTTTTGCTGTTGCACAAGGATAAAAAAAATACGCGAACTGACTCTAATCAACCCTGCCAGTGGAGTAGAAGAGAGTTTGGCACCTGCAATAATTTAATTTTATAAATAAGTTAAATAAACAAAGGTTTCATTTGCATAGTGAGGAATGATAGGGTTGCTCTACCGATTAACAGAATGAAAGTTCTGTCCAAAATAACAATATGATTTATTAAGACTAAACACAAAATAATAAACAAAAACACATGAAACATTTATAATACATCAAATTGGCTCAAACTGGATACTCAAACAAACTCTGTGAAGGTGAAGTTGTCCCTAAACTAGATTGTGAGGTTTATGACGAAGTGGTATGTGGAGCCAATTCCTTGCCACTCAAATCTTAAGAGAGACACACAGCTAACCCAACAGTAATTGCTGCTACTCGAAACAGAACAAAGTTAGAAAAGGATGAACAGGCGCGCTCTGCTGAGCTCTGATTGTCACCTAGGAAAATCCCTATCTGCCGGTGCTGCGGACGTACATTACCAAACGGTCTTCTTATCTCCCAGAACATGATCTGGCGTACCGCAGGCGAGGGCTGGTTGCTTCGACGTCCTCGACCGAAAGGCGACTGCCGACTCCTCACAAGAGCACCCGTACAGGCCGAACACAGAACATTTCCGCCCCCACGACAGTGGCCGAGGTTAAACGTTCCAATCAGCAACTCGAAAACCGGCGGAAATTCCACTCCATTGCCGGAGCACTACCATTCCACCAATGGAGATTCTTGGCGCCAATTTCTGTGCTGATTTTGCTACGTCACGGCGCTATGCCCTGAGCAAACCAATCACCGTTACTATTTTGCAGAAAGTGCGGGAATTTTCCCGCCACAACTGCCAGGGTACACAAGTCATTCCCACGCCTCGCTGGTAGCCCGCCAGAAAGTGTTTTCGCTAAGTTTCTCCGAAGTAACGGAACCTCTAGCCCAGCCGCTACTTCACACCCCAGCGGGCGTGTCTCTTGACAATGTCGGCGTCTGCAAAGCATTCACTCGACTGCCTCACACACGTCGGCTTAACCCGCCTGTCACCGGACCACCCGGGTGACGAGAGACGCTGCGTGGGAAGTCCGCGTGTGAAGGGATAGCAGCCCTCCACCGCATGCAAATAGAGAGGAGAGTCATAAGATAGAAATATGAGAGGGGGCTCATGCCACCTCTCATAGCCCCTACGCCATTTTAGATTGTAATTGGTGAGCGGTTGGCTCACTTAGGAGCAAGGTAGTGAGTCAATCGCCCAAGAACAATCTCGCAACTGGCTCCACATGCCGCACTCTATAAAGAAAATCACTGCAACTGAAAAATGCAGCTCATAGAGGGAGGATTATTTATGATGTAGCCAACTTCACCTTCTTAATATGGAACACTAACACTCACATCACACATCCATACCCAGGGAGCCCCTTCCAAACACCGATTCACGCAGACATTCACGCTCTAAATATGGCCCGGGCATCTGAGCCAAATATGGAGCAGTTTATTCTTTACAATCAGAGTTGGAGTGCTCCGCAATTAAATGCCCAAGATGTTACAACAATTTTAATCATTAAACTAACCTGAACTCACTCACACATGATACTATTTAAGTTAACAATCTCTTTGTGAGCTTTCAGAATCTAATTACAACCTCCGATTCATTCTGTCTCCCTGCAGCAAGAATAACCTTTACAAAATGTTCCCTGAACTGATGGTCCATTCACAATGACAGTGGTGGTATCTGCTTCAGTTTATGGGGACTTCAGGCACACTGTTCGCATACACACAACAATAAATACAAAATACAAAAAAAACATGGTGTGGAGAACAATACAGTAATTTGTAATAAGAATTACAGTGTAAAACACAAACACATACAAGGTATAACATACATTACAAAACCAACACTAGAGAAAGAAATTTAAGAAAAAAAAAAATAAAAGGTTCATGGGGCATCAAATTGTGCATGCACATTGCACAAAGTTCACGACTGTGCTGAGAATGAGGCACTAAATCACATTGTTAGAAATATCCGTAGCACTTCACTAATTACACAGTACTGACATCACATAAGGCTAAACGTCGGGTGTTGTTGCTACGTTGTGGCAACAGCAATAGGGAGTTCTGGAGTGTCTGTTGAGATTGTAGTCAGACCCACGCATATGATCACGGCAGTACGGTAGGAAGACACAGTGATAGGCTCTCCTCACGTCGATTAATTGTCTCTGAGGTCTATTTGTTGGGATACATCACTAGTCTAGGTCTCTTCTCTCGCTGGACAGTACTTTACGTTTCCCAATATTGCAGTTCGACAAGGGATGATGGCACGTGGAGTGACTCCACAAGTGTGTGAGGTCATCCATACAGGATCGAACTAGGAGTGACGATTGCTAAAACTGCTCTCTAAAAGAGAGGAGAAGTTAGAAATGAGACCATACATTTGTTAGTGTGGCACGATACTGCTTTGTGTATGCAGATCGGCCAATGCTAGTGAGTTGTAAAAACCCAAACAGGTGAGTATATAGCGTCCCTTTCTGTCCTGAGGCACATGAGGCGCAGGTTCTGACACGATATGTGATCTTCTTTGTGTACTCACGACAACGTGGTCTGCCGCAGGGAATCCCTCCAAACGGCTGCCGCGTCCGGAGAGCTAGCAGGCTGTCGCGTGTGGGTCGCGTGTCAGTGTCAACGGCCAGCCTCACTTTCGCTTGTGGCCTGGCGAGGGTCCCGCGTAATCCCTGAGGTAGGCGGCCGGGTGACTGTCAGCCTGTGGACCGGATGCGCTCGCCCTTCACGTCAGTTGGGGTGCTGACGCTCTTTTCTTGCAGGTAGCCGTAGAACTCTTGTTCCCGCTCCGGCCGGCCTCCGCATTGCCACGATCCTCGTCATCTGCACAATTCTAACAAAAATCTTATGCCTAACTTTTTCCCATGACCTTCTATGTTATAATAAATTTACATAATGAAACATTGATGGTCTGTCATTTCAGACACTCTTATTTTACTTTTATAGTTATTAATCTATGGCAATCATTATAACATCTAATCTAGACATGGAAATAATTTATTTTGATATATGTGTAGAGACCGATCTCAGTATGTACATGGTGTGTGATAACTGATGCTTTGTAATGGATGAACAACTAAATGTGCGGGCCCGCACTAATATTACTATTAATTATATAGATCGACAGTAGACATGCTCAAGAATTAACTACCATATGCCAACGATCTACATTCTATGTCTTCTAAATAAATTATATTATTATGCAGGCTGAAGTTTTACTGAGCTATAAAGAACATGCAACTATTGTGCGTTCGAACATGCAACTATTGTACGTTCGCCCGCCGGTCGTCCCTCCATCTCGGGTCTGTGGTTTCATGATCTGAAAAATAACATCCCAACAGGAGCGCGCCAAACACAACACTTGTGGTAGAAAACCCCCACAATATTAATCTAGTTATTGTAAAAATCCTAAAGTTTAATTTATCCTAGAATATGGTACTCTATTATTATTATTATTACTTTTTTTTATACAATACTCTTACATAATTCCTGTTACGTTGAGATGTCTCGCTGCTCGCCGCTATTGACGACAGTGATGTGCGCGCCGTACGACATGGCCTCCGAGTTCTCACTACGCCTCACTGAAACTCCAGAGACTGGGTTAGCCATGGCTATACACGACAATAAATTTATAGTTGCAACTTCCTTCTCTATCTGATGCGGTTTTCGGGATCAAAGCACACCTTTCCAGAAGCAATGTAATATGACCAAGCCAGGACTGGTTCCTGTTGAGGATTCAGTCGCCCAACACACGCCAGCTACACAGTATGTCACGAATATCCAAGTATAAGTCCCTGGTTATTCATCTGTGACAGTCACGAGCAGCACGCTAAAACCCCAACCAGCACATTGGCATGGTAGGCTTTATGCTCGCATTTCTCTCGTCTAGGGCACCATTGGAGTCAAACGCTCACAGGATCACCCCGACTTGCAAGACAACGATGCTGGCGCAGCTCTGCAAAAAACTATACTGCCCATATTCATCCTCGAAATCACGCAATATACCTCAATCTTGCAGTGCACTGACGCGTGCCTGCAAGCATTGGTATGAACGACTCACGAACTGGTTGTGGCCGCTATGGAGCGTATCACGACTTCTCAGAACGCTTCTAAGAGCACGTTCTTGTATGCGCCCGTTTGTGCGACATCTCGTCACTCATCTTTATCCCTTAACATGGACACCAGATAGGAAAGGACAAAAACATTGCTCATGGAAAGGTAGTGCCTCTTATCGCAACGACAGAGGAGATCCCGAACATAGACAAAAAAATTAACACCAGTAAATTCTTATGCGAGAAAACGCAGCGTGTTAATACTTTAACAATCTTAATCTATTAATGCAACGATTATTGTTCCCCGAAGAAAGGTTCATTTATTTGCCTATTCTACTATGTACACCACTTAAACTACTATTATTCCACGAACTTCTTTGTGTGAGAGATGTGGTGGAGTCCTATGGACTAGCGCCAATCCCTTGTCAGACTCCCCCTCCTCTGACGTGCCTTAGGATTTGCAGGTCTAATTTCAATCTCCTGGTTCTCCTGTGGTCCTTGATTTCGCTCTCTCCAGTTACGGTCGCTTTGCCGTTCGTTATTCCTCCTGTCCCAGATTCCTTGTCTAGATTGACCCTGTTCCCTGACGTCCTGGTTTCCGTGTCTCTGGTTTCCATAATCTTGAATTGCGTAACCTTGATTTCCGTAACCCTGGTTTCCTAACTGACGAGCGCGATTATGCGATCTGTTGTCGTCTGCCCTTGCTGGCCCGTGGTATTTGTTATTTTGCGCCTTCTTCCTGTCCTTTGCGTCTTGTTTATCGAAGACTACTTCGAGTTCGCGCAATAGACTCTTGAATGCTTCGATGTCAGATCCACACTTGCCGACAAGTGTCTGTTGATACCTAACAGGCAGTTTGGAAAAACAAAATTTGATGATTTCTCCCTTGCTATATGGACTATCTAAAAACTGATTCTTCTTGAGTAAATCATCAAAAAATTTGGTTGCGCTCTTATGCCCGGACACTTCCAGTTCAGGACAAAATATTATTTCGTCTTTAATCCTGTCTTGCGTTTCCTTTGACCAGTAGATCCCCAGGAACGCATCAACAAATTCCTGATAAGTCTGACACGTCGCTGCCACACCCCGCATCTTTTCCGCGGCTTGGCCTTCGATGTGTCCACACATGAATTCTAATTTTGCCAGGGTTGGCCATGATGACGGTAATGAATTTGAAAACTGCATCACCCAGCTCTTGGGATGCATCGACCCTCCATTATCTCTGAACTTTTGGAATTTTAGTATCGACAGGAAGTGATTGTGATCAAAATCCTGTCCGATCCTCGCACTGGTGTTGTCACTCGTGTCCGATACTTGCACGTCTGCTGAGTGTCCTGATCTATCTTGCTGATAACTGTGATGTGCTACCTCCGTATCACAGTGGCAGTGGCACTCAGAATTCACTTTCCTAAGTGGGCTGCAATTATTGGAGCTATTACTAGGTGTTTCTGCGTGTGCATTGTTCGTTCCGCACGCTGTCACTGGGCTAGAGCACGGCGGGCTTTTTCTCGGAGACACAATCCTGTGTACTCCATCATTGGTATCCGAACGCGCAGTGCTCGTGTGCCCGTTTCGCTCTAGTTTCGCTATCCGACTCTCTACTTCTTTCATTCGTTTCGTGATGTTCGTAACCGCAATATTACCTTGAGTCTTTAAGGCCGCTAGGGATTTTGAGTGGACTTGTGTCGCACGTCGCAAGCGCTCTGCGAGTTGAGAAGTTACTCTTGCGATTTTCATTGCCCCTGTTGCTGCAGTTTTGGCTAGGCCTGCTACTTTTTGTGCTACCATTGACATTTGTTTTGCTTCACCACATTCTTTCTTTATTGTTAATAATTCCCCACGAATTTCCCCTATATGCGAAATTATTGCCTCCGTGTCCTTCTTACGCTGTTCGTCAGCTTCTTTTTTCTCCTTCTTACGTTGTTTCTCATCTTCTTCCTTCTCCTTCTTACGTTGTTTCTCATCTTCTTCCTTCTCCTTCTTACGTTGTTCGTCAGCTTCTTCTTTCTCCTTCTTGCGTTGTTCGTCAGCTTCTTCTTTCTCCTTCTTACGCTGTTCGTCAGCTTCTTCTTTCACCTTCTTGCGTTGTTCGTCAGCTTCTTCTTTCTCCTTCTTGCGTTGTTCGTCAGCTTCTTCTTTCTCCTTCTTATGCTGTTCGTCAGCTTCTTCTTTCATTGATCGTAGGAAGCTCAGTATTGGGTTAATGTCATCAATTTGATCCTCGTCACACATGGGTGATGTAACTCTGGACACCTGGGCGCTAGAGCTCTGACGTGGCCGAGCTGGCCCCTGTCTGCTCTCGTTCGTTTGATTATAAACTTCTGCTACCGTCTCGACCTGAGTGACTGTCTCTGTTTCATCCTCTACCTCACTATCATAATCACGGCCGCAACGCTGCTCTAAGATCGCGTCCAAATCACATTCCTCATCAATGACCCTGGCGTCCTGTCCTGCTAAAAATGTGCCCATCTCATCTCCGAACCTATTCCCGTCAATAAACTGCCCCTTATCCATTATTCTATCCTCTTTTGTTTTAGCTTCGATCGATAATAGTCGTGCCTTACTTCTCGTTATCATTCATGAAAAACAAATTTATCTAGAATGCACGATTAAATTAATCTACTCCATATATATTTTACACATAGACATAAAATTTCAACAACGCTGTTCCAACGCCGTAATCACAAACACAATTTGATGTGGTACAGAAACCGCACACAAATCCGACAAAGTGCGATGTGGTACGGACACCACATCAACGAAACACAAAAAAACAATGAACAAAAAAAATATATACACTGAAAAAAAACTGTAATCATGCGCCGCTACTTAAAACTAAACGCGGAACTACAAGAAAAAAACTTGGGTATTAATCAATAAAAAAAATTAGAGAAAAAAA
Source organism: Schistocerca nitens (assembly GCF_023898315.1). Taxonomy (NCBI): domain Eukaryota; kingdom Metazoa; phylum Arthropoda; class Insecta; order Orthoptera; family Acrididae; genus Schistocerca; species Schistocerca nitens. The sequence continues at coordinate 96,529,784 of NC_064617.1, forward strand.
ATTTGAATGTTCGTACTAAGAATACTGTTTGTTAATCAGTGATTCTCAGGAAAGATCCGAGGCTAAGGGTCGCCATATTATGCGAGGTGCCGGGGCTATCAGTGTATTTATCACTAAATTCTACTAGAATCCACATATGTAAATCATGCTCTAAGCCCCCCCTATTCTAACTCCGACTTTTGCTGTTGCACAAGGATAAAAAAAATACGCGAACTGACTCTAATCAACCCTGCCAGTGGAGTAGAAGAGAGTTTGGCACCTGCAATAATTTAATTTTATAAATAAGTTAAATAAACAAAGGTTTCATTTGCATAGTGAGGAATGATAGGGTTGCTCTATCGATTAACAGAATGAAAGTTCTGTCCAAAATAACAATATGATTTATTAAGACTAAACACTGAATAGTACAAGAAACACAGGAAATATAATACATCAAATTGGCTCAAATTTGGAGATTCATACAAACACTGTAAAGGTGAAGTTGTCCCTAAACTAGATCGTGAGGTTTAAGACGAGGTGGTATGTGGAGCCAATTCCTTTCCACTCAAATCTCAAGAGAGACACACAGCTAACCCAACAGTAATTGCTGCTACTCGAAACAGAACAAAGTTAGAAAAGGATGAACAGGCGCGCTCTGCTGAGCTCTGATTGTCACCTAGGAAAATCCCTATCTGCCGGTGCTGCGGACGTACATTACCAAACGGTCTTCTTATCTCCCAGAACACGATCTGGCGTACCGCAGGCGAGGGCTGGTTGCTTCGACGTCCTCGACCGAAAGGCGACTGCCGACTCCTCACAAGAGCACCCGTACAGGCCGAACACAGAACATTTCCGCCCCCACGACAGTGGCCGAGGTTAAACGTTCCAATCAGCAACTCGAAAACCGGCGGAAATTCCACTCCATTGCCGGAGCACTACCATTCCACCAATGGAGATTCTTGGCGCCAATTTCTGTGCTGATTTTGCTACGTCACGGCGCTATGCCCTGAGCAAACCAATCACCGTTACTATTTTGCAGAAAGTGCGGGAATTTTCCCGCCACAACTGCCAGGGTACACAAGTCATTCCCACGCCTCGCTGGTAGCCCGCCAGAAAGTGCTTTCGCTAAGTTTCTCCGAAGTAACGGAACCTCTAGCCCAGCCGCTACTTCACACCCCAGCGGGCGTGTCTCTTGACAATGTCGGCGTCTGCAAAGCATTCACTCGACTGCCTCACACACGTCAGCTTAACCCGCCTGTCACCGGACCACCCGGGTGACGAGAGACGCTGCGTGGGAAGTCCGCGTGTGAAGGGATAGCAGCCCTCCACCGCATGCAAATAGAGAGGAGAGTCATAAGATAGAAATATGAGAGGGGGCTCATGCCACCTCTCACTCTTACGGATTTATGGACAGCCCTGCAGGATTCGTTGTGTCAGTTTCCTCCAGCACTACTTCGTCCGCCCCCGGTAGCTGAGTGGTTAGCGCGACAAAATTTCAATCCGAAGGTCCCGGGCTCGATTCCAGGCTGGGTCGGAGATTTTCTCCACTCGGGGATTGGGTGTTGCGTTATCCTAATCATCATCATTTCATCCCCATCAACGCGCAAGTTGCCGAAGTGGCGTCAAATCGAAAGACGTGCACCTGGCAAACGGTCTACCTGACTGGAAGCTCTAGTCACACGACATTTTAGCACTACTTCAGTCATTAGTCGAGTCCATGCCTCATCGTGTTGCGATACTTCTGCGCTCTACTTGCTCGCAGGGGCCCTACACGATGTTGGGGAGCTGTACCAGTTTCTTTGGCTCCTCAGTGTACAAGCGAGCTTCAAACTGAAGGCCAATATGACGCTTCAGAACTCTGCGCCCCGTTTGTGACGTCTTGGTGTTCTGCCACTTCATTGGTCAACCCTCAAACGCACATACAGAATATTTGACATGCTGGATGTCGCTCTGCACGTTCGGAGAGGCTCTCCAACGTGCTATTCCACGCTATAAGATCAGAAACTCGGCACGCTCAACGCTCAACGTCCGGATGCTCGGCCCGTGTGTCAACGGCTTTGCCGGCCGCAGTGGCCGAGCGTTTCTAGGCGCTTCAGGCTGGAACCGCGCGACTGATACGGACGCAGGTTCGAATCTTGCCTCGGGCATGGATGTGTGTGATGTCCTTAGCTTAGTTAGGTTTAAGTACTTCTAACAAGGGAACCTCCCCATCGCACACCCCTCAGATTTAGTTAAAAGTTGGCACAGTGGCCTTGAAAAACTGAACGCAGATCAATCGAGAAAACAGGAAGAAGTTGTGTGGAGCTATGAAAAAATAAGCAAAATATACAAACTGAGTAGTCCATGTGCAAGGTAGGCAACATCAAGGTGCTGTGAACTCAGGAGCGGCGTGGTCCCGTGGTTATCGTGAGCAGCTGCGAAACGAGAGGTCCTTGGTTCAAGTCTTCCCTCGAGTGAAAAGTTTACTTTCTTTGTTTTCGCAAAGTTATGATCTGTCCGTTCGTTCATTTACGTCTCTGCTCACTGTAATAAGTTTAGTGTCTGTGTTTTGCGACCGCACCGCAAGACCGTGCGATTAGTAGGTTAAAGGACGTGCGTCTCCAATGGGAACCGAAAACATTTGATCGCAAGGTCATAGGTCAACCGATTCCTCCACAGGAAAACACGTCTGATATATTCTATACGACACTGGTGACGGCATGTACGTCACATGATAGGAATATGTTGTCGACCCACCTAACTTGTACACTTGGCGAATGGGTAAAAAGATTCTTCTACCTTGCCCGATTTAGGTTTTCTTGTGGATGTGATAATCACTCCCAAAAAAATTGATGAAAACATAAGAGTTTGTCGCATAAACTGAAAATCAAAAATTAAACTTTTTACTCGAGGGAAGACTTGAACCCAGGACCTCTCGTTCCACAGCTGCTCACGCTAACCACGGACCACGCCGCTCCTGAGTACACAGTTTCCTTAATGTTGCCTGTCTTGTGTATGGACTACTCAGTTTGTATATTTTGCTTATTTTTTCATAGTTCCACACAACTTCTTCCTGTTTTCTCGATTGATCTGTGTTCCGTTTTTCAGGGCCTATCCATTGTGCCAACATATAACTAAATCTGAGGGGGTTGCGATGGGGAGGTTCCCTTGTAAGGGACTGATGACCTCAGATGTTAGCTCCCATAGCGCTGAGAGCCATATGTCAATGGCTTTAAGCGAGGCAAGGCCGTCCTCCAGGCGGCCCACTGCGTGTCTGCAGAACGTGTTTCCGACACTCGCCCTATGCCGTCCGACTTTCTCGTCTCGTCCCGGGCCGCTTGCGCTGTGAGATGGCGAAAGTGGCGCCCAGCGGTGGTAGTACAACAAGAATCAGGAGTTACAAACAAAGCACCTTTACTGGCCTTCAGAGTCATCACCATTATCTGCAACGCGTTTCTGACATCAGCTGTAAAGCTGTTGTAAAATGTGAACATACGCGTCTAGCGTTATCACTCGAAGCACCGTGATCACGCGCAACTTCTGCGAAGCGCGAGCTTTTCAGGGCTAATTAAAAGTAGAGAAACAGAAAGAAGTCTTCCAGCGCCAAACATGGAGAATAAGGAGTGTGCAAACAACAATAACGTTGCTGTGAGCGAGAGAGTTGAGCACATAGACACTGCGGATGGCCAACGACGCGTGACAACTATGCTTCGAGTGATTCCAGAAGAGACGTTTTCTGACAGTTTCCAACAGCTTTACAACCAATGTACAAAGCGCCTTGTAGCTAATGGTCGTCACTTCGAAGGTCAGTAAATGCTGGCCCTCTTGGTCCATGATATACAACAGGCTCTAGATCCTGGCTCCCAGGTTGATGCCGTGTTGTCCGCAGCTCGTGGTCGTGCGGTAGCGTTCTCGCTTCCCGCGCCCGGGTTCCCGGGTTCGATTCCCGGCGGGGTCAGGGATTTTCTCTGCCTCGTGATGACTGGGTGTTGTGTGATGTCCTTAGGTTAGTTAGGTTTAAGTAGTTCTAAGTTCTAGGGGACTGATGACTATAGCTGTTAAGTCCCATAGTGCTCAGAGCCATTTGAACCATTTGATGCCGTGTTCCTTGACTTTCGAAGGGCGTCCGACTCAGTACCGCACTGTCGCTTGTTCCAAAAAGTGCGCGCTTACGGTCTGTCCGATGAAATATGCAGATGGATAGAAAGTTTTCTAACAGATAGAATGCAGTATGTCGTTCTGAATGGGGAGGCTTCAATAGAAACAAGCGTAACATCACGTGTGTCCAGGTCCGCTGCTTTTTGCGATTTACGTAAGCAATCTGGTTGATGGTATTGACAGCGGCATTAGACTGTTTGCCGATGATGCTCTAAACTACAGAAAAGTAGTATCACACCAAAGTTGTGAACAAATCAATGAGAATTTGCACAAAATAAATGCGTGTTGTAATGCCTGGCGGTTATCTCTCAACATTAGTAAGTGTAACCTACTGAGAACAAAGCGAAAATCCCCATTAATGCTCAGTCTTTGGAAGCGGTAACATCAGTCAACTATCTGGGTGTGACTATTCGAAATGATCTCAAATAGAACGATCAGATTACACAAGTAACGGGTAGGCGAACTCTAGATTGCGGTTTATTGGTAGAATCCTGAAGCGATGCATTTCTTCAACAAAGGAAATTGCTTACGATACTTTAGTTCGTCCAGTCTTGGAGTATTGTTGTCTGTGTGGGACCAGTTGGGTCTGATTCAAGAGACTGAGAAGGTCCAAAGAAGAGCGGCAAGATTCGTGACTGGTACATTTATCCATCGCGATAGCGTTACAGATCTCATAGAGAGTTTGAAGTGGGACACTCTTGCAGATAGAGTGCGCGCTAAATAGAAGGGACTGCTCACTAAATTCCGAAATCCCGAGGATGTAGAACATATATTATTACCACCAACTTTCAAATCGCGCATTGATCATCATTCAAAGATAAAGAAAATTAGAGCTCGTACTGAGGCGTTCAGACAGTCGTTTTTCCCCCGCGCGATCCGCGAGTGGAACAGAGGGGGAGAGGAAATATGACTTTGGCGCGAATAGTGCCCTCCGCCACACACCGCTTGGTGGCTAGCGGAGTATATATGTAGATTTAGATCTAGATTTTGTTTATAAGTCTTGTTTGCTTTATTTTAGGAGACCATTCATCGAACTTTTCAGACGCATCTTGTAGATAACTGCATCATATACGGAAAGTCTGACGTTACTATTGACGGTGCCTGCAACGTCATTAACACGTAACACAAACAGCAACGGTCCAAACATGCTTCCTGTGAGTATAGCTGAAGTTACTTCTACATATGTCGATGACTCTCCAACAAATATCATATGTTATGTCCTCCCAACAAAGAAGTCGTCACTCCAGTGATAAATATGGCCTGATACCGCATATGATCGTACTTTGGATATTAAGCCTATGTTAATATTCCGTCAAATATATTTGACAAAGATCTTTGAAGTAGCGCTAGAAGGGGTATTACACTGTCATCATATTTTTTGTCAAAGTTCAAGATGGCTGACAACAATTCGTTGTTAACCGCAGCAGTTGCATGTACCACAATTGCACTGTGTGTGCATGCGGAAGAGAAGCGGGGGTTTCTCGACGACACGATAAAAGCATTCAACAAAACTTGTTACATGAGCTTATAGTGGAGGACGTCAAGTCGTACATCAATTACTTAAGAATGGATGAGCATACATTTCTGTATGTGCTCAGTGAAGTGTATCCTCATATCACAAAGTACAATATTCTTAAGAACTGCTACATCTACAGAAGACAGGCTCACTGTAACACTCCGATTCCTTGCTACAGGAGAGGGTTAGGTTAGGTTAGGTCAGGTCAGGTCTCCAATCTTCTTAATCTATTTTTGTATTCAGGGTGCCTCACGTTGTAAAGCGGCTCATCAGCTTCATACATCTCTATTAATTTTTTAGTTGTGGGCACACACCAATTGTATTTACCGGCAATGTTTATAAAAACACTACAGATGACAGAACGCTGCAGCGATGCTAGCGCTCCATGTGGTACCATGTCACATTGCAGTGAACAGAAGACAAGCGACTTCTTTGATCAAATCTACAGCGAGGCCCTAGATTTGATCAAATATTAGACGACATTTGACAAAGTTCTCTATTACACCATCAAATATCTTTGACAAAGATATTTGACAAAGAAATTTGATAGTGTAATACTGGCCTAAGCCACGAGTCTCTGGTAATCCATCAAAGAAAGTGGGACTGCACCCACACTCGAAGTACCTAAATAATGATAACAAAACCAGCGGCTGTATTTGAATCTACGTCTTTTTATTCTTTTTAACACATTCTACCAATTTCGACACCAGATGGTACCATCTTCAGGCCTCTAGTGTAACCTGACATCCACAACCGTTTCCATGTGCAATGAACAGAATCGTGTGGAGCAGGCCAACATTACCTGGATTCTGTACCCTCTGTAGTACGTCTGACCATGCTGGACTCTTTACTGTCAAAAAACGTACGGAATCCAGTTAATGTTGGCCCGCTGCATACGATTCTGTCCATTGCACATGAAAACAGTTGTGGGTGGCAGGTTACGCTTTGGGCCTGAAGATGACATCATTTGGCGTCGAAACTGGGAGCATGTGTTAAAAATAATAAACGACGTAGATTCAAATACAAACTCTGGTTTAGTTATCATTATTCAAGCACTAAGCCACAGGGTCCGCTGGCCATAGGTAGGGGAGAGGCCGGAGCGGGGACATAGCGTATTGTCCCTGAAGCCAGAGGCATAACTTTTTACGTCCGCTTTCACCACACTGCAACGGACTGAGGCAGTGACAAGTGTTCACAGCTGAGGCAAGCACATTCTGCTATTTTTGCAGGGGTCCTCATGCTGTGTCCTGGGAAGCTTCCTGTGTTATTCAAATAGGCAAGACCCCTTGATCACCTTTATTAATTTTAGTTTTCTGTGTAGGAAATAATAGTAAACTTGAAAAAATAGTACAATTTGTCATCTTCAGTTTCAATCCACAGGACACACATTTCTTGCCATTCGCATTTAAAATCCGCTGCACATAATTTTCACCGTAGTATCACTGAAGGAGTCGTTCTATATCTTAGCGATACTGAGAGGCATAAGTTCATTAGAGGTACCCAGACGCCTGCCCACCAGGGGTACGTTTTGTAACACTACTGCCTCTTAACCTAATTGCATAAAATATGAATCTTTCTACTTGTTTCATTTGCCATTTGTACTTTTGTGATCATAGTTGCTTCGGCTGCCTCACGGTCACTGATACAAGATTCAGTGTGACATTCAGAGAGGTCTGGTCTATTTGCTGTCATCACAACCAACATATTTGCGTCATGAGTGGGGCTTCCGAACACCCACCACTAACAAAGCTGTAATTATCACGATTATTGAATAATTAAAGTCACCTGTGAAGATTACAGTATGACTGGGAACTCACATACAAGCGAACTAAGATTCTCTCTAAATTTTTCGGTTACATCAGGCGATGAATCTGGTGGTCGATAGAAGGATCCAGTTATAAGTCTAGGCCCACTCCTAATATGAGTCTTACCCAAACAAGTTCGCATACAGCTTTAATTACTCTCTCAGTGGATTTCAGTTTCTTATCTACTGCGAAAACTACACAACCTCTATGTCCAATTAGCCTGTCCTTTCGGTATACGACTGAATTTTCCCCATGCATCTCACTGCTGTCAATTTCGGGTTTTAACGAGCTTTCTATACCTTGTGTTACGCGAGCTTCACTACTTTTCCTGAGCGCTTCAAACTGCGCTACTGGCCATTAAAATTCCTACACCAAGAAGACATGCACATGATAAACGGGTATTCATTGGACAAATATATTATACTAGAACTGACATGTGATTACATTTTCACGCAATTTGGGTGCATAGATCCTGAGAAATCAGTACCCCGAACAACAATCTCTGGCCGTAATAACGGCCTTGATACGCCTGGGCACTGAGTCACACAGAGTTTGGATGGCGTGTACAGGTACAACTGACCATGCAGCTTCAACACGATACCACAGTTCATCAAGAGTAGTGACTGGCGTATTGTGTCGAGCCAGTTGCTCAGCCCCCATTGACCAGACGTTTTCAATTGGTGAGAGATCTGGAGAATGTGCTGGCCAGGGCAGCAGTCGAACATTTTCTGTATCCAGAAAGGCCCGTACAACACTTGCAACATACGGTCGTGCATTATCCTGCTGAAATGTAGGGTTTCGCAGGGATCGAATGAAGGGTAGAACCACGGGTCGTAACACATCTGAAATGTAACGTCCACTGTTCAAAGTGCCCTCATTGCGAGCAAGAGGTGACCGAGACGTGTAACCAGTGGCACCCCATACCATCACGCCGGGTGATACGCCAGTATGGCGATGACGAATACACGCTTCCAATGTGCGTTCACCGCGATGTCGCCGAACACGGATGCAACCATAATGACGTTGTAAACAGAACCTGGATTCATCCGAAAAAATGACGTTTCACCTTTCGTGCACCTAGGTTCGTCGTTGAGTACACCATCGCAGGCGCTCCCCTCTGTGATGCAGCGTCAACGGTAACCGCAGCCACGGTCTCCGAGCTGATAGTCCATGCTGCTGCAAACGTCGTCGAACTGTTGGTGCAGATGGTTGTTGTCTTGCAAACGTCCCCATCTGTTGACTCAGGGATCGAGACGTGGCTGCACGATCCGTTTTAGCTATGCGGATAAGATGCCTGTCATCTCGACTGATAGTGACACGAGGCCGTTGGGATCCAGCACGGCGTTCCTGATTACCCTCCTGAACCCACCGATTCCATAGTCTGCTAACAGTCATTGGATATCGACCAACGCGAGCAGCAATGTCGCGATACGATAAACCGCAATCGCGACAGGCTACAATCCGACCTTTATCAACGTCGGAAACGTGATGGTACGCATTTCTCCTCCTTACACGAGGCATCACAACAATGTTTCACTAGGCAACGCCGGTCAACTGTGTATGAGAAATCGGTTGGCAACGTTCCTCATGTCAGCACGTTGTAGGTGTCGCCACCGGCGCTAAACTTGTGTGAATGGTCTGAAAAGCTAATCATTTGCATATCACAGCATCTTCTTCCTGTCGGTTAAATTTCGCGTCTGTAGCACGTCATCTTCGTGGTATATCAATTTTAATGGCCAGTAGTGTATGTCACTTTTTGCGAACACTTTGTCAGTTAGTCACTAGCATTTTAATACTCTCGCCTGTGGGGCATTTCTTTGGATGTTACACTGATATTTCCGGATCTGTCACAGCTACCATTACCCGAACTGGCTGGAATGTGTTGAAACGTCCCCTTTTGAAAAATTTATACAGGACTGTGCTTAAACTGACGCACAATATTTTTTTAGCGCAACGCAATCTGACTTTCAATAATCTCTAGAAGAGAATGGCCCTGACTAACATTAAACTATCTCTTTCACAAATCACTTACCTCACAAAAATCTTCGCTGCTCAAGCTACTGCAATACAGCGAGCGGCACTACTGCCAGCTAAATAAAAGATTCAAACTATGGAAGGCACTAACTACTGATAGGGATAGTTAGCAAATGAAAGATATTAATAGAGAACAAACAATGTATTTACCTTGATATCATGACAAATTACAGAACTCCGCCATCTCTCTCCCCACATCCACCACTGCTGGCGGCTCACCTCCAACTGCCCAACGCTACGCGCTGTTCACAGCCAGCTGCCTAACACTACAATGGCGAGTATTACAACAATGCAAAGCAGCCACAGACTGCACACAGCACAGCCAGTGATTTTCATACTGAGGTGGCGTTACCAATAAAAAAACCTAAACAGCCTACTTACAGTGTCCTGTCCTGTGCACCCTCTTCATCTCGGTACACCTACTGCAACCTACATCTTCTCGTACATGATTATTCAAGCCTTGGTCTCCCGCTACCATTTCCACCGTGGCACAATTCCCTCAGATACCAAACTGACAGTTCCTTGATGTCCTGTCAAACGAGCCTTTCCTTTAGTAGTGCCATAAATTCCTTCCCATACCAATTCCGTTCTGCCGTTGCGCATTAGTTATCCGATCCACCCATCTAATCTTCAGAACTCTTGTGTAGCACAACATTTCAAACCCATCTATCCTTTTTTTATGTAACTAGTTAATCGTCCACATTCCAGTTCTGTACAAGGTTTCATTCGAGACAAATACGTTCAGAAAAGACCGTCTAACACTTATATCTACATTCGATGTTGATAAATTTCTCCTTTTCGGAAACACTTTTCGTTATGAACTGCATTCGTTAATTGCGAATTCGATTGTACAACGGCTGCACGATTTACTAGTAACATCTGAAAATTTGTGCTGGACTGATACTCGAACCCGGATGTCCCGCTTTACGCGAACTGTCTCGTCCATCCGACCACGCCTTTAAAACCGGCCCAAACAACCACATGCTTTAGTGTCTTTGTACCATAGTGCTTGTATACGAATCGTGAGTTTCCTGGACGTTGAGAGCCGTTGTTCTGTTCGTCAGATTGCCTTGCCTTGGCATGAAATACAGTAGAGCAGTAACTGTATTTTACAGTGTCTGTATAGTACGATACTATGTTCCCTCGCACATGCATGCTTCTAGTAGTAGCAGTAGTAGTAGTAGTAGTGGTAACTTTATTCATCCGTAGATCTCATTTTACAAGGATAAATAACGTGTCAAAGTATTTACAAGTTTAGACCAATTTAGAATAACTTTATTCGTATACACATACATTTACAGACTTCTAGTTAGAGACAATCATTAGATTTACTCCTGGCATAAATACTTTTTTTGGAAATAACTTATTAAATAATGTAATGCCACACTGTTCACTCATACCTCACTATCAGTCACTGCACACACTATACACACATTGTTTCGTAACACTTAACTCACTACACACACAAACACGCACACACTGCTGATCTCTGGGCCATTTTCTGTGCCACAGCTTCTCATTGGCTATCCTGAGAACTGAGTCAGCATCCCTCTATAATGAGTGAGATGATGAGCTCAGAAAGGGGAAGAAGTGTTAGTGTTGAAGCTATGCATAGCTTGGCGGTAAGTATTTATAGAAAAGGAAAAAAACAGTGTGAAGGTGTTATGTGGAACCTTGGGTGTTTTATAATCATTATTATTATTTATTTGTATAACTTTTTTTACCAAAGCCCCCCCCCCTTTTTTTTTTTTTTTTTTCCCTACTGACTGGTTTGATGCGGCCCGCCACGAATTCCTTTCCTGTGCTAACCTCTTCATCTCAGAGTAGCACTTGCAACCTACGTCCTCAATTATTTGCTTGACGTATTCCAATCTCTGTCTTCCTCTACAGTTTTTGCGCTCTACAGCTCCCTCTAGTACCATGGAAGTCATTCCCTCATGTCTTAGCAGATGTCCTATCATCCTGTCCCTTCTCCTTATCAGTGTTTTCCACATATTCCTTTCCTCTCCGATTCTGCATAGAACCTCCTCATTCCTTACCTTATCAGTCCACCTAATTTTCAACATTCGTCTACAGCACCACACCTCAAATGCTTCGATTCTCTTCTGTTCCGGTTTTCCCACAGTCCATGTTTCACTACCATACAATGCTGTACTCCAGACGTACATCCTCAGAAATTTCTTCCTCAAATTAAGGCCGGTATTTGATATTAGTAGACTTCTCTTGGCCAGAAATGCCTTCTTTGCCATAGCGAGTCTGCTTTTGATGTCCTCCTTGCTTCGTCCGCCATTGGTTATTTCACTGCCTAGGTAGCAGAATTCCTTAACTTCATTGACTTCGTGACCATCAATCCTGATGATAAGTTTCTCGCTGTTCTCATTTCTACTACTTCTCATTACCTTCGTCTTTCTCCGATTTACTCTCAAACCATACTGTGTACTCATTAGACTGTTCATTCCGTTCAGCAGATCATTTAATTCTTCTTCACTTTCACTCAGGATAGCAATGTCATCAGCGAATCGTATCATTGATATCCTTTCACCTTGTATTTTAATTCCACTCCTGAACCTTTATTTTATTTCCATCATTGCTTCCTCGATGTACAGATTGAAGAGTAGGGGCGAAAGGCTACAGCCTTGTCTTACACCCTTCTTAATACGAGCACTTCGTTCTTGATCGTCCACTCTTATTATTCCCTCTTGGTTGTTGTACATATTGTATATGACCCGTCTCTCCCTATAGCTTACCCCTACTTTTTTCAGAATCTCGAACAGCTTGCACCATTTTATATTGTCGAACGCTTTTTCCAGGTCGACAAATCCTATGAAAGTGTCTTGATTTTTCTTTAGCCTTGCTTCCATTATTAGCCGTAACGTCAGAATTGCCTCTCTCGTCCCTTTACTTTTCCTAAAGCCAAACTGATCGTCACCTAGCGCATTCTCAATTTTCTTTTCCATTCTTCTGTATACTATTCTTGTAAGCAGCTTCGATGCATGAGCTGTTAAGCTGATTGTGCGATAATTCTCGCACTTGTCAACTCTTCCCGTCTTCGGAATTGTGTGGATGATGCTTTTCCGAAAGTCAGATGGTATGTCGCCAGACTCATATATTCTACACACCAACGTGAATAGTCGTTTTGTTGCCACTTCCTCCAATGATTTTAGAAATTCTGATGGAATGTTATCTATCCCTTCTGCCTTATTTGACCGTAAGTCCTCCAAAGCTCTTTTAAATTCCGATTCTAATACTGGATCCCCTATCTCTTCTAAATCGACTCCTGTTTCTTCTTCTATCACATCAGACAAATCTTCACCCTCATAGAGGCTTTCAATGTATTCTTTCTACCTATCTGCTCTCTCCTCTGCAATTAACAGTGGAATTCCCGTTGCACTCTTAATGTTACCACCATTGCTTTTAATGTCACCAAAGGTTGTTTTGACTTTCCTGTATGCTGAGTCTGTCCTTCCGACAATCATATCTTTTTCGATGTCTTCACATTTTTCCTGCAGCCATTTCGTCTTAGCTTCCCTGCACTTACTATTTATTTCATTCCTCAGCGACTTGTATTTTGTATTCCTGATTTTCCCGGAACATGTTTCTACTTCATCCTTTCATCAATCAACTGAAGTATTTCTCCTGTTACCCATGGTTTCTTCGCAGCTACCTTCTTTGTACCTATGTTTTCCTTCCCAACTTCTGTGATGGCCCTTTTTAGAGATGTCCATTCCTCTTCAACTGTACTGCCTACTGCGCTATTCCTTATTGCTGTATCTATAGCGTTAGAGAACTTCAAACGTATCTCGTCATTCCTTAGTACTTCCGTATCCCACTTCTTTGCGTATTGATTCTTCCTGACTAATGTCTTGAATTTCAGCCTACTCTTCATCACTACTATATTGTCATCTGAGTCTATATCTGCTCCTGGGTACGCCTTACAATCCAGTATCTGATTTCGGAATCTCTGTCTGACCATGATGTAATCTAACTGAAATCTTCCCGTATCTCCCGGCCTTTTCCAAGTATACCTCCTCCTCTTGTGATTCTTGAACAGCGTATTCGCTATTACTAGCTGAAACTTGTTACAGAACTCAGTTAGTCTTTCTCCTCTTTCATTCCTCGTCCCAAGCCCATATTCTCCTGTAACCTTTTCTTCTACTCCTTCCCCTACAACTGCATTCCAGTCGCCCATGACTATTAGATTTTCGTCCCCCTTTACATACTGCATTACCCTTTCAATATCCTCATACACTTTCTCTATCTGTTCATCTTCAGCTTGCGACGTCGGCATGTATACCTCAACTACCGTTGTCGGTGTTGGTCTGCTGTCGATTCTGATTAGAACAACCCGGTCACTGAACTGTTCACAGTAACACACCCTCTGCCCTACCTTCCTATTCATAACGAATCCTACACCTGTTATACCATTTTCTGCTGCTGTTGATATTACCCGATACTCATCTGACCAGAAATCCTTGTCTTCCTTCCACTTCACTTCACTGACCCCTACTATATCTAGATTGAGCCTTTGCATTTCCCTTTTCAGATTTTCTAGTTTCCCTACCACGTTCAAGCTTCTGACATTCCACGCCCCGACTCGTAGAACATTATCCTTTCGTTGATTATTCAATCTTTTTCTCATGGTAACCTCCCCCTTGGTAGTCCCCTCCCGGAGATCCGAATGGGGGACTATTCCGGAATCTTTTGCCAATGGAGAGATCATCATGACACTTCTTCAATTACAGGCCACATGTCCTGTGGATACACGTTACGTGTCTTTAATGCAGTGGTTTCCATTGCCTTCTGCATCCTCATGTCGTTGATCATTGCTGATTCTTCCGCCTTTAGGGGCAATTTCCCACCCCTAGGACAAGAGAGTGCCCTGAACCTCTATCCGCTCCTCCGCCCTCTTTGACAAGGGGTGGGAAATTGCCCCTAAAGGCGGACGAACCAGCAATGATCAACGACATGAGGATGCAGAAGGCAATGGGTTCTAGACCCGTGGTCTAGGAATGATCAACAACGAACTTAAAAGGGTGTCTTACGACGTCCGCCCCGATCAGATACAAAGAACGAAAACGAACAAAATGAAATTAATAGCTGGCACGGTAGCTCAGCGTGTTCGGTCAGAGGGATAGCTGCCCTCTGTGATAAAAAAACTGAGTTAGTGGAACAAAAACGAACTGAAATGGGTGTCTTTCGATGTCCACCCAGAGCAGATACAACGAAAGACCACGAACATAATGAGATTTACAAAAAAAAAAAGGGGGTAGCGTCTTTGATTCATAATCAAAACGTCTTCCGTCCCGGGTTCGATTCCCGCCACTGCCTAAATTTTGATAAATAATCAGCATTGGCGGCCGAAGACTTCCGGCATAAGAAGTCAGCCTCATTCTACCAAACCCCTACTCTGCTTTATCTAAGTAATCCTTCAATGTATAAAATGTATTGCATAACAGGTACTTTTTAGCTGCCTTTTAAAATAAGTGTATTTTTGCAAATTCTTTAATCTGTTTTGGTAATTTATTGTTCAGTTTTATTCCTTGGTAGAAAATGGTGTTTTGAGTTTTGTATTTATTTTTTCGTGGTAAATGTAAGTTGAGTCTAGCTCTTGTTCCATGGTCATGGACAGAGCTGTTTGTGCAGTAATTACCAATGTTACTTTTGATGTGTACAACTGACTGGTAAATGTATTCACATGGTGCAGTTAAAATCCCCAGTGTTTTCAAATGGCTCTGAGCACTATGGGACTCAACTGCTGTGGTCATAAGTCCCATAGAACTTAGAACTACTTAAACCTAACTAACCTAAGGACAGCACACAACACCCAGCCATCACGAGGCAGAGAAAATCCCTGACCACGCCGGGAATCGAACCCGGGAACCCGGGCGTGGGAAGCGAGAACGCTACCGCACGACCACGAGCTGCGGACCCCCAGTGTTTTGAACAGCTGTTTACAATGAGCTCGACTACTATTTTTGGTCATTATTCTTATGGCTCTTTTCTGGAGTTTGAAAATTTTTCCCCAAAACAGAATGCCATAGCTAAGAATCGAGTGAACATATGAATAGTACGTAACTAAAAGACACTGCATTTTACACACTGATGATAGGATTCTAAGGGCATAACACGCTGATAAGATTCTGTTTGCAAGTACCTTTGTGTGTTCACTCCACTTCAACTGAGAATCAATATTCATTCCTAGAAATTTTGCATTTGTTACACAGTCTATAGAGGTGCCATCTATATTTAATTTAACATTTTCGTCTTCAAACTGAAATTCATGGTATTACTTTTCTTTATGCTCAATGTCACTTTGTTGCTTATTGAGCCGGCCGCGGTGGTCTCGCGGTTCTAGGCGCGCAGTCCGGAACCGTGCGACTGCTACGGTCGCAGGTTCGAATCCTGCCTCGGGCATGGATGTGTGTGATGTCCTTAGGTTAGTTAGGTTTAAGTAGTTCTAAGTTCTAGGGGACTAATGACCACAGCAGTTGAGTCCCATAGTGCTCAGAGCCATTTGAACCATTTTTTTGTTGGTTATTGACCAGTAGTAAACTTCCTTGAGAGTTTCATTTGCTTTCTCTGCGAGGATTTCTTTTGTTTCTCAGTGACTATAACATTGCTGTCATCAGCGAAGAGAATTTTTTCACCATGGGTAACACTACTAGGAAAGTCATTGATGTATATCAGGAATAGTATTGGTCCTAATATGCTACCTTGCAGAACCCCTATATTAATGTATTTTGGTTGTGGTAAGTGTTTTACTAAATGTTTAGATCTATTTAAAGTATGTGTTATCTCTACTCTTTGTACCCTATCTCTTAGGTATGATCGAAACCAGTCATTAGCTACCCGTCTTATTCCTAAAGCTTCTTTAATAGAATCTTGTGGTCGCCTGTAACAAAGGCCTTAGAAAGATCCAAAAATATGCCTGTGACACACTCATCTTAATCAAGAGCATCAAGTAGACCTTTTGTGAATTCTACTATGGCTGACTCCGTATTTTTGCCACTTCGGAAACCAAACTGTGATTCGCTTAAAAGATTGCATTTATTCAGGTAATTCATTAATCTGTCTTTCATAATTGTAGTTGATAACTTAGACATTCGTAATGTGAGACAAACTGAACTGTAATTATACCGCATCTAATATACATTCAGGTGACTAAAGTAGTGCGATAGCGGTATGCACGTAGACAGATGACAGTGGTAACGTGACACAAGGTATAAAAGGCCAGTCCATTGACGGAGCTGTCATTTGTACTCAAGTAATTCATATGACAATGTGTCCTACGTGATTATGGCAGCACGACGAAAACTAACAGACTTTGGACGCGGAACGATATTTGGAGCTAGACGCATTCCGTTTCAGAAATCGTCAGGGAATTCATTATTCAGAGTTCCATAGTGTCAAGAGAGTGCCGAGAACACCGAATTTGAGGCATTACCTCTCACGAAGGACAACACAGTGGCTGATGGCCTTCACTTAACGAGCGAGAGCAGCGGCGTTTGCGTAGAGCTGTCAGTGCTAACAACAAGCAACACAGCGTGAAATAACAGTAGAAATCAGTGTAGGGCGTATGACGAACGTATACGTTACAAAAGTGCGGTGAAATTTGGCTGTGTAAGCACACGATCCTTTATGAGTCCCGGTTCCAGCTGGTAACAGTTGATGCTAGGGTTCGCGTGTGGCGCTGACTCCACGAAGCCATGAACCTAACTCGTCGACAAGGCACTGTGCAAGCTGGTGACGACTCCACATGATTTGGACTGTGTTTACTGGATCCTCTAGTACAACTGAACCGGTCATTGACTGGAAATGGTATTTATTTAGTTTTTATTGGAGTTGCAGTCAAGTCTTCGGAGGAAGCACTTGAGCTACCAATTCACGACATCCAGAAACATATCGCTCCAGGATGCCAGTATCGATTATTTTTGAGAGGTGCATTTGGGACCTGAAGAGGGCATAGTGAATTGCCGAAACTGGCATCGAAAATAAAATAATAACTCAATTGCGCGGGTGTTTGGCGAATTTCATTGATAAATATTTGACCAACCGCTGTCCCATGTCCATAGTGGATCAACAGAGACTGCCGGCCGCGGCGGCCGAGCGGTTCTAGGCGTTTCAGTCCGGAACCGCGCGACTGCTACGGTCGCAGGTTCGAATCCTGCCTCGGGCGTGGATGTGTGTGATGTCCTTAGGTTAGTTAGGTTTAAGTAGTTCTAGGGGTCTGATGACCTCAGATGTTAAGTCCCATAGTGCTGAAAGCCATTTTTTGAAAACACCTTTAGCCTTGATGACAGCTTCCACTCTCGCAGGTATGCGTTCAATCAGGTAATGGAATGGCAGCCCATTTTCCACGTTGTGCTGCACTGAGGAGAGGTATCGATGTCGGTCCGTGAGGTCTGACACGAAGTCGACGTTCCAAAACATCCCAAATGTGTTCTATACAGAACCCTTTGCAGGCCAGTCCATTATAAGGATGTTATTGTCCTGTAACCACTCTGCCACAGGCTAAGCATTATGAACGCGTGCTCGATCGTGTTGAAAGATGCAATCGCCATCCCCGAATTGCTCTTCAACAGTGGGAAGCAAGAAGGTGCTTAAAACATCAATGTAGGCCTGTGCTGTGACAGTGCCACGCAAATCAGCAAGAGATGCAAGCCCCCTCCATGAAAAACACGATCACACCATAACATCACCGCCACCGAATTTTACTGTTGGCACTACACATACTAGCAGATGACGTTTACTGGGCATTCGCCATACCCACACCCTGCCATTGGATCGCCACATTGTATACCGTGATTCGTCACTCCACACAACGTTTTTCCACTGTTCAAGCGTGCAATGTTTACGCTCCTTACACCAAGCGAGGCGTCGTTTGTCATTTACGGCGTGATGTGTGGCTTATGAGCAGCCTCTCGACCGTGAAATACAAGTTTTCGCACCTCCCGTCTAACTTTCATAGCACTTGCAGTGGATCCTGATGCTTTTTGGAATTCCTGTGTGATGGTCTGGATAAATATCTGCCTATTAAACATTACGACTCTCTTCAAATATCGGCGGTCTCTGTCAACCAAAAGACGACGTCGGCCTGTCCGCTTTTGTGCTGTACGTTTCCACTTCACTATCACATCGGAAACAGCGGAACTACGGGTGTTTAGGAGTGTGGAAATCTCACGTACAGACGTATGACGCAAGTGGCACCCAATCACCTGACCACGTTCGAAGTCCGCGAGTTCCGCGGAGCGCCCTATTCTGCTCTCTCACGATCTGTAATGACTACTGAGGTCTCTGACATGGAGTACCTAGCAGTACGTGGCAGCACAATGCAACTAATATGAAAAATGTATGTTTTGGGGAGTGTCCGGATACTTTTGATCACTAGTGTATCATAGGATGCCATTTGACACCTTTACGATCGTTTTCATCCGAGAATACACGCCTGCGCTGTCGCTAAAAGGACGAGGGCGAGGCTACAGTGCATATTCATGAGATTGTTTGGACATCCTTTATTGTGACATGTAAGTTTTGGCCTCAGTTTGTTATCATATATTCCTACAATGACGAACTACCTCTCGCCTGACTTGTCAATAAAATGAAATTGTCCATGAGGGTGTTGAATTTTTTTCTGGCACTGTATACATAAATATGTATTTCACGCCTAAAGGGAAGAGGGATGTCGGCAGACCAAGAAAAACCCAAAGACCGTGATAGGCAATAAATGGCATAGTACGTGAAGTGACGAACTAAATTACTACTGCGATCCACCAAAGCACAGATATGCCGGTTCGTTTACTTGGAGTGTGAAGGTCCGGAAGCGGTAGGTAAACGTTCTACGAAGATTATCTAGGACTGCTTCCCTTTTCTCTTGCTCTTGGCCCTGTATATCGCACTTAACATACTGGCGGTTTCTTTTCAGGTTTAAGGCGCGTGGATATTTCTTATGGCTCTGTCGCGAATCCATCACGGAAGAAATGCTGCGCAATCTACGTTATGAGTATTATTTTCAGCGATGACGCTGTTCCAGTAATGGCAGCAACTGGAAAACAACCGAGCAGTTCCGTGCAAAAAAACTGAAATATCTTGACAGACCGTCTCGGAACGAGTTTCAGTTCGTGATCGGCAGCCACTTGTCAACGTCGCGATGAGGCATCTGTGGGAAAGGCAATCATTTCTGAACTTCTTTCAGTATGTATTCCGTTGCACCTGGTGGACGTCAAAAGAAGAAGCCTCAACTTCCTGCCATCTGGGCAATTCGCACACAGTGTTGCAGGTAAGGCATTCGCTTTAACCTGGTCGCAAATATGTCGTCCATAACGGACTGCATGTCGAGGTCTATGAGTGAATAGACAATATACAACAATTGTTTATACACTGCTTGAGTCGCTTTTATTTTTTTTAATGCCATTACGCGTATTGATTGTCACACCATCATCTGCAGATGGATTGAGATTGCTTTACGTTGTTGAATTTGCTTTTGACATACTAATCTACTCTCTATTACGCAGACAACGCTGTCACATTGACTTTATGCGTCGTTCTGCGTTGCTGGAGAAAGATTAACGTTGTTTGTAGCACAGAAAGGATTTATTGACTTTTCTGAATGAGTTTATAAGCTGCATTTGCTGCATATTTGGGCGAATATATTTTGCTGTACGCTGCTATAGCGAACTTCACGTGTTTGTCACTACACACTTTTCAATGTTGCAAGTCATTCTGCGTGTCTTACAATTCAACGACGTCACAAAGATTGCGGACATACTGCAAGAATATGTTCAGAGATACGGAGCTGTATTAATGTTCAGGATTAATTAAGCGAAACCCTTTTCTAGCCTTGTTTCACAACTTTCTTATTACTGTACGGCCTAGATTTCAAGTTACTGTATATGCTCATTTTCTAGTACATAAGAGACTGAAAAAAATAAACACGTCGATTTCTAATCTATTGATTCTTAAACTATAAAAGTTATTACTGTTGAAAATTTAAAAAAAATTATATACGAATTTAAAAAATTCATTTGCACTGCGTTTACAATATCTATGATTAAACATACGTTGGAGTAAAGCTACGCACAGGAATGGAATTTTTTTTATCATGTGTTGGAGACACCAGGGTCCTTCTTCTACGTAGGGGTTGCAATATTGTCTAAAAGTGATGAATAATTGAATTGAGTTCATTACATAATAAATGTGAGGATACACACATCTGTTTCTTAATTTCGAAATTTTCTAACTGAGTCAGGTTTGCACACTTCCCTCTATGTGCAGGATTTATGCATATGTAGTCGCGGTTTTCGTTTTCGCAGTGATCAGCATGGGATGATCTGGCTACTTTACTCTCCTGGTTTTATGGTGTTCGCTGAGCGTCGTACAGGTTGCCCTTCTAGTCGTTTAATATAGCAACACCTACACTCTTGGCAGGTGATATGGCTATTTATCTTATGAAGAGATATCTATCTGCTGTCTGTGGGATATAGCAAAGTGCAGAGGAAACCTTTGCTTTTAAAATGTTGATAACCTATTTGAAGTTTTACCAATAAAAGATTAACCGCGCCATTTCCATTCCGGTCCATCCAGTGGATACCGTAGAGACCTGGCTTTGCTTCTTCAATTTTATGTTAAGAATTTTGTGATCAACGTTGGAATCAAATTTATTGTTTGTGGATCTTGTTTTGCTTGTATTAAGCTCGTGGTCAAAGTCTCTTTGGAACATGGGGCCAGAAAGGAGACGGTGGATCATGTGGTAGAAAACAGGCTTATAATCCAATATCTAGGTCGTACAGTAATAACAAAGTTTGTGCAATAAGGCTAAAATTGTTTAGCTTAATTAATGCAATATAGTCTTTCACCAAGAACCCACAGTTCAAAAATGTTCAAATGTGTGTGAAATCTTATGGGACTTAACTGATAAGGTCATCAGTCCCTAAGCTTACACACTACTTAACCTAAATTACCCTAAGGACAAACACACACACCCATGTCCGAGGGAGGACTCAAACCTCCGCTGGGACTAGTCGCATAGTCCATGACTGCAGCGCCCTAGATCGCTCGGTTAATCCCGCGCGGCAACCCACAGTTAAATCAAGAAAATGTTACATGTTAGTAGTTCTATAAGGAACAGTAAAATGAAACCGAGACAGCTGAAAAAGTAGCAAGTATACTGTTTATTATTTCGAAAGTAATAAAAAAAAATTGTTCAAATGGCTCTGAGCACTATGAGACTTAACTTCTGAGGTCATCAGCCCCCTAGAACTTAGTACTTAAGCCTAACTAACCTAAGGACATCACACACATCCATGCCCGAGGCAGGATTGGAACCTGCGACCGTAGCGGTCGCACGGTTCCAGACTCTAGCGCCTAGAACCGCTCGGCCACTCCGACCGGCGAAAGTAATAGCATAAGTGTTGTTATGATGCGATTCGGCTATTGTTGTGTTCCTAGGAACCAAATGTTACATTCTCGTTGTGAATGATAAATGGGTGGAAGGTGGCCAAAGGGATCTGTCCCCAAGATATGCGGACAGGCAAGTGTAAGACTAGTTGACACAAGTGCAGTTTAAATAACTATATTTTACTCAACTTGTTGCTGAAAAACTCCTATACTTGTATGAATGCAGAACGCGCAGCTGTGATACACATTATGTAAATTGGAGGAGGGGGAGAAAGGAAAGAGACTATTGATGTTAGCTGCATCGATACTTTATGAGTAATCAGCAGCGACGAGTGAAAATGAGTGTACCAGATCAGAATTCGAAGACAGTTTCTCCTGCTTGCTAGACAGCTAGATGAACCACTGCGCTACTCGGACACAGCGGTTATCGCAATTGCATGGACTATCTCAGCACACCTCTCTGCTGACACACACTCCCACCTGGCGCCATCTACATCTACATCTACGTGATTACTCTGCTATTCACAATTAAGTGCCTGGCAGTGGGTCCAATGAACCACCTCCATGCTCTCTTTCTACCGTTCCACCCTCGAACGGTGCGCGGGAAAAACGAGCACTTAAATTTTTTCTGTGCGAGCCCTGATTTCTCACATTTTATCGTGATGATCATTTCTCCCTTTGTAGGTGGGTGCCAACAGAGTGTTTTCGCAATCGGAGGAGAAAGGTGGTGATTGAAATTTCATGAGAAGATCGCGTCGCAACGAAAAACGCCTTTGTTTTAATGATTGCGACTCCAATTCACGTATCATGTCTGTGGCACTGTCTCCCCTATTTCGCGATAATACAAAACGAGCTGCCCTTCTTTGTACTTTTTCGATATCACCCGTCAGTCCCTCCTGATGCGGACTCCACACCGCACAAGCGTGGTGTAAGTAGTCTCTTTAGTAGATCTGTGGCACCTTCTACGTGTTCTGCCATTGAATCGCAATCTTTTTCTTTCTCTACCCATAACATTAGCTATGTGATCGCTCCAATTTAGGTTATTTGTTTCTGTAATCCCTAAGTATTTAGTTGAATTTACAGCCTTCAGATTTGTGTGACTTATCGCGTAATCTAAATTTACCGGATTTCTTTTAGTACCCATGTGAATAACTTCACACTTTTCCTTATTCAGGGTCAATTGCCACTTTTCGCACCATAGAGATATCTTATCTAAATCATTTTGCAAGTCGTTTTGAATATCTGATGACTTTACAATACGGTAAATGACAGCATCATCTGCAAACAATCTAAGACGGCTACTCAGATTGTCTCCTATGTCGCTAATATAGATCCGGAACAATAGAGGGCCTATAACACTTCCTTGAGGAACGCCGGATATTACTTCTGTTTTACTCGATGACTTTCCATCTATCACTACGAACTGTGAGCTACTGACAGGAAATCAAGAATGTCGTACAACTGAGGCGATATTTCATAGGAACGCAGTTTGGTTAGAAGACGCTTGTGAGGAACGGTGTCGAAAGCCTTCTGGAAATCTGAAAATATGGAGGCAATTTGGCATCCCCTGGTGATAGCCCTAATTACTTCATGAGTATAAAGAGCTAGTTGTGTTCTGCAAGAACGATATTTTGTGAATCCGTGCCATGTGTCAATAAATCGTTTTCTTCGAGATACTTCATAATGTTCGAATACACTGTATGTTCCAAAACCCTACTGCAAATTGATGGTAGTGATATGGGCCTGTAATTCAGGCGATTACTCCTATTTCCCTTTTTTGTATTGGTGTGACTTGAGCAATTTTCCATTCTTTAGGTACGTATCCTCCTGTGAGCGAGAGGTTGTATATAATTGCTAAATATGGAGCTATTGCATCAGCATACTCTGAAAGAAACCTGACTGGTATACAATCTGGACCGGAGGCCTTGCTTTTATTGTTTTAAGCTACTTTGCTACACCGAGGATATCTACTTCTACGTTTCTCTTCTTCGGAGTTGTACCATCCGCAGTCCCTGTCGTTGTCCTCCATGCTCCCACTTTGAGATTCACACAGGAGGTCGGACGTAATTGTGCATCTGTTTAGCAAGAGTAATAGAAGGCAGGTTTCAGACTACCTAACAGATCAAAATGAAAATATCTGTTCCGGCACTGACAATGTTGAGTGTTTATGGCAAAAGTTCAAGGCAATCGTAAAATGCGTTTTAGACAGGTACGTGCCGAGTAAAACTGTGAGGTACAGGAAAAACCCATCGTGGTTCAACAACAAAGTTAGGAAACTACTGCGAAAGTAAAGTGAGCTTCACTGCAAATTTAAACACAGCCAAAACTTCTCAGACAAACAGAAGCTAAACGATGTCAAAGTTAGCGTAAGGAGCGTGAAGCGTTCAGTGAATTCGAAAGTAAAATTCTATGTACCGACTTGACAGAAAATCCTAGGAAGTTCTGGTCTTACGTTAAATCAGAAAGTGGATCGAAACAGCATATCCAGACATTCTGGGATGATAATGGCATTGAAACAGAGGATGACACGCGTAAAGCTGAAATACTAATTAACACTTTTTTCCAAAGCTGTTTCACAGAGGAAGACCGCACTGCGGTTCCTTCTCTAAATCCTCTCACGAACGAAAAAATGGCTGACATCGAAATAAGTGTCCAAGGAACTGAAATCACTCAACAGAGGAAAGTCCACTGGACCTGAAGGGATACCAATTAGATTCTACACAGAGAACGCGAAAGAACTTGCCCCCTTCTAACAGCCGTGTACCGCAAGTCTCTAGAGAAACGGAAGGTTCCAAACGATTGGAGAAGAGCACAGGTAGCCTCAGTCTTCAAGAAGGGTCGTCGAGCAGATGCGCAAAACTATAGACCTATATCTCTGACGTCGATCTGTTGTAGAATTTTAGAACATGTTTTTTGCTCGCGTATCATGTCATTTTCGGAAACCCAGAATCTACTCTGTAGGAATCAACATGGATTCCAGAAACAACGATCGTGTGAGACCCAGCTCGCTTTATTTGCTCATGAGACCCAGAAAATATTAGATACAGGCTCCCAGGTAGATGCCATTTTCCTTGACTTCCGGAAGGCGTTGGATACAGTTCCGCACTGTCGCCTGATAAACAAAGTAAGAACCTACGGAATATCAGATCAGCTGTGTGGCTGGATTGAAGAGTTTTTAATAAACAGAACACAGCATGTTGTTCTCAATGGAGAGACGTCTACAGACGTTAAAGTAACCTCTGGCATGCCACAGGGGAGTGTTATGGGACCATTGCTTTTCACAATATATATAAATATTAGACACTATTAGATAGTGTCGGAAGTTCCATGCGGCTTTTTGCAGATGATGCTGTAGTATACAGAGAAGTTGCAGCATTAGAAAATTGTAGCGAAATGCAGGAAGATCTGCAGCGGATAGGCACTTGGTGCAGGGAGTGGCAACTGACCCTTAACATAGACAAATGTAATGTATTGCGAATACTTAGAAGAAGGATCCTTTATTGTATGATTATATGATAGCAGAACAAACACTGGTAGCAATTACTTCTGTAAAATATCTGGGAGTATGCGTGCGGAAGGATTTGAAGTGGAATGATCATACAACATTAATTGTTTGTAAAGCGGGTGCCAGGTTGAGATTCATTGAGAGAGTCCTTAGAAAATGTAGACCATCAACAAAGGAGGTGGCTTACAAAACACTCCTTCGACCTATACTTGAGTATTGGTCATCGGTGTGGGATGCGTACCAGGTCGGGTTGACAGAGGAGATAGAGAAGATCCAAAGAAGAGCGGCGCGTTTCGTCACAGCGTTATTTGGTAAACGTGATAGCTTTACGGATATGTTTAGCAAACTCAAGTGGCAGACTCTGCAAGAGAGGCGAGGGTGTGTTTCTGGATGAGGTATCGAATATATTGCTTCCCCCTACTTATCTCCCGAGGAGATCACGAATGTAAAAGCGCGCACAGAGGCTTTCCGGCAGTCGTTCTTCCCGCGAACCATACACGACTGGAACAGGAAAGGGAGGTAACGACAGTGGCACGTAAAGTCCTCTCCGCCACACACCGTTGAGTGGCTTGCGGAGTATAAATGTAGATGTAGATGAAGGCGATGGATCCATTGCCTGGACATTTTGAAAGAACAGACACCACGCATTCACATAATTGATTCGCCTCTCTGTGAAATGAATTCACCACTTTCAGTGCGGATGCACTGTCACTTCCGACCTCCTGCGGGAATCTCAAAGTAGCAAACATGGACCATATGGTCGGAGACCGCGGATAGATGACGGTAGGTGGCAGTGTGGGAAGGCCGAAAGGCGTGCCAAGATACTCAGCGCAAGTGCAATGAACACTGTGTCCAGGTGGTGCAGTGGTTAACACAGCTACCTAGTAAGCAGGTGAGTCCGGGTTCGAATCCCATTTTCACTCGTCGCCGCTGATTCTACATAAAGCCTCGAGTAGCTGACACGCCTTTCCCTTCCTTTCTCCTCGCTCGACTTTTAATTTACATGATTAAGAAGAAAAAGGGGACGACCACCTGATACATGGATACAGGGAGTTCAGTCAGCAATGAGGAAGAACAACATTCCTGAAGATTTATGGACGAATAGAGAAGATTGGAGAACAATAATTAGTGACTTACTGTAATCTAGAATAGGCGCTGGAAAAATGTACTCACATTGTAAATCCAGAATAATAATAATAATAATAATATGTGTTGTTGAAAATATTTTGGCATCTGCAGCTAGCTATAAGCAAAGAGCCGATATGCGTCTATGTACACTGAATATTTTCGGTAGATTAGATTAGAAAGGTACTTGTTCCATAGGTCATGAATACGACACTTCGTAATGATGTGGAACGTATCAGGTTAATAAAAGGTGTCTATACAAGATATTACATTGCGAGGTGCTGGGGCTAGCAGTGTATTTAACACTAAATTCCCCTCGAATCTTCATATGGAAATGATGCTCTAAGCCCCCCCTTTTCTAACTCCTACTTTTTCTGTTGCACATGGATTAAGAAGAAACGCGAACTGACTGTAATCGACCCTGCAAGTGGAGTAGAAAAGAGTTTGGCACCTGCAATAATTTAATTTGATAGACATTAATTAAATAAAGGAAAGTTTCAGTAACGTACTGAGAAATGAAAGGGTTTCTCTACCGATCAACAGAATGAAAGTTCTGTCCAAAATAACAATCTGATTTATTATGACTAAACTCAAAATCATAAACAAAACACATGAAACATTTACAATACATCAAAATGGATCAAATTGGATACCCAAATAAATGCTGTGAAGGTGAAGTTGTCCATAAACTAGATTGTGACACTTATGACGAAGTGGTATGTGGAGCCAATCCCTTGCAACTCAAATCTTAAGAGAAACACACAACCAACCCAGTAGTGAGAACTCAGACAATGAACACCTAACACAGAACAAAGTTAGAAAAAGACGAACAGGTGCGCTCTGCTGAGCTCTGATTATCACAGTGCAGATTCCCTAATCTGCCGGTGCTGCGGACATACATTACCAAGCTGTCTCCTTAACTGCAAGGACACGATCTGGCGTACTAGAAGCGATGGCTGGTTGCTTCGACGTCCCGTCGTGGTGATGATAGTGTCGCGAGTATAGCCTGAAACAAATTGTCCTGGTCTGGTTGTTCCAGACTAAAGCCTTTCTATCAATACAAATGCGCCTCTGAGGGAGACGAAGAAGGCCCGCCACACAATCACTGACAGTACAGTGATTGATTTTAACAAGTGAAGTCACCCAATAACTCCGATACAGTCAACATTAGCCAAAACTGCTCAAGACAGACAACATAGGCCGCTTGTACGCAGAACGCTCAATTGCCAACTGTACTCGGAAAGTTACGTTGAAGTCGAAACTTCAGCAACTTCGTTAAACAGTTACAACCAAATAAAAGTATATTAGACAGCCAACAGAAGGCAGGCTGTGCAGAGCAGCGAGAGCTCAGTCTTGTAACCTACTCCGACAGAAAGGCGAGAGCCGACTCCCTCAAGAGCACCAGTACAAGCCGAACACAGAACATTCCCGCCCCCACGACAGTGGCCGTGGTTAAACGTTCCAATCAGCAACTCGAAAACCGGCGGAAAATTCCACTCTATTGCCGAAGCACTACCATTCCACCAATGGAGATTCTTGGCGCCAATTTCTGTGCCGATTTTGCTTCGCCACGGAGCTATGCCCTGAGCAAGCCAATCACAGTTACAATTTTGCAGAAAACGCGGGAATTTGCCCGCCAAGACTGCATGGGAACACAAGTCATTCCCACGCCTCGCTTGTAGCCCGCCAGAAAGTGTTTTCGCTAAGTTTCTGCGAAGTAACAGAATCTCTAGCCCAGCCGCTCCTTCAGGTCCCTGCGGGCGTGTCTCCGCCGCTATTATGACAATGTCGGCGTCTGGAAAGCATTCACTCGACTCCCTCACACCCGTCGGCTTAGCCTTTTCAAGATCCGCAGAGTCCGCCTGTCACCGGACCACCCGGGTGATGAGAGATTCTGCGTGGGAAGTCCACGTGTGAAGGAATAGCAACTTTTCACCGCATGCAATTAGAGAGGAAAATCGAATTACTCAGAGTAAGATAGAAATATGAGAGGGGGCTTCTGCCACCTCTCAACATCACACAAAATATTCTATGACACGTAATATTTTTAATTTTTTTTGGGGTCGGGTGGTGTGGAAAATACCCACTTCCTATATCCAAAAATTCATCTAATAAGTTGGAGGGGTTGCCATTCAGAAATTATTTTAATTTCCTTTTAAACGCTATATGGCTACCTGGCAGACTTTTGATGCTATTAGGTAAGTGACCAAAGACTTTTGTGGCAGCATAATTTACCCCCTTCTAAGCCAAAGTTAGATTTAACCTTGAGTAGTGAACATCATCCTTTCTCCTAGTGTTGTAGCAATGTACACTGCTATTACTTTTGAATTCGTTCGGATTGTTAATAACACATTTCATAAGTGAATATATATATATGTGAGGCTACAGTGAAGATACCTATCTCTTTAAAAAAGCGTCTACAGGATGATCTTGGATGAGCTCCAGCAATTATTCTGATTACACGCTTTTGTACAATGCACACTCTTTTACTCAGTGATGAGTTACCCCAGAATATGATGCCGTATGAAAGTAGAGGATGAAAACAGGCGTGGTAAGCTGATTTACTGAGATGTATATCGCCAAAATTTACAATGATCCTAATAGCATAAGTAGCTGAACTCAAACGTTTCAGCAGATCTTCAGTGTGTTTTTTCCACTTCAACCCCTCATCAATGCATACATCTAGAAATTTTGAATATTCTACCTTAGCTACCGATTTCTGATCGAAGTCTGTATTTATTAACGGTGTCATTCCATTTACTGTGTGGAACTGTATATAATGTGTTTTGTCAAAGTTTAATAAGAGCCCATTTGCAGAGAATCACTTAATGGTTTTCTGAAAAACATCATTTACAATTTCATCAGTTAATTCTTGTCTGTTTGGTGTGATAGCTATACTTGTATCATCGGCAAAAAGTACCAGCTTTGCATCTTCGTAAATATAGAATGACAAGTCATTAATATACAGGGTGATTCAAAAAGAATACCACAACTTTAAAAATGTGTATTTAATGAAAGAAACATAATATAACCTTCTGTTATACATCATTACAAAGAGTATTTAAAAAGGTTTTTTTTCACTCAAAAACAAGTTCAGAGATGTTCAATATGGCCCCCTCCAGACACACGAGCACTATCAACCCGATACTCCAACTCGTTCCACACTCTCTGTAGCATATCAGGCGTAACAGTTTGGATAGCTGCTGTTATTTCTCGTTTCAAATCATCAATGGTGGCTGGGAGAGGTGGCCGAAACACCATATCCTTAACATACCCCCATAAGAAAAAATCGCAGGGGGTAAGATCAGGGCTTCTTGGAGGCCAGTGATGAAGTGCTCTGTCACGGGCTGCCTGGCGGCCGATCCATCGCCTCGGGTAGTTGACGTTCAGGTTTCATAACTAACCTTTTTCGTAGGACTCTCCATACAGTTGATTGTGGAATTTGAAGTTCTCTGCTAGCTCTGCGAGTCGATTTTCCTGGGCTGCGAACAAATGCTTGCTGGATGCGTGCTACATTTTCATCACTCGTTCTCGGCCGTCCAGAACTTTTCCCTTTGCACAAACACCCATTCTCTGTAAACTGTTTATACCAACGTTTAATACACCACCTATCAGGAGGTTTAACACCATACTTCGTTCGAAATGCACGCTGAACAACTGTCGTCGATTCACTTCTGCCGTACTCAATAACACAAAAAGCTTTCTGTTGAGCGGTCGCCATCTTAGCATCAACTGACGCTGACGCCTAGTCAACAGCGCCTCAAGCGAACAAATGTACAACTAAATGAAACTTTATAGCTCCCTTAATTCGCCGACAGATAGTGCTTAGCTCTGCCTTTTGTCGTTGCAGAGTTTTAAATTCCTAAAGTTGTGGTATTCTTTTTGAATCACCGTGTATATTAAGAACAGTAGAGGACCCAAGACCGATCCTTGCGGCACCCCATTCTTGATTGTTCCCCAGTTTGAGAAATCACCAGTTTTTTGAATATTATGTGAACTGCTTATTTCAACTTTTTACACTCTTCCAGTTAGGTATGATTTAAACCATTTGAGCGCTGTCCCATTCCTACCATAGTACTTGAGCGCATCTAGAAGTATTCCATGATTTACACAGTCAAAAGCCTTTGAGAGAACACAAAAAATCCCAACGGGTGACTTCCGGTTACTCAGAGCATTTAATATTTCATTAGTGAAAGTAAACATAGCATTTTCCGTTGAAAAACCTTTCTGGAAACCAAAGTGACATTTTGTTAAAACTTTATTTTTACAAAGGCGTGAAGCTAGTGTACAATACATTACTTTTTCAAGAATTTTGGATAAGGCACTCAGAAGAGAGATTGGGAGGTAGTTGTTGACATCAGACGTATCCCCTTTTTTATGCAGTGGTTTAACAATGGCATACTTCAGTCAATCTGGGAAAATACCCTGCTTCAGAGAGCTATTACATATGTGGCTAAGAATGCCACTTATCTCTTGGGAACAAGCTTTTATTATCCTGTTGGAAATGCCATCAATTCCATGTGAGCTTTTATTCTTTAGAGAGTTTATTAATTTCAGAAGGAGAGGTGGGTGGAATTTGAATTGTATCAAATTGGTCGGTAAGGCCTCTTCCATTAACTGCCTTGATTCTTCTGATGAACATTTAGAGTTAGCTCAGTAAAGTTTGGCACCAACTAGCATCATGGAACTAATCTCGAAGTATAAGAAGGTGTAATATAACACCGTCTGGGCTGTCTTCATTGATCAGGTCATCCGATTGGTGGCGATGTTCGAAGCGCCGCTCGAGACGACTGCAGGTGCCTTCATCGAGGAGCCGGCTCTGGCAGTATCGATAATAAGCTACGATACTACAAATGTTAATAATTTTATCTCACTGTGAGACTAGAAGGTCAATGCCTTCATAGAAAAATGGCTGCAGTTGCCTGTGAAATCATCATTATGTTTAGGCGTGCACCTCTTCGTCCGAAGCAAATCGATAGACACGAATATCTTTCTTCCATATTCCAGAAACATGGAAATCGCATGGAGAGAGATCGGCACCGTATGGAAGATGTATAAGGGGTAATAGTGTGGGGTGCTGTTTGGACGCACAACACAATCATCTCTGGTTCACACAGATTTGGACAGCAGGCATTACGTTTTCGATGTGTTTCCAGAGACTGTGCTGTATTTATGAGGTCTCTGTGACAGTATGTTTCAACAAGATAACGCAAGACTGCATGTTGCGCGTCCTGTCCTGACCTACCCGATGCAGACTCTTGTGTCAGACAGCACTTTCCTCAGATCTGTCATCCATTAAAAACACCTGGTCATTGGTTGCCGAGGAACTGGAATGCCGTCTCTCATTAGCCACTATGAATGATGATTCTGGCCTTTAACAGAAGTAGCATGGAATGACGTTACTGTATCTATGGTGAAAGAACATTTTGACAGTTTGCCTAACCGTGTTAGAGCCTTTGTTACTGCCAGAGATGACAGTTCTGTGTACTAAATTTCCCATTCTTTATATCCCAGATCTCCTACAAATTTATTCAAGTACTAGCAGGCAAACCCGGAATTGCCCGGGTATTCATTTTGCCGATTTTCTATTAGAAACGAAAAGAAAAATGAACTGTGTTCGTAGCGTAATATCGAAGAAATTTCATTTCCATGTATTTGTGAAAACGCCTTTGAAAATATGAAACAGTTGGACAATGAAATACGCATAATATACAAATGTATAAGTACATTATCCAAATTAACAAACATTGTACACTAAATACATGCGCTCTGTAACGTTAATTTAATTCAAAACTTGATTATAAACAATATTTTTAGTACATTGGGCGCAGCTGCCTCACGTTTCTACAACGCGATTTTGTAAACATCTCTATGGCACCGTCTCTTCATGGCTCCATAGATGGCTACAGTTTCACCTACAGCCATTTGTGCTTCACTTTTGAAAGTTGTCAACAGCGCTATCAGATATCAGGGCTTTCCTAAAGTTGACTCGACTGTAAGAGTGTCTTAGTAGTAAAGAATAAATGTATTAAAACTTCATGCATCATGCCACATATTTTCACACATCTTGCTGTTTATATATATGCCGCACAGTGACACAATTTTGTAGGCGCATTCAGCGCCGTAACTGGATGCTGTCTGCATAATGTGCTGCGAATAGAAATAATAGCAAAGAATTAATAAATATAAACGTCATGCACTATGTGGCAGTTTGTCACACATCTCAGTGTTTATGACGTCATATATCCTGAATGATTGAATTTTGTAGGTGCATTTAGCCGCATATATGGATACAGTCAGCGAAATTTATTGTTAATGTGGTTTGTAGCACACAAGTAATAAACTGAAACATCATACATGATGTGGCAGTTTTTTATGCTTCTCAATGTGTATGACGTCATATCTCCCGAACTATGACAGGCAAGTGGTTCCTACCACCAGCGATTTTTGTCTGACAGTAAAAATTACGTGTACAAAGTTCGGTTGAAATCAGCTGAGGAGGAGGTGTGAAACATACACACATATATGCACACATTTTTATAATGTGGTCGGATACTTCCAACTATATGGCGCAATAGTCAAATTTTCGTTGCATGCAAAGAGAGTTCGCCATGATGTAACAATTTAAATCTGCCAAAGTCAGCAGATGCAAATAAACCCAGTTTTCTAATAGTTTAATTTAAAATCAAACTAATTAATATCATATTACTGTATTACTATGTACAAGAGACAGTCATATGAAATGATGGAAAGAAGTAAGTAAATTGTTTATTATTTCAAAACTTATCATCATAAATGTTAATTCATTCGTCCCACAAGTTTCCAACGTTCTTTTGAGCATGCAGCAGAAGTTTTGCAGGGAAGTCTTTATTGTGTACCTACGATCCCATGTCAGAAATATGACAGTGTAATGCTGACAGAGACTTCATTGACAACACAGTCTCTCTCTCTCTCTCTCTCTCTCTCTCTCTCTCTCTCCCTCTCCCTCTCCCTCTCCTTGATATTTTTATAAAACTACGATCTATAATAACTACTTCAATGCCACCAAGTGGGAAACTTGGTAAGATATTACTGCATCTCTGCCTTCTGATACATAGACAACACATACCATGTGCATGTTGATATTGAGCATTGTGGTGATCCTATTAAATATACACATATTGGTCTATTGGAGCAGGTGGCCAGTGATCAAAGTCGCTTGCACACACCTGTGTAAAGTTTTGTCACCCATACTGTAGGAGGACCATATCCCATAGACTATTTGTCACAAGAGAGGGTCCCTGTTTTGCTGTCTGATACACTGCTGATACACTGATGAAAGGAGAAAATATAAAAATGCAGTGAATGAAGCACGCAAAAAGGAATACAAACGTCTCAAAAATGAGATCGACAGGAAGTGCAAAATGGCTAAGCAGGGATGGCTAGAGGACAAATGTAAGGATGTAGAGGCTTGTCTCACTAGGGGTAAGATAGATACTGCCTACAGGAAAATTAAAGAGACCTTTGGAGATAAGAGAACCACTTGTATGAATATCAAGAGCTCAGATGGCAACCCAGTTCTAAGCAAAGAAGGGAAGGCAGAAAGGTGGAAGGAGTATATAGAGGGTTTATACAAGGGCGATGTACTTGAGGACAATATTATGGAAATGGAAGAAGATGTAGATGAAGATGAAATGGGAGATAAGATACTGCGTGAAGAGTTTGACAGAGCACTGAAAGACCTGAGTCGAAACAAGGCCCCGGCAGTAGACAACATTCCATTAGAACTACTGATGGCCTTGGGAGAGCCATTCATGACAAAACTCTACCATCTGGTGAGCAAGATGTATGAGACAGGCGAAATACCCACAGACTTCAAGAAGAATATAATAATTCCAATCCCAAAGAAAGCAGGTGTTGACAGATGTGAAAATTACCGAACTATCAGTTTAATAAGTCACAGCTGCAAAATACTAACGCGAAATCTTTACAGACGAATGGAAAAACTGGTAGAAGCGGACCTCAGGGAAGATCAGTTAGGATTCCGTAGAAATGTTGGAACACGTGAGGCAATACTAACCTTACGACTTATCTTAGAAGAAAGATTAAGAAAAGGCAAACCTACGTTTCTAGCATTTGTAGACTTAGAGAAAGCTTTTGACAACGTTAACTGGAATACTCTCTTTCAAATTCTGAAGGTGGCAGGGGTAAAATACAAGGAGCGAAAGGGTATTTACAATTTGTACAGAAACCAGATGGCAGTTATAAGAGTTGAGGGGCATGAAAGGGAAGCAGTGGTTGGCAAAGGAGTGAGACAGGGTTGTAGCCTCTCCCCGATTTTATTCAATCTGTATATTGAGCAAGCAGTAAAGGAAACAAAAGAAAAATTCGGAGTAGGTATTAAAATTCATGGAGAAGAAGTAAAAACTTTGAGGTTCGCCGATGACATTGTAATTCTGTCAGAGACAGCAAAGGACTTGGAAGAGCAGTTGAACGGAATGGACAGTGTCTTGAAAGGAGGATATAAGATGAACATCAACAAAAGCAAAACGAGGATAATGGAATGTAGTCAAATTAAATCGGGTGATGCTGAGAGGATTAGCTTAGGAAATGAGACACTTAAAGTAGTAAAGGAGTTTTGCTATTTAGGGAGTAAAATAACTGATGATGGTCGAAGTAGAGAGGATATAAAATGTAGACTGGCAATGGCAAGGAAATCTTTTCTGAAGAAGAGAAATTTGTTAACATCGAATATAGATTTAAGTCTCAGGAAGTCGTTTCTGAAAGTATTTGTATGGAGTGTAGCCATGTATGGAAGTGAAACATGGACGATAACCAGTTTGGACAAGAAGAGAATAGAAGCTTTCGAAATGTGGTGCTACAGAAGAATGCTGAAGATAAGGTGGATAGATCACGTAACTAATGCGGAGGTATTGAATAGGATTGGGGAGAAGAGAAGTTTGTGGCACAACTTGACTAGAAGAAGGGATCGGTTGGTAGGACATGTTTTGAGGCATCAAGGGATCACAAATTTAGCATTGGAGGGCAGCGTGGAGGGTAAAAATCGTAGAGGGAGACCAAGAGATCAATACACTAAGCAGATTCAGAAGGATGTAAGTTGCAGTAGGTACTGGGAGATGAAGAAGCTTGGACAGGATAGAGTGGCATGGAGAGCTGCATCAAACCAGTCTCAGGACTGAGGACCACAACAACAACACTTCTTTTTCTGCTGTACCACATCCAAGCACTGTATTACTACAGCTTTGTACACCACCATACATCTTGCTTTTTCCACCACAACTTTGATGTGTGTGTGTGAAGAGCTAAACTTACATTAACAATCTATTGCCTCTCACAGAAAGCTGGACATCACGTGGTGTAGCTTAAGCTACTCCCACAACACACAGGGTGGTTGAAATAAAAGGCAGAGGCGGTGTTTCTCATTGACGAAAATATGGAGCAACTTGCAACATATGGAAACTGGAAGAGTTTGCCACATTATGGAGTATCTCCAAACAACTCTCCAAAGGTGATGACCTCCATATTTAAACTCATGTTCCACAATGATGTGGTAACAGATGTCTCGGTGCTCCACTTACAAAGAGACCAAGAGCATTGAATCCTTATACTGGCAGGGCATATCACACTCATATATATGATCACACATAATTGCAAACTATGTAGGAAAGCTAATCCAATGGCAATAGAGAATTTTTTAAACCTCGTTAAGGAACATGAGTGGCAGGATGATTGTAGTGTCAGTAACATAGATGTCAAATATAATGCTTTCCTTAACACATCTCTCATGCTCTTTGAGAGTTGCTTTTCATTAGAACATCTTAAATGGGGTACTATCAGTAAACGGCAGCCTGCGTTGCTGATTAATGGGTTACGGATATCATGTAGAACAAAGTGGGAATTATATCAGAATGTTAGAAATACTCACAATCAAGCTACAGTTGTTCATTACAAACAATATTGTAAGGTGCTTAAAAATGCTACTAGGAAGACAAAGTATATGTGGTACGCAAATAGAACAGCCATTTCACAAGATAAAATTAAAACAATATGATCAGAGTTGAAGGAAGCGTCTGGTCAGCAGCACCAGGTCAACAAAATAAGTCAGTTCGTAGTAAAAATATTTCTGTTACTAATAAGTCAGATATGAGTACAGCATATAACAATCATTTTTGAGCATTCCTGGTGAATTAAGTAAAAACGTACCTTCTACAGGGAATCACATAACTCCCTTGGAAAATGCCTTTCCCAGACTGATGTCTGAAATACTCCTCTGTGATATTGACAAGGGCGAAATTGGATCAATAATTAAATCACTGAAGACTAAGGATTCTCATGGATATTATGCAGTGCCTAGCAGAATATTTAAGTACTGTGCTGAACATGTTAGCCCTGTACTTAGCCATATTTGTAATTCCTTTAAGAAAGTTCAGTTTCCTGAACGACTAAAGCACTCATTAGTAAAGTAACTTTATAAAAAGGTAGAAAGAGATTATGTAGACAATTTTAGACCTATTTCTATGCCATCAGTGCTTGCTAAAGTTTTTGAAAAGGCTGTGTATGTAAGGATAATTGATCATTTTATGTCATATAATTTGCTGTCAAATGTACAGTTCGGCTTTAGATGTCGTTTAACAATTGAATGTTCTATATTCTCTTTTCTCTGTCAGGTACTGGATGGATTAAACAAAAGGTTTCGAATGCTAGGCATATTTTTTGATTTATCTAAGACATTTGATTGAGCTGATTACAAAATATTACTCCAGAAGTTAGACTGTTTCGGAATACAGGGAGTAGTTCACAACTGGTTCACCTCTTACTTTAACAACAGACAGCAAACCATCATTATTCACAATGTTAAGACTGGCTGTGATGTGGGGTCTGAGTTGGGTATGGTCAATTGGGGGGGGGGGGGGGGTACCCCAGGGATCAGTATTGAGGTCACTGATGTTCCTTGTTTATATAAATGATATACCCTCTAATATTGTAGGTAATTCTAAAAGCCGCGCGGGATTGGCCGAGCGGTGTAAGGCGCTGCAGTCATGGACTGTGCGGCTGGTCCCGGCAGATGTTCGAGTCCTCCCTCGGGTATAGGTGTGTGTTTGTCCTTAGGATAATTTAGGTTGGGTAGTGTGTAAGCTTAGGGACTGATGACCTTAGCAGTTAAGTCCCATAAGATTTTACACTCATTTTTGAACAGTTCTAAAATATTTGTGTTTGCTGATGACACTAGCTTGGTAGTGAAGGATGTTGTGTGCAACATTGGCTCTGTTTCAAATTTACTGAATTCCTGATATTCACGGTATGCTAGTGAAATGGTCTTACGGGAAAATCCCCACTTCATCCCTACCTCGGAGAATGCTGTGTCCCATCGTTCGTGCGCCGACTATAACACCACGTTCAAACTCACTAAATCTTGATAACTTGCCATTGTACAGTAACCGATCTAACAATTGCGCCAGACACTTGTTGTCTTATATAGGCTTTGCCTTCTGTGTTTGAATACGCATTTCTATACCAGTTTCTTTGGTGCTTCAGTATAACAGCTGAAAGTATTCAGAAGCTAGTAACTGACATTGTCCATCAAAGACACCAACAACACACCAACACACACAACAGAACAACTTACATCTCGAGAATATTCTGGCAGTCCTTAAATCTAGATTTTCTCCGAACTATGAACTACAATGCATGTTTTATACTGGTTTGGGCGCGCATATCGTAGTTTTCAATGGTTCACCCCCTCGTCACTGCACCAATAATGTTAAAAGAAGAAAAACGATAGTGACCAATAGAGAGCAATTCCGACTTGGTAATATCACTAGAAGTATAATAATAGATTTCTTATCTTGGAATCCGAATGTTGACACGGCCTCCCTATCACGACGGTTTGTGGCAAAAATAATTAGCTTATTTTTCAAGCGTGAAATTGGCTGGCCACGTCCGCTGTGTGAACTACGCAAGAAGATGTAGAAATAAGGAAACACGCAATGAATTGCTTTCTCCGGCACACTTTCCGTATCGTAGCACGCAAACTGTTGGTAGCTATTATCTCTAGAACAAAGCCTTTGTTTGCTGCGGCACATGTGTTAAGTTTGCCAAGTGGTCGCGAAAATCTCGCCGTGACGCAGGTATCTGTGCTGCTAATCAAAACAGCCGGGCGTCGCGTGTCGTGGCACACGACCACAGCTGCCAACGACCGCGCCGGATCGATATTCACGTGCACTCTCTGGCGTTAGGAACTTGCTTATTCTGTATAAGAAATATTAGTAAATAATAATAGTGGTGCTGTCACTGTTTGTTGGTAATATTTACTGACAAAATGCAACCTAACGCTAGATTGCGTACTGAAACGTCCCCTTTTGAACAATTTTACGAGACTGTGCTTAAACTGACGCACAATATTTTTAGCGCAACGCAATCTGACTTTAAATTCCTTCCAAAAGAATGGGCCCTGACTAACATTAAACTATACCTTTCACAAATCACTTACCTCACAAAAATCTTCGCTGCTCAAGCTACTGCAATACAGCGAGCGCCACTACTGCCAGCTAAATAAAAGATTCAAACTATGGAAGGCACTAACTACTGATAGGGATAGTTAGCAAATGAAAGATATTAATAGAGAACAAACAATGTATTTACCTTGATATCGTCATATATATATAGCAGTTCATGACAAATTAAAAACTCCGCCATCTCTCTCCCCACATCCACCACTGCTGGCGGCTCACCTCCCAACTGCGCAACGCTACGCGCTGTTCGCAGCCAGCTGCCTAACACTACAAT
This sequence comes from Schistocerca nitens, assembly GCF_023898315.1. Lineage (NCBI taxonomy): Eukaryota > Metazoa > Arthropoda > Insecta > Orthoptera > Acrididae > Schistocerca > Schistocerca nitens. Next base: position 96,569,064 of record NC_064617.1, read on the forward strand.
GGCGAGTATTACAACAATGCAAAGCAGCCACAGACTGCACACGGCACAGCCAGTGATTTTCATACTGAGGTGGCGTTACCAATAAAAAAACCTAAACAGCCTACTTACAGTACCTACGGCTGTCCTGTGTGGCCGTTTTTCAGTACGACTTAAAAAGAGTGAGAGATTATTAACTGATCACCGAAGAGCCGGTTCTCGATTGTGTTCAGGAGACGTACGGATCGACTACGCGAAGGGGTTTTCTTAATTGATCTTTTGAGCTGGATTGTCTTCACGCAATCAGAATCTTCGATGAAAATACCTAAGCGAACTATTTGAATATAAAAATGGAAATGAAAGCAAATTAGTGGTATTTCGTAAGAGAAAGATTAACAGATCAGAAGTCGAACACATTAGTGGTCTCCCAAATACAATCGAGACACCGCTATAAAGAGCGAACCTGTTATAAAGCTCATACACAATTTGAACATAATTTTTGTTTAGGGAAAGAAAAGAATAAGAAGTAAATTACTGCATAGTAAAATATTAATATATTTTGAACAAATTGACTTTAAACTTCTAGACATTGACAAATACGCGATAAATACATGACTTACATCTGATATTTCTTTTGTACATGGCGCAGCCCAATAATCACTGCTCTGTCAGTCGGTTCCTTCTTAAAAATTAAATGTCCTTGCGTGCGCAAAAGTACGTTATATCCTCACCCGAGTTACCGAAACGTTTGTTCGTCGTTTCACATAGTTTTTACACAAAATAAAAATACAACTTGTAGCAATGCTATGTAATACGTCTTAACATGTCGGCGACCAAAAGTACAAGGGATAACGAAGTCTCTAGAACATTTCTTAACGAAAGATAGATTGTTCTTTCATCTGTTTCGCAGCGTCTTTCTATCAAGCGCTGCGGCAATGATTTTAAATATCTGCGCCCAGCGGGTCAAAGTGTTTATTTAGAGTATTTTAAACGCTAGACGCGCGTCTTGGTATAGGAGCGCATAAAAAAAAAATATTTCGTCTCTTTACTCTCGCGCTGTGATGCTTAGCATCTTTACGAACTACGGCTCGTTAGCTGTCCTTCTCTGTTGTGAAAAATATCTCATTTGCAAAGTAACTGAAATCCAATAATATTACAACCCCACACGGTCGCGTCCTTTCCCTTTCAGCTCTCTGTGACAGAGGTTTGATCATCACGCGAGTGTTACGGAAATGCTTCAGGAACTCGGGTGGGAGTCTCTAGAGGAAAGGAGGCGTTCTTTTCGTGAATCGCTACTGAGGAAATTTAGAGAACCAGCATTTGAGGCTGATTGCAGTACAATTTTACTGCCGCCAACTTTCATTTCGCGGGAAGACCACAAAGATAAGATAAGAGAGATTAGGGCTCGTACAGAGGCATATAGGCACTCATTTTTCCCTCGTTCTGTTTGGGAGTGGAACAGGGAGAGAAGATGCTAGTTGTGGTACGAGGTACCCCCCGCCATGCACCGTATGGTGGATTGCGGAGTATGTATGTAGATGTAGATGTAGAAATTTGGAAACAGATGTATCTGGAATGTCACCTAAAGAAAAATGTGAATTCTTTTTCCTCGCCGAACAGAGCTCTTTATCAGCAGTAGTGGCGGTATTATAGGCCACTGGCGTGGTGTCTTCTGGGAGTGAATAACTCATTGTATAGCGTACTTATTTTTATCGTATTTGTTGCATGCCTTCCTTTTTGATAACATAAAAACATGGATTGTGGGAAAACCGGCACAGAAGAGAAATGAAGCATTTGAGATGTGGTGTTACAGAGGAATGTTGACAATTAGGTGCACTGGTAAGAAGGAATGAGGAGATTCTGCACAGAGGAAAGGAATATGTGGAAAACACTGACAAGGAGAAGGGACAGGATGATAGGACATATGTTAAGACATCAGGGAATGACTTCCATAGTACAAAACTGTAGAGGAAAACGGAGGGTGAAATACATCCAGAAAATAATTGAAGATGTTGCTTGGAAGTGCTTAATTGAGACGAACAGGTTGGCACAGGAGAGGAATTCGTGGTGGGACACATCAGACCAGTCAGAAGATGACGACTCATGGGATACCTTCTAATATCGTTTGGCCTGCTTTTGCCCTGTGTAGTGCAACTCGGCGTGAACTCAACAAGTCGTTGGAAGTCCCTTGCATAAATATTAAGGCATGCATGTTGCCATCCATAATTGCGAAAGGGTTGCCGGTGCAGAACTTTGTGCAGGAAATGACCTTACGTTTACGGCCCATAAATGTTGGGCTGGATTCACGTCGGGCGACCTGGGTGGTCAAATCATTCGGTCGAAATGTCCAGAATATTCTTAATATCAACTGCAAACAACTGTGGCCCGGTGATAAAACATCGTTGTTTGGGAGCATGAAGTCCATGAATGGCTGCAAATGGTCTCCAAGTAACCGAAGATAACCATTTCCAGTCAACGATCTGTTGAGTTGAACCAGAGGACACAGTCCATTCCACGCAAACACAGCCCACACCATTATGGAGCCACCACAAGCTTCTGCAGTGCATTGATGACACCTTGGGTCCATGGCTTCGTAGAACCTGCGCCACACTCGAGCCCTGCTATCAGCTGGTACCAACTGAAATCGGAACTCATCTGGCCAGGCCGCTTTTTCCACTCGTCCAGGGTCCAATCGATATGGTCACAAGCCCAGGAGAGGCGCTGTAGTCGATGTCGTGCTGTTAGCAAAGGCTCTCGCGTCGGTCGTTTGTTGCCACAGTCCATTAACGCCAAATTTCTTACAAGGGAACCTCCCCATCACACCCCCCTCAGATTTAGTTATAAGTTGGCACAGTGGATAGGCCTTGAAAAACTGAAAACAGATCAGTTGAGAAAACAGGAAGAAGTTGTGTGGAACTGTGAAAAAATAAGCAAAATATACAAACTGAGTAGTTCATGGGAAGATATGCAACGTCAAGGACACTGGGAATGCAGAAGCGCCGTGGTCTCGTGGTAACGTGAGTAGCTGCGGAGCGAAAGGTCCTTGGTTCAAATTTTCCATCGAGTGAAAAGTTTAATTTTTTATTTTCGGTTTATGTGACAAACACTTATGTTTTCATCACTTTTTTGGGAGTGATTATCACATCCACAAGAAAACCTAAATCGGGCAAGGTAGAAGAATTTTTTTACCCCTTCGCCAAGTGTACAAGTTAGGTGGGTCGACAACATATTCCTGTCATGTGACGCACATGCCGTCTCCAGTGTCGTATAGAATATATCAGATGTGATTTCCTGTGGAGGAATCGGTTAACCTATGACCTTGCGATCAAATGTTTTCGGTTCCCATTGGAGAGGCACGTCCTTTCGTCTACCAATCGCACGGTTTTGCGATGCGGTCGCAAAACACAGACACTAAACTTATTACAGTGAACAAAGACGTCAATGAACGAACGGACAGATAATAACTATGCAAATATAAAGAAAATAAAATTTTCACCCGAGAGAAGACTTGAACCAAGGACCTCTCGTGCAGCAGCTGCTCACGCTACCACGGGACCACGACGCTCCTGAGCTCGCTCTGTCCATGATGTTGCCTATGCGACCCGTGGACTACGCAGTTTGTATATTTTGCTTATTTTTTCACAGTTCCACACAACTTCTTCCTGTTTTCTCAATTGATCTGTGTTCAGTTTATCAAGGCCTATCCAATGTGCCAACTTATAACTAAATTTGAGGGGGGTGCGATGGGGAGGTTCCCTTGTTAGCACTGCCCTAACGGATATGTCCCGCATAGCTTTCTGCAGTTATTTCATGCAATACAGCATGTCTGTTAGCATTGACAACTCTACGCAAATGCCGCTGCCCTCGGTCGTGAAGTGAATGGTGTCGGCCACTACGTTGATCGTAGTGAGAGGTAATGAGTGAAATTTGGTATTCTCGCCACACTCGTCGCGCTGCTGCTACGGTCGCAGGTTCGAATCCTACCTCGGACATGGATCTGTGTGATGTCCTTAGGTTACTTAGGTTTAAGTTGTTGTAAGTCTAGGGGACTGATGAAAATGTGTCTGAAATCTTATGGGACTTAACTGCTAAGGTCATCAGTCTCTAAGCTTACACACTACTTAATCTAAATTATCCTAATGACAAACACCCATGCCCGAGGGAGGACTCGAACCTCCACCGGGACCAGCCGCACAGTCCATGACTGCAGCGCCTGAGACCGCTCGGCTAATCCCGCGCGGCGGGACTGATGACCTCAGATGTTAAGTCCCATAGTGCTCAGAGCCATTTCAACCATTTTCGCCACACTCGTGACACTGTGGATCTCGGAATACTGGATTCCCTAGCGACTTCAGAATGAAATGTCCCGTGTGTCTACCTCCAACTACTATTTCGCGTTTAAAGTCTGTTAATACCCCTCGCGCGGCCATAATCACGTCGGAAACCTTTTCACATGGACCACCTGAGTACAAATGACATGCACTGCCTTTTTATATCTTGTGTACGTGATACTGCCATGTACAGGGTGACACACGGAGACGGACGGTTTTCAACTGCCTAGTACTGAGGGCGCGGTGGTGGGAGGTGGTCGTGGTGGGGATAGTTCTGATCCACACAAGACACCATTTCATTTACTCAGTCACTATGGAGCAGTGGGACTTGCAACGTCGAGTGTTTGTCTACGACAGTTTCGTGAAAAGTGGTGAATCTATTATTGCTACCCAGCGATTGTTCCGTGGGCGGTTTAATGTCGGTCCACATGGAGCTGTTCCGAGCCGTAACACAATCCTCAGATGGCTGGAAAACTTCAGATCAACTGGAAACATACTGGATAAGAAGCATACTGGCCCGAGACGCAGAGTAGCGACGCCAGGAAATGTTGAAAGGGTCAGGCAAGCGGCAGTCAGAGGCCCAGGACGGTCAGCTAGACGTCATGCTAGTGAGTTAAGAATCAATCGTGAATCGGTTAGACGAATTTTGCAGAAAGAATTAAAATACCATCCGTGCAAAATGCTCATTGTCCAACAACTTAAGGAACCTGATTTTGCTGTACGAGACCGTGAATAAGCAAAACCTACGTTACTGGGCTCCAGAGCATCCACACCTTATCCACCAGTGTCCTCTACACTCAGAAAAAGTAACAGTCTGATGTGCTCTTGGCTCTGTTGGCATTATTGGACTTGTTTTTTTTTTTAAAAAAAAAAAAAGAAAGAAAGAAAACGGGGCTACAGTTACTGTTAATTCGGTTCGTTACATTCGTATGCTTGAAACAATCTTGAAACCAGAACTAAGAAGACGACGAATCCCTTTAAAACGCGTTTGGTTCCAGCAGGATGGGGCAACATCGCACACCGCAAACACTTCAATGACAGTTCTTAGATGCATGTTTCCTGGCCGGATTATCTCACTTTTGGCAATTTTCCCTGGCCTCCCGGGTCTCCCGACTTGTCAGTATGTGAATTTTTTCTGTGGGGGTACCTTAAGAACTGTGTCTATAACCACAAACCACCAAATTTGGACGAGTTGAAGAATGCAATCATTCTAGAAATTGCCGCCATCCCTGCAGAGATTTTAGTCCGTGTGATGGAGGATTTTGAGAAGAGACTTGAGTCCTGCATTCAAAATAATCCACATCACCTTGACGACATTATTTTTCACAAATAACTTTGTTAACTAAAATGACAAATAATGAGCATTGGTTTTGTGTAAATAAACATGCATTAATTTTAAAGTTGGCTCAGTATTATTTCGTTAAAAACCGTCCGACTCCCGTGTGTCACCCTGTATATGTGCATATCACTATCCCATGACCTTTGTCACCTCACTTTGTAAATTACGTAACTGAAAAAGTTTTTGTATCGATTGACCTTCAGCTATACCTGGGGCAAGTTACATAGCTCAGTAATTCCTGTTTTATGGGAGCACACCTGAGTTCATGGCACAATGGGCCTCACGCAGCAAAACTTGAGTTTAATAGTAACTGGATTTCGCAGTGCGTCTGATTTAAATAACCCGGTCGATTTCTGAACGTCCACCACTTTAGTGTGTAGAAGCAGTTACTAGCTGTGTATAGCAGTGCTGGTTACAGTTTTTAGCTTTGTATATTGACTGACGCTAATCTCAACACGCCTAAAGTACGAACGAAACTGTCATCAAAAGTGAGCAAATATATCGCCGCTTTTCCGAATGTATTCAGCAGTGGTAGAAGAATGCTACACTGACGGACAGGAATTGCGACGTCAAAAGTATAAATTAATGAAATTTCGATAATAAATTGTCTAGGTAACATATTTAAGTGGTTAACACAGCAAGATAACAGGTTAATGTAAGAGCTAAATAAGTCACTGCAAATGAAAGATGCTGGTACAATAATAACAGGTGTAACCACCAAAATAGTGAATGGAAGCATGCAAACATGAGTGCGTTGTTGTGTACAGGAGCCGGATGTCCATTTGGGGGATGGAGTTCCATGCTTATTGCACTTGGTCAATACATGGACGGTTAATGCTGGTTGAAGATGACGCTGGAGTTGTCTTCCGATGATGTACCGTATGTGCTCTATTGGAGACAGATCTGGTGGTCGAACAGGGCAAGGCAACATTTCGACAATCTGTAGAGCATGTTGGGTTATAACGGCAGTTTGCGGACGAGCGTTATCCAGCTGGAAAACACCCCTGGATTGTTGTTCAAGAATGGCAGCTCAACAGGTCGAATCACCAGATTGACGCACAAAATTTCAGTCAGGCAACATGGGTTAAGCACGAGAGTGATCTTGCTGTAACACGAAATAGCATACCAGATCATAACGCCAGGTGTAGATCTAATGTTTCTACCACAGGGTAATCGCAGGCCCTAACTGGCCTCTTTCTAACCAACATAAGGCCATAACTGACAACTAGGCACAACCAGCTTTCATCAAAAACAGGCCTTCATCCCCCCTTGCTTGATACTACAGAAGTCGCAAATGGCGGAGGTTTGTGGTCAGTGTAATGCACGCTATAGGGCGTCTAGCTCGGATCTGTTTTGAAGTAATTGATTCATAACAGTTCGTTGTGTCATTGTGGCGCCAACTGCTGCTCAAATTGCTGCTGTAGATGCAGTACGCTGCGACAGAGCCATACGCCGAACACGATGGTCTACCCTCTCGGTAATGCCATGTGGCCGTCGAAAAGCCCGGTCATCTTTCGACTGTTCGTTCTCGTGACCACCGCTGCCAACGATCATGTACTGTGGCTGTATTCCTGCCACGTCTTTATGCAAATATCGCAGAAGGAACATTCGGCTTCTCATAGTCGTATTACACTACCTCCTTGAAACACAGTGAGGTGTTCATAACGGCGTCTTTGTTGCCTTAAAGGCATTCTTGATTAACATCAAATCACCACGTCCAGTCACAAACTACCACGCGTACCAACTTTCGTTTATGTCGCGCAACTCCTTCTTGGTGTTGCGATTTTTTTCCGTCGGTGTATTCATCAATGGTGGAAGAAAATTGTTTGATAAGCTATGTGAGGAATAGGTGGTCTTCAAACAAACTTCGCAAGTGACTCCGCCGCTAGAAGTCCAAAAGCATCAGCAGCCACAGATGCTGTCAAATCTGCGGTAACAGCATTTTGCTGCAGCAACTGCTGGCACATAACGAGTTGTAGTTTATGGATCTATGCTTTAATTGTAGCTCAAGACGCGCAGCTATATGCAGTACAATACAATGGACTTGCATGCTCTACTAATTAACATGGTTCAAAGAAATTATAAACGGAACATACGAAAATACCGTAGTGCAGTTATTTGGGGGGGGGGGGGGGGGTATTGAAGAAAATACGTATGGGAATGGATATACGCCATAATCGTCTTCTCTCTCCTGTGTCTCTATCTCTCTCCTCCTCTCCCCTCCATTGGTTCATTTCATCTCTGCCCATCACTCACCCCTCCCTCCACGTCCATCTCTTACCCCACAATTTCTGTATCCATTTCCTCCTCCTTCATCTCTCTATCCATATCCTACTTCCCCTTCTTTATAGCTATTTCCTCCCCCCTTCTCTACTCACTTCCTATCCCCCTCTCTCTTGCCTTATTTATGCTTATTGCAAACGGAACCTTGATTGGGAATAGAAGTCAAAATGAATGGGTAAATCGGTTGGAATGAGTAGCACACGTGGTATGAGAGAGAAGTTTCCAGTTGCTGCACCTGTGAGGATAGTAGCTTTAATGATAACATCTCGCATGGCTTTTTTTATCTACGAACAGGTAGGATTATAAAGTTAGCCATAAAAACAATTTTCCAATTTTCTGTTAAAATTGTCTGCGAAAAGGGAAAGAAAACAACATATTTTCACAGCACAGATTAGCATGTTCTACCTGGCAACTGATTTAACGGAAAGTTTTTATTGTATAATTGTTATTCGATTTGTCTCCAAACGCTGTCTTCCCTCTTCCTCAGTCTCATTGACTCGATGGTCGTGTGGTTGGCTTGCGTTGCGCGTACGCCGCCCGATATTTCGAAGCCCCACTGGTGGCACTTCTTTCCAAAGAAATAAACCACGAACTGAAATCAGTTGAATGTTCGCGCACCAAATTACCGCGAACTGACACCAGTCTGTGCAACACACTAATGGTATGATTACCAACGGTAACAAACTGAAATTATCACGGTAAATGACAACAGCCAAACAGTTGCAGAATAAAAATTTACTTTAATTTTAATTACTGACAATGCCTTTGGCACGATTGTTTTATGCATCTCCACTGCAGGACGTGATTTTAGTGTATTTTTGCTTCTGATGAAGGTATATTTAAGTATACCGAAACCGTGGTCAAGGATTTCAATAAATCTTTATTCTGCAACTGATTGGCTGTTATCATTTACCGTGAAGATTTTCAACAGTTGCTGTTTCAGTCATCTTCAAAATTTTGAAACTGAAATTACGCTTTATTTGTATTCTTTTTCGCAAAAATATCAATATTCAATGCGGATTTTGATGTTAAGAAAACATGCGACAGCAGAACTCTCCAACTGAACGCCACATTTCTTAATGAAAACATGTGACAGTAGAACTGTCAAGCCAATCGTCACATTTATTTCATTGAAATTTTCATACAAAAATAACATCCAAATTTGCCGGTGGATTTCCCAAACATTTCCTTTGATACAAACCACCGAGCGTGGTGGCGCAATGGTCAGCACACTGGACTCGCATTCGGGAGTATGACGGTTCAAACCTGCGTCCGGCCATCCTGATTTAGGTTTTCCGTGATTTCCCTAAATCGCTTCAGGCAAATTCCTGTGAAAGGGCACGGCCGATTTCCTCCCCCTCCTTCCCTAATCCAAGCTTGTGCTCCGTCTCTAATGACCTCGTTGTCGACGGGACGTTAAACACTAATCTCCTCCTAATCTCCTCCTTCATACAAACCTTGTCCTGACAATTACCAACACAACAAACAAAAAATCAACCAAATCGGCCGGACCGTTCTCAAGCGATTATCTTTCATACGCGCGACAATTGATTTTTATTTATATAGACTATTTTCTGCTCATAGGGGTGGAAATGCATAAATATCGGTATTTACGTAATAAGTTGTTATAACATGAAAGCTTCGTGTCATTACAGTCAACGGACTGGCACTGATGAGCGAGTATGTAGTATTGAAAACGTTCCCGCTCACATGTGTCTACGTTTCTGCTGCCTTGGGGCCACACGCGTCGTGTCTCCTTAGCAACAGTGTGGCGGCCTTCAGCTTACGGGTGCTAAACACGTCGCCACAAACGCCAAGCGCGCCTACACGTGCGTCCCCGCACCCACAAGCGCCTTTCTCCGGAAGGCAGCTGCGTAGGTGTACACTAGGGTGTCCATTTCATTTTCATTGAAAAAGGGGACATTTAAAATAAATTAGAGAAAAACCTGGGACAATGTAGACAAAAAAACGGGACATAAATACTGTATTGACTAAATTTAATACATATACAAGTTTACCTTTACAACGTGCGCTCAGATGATCCCAAATCTCTTTTTACAATTATTCTCCCACACTATCACCGTACTTCTCACTTTTATGTGCTTTATCAAGAAGTGCATTTTTGTTTGAAATTGTATCATAGAAGTCCGTACACGATACACCATTAAAGTGTGTTTTGACAATGAGCAAGGCTTTCACTGTTTCAACTTTCATTCTGTTTTTTTCGTCTGACCACAAAGAGTTCACTAACGAAAACACACGTTCCACAGCAGCATTTGACCCAGGAATTGCCAGACAAAACTCCACCAAAAGAATCGTGTTTTTCATGTTAATGTTTTTACTTTTGAAATAAGCAAATATTTTACACCACGTTGCACTAAAACTTTCTCTGTCTCCTTCTTCACTTTTTATGAAGTTCTGTGCACATGAAAATTCATCAAACAGTTCGTCTTCATCAACAGGAAAATTTGGTACAATACTTTTAACAAAAACACAACAGTCCTGAATATCCTTCCACTGTAGCTGCTCCTTTTCAGTATTAACCCAGTCAAATGCTTTAAAAGGTATGAGAAATGGTAAACACCATTCTTTAATACACTCAATGCAAGAGTCATAGAATATGTCAGCATAAATATGAAATTGTTCTACAGTAATTTCACCCCCTTCTTCCAATTTTCTAAGAGTCTCATGTACAAAGGATGTGAGAAATCTTTCAGATTTTCTACATTGTAATTTGCCCAATAATTTGTTTATTTCTTGATAAACTTCCACTATTGTGATTTCTTGTTTCTCAACGCATTTAATTGTTGTGGAGAAACGTTTTAGCTGGCTAACAAGAAAATGTAGAAGAACAATAGACACAGGGTTATCAAAGAATTGTTTAAGGATAACAGGACACTTGTCAAGGGAAATGAAATATGATTTCAAAGCAGGAAATATCTCTACAATTCTTTCCAATGCTGGTAGCAGAGATAGCCACCTTGTCTTGCTCTGCCCAAGTACAGTTTTGTATTCAGTTTCAGTAAACTTACAGAATGACTTCAGAGATTCAACCCTTACTGTATATATGTGGAATTGCTGGTAGATTTTGTTTGCAATTAATTGGCAGTCTACGGGTAGGCAATCTGAGCCAGTTTGTAATGAATTGTGCACCACATGTGCTGGAAAGCCAACACCTACTATATTATTCATTGTGTTCTGTTGCAGTTTATAGAACAAATTGTTTTTTCCTTTCCTCTGCTTACCACCAAAATTGGTGTTTGTGTTGTCAGCAGAAACTGCAATCACCTTTCACTCAAGATCATATTTCTTTAAAACCTCCAGCACATAATTCTGAAGTAAATCTGAGGTTACTCCAATTAAATTAACCAATTCGAGCACTTTTACCGTGATGCCATTTTCAGGGTGAAAATACCGGATAAGGAGAGGAACCAACTTCAAATCCAGATGATTCGATGTATCAATCATTACAGAAATGAATCGAGCCCTTTCCAGTTCATTTAAAACCTGCTGAGCTGCATACGGTGCGATAACATTTGAAATGATTGCATTACATTTTGTGTATCCAAATACGAATTTAGGACTGAAAAGTTTTTTAACAACTACTGTAGTACAGTCCATTGACTTAAAGCTATAGTTATGCATTGCACTGTGGTATACAAACGTAGCTTCTTGTGCTGCCAACTGCCTATCCATTTCTGTTACTGATTTTAAGTTTATACTCACGTATTTATTTGCTCTTTTCGTTTGATCACTCATGCGATGTTTCTTCGTCTTAATGTGACTCACAGTGTCAGACCTTCCACCATGACCAATAGCAAATTTTGATCTGCACAACGTAAATTCAACAGTTTCTCCACTACCAGTGATAAGAGGAAACTCGCTTTTTATATTGCTGTTAAAATTACACTTTCGCTTTGGTATAATGAAACAGTGATTGCACAGTACAAAACATTAACAGTGTGGTGACGATAGACAGAGAGCAAGTATCAGTGGTGTAGAGTATCTCTGGACCGAAAGGACGGATTCAGTGGATCGATTTAGAAGAGAAGAATCTTCGTTGTTGTTCGTAACCTATAGTGCGTTTAAAATTACTTGCGATTTTTGACAGTTCGGTACATGTTTGGGGTATGCTGAAAGTCATCACACGCTTCCTAGCGTAAATAATTGCGCAGTTAATAGCAAGTCAAACAACCAGCAGCGTAAAATTCTCTAGCCAAGCGGAATCATAAAAAAACGGAACATTTGAGCGTCCCCAAAAATCCTTTCGGGACAGCGGGACATTTTGGTAAAAAACGGGACTGTCCCGGGAAAAACGGGACGAATGGACACCCTAGTGTACACTCGCTATTTGAAGCAAAATCGCTTTAACATCAGAAAATGCAATATCTACATCAGCTTGCGTAGCTGAGAGACCAGTTTCCGCAGTTTTTAATACCCATGCACTGCTTCTTTTATGGAAGACGAGCAGTAGTACTGCCCAAGCCCATGACGAAATTACTTTCAGTGAACTGTAAACACTGCCTATATCGGTCATGATGCCGGCCGCTGCGGCTGAGCGGTTCCTGGCACTTCAGTCCGGAACCGCGCTACTGCTACGGTCTCAGGTTCGAATCCTGCCTCGGGCATGGATGTGTGTGATGTCATTAGGTTAGTTAGGTTTAAGTAGTTCTAAGTTCTAGGGGACTGATGACCTCAGATGTTAAGTCCCAAGAGCCATTTGAACCATTTTTTTCGGTCATGTGTTAGATCACTATTGCTTCCATTGTTCGACAAATTAAGCAATGTGTCGATGTACAAACATGTTCTCAAGTTGAAGGTGCGGAAACTTGACGTTTGTCGCATGTACAGTGTGTTTGACCATTGTAGGTACAGACGGAAGGAGTGAGTAGAAGAGAATGAAATAAGCAAATAATCCTGATAAACACATGTCCGGAAACCGACAGTTTCTCCGATACGACGTATTACGCATGATTACATGAAAACATTATAACAGAGTGCTCTGGGATCCAAACTGCAGTCACATACTTGAAGAGAAACGCAATACGACAAGTGTTCCACGTGGCCACCGTTAGTGTGGAGGCATGCCTCAGCATCTTCTTCGACCCCCGTACACGTTCAAAAGTGTACCGAGCGAGATGGTGCGGTGGTCAGCAAACTGCACTCTCATTCCGGAGGAAGACGGTTCAAACTCGCGTCCAGGCATCCCGATTTAGATCTTCCGTAATTTCTCTAAATCGCTTCAGGCGAACGGCGGGACGGTTCCTTTGAAAGGGCACGGCCGATTTCCTTCTCCAACCTTCCCTAATCCGAGCTTGTGCTTTTTCTCTAATGACCTCCTCTTCGTTCAAAAATCAGAGGCATGTTCCGAAAATAATTGACAGCCATCCACATAGCGTTCCTGGAGTTCACTGACACCATCAACATTTTAGGAATACTCCAGAGCTTTTAAATTTCTCGACACCAAAAAGTCCAACAGATTCAAGTCGGAGGACCTAGGAGATCATGGTCCTGGCGAGTCATGACCGGTACACTAGTCGGTGCTGTGTATTCCCGAACAATCACATGAAAGTGTGCCGGTACGCCATCTTAACGCATCGTTTCACATAAGGAACATCATCCATATAGTCGCTCAGCTTGTGTTGCATAAAACGTAGGTACACACGACCAATATCGGTTAGGCAGCGTCAAGCGATCACCAACGACAGCTGTCCAAACGTTAACGAAGTTCTCCGTTAATGTGCCGTTACACTCGTAGCACGTCTAACATACTCTCTCTACCAGGTTCTAGCTAAAAATGTTCGAGTAATATACTCGTAGATTACGAGTCTGTATCATGTTAAGTGAAATGTTTGGAGCGTGTACTTACCTTGTTACTTTCGTTGACTTTTCTCCACCAATCCAGTGTTAATTGAGATGCATAACATTAATTGATTCACTTCAGGAATCCCAGGAGGCAATGTGAAAAGCCGATAATATTAAATAACACATATTTGCATCTCATGTTAATATTTATATTGTTCCGGAATATTCTTACACTGCACAGCTCGAAGAAACTGACTTTACAGATCATGTACTTCAACCTTCAGAAAACAATTGCCAATCTACTGTCATTGCCAAGCTTTTAGGCTCAGTGCTTATATAGTTTCTTAGCAAGTTTTTGAAAGTATTGTTGAACAAAGTCATATTAATTGAGTTACAATCAAAATCGGCTGCTTCATAAAAAATTACAATTACAATTTTGAAGATAATAAGTGACTGGTTGCAAAAAATCTGATTCCTGAAATTACTTTTCAAATGTAATGTCGAAATTCTGCTTGAGAAGTGTGACTAACAATACTTCATACAAAATAATTAATATCTCGTTAATTACAACGGGAAGTTCGATGCCAACGTATTTTGGAGTACTTTATGCGGAAATCGAATGCGGAAATCGAATTTTGCAGTTCAAAGTTTACATAATAGTCTCGTTTTGACCAAATGATCGAAATAATAGTTTGTTTACGGCAGAAAGTCGTAATTACAGAATTAATTACAATGAATCTGATTTGCGTTTTTATAGAAACAATCTCTTCATAGTGAACGTAGCTTTCAGTGCATCAGTTAGCCATAAATCTACCCAAAACATTAAGTTTCACGTTTTATAACTGAATTTTGACAGTTAATTTCCATTTTAATAACTGAACTGGTTATTTAACACCGTCCTTTCTACGTGATTATTGTGTGATAGTTACTGAAGTGAAATAATTAGTTTTTCTGTAAATTTCGTAAAACTGATGATCACAATGAGATAATTGTCCAGTAATTAAAGATTCATGTTAACTGTATTTAAATGAGCTGTAGGTGACTAAATGGCTGTGTTACGTTTAATATAGGTCGTGTGAAATGTGAGAGCACCAAAAGTTGTATTTTAACGTTTGCTGTACTGTGAAATGTGCATTGTATAATGCGTAAAGGCGTGGTACCGAATACTTCAAATAAGGGGCCCCATAGTACGTCCTATCACACACAGGAGCTATCTGAAGCCCACGCGGGTGTGTTGCGCATGTTCGTAACACTGTCTTGGGTGAATTAAACATCGAGTGTAAGTAGCATGAGCACGAGGAACTGTGCATCATTTACACATTGTGTAAGGCTCTGCTGACAGAAGGCAGCTCTGGCTGGAAAGTCAGGTGCAGCCAGGGTTTGCATACTTTGTACGTGTTGTGGGTACAACTGTCCCTCATGTAAAGCTCTCCATATGGTGGAGAGAGAAGCGCCTGCTGCCGCAGCAATCCATCTGGTACACATGCACCACATTAAACTCACTTGTCATAATACACCTCCTGCATTCGTGGTGTCCATGCCGTTTTTGGCCTACGTGCATATTGCATGTTGGATTTGAAGTATTATTTTTTGCAAAGTGATATTTAAAAAGCTACCCTATCGGTAAAATAAGGACGGTTAATTATTATGTATATTCTGTAGAATATTCATTTTATTTTAGAAGGAGAAAAACGAACTCTTTTCTTGTAGTCACAGAAAGCATTTAATTGGTAAGGCACCCCCTACTGCTTCAGTTTAACACTACGCGCAACGGATTTATTTGCGGGACCTTTGCATAAATACACTAACTTGAAAGTTATGTCAATTCTGCTTGGTCCAATGATTGACATTCAAACATTTAGTAAAATTATTAAATAAAATTTCTTTTTTAACTTTCTTAGAGAAAGAATGTTCCGACTCAAATTTGAATTTTTATAGAACAAATTGGTTTATCGTTAATCATTTCATATAACGTTAACGCATCTGACTTTTTACCAAAACTATGGTCTCCTACAGAATGGTATCTCTTATTACCACAAGTGTCCACTTTTGGATCAGAAGAAGAGGATATTCCACAACTGTATCCATTAGTCAACATGCACACACATTTATTGCACCAACATATGCACAGGAGAAACGTAAGGATCGAGCCGTTACCAGTTCCGATATTCACCATACAGTAACTATCTCTACTCAAAATTATCCCACCGAAAACCAAAATTATTACATATAAATTCCGCACCAATTTGATCATTCACTTTAATAGGCACTATTGTACTGGTGCCTACTCCCGACACAAATTCACCCACTGAACTATGAAAACCCTTCCAAAATTACACATACAAAATACACACACTCAAGATGAACTACTTACTTTGTTGCAGCCAAAATTCATGGCTTATCAGTTTACTAATGTCTTACCCCGCTTTGAAATTTTAATTATTCAGAAAATCTCCCCACGTGACTCTACATTCCAATTAACATGAATAAGCATGCATTATCTTCACTTGGTTTGCTACAATTCGACACACGCTTTCACGTGTCCTTAATAAAGGATCCACATTACTAAATCTTTCAAGATTGCAGATATGTAAGAAAATTGGAAATTGATAACAGTACTTAATTACACACGCAAATTTCATGTAACAGCACACTTGCTACTTACATGCTATAGGTCCCTAGCACTCGTGCATCCACTAGTTATTCTTGATCAGCCCCACGTGGTGGGTGCCAAGTGAAAAACTAAATAAATTGCCACACGCACTTAAATATTTCATTTTTCCTAAGGAACTTGCTTGCTCAAACAAATTGGATTAAATTATTCACCGCGAAATTGTTATAAATCCCCAAAGTTGCAAATTACTATCACAAAGGAAAGAAACAATTTTACATCACCTATTATTGCACATTGCCTACCTAAGTAAATTTCGTTCCCCCAAAATATTAATATTACTTTACATCTAGCTGCAAAAAAAAAGTTTGTTCACCTAATGTGAAACCGTTAATCAGAAATATAGCAAATTTCCCACACTTAAATCGAGCATGGCTCGACCCCTCTCTCTCGTCCAAGTCTCCAGTAGCAGTCCCGACTCGCACCCACACTACGGTTCTGCTCGTCTGACCGCTCATGGTGGGGGCGGCTCCCAACCAATCAGCAGCTCAGAAATTCCCCGGTTTGAAGTTGCCGGTCAAACCTCCCTTCTACGTAATGGGAAAGATCCCGCGCTTTGCTTCCCAAAGACTGAAACGTAAGTTTTACAGACTATCCAACCTTCCTACACCTCGCTACAGCCAAAGGCTGAACTTTCAGAGCTTCCATAATCGCTGCCTGTCGACTAGTTGTTCCCTATCGTACACCAACAATCGCTAAATATCGTTCGATCCTTATTCTCTCCCCAAACATTCTTCCTGCAGTTATTTTCATACATTCATTTCTTTCTCCCTTCTGCTGTGGACTCAATAGGATAAGGAAATAGTGGGCATTCTTAACTTATTCAATCACTAAAAACATTTCCATTCCTCTGGTCATTCTTTTATAACTTGGTGTTGGTTTGCAGACACCGACACTAAGTCTGTGCAAAGTAAATTAAATGATATTATTTCTATCAAACTAGTGTTCTCAAAAGAACACGACGATCAACTGCATTAAATATTGTTGCATTATTAGAAATATAAGTGAGAGTTGCCACTGCCGAAGACAATGACCACCTCTCAAATTCACAACGAAGCTTCTGGAATTCTGTTAAACGCTTATTTTATATCGCAGTGAACATATGAAGATACTGACCATCTGTCTTATTTGTACATTTTTACCTTTCAGCATGTGTGCTCTTCGAGATGGGATGTAAGTTGCGTAACCCATAAATTTTTGGGTAATAATTACGTTATTAATCGCCTATAGTTGTATTAATTATTTTCTGAATGTTCACCTTGCTCATCTCCTTGCCACGAAAGTGATTTTTGTAGCGTTTTAAGCACTTTTCAGAGACTGAGTGAGAGGCATTGTAGACAGAATGCTCGATGATAAAACGACCGAACACTATTCGTGTCCTTTCTTAATTCTTAGTTAACAGAGGATAGAATATACATGATTTTTGATTTGCCGATAATTTCTTTTACCTTACGTAATTTCATGCGTAAGAATTGTTCTCGACTGATCGGCCACGCATCATCGAACAATGGTGTCAACCTATATTCTCACTGTCTTGAAACAGTCCCAGAAAGGATTATTTTAGATGATGGCGGTTCCAAGGTAGATGAAAATCTAAATTACAAATTAATCAAGTGTTCTGCACTACTCAGTGCTTTTAAAAGAAATTTTATGCCGTCGTCATTGGAAGGTGCTTTCTCGTCGCGACTTTTAAATTACTCGCACCTCTATATTCTTCGCTGTGTTTATTGAGAAAACTTTATTTGAATATCACAATGCACGTGCGAAGAAATCGTTTCAGGTAAATGAACCAGTTTCCTGCAGGCGCTGACGGGACCTGGTGAACAAACTTCCGTCTGGTCGTCTTCCCTGAGGGTAAGCATCGTGATACAATCGTGCAGCCTCCCAATGAAGTGGACGTGTGCCACTTTTTCATTTAAAAATGAATGTCGAGCCACGGCAATCGCTTCAAACGATATAGTGTACACTGCGTTCGCTGTTGACTGTGGGATCTGGTACCTAGAGCATACAGGGCGTGCACAAAAATATGGAAACATAACAAAACCCTGCACACTTCCATGACTGCTCTTGTGCGTAGGTTGCATCCGGGAAAGCGGTGGTTTCCGAACCGAAGTCTATAGGGATTATTTGCTTGTTTCATTGTCCTTTATTCTTCCCCTTGTTTGTACCTAGAAAAGTCAAATGCCTTCTATAATCCGCAGGTCACAGCACAGTGCCTAATGGTTTTCTGCACTATTCCAGTGGAGTACTGACGAGGGGAAATGCTAATCTATGAAGCTTTGTGCACGCGCCCTAATCCCACTTATCGCATTCTCGAAATCCCTAAGCGACATATCTCACACTGTCAACGCGACTGTCTCACCGTCTTCCCCGAATACCATTTCACACAATTTACCCAACAGTATTTCGCAGGAACACCGTCGTCTTGCTTCCAAATCATCTCTGTTACACTTTCATATGGGCTGTATCGAACAGTTGAGTTTGCGAATACGTTCAGTGTGCGTCATCGTGGCTAATCGACAAGAACTCCAAACATTGAAGGAGTGCTCTAAACTTGCTTACATTAGCCCCTTGCGTACGATTTCTTTTGCAAATGTGCGGCACTTCACCAAAACCTCCCCAACAATTCTGTCTTCTATTAACTTTCTCTGCCACAGCCTTAGTGTATTCATCGTTTTTCACATCGTGTCTTACAGGGAACCATCACCAACGTCATCTCATATTTTATGGTGACAGAAGCGTACCTGCAAGATAACAGTCCCAAAAATCCATCCCGCATGAAAATTTGGACCATAATTTTTCCAGCGCGCATTTATGACCTTCTGAACGTACAGCTTTTAAACTCCGGGACGCAGCGGTTGTTTGTCATCCACTGTAGCCGCCTATAGCCCGAGCGCCAAATACTGTGCAGCGGAATGACAAACAGAGCCCTCCGCGGGATGTTGATGGTGAGGGATGAGGAAGAGGAGGCACTGACGTCTGACGAACGCTTTTGGAACTTTTGTTCGTCAACATACGTTACTGTGCATGAAAAGCGGGTAACTATTTGAATATGTAATATGCCGACCTCACGCACATAGACATCAATATTATACTGAAGAGCCAAAGAAACTGGTACACCTGCCTAATATAATGTAAGGCCCTCGCGAGCACGCAGAAATGCCGCAACATGACGTGGCATGGACTCCACTAATATCTGAAGTACTGCTGGAGGAAACTGACACCATAAATCCTGATACTAAAATGTAAACTTTCACGGCCGGAAATATCATGTCCATTATAATTATCCGGGCTGTTATGCCGTGGTCGGTTGATGAATTCTGAGGTGATTCCCAACGTTTCGTCTCCGACTGCGGGAGACATCTTCAAGGGGGTCCGTGGCTTGATGGAAGGTCCAACACACACACTGGCTCGCTACTGACTGCCGCTAAATTCCGTGTCCGCGCGCCCCCGCGCCGCGGCGTGACGTCACGTGTTTTGAAAACGTCAGTGCAATTGGCCGCTGTCCGTCGCCGTCGATCGCCGTTGCCATCACCCAGTAGTGGACGAGTGGTACACATCTTCTTTAACACCGGCATCCATATACCGTTTAATTTGACGCCCTCCTCCTTTCGGTTGAAATTATTTGGGTGTTTAGCGATTTCGATTGCCTCCCTGTAGAGCCTTTCGTAGTATCCGCTCGTGGCCGCTAGTACTTGCGTCTCCTCGAAACGAATATTGTGGTTCCCTGGCTGGAAAGCATGCTCCGCAACAGCTGATCGTTCCGTTTCTCCTCTTCTACAATTTCCCTTGTGCTCTTCCAAACGTTTAGAAACAGTTCTTTTGGTGGTACCCACATAAACATCACCACAGCTGCATGGGATCCTATACACTCCAGATTTTTCCAATGGTTTGCGAGCGTCCTTGGCAGGCCTAAGGTATTCCTGTATCTTCCTGGTGGGCTTGTAAATTACGGTAATATTCCGCTTCGTCAAGATCCTCCCTATTCTTTCCGTTACATTTTTAACAAACGGCAGGAAAACCTTAGATTTTGCAGTAGCCTGTACGTCAGTATGATTTCTGCGTGGCTGCCTCAACGCACGTTTTATTTCGGCGGACGAATATCCGTTCTTCGTTAGTGCATTGTGGAGATGTTCCATCTCAGCGTCGAGCAACTCAGGTTCACAAATATTTCTAGCTCTGTCTGCTAACGTCTTGATAACACCCCGCTTCTGTTGTGGGTGGTGGTTCGAATCCCGGTGCAAATAACGGTCCGTGTGCGTGGGTTTGCGGTACACTGAGTGGCCCAAACTACCATTTTCGTTTCTAAACACAAGCACGTCGAGGAAATGTAGTTTGCCGTCTACCTCCTCCTCCATAGTAAACTGAATTCTTGAGTTTATACTGTTCAGATGTTCGTGGAACCGGCTTAGTTCCTCCCTACCATGTCTCCACAACACAAACGTGTCATCCACGTATCGGAACCATACATTTGGTTTCTTGCTGGCAGTACCTAAGGCCTGTTCTTCGAATTTCTCCATAAAGAAGTTTGCAATTACGGGACTTAGGGGGCTTCCCATAGCTGTTTAAGTGTTGTTTGACGACCACATACTTCAAGTGGAATGAACAGTTTTATGAGCAAACGGATGGCGTGGCTATGGGAAGCCCCCTAAGTCCCGTAATTGCAAACTTCTTTATGGAGAAATTCGAAGAACAGGCCTTAGGTACTGCCAGCAAGAAACCAAATGTATGGTTCCGATACGTGGATGACACGTTTGTGTTGTGGAGACATGGTAGGGAGGAACTAAGCCGGTTCCACGAACATCTGAACAGTATAAACTCAAGAATTCAGTTTACTATGGAGGAGGCGGTAGACGGCAAACTACATTTCCTCGATGTGCTTGTGTTTAGAAACGAAAATGGTAGTTTGGGCCACTCAGTGTACCGCAAACCCACGCACACGGACCGTTATTTGCACCGGGATTCGAACCACCACCCACAACAGAAGCGGGGTGTTATCAAGACGTTAGCAGACAGAGCTAGAAATATTTGTGAACCTGAGTTGCTCGACGCTGAGATGGAACATCTCCACAATGCACTAACGAAGAACGGATATTCGTCCGCCGAAATAAAACGTGCGTTGAGGCAGCCACGCAGAAATCATACTGACGTACAGGCTACTGCAAAATCTAAGGTTTTCCTGCCGTTTGTTAAAAATGTAACGGAAAGAATAGGGAGGATCTTGACGAAGCGGAATATTACCGTAATTTACAAGCCCATCAGGAAGATGCAGGAATACCTTAGGCCTGCCAAGGACGCTCGCAAACCATTGGAAAAATCTGGAGTGTATAGGATCCCATGCAGCTGTGGTGATATTTATGTGGGTACCACCAAAAGAACTGTTTCTAAACGTTTGGAAGAGCACAAGGGAAATTGTAGAAGAGGAGAAACGGAACGATCAGCTGTTGCGGAGCATGCTTTCCAGCCAGGGAACCACAATATTCGTTTCGAGGAGACGCAAGTACTAGCGGCCACGAGCGGATACTACGAAAGGCTCTACAGGGAGGCAATCGAAATCGCTAAACACCCAAATAATTTCAACCGAAAGGAGGAGGGCGTCAAATTAAACGGTATATGGATGCCGGTGTTAAAGAAGATGTGTACCACTCGTCCACTACTGGGTGATGGCAACGGCGATCGACGGCGACGGACAGCGGCCAATTGCACTGACGTTTTCAAAACACGTGACGTCACGCCGCGGTGCGGGGGCGCGCGGACACGGAATTTAGCGGCAGCCAGTAACGAGCCAGTGTGTGTGTTGACCTTCCATCAAGCCACGGACCCCCTTGAAGATGTCTCCCGCAGTCGGAGACGAAACGTTGGGAATCACCTCAGAATTCATCAACCGACCACGGCATAACAGCCCGGATAATTATAATGGACACCATAAATCCTGCAGGGCCGTCCATAAATCCGTAAGAGTGCGAGGAGGTGAGATCTCTTCTGAACAGAATGTTGTAAGGCATCCCAGATATGCTAAATAATGTTCATGTGTGGGGAAATTGCTGATTAGTGGAAGTGTTTAAACTCAGAAGAGTTTCCTGGAGCCACTCTGTAGCAATTCCGGTAGTGTGGGGTGTCGAATTGTCCTGCTAGAAGTGCCCAATGCACAATGGACATGAATGGATGCAGGTGATCAGGCAGGATACTTACGTACGTGGCACCTGTCAGAGTCATATCTACACGTATCAGGGCTTCCATATCAGTCACACTGCACACCCCCCACAGAGCCTCCACCAGCTTGAACAGTCCCATGCTGACAAGCAGAGTCCATGGATTCATGAGGTTGTCTCCATACGCTCGACACAATTTTAAACGAGACCCGTCCGACCAGGCGACATGTTTCCAGTCATCAACAGTCCAATGTCGGTGTTGGCGGGCCCATGCGAGGCGTAAAGGTTTGTATCGTGCAGTCATCAAGGGTACACGAGTGAGCATTGGGCTACGAAAGCCCATATCGATGAATTGTTCATACGCTGACACTTGTTGATGGTCCAGCATTGAAATCGGCAGCAATTTGCGGAAGGGTTTCACTTCTGTCACATTCTTGACTCTCTTCAGTCGTCGTTCGTCCCGTTCTTACGGGATCTTTCTCCGGCCGCAGTGATGTCGGAGAATTGATGTTTAACCGTACTCCTGATATTCCCATCACCACTTTCAAACTCACTTACTTCTTGATAACCTGTCATTGTAGTAGCAGTAAACGATCTAAAACTGCGCCAGACACTTGTTGTCTTGTATAGGCGTTGCCGACCCCAGAGCCGTATTCTGCCTGTTTGCATATCTCTGTATTTGAATACGCTTGTCTATACCAGTTTCTTTGGCGCTTGAGTATATTTTAACAATATTTTCGTAGTCTGTTCTGTTGTGGTCTTCAGTCCAGAGACTGGTTTGATGCAGCTCTCCATGTTACTCTATCCTGCGCAAGCTTCTTCATCTCCCAGTACCTACTGCAACCTACATCCTTCTGAATCTGCTTAGTGTATTCATCTCTTGGTCTCCCTCTACGATTTTTACCCTCCGCGCTGCGCTCCAATACTAAATTGGTGATCCCTTGATGCCTCAGAATATGTCCTACCAACCGATACCTTCTTCTAGTCAAGTTGTGCCACAAATTTTTCTCTCCAATTCTATTCAATACCTCCTCATTAGTTATGTGATCTATCCATCTAATATTCAGCATTCTTCTGTAGCACCACATTTCGAAAGCTTCTATTCTCTTCTTGTATAAACTATTTATCGTCCACGTTTCACTTCCATACATAGCCACACTCCATACAAATACTTTCAGAAATGACTTCCTGACACTTAAATCTATACTCGATGTTAACAAATTTCTCTTCTTCAGAAACCACTTCCTTGCCACTGTCATATCCTCTCTACTTCGACCATCATCAGTTATTTTGCTCCACAAATAGCAAAACTCATTTACTACTTTAAGCGTCTCATTTCCTAATCTAATACCCTCAGCATCACCAGACTTAATTCGACTACATTTCATTATCCTCGATTTGCTTTTGTTGATGTTCATCTTATATCCTCCTTTCAAGACACTGTCCATTCCATTCAGCTGCTCTTCCAGGTCCTTTGCTGTCTCTGACAGAATTACAATGTCATCGGCGAACCTCAAAGTTTTAATTTCTTCTCCATGGATTTTAATTCCTACTCCAAATGTTTCTTTTGTTTCCTTTACTGCTTGCTAAATATACAGATTGAATAATATCGGAGATAGGCTACACCCTGTCTCACTCCCTTCCCAAGCACTGCTTCCCTTTCATGCCCCTCGGCTCTTATAACTTCCATCTGGTTTCTGTACAAATTGTAGATAGGCTTTCGCTCCCTGTATTTTACCCATGCCACCTTCAGAATTTGAAAGAGAGTATTCCAGTCAACATTGTAAAAAGCTTTCTCTAAGTCTACAAATGCTAGAAACGTGTGTTTGCCTTTCCTTAATCTATTTTCTAAGATAAGTCGTAGTGTCAATATTGCCTCACGTGTTCCAACATTTCTACCGAATCCAAACTGATCTTCCCCAAGGTCGGCTTCTACCAATTTTTCCATTCGTCTGTAAAGAATTTGTGTTAGTATTTTGCAGCTGTGGCTTATTAAACTGATAGTTCGGTAATTTTCACATCTGTAAACACCTGCTTTCTTTGGGATTGGAATTATTATATTCTTCTTGAAGCCTGAGGGTATTTCGCCTGTCTCATACACCTTACTCACCAGATGGTAGAGTTTTGTCAGGGCTGGCTCTCCCAGAGGCCATCAGTAGTTCTAATGGAATGTTGTCTACCCCCGGGGCCTTGTTTCGACTTACGTCTTTCAGTGCTCTGTCAAACTCTTCACGCAGTATCAAATCATTTGCTCGAATAGTCCAGAATGTTCTTCAAACCAGTCACGAACAGTTGTGGCCCAGTGAGATGTTTGGGAACATGAAGTCCCATGCAAGTCTATTTCCTCTTGCATTTCCATAATATTGTCCTCAAGAAGATTGCCCATGTATAGAACCTCTATATACTCCTTCCACCTTTCTGCTTTCCTTTCTTTGCTTAGAACTGGGTTTCCATCTGACATCTTGATGTTAATGCAAGTGGTTCTCTTTTCTCCAAAGGTCTCTTTAATTTTATTGTAGGCAGTATCTATTTTACCCCTAGTGATATACGCCTCTACATCCTTACATTTGTCCTCTAGCCATCCCTGCTTAGCAATTTTGCACTTCCTGTCGATCTCATTTTTGAGATGTTTTTATTCCCTTTTGCCTGCTTTATTTACTGCATTTTTGAAATTTCTCCTTTCATCAATTAAACGCAGTATCTCTTCTGTTACCCAAGGATTTCTATTAGCCGTCGTCTTTTTATCTACTTTGCTGCCTCAAAGCTACCCATTCTTCTTCTACCGTATTTCTTTCCCCCATTCTTGTCAATCGTATACGCTTCAAAATCATAATCAATAAACCTAAGCAGGTGAAGAATTATTATGAAATTAAATTCCTGATTGTTGTATTACAATTTAATCGTGCCTGTCACGCAACTCCTGCGAACGTACTTC
This sequence comes from Schistocerca nitens, assembly GCF_023898315.1. Classification (NCBI taxonomy): domain Eukaryota; kingdom Metazoa; phylum Arthropoda; class Insecta; order Orthoptera; family Acrididae; genus Schistocerca; species Schistocerca nitens. The sequence goes on from NC_064617.1 coordinate 96,594,556, forward strand.
ACATTTAAATGCGTCAGCATTGCAGTGCAAAGAAAGAAACGGATATCAAAGATTTTAACAATTAAATAGCGCTACTCCACTTCCTAAACCACACAGTCATTCGTTTCGTTCATTTATGCTTTATTTGTGAATGGTAAAATAAAAATGTTAAAGCAAAGAGACTTTTGGCACCAGCAACAGGTCAGAAACAGTCCAGTTCGACACAATCAAAAAGTCGTGTTATCTGTGTCAAAACAGTGTTTTCCAAACCTCTAACTCGCTGTACAATACACTGAGGCGACAAAAGTCATGGGATACCTCCTAATATGGTGTCGCAACTCTTTTTGCCCGGTGGAGTTCAGCAGCTCCACGTGGGCTGGACTAAACAAAGCGTTGGAAGCCCCCTGCAAAAATATTGAGCCATGTTGCTGCCTTTATAGCCACCCACAATTGCAAAAGTATTGCCAATGCAGGGTTTTGTGCATGGACTGACAACTCGATTATGTCCCATGAATGTTCGATCTGGGTGGTCAAATCATTCGCTCGAATAGTCCAGAATGTTCTTCAAACCAGTCACGAACAGTTGTGGCCCAGTGAGATGTTTGGGAACAAGAAGTCCATGAATGGCCGCAAATGGTTTCCAAGTAGCCGAACATAACGATTTCCACTCAATGATCGGTTCAGTTGGACCAGAGCATCAAGTCACTTCTATTTAAAGACGGCCTACACCATTATGGAGCCACCACCAGCTTGCACAGTGATCTGTTGACAACTTGGGTCCATAGCTTCGTGTGGTCTGAGCCAAGCAAACCCTACATCAGCTCATATCAACTGAAACCGCGACTCATCTGATCAGGCCGCGGTTTTCCAGTCGCCTAGGGCCCAACCGAGCCCAGGAGAGGCGCTGCAGGCGATGTCGTGCTGTTAGCAAAGGCACTGGCGTCGGTCGTCTGCTGCCGTAGACCAGTAACTCCAAATTTCACTTTCCTATCGGATACGTTCGTCGTACGACCCACATTGATTTCTGCGGTTATCTCATGCACTGTTGCTTGTTTGTTAGCACTGACAAACTCTGCCAATCGTCTCTGCTCGCGGTCGTTAAATGAAGGGCATCGGCCACTGTCTTGTTGGCGCATAGAGGTAATGCCTGAAATTTCGTATTCTCGGTACACTCTTCATACTGTGTATCTCGAAATATTGAATTCCCTAACGCTGAAACATCCCCTTAGAAAAATTAATGAATTACTGTGCCGATAAACCTCTTACGTTATTTGATTTTCAAACAGCTGAGCAGAACTGAACGTACTCAGACATTTCGCTCTTTACTTATTCTGATCAACACTAAACTGACACACAATATTTTTAGCGCAACGCAATCTGACATTCAATAATCCCTACAAAAGAATGGCCCTGACTAACAATAACCTATACCTTTCATGAATCACTTATCTCACAAAAATCTTCGTTACTCGAACTACTGCAATACAGCGAGCGTCAATACTGCCAGCTAAATAAAAGATTCTAACTACTGAAGGCACTAACTACTGATAGGCATAGTTAGCAAATGAAAGATTTTGATAGAGAACAAACAATGTATTTACCTTAATAATGTTCAAAAGTCAACATATATATATGTTCATGATATCCAATATTACAAATTTACTCTTTCTGATGGAAACACGTCCAGATTGTCCGCTCTCAGAATTTTGCCATCTTTCTGCTGGCGGCTCACCTCAAACTGCGCAACGCTACGCGCTGTTCACATCCAACTGCCCAACACTACAATAGCAAATATTCCAACAATGCAAACCAGCCGCACACTAGAGTTGGGCAACACGATTCTTTTTCCCGATTCGATTCCTACGGTTCAATCTCACATTGCGAATCGATTCCTACGATTCGTTCACGATTCTTTCACGATTCATTCTAGTCTGCGATGGCACGATTCTTACGGAATGCAAAAAGTTCTACTTCTTACTCATGGCAGGACATGTCTGAAATTGTCAATGGGATTAGATTCGAACTGTGTCATGATAAGATATGCCAGAAATAGTTTATTTATGAGTAAACATGCATATGACGTTACAAGTGTGATTCTCGATTTATACGTGTAATGCCTTAATTGATGAAAGGTCACGTTTGATTTGATTGCATCTATTGTTTTATTTCAGTATGCCAGGAAAGAGGAGTCGATTTGTGTGAAAGGTGGGGCAAAATTACGTTTCTCTTTGTAAAGTCGTATTTTTTGGGAGAAGGTACTTATTCAAATAAAGTTGAAAGTAAACAGTTAACTAAACATAAATTTTCATTTCCGTGATACCAGCGATCACAGGAAACCATGTCTAACCTAAAACATATGTAGGATGATTGTTACTATTAGATGTACGATAAGTCCGTGTTCGTATTCGGATAATGTTATACCACCATCTCACAAATTTTTGATACACCTCCACTGTAACATCCAACAGTAACAAAGATTTACGAAATTGCGATATAAAATAATTATTGTGTAAAATCGTGTTTTTTCAGGAAACACACCAATCAAAATGCGTATCTACATGTAAAATTTTATCCAAACTGTTAAACCCGTTCCCAAGAAACACGAAATTCGCGTTTTTATTTAAAAGCCGGCCGCGGTGGTCTAGCGGTTCTGGCGCTGCAGTCCGGAACCGCGGGACTGCTACGGTCGCAGGTTCGAATCCTGCCTCGGGCATGGGTGTGTGTGATGTCCTTAGGTTAGTTAGGTTTAAGTAGTTCTAAGTTCTAGGGGACTTATGACCTAAGATGTTAAGTCCCATAGTGCTCAGAGCCATTTGAACCATTTTTTTATTTAAAAAATTCTTTTGTGTAAAATCACGTGCTCTAAAGAAAGACCTACATACAGATAAACATGAAAACCAAAACCTTAACTACATTCAATACGTACTAACGAAGTTTTACGAGATGGCGTTATAAAAACATGTGAAATAGCGTTTTTATAATATAAAATTGCGTTTTTACGAATGGAACTATGTAGGATATATATATATTGTAAAATTGACTTTTTACGACAGAATGGAACTATGTAGGTGAACTCAAAAAGCAAAAACCAGTCTAAATACAAAATTTCATCCAAATCGTTAGGGCCGTTTTCGAGATACGCGAAATTTAATACATAATCCAAGTGCTATTGCTCCTGTGTAAAGAAGGTTTGTGTGATTTGCATTGCATCTGCAACAAATAAGAGGTACGTATTTACTCATCATACTAGGATTTCTTGATTTTAATCGTGTGTATTGGGAGCTGTGTACTCACTGTATATCGTTTCTGCCATCACTAGTTCGTGTATTACTCGCGCAAACTAAGCCGACGTCGGCGCGGTGGCTGATGGTAGCGACAGTAAATGGGAAATGCCTTTACGCCTGTTCCCGTCAGCCACCGTCAAGTGTCAGCTTGGTTTTCACGAGAGTAATATTACGGCCCACGAACTTCGTTTGTTCGTTCCGAGCTTCCTTTGTTCACACGCATTCTCCACTTGACTGCCATCTGGCGGTCGTAATCATTCGGCACGCCTCGGCATGATTCGGAAGTTGCCTTCGAAGCATAACGTACTAAGAATCGATGAATCGTTGGAATTGGAATCGTCACGACGCGGAAACACGCAATCGTTCATACGATTCTTTTGAACGATGATTCGTCCCTATCAAGATTCGATTCTTACGATTCTTTATTTAGAGTCGTTCAAATGAAAGACTCATTCACGAATCGCCACAACTCTACTTCACACAGCAGTCAGTGATTTTCATATAGAGCGCTACGTGGCGTTACCAACATAAAAACCTAAACAGCCTACTTACGATTTCAACGTCTAGCTGCGACTACCACTCCGCGTTCAAAGTCTGTTAATTTCCGACGTGCGCCTGTAATCACGTCGGAGACCTTTTCACATGACTCACCTGATTACAAATGACAGCTGCGTCAATCCACTGCCCTTTTATATCTCGTGTACGTGTTACTACGGCCATCTGTCTATAAGCATATCGCTATCCCATGACTTCTGTCACAGTACAATTCGCGCTCAGGTTTTAAGCGGCTGCAGACGGACGGAACGAGAGACAACCGGTGCGCTTGCAAGTTTAAATGCTATGGTCGCTACTGAGTACTGTCATAGTTATGGCCTAAATCTTTCACATGGGACAGATTGCGCTTTTTTCTCTGTCAAATATGAAGTCAAGTTGGTGACTATGCATAGTTACCAACCGAGCACAGGCAGGGTGACGACGCCAGCGAGTGACCAAGTGGTGTAAATTGCCCTGAAGATGACCCCATCGCGTGTTGAAACCGGTTGCCAGCAAAATAAATAATGCGATTGTGACTGTCATTTTGAATAATTGATTACAAGTAAATCGCTATTCACACAACTATGTTGTCTAAAAATTTAAACACTCTGATAGACCGTCAAAAAACACTGTACAGGAGTTGGGTTTGGAAGTCATTCCACACCCACTTTTTGGGTGCCCAGATTTTCACCTTTTCCATTCTTTGTCGAATAACTTTGAAGGAACTTCCTTTCCAGATGAATATACGCTCCAAACATGGCTTGACGAGTTCCTCGCCTCAAAACCACGCCATTCCTACAGTTGCAGAATTGAAGAGTTATCCCAGAGTTGGCAGACTGTTGTGAATTGTGAAAGAGAATGTATTATTGATGACTAATGTCTTTGTTATGTGTATCCGTTGTGTTTATTGTTTATTAAACTTCTGGAGAGACGCTACGAACTTACCAGGCCAGTGTTATGAGTATTATCTTCCATTAATCGACTTCTTTTTCTCCTTATTCTGAAACGTCATGGGCTCGCTCTTACACCGTCTGCCATTGATGTTTCCGTATTTCTGCCATGTTGGGCACCCACAGAAATTTACCCAGGAAGGGGGAGGAGACAAGACTCTAAAATTGGCATTTTTTCAATGTAAGTGAGTTAATTTCGAGGCGTGTCATTCCACGGAACTAAATTTTGCAGGTAGCACGAATAGCTTATAATATCCGAGGAAACTGAAGTGTATGAGAATTCTGTAATGAACACAAACTCTGCACTCCACATTTCTGGGGAGGGTAGGGGTAAATGCCTCGCCCGCCACCCTCCCGGCCCCCCCTTGTGAACGACTATGTCAGATTTAATATGATCCTGTCTCGGTTCCTCTTCGCTGTCTTCAGCCCTCTATCATAGTTTCGATCAGAGTTCTCAACTGACATGAATGACGAAGCAGGTAGTTAAGGTAGTTATTCCTCCTACGACTTTCTTCTCAGGGCCGCCGGATTAGCCGAGCGGTCTCAGGCGCTGCAGTCATGGACTGTCCGGCTGGTCCCGGCGGAGGTTCTCCCTCGGGCATGGGTGTGTGTGTTTGTCCTTAGAATAATTTAGGTTAAGTAGTGTGTAAGCTTAGGGACTGATGACCTTAGCAGTTAAGTCCCATAAAATTTCACACACATTTGAACATTTGAACTTTCTTCTCAGCACTTGTTTCTTTCAGATTGTCCGATCTATGGTATCGCCAACATTCTACCCCAGCATATCACCTCAAAAGCTAACACTGTATTTCCATTTTTGCCTTCCTCAGCGTTCTTTTTTTTCGAACGCACAAGCCTATGTTTCAGAAGTAGTGTGACGTTTATGCCACATCACTGTCCATTTCTATTACATTTTTGTTGCTATCTTAATGCACAGTATAGGAAGATTTTGTTACGGGGAGCTAGTGAGTAGGTAGGATCACAAGGCATTCTGATCGAACGATGCACGAGATGATCAAGTAGCGTGAGAACGTGTGGGCGGGCAAGAGCAGTACCTTACTGGAGTAGACAGACAGTGGGGATTCACCTACCACGCTGGGCGCAACCACCACATCTGTTATTTATTTACACTACTGGCCATTAAAATTGCTACACCACGAAGATGACGTGCTACAGACGTGAAATTTAACCGACAGGAAGAAGATGCTGTGATATGCAAATGATTAGATTTTCAGAGCATTCACACAAGGTTGGCGCCGGTCGCGACACCTACAACGTGCTGACATGAGGAAAGTTTCCAACCGATTTCTCATACACAAACAGCAGTTGACCGACGTTGCCTGGTGTAACGTTGTTGTGATGCCTCGTGTAAGGGCTTTGATAAAGGTCGGATTGTAGCCTATCGCGATTGCGGTTTATCGTATCGCGACATTGCTGCTCGCGTTGGTCGAGATCCAATGACTGTTAGCAGAATATGGAATCGTGGGTTCAAGAGGGTAATACGGAATGCCTTGCTGGATCCAAACGGCCTCGTATCACTAGCAGTCGAGATAACAGGCATTTTATTCGCATGGATCGTGCAGCCACGTCTCGACCCCTGAGTCAACAGATGGGGACGTTTGCACCAACCATCTGCACCAACAGTTCGACGTCGTTTGCAACAGCGTGGACTATCAGCTCGGAGACCATGGCTGCGGTTACCCTTGACGCTGCGTCACAGACGGGAGCGCCTGCGATGGTGTACTCATCGACGAACCTGGGCGCACGAATGGCAAAACGTCATTTTTTCGGATGAATCCAGGTTCTGTTTACAGCATCATGATGGTCGCATCCGTGTTTGGCGACATCGCGGTGAACGCACATTGGAAGCGTGTATTCGTCTTCGGCATACTGACGTATCATCCGGCGTGGTTGTATGGGATACCATTGGTTACATGTCTCGGTCAGCTTTTACTCGCATTGACGGAACTTTGAACGGTGGACGTTACATTTCAGATGTGTTACGACCCGTGGCTCTACCCTTCATTCGATCCCTGCGAAACCCTACATTTCAGCAGGATAATGCACTACCGCATGTTGCAGGTCCTGTACGGGCCTTTCTGGATACAGAAAATTTCGACTTTTGCCATGGCCAGCACATTCTCCAGATCTCTCACCAATTGAAAATGTCTGGTCAATGGTGGCCGAGCAACTGGCTCGTCACAATACGGCAGTCGCTACTCTTGATGAATTGTGGTATCGTGTTGAAGCTGCATGGGCAGCTGTACCTGTACACGCCATCCAAGCACTGTTTGACTTAATGCGCATGCGTATCAAGGCCGTTATTACGGCCAGAGGTGGTTGTTCTGGGTACTGATTTCTCAGGATCTATGCACCCAAATGTAATCACATGCCATGGATTACTCGAGGAATAGGGGTATCTTGTAAAACAAAAAGAAAACTGTATCTGTCACTCCGAAACATTTCCAATGTTGATGCTATAGCACATTATAAGAAATACTGCAAAATATTAAAGACTGTAATACAGATGTCAAAGCAAATATATTACAAGGAAAAGATAGTCATATCAGATAACAAAATAAAGACAATATGGGATATAGTGAAGGAGGAGACCGGTAGAACCAGACATGAAGAGGAACAAATAGCATTAAGAGTAAATGATACATTGGTGACAGATGTGTATAGTGTTGCAGAACTTTTTAACAAACATTTTATAACTGTTACTGAAAAGATGGGGTTGTCAGGTTCGGTAGATGCTGCTATGGATTACCTTAGACCAGACATTTCAAGTAACTTCCTTAATATGAATTTGACCCTCACTACCCCAACAGAAATAATGTCCATCATAAAATCTTTAAAATCAAAAACATCTAGTGGGTATGATGAAATATCAACAAAGTTAATTAAAGAATGTGATTCTGAGCTAAGTAACATATTAAGCTATCTGTGTAACCAGTCGTTTATTAGTGGAATATTTCCTGAATGGCTGAAATATGCTGAAGTTAAGCCACTGTTTAAGAAGGGAGATAAAGAAATAGCATCAAATTTCCGTCCAATTTCACTGTTGCCAGTATTCTCAAAAATTTTCGAAAAAGTAATGTACAGTCGTCTTTATAACCATCTTATCTCAAATAACATACTGTCAAAGTCACAGTTTGGATTTCTAAAAGGTTCTGATATTGAGAAGGCTATCTACACTTACAGTGAAAATGTGCTTAATTCATTAGACAAAAAATTGCAGGCCACTGGTATATTTTGTGATCTGTCAAAGGCATTTGACTGTGTAAATCACAATATCCTTTTAAGTAAACTAGAATATTATAGTATAACAGGAAATGCTGCAAAATTGTTCAAATCTTATATCTCTGGCAGGAAACAAAGGGTGTTATTAGGAAAGAGACATGTATCAAGCTATCAGGCCTCATCCAACTGGGAACTAATTACATGTGGGGTCCCACAAGGTTCCATTTTGGGGCCCTTACTTTTTCTTGTGTATATCAATGACCTTTCGTCAGTAACATTACCAGATGCCAAGTTTGTTTTGTTTGCCGATGATACAAACATTGCAATAAATAGCAAGTCAAATTTAGTCTTAGAAAGATCAGCCAATAAAATATTTGTGGACATTAATCACTGGTTCCTAGCCAATTCTTTGTCACTAAACTTTGAAAAAACACACTACATGCAGTTCAGAACTTGTAAGGGGTGTCCCAAGAGTATATGTCTAACATATGATGACAAGAAGATAGAAGAAGTGGACAGTGTTAAATTCTTGGGATTACAGCTTGATAATAAATTCAACTGGGAGGAGCACACCACAGAACTGCTGAAGCGTCTTAACAAATCTCTGTTTGCAATGCGAATTTTGTCAGACATAGGGGATATAAAAATGAAAAAGCTGGCATACTATGCTTACTTTCATTCCATAATGTCATATGGGATTATTTTTTGGGGTAATTCATCAAGCCAAGCTAAAGTTTTCCGGGCACAAAAACGTGCAGTGAGAGTTATATGTGGTGTGAACTCAAGAACATCCTGCAGAAGCCTGTTTAGGGAACTAGGGATACTAACTACTGCTTCCCAATATATTTATTCCTTAATGAAATTTGTCATTAAAAATATATCACTTTTTCAAACCAACAGCTCAATTCATGGAATCAATACTAGAAATAAGAATAATCTTCACAAGGATTTAAAGTCACTTAGTCTTGTACAAAAAGGTGTGCATTATTCAGGAACACACATTTTCAATAACTTGCCAGCAGCCATAAAAAGCTTAACAACCAATGAAATTCAGTTTAAGAGAAGCCTAAAGGATTTATTGGTGGCCAACTCCTTCTACTCCATTGATGAATTTCTTAGTAAAACCAACTGATTTGTATATAAGTACAACGTAACTTCTGCACAATTTCAGTGCAGTAATGTGTTCATTGAAAATTTGTGTGTGTGTGTGTGTGTGTGTTAGTACAATCTAACTTCTGCACCATTTCAGTGCAGTAATGTGTTCATTGTAAATAAGTATTACAGTAGTTGTATTACCTTATAAATAAATAAAAAACTTTTTTATTTTAAATTCAGTACATTAGTATTTGTAAAATGACTCTTAGTGTTCATTAAAAAATGACGATCATTCCACTTGGGACCTGTGGAATGGTACATTAGCTTATTTGTTTTAGTTGTAAATATTTGTCATGTATTGTTGTTTTTCTGACATGTTCCACATCCTGGAGGACCTCCTCACTACGGATCAATTGGAATGAAAGTAAATCTAATCTAATCTAATCTAGTCAGTTCTAGTATAATATACACTCTTGGAAATTGAAATAAGAACACCGTGAATTCATTGTCCCAAGAAGGGGAAACTTTATTGACACATTCCTGGGGTCAGATACATCACATCATCACACTGACAGAACCACAGGCACATAGACACAGGCAACAGAGCATGCACAATGTCGGCACTAGTACAGTGTATATCCACCTTTCGCAACAATGCAGGCTGCTATTCTCCCATGGAGACGATCGTAGAGATGCTGGATGTAGTCCTGTGGAACGGCTTGCCATGCCATTTCCACCTGGCGCCTCAGTTGGACCAGCGTTCGTGCTGGACGTGCAGACCGCGTGAGACGACGCTTCATCCAGTCCCAAACATGCTCAATGGGGGACAGATCCGGAGATCTTGCTGGCCAGGGTAGTTGACTTACACCATCTAGAGCACGTTGGGTGGCACGGGGTACATGCGGACGTGCATTGTCCTGTTGGAACAGCAAGTTCCCTTGCCGGTCTAGGAATGGTAGAACGATGGGTTCAATGACGGTTTGGATGTACCGTGCACTATTCAGTGTCCCCTCGACGATCACCAGTGGTGTACGGCCAGTGTAGGAGATCGCACCCCACACCATGATGCCGGGTGTTGGCCCTGTGTGCCTCGGTCGTATGCAGTCCTGATTGTGGCGTTCACCTGCACGGCGCCAAACACGCATACGACCATCATTGGCACCAAGGCAGAAGCGACTCTCATCGCTGAAGACGACACGTCTCCATTCGTCCCTCCATTCACGCCTGTCGCGACACCACTGGAGGCGGGCTGCACGATGTTGGGGCGTGAGCGGAAGACGGCCTAACGGTGTGCGGGACCGTAGCCCAGCTTCATGGAGACGGTTGCGAATGGTCCTCGCCGATACCCCAGGAGCAACAGTGTCCCTAATTTGCTGGGAAGTGGCGGTGCGGTCCCCTACGGCACTGCGTAGGATCCTACGGTCTTGGCGTGCATCCGTGCGTCGCTGCGGTCCGGTCCCAGGTCGACGGGCACGTGCACCTTCCGCCGACCACTGGCGACAACATCGATGTCCTGTGGAGACCTCACGCCCCACGTGTTGAGCAATTCGGCGGTACGTCCACCCGGCCTCCCGCATGCCCACTATACGCCCTCGCTCAAAGTCCGTCAACTGCACATACGGTTCACGTCCACGCTGTAGCGGCATGCTACCAGTGTTAAAGACTGCGATGGAGCTCCGTATGCCACGGCAAACTGGCTGACACTGACGGCGGCGGTGCACAAATGCTGCGCAGCTAGCGCCATTCGACGGCCAACACCGCGGTTCCTGGTGTGTTCGCTGTGCCGTGCGTGTGATCATTGCTTGTAAAGCCCTCTCGCAGTGTCCGGAGCAAGTATGGTGGGTCTGACACACCGGTGTCAATGTGTTCTTTTTTCCATTTCCAGGAGTGTATTTGTCCAATGAATACCCGTTTATCATCTGCATTTCTTCTTGGTGTAGCAATTTTAATGGCCAGTAGTTTATATTCACTGTTTAAATATTAATCTACAGCTCCAAACGGGCTGATGACGTTACTTGCACTGAGAACTCATCATCATCATCATCATCATCATTTAAGACAGATTATGCCTGTCAGCGTACAGTCTGGAGCATAGCCCCCCCCCCCCTCCCTTACAAAATTCCTCCGTGACCCCCTATTCACTGTTAACATTGGTACCTCTTCTGATGTTAAGCCTATTACTTCAAAATCATTCTTAACCGAATCCAGGTACCTTCTCCTTGGTCTGCCCCGACTCCTCCTACCCTCTACTGCTGAAACGATGAGTCTCTTGGGTAACCTTGCTTCTCCCATGCGTGTAATATGACCCCACCATCTGTTCGCCCTGACTGCTACATCTATAGAGTTCATTCCCAGTTTTTCTTTGATTTCCTCATTGTGGGGCCGGCCGAAGTGGCGGTGCGGTTAAAGGCGCTGCAGTCTGGAACCGCAAGACCGCTACGGTCGCAGGTTCGAATCCTGCCTCGGGCATGGATGTTTGTGATGTCCTTAGGTTAGTTAGGTTTAACTAGTTCTAAGTTCTAGGGGACTAATAACCTCAGCAGTTGAGTCCCATAGTGCTCAGAGCCATTTGAACCATTTGAACCTCATTGTGGACACCCTCCTGCCATTGTTCCCATCTACTAGTACCTGCAATCATCCTAGCTACTTTCGTATCCGTAACCTCAACCTTGTTGATAAGGTAACCTGAATCCACCTAGCTTTCGCTCGCATACAACAAAGTTGGTCGAAAGATTGAACGGTGCACAGATAACTTAGTCTTGGTACTGACTTCCTTCTTGCAGAAGAGAGTAGATCGTAGCTGAGCGCTCACTGCATTAGCTTTGCTACACCTCGCTTCCAGTTCTTTCACTATGTTGCCATCCTGTGAGAATATGCATCCTAAGTACTTGAAACCGTCCACCTGTTCTAACTTTGTTCCTCCTATTTGACACTCAACCGGTTTATATTTCTTTCCCACTGACATTACTTTCGTTTTGGAGATGCTAATCTTCATACCATAGTCCTTACATTTCTGATCTAGCTCTGAAATATTACTTTGCAAACTTTCAATCGAATCTGCCATCACAACTAAGTCATCCGCATATGCAAGACTGCTTATTTTGTGTTCACATATCTTTAGCTCACACAGCCAGTCTGTTGTTTTCAACATATGATCCATAAATAATATGAACAACAGTGGAGACAGGTTGCAGCCTTGTCTTACCCCTGAAACTACTCTGAACCATGAACTCAATTTACCGTCAACTCTAACTGCTGCCTGACTATCCATGTAAAGACCTTTAATTGCTTGCAAACGTTTGCCTCCTATTCCATAATCTCGTAGAACAGACAATAACTTCCTCCTAGCAACCCGGGCATATGCCTTTTCTAGATCTATAAAGCATAGATACAATTCCCTGTTCCACTCATAACACTTCTCCATTATTTGCCGTAAGCTAAAGATCTGGTCCTGCCAACCTCTAAGAGGCCTAAACCCACACTGATTTTCATCCAATTGGTCCTCAACTAATACTCGCACTTTCCTTTCAACAATACCTGAGAAGATTTTACCCACAACGCTGATTAAAGAGTTACCTCTGTAGTTGTTACAATCTTTTCTGTTTCCATGTTTAAAGACTGGTGTGATTACTGCTTTTGTCCAGTCTGATGGAACCTGTCCCAACTCCCAGGCCATTTCAATTATCCTGTGTAGTCACTTAAGACCTAACATTCCACTGTATTTGATGAGTTCCGACTTAATTTCATCCACCCCAGCTGCTTTATTGTACTGCAATCTATTGACCATTTTCTCCACTTCCTCAAATGTGATCCTATTTCCATCATCATTCCTATCCCATTCTACCTCGAAATCTGAAATATTACTGATTGCATTTTCACCTACATTGAGCAACTCTTCAAAATATTCCCTCCATCTGCCCAAGGCATCCACAGGATTCACCAGCAGTTTTCCTGACCTGTCCAAAATACTTGTCATTTCCTTCTTACCTCCCTTTCGAAGACTGCTAATAACACTCCAGAATGGTTTTCCAGCAGCTTGACCCATAGTCTCTAACCTGTTTCCAAAGTCTTCCCAAGATTTCTTCTTGGACGCTGCAATTATCTGTTTGGCTTTGTTTCTTTCTTCAACATAACTTTCTCTGTCTACCTGAGTTCTAGTATGTAGCCATTTTTGATACGCCTTCTTTTTCCTTTTACAGGCTGCCTTGACTGTGTCATTCCACCAAGCTGTTTGCTTCCTCCTACTTTTACACACTACTGTTCCAAGACATTCTTTAGCCACTTCTAGTACTGTGTCCCTGTACCTTGTCCATTCCTTTTCCAATGACTGTAATTGACTACATTCAACTAACTGGTACCTTTCTGAGATCGCTGTTATGTACTTGTGCCTGATTTCCTTATCCTGAAGTTTCTCCACTCTTACCCTCCTACATATGGACCTGACCTCCTGCACTTTCGGCCTCACAATCCCAATTTCACTGCAGATTAAATAATGATCAGTGTCATGAAAGAATCCCCTGAATACACGTGTGTCCCTCACAGCCTTCCTGAATTCCTGATCTGTTATTATATAGTCAATGACAGATCTGGTTCCCCTGCCTTCCCAAGTATACCGGTGCACTGAGAACTTAATAACAATAATTTCAGTATCACTCAGATCATCAGAAAATGCTAATGACAAATTTAAGTAACTGTCAGTGCTTATTGGTGGAATGGGTGGACCAATGGAAAGCGCCCCTAAGACGCCAGGCACCAAACTGCTGAGATATTTCACTACTAGTCTACGATTGGTTTCCGAGGAGGTAATACATGAATCCGTGGCTTATTTCAATAGTGGTACAAGTCCATTACCTCTACTTTTCTGATTATAGTGCTTCTGACATTAATGATCCAAACAAACAGAAAGAAAGGTTCAGCTCTAGCAAGAAGCCATATGCCTGAATATTTCTGGTATCTCAACAGCAGATTTTTCAGCGCTCATTTAACTTTAGGACTCTGTATCTTAAAATGAACAAAAATGTACTTGTACCACTATTGAAATAAGCCCTTCATATCTAATCCCATGTAAACATGGGAACCGGTTGTTGATATATTGCCTTGGATTGTTATGTTAATTCAAGTCAGTCTGCAAATGTTCAGATGTGTGTGAAATCTTATGGGACTTAACAGCTAAGGTCATCAGTCCCTAGTCTACAACTGGTTGCCGAGATGGCATCACGCGGACTAGTGTGTGAAGTGCAACTCCACAAAAAGACGGGAGTAATTATAAAATTTGCCTCGGAAAACATATTTGTGTGATCTCATGTTGCTCCTAAGATCGCGCTTTTCAGGTGCTCGTGAACCAACGATTAATGACCGGGTATCTTGTTATAAATGTTAACGACAGACTGTCTCTATAAATCATTGTACTAATTTGGCGATTAGTAAATAAAAGAAAATTATTCAGCATCTTAACATTTTGCGATTCTTATTATGCTTAGCATATAAACCTACCCACTTGTCACATTATTATGCACTGTTTATCGCGTAAGCGTTGAATCACGCGATCGACAGAGAAGAAACCAATTCGGACAATGTCTACGAGGCGCGAGGTAAGCAAGTTGGCTGCAATTCAAAAAATGGTTCAAATGGCTCTGAGCACTATGGGACTTAACGGATGAGGTCATCAGTCCCCTAGACCATAGAACTATTTAAACCTAACTAACCTAAGGACATCACACACATCCATGCCCAAGGCAGGATTCGAACCTGTGACCGTGGTGGCCGCGCGGTTCCAGACTGTAGCGCCAAGAAGCGCTCGGCTACAATTCAGTTACGATAAGTAGGGGGCGGACGCACTAAAATTTCAGCTATAAATAAGACGTAGCGGTCCCCATGTTTGTATTGGCCCAGACGACAGTTCCGACATTCATTCCCCTGTCTGCTGTGATAAAGGTACATCTCGAAGAATCGTTCTCTGGCTGCGAAGTAGACACTGTTTGATGTCAGTGCGTTCTTTTCAGGTAATTTCATCTACGTTTTTTCTTACATCGTCCAACAATGCCACTTTTCTGTAGACAACAATGTAGTCAGTGAATAATCCGACAGTGTTGCTGAACCTACCTGATTAACAGTTTACGTATACTGACAACGCTAGTGACACTATTACACTTCCCATCATGTTCTCTTGGGGCAGCCGGCCGAAGTGGTCGTGCGGTTCTAGGCGCTGCAGTCTGGAACCGCGAGACCGCTACGGTCGCAGGTTCGAATCCTGCCTTGGGGGGATGGATGTGTGTGATGTCCTTAGGTTAGTTAGGTTTAACTAGATCTAAGTTCTAGGAGACTAATGACCTCAGAAGTTGAGTCCCATAGTGCTCAGAGCCATTTGAACCATTTGAACCCTTGGGGCACACCCATTCTTACTTTTATTTCTGTAGAACATTCACCGCCTAGTACAGTCTACTGTGCTCTAATCTCAAACCAAAAGCTGAAATATTTAACTTCCTTTTCAAATGTTCCTTTACAACGGAAAACCCAGGAGAATTACTCCAATTTAATCCTCATACCACTGAAAATATGAATGAAATAAGTATTAACGTCAGTGATGTTGAGAAACAGCTGAAACCGTAGAAACTGAAGAAAGCTCCAGGCCCCAATGGAATCCCTGCCAGATTCTATACTGAATTTGCGGCTGAGTTAGCCCCTCTTCTAACTATAACCTATCAGAGATCCCTCGAACAAAAAACCGTGCCTAATTTTTGGAAAATGGCACAGGTCACAACGGTCTACGAGAAGGGTAGTAGCAGTGATCCACAAAACTACCGTCCAGTATCCTTGACATTGATTTGTTGTAGAATCTCAGAACTTATTATGAGCTCAAACATAATCAGGTATTTTGAAAAGAATGACGTTCTCAGTGCCGACCAATATGGATTTCGAAAACATTGATCATGAGAAAAACAACTTGCACCTTTCTCACATAACATGCTGAAAGCTTTGGATCAAGGCAACCAGACAGATCTAGCATTTCTTGATTTCCGAAAAGCATGTGACTCAGTACCACACCTACACTTATTGTCAAAACTACGATCATATGCGGTATGAAATGAAATTTGTAGCTGGATCGAGGACTTTCAGATAGGGGTTGGGGTTGGGTTGTTTGGGGAAGGAGACCAAACAGCGAGGTCATCGGTCTCATCGGATTAGGGAAGGATGGGGAAGGAAGTCGGCTGTGCCCTTTCAAAGGAACCATCCTGGCATTTGCCTGGAGCGATTTAGGGAAATCACAGTAAATCTAAATCAGGATGGCCGGACGCGGGATTGAACCGTCGTCCTCCCGAATGCGAGTCCAGTGTCTAACCACTGCGCCACCTCGCTCGATTTTCAGATAGGGAGGACACAAAATTTTGTCTTGGTTCAAATGGCTCTGAGCACTATGGGACTTAACTTCTAAGGTCATCAGTCCCTTAGAACTTAGAACTACTTAAACCTAACTAACCTAAGGACATCACACACATCCATGCCCGAGGCAGGATTCGAACCTGCGACCGTAGCGGCCGCGCGGTTCCAGACTGTAGCGCCTTTAACCGCTTGGCCACCCCGGCCGGCTTTTGTCTTGGATGGAGAGTCATCGTCAGATGTAGAAGTAACTTTGGGTGTGTCCCAGGGAGATGTGTTGGGACTCTTCATGTTGTATATTAATGACCTTGAAGACAATATTAATAGTAAGATCAGGCTTTTTGCAAATAATGCATTTATGTACAATGAAGTACTTCTGAAAAAAGCTGCATAAATATTCCGTCAGATCTTGATAAGATTTTAATGTGGTGCAGAGATAGGCAACTGCTCTGAATGTTCAGGAATGTAAAATTATGCACTTCACAAAACGAATAAATGTAGTATCCTATGACTATAATATCAATGAGTCACTGTTGGAATCGGTCAACTCATACAAATACCTGGGTGTAACACTTTGTAGGGATTTGAAATGAAATGATCACATAGGTTCAACCGTAGGTAAAGCAGGTGGTAGACTTCTGTTTATTGGTAGAATACTGGGGAAGTGCAATCAGTCTACAAAGGAGATTGCTTAAAAAACACTCGTGCGACCGGTTCTAGAATACTGGTCAAGTGTGTGGGACCCGCACCAAAGAGGACTGACAGGGGATATTGATCGTAGACAGCGAAGGGCAGCACGAATGGTCACAGGTGTGTTTAATCCGCGAGAGAGTGTCACAGAGATACTGAAGAAACTGAACTGGAAGACTCTTGGAGATAGACGGAAACTATCCCGAGAAAGTCTATTAAGTTTCAAGAACTGGCTTTAAATGATTAGAATATACTACAAACTCCTAAGTATCGATCACATAGGGATCGTGGGGTTAAGGTTAGAATAATTACTGCACTCACAGAGGCATCCAAACAACCATTCTTCGCGCACTACGTGCCTGAATGGTTCAAATGGCTCTGAACACTATGGGACTTAACATCTGTGGTCATCAGTCCCCTAGAACTTAGAACTACTTAAACCTAACTAATCTAAAGACATCACACACATCCATGCCCGAGGCAGGATTCGAACCTGCGACCGTAGCGGTCACGCGGTTCCAGACTGAAGCGCCTAGAACCGCACGGCCACACGGCCGGCTACCTGAATGGAACAGGAAGCAACCGTAATACAACGTAACTGGTACAGTGGGACATACGCTCTGTCATGCACCTCACAGTGGTTTGCAGAGTATAAATGTATATGCAGATCCGTGACAATCCTCCTAGTCACAGGGTGTCCCAGACGATTGGTCATTTTCCGGGACACGACAGAAACGACCATTCGAAGCAAAAGGAAAAGTCCAGTAAACATGGGCTCCATAGTGCATAACTCAAGAGCTATGAGCAGTACTTCATCTACGATACTCTGAAAGAAATGTCCTGTACTGCAAAATACACTACTGGCCATTAAAATTGCTACACCAAGAAGAAATGCAGATGACAAACGGGTATTCATTGGACAAATATATTATACTAGAACTGACACGTGATTGCATTATCACGCAATTTAGGTGCATAGATCCTGAGAAATCAGTACGTACAACAACCACCTCTGGCCGTAATAACGGCCTTGATACGCCTGGGCATTGAGTCAAACACAGCTTGGATGGCGTGTACAAGTACAGCTGCCCATGCAGCTTCAACACGATACCACAGTTCATCAAGAGTAGAGACTGGCGTATTGTGACGAGCCAGTTGCTCGGCCACCAGTTGCTCTGACCAGACGTTTTCAATTGGTGAGAGATCTGGAGAATGTGCTGGCCAGGGCAGCAGTCGAACATTTTCTGTATCCAGAAAGGCCCGTACAGGACCTGCAACATGCGGTCGTGCATTTTCCTGCTGAAATGTAGGGTTTCGCAGGGATCGACCGAAGGGTAGAGCCACGGGTCGTAACACATATGAAATGTAACGTCCACTGTTCAAAGTGCCGTCAATGCGAACAAGAGGTGACCGAGACGTGTAACCAATGGCACCCCATACCACCACGTCGAGTGATACGCCAGTACGGCGATGACGAATACACGCTTACTAATCGCCAAATTAGTACAATGATTTATAGAGACAGTCTGTCGTTACACGTGTGTGATGTCCTTAGGTTAGTTACGTTTAAGTAGTTCTAAGTTCTAGGGGACTGATGACCTGAGATGTTAAGTGCTCAGAGCCATTTGAACTTTTTTTTTTTATTTATTTTTTTTTTTTTACGGCAGCCATGGTCTCCGAGCTGATAGTCCATGCTGCTAGTGATACGATGACGTTGGGTTTCGGCACGGCGTTCCCTATTACCCTCCTGAACCCACCGATTCCATATTCTGCTAACAGTCTTTGGATCTCGACCAACGCGAACAGCAATGTCGCGATACGATAAACCGCAATCGCGATAGGCTACAATCCGACCTTTATCAAAGTCGGAAACGTGATGGTACGCATTTCTCCTCCTCACACGAGGCATCACAACAACGTTTCACCAGGCAACACCGATCAACTGCTGTGTGTATGAGAAATCTGTTGGAAACTTTCCTCGTGTCAGCACGTTGAAGGTGTCGCCACCGGCGCCAACCTTGTGTGAATGCTCTGAAAAGGTAATCATTTGCATATCACAGCATCTTTTTCGTGTCGGTTAAATTTCACGTCTGTAGCACGTCATCTTCGTGGTGTAGCAATTTTAATGGTCAGTAGTGTAGGTTTAAAGACGTCCGTTTCTTTTTCCTATTATATTAAGTTCAATGTTGTGTCTCCGTGAATAGATGCCACGTTTTTGACCAGATGTAGAGGAGAAGAAGTAAAATGCCGAAAGAAAAATACAGCGTGCTGTTTAAGAAAGGCATACTGCTGTTCATAGTTGGAGGAAAGACAATCATTCTGTACCCGTTACACCTAACGCCATTTGTTTGATGCATTTTTTTTATTTGGTTTCTGTTCATAACATTATTCGGAGTCGTCGAGGCGTACTCTTAAACAACGAGAAGTATGTTACAGCTCATACTGGAACTTGTATTCACGATGTGATCTTTCTGATCTTCTATATGCGGCGACTATCACATGCGCCGAACGTGTGTCGCAGACCACACCTGCCCGGTGGCCACGTGTCTAACAAAGCAGAAATACCACTGCTGACGTGGCCCGCAGCTGCGCTTCAGACCCCCTGCCAGCCGCTGTCGTCACTTTGTTTTAGAACGCGGAGTCAAACCGCGACAGGGAATCTGTTGTCCAACACGCAGGCTTAGTCCAATACGAAAATTTCAAAGTGCACTTACAGATTCAGTTCTTCGCTTCGTTTCATTTTCGCTTCATGTATTGTAATGGGGCATGTTGCAAATAAATAAACAAGAAAATAAAACTCGGATGCTGGAATGGTGGAGAAATCTGATACACGTTATACCAGGTAAGTGACTTAGACCGTAAGCTCATCAGACAAAGTGTTATTAAAAACAGCAAACTGATCATTTTGGACAGACGTAGACAGTGAAAAACTGGTACCAGGCGGTCATGCCACCCTCCATCGCTGACGTGTGCTATCGTAGTGAAGTGAGTATGAAAGCGCAGTAAGATAGTGAAACGCCTGCTCAAATCCGCAGGACAGAACAGGTAGTTGGAATTATGGAAAGGGGCCAAAAATGAGCGGCTGTCACTTACACTCGAACACATATAACTTTATTTAGTTACCCAAACATTACAGCGCAAATTTCCGAGCTTAACTATCGACTGAGTATGTCACACAACCTTATGGCTTAAGGGCACAACCTCTTTAATTTTTAAATTGGCTGAAGGCCCATAATTTAAAACACAACTACAATAAATTTTCAAAAGGCAGAAAGCGCAAGGTTTTATCCGTAAATAATATTTCAAATGAGGCTGAAGGCCCAAGCAATCTAAGGCTTGACAAGTAAGGAATTTTAATTTTAAAACGGCTGAGGGCCCATGATTTAAAAACACAACTACAATAAATTTTTACAAGGCAGAAAGCCCAAAGCTTTATCCTTAAATAATTTGTTTCAATAAGGCTGAAGGCCCAAACAATCTAAGATTTAACAAGTAAAGAATTTAATTTTTAAGACGGCTGAAGACCTATGATTGAAAAACACAACTACAATGAATTTTCAAAAGTCAGAAGGCCCAAAACTTTATCCAAAATATTTTAAATCATGTTGAAGGCCCAAACAATCTAAGACTTAACAAGTAAGGAATTTTAATTTTAAGACAGCTGAAAGCCCATGATTAAAAACACAACTACAATGAATTTTCAACAGGCAGAAGGCCCAAAGCTTTATCCAAACAAATATTTTAAATGAGGCTGAAGACCCAAACAATGCAAGACTTGACAAGTAAGGAACTTTCAATTTTAAAGCGACTGAAGGCCCATCATTTAAAACCTAACTAAAAGCATACAAATTCAAACCATCGGCTATGAGCCATTAAAATACACAATCAAACACCAATAGGAAAAGGCAGTACAGTCAGTGGCGCTCAGAAGTTTCCGCGGGTCGGTCTGCACTTGAAATACGAGGCCTGTTCAGAAAGTAAGCTCCGATTGATTGCCAAATTGAAACCACAGTGAACATCAGAAATGTTTTACTTGTAACAATTAGCTACACCTTTCAGCTACTTCTCTACGTAGTCGCCGTTCTGACTTAGACTTTTGTCATAGCGTTGTACCAACTTTTCAATAGCCTCATCATAGAAGGCAGCCGCCAGTGCTTTCCGCCAATTCCCCACGCTGGCCTACACCTCGTTGTCTGTGTCAAAATGTCGTCTTCAAAGACAGCGGTTCATGTGACCAGAGATGAAACTCAGGGGGAGACAATTGCGGACTGTATTGTGGGTAATCTAACATTTCCATTTGAAAACGATGCAGGAGCATCTTCATTGCTCCTGCAGAATGCGGCTGAGAATTGTCTTGAAGACGAAACACCACGACAGTTATGTAATGTTAGCTGCATAGCTTCAGGCGAAGTTTGTCACCAGGCCCTCGTACTTGGCGGCAGACACTATTTTCTAGACATCTTTACGCACTCACTGCGAGCTCAGAAATGAGAAGAGCGACGTGATGCTAACTGGGGTTATACTAGAGACACTACCCAACACATCTGTGCAAAGCTTTGTCGGATTTTCATAGTCGTTTCCATTTCGCGACCGATCGGAGCTTACTTTCTGAACGCCCCTCGTATTAACGTTCGCTTAGGGGAGACAGGTAGTCGGCCGAACTATATCCGATCTGCCGGCAACCCAACTGAGAGACAGTCAACGGACCCACCGACAAGAGGACTTGCTTTCCATCCGACCAGTACACAAGGAACTCCAAAGCCAAAACGTAAAAGGTGTAGCCGCCCACAACCAAGTATGCATAAGCTGTCAAAACTACACAGACGTGTTGAACAGCGACAACACGGTGAGGAAAGGACACTGCCTGAATTTTTCGTCGGCGGCCAGGGCAGGTAACCGGAACGCTAACGGCCACAAGGCAGAAAATTCCGCTGGTGCACTTGGACTTCAAATAACCAAAATACAGTTAAACTCCACCGGATGGTGGCCAAACGTTCGCTAACTCGAACACTCGTTGTTGCTCACGGGAATACCCCCTACAGCCAACCATGAAAACCAACGGCACAACGTGAACAGACTGGCTTCGGTAATTAAATCACCACTCAACTATGATGTCCTGGGTCCGTGAACCATGAACCTCGTAGCAATCTGAACAGCTCCCACACGCTCCGACACTGCGTAGAGACCGCCAGCGGGCCCGGCCCACTGCGCCGCGCGGAGATTTCCTAGATGATCCACACCAACCGACCGACTGCCGCACACCGGCTAACCGGGAGCTATAAGCACCAGACCAAAGATAGTAAAAGGTGCGAATATCGATATACACCGCTGCTGCCACAAAATGGCTCTGAGCACTATGCGACTTAACTTCTGAGGTCATCAGTCGCCTAGAACTTAGAACTACTTAAACCTAACTAACCTAAGGACATCTCACACATCCATGCCTGAGACAGGATTCCAACCTGCGACCGTAACGGTCGCTCGGCTCCAGACTGTAGCGCCTAGAACCGCACGGCCACTGCGGCCGGCTGCTGCCACACAGAGGAAGAACCACGGCATAACCGTAATAACTGCAGGAAAGCAAACGCAGAGTAGCAGTCAAGGTTTAAACCAACGCATAAGCCGGGGCCAGCACGGCTCAGATAGGTCGACGAAGAATCGCGATAGCGTGATAGAAAGAAATTATCACGTTTGGACGTTTTCACATTTGGACATTTCATGACCACAACGTGAATAAAGTTCGCAGATTTGTTGCTATATCAACACAGACTGTACGATGCGCCTACAAGGCATGATGTACCACTCTTAGTCATATAAAACGGCGTGAGGATGATACAAGGCTTTGAGTGTACCGACAGCCCATGAGGCGTTTAACCCTAGGTGTGTGGTCGGTGTAGTTCAGGCCGGAGGTGATTCCGTAGAGTTTTGGGGTGTCTTTCCTACCATGACTTGGACCCAACCATTAAGATTACCGTGCACGTGAACCATGATGTCTATTTCAGTGTTCTCAATAGCGAATGGGTTCCCTTTCTTCAACATCTTCATAATGTGTATGCTGTGGACTCTGGGATCTTCCAGATTAACAACAGCCGTTTTAACACAGCTGCCCGCATACGTTCCTGGTTTGACGGACGTCCAGGCAACCTATCGCGCCTCGCCATACACCAGTGTTTTCCAACCCTTTTGAATACGCGAGCCCTGCCGGTCGGGGTGGCCGAGCGGTTCTAGGCGCTTCAGTCTGGAACCGCGCGACTGCTACGGTCGCAGGTTCATCGAATCCTGCCTCGGGCATGGATGTGTGTGTGATGTCCTTAGGTTAGTTAGGTTTAAGCAGTTCTAAGTTCTAGGGGACTGATGACCTCAGATGTTGAGTCCCGTAGTGCTCAGAGCCATTTGAATACGCGACCCCTTTCCAAGTAAAAATATTCTGGCGACCCCCAGACCCATAATAAAAGTATTGTCAGCGATTTCAAAGACAACGTATTTAATTTTCTTTCTATTGATACTATACTGATCGAGAAACAAGTGCAATGTGAAAAGATGTCGTATGGCTCTGCGGGCAGAGATATAATTATATTCCTAGCCGAAGTAGAGGCGTGGGGAGTGAGAAGGGCCAGTGGGGGCACAGTCGCGCGTTTTTAGTCACTACATCAGTTGTCCGAGAACGCCAGAAAGTACGGACGTGATTATTGTCTTCCCTCTTCGCTCTGAGCGAGAACAAAATGGATATGTTTCTTAAAAGGTCTGTGCAGCACTCCACGTCTGGTACAATTGGCAGTGGCGCAAGCAAATCAAAATCGAAAAAAATAGACTTTATGACGAAAGTTATCTGAAGTATGGTTTTATTGTTATGAACAATAAACCTCGATGTGTAATTTGCGGCGAAGTATTGTCACATGAGAGTATGAAACCATAAAAACTTCTGCGTCAGCTCTCAACCAAACATTTCAAGGTAGCTGATGAACCGTTGGATTTCTTCGAAAGCAAACTGAAAACACTTAACCAGCAGCAAAAAATGGTTCAAATGGCTCTGAGCACTATAGGACTTTAACATATGAGGTCATCAGTCCCCTAGAACTACTTAAACCTAACTAACCGAAGGACAACACACACATCAATGCCCGAGGCAGGATTCGAACCTGCGACCGTAGCAGTCGCACGGTTCCAGACTGAAGCGAGTAGTACCGCTCGGCCATATCGGCCGGCCCTAACCAGCAGCACACTACTATGATTCAGGTAATAAAATAGTAATGTTATTTGTTGATTTGAATGGCTCTGAGCACTATGGGACTTAACATCTGTGGTCATCAGTCCCCTAGAACTTAGAACTACTTAAACCTAACTAACCTAAGGACATCACACACATCCATGCCCGAGGCAGGATTCGAACCTGCGACCGTAGCGGTCGCGCGGTTCCGGACTGCGCGCCTAGAACCGCGAGACCACCGCGGCCGGCTTGTTGATTTGAAATAGTATTCGTGTTTCTGATTTTTTTTATTCGTTTTTCTGATTTAAAAATATTTTTATCTGCCGGCCGGTTCTAGGCGCTACAGTCTCGAACCGAGCGACCGCTACGGTCGCAGGTTCGAATCCTGCCTCGGGCATGGATGTGTGTGATGTCCTTAGGTTAGTTAGGTTTAAGTAGTTCTAAGTTCTAGGGGACTGATGACCACAGATGTTAAGTCCCATAGTGCGCAGAGCCATTTGAACCATTTTTTTAAAATTTTTATCTGATTTTAGGCATCTGGTGTCAACGAGAAAGAGTTACTAGCTAGCTACCGAGTCGCATTCCGAGTCGCTAAAGCAGGGAAGCCGTATACAGATGCAGAGAATCTTATTTTGCCAGCAGCCCTGGATAAGGTTGAAATTATGTTAGGTAAGCAAGAGGCAAACAAGCTAAAAAGCATACCACTTTCTGGTAATGCAATTGAACGCAGAATAAACGATATGGCCGGTGACATTTGAGAACAGCTAGTCGAAAAATTGAAGAAGAATCCACATTTTGCTTTGCAGTTTGATGAATCTACTGATGTTTCAGATTGTGCTCAATTTATAGTATTTGTGCGCTTTGAAGGAGATGAAAGTATCATGGAAGACATTTTATTTTGCAAAGAACTCCCTGCGAGCACTACTTGCCATTGTTTGTATGACATGTTTTTAGAAAGCACTCGCAACTACGAGATTGATTGGACAAAATGTTTCGCCATTTGTAGTGATGGTGCTAATGCTATGACTGGCAGAAAAAGTGAGCTCGTCGCGAAATTAAAATCAATAATGCCAAATTTTTCGTGGACACACTACTTTCGTCATCGACAAGCTCTGGCAGTCACGATTTTAACTTCTAATTTAAATTATGTGCTTAAAGAGGTGATCAAAGTTGTAAAGAAAAATATGTTACGCATAACGAGTGTTTCACAATGCAGGTAAGACTCAGAAGTGAATTATCCTCGTTAAACGAGGTCCCATTGTATAGTCAATTAGTAAAGAATAAGATCTTTTTCCGAATTTCTCTCAGTTACTTATTGGATCTTCTTCATTTGGTTATCGATCAGTTCCTGAAAACAGTTTTCCAGTTTTGCGTTTATTTATCGTTAACACGGTGTCATTATTGTGAAACAATCTACATTAAGCTCAATTCAGAATTAATGTTAAACAAGGAATTACGTAATTTTAATATAAAATAAATAACATTTTCCATACGCATATGTTTTTTTATTACAGAAGCCCTAGTTTCGAGACATGTAGCAGGATCGTTATTTCATTTACTTTCATTCAGTTTCAAAAGAAAACATTTCTTTTCAATTAATTGCGAGAATATTTAGTATATATATTTACAAATGATGGTACTAGTTTTTATAAGATATTTTTCAATTCTTTCATAAAACTCTATAAAAAAAATAATGATCCACTTCACGGCAATCACCACAATCAACTACACGAAAGAAATGATAAATTAACCAGGTGACCAGCAACGACGATTTTGTGGGAATCCTGGTGAAGCCACAGAACTAGGAAAATAGAAATAACGCCAGCATGCAGTGTGCGAATTAAAGTCTGAATTGCGCCCAGGCATCCTAGATTCGCTCGGTAGAAATTGCTGTACTTCGTGCCTTGTCTCACGGCTGCCAGTCCTAGCGATTTACTGTTTGGTTCGAAGCTTGTTACTGAAATGCTTTCTAGTAACCGTGGTGCCAAATCTTGCACGTGAGCTGTGTGCGTGTTGTTGCAGCCATTTTGTATCACACTTCAACGTGGGCATTTTTTAAATGCGCTTTCGTAAATTGTTCTCGTTCCGTGTGATATCGTTATCACAGCAGATGATAGGAGCGTCAACTAAGTTGTCAGTAATACACAAGACGCTGCCACTGCACCGCCGTTCCAGCCTGGAAGTTGGTGTGATCCTTTCCCTCTTCCCGCAAACCTCTCAGAGGTAAATACTATCTACAGAAGACTTCGTGACTCTCGCCGCCCTAGTTCCATTCCGCAGAAGTGGAAGAGATCGATAGACACTGTGTTGCTTCTCACTGCTGCAAGTGTTTGCGTATTTGAACTCTTCAACAGGTTTAAATTAAATTCGTATTCATTGTTATAAATAAGTACCAGATCTGAACGTGAGAGAAGTTGCAAGGTGCTTTCACAAAACCTTGTCACTTCCATGTGATATTTATACCATAGCAGATGATCGTCATGAAACACACGTTACCAGCCACACTGAAACTGCTTTCTCCTGCGACCATGACCCCCTGAGCAAAGCTTTATGACCCTCCCCCCCCCCCAAGGGGTCGCGACCCACAGGTTGAAAAACACCGCCACAGACAATATCTGTGTTACCTGAAACAGCGAGTGACACGTAGCAGTCAGTATTCCCACAATCTGACAGCTCTGCAGGACCTAATCATCAATGACTGGCTTAAGCCAGAGAGGCCATACATGAAGAAATTTTTGAGCTCCCTTTCTTGCTGAACTGACATCATTGCCAATGCTAGAGGCGGAGTTCTTCAGTTCGAATCCTGCCTCGGGCATGGATGTTTGTGATGTCCTTAGGTTAGTTAGGTTTCACTAGTTCTAAGTTCTAGGGGACTAATGACCTCAGCAGTTGAGTCCCATAGTGCTCAGAGCCATTTGAACCATTTTTGGAGTTCTTCAGTGGCAAAATGATTTCTCCTGGAGCTATATTTGCTATGTGTTTGTTTTATTAGAGCTATTATTGCCTTGATGAAGAACTGTACAAGTAAGCTGGGAAAGGAAAAGCACTCCTTCATCAGGCCACATGTGACCCACCGGGACCAACCGACCGCCGTATCATCCTCAGCTGAGGATGCGGAGAGGAGGGGCGTGTGGTCAGCACACCGCTCTCCCGGTCGTTATGATGGTTTTCTTTCACCGGAGCCGCTACTATTCGGTCGAGTAGCTCCTCAATTGGCATCACGAGGCTGAGTGCACCCCGAAAAATGGCAACAGCGCATGGTGGCCTGGATGGTCACCCATCCAAGTGCTGGCCACGCCCGCATGGTGGCCTGGATGGTCACCCATCCAAGTGCTGGCCACGCCCAACAGCGCTTAACTTCGGTGATCTGACGGGAACCGGTGTATTCACTGCGCCAAGGCCGTTACCACAAGCTAGCAAAGGAAATGAAGAGCATTAGGTACAGAGTGTCCATTGTTTCTATAGATCACAGGAACTGACCGAGGATGTATCAGTGGTCAATATTCTAGATTCTGTTCGGGAGGAGTGGGGTCACATCACCACCTGGAATATCCTGTGTAGGTTTCCCGTTGTCTTCATGACAAGAAGTCCGTCACTGATCTCTCGATAGTGCCACGCCCGTCCCCTCCCCCGTCCCTCCCCCCACCCCCCACCCACCGTCGCCGTCCATGTTTGTTCTGCTGAATGCGTTTCCTCGATAGCCTACATGTATACTGCAGGTTACCTTTGACAGATTTTGACGAACAGATTTCGCAAATATTTTCTAAGTTTTTTTGCTGCATTAATGGACGTCTTGTCTTAGTCTTTTGCAGAATAGATGCAATTCCTTAACACTTCGTTCCCAAAGCATGGTATCGTTGTTGGAGAACTTTTCTGAAATCTGGGTACGTTTAGTATTTAGCCTCGTATGGAAAAAGTATGGAATATTAGGATATAGATGTGGAACACTAGTACTGTATTCCACATTAGTGAGACAGCCATCTTGAAATTCAGAAAATCAGGTAAAATCGAAAATTAAATTTAAATAGTAGTTAAATGTCTGTTTACAAAATATATTAATAATTTGTGTATTATCACAAGAATGAAACTGAAAACCACCAATCTGCAACAACTATTCCTCCTAGTGAATTCGTTAAAACAGCTTCACTCACTTGCAATGGTTGCCAACTTTATATGAATGCATCCCAAAGCAGCTACAGTTGATGAACGTAGTTTTCAAGCAGCTCACGAAAGTACAGCACTTACAAGGCGAGAAACCATAGCACTCCATATTACTCCTCCTATTCCACATTTGTTTCTCTTCCTCTACATTATGTGCCTCGTACTGCACCATATGCCAAAGTTCCACGTTGCTTATTTGTTACCTTTGTTACGCTAATCAATCGATTAGATGGCAAATAGCGCCAATGCATCAAATGTATTAGGTCAATCCAGTTATTAGTTTTAACATCAGCAAAGACCCTAATGATGGACACGAATAGTGAATCACCTACAGTTACGATACTGCCTGATAACTTTCGTTCTAGTTGTTTCAAAAAGTCCAAATAATGTTGTAAGCGAAGTAATTACTGCACTTCATAGAATATTAAGATAACGGTAGTTGTATCTAAATAGTAGATATTTGTAGAAATTATCGACTATTCGTTCAATGGAAGTTATTTTTTACATTGTAGTACCTGATTCCATTTCTATAGCTTAGTTCTCCCAGACTGCAACACGCGTTTTAACCGCGAAGGAAATTACATTTTCATCGGTGAAACGAGGATATAAAGCAGTTTTCTGAGCAACAACTATATAGCACAGGTCGTGAACATGATATTACTATGTCACTAACTGTTTTCATTATTTCGTGTCTCTGTCCTGCAGCGGAGAACAGTTGCCGCGACTCGTTTAATTTTAATAGGGAGGGAAGCCCTCGTCGCCATGTTGGTTCAACGGTCGGGGGCGCCTCGGCTATTTCCGTCGCCGCACGTGCCATGCGCCAGCCGGTCTCGCCGATCGATATTCAATTCCGGACGCCTTCTCGCCTCGCCAACGCATTTGCCGGCAGAGTAAATAAACGGTAATGAAATTGTTCCCCTTTATTTAAGCGTGTTAGTTTCATCGGAGTGTGCAGTAAGCACTGCATTATTTCATTAGAACGTTTCAACATCGTTCTCACACCATGATTTTCTCTTCGTGATCTATTATTATCTTTATAAAGAAAAAAAAAAAGAAAAATTTCATTAAATTTCATCGATGTTTTGCACTAATGAACATGAGTGGACTGAATATTCAGAAAGTGCACTGAAACGACGACTTCGGTCAGCATCATTTTGTGTTTTATTACTTTACACTAAGTTTTGACGTCCTATGGGCCCATTCTCACGTTGCATTTTCCTTGCTCCCGAGCACAGTGCGTTCTAGACAGCTGAGTGTTGTGGACTGGCAAGACAGCCAATCCACAGTGACGGGTAGCCGAAAGGCACGCGTTTAAGCTCGCGCAGGCTGGCGTGAGGTCTGGAACAGTTAAAGGAGTTGAGTCTAGTAAAATAAGTATGTAGCTTCGGGAATACTTAACTTTAATCCATAATTGGTGAACATCGGTCTGACGGTACATGCATCACAAGATTAATAGCAAATGATAATGGCGCCTTGCTAGGTCGTAGCAAATGACGTAGCTGAAGGCTATGCTAACTATCGTCTCGGCAAATGAGAGCGTAATTTGTCAGTGAACCATCGCTAGCAAAGTCGGCTGTACAACTGGGGACGAGTGCTAGGAAGGCTCTCTAGACCTGCCGTGTGGCGGCGCTCGGTCTGCAATCACTGACAGTGGCGACACGCGGGTCCGACGTATACTAACGGACCGCGGCCGATTTAAAGGCTACCACCTAGCAAGTGTGGTGTCTGGCGGTGACACCACACTGAGTAAAACATTTATGGATGTTATGTTGTTGTTTAATGCTGATACTTGTGTATCATTATACCACATCACTTCGCTCGAGGCGCATGTGTTAATCTCTAGACATAAACAGGATGTGCCCCCGCAAATTCTCGGAACCAGTTAGGAGCGAGATAGTTTTCTGCAGACTCACGTGGTGGGTCCTCGAGAACGATATTTACCTCTCGGCTCCACAGACGTAAACAGATGCAGAGCTAGAAGCAGAACATGCTGCCTCGCGTTTACTTAGGGGTCTACGGCGACCTAGTTTACACTCGGAGCTCTGTTTCGTTGACTTCCCTCTCCTGATAAGCGACACTCATTATTTCGATGAAGCTGATAACTGTCTCCGTAGCCGAGGCCGCTAACAAACGCTAATGTCGATGCGGTGGTGCCAAAGAAGCCAACTTAGGGTCCAGTGGTGAAAAATGTTACTTCGCTGAGATTTAGCAATTAGCGGAAAGGAGTCAGTGATATACAGTTCCTGATGACGAGACTATACTGCACTGTATTTCATGACTGCAGTCGAAACAGTGTACTGGAGATGATTTAACTCTACGAAAAAATCATTCGAAAACCTTTTCTTCGCGGAGTGAGAAGGAATGGGGGACGGGAGCAGTAATACCAATTGTTTTCTTTCTTTCTTTTTTATGTTTGAGCATTAAGCATTAATCTGTATCTGGCTCTTATTCCACAAACTGAATGGAAACAGACGGAATATCACAGCACACGTATATGCTGTTTCTCTCTTTTTCAAACATCTGCCAGCCGGCAGCTGTGGTCGAGCGGTTCTAGGCGCTTCAGTCCGGAATCGCGCTGCTGCTACGGTCGCAGGTTCGAATCCTGCCTTGGGCATGGATGTGTGTGATGTCCTCAGACGTTAAGTCCCATAGTGCTGAGAGCCATCTGAACCATTTTGAAACATCTGCCTTTACAATAAAACAAACGCATGGACTGCGCTTTTTGGCAGTTAACGCTCACCGTACTCCACAGTTTTGGCACCCATGTAATTTCCTTTCTGTTCATAACGCCAAACGAAGAGATTACGAGTACTTCAATCATGCTTCACAGAACATTTTTCGTTTGTGAAAGAATGAAACAAACTGCAATTTTGCTGCTCCAGATGCGTCGAGATACTGGATATTATTAGGAGAAAGATATTTTTTTGGCAGCTGATCCTTTTCCGAACTTGGGAGGCTGTATTTTTCAGCCAAGTAACTTCTCGAATGGCAATCTGGTCCAGCAGGGACAAATCCGTGGCAGTACTGGAAATTGAATGCATACCCTACACTTCTTAGGGAGACACGCTGACCACTCAGCTAAGGATCATCTCCATCTACATTTATGTGCCTGGCGGAGGGTTCGTCGAACCACCGTCAATCTCCACTTTCGAGAAGAGGAGGAGGAGATTACTGTTTAGCGTCCCATCGACAACGAGGTCATTAGAGACGGAGCACAAGCTCGGATTAGGGAAGGATGGGGAAGGAAATCGGCCGTGCCCTTTCTAAGGAACCATCGCGGCATTTGCCTGAAGCGATTTAGGGAAATCACGGAAAACGTAAATCAGGATGGCCGGACCCGGGATTGAACCGTCGTCCTCCCAAATGCGTGTCCAGTGTGCTAACCACTGCGCCATTTCGAGAAGAGCGCGGGAAAATGAACACTTAAATCTTTCTGTGCAATATCTGAATTCCTTATTGTATTATGACAATCATTTCTCCCCATGTACATGGACGTCAACAAAATATTTTCCCATTCGGAGGAGAAATTTGGCGACTGAAATATTATGAAAAATTCCTGACCTAACGAAACTCTACTTTATTTTAATGATTGCTGCACCAACTAGTGTGTCATATCCGTAACAATGTCTCCTCCATTTCGTTCTAGTATAAAATGAGCTGCCCTTCTTTGAACTTTTTCGATGACCTCAGTCGACCCTGTTTGGTAAGTATCCCATACCGCGCAGCAGTACTGCAGGAGAAGAAGGACAAACGTAATGAGTGCAGTCTCTTTAGTAGATCTGTAGCATCTTTTGAACGCAGTCTTTTGTTCACCTTCCCCGCAACATTTGCTATGTGATCGTTCCAGTTTAAGTTCTTGTTACTGTTATCCTTAGGTATTTAGTTGAACTGACAGCCTTTAGATATTTGTGATTTATCTCGTAATCGAAACTTAACGAATTCTTTTTCGTACTCATGTGGATGACCTCACACTATTCATAAGTTAGACTGAGTCAATTGCCACTTTTCTCACCACACAGATATTTCCCCCACATCGTTTATATAATTAAGAAAAGCAGAGGGCCTATAACACTTCCATGGGGAACACAAAATATCATTTCTGTTTTACTCGATGACTTTCCGTCAATTACTAGTAACTGTGACCTCTCCGACAGGAAACCACGAATCCAATCGCATAACTGAGACGATACTCCATAGGCGCACAACGTCATTGGAAATTGGTTGTTAGGTACGGTGTCAAAAGACTTCTAGAAATCTAGGAACGCAGAATCAGTTTGCGATTCATGTCGAAAGCACTCATTACTTCGTATGAATAAATAGCTGTTTCACAAGAACGATATTTTCTGAATCCGCGCTGACTATGTATCAATAGATCGTTTTCTTCGAGGTAATTCGTAATGTTCGACCGCAGTATTAGTTCGATAATCCAACTGCAAATCGACGTCATTGTGATGGATCTTTAATTTAACGGATTACTCCTATTCCATTTCTTGAGTACTGGTGTGACGTCTGCAACTTGCCAGTTTTTAGGTACGGATATTTCGTCGTGCGAGCGGTTGTATGTGATTGCTAAGTATCGATCTATTATATCAGAGTATTCTGAAAGGAACCTGGTTGGTACACAATCCGTACCGGAAGACTTGCCTTTACCAAGTAATTTAATCAGCTTCGCTACTTCGAGGATATCTACTGCTAACTATGAAAACTCCATTTAGGAATATCAGCAATGTAGGAAAGGACAGATTGTTACTTATCGTAAAGAAGACACGTCAAGTTGCAGAGAGGCACAGTTAAAGCACACTCACTTATAGCTTTCGGCCACAGCCTTCGTCATTAGAAGAGAGACATACACACATACACACACACACACACACACACACACACACACATACTGAAACGTCCCCTTTTTAACAATTTTACAGGACTGTGCTTAAACTGACACACAATATTTTTTTAGCGCAACGCAATCTGACTTTCAAAAATCCATACAAAAGAATGGTCCTGACTAACATTAACCTATACGTTTCACAAATCACTTACCTCACAAAAATCTTGGTTACTCGAGCTACTGCAATACAGCAAGCGCCACTACTGTCAGCTAAATAAAAGATTCAAACTATGGAAGGCACTAACTACTGATAGGGATAGTTAGCAAATGAAAGATATTAATAGAGAACAAACAATGTATTTACCTTGATATCATCATATATATATATATATATATATATATATATATATATATATATATATATATAGCAGTTCATGACAAATTTCAAAATTCCGCCATCTCTCTCCCCACATCCACCACTGCTGGCGGCTCACCTCCAACTGCGCAACGCTACGCGCTGTTCACAACCAGCTGCCTAACACTACAATGGCGAGTATTACAACAATGCAAAACAGCCACAGGCTGCACACAGCACAGCCAGTGATTTTCATACAGAGGTGGCGTTACCAATAAAAAAACCTAAACAGCCTACTTACATAGCCCCCATGCTCCCCACAAAAAATTTTACAAATTTTTTTGGGCACTGGCCAATACATATTTGTTAAAATTTTTCATAATCGTAATTACAATAACAAAGAAATCAAATGCACACACTTATTGATACAATGTTGGTCAAAAGCTAAACTCTCTCACAGTCCATAAAGACAGTCCTAATCGTTCATCACAGTAAAATATCAGTGTTTTTCTCAAAGTCTGAGCAGTAAAAGAAAATGCACACGGAAGTAGTGGATTTCCATGCAGTCTTGAAGAAGTAGTGTTGTCCTTCCAACGGAAAGACAGTGCTGACTCTTGACATGCTGACAGGTAATGGGCCACAACAGAGCAAACCCACAGCGGAGTCAATCGATGTTTTGAAGAATATCGTTTGGTAGGTCATCACAGAGCAGACCCACTGTAGTCCTGGTAGAGATTACGGTATTGGTGGGCCACCAGAGGCGCAGACCCACTGCAGTCCTTGTAGAGATGGCCAGCAGCCATCTGTTGTGGCTATGCAGGCGCACAATCACCATTGAAGAGTCTTGCGGATAATAGAGCAAGTCCATAACCACCACTTGTGCACTCACAAAGTTTTTGAATTGTCCTGAGAACCAGCAATGCTGTTAACCAGTCCCTTGCTGAATTATTAACACACGTGCAAACACTAACAGTCCCTACTTCTCACATATTGTCCATATACTATGACCAATAGAAATGTGTGCAGTGAAATGAATGCTTACAAGTTACTTAGTTTGATAAACTGGTGTCAATTACAATTTTATAACATGAGAATACAATTACAAAGGTACAAAATACATCATTAAAAACATAATAATATAACATTTGTAGTAATATGGGCTTTACAAAAGAATAGAAATAACATATACATCAGTGTCACAGGAATTATGACATAAGTACATACATGAAAGATCAGAATAACTTTTGGAATATCAACTTCACACATGAGCATTAAAACAAAACAGAACAAATAATGTTTAAACATCTTTACAAAGTAAATAACTTATTATTAATGCAAATTATATTTGAGGATAACAGTATTCCTCATCATAGTGAATGTAGCTTAGTATTAGAAAAATTCTACAACATAAGTCTTATCAGATAAACATATAAATACAGGAAAAACAAAAATATACAAGAGTACACAAACACATAGTGGGATAACACAAGGAAAGGACAGGGTTTCTTTTACTGCAGTATTTTGCAAACAAAACTTGCTTTACTTCTCGGAGATCTCCCTTCGTTCCTCATTATTTCCAAAAAGTCCTATCAATACCTGCTTTCTCTACTCTGTTCATATTTCTTTCAAAATAATTACGGATCATTGTACAATACTCATTTTGACCCAAAACGTTTTCATATACCTTCAATGAATTTCTTTCCATTCATCACAACTAGTTTCTTATATAGTCTACCCCCTCTTAAGCTAATTTAAATCTACTGAGCTCAAATGCTAAACTAAGGGACGAGGCAATGCAGCAGCACGTAAAACAATTAACTCAAACAGCAATGACAAAAAAGTGCAGATTTGCAAAGGAAGCAGCATTTTAGAAATTAGCGAAGCAATTGCAATATTACGACTAATATAAGGCAATGTGCAGAAAACAAGAAAAATAAATCTGGCTTAGCAGAGTAACACAAATTAAAATTCAGTAGCACTATGCCTGGCAAACAGCATAACTTATACCTAAACATGACAAAGTTCAAGCACAAAAAGTATTACACTAAAAATGGCCATGTCTAATACCTATGTCACATCTTAACACTAGAGTGATGCATCACAATTGATTCTACAAAAGAAATTAACAAGTACTTGAAAAGAAAACTATGATTGCAGTTCCTGTGAAGGTAAATGTCCTTTTGTGCTCCCTCATTTTTTTTGAAAAAATTATTATTTACTCGATCTGTAGACAGAAAATATTTATATTAGTACATCTGTAAAATTTTATTTTAACCAATGCTGCAGTGCAGCTAGAAACTAGATATTAAACAAAATGAGTAAATACACTCCTGGAAATGGAAAAAAGAACACATTGACACCGGTGTGTCAGACCCACCATACTTGCTCCGGACACTGCGAGAGGGCTGTACAAGCAATGATCACACGCACGGCACAGCGGACACACCAGAAACCGCGGTGTTGGCCGTCGAATGGCGCTAGCTGCGCAGCATTTGTGCACCGCCACCGTCAGTGTCAGCCAGTTTGCCGTGGCATACGGAGCTCCATCGCAGTCTTTAACACTGGTAGCATGCCGCGACAGCGTGGACGTGAACCGTATGTGCAGTTGACGGACTTTGAGCGAGGGCGTATAGTGGGCATGCGAGAGGCCGGGTGGACGTACCGCCGAATTGCTCAACACGTGGGGCGTGAGGTCTCCACAGTACATCGATGTTGTCGCCAGTGGTCGGCGGAAGGTGCACGTGCCCGTCGACCTGGGACCGGACCGCAGCGACGCACGGATGCACGCCAAGACCGTAGGATCCTACGCAGTGCCGTAGGGGACCGCACCGCCACTTCCCAGCAAATTAGGGACACTGTTGCTCCTGGGGTATCGGCGAGGACCATTCGCAACCGTCTCCATGAAGCTGGGCTACGGTCCCGCACACCGTTAGGCCGTCTTCCGCTCACGCCCCAACATCGTGCAGCCCGCCTCCACTGGTGTCGCGACAGGCGTGAATGGAGGGACGAATGGAGACGTGTCGTCTTCAGCGATGAGAGTCGCTTCTGTCTTGGTGCCAATGATGGTCGTATGCGTGTTTGGCGCCGTGCAGGTGAGCGCCACAATCAGGACTGCATACGACCGAGGCACACAGGGCCAACACCCGGCATCATGGTGTGGGGAGCGATCTCCTACACTGGCCGTACACCACTGGTGATCGTCGAGGGGACACTGAATAGTGCACGGTACATCCAAACCGTCATCGAACCCATCGTTCTACCATTCCTAGACCGGCAAGGGAACTTGCTGTTCCAACAGGACAATGCACGTCCGCATGTATCCCGTGCCACCCAACGTGCTCTAGAAGGTGTAAGTCAACTACCCTGGCCAGCAAGATCTCCGGATCTGTCCCCCATTGAGCATGTGTGGGACTGGATGAAGCGTCGTCTCACGCGGTCTGCACGTCCAGCACGAACGCTGGTCCAACTGAGGCGCCAGGTGGAAATGGCATGGCAAGCCGTTCCACAGGACTACATCCAGCATCTCTACGATCGTCTCCATGGGAGAATAGCAGCCTGCATTGCTGCGAAAGGTGGATATACACTGTACTAGTGCCGACATTGTGCATGCTCTGTTGCCTGTGTCTATGTGCCTGTGGTTCTGTCAGTGTGATCATGTGATGTATCTGATCCCAGGAATGTGTCAATAAAGTTTCCCCTTCCTGGGACAATGAATTCACGGTGTTCTTATTTCAATTTCCAGGAGTGTATGTACAAAGGAAGGCATGAAACATCATTCATTAGCCATAGGGCATTTCATAAGGTAGTACAGAAAATCTCTCAACTCTCATAGAAAGACGCTTGTCATAATCAGGTGTGCAGATGTAAAAATATTTCTCGTCATTTCATTAGGCATTTCTGTAAATATCATAAATTAAGAGCTCCACAGTGTCAACATATGTTTTCAAGTTCGACCGTGTCGTTTTTGCGATGCTCTCTACAAAGGAACGTCAATAGCGAGGATAATGGTCTCCCCTTTTTTTTTTCTACCTGTGCCGCTGAAAAGGGCTCGCAATAATGGCTTTTTCTCCAGGCGTCTGACACACCTGCCCGCTCACAACGAATTACTTCACGGTCACTTACCTTTCTTAACGAAATATTTACGACAGCAGTTTTTGCTACAGCGACAGTCTCATATTAAAATTTCATAGGTCAAGAATTTGCGTTACAAATCTGTAGAAACAAAATCGTATGAATATAACAGTGACCAAAAAATTTTCGCCGGCATTGTGATACATTCATGCATTTACACACATTTCATAACTCTTAAAGTACGATTCTCGGTTTACAACATCCTTTTTCACCAGTCAGAGTCCCTACCTTCTATTCATTACTCCTTACCTTATTACACATATATATATTCGTCGACGCTTCTTTAATATTTCATTATATGAAATATGTAGCATAATCAAATTCCTCATATAGCATCAGCTTCTTGACCATAAACATACCTCAGCAGCATAATACACATCGTCGTCATAAAAATAACATCATAACACCTCAGTCAAATCTCAAAATCGTCGTAGCTTCCTCCAATAATTTCAAAACCTAAAAAAATTCTCTGCTCATGTCAAAAGTGTCATCTGCCTCAAACGTACTTTAAAATCATGATCCCATACCAAATACATCATTCAAAGCTCTCATAGTATCACAATGGTTCCAAAAAAATATGAACAGTTCTCAAAGTACAGACAAAATACAATTTCATAAGTGTGAAGTTATCCAACTGTGTAATTGCGTAAACATGTGTCACTGACATAGTAAAAAAGTTTGTTTCTCTGTTAAATAATCTGATAGCTGTGTAATTCTGTGTTAGAGAAATATGGTACCGATGTGTAAAGTTGTATAAGCAAATACCATATTAGCTAGGGCTCCTTGTGTTTGCCAGGCACATGGTACACAAAGTAAACGTGTACCCCCCTGAGGATAAATGAATAATACCCTCAGGTGTTACAGATTACAGCAATGGAATGAAATGTATCACGAAATACCTTTGTATCATTGTACTTCAAATATCTTTAAAAATAAATGTTTTAAGTACAAAATTAATCACTCAAATACGTGTCCTGTAGCGCTAAACTGTGCGTCATGTTGTAAGATAATCTCTGTGGAAGTCTCGTAGTTATCGTCCTCCGAAAGCTAAGTTCTGCAGAAGTCAATGTACTTACCTCATGATAAACAAAAGTGAAATGCTTTGCGTATAGATATCGTAGTTATTATGCTTATTTCCGTGATGAAGAAAGTACTGTGCTGTAACGTATTGTTGTGCTACGGAAAAGGCTGTACCACAAAAGTTACTACTAAAACATGTTTTACTTTCCAGAATAATTCAGAAAAACTGTGCAGATATAAAACAGATACAGCGCAAAAGCAATAATATAAATTGTGTCACTCATTAGTAGCGATGTGATATAATCGTGTAGCTGTCAAATAAACTAACCACTGTGTCATCTGATATCTCTCAGAAAGCACTTTAAATTGAGAATGTATTTTCAAATAAACCACAATGTTGCATTAAAATCTCATTAGCAGTACTGGTAAATGTTCTAAGTATGTGAGCCTTATAGTCGTTACGTAATCGTGCAACAAACAAGCAAGAATGCACACACACAATAACACTGTGTCGTCTGTTCACAATAACAATGCATTCGTAATTTCTGTTCAAATAAGTTCTCTTGGTTCTTGACTGAATATTTAACTTCAAACAGTGTTGCATGTTAACAGATTCTAAGTCTGACAAAGCATACTGGAAATGTGAAGTGAAAAATTTTATGGCAAAGACAAAGTTAAAAAGCAGATTATCTTTCAATAAACGGTTTTACATGTGAAATGTGGTGTAAACCTTTACTCTTCCTAGTACGCAGAGTTTCAACTTCAACGCAATTATCATGTGGTATATGTCGGTAAAGAATGCTAAAATTTTTCTCAAGGCTAGTGTCTTATGTTATTTTTCTCGGAGCCAGCGGGCGCACGCGGCTGCCTGCTTGTGCGAGTCATTGTCTGTCTCTTTGTTGGCGCGCGCCGTTATTGGGATTAGGAGACCTAACTTCTACAAATTCGCCTTGCCGAGAGGACCCAGCTCTGTTAGAATCCCGCCAGTTCTGATGAAATTCAGGTCTGTCGTTATGTCGGTAGTTTACATAGTTTCTTTTCTCTCTGTCATGTGGTGGAGAATTTCTCCCGGAATAGTAACTGTGCGCCGAACTGTTGCGTCTGAAGTTATTCTGCCTCCCTTGATAATAATTGTTTTGGTTTCCATATCGTCTGTTTCTCTGGCTGTCTCTGTGATAGTCATTACTATGAAAATGCGATCTTTCTCTGTAACTATTATTACTCTGCCAGTGGTTGTCATATGGGTGGTATCTGTTTTGGTCACGATTTGCGTTGTAAGAATAGCCTTGTCGTGTCCAGTTATTATTTCTTTCATCGCGGAATTGTGACAGATGTGACCTGTAATTGTTGTGCTCCTGTTTCCGCGTTCCCCGATTGTCAGTGTCAATTTCCAGTTCTTGTAACAGTCCCTGAAAAGCCTCAATGTCTTCTTTGCAACGTCCTGCTAAAATAATATGCCGTAAATGTTCAGGTAATTTGATTAAGCAAATGCGGATGAGTT
Organism: Schistocerca nitens; assembly: GCF_023898315.1. Taxonomy (NCBI): domain Eukaryota; kingdom Metazoa; phylum Arthropoda; class Insecta; order Orthoptera; family Acrididae; genus Schistocerca; species Schistocerca nitens. Next base: position 96,634,911 of record NC_064617.1, read on the forward strand.
CTGAGGGGCTGTATGGGTTTGAAAGATACTGATTCTTATGCAACATGTCTTCAAAATATTTCATAAGACTGGAAAATTCAGATTGTTCGAAACGTTTCATCATTATGATGTGTTTTACTCGGTCTTGTGTAGCTTGAGACCAATACGCTGAGAGGAAGGCATGATAAAATTCTCCTTCACTGTGACAATCGTGAATGACCGATCGCATTCTTACAGCTGGTTCATTCTCCAAGTAGCCACACATAAATTCTAGCCTGTGCTCCAATGACCAGTTGGGAGGAAAACAATGAGAGAATTGATGGAGCCATGCTTGTGGATGAATGTCGTTGCCAGAATTCTTAAATGTTTTGAATTTACGTGTAGTAATGAACAGCTTATAGTCAAAATCATCATGTCGGCAAGTCGCATGTCGGTCATTGTTACGTCGTTTCGGCGGTTCCATCTCAAAATTCGATGTACCTTGCCAATTTCTTTCATAATTTCCGAAGTGCCCTGTGTTGTTATTTTGTGTCTGTTCCGTATTTCTATGTCCCTCTTCCCGTACTGGAGCGCGAGTGTCCTCTGAAATATGTAATTCTTGTATTACTTGTGCCAAATGATCTTGTACTTCCCGGATTTCTCTTTTGTACTATGTATTGATTTGATTTTGATTTTGTTTGAATTTTCTAATTTGTTCATACTCTTCTGTGTCAGTGAAGGCTACAGGTCTTGTGTCATTCAGATCATCATCTACCTTTGTAGATAAGTTAGTGACCTGATCCGAAAGTTCGGCTACTTTCTCCGATGGTGAACACATTTCCTCAGTGTGTTTTTCTGAACTAAGTTTCAGAGTGTCCATTTGTGTTGAAATCGAATCTACTGTGTCCTTCAAGTTTTCCTGAGTTTTTGCAAGTTGCGTAACCGAATCGGTAGATGCAACTGAGTCAAATTTAGCTTGTAAGGTCTCATGATTTTCATGAACAGTAGTTTGCAGTTCTTTTATGGCTGCTTCGTGATTCTGTAGTGCATTTTCATGACGCGAAAAAATAGGTTGGAAATGCTCACAAATTTGTGTTTTTACGTCATTACAGACTTTTTGACATTTCGATTCAATGTGATGTAACTCAGTAGTTAAATCCTCACGTGTTTGTTCAAGAGTTTGCTCCAATGAGTCTAACTTTTGAAGATTTTGTTCCATTGCGTCTAACTTTTTAAGATTTTGTTCCATTGTGTCTAACTTTTGAAGCTTTTGATGTGTTTGTCTCTGATTTTGTTCCACTGTGTCTAACTTTCGAAGATTTTGTCCCATTTGTTGCATTAATTGCAATAATAATGTATTAGTATCTGGAATCTGTTTCTCTATGCTTTTTTTGCAGTGCATTTTCACCGGCAACATTCACATTTTGACAAGCAGAAAATGTGTCTTGACTCATTTGAGAAAACGGTGAGGACCCAAAACCTGAGTCTACAATATTTGCAAAATTGTGTCCTGTCATTCCCGATTCCTGAGGCGAGCTGTTGCCGACCGATCGATCGATAATGCTTCCCTCTTCACTAATTGTTTCACTGTCCACGCCATTGTTTGCCAGCCGCTCCATTTCCCTATGCAGTTACCAAATTACTACTTTGAATGTCTGTTAATTCATTACACGGTGGCGCTAACACACTGCTTTCGTCTTCGCTGTCATTTTTCAATTTACTTTGGAGCCTAGTGTTACGTTTTTCACACGCCATTATTGTCACAATATTTCACACGACAACACAGAAAAACACAATTTGAAGAGCAAAAATAGGGGAACACATTAACATAGCACTGAAAATAATATCTAGTTAATTGCAGCTGCGAAATACTTGGTGCAAATCTACATGCGTGCCACACCTGTTTTACTGTACAACAATGAAAGACTGCAACTACAAAGGAGATTCTCTCTACAATTACGCGCTAGCAATAAACAAAATCTACACTAATTACACAAACTACAAGAAAAAATCAGAAGATTCCAGTGAGGTATCCTCAGCTAAGGGTCGACATATGAAACGTCCCCTTTTTAACAATTTTACAGGACTGTGCTTAAACTGACACACAATATTTTTTTAGCGCAACGCAATCTGACTTTCAAAAATCCATACAAAAGAATGGTCCTGACTAACATTAACCTATACGTTTCACAAATCACTTACCTCACAAAAATCTTGGTTACTCGAACTACTGCAATACAGAAAGCGCCACTACTGCCAGCTAAATAAAAGATTCAAACTATGGAAGGCACTAACTACTGATAGGGATAGTTAGCAAATGAAAGATATTAATAGAGAACAAACAATGTATTTACCTTGATATCATCATATATATATATATATATATATATATATATATATATATATATATAGCAGTTCATGACAAATTTCAAAATTCCGCCATCTCTCTCCCCACATCCACCACTGCTGGCGGCTCACCTCCAACTGCGCAACGCTACGCGCTGTTCACAGCCAGCTGCCTAACACTACAATGGCGAGTATTACAACAATGCAAAACAGCCACAGGCTGCACACAGCACAGCCAGTGATTTTCATACAGAGGTGGCGTTACCAATAAAAAAACCTAAACAGCCTACTTACAACACACACGCAAGCAAGCAAGCACACCTCACGCACACACCCTGTGTGTGTGTGTGTGTGTGTGTGTGCGTGCGTGCGTGTATGTGAATGGTGCGTGTTCGTGTCTCTTTAATGGACGAAGACTCTGGCCGAAAGCTATCTGTAAGTGTCTTTTAATTGTGCCTGTCTGCAACTTCACATACCTACTTGTAAGTTAGTCATGTTGGCAGCTGTTCTTGATTCGAATTCTAGAATATTCACTTCGTTTTCTCTGTTGAATGAATTTCGGAAAGCCGCCTTTAGTAACTCCACTTCAGTGGCACTCATCGGTAACATTGCAGTTGCTGTCACACAATGAACGCAATGATTGTGTCTTGCCGCTGGTGTACTTTACATACAATCAGAACCTGTTTGGATTTTCTACCAGACGTCGAGACAATGTTTCGTTGTGAAAACTATGGAAAAAGGAAGAGAACAATCGGGAGTAGCGTGGTTCATATTCCTATCGATTCTGCCTCTCCTAGGTTCCCTTAAGTTCCCTAGATCGCATTAACTGACTGTACCGTCTGTTCTTGGTAGCGTATGTTATACATTATGAATCAAAACACACGCAACACTGGTGTAATATTCGGCAATATTTACTATTTATTTCACAAACCGGTTTTCGGCTGTTACGCCATCGTCAGTTACAAAGATAAACATGTGGCGCAGTGAAATTTTGTTGGATCAAAGATTTTAAACTAGTGCAGCTACAGAGCGTCTCCATTTCCAGAAATGAAAAATGGTAATGCTACACTTAGGAATAAAACAAGAGGGATTATTTCAGTGGAAATGCGATGTAAGGTTATTTAACTGAGACAAAACGTGTGACACATTAATTAATGAACTACACTCCTGGAAATTGAAATAAGAACACCGTGAATTCATTGTCCCAGGAAGGGGAAACTTTATTGACACATTCCTGGGGTCAGATACATCACATGATCACACTGACAGAACCACAGGCACATAGACACAGGCAACAGAGCATGCACAATGTCGGCACTAGTACAGTGTATATCCACCTTTCGCAGCAATGCAGGCTGCTATTCTCCCATGGAGACGATCGTAGAGATGCTGGATGTAGTCCTGTGGAACGGCTTGCCATGCCATTTCCACCTGGCGCCTCAGTTGGACCAGCGTTCGTGCTGGACGTGCAGACCGCGTGAGACGACGCTTCATCCAGTCCCAAACATGCTCAATGGGGGACAGATCCGGAGATCTTGCTGGCCAGGGTAGTTGACTTACACCTTCTAGAGCACGTTGGGTGGCACGGGATACATGCGGACGTGCATTGTCCTGTTGGAACAGCAAGTTCCCTTGCCGGTCTAGGAATGGTAGAACGATGGGTTCGATGACGGTTTGGATGTACCGTGCACTATTCAGTGTCCCCTCGACGATCACCAGTGGTGTACGGCCAGTGTAGGAGATCGCTCCCCACACCATGATGCCGGGTGTTGGCCCTGTGTGCCTCGGTCGTATGCAGTCCTGATTGTGGCGCTCACCTGCACGGCACCAAACACGCATATGACCATCATTGGCACCAAGACAGAAGCGACTCTCATCGCTGAAGACGATACGTCTCCATTCGTCCCTCCATTCACGCCTGTCGCGACACCACTGGAGGCGGGCTGCACGATGTTGGGGCGTGAGCGGAAGACGGCCTAACGGTGTGCGGGACCGTAGCCCAGCTTCATGGAGACGGTTGCGAATGGTCCTCGCCGATACCCCAGGAGCAACAGTGTCCCTAATTTACTGGGAAGTGGCGGTGCGGTCCCCTACGGCACTGCGTAGGATCCTACGGTCTTGGCGTGCATCCGTGCGTCGCTGCGGTCCGGTCCCAGGTCGACGGGCACGTGCACCTTCCGCCGACCACTGGCGACAACATCGATGTACTGTGGAGACCTCACGCCCCACGTGTTGAGCAATTCGGCGGTACGTCCACCCGGCCTCCCGCATGCCCACTATACGCCCTCGCTCAAAGTCCGTCAGCTGCACATACGGTTCACGTCCACGCTGTCGCGGCATGCTACCAGTGTTAAAGACTGCGATGGAGCTCCGTATGCCACGGCAAACTGGCCGACACTGACGGCGGCGGTGCACAAATGCTGCGCAGATAGCGCCATTCGACGGCCAACACCGCGGTTCCTGGTGTGTCCGCTGTGCCGTGCGTGTGATCATTGCTTGTACAGCCCTCTCGCAGTGTCCGGAGCAAGTATGGTGGGTCTGACACACCGGTGTCAATGTGTTCTTTTTTCCATTTCCAGGAGTGTATATACGAATTACAACAGTTCGTCATAGAAGAAAACAAACAGAATAATAAATTTTGGTGACATCTTCGAAAGATGTGGCTGAAAAAAACTATTGCTTTTAATAGGTCCTAAATTACCAACAAGGAAGATATATTAGTGACATTAAGCAAGTAAGAGAAGCAGCTGTGATTATGCTGAGTAAAATTTTTAACGCAACAACAGACATTATAGTAACTGAAATGAAGGAAAAGGGGGCGTATAAGAAAGAGGATAATTTACAATATGGCCTGGATGGGAATATGAGTAGTATCTGCAGTTAGAAGTGGTGAGTAAGGGAGCTGTGTCTACTCGTTCAGTACCAAGCTTAGGCTGATAGTTCATCTTCCTTTCTTTATCGATATGGAGTAATATTTCATATTTCACCTTGTAACTATGGCCTTCTTTAAGCAGGTGGTCTGCAGAAGTAGAGTCTCTTTTTCTAAGTTTCCAACTTCGGTGGTGTTCTTTCAAGTGTATACGCACTGCCCTGCCAGACTGACCTGTGCCAAATTTGCTGCTATTGTGCAAATGGAGATACTCTATAAATGCGCAGTTTAAAATATTTGATCCAAGAAAATTTCAATGCACCACATACATACCTTTGTACCTGATGATGGCATAACACCCGAAAACCGGTTTGCGAAATACACTACTGGCCATTAAAATTACTACATCAGGAAGATGACGTGCTACAGACGCGAAATTTAACCGACGCGAAGAAGATGCTGTGATATGCAAATGATTAGCTTGTTAGAGCATTCACACAAAGTTGGCGCCGGTGGCGACACCTACAACGTGCTGACATGAGGAAAGTTTCCAGCCGATTTCTCATACACAAACAGCAGTTGACCGGCGTTGCCTGGTAAATCATTGTTGTGATGCCTCGTGTAAGGAGGAGAAATGCGTACCATCGCGTTTCCGACTGATGAAGGTCGGATTGTAGCCTATCGCGATTGCGGTTTAACGTATCGCAACATTGCTGCTCGCGTTGGTCGAGATCCAATGATGTTAGCAGAATATGGAATCGGTGGGTTCAGGAGGGTAATACGGAACACCGTGCTGGATCCCAACGGCTTCGTATCACTAGCAGTCGAGATGACAGGCATCTTATCCGCATGGCTGTAACGAATCGTGCAGGCACGTCTCGATCCCTGAGTCAACAGATGGCGACGTTTGCAAGACAACAACCATCTGCACCAACAGTTCGACGACGTTTTCTGCAGCGTGGACTATCAGCTCGGAGACCGTGGCTGCGGTTACCCTTGACGCTGCATCACAGACAGGAGCGCCTGCGATGGTGTACTCAACGACGAACCTAGGTGCACGAAAGGTGAAACGTTTATTTTTTCGGATGAATCCAGGTTCTGTTTACAACGTCATTATGGTCGCATCCGTGTTCGGCGACATCGCGGTGAACGCACATTGGAAGCGTGTATTCGTCATCGCCATACTGGCGTATCACCCGGCGTGATGGTATGGGGTGCCATTGGTTACACGTCTCGGTCACCTCTTGCTCGCAATGACCGCACTTTGAACAGTGGACGTTACATTTCAGATGTGTTACGACCCGTGGTTCTACCCTTCATTCGATCCCTGCGAAACCCTACATTTCAGCAGGATAATGCACGACCGTATGTTGCAAGTCTTGTACGGGCCTTTCTGGATACAGAAAATGTTCGACTGCTACCCTGGCCAGCACATTTTCCAGATGTCTCACCAACTGAAAACGTCTGGTCAATGGTGGCCGAGCAACTGGCTCGTCACAATACGCCAGTCACTACTCTTGATGAACTGTTGAAGCTGCATGGGCAGCTGTACCTGTACACGCCATCCAAGCTCTGTTTGACTCAATGCCCAGTTGTATAAATGCCGTTATTACGGCCAGAGGGTACTGATTTCTCAGGATCTATGCTCCCAAATTGCGTGAAAATGTAATCACATGTTAGTTCTAGTATAATATATTTGTCCAATGAATACCCGTTTATCATCTGCATTTCTTCTTGGTGTAGCAATTTTAATGGCCAGTAGTGTAAATAATAAATATTCTAGAACATTATATCAGTATTTTGTGTATTTTCATTCGTAATGCTTCCCTGATCGCTTAAGCTGCATACCAGGAGAGTTATTTCCCAAGGCTGAACTTCATTTTCCGTCCCCTGTTTAACCAGTCCAACTTCGTGCTGTGATGAATGAGACAGGCGGGACGCACATCTGACTACAGACAATAAACGAGACAGAATGCATGCCGCCAGCAGCCATTAAGTGAGACAAAGAGACACCTGTCACACGAGACACATGGGACCATGGCAGCTTGCAGCCTGAGTCTAGATCAGGGGTCCCAAACTTTTCCTCTGACGGAACACTTTGAGAATTCTCGTTCTTTGATGGACCACTTTGTTTCTTTTAAGTGCTAATAAAATTTTAAAAAATGAGAACAACTCATTTTATTCAATGATAACCTCAATTTCAAATCATAACTAATAACAGAGAAATTTTAAAAAATAATTAGTATCTTCAAAATGTCGATAAAACACCTTGTTATTAATAATTTTTTGCAGAGCTGGTATTCACTTCCCATGGGACGCCAGTGTTCGGCGGAACACTGTTTGGGAAACCCTAACTGTGGCCGGCCGGAGTGGCCGAGCGGCTCTAGGCGCTCGCGACCGCTACGGTCGCAGGTTCGAATCCTGCCTCGGGCATGGATGTGTGTGATGTCCTTAGGTTAGTTAGGTTTAAGTAGTTCTAAGTTGACTGATGACCTCAGAAGTTAAGTCCCATAGTGCACAGAGCCATTTGAACCATTTGAACCCTAACTGTGGAAGTCGCTACAGGTCGAGGTCTGGGCGGATGCGGGCTGTAACGTAAAATAGCAAAAATGTTTTTGTGTGTGAAGTTTGGGATGTGTATCATCGCTTAACACAAGAAAAATAATGATTAATATACCACGCCTTATTACGGATATCCTCCACCAATAAAATAGTACATATCTTGTGTAAGCTGGGGTGCTGCTTCTTAATGCTGCCGTAAGGTCATCTTGATGTTACTGCATCGCCACACGGGAATGTTGCAGTGGCAGAAATAAGTTTCAGCACTTCTTGTTCACAGAGAATGTACAAAGTCTGACTACATGCTGTTGGAACAAAATTCGGTTCAAGAGCCACTTACGATTGACGTAAGACTGACCTCAGATTGACCTAAGACTGATCTATGGTGACGTACAAATCGCCTCTATTTATATGGTTTTAAACAATTCCTGTCATTGTTACATACCAAATTTTGGATTTATACAATGAATGTTTCTACATGCATCTTCCCAAGTTACATAGAAATTTACATGAAATAAAAGTGAATAATTTCATACAAAGACAGGAAAGATTCTGTTTTTGTTTTTGTTGTTGTTGTTGTTGTCTTCAGTCCTGAGACTGGTTTGATGCAGCTCTCCATGCTACTCTATCCCGTGCAAGCTTCTTCAACTCCCAGTACCTAATGCAACCTACATCCTTCTGAATCTGCTTAGTGTATTCATCTCTTGGTCTCCCTCTACGATTTTTACCCTCCACGCTGCCCTCCAATACTAAATTGGTGATCCCTTGATGCCTCAGAACATGTCCTACCAACCGATCCCTTCTTCTAGTTAAGTTGTGCCACAAACTCCTCTTCTCCCCAATTCTATTCAATACCTCCTCATTAGTTATGTGATCTACCCATCTAATCTTCAGCATTCTTCTCTAGCACCACACTTCGAAAGCTTCTGTTCTCTTGTTGTCTAAGCTATTTATCGTCCACGTTTCACTTCCATACATGGCTACACTCCATACAAATACTTTCAGAAAGGACTTCCTCACACTTAACTCAATGCTCGATTTTAACAAATTTCACTTCTTCAGAAACGCTTTCCTTGCCATTGCCAGTCTACATTTTATATCCTCTCTACTTCGACAATCATCAGTTATTTTGCTCCCCAAATAGTAGAACTCCTTTACTACTTTAAGTGTCTCATTTCATAATCTAATTCCCTCAGCATCACCCGACTTAACTGTTTATAAATTATATGTTCTATCATTGCAATAATACAGGGTGATTCAAAAAGAATACCACAACTTTAAAAATGTGTATTTAATGAGAGAAACATAATATAACCTTTGTTATACATCATTACAAAGAGTATTTAAAAAGGTTTTTTTTCACTCAAAAACAAGTTCAGAGATGTTCAATATGGCCCCCTCCAGACACACGAGCAATATCAACCCGATACTCCAACTCGTTCCACACTCTCTGTAGCATATCAGGCGTTTCTCGTTTCAAATCATCAATGGTGGCTGGGAGAGGTGGCCGAAACACCATATCCTTAACATACCCCCATAAGAAAAAATCGCAGGGGGTAAGATCAGGGCTTCTTGGAGGCCAGTGATGAAGTGCTCTGTCACGGGCTGCGGCCGATCCATCGCCTCGGGTAGTTGACGTTCAGGTTTCATAACTAACCTTTTTCGTAGGACTCTCCATACAGTTGATTGTGGAATTTGCAGCTCTCTGCTAGCTCTGCGAGTCGATTTTCCTGGGCTGCGAACAAATGCTTGCTGGATGCGTGCTACATTTTCATCACTCGTTCTCGGCCGTCCAGAACTTTTCCCTTTGCACAAACACCCATTCTCTGTAAACTGTTTATACCAACGTTTAATACACCACCTATCAGGAGGTTTAACACCATACTTCGTTCGAAATGCACGCTGAACAACTGTCGTCGATTCACTTCTGTTGAGCAGTCGCCATCTTAGCATCAACTGACGCTGACGCCTAGTCAACAGCGCCTCAAGCGAACAAATGTACAACTAAATGAAACTTTATAGCTCCCTTAATTCGTCGACAGATAGTGCTTAGCTCTGCCTTTTGTCGTTGCAGAGTTTTAAATTCCTAAAGTTGTGGTATTCTTTTTGAATCACCCTGTATATTTCGTTAATTTGCATATATTATTTTACTGACTTAAAGGAATGTTATCCTATCATTTTCAGGTGACCAGAGCAATTAGTTTTACTGCATAAAAGGCCTCGATTCAATTAATTAAATTTTGTCTGAGTAAAATTTTGCATTTCTATATGGTCGTAATTACAGTTCTGTTAACTAACACCAATTGAAACACGAGTATGCTTAATTCTGACTGAAAAATCATCGTGTCATATTTCTATTAGGAATACAAATACTTTTTTGATTTAACAAATCATAAAAATAGCTGTCTCTTGATGACTAGAAATATCGGAATTTCAATCGTTAATTACTCCATACTTGCAATAGCAATGTCATTACTACCCTGTGCAGCCGGCCGAAGTGGCCGTGCGGTTAAAGGCGCTGCAGTCTGGAACCGCAAGACCACTACGGTCGCAGGTTCGAATCCTGCCTCGGGCATGGATGTTTGTGATGTCCTTAGGTTAGTTAGGTTTAACTAGTTCTAAGTTCTAGGGGACTAATGACCTCAGCAGTTGAGTCCCATAGTGCTCAGAGCCATTTTGAACCTACCCTGTGCCTGTAGTTTGTATTATGTGTAAATTGTGATAGTACATTGGCATTAATTCGACATGTTTCCTTCATTCTACATACTGGTGAGGCCCAACGTAAACAGTGTCAAAACAATAGCGTAATTAGCGCAAATTACTAATCTGCTGTACAACAAATCTTCGGTGCATTCGGATCCAGATAACCAGAAAACACAAAACAGTTTAAATTGGTGTAAATTACTAACATTACATATATGCCCTCGTCGGGAGAGAGGGGATGAGACGAAAAGCATACAGGATCCCACAAGGACTTGTGGTATTACAGGGGACACACGAATATACCCGCCGTTATCCTCAGCAATTGTTACTTTTCAGACAGAAGCCTGCGCCTTTGTTGATATCCGCAATACTAACTACTTTATGGATAACCGTAATACTGACACGCTATCGATAATTATCATTGTCTTAAATCACTACCACTATCAATGTAGAACAGACGCCACTGTATTGGCTTGAATGCACACTGTACTCGAGAGAAGCGTTGTAGACGTCTGCAATGGTTGCAAATGGCAACATGCCCTTCTTGTTGATTTTGCGTAACTTATGCACGTGCAGCCTATTTTCATCGTACGAGCACCTGTCTTGTGTCTGAGTCATTCCTGTTTCGTTTGCAGTTGCAGATCTCACTTATGCAATTGCTGAAAGGTGCCGCGAAGCTACATGAAAGCGCTGTTCTAAGACACTTCATTCATTTTCGTCTTCACTTCATGGTCTGACTCCTGCTTTTGTGTCACATACGACACAAAAATGTTGCGTACAAAATGAGTGAATCTATCAAAGCCCTCTCAAAAGTACATTTCCAGACACAAAATGTTCACTTACTACACTGAGAAGTGTAGCGGGTTACGACGAGTTAACGTACTTTCGATAAACGAACTATACTATCTATTTATTTAACATGTTCCATTATATTGTGATATTACATGCATCAAGGTTAACTTAAAATGTTACAGTGTAAGTAGGCTGTTTAGGTTTTCTTATTGGTAACGCCATGTAGCGCTCTGTATGAAAATCACTGGCTGTGCTGTGTGCAGTCTGTGTATAGTTTGCATTGTTGTCTGCCATTGTAGTGTTGGGCAGCTGGAGTTAACAGCGCGTAGCGTTGCGCAGTTGGAGGTGAGCCGCCAGTAGTGGCGGATGTGGGGAGAGAGATGGCGGAGTTTTGAGAGCGGATGATCTGGACGTGTGTCCATCAGAGACAGTAAATTTGTAAGACTGGATGTCAAGAATACATATATTATGACTTTTGAACACTATTAAGGCAAATACATTGTTTGTTCTCTATCAAAATCTTTCATTTGCTAACTATGCCTATCAGTAGTTAGTGCCTTCAGTAGTTTGTATCTTTTATTTAGCTGGCAGTATTGGCGCTCGCTGTATTGCAGTAGTTCGAGTAACGAAGATTTTTGTGTGGTAAGAATTCATGAAAGGTATAGGTTATTGTTAATCAGGGCCATTCTTTTGTAGGGATTACTGGAAGTCAGACTGCGTTGCTCTAAAAATATTGTGTGTCACTTTAGTGAATGTCTGAGTACGTTCAGTTTTGCTCAGCTGTTTGAAAATCAAATAACATAAGATGTTTATCAGCACAGTAATTCATTAATTTTTCTAAGGGGACGTTACAACAGGTAGAATTTTAAATTAACATAGGTGATACAACTTAACTTACAGCAACTTGCAAGACTCAGTTGGATTACAGTTAAGTGTAAACAGGGCCTCTGTGACCTGTAACGAATGAACCCTCTCGATATGCAAATCAACCCCCCCTCCCCCCTCCAACTCACACGTTAACCTACCCCTTGGATTTGATCGGCTTTGAATATGTTGTAGTGTAGAGCAAAATTAGAGAGACATATTTTGTTATACGTGCCCATGCGTCCGTTAATGTGGTGAAGCTCCCCTTTAAAATACTGAATTTAATATTTATGAATGAATACCGTTGAAACGGTAACAGATACAAACAAACTTCACATGATACCATGGTTTTTAAAGTACGTTAGAATGGTGCACCCATATTTACCAAAAAATTCACCTTTCTTTCGAAATCCCTCCCCCACACTATTTGTTTTTCATTTCTACGTTCGACTAACAGTAAAACGTATAGCATCGGTAATATCAAATACATGATGAAGTGCTATTCCAAAGAAGAATTTGCCAGAAATATGCTAGAATTATTTCTATATCTCTGTATGCACGCCCGATATGTGCCCACTGCAATGCCATTTGTCTGGTTGGGTTCTTTAATAAGTCTTTTCTCGATAAATATATTCTAAATTTTTGTTCTAGATATATTGTTCAATACATGTTCTTTTAATTTTATTAAATATCTTGTGTTGTATTTGTGTTTTCCTTTTACAGTTTGTGTATTTTTGTTTTCAAGTTGTAAACTTTTCAGATTTAATTATATTAAATTTGAAATTGTTTGTACATTATTGTTGTAAAATTATTGTAGATCTATACAATAATGAGGAAGAGAAGACTGTACTTGTCAAAGAAAACCTGAAAGGGATGGGTTTCGAAAAAATGGCTTTTTCGACAAATATGGGTGCACCATTGTAACATACATTAAAAAGCGTAGGACTTTTATTTGAATTTTTTTATCTGTTATAATTTCAATTATATTTATTCAGAAATATTTAACTCAGTTTTTTTCAGGAGAATGTTTACGCACTTAACAGCTGTATGAGCATGTATATCAAAATCGAAGTGTATCTCTTGGATGCGTTTCCTTGTCAGATGTGAAGTGGAAAACCGTGCACAGTGGAAACGATTTGGAAATTAACAGCATAACAAATAAATCAAGGGTGTGATTCTTGCCAAAATCAGTAGTAATAAACAGAGTTATGGGGTTCATCTATCTACTGAAATCAAAGGCAGGTCTACTTTGACAACAATTTATTGTTGTAAAAATGCAAAAGGAGGACAAAAACACGATTTATAAATGATGTAGTAACTTACCCAACCCAAAGTAGATAAGAGAAAACCCAATTAAATACATCTACTGCACGGCAAACCTCTCAGGGAAGGGGTGGAGAAAAGGATCCGGCCATTAACCTGCACTCCCCAAAGTAAATAAAATACGTGATTCCATATCTGACATGATGATTAAATCGACCTGCTGTGGGGTAAAGGAAATCACATTCAGGAACCCCAAGTGCCTACATCACGAGTGAATCATCAACAAAAAGCATAATTCCTAACGACATGCCAGCCGCGGTGGGCGAGCGGTTCCAGGCGCTTCAGTCCGGAACCGCGCGACTGCTACGGTTGCAGGTTCGAATCCTGCCTCGGGCATGGGTGTGTGATGTCCTTGGGTTAGTTAGGTTGAAGCAGTTCTAAGTTCTAGGGGACTGATGACCTCAGATGTTAAGTCCCATAGTGCTCAGAGCCTAACGACATCCCCTTAACTTTAGAAAGATACGCGCCTGCAACTGTCTCCGTAACTTTCATCCTGCCTGCACCTAGGCAGTGTGAACTTACCGTAATTCACCGTCACGAGAAGTTGTACGGCAACTGCTGCCAGGGGAATGAACGCCAAATCCAGAGCGAAGATGGCCTCCCATCTCCACGTTTCCAAACCTACTCTGAGGTGACAAAAGTCACAGGATACTTCCTAATATCGTGTCGGACTTCCTTTTGCCCAGCGTAGACCAGCAACTCGACGTGGCGTGGACTCATAAAGTCTTTGAAAGTCCCCCGCAGAAATACTGAGCCATTTTGCCTCTATACCCGTCCATAAATGCGGTAGTGTTACCCGCGCAGGATTTTGTGCACTGGGTGATCTTTCAACTATGTACCATAAATGTACGATGGGCAGCCAGATCATTAGCTTCAACTGTCCAAAATATTCTTCAAACCAGTCGCGAACAGTTGTTGTCCAGTGACACGGCACATAAAGATTCCATTGTTGTTTGGAAACATGAAGTCCATGAATGGCTGCATATGGTCTCCAAGTAGCCGAACATAACGATTTCCCCTCAATAATCGATTCAGTTGGACCAGATGTCCCAGTCCATTCCATGCAAATACAGCAAACACCATTATGGAGCCACCACGAGCTTGAATAATGCCGTGTTGACAACTTGGACCCATGGCTTCGTGGGGTCTGCGCGACAACCAAACCTCATCATCAGCTCTTATCAAATAAAATTAGGACTTACCTGACCAGGCCACTGTTTTCCAGTAGTCTGGGGACTGGCCACACTCCCAGGAGAGGCGCTGCACGCGAGGTCGTGATGTTAGCAGATGCACTCGTGTCTGTCGCCTGCTGCCATAGCCCATAATCCACATTTCGCCGCACTGTCCTAACGGAAACATTTGTCGTACTCCCCAGATTTATTTCTGTGATTGTTTCAAGCTGTGTTGCTTGCCTGTTGGCACTGACAACACTATGCTAAGGCCGTTGCTCTCGGTCGTTAAGTGAAGGCCGTCGGGCACTGCGGTGTCCGTGGTGAGAGGTAATGCCTGAAATATGGCATTCTCGGCACACTCTTGACACTGTGGATCTCGGAATATTAAATTCCCTAACGATTTCTGAAGTGGAATACGCCATGAGTTAAGCTCCAACTACCATTCCACGTTCAAGATCTGTTAATTCCCGTCGACCATAATCACGTCGGAAACCTTCAGTGTAAGTCAACTATCTCTTCCTGAGACCATGAACTACGAACAAGTGTCTGCAAAGCGACGCTTCTCCGAGTTCTCCCTGGAGAAGCCATCAAAAGAACACCTGTTTGCTGATCTGATCAGAGCGTTGGACGCATTTCCAATGGCATGGTGTGCCCTCTCTCCTGCGAAAAGTTTATTTTACCCGCTAGCCAATCTCTTATTTATTCAAGTGAAACAAAATCCTAATAACTTAGTATGAAACTCCTGCTCTCGAGAAAAGCTGCGGCTCAGACCATTGCAAACAACAAACGCTTGTTCTTCTCGGAGAACGGCGTCCCATCTGTCTTCCTCTTTTAGACTCTATCCAGTCATCGTGTGCATCTCCAGTAATCATGTCAACAACATCCGAGGCCTGCCGACAGAAAGTCAAGTCAGTTTTTTTTTTTCAAAACGGGCCTAACATTCCACAAGCTCTCCATTCCCAAGGCCCTGGCAAGATGTTCGTCGTTCCAGTCGCCTGTACTCTGTTCCTTTATAACCAGTTATAAGTAGGCTGTTTAGGTTTTTATGTTGGTAACGCCACGTAGCGCTCTGTATGAAAATCACTGACTGTGCTGTGTGCAGTCTGTGGCTGGTTTGCATTGTTGGAATTTTTGCTATTGTAGTGTTGGGCAGTCGGATGTGAACAGCGCGTAGCGTTGCGCAGTTGGATGTGGGGATGTGGTGGATGTGGGGAGAGAGATGGCAGAATTTTGAGAGCGGACGATCTGGACATGTGTCCATCAGAAAGAGTAAATTTGTAATACTGTATATCATGAACTTATATATATATATATATATATATATATATATATATATATATATATATATATGATAACTTCTGAATATTATTAAGGTAAATACATTGTTTATTCTGTATCGTCCGCCCCCGGTAGCTGAGTGCTGCCGACACGGTAGCTCAGCGTGTTTGGTCAGAGAGCCGGTTGGCCTCTGTAATAAAAAACTGAGTGGAAGGATCAACCACCGAACTTGAACAGGATGTCTTACGACGTCCGCAACGACCAAACACAACGATCAATAACGAAAAAAAAAAAAAGTGGTCAGCGCGGTAGACTGTCAATCCTAAGGGCCCGCGTTCGATTCCCGGCTGGGTCGGAGATTTTCTCCGCTCAGGGACTGGGTGTTGTGTTGTCCTAATCATCATCATTTCATCCCCATCGACGCGCAAGTCGCCGAAGTGGCGTCAAATCGAAAGACTTGCAACAAAATCTTTCATTTGCTAACTATGCCTATCAGTAGTTAGTGCCTTCAGTAGTTAGAATCTTTTATTTAGCTGGCAGTATTGGCTCTCGCTGTACTGCAGTAGTTCGAGTAACGAAGATTTTTGTGAGGTAAGTCATTCATGAAAGGTATAGGTTATTGTTAGTCAGGGCCATTCTTTTGTAGGGATTATTGAAAGTCAGACTGCGTTGCGCTAAAAATATTGTGTGTCAGTTTAGTGTTGATCAGAATATATAAAGAGTGAGATGTCTGAGTACGTTCAGTTCTGCTCAGCTGTTTGAAAATCAAATAACGTTCGGTTCAATAGGACACTGCATAAAAAAACGCAGAAGACTCCCACAATTGCAGCTAATTTTTTTATTCATGTTGCTAAGAGCCATTTGGGTGCCGCTAAACCAAACTCCTGGCTAGTTTCTCCAAAAGAAGTCTTCCAGCTGCACCACGGCTGTCTACGCTACACAGTGGTCAGCGACGACCGACCTCCGGGCCAGAAATCAGAATGGCTTGGAGGCATGGAGGAGACGTTCTTGCCACGCAGCACGACTCTTAGAACTTGAGTTCAGGCTGTCATTTGAGAGATTGCTCCCTCTGACTGGCATGACACCCGTGCTACCATGGCTCGCTAAGATTCGGCTAAAAGACCTGCCTAGTACCACATGCAGACAAAATACACAGTTAATCGGGTTTATATAGTTATAGGGCTGTCTAATCAGTACAGAAAACGAATTCAGAGAAAATGAAAGAAACGCGAAAGTAATGAAGGTAGTAGAAATGAGAACAGCGAGAAACTCAACATTATTGGTGATCACGATGTAGATGAAGTTAAGGAATTCTGCTAGTTAGGCAGTAAAATAATCCATGACGGATGGGGAATGGAGGACATAAAAATCAGACTAGCCCTAGCAGATAGGGTATTCCTGGTTAACAAAAGTCTGCTAGTATCAGTTGAGCAGTGAAGTGCCTGATTGTGGGCCGTCGATTACCTAAGTCACAACTTTGTGCGACCGGTCGACGTGAGGGGGATTGGATAGGTTTGCGAGAGCTTCTTGGATGATGACAGACGCTTCGCCCAACGACTCATCGTGCTTTTTTTCACTGCCAGATCTCCATTGATATTCTGCAAGCGTCTACGTACATCTGCGATGCTCTGGTCCTACAATGCTTGCAGTGTACCCCATTACATACGCATTTTGAAGGCTACGTATAGGGCCGACACCTATCGAAACTTCATGAAAGTACAGGGGCTGAAGCGGGAATATTCCACAGTGTCCCACAACAAATTCCGTATTTTTTCAACCGAAACGGGCCGAGAAAAAGCAGTGCTGCGCTACTTATGTACGTCCCTCGTAGTTTGAGCAGTTAACTCTGCTTAGTACGATTAGCTAAAAAGAAATCCAGGTGCATAGTTTTACGAGCTTGTTGAATACCATGCCTGAACGCCAGGCGTTGGACAGCGGAGTTGGTGCTAGGACGGCAGACTGGAAGTCTGCTCGTATTGATTTCGAATCTCATCTTTTTTTCTGTTTTTAAGGATGTACTTGGATATGTGCTGTGATAGCGTCTGATTTCCTACCTCTCTCTTGTTACAGGTAGCGTAATTCACGAGGCGTTTATGCAGGAGAAAACGCAATGTGGTTTGTGGTTTCATGAAACACGTTCGCCTCTAACGGCTCAGCTACAGTTCCAAACTGCTTGTGCTCAATATCCGCCAGACATGAAGAGCATCAAAGGGTGGTATGAAAAGTTTAGAGAGATTGGCAGTGTTGGTAACGAGGCAAGAAGCGGTAGACCTGGAGCGGGGCCAACGAGATATACGGGCCCTGCAACGAACTTGTGACGTCACACTATTAGGCTTGTCCACCACACGTCAGGAATGCTCGGCTGCGTGTAGAGCCCACAGGATATCAATGTTTAATCGAAAAGGTACCAACTAAAGGTCTTCATTTTCTTACGTGCTACCGACAACTTGCGTGCATTTAAACGTTCAGTCAATAATTCGTCTGAGTAGTTACTCGCTCCACGCCAGAGACGGCTGCTGGCACTTGTTAATACCTGCAGTGTCACGTGATGTGACGTAAGCACCATGGCCTGTCTATTTCGTGTGCCTCGCTGGAGCGAGTGACGTCACTGTTGATACGGTGCGTACATCATTTCAACGCACTCCGCGGATATCGGCCATTTGTGTTTCCAGAGAAAAGAGCTTACCTACAAGGACTGTGGTGAAGATTTTACACACAAGTGGCTGCATTTCCTTCCATACAAAGCGCGATTGCTGCAAGCTATGCGGCTACATGAGGGGCCCAAAAATTCTTATTTGGTAGGAACACGCTGGAACGAACTCATACTGACAGTGAATACCTTAACAGAGTGACCTTTCACATATCACGGAAAGCAAACAAGCATAACGTCTAGTCCTGGGAGTCGGATAAGCCACATATCGTGATATAGTGGCACAACAGATAAGTGTGGCTTATGCGTGTAGACTTAGAGAAAGCTTTTGACAATGTTGACTGGAATACTCTCTTTCAAATTCTGAAGGTGGCAGGGGTAAAATACAGGGAGCGAAAGGTTATTTACAATTTGTACAGAAACCAGATGGCAGTTATAAGAGTCGTGTTGCATGAAATGGAAGCAGTGGCTGGGAAGGGAGTGAGACAGGGTTGTAACCTATCCCCGATGTTATTCAATCTGTATATTGAGCAAGCAGTAAAGGAAACAAAAGAAAAATTCGGAGTAGAAATTAAAATCCATGGAGAAGAAGTAAAAACTTTGAGGTTCGTCGATGACATTGTAATTCTGTCAGAGACAGCAAAGGACTTGGAAGAGCAGTTGAACGGAATGGACAGTCTCTTGAAAGGAGGATATAAGATGAATATCAACAAAAACAAAACTAGGATAACGGAACGTCTCTTGAAAGGAGGATATAAGATGAATATCAACAAAAACAAAACGAGGATAACGGAACGTAGTCGAATTAAATCGGGTGATGCTAAGGATATTAGATTAGGAAATGAGACGCTTAAAGTAGTAAATGAGTTTTGCTATTTGTGGAGCAAAATAACTGATGATGGTCGAAGTAGAGAGGACATAAAATGTAGACTGGGAATGGCAAGGAAAGCGTTTCTGAAGAAGATAAATTTGTTAAGTGTCAGGAAGTCGTTTCTGAAAATATTTGTATGGAGTGTGGCCATGTATGGAAGTGAAACGTGGACGATAAATAGTTTAGACAAGAAGAGAATAGAAGCTTTCGAAATGTGATGCTACAGAAAAATGCTGAAGATTAGATGCGTAGATCACATAACTAATGAGGAGCTATTTAATAGAATCAGGGAGAAGAGAAATTTGTGGCATACGTTGACTAGAAGAAGGGATCGGTTGGTAGGACATGTTCTGAGGCATCAAGGGATCACCAATTTAGTATTGGAGGGCAGCGCGGAGGGTAAAAATCGTAGAGGGAGACCAAGAGATGAATACACTAAGCAGATTCAGAAGGATGTAGGTTGCAGTTGGTACTGGGAGATGAAGCTTGCACGGGATAGAGTAGCATGGAGAGCTGCATCAAACCAGTCTCTGGACTGAAGACCACAACAACAACAACATGCATGTTGCAGTTGACAACGTTCTGTATTCTTTACATTGTTTCTACTTTACTATCACCCGTTTGTGCTGTTTTCTGGCGAAATACACGCAACCTTGCAAAATTTCCGTTTGTAGCTTTAATTTTAGACACCAGTGTAATTACAAATTAACAATTTTCGGACTTTTCCCTTTACTTGTCCTGTGAAAGCTTGCATCTTGTCAAATTTCGTGATTCTACGAGAAGTACCCTGCAAGTTTTAATGAGTGAGTTTGCGACTGTTAACATGTTAGATACAAATGGCGGTCTCTTCTGACTGCATCGACTTAGAAGCTTCAATTTTGCACATCGCCAAGGGACTGTAGACTTGAGTACGTGACACATATATCGACTTGATACGTCTAGCCGTTTCTTAGAAAGAAGGTTTTCTAACAGTCGGACAGACATACAGACAGAGGGACAACAAATTGACCCTATAAGCGTTCGTTTTTACCAACTGAGGTACGGAACCATAAAAATTACAAAAATCCGTTGGCCATGTGGTCTCCTTGGGAGCATGTGCTACAGTCGTGCGAAAGAAGAGCTAAATCGGTTACCCGCTGGGTGTCTTCTAGCCTTTCGAGCAACGGCAGCTAATTTAGCCCTCGCACATGGCAACGCAATGTCAGCAGCTGCGCGTAGGCGGGGTCACCAGCCTCCCTGCTGGAGTATCGATCTGCCCGCCCACAACCTGCTGCCCCGCCCTGGACTCCAGCCTCCAGCTTCTAGCAGTCTCCAGAGCCCGCCGCGCCGTTCCGGCCTTCTCTCTCTCTTTGCTGCCACGCCCCATGTTCTCTAGCACGTCTCCTCCACCGTCTGATGGTTGCCAGACAGAAAACTGGATAGCTCCGAAACTTTTCCCTTTGGTGCTGCAATTGCAGAAATAGCACAGCGTTGGCATCTCAATGGTACTGACTTTCCTTTGGTAAACGTATAGATACTCCTATGACTCAGTACTTCACGCGCTAATTTAGTAAATATGTTGTCTGCAGTATCCTTGTCCCCACTGTAGAGTATTGTACTGTAAGAAGCAAGGGAGAGAATGTTATCATGGGTGGCCGGTACTCTCTTTCTACGACACAAAAGCCCATGTGAATTAACATGGTTCTTTATTTACAAGAACAGGAAGCTATTTGCCTTGACTAGAGTTCATGTGTGGTACAAGCTCAGTAACAATAGTCATCTTGTAGGCAACATCGGTTGCAGTAATGCGATGTGAACTGACAGACACCAACCGGAATGTCAGTGCGTTAGTCTGAGTGACTGAGACCCTTCGGTCAGCGACGGCGGCCTAACTACTTGCGGTCGAGAGGGCGTTGGCGGCGTGTTGCTTGCGAGTCTGCCCCTGGCCCCTCTTGTGATAGACATGCTTGACCGACCGCCTACGATCGATCTTCGCGCTACATCTTTGCCGACCGGTGTGCTGGCGACAGCTTACGCCAGCACATTACTCATTCCTAAAGCTACGTCTACACCTATGCTCCGCAAGCCGCCTTTGTTGTGTGGCGTAGGGTACTTCGTACACCGGTGTCACTCCCTCCTTTGCTGTTCCAGTCGCGAATTGTGTGTGGGAAGAACGACAGTTGGTAATCCTTCGAATCTCTCTGATTTCACCTGCACACTCTTTTCGCTAGGTGCATGTGGGAGGGAGCAACATACTGGTTTTCTCTGCCAGGAAAGCACACTCTCGAAATTACAATAGTAAAACACACCGTTATGCACCACACCTCTCTTGCAGTGTCTGTCACTGGAGTCAGATAAGCATCGCCGTAACGCTTTCGCATTTACTAAATGAATGTGTAACGAAACGCGCGGCCCTTCTTTGGAACTTTTCTGGACCATGCGGGATTAGCTAAGCGGTCAGGGGCGCTGAAGTCATGGACTGTGCGGCTGGTCCCAGCGGAGATTCGAGTCCTCCCTGGGGCATGGGTGTGTGTGTTTGTCCTTAGGATGATTTAGGTTAAGTAGTGTGTAAGCTTAGAGTCTGATGACCTTCGCAGTTAAGTACCATAAGATTTCACGCACATTTGAACATTGTTGAACTTTTCTGTTTCCTTCATCAGTCCGATCTGGTATGGATCCCATACTAACGAGAAACACGTAATTCTCGATCGAGGGTTTTGTAAGCTACGCCCGTTGCGGTTGGACTACACTTCTTGAGAAATCTTTCTAAGAATTACGGCCTGCCGTCTGCCTTCCCTACGATTTATTTTATGTGGCCGTTCCACTTTAAATCGATCCATACGCGTATTCTCAGACATGTAAAGGATGTGACTATTTCGAGTGATTGTTAGGAAATCGTGTGCACATACAATAGCAGGCATCCACATCTATTTACTCGATATAAGTTACATTTACTTACACTAGTGGCCATTAAAATTGCTACACCAAGAAGAAATGCAGATGATAAACTGGTGTTCATTGGACAAATATATTATACTAGAACTGACATGTGATTACATTTTCACGCAATTTGGTGCATAGATCCCGAGAAATCAGTACCCAGAACAACCGCCTCTGGCCGTAATAACAGTCTTGATACGCCTGGGCATTGAGTCAAACAGAGCTTGGATGGCGTGTACAGGTACAGCAGCCCATGCAGCTTCAACACGATACCACAGTTCATCAAGAGAAGTCACTGGTGTATAGTGACTAGCCAGTTGCTCGGCCATCATTGACCAGACGTTTTCAATTGGTGAGCGATCTGGAGAATGTGCTTGCCAGGGCAACAGTCGAACATTTTCTGTATCCAGAAAGGCCCGTACAGGACCTGCAACATGCAGTCGTGCATTATACTGCTGAACTGTATGGTTTTCGCAGGGATCGAATGAAGGGTAGAGCGACGGGTCGTAACACATCTGAAATGTAACGTCCACTGTTCAAAGTGCCGTCAATGCGAACAAGAGGTGACCAAGACGTGTAACTAATGCCACCCCATACCACCACGCCGGGTGATACGCCAGTATGGCGATGACGAATACACGCTTCCAATGTGGGTTCACCGCGATGTCGCCAAACACGGATGCGACCATAATGATGCTGTAAACAGAACCTGGATTCATCCGAAAAAATGACGTTTTGCCATTCGTGCACCCAGGTTCGTCGTTGAGTACACCATCGCAGGCGCTCCTGTCTGTGATGCAGCGTCAAGGGTAGCCGCAGCCATGGTCTCCAATTTGATAGTCCATGCTGCTGCAAACGTCTTCGAACTGCTCGTGCAGAAGGTTTTTGTCTTGCAAACGTCCCCATCTGTTGACTCAGGGATCGAGACGTGGCTGCACGATCCGTTACAGCCATGCGGGTAAGATGCCTGTCATCTCGACTGCTAGTGATACGAGGCCGTTGGGATCCAGTACGGTATTCCGTATTACCCTCCTGAACTCACCGATTCCATATTCTGCTAACAGTCATTGGATCTCGAACAACGCGAGCAGAAATGTAGCGATACGATAAACCGCAATCGCGATAGGCTACAATCCGACGTCGGAACGTGATGGTACGCATTTCTCCTCCTTACACGAGGCATCACAGCAACGTTTCACCAGGCAACGCCGGTCAACTGCTGTTTGTGTATGAGAAATCGG
The DNA here is from genome assembly GCF_023898315.1 of Schistocerca nitens. NCBI lineage: Eukaryota > Metazoa > Arthropoda > Insecta > Orthoptera > Acrididae > Schistocerca > Schistocerca nitens. The sequence goes on from NC_064617.1 coordinate 96,658,456, forward strand.
TTGGAAACTTTCCTCATGTCAGCACGTATTAGGTGTCGCCACCGGCGCCAACCTTGTGTGAATGCTCTGAGAAGCTAATCATTTGCATATCACAGCAGCTTCTTCCTGTCAGTTAAATTTAGCGTCTGTAACACGTCATCTTCGTGGTGTAGCAATTTTAATGCCCAGTAGTGTATGTTGAGAGCCAACTGAAAACCAGCCGTTAATCCTCTGCAGGTCTTCCTGCTTTTCGCTACAGTTTTTCTAGCGTTGCGACTTCCCTGTATACAAAAGCTTCATCCGCGAAAAGCCTCATTGAACGTTCGACGTTATTTGCTATGTCATTTACAGGGTGTTTCAAAAATGACCGGTATATTTGAAACGGCAATAAAAACTAAACGAGCAGCGATAGAAATACACCGTTTGTTGCAATATGCTTGGGACAACAGTACATTTTCAGGCGGACAAACTTTCGAAATTACAGTAGTTACAATTTTCAACAACAGATGGCGCTGCAAGTGATGTGAAAGATAGAGAAGACAACGCAGTCTGTGGGTGCGCCATTCTGTACGTCGTCTTTCTGCTGTAAGCGTGTGCTGTTCACAACGTGCAAGTGTGCTGTAGACAACATGGTTTATTCCTTAGAACAGAGGATTTTTCTGGTGTTGGAATTCCACCGCCTAGAACACAGTGTTGTTGCAACAAGACGAAGTTTTCAACGGAGGTTTAATGTAACCAAAGGACCGAAAAGCGATACAATAAAGGATATGTTTGAAAAATTTCAACGGACTGGGAACGTGACGGATGAACGTGCTGGAAAGGTAGGGCGACCGCGTACGGCAACCACAGAGGGCAACGCGCAGCTAGTGCAGCAGGTGATCCAACAGCGGCCTCGGGTTTCCGTTCGCCGTGTTGCAGCTGCGGTCCAAATGACGCCAACGTCCACGTATCGTCTCATGCGCCAGAGTTTACACCTCTATCCATATAAAATTCAAACGCGGCAACCCCTCAGCGCCGCTACCATTGCTGCACGAGAGACATTCGCTAACGATATAGTGCACAGGATTGATGACGGCGATATGCATGTGGGCAGCATTTGGTTTACTGACGAAGCTTATTTTTACCTGGACGGCTTCGTCAATAAACAGAACTGGCGCATATGGGGAACCGAAAAGCCCCATGTTGCAGTCCCATCGTCCCTGCATCCTCAAAAAGTACTGGTCTGGGCCGCCATTTCTTCCAAAGGAATCATTGGCCCATTTTTCAGATCCGAAACGATTACTGCATCACGCTATCTGGACATTCTTCGTGAATTTGTGGCGGTACAAACTGCCTTAGACGACACCGCGAACACCTCGTGGTTTATGCAAGATGGTGCCCGGCCACATCGCACGGCCGACGTCTTTAATTTCCTGAATGAATATTTCGATGTTCGTGTGATTGCTTTGGGCTATCCGAAACATACAGGAGGCGGCGTGGATTGGCCTCCCTATTCGCCAGACATGAACCCCTGTGACTTCTTTCTGTGGGGACACTTGAAAGACCAGGTGTACCGCCAGAATCCAGAAACAATTGAACAGCTGAAGCAGTACATCTCATCTGCATGTGAAGCCATTCCGCCAGACACGTTGTCAAAGGTTTCGGGTAATTTCATTCAGAGACTACGCCATATTATTGCTACGCATGGTGGATATGTGGAAATTATCGTACTATAGAGTTTCCCAGACCGCAGCGCCATCTGTTGTTGAAAATTGTAACTACTGTAATTTCGAAAGTTTGTCTGCCTGCAAATGTACTGTTGTCCCAAGCATATTGCAACAAACGGTGTATTTCTATCGCTGCTCGTTTAGTTTTTATTGCCGTTTCAAATATACCGGTCATTTTTGAATCACCCTGTATATACGGAGTATGGAAAAACAATTTGACTAAAAGTGTTGCCTCGAAAAATAGCATAAAAAAAGGAATTTGAGTATAAAAGGAAAAGTAATTCACAGAAAATATATGCATAAATAAAATGTTTGGACTAGCTAATCATCAACGGTGAGAACTTAAAGCATCACATACATGTACTTAGCTCACCTACCACATAGCCCTTCTTTAGAAATGGAAACAACCATATGCCCATGTTTCATGTTACATCATCTCTTAAAAATGTCAGAGTAAATAAAAATGAGTCTGCCCTTGTACACAAACTTACCATCACTTAATTAACGTGAGTATGCCGCAGCAAATGTCCAAACTGACCACCGTTTTCACACTGGCACAGAAGATAGCGGCGATGCAGTGACTGGCGTGTTCCCGGAAATACACCAGGAGCACTCTGAATCTCTTCTGCTGCTGCCATAATGCAAGCCACAAAGTCCTGTTCGTCATCTTCTGGTGTTGCATACACGCTGTCTCTCATCGTACCCCACAGGTAAAAATGTAGCGGTGTTAAGTCTGGCGAATGTGGATGCGGCGCGCTGTTCCACTGTGTCCGACCCATCTGTCAGCAAATGTTCTGTGTAGGTGATCTAGGACAGTACGTGCAAGATATGGAGTTGCGCTGTCATGTTGGAAACAAAGGTTCTGCCTAATTTCAGGAGTGTAGGAATGCTTGTTGCAGAAACACAAGGTACGTGTGAGCATTCAATCTTTGAGGTAAAATGTAGGGGCCAATCAGCGAGTCATTCACAACTCCAGCCCGTATGTATACAGTGCGATTTTTCCCACTGTGTACAAACTCGAGGGATTGATCGATGAGAGAATACGGAACGAAAAAGGTCTAATGAACTTATGTCTGGAAATGCATGGTTTCCATGGTAGAGACCATTTAATGAGCCATACATTGTTACAGCATACCTCGCTGTCAGTCGTGATCACACACCCTATTAAACAGCACTGCTCGCCTTTTTTTAATGTCCAGGGCACCATGTTTAAACGCGGTGACTTAAGTGTGATTATTATCTTTGAATAAATGTGTCATTTCGGCTCATCTCATTGCTCCTTTCCGGTTTGGTTCATCTCATTGCTCCTTTCATTTAGTTACGTTCTACATTATACAGTGAAGTGCCGTAGAACTGGTACACCCACTTAATATCGTGTCGACCCCTCGCGAGCACGCAGAAGTGCCGCAACACGACGTGGCATGGACTCGACTAATGTCTGAAGTAGTGTTGGAGGGAACTGACTCCATGAATCCGACAGGACTGTCCATAAATCCGTAAGAGTACGTGGGGTGGAGACTTCTGAATAGCGCGTTGCAAGGCATCCCATATACGCTCAATAATGTCTGCAGAGTTAGGTGGCCAGCGGAAGTGTTTTAACTGAGAAGCGTGTTCCTGGAGTCACTCTGTAGAAATTCTGGACGTGAGGGTCTTGCTGGAATTGCCCAAGTCCGTCGGAATGCACAATGGCAATGAATGGATGCACGTGATCAGAGAGGATGCTCACTTATGTGTCACCTTTGAGAGTCGTATCTAGGCGTTGATACGCCCGTATCACTTGAACTGCACACGCTCCACACCATTACAGAGCCTCCGCCAGCTTGAACAGTCCTCTGCTAACATGCAGGGTCCATGGAAACATGACATTGTCTCCATACCCGTATACGTCCATTCGCACGATACAATTTGAAACGAGACTCGTTTAACCAGGCAACGTGTTTCCTGTCATCAACAGTCCAATGTCGGAGTCGACGGTCCCAGGCGAAGCTTTGTGTCGTGCAGTCGTCAAGGGAACGCGAGTAGGCCTTCGACTCCGAAAGCCCATATCGATGATGTTTCTTTGAATGGTTCACTTGTTGATGGCGCAGCACCGAAATCTGCAGCAATCTGAGCAAGGGTTGCACTTCTGTCAATTTGAACGATTCTCTTCAGCCGTCGTTGGTTCCGTTGTTGCAGGATCTTTTTCCGGCCGCAACGATGTCGGAGATTTAATGTTTTACCGGATTCCTGATATTCACAGTACATTCGTGAAGTGGTCGTACGGGAAAGTCCGCACTCAATCGCTACCTCGGAGATGCAGTGTCCAAACGCTTGTGCGCCGACTTTAATACATCTACATCTACATCTACATCCATACTCCGCAAGCCACCTGACGGTGTGTGGCGGAGGGTACCCTGAGTACCTCTATCGGTTCTCCCTTCTATTCCAGTCTCGTATTGTTCGTGGAAAGAAGGATTGTCTGTATGCTTCTGTGTGGGCTCTAATCTCTCTGATTTTATCCTCATGGTCTCTTCGCGAGATATACGTAGGAGGGAGCAATATACTGCTGGACTCTTCGGTGAAGGTATGTTCTCGAAACTTTAACAAAAGCCCGTACCGAGCTACTGAGCGTCTCTCCTGCAGAGTCTTCCACTGGAATTTATCTATCATCTCCGTAACGCTTGGATCTTCTCTATCTCTTCTATCAACCCTATCTGGTACGGATCCCACACCGCTGAGCAGTATTCAAGCAGTGGGCGAACAAGCGTACTGTAACCTACTTCCTTTGTTATCGGATTGCATTTCCTTAGGATTCTTCCAATGAATCTCAGTCTGGCATCTGCTTTACCGACGATCAACTTTATATGATCATTCCATTTTAAATCACTCCTAATGCGTACTCCCAGATAATTTATGGAATTAACTGCTTCCAGTTGCTGACCTGCCATTTTGTAGCTAAATGATAAGGGATCTATCTTTCTATGTATTCGCAGCACATTACACTTGTCTACATTGAGATTCAATTGCCATTCCCTGCACCATGCGTCAATTCGCTGCAGATCCTCCTGCATTCCGGACCATTTTCCATTGTTACAACCTCTCGATACACCACAGCATCATCTGCAAAAAGCCTCAGTGAACTTCCGATGTCATCCACCAGGTCATTTATGTATATTGTGAACAGCAACGGTCCCATGACACTCCCCTGTGGCACACCTGAAATCACTCTTACTTCGGAAGACTTCTCTCCATTGAGAATGACATGCTGCGTTCTGTTATCTAGGAACTCCACGTTCAAACCCACTTAAATCTTGATAATCTGCCATTGTTGCAGCAGTAAGCGGTCTAACAACTGCGCCAGATACTTATTGTCTTACATAGGCGTTGCCGACCGCAACATATTTGAATACGCACGCCTACATCAGTTTCTTTGGCGCGACAGTGCACTATGCACTCTGCATGGTCAAAGTTTCATCGAGCTGTATTACTTGGAACTATCAAGCGAAAGTTACTTTCCTCCTTACGTTTTGCACACGAATGTAGTATATTTATGCTGTTCTTAATACTTCAACAGCATGAGGAATGTGCAGATTCCGTCGGTGATTCTTCTCAACAGTAAAGTAGCGATATTGGCCGCGGCCGAAGTGGCCGTGCGGTTAAAGGCGCTGCAGTCTGGAACCGCAAGACCGCCACGGTCGCAGGTTCGAATCCTGCCTCGGGCATGGATGTTTGTGATGTCCTTAGGTTAGTTAGGTTTAACTAGTTCTAAGTTCTAGGGGACTAATGACCTCAGCAGTTGAGTCCCATAGTGCTCAGAGCCATTTGATATTTGCCGCTGTCTGCATACGCAAGTCACGTGTGTGTCTCAGTTCCAAAAGTGCGAGTCTTTTGTAACCAGTCACTGGAAAAAATGATTATCGAAGATTTTCTGTGTGAGATTTTCATCCTTTTACCTCCGAGTACGAGGGTAATTAAACTATCGTCTGCTCAATTTACAGCAGGTGTATGCGTGAATACGTATACCGTGTTGAAGAGATTGAACTTCACGTTTGTGCACGCAGTTTGGTTGTCAGCATTACGACAAACCCTCGCCACACACCACCGTGTGAGGATAGCTGGTGGAGACAAAGTGCACGTCGCATTTATTGATCAGCCTGCTGCACCGCGCTTCCGGCGTTCCTCGCACCGATGCAGGGCTAAACGCCGCGCTTCTGATTGAGAGTTCTGTGCTTTGAGTATCGCTCCAGACACAACGGTATTTCATCCTAAGCCGTGGCGATACTAGGGTACTGGGAAAGTGGCGTGACACACTCTGTTACGTCACTTACGTTACTGGACACACGTGTTATTGCTATGTTCAGTGCCCGTACTGCGACAAAAATCTGTCTGATGGTTAGAAGAGATAACATAGGAGTGTTGCAACTCACGTATATACATGACGTGACAAAGTCATGCGATAGCGATATGCAACTACAGGGTGGCGCACGAAATGTGTTACCATTTTGTTTTTGAATATAAACTTTATTGTCAATACAATCTGACAGGAACATTTACTACAATGAAGAGCCGTCCGTGGAATGCTCAATATGTCCACCATTTCGTTTCCTAACTTCCTTCAAACGAACACTGAAGTTAAAAGATTACCCTACAGCACATGTCATCCGTAATTTCAGTGCAAGCTTGAAGAATAAGTCTTCTGAGCTCCATTAAATCACGTGGACGTTTCGGGAAAATTTTTTCCTTTAGGTACCCCCAAAGAAAAAAGTCACATGGATTGAGGTCTGGACTATTGGGGGGGGGGGGGGGGGCAATTTTGTCCGTCATTGAAGCGACCTGGAAACCTGAGTGAAATGATCCGCATGTCGAAATGGTCGTGTAAAAACTCGAACACAGTGTCTGCACTATGTGGCCTTGCTCCATCTTGCATGAACCACTGCGTGTTGAAGGGCAAGGCAGTAGCAAGAAGGTGTGGGATGAAGCTCTTGCGAAGCATGCTCAAATAACGCCCGCTGTTCACAGTTTCTTCAAACAAAAAGGGTCCAATAAGTTCGTGGCTGGAAATTGCTGCCCACGCTGTAATCCTCGGAGCATAATGTTGTCGTTCGTAACAAACTTGTGGGTTTTCAGTGGCCCAAAAGCGTACATTTTGTTTGTTAACCACACCGTCTAAATGAAAATGCGCCTCGTCTGAAAACCAAACGTTGTTGAGAGTTTCTTCCCTATCCTCCGCCCACTGAGCAAACAGTAGTCCCTGCTGCTTGTGTTCTTCAGTGGGCTTCTGTGCACAGGTCATCTTCTATGGGTACATATGGAGGTCAGTTTTAAGAATGCGTTGAACGGAGCGTCTGGATATTCCCAGCTGCGCTGCTGCCTTTCTACACGATTTCCCGGGGCTTCTCTGCACAGCAACTCGTACCGCTTCAATATTCTCCAGCGAACAAACAGGCTTAGGCCGAGGTCGCTTCGCTTCCAATACTGTTCCTTCCTGTACAAAATTTATCGTACAACCTGTGGATGGTCCTCTTGCAAGGGACCCATTGCGTGTTAAACTGTTGTCAAAAACGCCTCTGAGTCACAACAAGGCTTTTCGTTTCATGAAAATTAACACAATTGCCGATCGTTGCTGTGTCGTGAGTCTTCCATTGTCAGCCATTGCTGCTTACTATTTTAGTCTCCCAGCGGCTGTATCGTGAATTACACGTCACTTCGTAACTCATTTGTTTTTCCAAGCTCTGTTGGTACTGCTGTAGAGATCCCAGCGGGATATCTAATGTGCCTCGTAAATTGTGAAAGAAACAATTGGTAACACATTTCGTGCGCCACCCTGTATATAGATGGCAGTAGTACCGCGTACAAAACGTACAAAAGAGCAGTGTATTGGCAGAACTGCCATTTGTACTCAAGTGATCCATACGAAAAGGTTTCCGTCGTGATAATGGCCGCACGACGAGAATTAAGAGATTTTGAACGCGGAATGGTAGTTGCAGCTAGACACATGAGATATTCCATTTCGGAAGTCTTAGAGAATTTAATGTTCCGAGAGATCTACAGTGTCAAGAGTGTGGCGAGAATACCACATTTCAGACATTACCTCTCACCATGGGTAGCACAGTCGCCGACGGCTTTCACTTAACGACCGAGAACAGCGGCGTTTGCGTATTGTTTTCAGTGCTAACAGACAAGCAACACTGTGTCAGATAACCGCAGAAATAAATGTGGGACGTACAACGTACGTATCCGTTAGGGCAGGACGACAAATCTGGCATTAATGGGCTATGGTAGCAGACGACAGACATGAGTGCCTACGGCGCCACTCCTGACCTCGCACCATATCGGTTGAACCCTAGACGACCGGAAAACCAAGTCCTGGTCAGATGAGTCCCGATTTTAATTGGTAACAGGTGGCGGTATGGTCTGTGTGTGGTACAAACCCCACGAAACCATGGGCGCAAGTTGTTAACAAGGCGCAGCGCAAGCTGATGGTGGCTCCGTAATGGTGTGGGTGATGTTTACACGGATCGACTGGGTCCTCGGTTTGTTCTGCTACTAGGAGACTATTTGCAGCCAGCCATTCATTTACGTTATGTTACCAAACAACGATGGTATTCTTTTGGATGAGAACACGCCATTTCACCGGGCCACGGTTGATGTAAATACCATTCTGGACAATTCGAGCGAATGAGTAAGCCCCCAAGACAGCTCGACATGAATTCCATCGAAGATATACGGGACGGAATTGAGAGGTCAGTTCGTACAGAAAATCCTGCAACGGCAACACCTTCGCAATTACGCACGGCTGTAAAGGCAGCATGGCTAAGTATTTGTGCAGGAAAACTTCCAGTGACTTATGAAGTCCATGTCTCTACGAGCTGCTGAACTACGTCGCGCGAAAGAGGCCTTACATGTATTAGGGGACATTCCATGACTTTACTCATGTCAGTCGAATGCCTCAGCCAAGTACACATCCCTCTGTAATGAGCAAATGATCACTACATGCCTCGAAAGACGGATAGTATAAAAGCAGTGTTGTCAGTGTAGAGCTATTGGCGACAGAATGGGTTGGTCAGCAGAGCTACATCTACATCTACATCTACATCCGTACTCCGCAAGCCACCTGACGGTGTGAGGCGGAGGGTACCTTGAGTACTTCTATCGGTTCTCCCTTCTATTCCAGTCTCGTTCGTGGAAAGAAAGATTGTCGGTATGCCTCTGTGTGGGCTCTAATCTCTCTGATTTTATCCTCATGGTCTCTTCGCGAGATATACGTAAGAGGGAGCAATATACTGCTTGACTCTTCGGTAAAGGTATGTTCTCGAAACTTTAACAGAAGCCCGTACCGAGCTACTGAGTGCCTTTCCTGCAGAGTCTTCCACTGGAGTTTATCTGTCATCTCCGTAACGCTTTCGCGATTATTAAATGATCCTGTAACGAAGCGCGCTGCTCTCCGTTGGATCTTCTCTATCTCTTCTATCAACCCTATCTGGTACGGATCCCACACTGTTGAGCAGTATTCAAGCAGTGGGCGAACAAGCGTACTGTAACCTACTTCCTTTGTTTTCGGATTGCATTTCCTTAGGATTCTTCCAATAAATCTCAGTCTGGCATCTGCTTTACCGACGATCAACTTTATATGATCATTCCATTTTAAATCACTCCTAATGCGTATTGGTTCAAATGGCTCTGAGCACTATGGGACTTAACATCTGAGGTCATCAGTCCCCTAGAACTTAGAACTACTTAAACCTAACTAACCTAAGGACATCACACACATCCATGCCCGAGGTAGGATTCGAACCTGCGACCGCAGCAGTCGCGCGGTTCCGGACTGAAGCGCCTAGAACCGCTCGGCCACCGTGGCCGGCCCTAATGCGTATTCCCAGATAATTTATGGAATTAACTGCTTCCAGTTGCTGACCTGCTATTTTGTAGCTAAATGATAAGGGAACTATCTTTCTATGTATTCGCAGCACATTACACTTGTCTACATTGAGATTCAATTGCCATTCCCTGCACCATGCTTCTATTCGCTGCAGATCCTCCTGCATTTCAGTACAATTTTCCATTGTTACAACCTCTCGATACACCACAGCATCATCTGCAAAAAGCCTCAGTGAACTTCCGATGTCATCCACAAGGTCATTTATGTATATTGTGTATAGCAACGGTCCTACGACACTCCCCCGCGGCACGCCTGAAATCACTCTTACTTCGGAAGACTTCTCTCCATTGAGAATGACATGCTGCGTTCTGTTATCTAGGAACTCTTCAATCCAATCACACAATTGGTCTGATAGTCCATATGCTCTTACTTTGTTCATTAAACGACTGTGGGGAACTGTATCGAACGCCCTGCGGAAGTCAAGAAACACGGCATCTACCTGTGAACTCGTGTCTATTGCTCTCTGAGTCTCGTGGACGAATAGCGCGAGCTGGGTTTCACACGACCGTCTTTTTAGAAACCCATGCTGATTCCTACAGAGTAGATTTCTAGTCTCCAGAAAAGTCATTATACTCGAACATAATACGTGTTCCAAAATTCTACAACTGATCGACGTTAGAGATATAGGTCTATAGTTCTGCACATCTGTTCGACGTCCCTTCTTGAAAACGGGGATGACGTGTGTCCTTTTCCAATCCTTTGGAACGCTACGCTCTTCTAGAGACCTACGGTACACCGCTGCAAGAAGAGGGGCAAGTTCCTTCGCGTACTCTGTGTAAAATCGAACTGGTATCCCATCAGGTCCAGCGGCCTTTCCTCTTTTGAGCGATTTTAATTGTTTCTCTATCCCTTTGTCGTCTATTTCGATATCTACCATTTTGTCATCTGTGCGACAATCTAGAGAAGTAACTAAGTGCAGTCTTCCTCTGTGAAACAGCTTTGGAAAAAGACATTTAATATTTCGGCCTTTAGTCTGTCATCCTCTGTTTCAGTACCATTTTGGTCACAGAGTGTCTGGACATTTTGTTTTGATCCACCTACCGCTTTGACATAAGACCAAAATTTCTTAGGATTTTCTGCCAAGGCCGGCCTCGGTGGCCGTGCGGTTCTAGGCGCTCCAGTCCGGAGCCGCGCTGCTGCTACGGTCGCAGGTTCGAATCCTGCCTCAGGCATGGGTGTGTGTGATGTTCTTAGGTTAGTTAGGTTTAAGTAGTTCTAAGTTCTAGGGGACTAATGACCACAGCAGTTGAGTCCCATAGTGCTCAGAGCCATTTGAACCATTTTTTCTGCCAAGTCAGTACATAGAACTTTACTTTCGAATTCATTGAACGCCTCTCACATAGCCCTCCTCACACTACATTTCGCTTCGCGTAATTTTTGGTTGTCTGCAAGGCTTTGGCTATGTTTATGTTTGCTGTGAAGTTCCCTTTGCTTCCGCAGCAGTTTCCTAACTCTTTTCCATCTCTTACGATCTTGCTTGGCACATACTCATCTAACGCATATTGTACGATGGTTTTGAACTTTGTCCACTGATCCTCAACACTATCTGTACTTGAGACAAAACTTTTGTGTTGAGCCGTCAGGTACTCTGTAATCTGCCTTTTGTCACTTTTGCTAAACAGAAAAATCTTCCTACCTTTTTTAATATTTCTATTTACGGCTGAGATCATCGATGCAGTAACCGCTTTATGATCGCTGATTCCCTGTTCTGCGTTAAGTGTTTCAAATTGTTCGGGTCTGTTTGTCACCAGAAGGTCTAATATGTTATCGCCACGAGTCGGTTCTCTGTTTAACTGCTCAAGGTAGTTTTCAGATAAAGCACTTAAAAAAAAAATTCACTGGAGTCTTTGTTCCTGCCACCCGTTATGAACGTTTGAGTCTCCAAGTCTATATCCGGCAAATTAAAATCTCCACCCAGAACTATAACATGGTGGGGAAATCTACTCGAAATATTATCCACATTATCCATCAGGTGCTCAGCCACAACAGCTGCTGAGCCAGGGGGCCTATAGAGACATCCAATTACCATGTCTGGGCCTGCTTTAACCGTGACCTTCACCCAAATTATTTCACATTTCGGATCTCCGACAATTTCCTTCGACACTATTGCACTTCTTATCGCTATAAACACGCCTACCCCTTCACTGTCCAGCCTGTCTCTGCGGTATACATTCCAATCTGAGTTTAGGATTTCATTACTGTTTACGTCTGGTTTCAGCCAACTTTCTGTCCCTAGTACTATATGGGCGTTGTGACCGTTTATTAATGAGAGCAGTTCTGGGACCTTTCTATAGACGCTCCTGCAGTTTACTATTAGCACATTAATATTGTTATTCCCTGTTGCATTTTGCCTACTCCTACCTTGCCGCGTCTCAGGAGGCGTCTTGTCGGGCCTAGGGAGGGAATTCTCTAACCTAAAAAACCCACATGTGCACTCTACACGTACTCCGCTACCCTTGTAGCCGCTTCCGGCGTGTAGTGCACGCCTGACCTATTCAGGGGGCCCTACATTTCTCCACCCGATAGCGGAGGTCGAGAAATTTGCACCCCAGATTTCCGCAGAATCGTCTGAGCGTCTGGTTTAAGCCTTCCACTCGGCTCCAAACCAGAGGACCGCGATCGGTTCTGGGAACGATACTACAAATAGTTTGATTCCACCCCGCGAACGAGGCTTTCCGCCTTCACCAAATCCGCCAAGCGCCTGTACGAACTGAGGATGACCTCTGAACCCAGACGGCAGGAGTCATTGGTGCCGACATGAGCAACAATTTGCAGTCGGGTGCACCCAGTGCTCTATCGCCGCCGGCAGGGCCTCCTCCATATCTCGGATGAGACCCCCCGGCAAGCAGACTGAACACTGGCCTTCTTCCCCGACCTTTCCGCTATTTCCCTAAGGGGCTCCATCACCCGCCTAACGTTGGAGCTCCCAATAACTAATAAACCGCTCCCCCCGTGTGCCTGCTCGGACCTTGCTGAAGGAACGGCCACATGTCCACTCACAGGCAGAGCGGGCGACGCCACACGGACAGCCTCCACATTTACCCTCCGCTTCGTGCGCTGCGAACGCCGCTGAACCCGCCACTCCCCTTGGGGAGAGGATGGCCCAACCGCGCCCGATACCCGCGAAGATGTCTCGACAGCAGGGACAGTGGGTGAAGCATGTAACACCTGGGGTGTACCGTGCGACGCACCGAGCGAGGTGGCGCAGTGGTTAGCACACTGGACTCGCATTCGGGAGGACGACGGTTCAATCCCGTCTCCGGCCATCCTGATTTAGGTTTTCCGTGATTTCCCTAAATCGTTTCAGGCAAATGCCGAGATGGTTCCTCTGAAAGGGCACGGCCGATTTCCTTCCCAATCCTTCCCTAACCCGAGCTTGCGCTCCGTCTCTAATGACCTCGTTGTCGACGGGACGTTAAACACTAACCACCACCGTGCGACGCACCAGACTCCCCACTGTCGCTATACTCCGAGGCAGCAGCCTGAAGACGGCTGACCGCGGCCATCAACACGTTCAGCTGTTCGCGAACAGTGGCCAGCTCCTCCTGCGTCCGTACACAGCAGTCACACATCCTATCCATCCTCAGAAATCAATTTACTGTAGAGAGTTAATCAACTTTTAACTAGACTGCTAATTCACTAAAGGCGGCTGACTAAACTGACTAAACTGTGGTTGCTAGCCACTTCTTGTAGAAAACAATGAAAATAGCACTACCTGTCTCTGGACTGTATTCAAAACGACCACTAGCACTATTGGCACTATGGTTGACTAAAGGGACTCTCTCTGACTGTATTCAAAACAAACACGAAATCTATGGAACACTATTACTAGCACTAGCACTCAGTGATATCTGAGCCGTGGAAAAAATTGCTGTTTTGAAGAGCGCGCCGCAGCCCCTTGTTTGAAGCAGTCGCCCTCCGTTAATCTGGCGGTTGCGCCGCTGTGGCAACCGCAGCTTTGGTGTCTCCCTCTGGTGGAAAAGGGGAAAGGTTGCCTGTTCACCTGCATTTAAGGGGCGCTATAAGCTCGCCAGTCGGTCAGTTCGTCAGTCGGAGTGAGTCTGCTGAGTCAGTCACTCGTCACCAGTTGCTGGTCTGTCTCTCGTTCGCATTTGTGCGGCAGTTTGTGTCTGTCTGTCGTTCGGAGTGCTAGTACGTCGGTCGTTTGGATCAAACTTTAAAGGCGGCAAAATGAGAGTCTTGCCACTCCGCCAGTAACAGAACTCAGCGAGTGGTCGCCCGGTCGGGGCTGAGTTCCTGCATCTGGGTCTGCGCGTTAGGCCGCCAGTCTGCTCGAGTTGCTCGGGCAACGGTCATTGGCGGTTGGATCGATCGGTTGGTCGGTCGCGCACTGGGACACGACTTGTCCGCCTTGAGCGTCGGCGCTTGTGAGGTCGCCACGTGAGTCCAGTGGGCCGCGCCACGCGAGGGGTAGTGGCTTCGCGGCCGACACGAGAGCAACAGGAGTCAACCCACGACATCGGTCTGGCCGGTGCGAGCTGCGAATCCGTGAGACGGGAGATCGGCGCGCCTTCCTGCGTCCGTTGAAGCGGCTGGCAGCGGACGGTTCGGAAGAGCGTTTTGGGGGTGCTGCGCCAGGTCTTCGCCTGAAATCGCAGTTTATTAGAAGTTAAGTGATTGGAGATATGTTGTTTGATTTACTTGTTAAATTCTCCTTGTTTTCTTGTTGAGGTCACCAGCCGCTTGTTTTGGGGTCGTCCCACCATTCTTCTTCGTTTGCCCACCCGCGGGAAGGTAGTTTTTTATGAATTGGGTGGTCCGTTTTTCCCTTGTGGGGTAGGGGCAGGTTAGAGCAACCTGCGGTTGTTTGGTAATCTCCTTGTCAATCTGCCATACGTTAATAGGTGCCTCTGTCATGTTTGTCAGATTCGGCGTTAACAAATTTATTGCTTGAAGTGTAACGGCCGAATTCCTGAAATATGTTTTTATCTTGCCTATCAATTTGAGAGGCGGTATATGTGTAATGTAGAGCATGTTTGGGCCAACCTTGTATATTTTATGTAAGACTGCATTTCACGGGTTTTTATTTAAATGGTCAATTTAGTATATAAAGTTGCCACACTTCCACCGTAAGAGTTTTTTAAAAAATCAAGTTACACCTTCGGTGGCAAGTTAATCTTTTAATGTTAGTGTTTTGTACCATTTCCATCCCTCATACGGGGTCCATAGTTTATGTGCTTGTGTGAATTGTTAAAACTTTTAGTTTAAAGTAATCTGGTGTGTTGCAGATTTGCACCATTGTAGTCTTTCAGAGGTTGTTGTGAGCGGTTGTGACTACGGCCGTGTCAAAAGGGAGTGGCAAGGTTCTCAGCCCGAAAGCTCATACCGTCCAAAATTTGTTCTTTCTGCCTCTGAATAAATTGTAACTTGATATTTTGAGGGTGCTTTCTGATTATAACTTTAAATTTGTTTAAAAAAAGGCTTTTAGGAATAAAATTTCCATTTGTTGAAAGAAATTTGATTTGTTTTCATCAGTTACCCACTGGCAACTACTTCCACGCTCACATAGTGTGATTAAATGTGTTAATGTTTTTGATGATTCCCTAGTAAATAAAATAAATTTTTAAGTATATTGTTTGAAAACAAATCACGGTTCAGCCTTGAACGAGGAGTAGTAACTGGGTGTAGCCTGAGTAACGCACCGATCAGGGACGTTTCAGCCCTTCCAAAGCTGCCTAACTTGACAGTTAGGCGACTGTGAAGCGAAAACGCGAAAGGAAGACAAACCACGCCTAGGCAGACCTCATTTACTGATGAAGATGGATCGTAGATCATTGCGCAGGCTAGTTGAAAAAAATGCATGAAATCAGCGGGTCTCTCGTGAGTTACAAAGTGCTACCAGTTGTCCAGCTAACACAATGACGGTGCGTAGGGAGTTAAACTGAATAGAGTGCAATCATCGAGCGGCTTCCTCATACGGGGGGCGTTTGAAAAGTCCGTGAAAAATC
The DNA here is from genome assembly GCF_023898315.1 of Schistocerca nitens. Taxonomy (NCBI): domain Eukaryota; kingdom Metazoa; phylum Arthropoda; class Insecta; order Orthoptera; family Acrididae; genus Schistocerca; species Schistocerca nitens. The sequence continues at coordinate 96,674,028 of NC_064617.1, forward strand.
CGAGAGATGGCACCACCGGCGCGTATCGAAGTCATGTTTAGTTAGTAGCATCTTTGGGAAGAACGCACAGGAAGTTTCAGCCATATTGGCCTATTTCTTTGTGTTTGGCATTCGTGTGAATCAAGGAAGTCAAGTGATTATAAAAAAATGGACGAAAAAGAATTTCGTGTGGTGATTAAACATTACTTTCTGAAAGGCAAAACGCCTCAGGAGACTAAAGAGAAGCTTGATAAACATTACGATGACTCTGCACTTTCGATTAGAACAGTTTATAAGTGGTTTGAAAATTTTCGGATTGGCCATATGGGCACAAGTGATGCTGAACATCCTGGACGCCCTGTGGATGTTACGACTCCAGAAATCATTGATAAAATCCATGATATGGGCGGGGGGGGGGGGGGGGGCATGACAGAAGAGTAAAGGTGCGTGAGATTGATAGTGCTGTTGGCATCTCGAATGAACTGATACATAATATTTTGCATAAACATTTGCACATGAGAAACCTATCCGCAAGATGGGTTCCGCGATTGCTCACGCTTGACCAAAAACGGAATCGTGTGGTTGCAAGGATGGTTTGCAGCTGTTCAGGAAGAATCCGTGGGACTTTAAGCGTCGTTTCGTCACTGTGGATGAAACATAGATACATTACTACACTCCTGAGACCAAACAACAATCTAAACAATGGGTTACCATGGGAGAATCTGTACCAAAAAAGGCGAAGACCATTCCTTCGGCCGGAACGATTATGGCGAATCTCTTTTGACATTCACAAGGGATAATCATCGTCGGCTATATGGAAAAGGGTAAAACTATTACAATTGAATATTATTAATCGTTATTGGACCGTTTGAAAACCGAGCTGCAAGAGAAACGCTAGCGATTGGACCGCAAAAATGTCCTTTTCCATCACGACAGTGCACCAGCACACACCTCAGCAGTTGTGGTCCCAAAATTAATGAAAATAGGATTCCAACTCTTTTGACATCCCTCCCCAATTCTCCAGACTTGGTTCCCTCAAACTACTGTTTGTTCCCCAATTTAAAAAAATGGCTGGCAGGACAAATATTTTATGCAAACGAGGAGGTGATTGCAGTAACGAATAGCTATTTTGCAGACTTGGACAAGTGCCTATTATTCGGAAGGGATCAACAGATTAGAACATCATTGGACGAAGTGTGGAAGTCTAAAAGGAGACTATATCGAAAATAAAAAAGGTTCACTCCAAACACCCCTCGTATTTCTGTAGTCAATGCTAAGCGACGTATGAGGTGCAGTAAAGAGCGACGCCGCCGCACAGTGGGTTACTGGAAACGAGTGATTTGGGGTGATGAATCACGCTGTACTCTGTGGTAATCCAATGGGATGGTTTGGGTTTGAGGAATGCCTGGAGAGCGTTGCCTGCCATCGTTTGTAGTGCCAACAGTGAAGTAGGCAGGAGGTGGTCTTACGTGGATGTGTTTCTCACGGTAACGGAGTGGCCCCATTACTGCGCTTAATAAAAGGCCAAATGTAGAAAGACAGGAACACATTTTGTAGCACTGTGTACAATAGAGGAACAGTTTGGAGGTGCTGATTGTATCAGCAATGTAGTGCACCATGTCATTAAACATCATCTTCGAGGCCAACAGCATTCCCTAAACGGACTGGTCTGTCTAGAGTCCCGATCTGAACCCAGCTGACTGTGATGAGTTAGAACGTCGACTGCGGTCCAGAACCCAGTTTCAGCTCTAGAGAAACTATGGCCTGCCATTCCTCCACTGACGTACGGGCACCACTGCAAATGTCCTCAGCAGTGTTCAAGCCATCCTAAAGGCGAAGTGCACACAGCCCACAACTAATGTCCGGATACTTTTGATCGGATAGTGTAGTTGCCACGCCTACATGTCGGTCGCTGTGTTGCACTTTGTCGTGTCGATGTGGCCACAGAGAGCGTGTTGTAGACGATTACTCTTCCTGCTCACAGTGACCAGTGCTGCGATTCTGACAATTCAAGCAAACAATCGCTCGAGACTGTGTGAAAAATGCCAATCAAAGAAGAAATATTATCTTACTTAAGTCTGTCAAGGAAAGCTAGTGTATTTGACTCTACCTTGTCTAGAAGGAGTACTACCATGTTACTGGTGAATCCATCGAACGTTCAATTATCTCTGTCTGATATTATCTTTAGCTCCTGTTGATACGAGGGTGGGTCAAATGAAAACCTTAAATATTTTTTAAAAATATTATTTATTGTGCAGAAGTGGTACAAAGCTGAATCACTTTTCAGCATAATCTCCCCCACGCTCAATGCAAGTCCTCCAGCGCTTACAAAGTGCATAAATTCCTTTAGAAAAAAAATTCTTTTGGTAGTCCGCGCAACCACTCATGCACCGCGTGGCGTACCTGGTCATCAAAACGGTACTTCTTTCCTCCCATTGCGTTATTGAGTGGTCCAGACATATGGAAATCACTTGGGGCAAGGTCTGGTGAGTATGGTGGATCAGGAAGACACTCACAATGCAGGTCTGTGATTGTTGCAACTGTTGGACGGGCAGTGTGGGGCCTTGTATTGTCATGTTGCAAAAGGACACCTGCTGACAGCAATCCACGTCACTTTGATTTGATTGCAGGCCGCAGATGACTTTTTGGGAGATCTGTGTATGATGCACTGGTGACAGTGGTCCCTCTAGGCATGTAATGCTCCAAAACGACGCCTTTTTCGTCCCAAAAGAGAGTCAGCATAACCTTCACTGCTGATGATCCTGTTCGAAACTTCTTTGGTTTGGTGATGAGGAATGGCTCCATTCCTTACTCGCTCTCTTCGTTTCCGGTTGGTGGAAGTGAACCCAAGTTTCGTCCCCAGTAACGATTCTTACAAGGAAGCCATCAACTTCTCGTTCAAAGCGCCAAAGAAGTTCTTCACAAGCATCAACATGTCGTTCTCTCATTTCAGGAGTCAGCTGCCGTGGCACCCATCTTGCAGACACTTTGGGAGACGGGGGCACATCATGCACAATGTGGTGTGCTGACCCATGGCTAATCTGTAAACATGCTGCAATGTCATTCAGTGTCACTCGGCGGTTTTCCTTCACTATGGCTTCAACTGCTGCAATGTTCTGTGGAGTTACAACTCGTTGTGCCTGACCTGGACGAGGAGCATCTTCCACTGAAGTCACACCATTTGCGAACTTCCTACTCCATTCGTAGACTTGCTGCTGTGACAAACATGCAGCACCGTACTGATCCTTCATTCGTCGATGAATTTCAATAGGTTTCACACCTTCACTACGCAAAAACCGAATAACAGAACGCTGTTCTTCCCTGGTGCAAGTCGCAAGTTCGAGGGCCATCTTTATACTGATACTGCGACGGTACGTGTGCATCTGCACTATGCTGCCACCTACAGGCCATTCTGTACGCTTACCAACTTACAGGATAACGGCGCGAAATTTCGATTTGTTATTACAAACTTAAGGCTTTCATTTGACTCACCCTCGTATTTGCGTTAAAAGTACTGTTTTTTATAAAACATGTATTTGATATGGTCTTCAGTCTGAAGACTGGTTTTATGCAGCACTGCAAGCAATTATTTTTTGTGCACGCTTCTCTACTCAAACCTACATCCATTTTATCCTGCTTACAGTACTCATGTGTAGGTCTCCCTCTGCAACTTTTACTCTCCTCTCCCTCACACATGCCCTTCTCTCCATTACCAGTTTACGGTTATTTGCTGCCCTAGGATGTTTCTAATCAACTGATCCATTCTTTTAGTGGAAGTCCCACCATTAGTGAGTAAGCGAATACCCTTTACACAAGGGGAACTAGGTCCGGTCATAATCGATCACTTGTGACACAAGTATTTTAGAAGATCTCAGACCATTTTCAGGCACCTTATAAATCCTTATGTGTGGATCGCTACAAATGATTTTTAATGTGCTTTATTTTCAACTTATAATCGCTTTTGGTGTGCACCATATTTAGTTGACACGTACCAGTACTAAGTATCTCGCCCACATTGACTTCCTTGTAATACAAGTTCTACATACATATATGGTGTCCATTTGCATAGGCGTCGACTTGCCCCATATCTTTCTCCAACAGCTTCTGACGTTTGGCTAATCGTATGTGCATCATTCGGTATCCCGTTTTGACGAACAGCTGCATATGTAGGGATAACTAAGCGCAGCCACGGCCATAGGCGTCTTTTGTGTCAGTCAACAGCAAGAGGTTTGGTCGAATGAGGAATCGTAGTGGGGGCCCAAAATTTCAGGCCTTCGTCCAGAAAGATACGTTAGATCGTACAACAGCCGAGATCCACTGTTAATTATGTTCTGGTAAAGTCGAAAAGTCACAGACGCATCAACCCAATCGTGGACCTTCCTGAAGAGGAGTACATTATATAACTGTGTTTTGACGGCAGTGAAATGCACAGTAGGTGTTGGCCTGAGGCTGATTTCGATGGTTTATGTTCTGACTGTTAGTTTAGACCTGTGGCAAAATGAACGCAGGTGATTACGAAAACACTTTAGACACTAGTATTCTTGCCATACTGTCATTTAGAAAATGTTTATCTTCTTTATCAGAATAACAACGCCCCTATCAACAACGCAAGGATGATTCGATTAACGCTCCTAAGAATAATATAACACAAACGATTTTGCTGAAATGTTACTTAATGGAGATGGCGTACAAACGATTCACGCTCAAATGAGTATTGTAGTGCCTCCCGTGCACCGTACCCACAGTCATTCCTTCCTTTTTGTAGATTTGGAGGCATTAAAAAGGGAATATTGAATCAGTTCTGACACGGTAGCGAGTTGCCAGTGATTGAGGAAAACGAAAGGAAACGTAAATCGGCGTGGTTAAAATGCCTTTTGAATCTGTGTTACTTTCCTGGTAACTGAAAGTGGTGAAAGAAGATAAAAGTAAACCTGATAGCTTAATGAGCAGTTGCAAGTGGTTGCGGAAGTAATAGCCGGAACCTGCCCCAAGTCGGTTAAAACTAGTTAAGGTTGACTGGAAGCATACCTGTTTTCAAGTCACCTCTGTAGTGTAGTAGTAAGCTGATAACCTTGAACATTTGCGGAGGAGTACAAGGTACCAACACAGTATTTTTCACAAGGTGGGCACTACATTTTGCTATCGACTCTCGTGACATTTTTCTATATGGAGACGCTGAAGCAGGAGTATACATCGATCAGCCAGAACATTATGACACCTTCCTAATAGCAGGTATGTCCACCTTTGGCACGGATAACAGCGGCGCCACCTTGTGACATGGAAGCAATGAGGCCTTAGTAAGTCGCTGGAGGGAATTGGCACCACATGTGCACGCACCGATCACCTAATTCCCGTTCAATACCGGGCAGATAGGTGATGAATTCTGAAGCCACATTCAATCACACCCCAGACGTGTTCAGTCGGGTTCAGATCTGCCGAGTTGAGGGGCCAGCACATCAACTGGAACTCGCCACTGTGTTCTCGAACCCCTCCGCCATACTCCTGGCTTTGTGACATGGCGTTAACTTGTTGAAAAATGCCATTGCCGTCGGGAAACGTGATCGTCACGATAGTCTGCAACCAGTGGACGGAACTCCTTGGCGGCCAAGCTGCCTTCCACGAGCCCTAATGGACCCAAAGATGCCCATGCGAATGTTCCCCAGGGCGTAATGGAAACGCCGCCAGCTTATCCCCGTCCCGCAGAATGGATGTCAAGGAGGTGTTCCCCTTGAAGGTGATGGATTCGCGCCCTCCCGTCGGCGTGATGAAGAAGGTATCGAGATTCATCAGATCGTCTGAGCCAAAGTCCAGTGCCGACGGTCACGTGCCCATTGCGGTCGTAGTTGCCGATGCCGGGTGTTAACATTGGCATATGAATGGGTCGTCAGCTGCGGACGCCCACTGTTTGTTCGATGCGCTGTGTGTTCAGACACACTTGTACTCTGCCCAGCAACACAGTCTGATGTTAGTTCCGCCACAGTTCACCCCATGTCCCGTTATACCAGCCTGCCCAGCCTATGACGACCGACATGTGTAATGAAGGAGGGCTGCCCAATCCCCAGACGTCTCGACGTGGTTTCACCTTGGTTTCGCCATTCACCACAGTGTTACTGGAACACCCAACAAGTCGTACAGTTCCGAAATGCTCGTCACAAGCAACGGGACCATCACAATCTGCCCTCGGCCAAACGCAAATAAATCGCGCGCCGTCCCTATTCAACACACAGACATCAAGCTCACTGATACAACACTGCTAGCCATTAAAATTGCTACAACAAGAAGAAATGCAGATGATAAACGGGTATTCATTGGACAAATATATTATACTAGAACTGACATGTGATTACATTTTCACGCAATTTGGGTGCATAGATCCTGATAAATCAGTACCCAGAACGACCTCCTCTGGCCGTAATAACGGCCTCGATACGCCTCGGCATTGAGTCTAACAGAGCTTGGATGGCGTGTACAGGTACGGCTGCACATGCAGCTTCAACACGATACCACAGTTCACCAAGAGTAGTGACTGGCGTATTGTGACGAACCAGTTGCTCGGCCACCATTGACCAGACGTTTTCAATTGGTGAGAGATCTGGAGAATGTGTTGGCCAGGGTCGCAGTCGAACATTTTCTGTATCCAGAAAGGCCCGTACAGGACCTGCAACATGCGGTCGTGCATTATCCTAGGGTTTCGCAGGGCTCGAATGAAGGGTAGAGCCACGCGTCGTAACAAATCTCAAATGTAACGTCCACTATTCAAAGTGCCGTCAATGCGAATAAGAGGTGACCGCCGGGTGATGCGCCGGGTGATACGCAGTACGGCGATGACGAATACACGCTTCGAATGTGCGTTCACCGCGATGTCGCCAAACACGGATGCGACCATCATGATGCTGTAAACAGAACCTGGATTCATCCGAAAAAATGACCTTTTGCCATTCGTGCACCCAGGTTCGTCGTTGAGTACACCATCGCAGGCGCTCCTGTCTGTCATGCAGAGTCAAGGGTAACCGCAGCCATGGTCTCCGAGCTGATAGTCCATGCTGCTGCAAACGTCGTTCAACTGTTCGTGCAGATGGTTGTTGTCTTGCAAACGTCCCCATCTATTGACTCAGGGATCGAGACGTGGCTGCACGATCCGTTACAACCATGCGGTAAGATGCCTGTCATCTCGCCTGCTAGTGATACGAGGCCGTTGGGATCCAGCACGGCGTTCCGTATTACCCTCCTGAACCCACCGATACCATATTCTGCTAACAATCATTGGATCTCGATCAACGCGAGCAGCAATGTCGCGATACGATCAACCGCAATCGCGACAGGCTACAATCCGACCTTTATCAAAGTCGGGAACGTGATGGTACGCATTTCTCCTCCTTACACAACGTTTCACCAGGCAACGCCGGTCAACTGCTGTTTGTGTATGAGAAATCGGTTGGAAACTTTTCTCATGTCGGGACTTTGTAGGTGTCACCACCGGCGCCAACCTTGTGTGAATACTCTGAAAAGCTAATCATTTGCATATCACAGCATCTTCTTCCTGTCGGTTAAATTTCACGTCTACAGCACGTCATCTTCGTGGTGTTGCAATTTGAATGGCCTGTAGTGTACATGCACCGTGCGTCATTCGTCGCCAGGTGATGCTGCTGTCTCCTGGCTGGGTTCATATCGATAATAGGTCGGTGGTCGTTATGTTCTGGCTGATCAGTGTATATTTATTTATTGTATTGGGAACGGGCACTATACATGGTATTTCCTTGATGATGTTACGAATTTCCAACGATGACGGAGGGGAGCAAGTCTATCGTTTTGATATAGGGTACCATGATTATTACAATTTTGCATATTGATTGTAATAACAATTGTGTCTAAATGCCATACGCTAAATAAAGGGTACCATGGTCCGGCAACGACTGACTAAGGACTCGCGCCTACTCGTCCATGTTTATTGTATGTGCAGGACTTGGCAAGAAATCAAAGTAACAGAATTGGCAGCTCCAAATGGCAAAGCGTTTGGAGAGTGTAGCAGTCCTGGGGCGGGTCGGGCGAGGCATGAGGCATTTAGGTCAACATTAAGTTTCCAAGCAGCTGTTGGCACAGTGGGAAGAGTATGGTATGGTAATCCATCCAAGAGTATGGTATGGTAATCCAATTTCTACGTTACTTACACTACAAATAAAGCGTAACATGAACAAAGTAAACCACTCGCATAAACCGTAAACTTTCTTAATATTTTTCCCAACAGTCTACATGCGCCTAGACTACTGGCTCTTTTGGACCGAGAATTCTAATAACGCAGCAATACATGGAAACGTCGTTACTTCACCAGAATCTGTAAATCTTGCAGCCGCCTAATACAAAAATTTTTGGACCGATGCTGTGAAGCCCTGCGTGCAGGCGAACAAATGTCTTCTGATAACTGATTCGTGGGGAAGACAAAAAAAACCACAATTATACGACGAGGTTTTCCGACATGTCAGAAAGGCTGTCATCGTCTAGTAATAAATGAATCCCCTCAAATGCTCTCCGCTACTGCAACTCTGCGAATGCCGTTTTTATCGTTACGCAAAGAATTTGTTCAAAAAACTTCAAAAAATGCTCTCATCTCATCCAGAGCGAAAAAGAGATCACATCTCGAACAGACTGCATCAGAATACATTCCACTGTACATCTCCAGGTATCCTCCACAATATTTGGCGAAATGATGCGTCACGTGTTGATTGCTACCGAACTGTGTGATCAGTGCGAACCTTGAATGAATATAAACCCTGTTTGTCTTTCTATAGAAACTTTAAAGCAATCATGTAATAATTTATAACGTTCGCTAGATGCCAAGAAAATTACAGCTTCCCCGGTTTTTACAATGAATAACGTCTCAACACTTGTAAATCAGCAACTGTTAAATTATAAAAGTAATCTTATATTCGAAGTTCTCGTGTACACATTATAATCCCCTCCTGCAAATTTATTTCAAATCCCAAAATTTCCTTTCTTTTTTCTTTTCTTGCCTTTTATGAAAATACTAATAAATACGATATATTGACCAATCTTTCGGTTTATTTACATTGTATGTGACAACAACTGAAATAAAAAGGTTTCCGTATATCTTCAGAGACAGAGGGTGATTAATTTTCTTCCATTCTCGGATAGCTGCTTGTTGCCTTCTGAGGGAGTGAGGAGCTATATTGCAAAGGGCATGAAGCCAGGGAAGTGGAGTTGATTGCAGAGTTCCTGAGACAATCCTCATGGTGGTATTAAGCTGGACATCTATTTTCTTCGCAATATTCTGTCACCGAGTAAACAAGAGATTGTGCTGTGTTGCGTAGCGTTCCCAGGAGGTTCCAGTCAGTTTTCTTACTATGTTATTTCGATTTTTTATCTTTTGACTGGTTATTTCTAGGTGTTTTTTGTAGGTTAGTGACCGGTCAAGAGTTATTCCTAGATGTTTTGGATGGCTGTTGTGCGTCAATCGCTCATTGCACAATGTTACTTGTAGCGATCGTCTCGCCTCATGATTGTTCAGGTGGAATATGACCACAGTTTTATTTGGATTTGGGGAGAGCCTCCATTTCGTATAATACTGGTTAAGAAGTTGAAAGTCCGTTGACAGAGTAACTTCCCCTTCTTCGAATGTCTTGCTCTGAGTGGCTATTGCAATGTCATCTGCAGAGCAAAATTTTTGCGATTTAGTTGCTGGCATGTCACTCGTGTATAGGTTGAAGGGGAGCCAACACTGATCCCTGTGGGAGCCCCAGTCTTTATTGAGTAGGATTTACTCGTAGATTGACCTACGTTCACTCTGAAGTAGCGATTTTTCAACATGTTTTCCAGAAGCTTAGTTGTCTTGCGGCAGGGGATCGCTTTTTTCAACTTGAGTATGAGTCCGTCGAGCCAGATGGTATCATAGGCGGCCGAGGGGTCCACAAAGGCCACACAGGTTTTTTGGGCCCTTTGAAAGCCTGACTCAATGTATGGGGTTAAGGCAAGGACTTGTTCACAGCAGCTCCGATTGTTCCTAAATTCTGCCTGGTCTGCGGGAATTAATGGAGTCATATATTCTGTAGTACAGCAGTCTTTTTAATAGCTAGTAGCAAATGCTCAATAGGGCTATTGGCCGATAGCTAGCTGGGTCACCATGTGGCTTTCCTGGTTTTAAGATTGCGAGGATTTTAGCTATCTTCAACTGATAGGGAACCCGGCTGGTGTTCATGACGTCACAGTAGAATTGTCTAAGCCATGCACGGGCGGAGGGGCCTAGGTGTCTGACGAATTCAGGAAATATTCCGTCTAGATCGGCGGCTTTCCTCAGTTTAAGAGATTTTATCGCGTTATTCATTTCAAAATCTGTGAACGGAATAGAGAAATCCGTATGTTCTTCGAGTTGGCTGTCGATAGTTTTAATCTCTGCTTTAATCTCTTTCTCGAAGATACATTTTCCGCCCGTCGTTTTATCTGTAGTGCTACTTGTGATCGAGATATTTCAGGGTTGTTATTGATTAGGGATGTTGCTATTCCCAACTGGCGTAAGAGAGACCATGCCTTCCTGCTAGATCGGGTGAAGTCCAGGTTTTTTGTTGTATGTTTCCATCTTTCCCTTCTGCTTCATTTATGGCGTTTAGTATTTGGTTTCCTATGTCAGTATCTCCAGATCTTTGGAATTCGTTATAAAGCATTTCAGCTTCTCGATTCGAACAAGGGATGTATTATTTCCTATAGCCACGAGGGATGTTACGTGTTGCTGCTGCAGTTAGGACACCCACAAACCGTGTATAGTTCTCTGCAGAGGGTGCGACCCATTGCAGGTGTGAGTCCACTTCCTTGGCATTAGTTGTCCAGTCTGCTTTTCTGAAATTCCGTCTTGGTTTCTGCGAGGATCTAATTAGGGGGACTTGCACTCCAAGGCTCAGTAATACTGGTCAGTGTTGTGTGCGGGGGAAACCAGGTAATACCCTTTTAGTATGTGGTAATGGGTTCGTCATTTGATCAGTTGTTATGGGGCATAGATCTGGGTTAGTTTCACTTTGTCAACGGGCAGATCGGAATGTTTTCAGGTCTTTAGCATCATAGGTCAAGTGGAGCCCTAGGTATTCAATCCACTCGGAAAAGATCTCTCCATTTTCGTTGTTTGTTGAGTACCCCCAGTTCGTATGGTGGGAATTAAAATCGCCGACACAGACTACAGGATGCCCAATAATTGGTAGGGGAGGGTTGGGCCATGTAACATTAGGAGGTTTGTAGACTGTGGTTACTTTTACTTCAGAGACTTCGATTACCATGGATTTCACACCTTCCCGCATCGCGCGGTCGAGCACTTTGTAGTTTTGGATGTCATTCCGCACATATACCACAGATCCGTAAACGTCAGATGGAAGATTTCCTACAATTTTGTAGCCATATATTCTCGCTCTAGTTGTGAGTTAGGTTCAGCTGCGGAATGTGTCTCTTGCAATGCTATAATGTCTATGTGCTTATCTTTAGCTGTCCTGCTCAATGGACCTCCAAGACGGTGTACCCCGGGCAACGGTCCGTGACGACGGAACGGAAAACAGTCTACACGCTGGGCGACCGAACTAGAATGAATTTCTCTCACACTCAAGAAAATTTAAAGGGGAAAATGGAATTTCAGTTGAAATCAAATAAATGACATGATCAGGATCAATTAATCTGTCTAATTGCTTTAACACAAGCATAATGTGTTCTTGCGACAGCCCTCGTTTTTGGATCTCCATAAGATAGAAATAACTGATTACAAATCGTAGACCAAGTCTCTTCAAGAGTTCATCGATTAAAGATTGCACCTTCAAGGTGCAAACTCTTGTTATTCAATCTTATATATGATATGCTTGTTCAAATTCAAACGGCAATAATGAAGATTTTATTTCACGCCAGTTCGGATGCATGTGAATGTCAGGAAAATATCAGGCTTGCCATAGTGATCGACAATGGACCAGGCATCTTGATAATTTTGGAGCAAAATAACGAATTCCTTCCAAAAATGGTTCAAATGGCTCTGAGCACTCTGAGGTCATGTCCCCTAGAACTTAGAACTACTTACACCTAAGTAACCTAAGGACATCAGACACATCCATGCCCGAGGCAGGATTCGAACCTGCGACCGTAGCGGTCGCACGGTTCCAGACTGTGGCGTCTAGAACCGCTCGGCCACTCTGGCCGGCGGAATTCCTTCCATTACACCTCTCTGTTGAGCCTCACTTTGAACAAAGTCACTTAAACCTTTATAAGTTCTCAGTTCCTTTTGATGAGACCTTACGTAAGCAATGCCTGACCCCTCTATTTTTACATAACCGTCAACGACATATTGTTGAAATAGTTCCCCTGAGTAGTGAATGAAAGTGATACTTCGTCTCACTGCTAGACCAAACAGTAATTTTGTAATCTAGTAGTGATAACACTGAATATGGTTCTATGAATGCTTACATGTGGCATGCCAGGCTTCCACCATCAACCAGCGCATAAGAAAAGCAAAGGATGACAGACTGGGTCACCGCGAGGATTTAAAGAAGATACCCGGTCTGCTTTGAGTACACAAAAGAATCAAATTGGCCAGGGAGCACATCTTCATGACATACAAATTCAGCTGCGACCTGACTTGTTGCAGGCAAATTATATCTTCTCTGATCAAAGGAGTTGTTGCTTATGAATGTGTTTGTAAATGTTGAGTATTCATCATTGCTTCTTTAACAAACTGAAATATTTGAGCATAAGGATTGTGATGTGTTAAGCGATTGCTTGTGGGTTACATGCTGCATTAGCTTCAAATTGAAGCCGTTGGTGTAGAGCTTCATCGTAAACTATAATAAATAAGTAAACGTAGACCGAATGCGGTTTAAATTAAAAAAAATAGTATCGACGGTTATTGAGTGACATATACCAAATAAATTAAGAGTTGGTACTGACCTCCAATGACACAAAATATAGTCCAGAAAACTGTTGCACAAGAAACTAAAAAAGCGTGCCAAATTTAAAAGAAAGCAAAACCCTCAAGATTGGCGAAGTTTTACAGAAGTTCGAGATGTAGTGCGAACTTTCATGCGAGATGCTTTTAATACTTTCCACAACGAAACTCTGTCTCGAAAGCTGACAGAGATTCTGGTCATATGTAAACTACACCAGCGGAAAGACACAGTACGGTAAATACCTTCATTGTCTGATAAAAACAGTGATGTTACTAATGACAATACCACTAAAGCAGAGTTACTAAATATGATATTCCGAAATTCCTTCACCAAAGAAGACCAAGTAAATATTGCACAATTCGAAACAAGAACAACTGCCAACCTGAGTAACTTAGAAGTAGATATTCTCGGTCTAGTAAAGCTTAAATCACTTAATGAATTCAAGGCCTTCACTAATTGCATACCAATCAGGTAGCTCTCAGATTATGCAGGTACAATTGCTCCGTGTTTAGTAATCATATACAACAGATCGCTTGTGAAAGATCCATACCTAAAGACTGGAACGTTGCACAAGTCACACCAGCACACAAGTCGGATCTTGGAACATTCGCTGCGTTCGAACAATACGAGTTATCTCGAAGAAAACCATTTATTGACTAACAGCCAACATGGATTCAGAAAATATCGTTCTTGTGAAACACAGCTAGCTCTTTATTCTCACGAAGTCATGAATGCTATTGAAAGGAAATGTCAAATTGGTTCCATATTTTTAGATTTCCAGAAGGCCTCTGACACCGTACCTCACAAGCGACTTCCACTCAAATTGCGTGTCTATGGATTAACGTCTCAGTTGTGCGAGTGGATTTTTAATTTGTTATCAAAAATGTCACAGTTCGTAGTAATTCACGGAAAGTCATCGACTAAACCAGAAGTAATATCTGGTTGTTCGTGGTCTACCTAAATGATTTAGATGGCCATCTGAGTAGCACTCTTAGATTGTTTGCAGATGATACTGTTATACACCTGTCTTATAAAGTCATCAGATGATCAAAACAAATTGCAAAACAATGTAGACAAGATATCTGTATAGTGCGAAGAATGGCAACCGACACTCAGTAACGAAAATTGTGAAGTCATCCACATGAGTGCCAAATGGAATACGCTAAATACACTCCTGGAAACTGAAATAAGAACACCGTGAATTCATTGTCCCAGGAAGGGGAAACTTTATTGACACATTCCTGGGGTCAGATACATCACATGATCACACTGACAGAACCACAGGCACATAGACACAGGCAACAGACCATGCACAATGTCGGCACTAGTACAGTGTATATCCACCTTTCGCAGCAATGCAGGCTGCTATTCTCCCATGGAGACGATCGTAGAGATGCTGGATGTAGTCCTGTGGAACGGCTTGCCATGCCATTTCCACCTGGCGCCTCAGTTGGACCAGCGTTCGTGCTGGACGTGCAGACCGCGTGAGACGACGCTTCATCCAGTCCCAAACATGCTCAATGGGGGACAGATCCGGAGATCTTGCTGGCCAGGGTAGTTGACTTACACCTTCTAGAGCACGTTGGGTGGCACGGGATACATGCGGACGTGCATTGTCCTGTTGGAACAGCAAGTTCCCTTGCCGGTCTAGGAATGGTAGAATGATGGGTTCGATGACGGTTTGGATGTACCGTGCACTATTCAGTGTCCCGTCGACGATCACCAGTGGTGTACGGCCAGTGTAGGAGATCGCTCCCCACACCATGATGCCGGGTGTTGGCCCTGTGTGCCTCGGTCGTGTGCAGTCCTGATTGTGGCGCTCACCTGCACGGCGCCAAACACGCATACGACCATCATTGGCACCAAGGCAGAAGCGACTCTCATCGCTGAAGACGACACGTCTCCATTCGTCCCTCCATTCACGCCTGTCGCGACACCACTGGAGGCGGGCTGCACGATGTTGGGGCGTGAGCGGAAGACGGCCTAACGGTGTGCGGGACCGTAGCCCAGCTTCATGGAGACGGTTGCGAATGGTCCTCGCCGATACCCCAGGAGCAACAGTGTCCCTAATTTGCTGGGAAGTGGCGGTGCGGTCCCCTACGGCACTGCGTAGGATCCTACGGTCTTGGCGTGCATCCGTGCGTCGCTGCGGTCCGGTCCCAGGTCGACGGGCACGTGCACCTTCCGCCGACCACTGGCGACAACATCGATGTACTGTGGAGACCTCACGCCCCACGTGTTGAGCAATTCGGCGGTACGTCCACCCGGCCTCCCGCATGCCCACTATACGCCCTCGCTCAAAGTCCGTCAACTGCACATACGGTTCACGTCCACGCTGTCGCGGCATGCTACCAGTGTTAAAGACTGCGATGGAGCTCCGTATGCCACGGCAAACTGGCTGACACTGACGGCGGCGGTGCACAAATGCTGCGCAGCTAGCGCCATTCGACGGCCAACACCGCGGTTCCTGGTGTGTCCGCTGTGCCGTGCGTGTGATCATTGCTTGTACAGCCCTCTCGCAGTGTCCGGAGCAAGTATGGTGGGTCTGACACACCGGTGTCAATGTGTTCTTTTTTCCATTTCCAGGAGTGTAAATCACACAAATCTAAAGACTGTAAATGCAGCTAACTATTGGGGATTACAATTACGAATAACTGAAGTTGGATCGATCACATAGATAATGTTGTGAGTAAAGCAAACCAAAGACTACGATTTACTGGCAAGACACTGAGAAAATTCAACAGGTCTACTAAGAGACTTTTTACACTATGCTTGTACGTCCTCTCTGAAGTACTGCACTGCGGTGGGCATGCGCATCAGATGATATCGACGGACAACATCGAAAAAGTTCAAAGAAGGGGAGCTCGTTTTTTACTATCGTGAAATAGAGGAGATAGCGCTGCGAACATGATATGTGAACTGGGATGGCAATCGTTAAAACAATGGCGTTTTCCATTGCGACAGAATCTTCTCATGAAATTTCAATCAACAACCATCCCTTTAGAGTGTGAAAATATTTCTTTGGCGCCCAGCTTCATAGGGAAGAATGATTATGATAATAAAAGAAGAGAAACTAGAGCTCGCAAGGAAAATTAAAGCGTTCTTTTTTTCCGCGCGCTGTTCGAAAGTGGAATTGTAGAGAAGTAGCTTGAAGGTGGTTCGATGAACCCTCTGCCAGGTACTTAATTGTGAATTCCAGAGTAATCATGTAAACGTAGATAAAGATGTAGCATAAGCTGGGCTTTGACATATCAGGGGCTGAAGGTTGCCAAACAAGTGATAAATTTGTCCACAAATTTTAAAGCAATATGAACCATGTTTTGGCACTTTTACATAATTTGCTTTAAAGCCGAAGCAAATGCATTATTGAACTGGCGAATGCTGTCTAAATAGTTTTTTGTTTGGTTGACATTATGCTCAAGCAAAGCTTTTAGTACTGCTCGAATTGACAATAAGTTGTTTCCACGATTGTATTGCCTGTGGCGGTTGATGCGGAGGTTCTTTTCTTCGCAGTTGTGATACTCTTTGGGATTTCCTCAGGATAGGAAGCTGCCTTTTTCTGTGAGTAGGTGTCTGAGCTGTACTCAATCTTTTGGTGCAACACGTCTTACTGGCGGCTTCTAACGTTCTTTCCCTCGGCACTGTAAACTTGTCGTTTATTGTTTATGACAGTAATATTTACGCCACCCTGTTGTTGACAAAAGTTGATAACTAATGAGTAAATGCTAATACAAAATAAAAGAAGAAAAGAAATGTAATTTACTGCTCACGAAAACATTTAACTGTCATCAATTGCTTATAATTTCTAACTACATAATATTTTCATTTAACTGTTGTGGAAGAGAAGTTTGTTGCGAAATACGAATATAAAATACAAAGAATTAAGTAAATACGAAATGTCTTGCTTAGAATGTAGTGTTCCCCACTTATTTGGTGTATCATTAAGGCCACAACAACTTCTAACTATATTTTGAGATTTTAATTGAATTTCGAACTTTATGTGAGCACATTAGGCCATAGTAACAATAAGTAAATCCAATTCAAGGCAACAATGACAAATATGTTTGTCGTTTCGGAAAGCATATTCGTTTAGAAAAGTAAACTTGTACGACAGGCAGAGACAATTTATTTATCCCCGCAGTGGTCACGGCCATTATCTGTGACAATGCTATATACAAATTATCCAGTTAATAAGTACAAATAAGAGGTATTTGTAATTAGGTAATACGAAAAGTGATTCTCTTATTTGTCATTAACAAGTTATCTTCGTAAATTATGGTTATGAAGCTCGTAGCGCAAAATCGGTATTCAATGAAAGAAGCCAGCTAAAAAATCTTTCTGACGACATCTCATTCATCACTGTTCGATTAGTATGTTTTGAGAAAAAGGGATGTTGGCTTGAGAAATAATATATATGACTGTCTTCTTTGGCTTCATTTTCTTTGTCTGGTCTTTCATTCAGGATAGCTGTCCCAAACAGTGCAGCAGTTGCGAAAGCGTCTAAATACATTTTCCAGCACAGAATGGGCTTCAGCTTGCCTTTTTTGCGAGAATGCCAGCTGTCTGTGAACACTCCATCGACTTTCCAACACCCGATTTTTAAGACTAGTTTTTCCTCAATGGTAATGAGAGACAATTACAATCCCCAGTCAATATTTTAACTCATTATAAGCAATCATTTTATCTGTAAACTCTTGTCGATGAAACTAGTTTGGGAAGACAATAAATAAAACAAAAGTGTTTTGTATCAAGGCGAATCCAGAATCCCCACTGTTGATTACAAGCTATAATGTTAATTTATACTCCAGCTCATAGGCAGAAGATGATGGTAATTACAAAATATAGTTACTGAAATTAATCCGATAGTGTTCATTATTTAAATCATCATCAGAAAATTGCAGGCATCCTCACCCCATTCTCGCTTACATCTTTCGAGGAATACATTAAAAGTCATATTTAAGTTTACATGATCGCTGAAAACATGACTCAAATTATGTACGTCTTGTTTGAAAAGAATAGTTACATTAGCATTGGCTCTAATTAACTGTTTCGAAATTTTGCTGTATGTTTCGTACGGATAAAAGTTCTGTGCACCATGATGCAAGCCATAGAAAGGAAAGTCTTCATATGATCTTGCTTATCACAAGCGATATAGTCGAAAACAAAAATTGAATATGGTACCACTTCTTGAAAGTCTCTTCGGGTTTGCTACCGGATCCTAAAATCAACTCGATTCGATATTTCGGCGATCCAACTGTTCGCGATCTTCAGGAGAATGCTGCTTCTGCTGATGAGTCCCACTGAGAAGCAGCATCCTGAAGATGACGAACAGCTGGATCGGCGAAATATCGAATCGAGTTGATTTTAGGATATATGTATATGTCTCCTTAATGTGTGTGTGTGTGTATGTACACACATTCTTAAATATGAGACCATTTTCTTCAGTTTCGTCAGTAATAGGACCTACGGGAAGTTGAAATGCATGCATCTAGTACCGCATCTTCGAACATACAAAGCATTTTTCTGCTTTACAGCTGCTTGTATATATGATCATTTTCTAGACTCTGGTAGATAAGATGTGAGGTGGGCTTCGAGAAATAAAAAAGGAAAAGAGGTCGATGTCTCCCTAATCATTTTGTTAACAGCTTACCTGTAAAACTTCATATACCTGGCTGGCTACTCATACTGTGGGCCAGGAACAGTTAAATAGAGGTGATGTTGGAATGACTCCATTAGATGCAGTGTGCAAGGAACATGACATCGCTTATGCAATGCACACAGATGGTTTGTCACCATATTGAGACACGAACTGTGTTAATTTTACTTGAATACTTGCCTTCACTTTTGATATTTTTCCGCAACTGTACTGCACACACTTCGTACTTCAATAAGATTGAATAATACAATGAGACTCTTGTCTCTAGTCAAAGGTCCAGAATGGCTCAAGCAGCTACCTGCTCATAAAGTAACGCTAGGCTACACAAGCTCATTGTTATGTAAAGGTGAAGTACATACTGTGAATTCAGACAAAATAGGGGAAGAGGCTAGATGCTCGCCATTTTCCCAGAAACAAAATGAGGTGAGCGATTCTGAGACATGTAACCCAGACGAAATAAACTGCATGCTAGAAGTTGTTTACTTCTTAAAAAAATGGTTCAAATGGCTCTGAGCACTATGGGACTTAACTTCTGAGATCATCAGTCCCCTAGAACTTAGAACTACTTAAACCCGACTAACCTAAGGACGTCACACACACCCATGCCCGAAGCAGGATTCGAACCTGCGACCGTAAAGGTCGTGCGGTTCCAGACTGTAGCGCCTAGAACCGCTCGGCCACCCCGGCCGGCATTTCTTAATAAGAGAAAATACAACGAATATGACCATTTACCTACTAAAGTATGTTCCATCAGGGATAAATGGTCTTATATTCATAAATATGACTCAAAAATTTAGATTAAGTAGTTCAGTACTTTCATAACAAGAATTTACGTGTATTTAAGGAACATGTTAGTCTTACTGAAAAATACATACCATGTCTTTAAAAAAAGACACAGTTTTCACTCGTAACGATTCCATATCGATTGTGACACAAAATACAAACGTTTACCTATTGTGATGCGAAAGTCATCTGCATACAGGACGAAGACTTCTCGATGATAAAGGTACAGAGATTTAATGCTGCATACAGGGCTATTACAAATGATTGAAGCGATTTCATAAATTCACTGTAGCTCCATTCATTGACATATGGTCACGACACACTACAGATACGTAGAAAAACTCATAAAGCTTTGTTCGGCTGAAGCCGCACTTCAGGTTTCTGCCGCCAGAGCGCTCGAGAGCGCAGTGAGACAAAATGGCGAAAGGAGCCGAGAAAGTGTATGTCGTGCTTGAAATGCACTCACATCAGTCAGTCATTATAGTGCAACGACACTTCAGGACGAAGTTCAACAAAGATCCACCAACTGCTAACTCCATTCGGCGATGGTATGCGCAGTTTAAAGCTCCTGGATGCCTCTGTAAGGGGAAATCAACGAGTCGGCCTGCAGTGAGCCCGCGGAAGTCGACGAATAAAGCAAGCAGGGAGCTAAACGTACCACAGCCGACGGTTTGGAAAATCTTACGGAAAAGGCTAAAGCAGAAGCCTTACCGTTTACAATTGCTACAAGCCCTGACACCCGATGACAAAGTGAAACGCTTTGAATTTTCGGCGCGGTTGCAACAGCTCATGGAAGAGGATGCGTTCAGTGCGAAACTTGTTTTCAGTGATGAAGCAACATTTTTTCTTAATGGTGAAGTGAACAGACGCAATGTGCGAATCTGGGCGGTAGAGAATTCTCACGCATTCGTGCAGCAAATTCGCAATTCACCAAAAGTTAACGTGTTTTGTGCAATCTCACGGTTTAAAGTTTACGGCCCCTTTTTCTTCTGCGAAAAAAACGTTACAGGACACGTGTATCTCGACATGCTGGAAAATTGGCTCATGCCACAACTGGAGACCGACAGCGCCGACTTCATCTTTCAACAGGATGGTGCTCCACTGCACTTCCGTCATGATGTTCGGCATTTCTTAAACAGGAGATTGGAAAACCGATAGATCGGTTGTGGTGGAAATCATGATCAGCAATTCATGTCATGGCCTCCACACTCTCCCGACTTAATCCCATGTGATTTCTTTCTGTGGGGTTATGTGAAAGATTCAGTGTTTAAACCTCCTCTACCAAGAAACGTGCCAGAACTGCGAGCTCGCATCAACGATGCTTTCGAACTCATTGATGGGGACATGCTGCGCCGAGTGTGGGAGGAACTTGATTATCGGCTTGATGTCTGCCGAATCACTAAAGGGGCACATATCGAACATTTGTGAACGCCTAAAAAAACTTTTTGAGTTTTTGTATGTGTGTGCAAAGCATTGTGAAAATATCTCAAATAATAAAGTTATTGTAGAGCTGTGAAATCGCTTCAATCATTTGTAATAACCCTGTATATTAATGGAGTCTCGCAATGTCTAAACTGGAAGCGATGTCATGATCATGTGATCGACAGTGTGGCTATCTTGGCCCTTCAGAGTCCATAAAAAGTTTTGATAGTCACAACTGATCAATAATCTGTTGGACATCTTACTCGAGGTAAGGGAAAAAACTACCCTAGTACTTAAGAAGAGGGTTTTTTGCATGACATTGTTCATTGTAATGTTTTCTTCTTCCCAGAAACATCTCTGATGGTCGAGGGGTAAGCTGATAAAGCGCTTCTTGAATGAGAACACATGTGGAAGCTGAATTTAAGTTGCAAGTCAGTTCGCAGTTGTGTGCGCACTGTAGGTACTCAAGGAAAGGAAAACCTTATCCCACGCTTAGGATAACTTTTTGTTAGCATTACACTGCGCATTGACTTGTTTTATTTTTTCCAGGACCATGAACGACGTCTTCGTTGATTGTCAAGGCTTCCGCGCTACAGTCAATCTAGAGGGGATAACGCTCTACTACGATATCGATATAAGTTCTGCAAAGCGGTTATTGGAAAATCAACACCATCACATGTGCTCAGCAGTTGTCACGTTGGAAGCGGCACTGAATGCTGTATACTCAGTTATTCCACTGGAGTCGCATGTCTTTGTGAAGGGTTTAGAGAAAGAGAAGGGGATCAAACACTTGTTAACAGAATATGATGCGCATTATATCGAAGACAACGGCTGTCCTCGCACCCGTACTCTGAAAATGTTCGTTGACAGATGCGAAACGGGGACTACTGCTTCGAACGTCCCGTGTTGGAACAATGGTGTCGTGATTGTCATTTGTGACATTGCGAGGTGCCGGGGCTAGTAGTGTATTTATCACTAAATTCTACTAGAATCCACATGTGTAAATCATGCTCTAAGCCCCCCCTATTCTAACTCCGACTTTTGCTGTTGCACAAGGATAAAAAAAAATACGCGAACTGACTCTAATCAACCCTGCTAGTGGAGTAGAAGAGAGTTTGGCACCTGCAGTAATTTAATTTGATACATAAGTTAAATAAACAAAGGTTTCATTAGCATAGTGAGGAATGATAGGGTTGCTCTATTGATTAACAGAATGAAAGTTCTGTTCAAAATAACAATATGATTTATTAAGATTAAACACAGAATAGTAAAAGAAACACAGCAAATTTATAAAACATCAAATTGGCTAAAATTGGAGATTCATACAAACACTATAAAGGTGAAGTTGTCCCTAACTTAGATCGTGAGGTTTAAGACGAAGTGGTATGTGGAGCCAATTCCTTTCCACTCAAATCTCAAGAGAGACACACAGCTAACCCAATGGTAATTGCTGTTACTCGAAACTGAACAAAGTTAGAAAAGGATGAACAGGCGCGCTCTGCTGAGCTCTGATTATCACCTAGGAAAATCCCTATCTGCCGGTGCTGCGGACGTACATTACCAACAGTCTTCTTTTCTCCCAGAACACGATCTGGCGTACCGCAGGCGAGGGCTGGCTGCTTTGACGTCCTCGACCGAAAGGCGACTGCTGACTCCCCTGAGCACCCGTACAGGCCGAACACACAACATTCCCACCCCCACGACAGTGGCCGTGGTTACGTTCCAATCAGCAACACGAAAACCGGCGGAAATTCCACTCCATTGCCGGAGCACTACCATTCCACCAATGGAGATTCTTGGCGCCAATTTCTGTGCTGATTTTGCCCCGTCACGGAGCTATGCCCTGAGCAAGCCAATCACAGTTACTATATGCAGAAAGCGCGGTAATTTTCCCGCCAGAGCTGCCTGGGTACATAAGTCATTCCCACGCCTCGCTGGTAGCCCGCCAGAAAGTGTTTTCGCTTAGCTTCTGCGAAGCAACGGAGCCACCAGCCCAGCCGCCACTTCCGGCTTTCGCGGCCGCGTCTCCTGACAATGTCGGCGTCCGGAGAGTATTCACTCGGCCCCCACACCTGTCAGCCTACCCTTTCAAAGTGAGAAGAGCCCGCCTGTCACTGGACCACCCGGGTGGCGAGAGACGCTACATGGGAAGTCCGCGTGTGAAGGAACAACGGAACCTCCACCGCATGCAACTAGAGAGGAGAATCGTAAGATAGAAATATGAGAGGGGGCTCATGCCACCTCTCATTGCCCCTACGCCATTTTAGATTGTAATTGGTGAGCGGTTGGCTCACTTAGGAGCAAGGTAGTGAGTCAATCGCCCAAGAACAATCTTACAAAGTGACTCCACATGCCGCACTCTATAAAGAAAATTACTGCAACTGAAAAATGCAGCTCATAGAGGGAGGATTATTTATGATGTAGCCAACTTCACCTTCTTAATATGGAACACTAACACTCACATCACACATCCATACCCAGGGAGCCCCTTCCAAACACCGATTCACGCAGACATTCACGCTCTAAACATGGCCCGGGCATCTGAGCCAAATATGGAGCAGTTTATTCTTTACAATCAGAGTTGGAGTGCTCCGCAATTAAATGCCCAAGATGTTACAACAATTTTAATCATTAAACTAACCTGACCTCACTCACACATGGTAATATTTAAGTTAACAATCTCTTTGTGAGTTTTCCGAATCTAGTTACAACCTCCGATTCATTCTGTCTCCCTGCAGCAAGAATAACCTTTACAAAATGTTCCCTGAACTGATGGTCCATTCACAATGACAGTGGTGGTATCTGCTTCAGTTTATGGGGACTTCAGGCACACTGTTAGCATACACACAACAATAAACACAAAATACAAAAAAAACATGATGTGGAGAACAATACAGTAATCTGTAATAAGAATTACAGTGTAAAACACAAACGCATACAAGGTATAACATACATTACAGAAACAACATAAGAGAAAGAAATTTAAGAAAAACAAAAAAAACAAGGTTCATGGGGCATCAAATTGTGCGTGCACATTGCACAAAGTTCACGACTGTGCTGAGAATGAGGCACTAAATCACATTGTTAGAAATATCCGTGGCACTTCACAAATTCCACCGTACTGACATCACATAAGGCTCAACGTCGGGTGTAGTTGCTACGTTGTGGCAACAGCAATAGGGAGTTCTGGAGTGTCTGCAGTACGCTGTTGAGATTGTAGTCAGACCCACGCATATGATCACGGCAGTACGGTAGGAAGACACAGTGATAGGTTCTCCTCACGTCGATTAATTGTCTCTGAGATCTCCTTGTTGGGACACATCACTAGTCTAGGTCTCTTCTCTCGCTGGACAGAACTTTACGTTTCCCAATATTGCAGTTCGACGAGGGATGATGGCACGTGGAGTGACTCCACAAGTGTGTGAGGTCATCCATACAGGATCGAACTAGGAGCGACTATTGTTAAAAACTGCTCTCTAATAGAGAGGAGAAGTAAGACATGAGACCATACATTTGTTAGTGTGGCACGAGGCTGCTTTGTGTATGCAGATCGGCCAATGCTAGTGAGTTGTAAAAACCCAAACAGGTGAGTATAGAGCGTCCCTTTCTGTCCTGAGGCACATGAGGCGCAGGTTCTGACACGATATGTGATCTTCTTCGTGTACTCACGACAACGTGGTCTGCCGCAGGGAATCCCTCCAAGCGGCTGCCGCGTCCGGAGAGCTAGCAGGCTGTCGCGTGTCAGGGTCAACGGCCAGCCCCACTTTCGCTTGTGGCGGGGCGAGGGTCCCGTGTAATCCCTCAGGTAGGCAGCCGGGTGACTGTCAGCGTGTAGGACGGGACGCTCGCCCTCTAGCAGGTAGCCCAAGACCTCTTGTTTTTGCGCTGGCTGGCCTCTGCATTGCCACGATACCCGTCATCTGCACAGTTCTGACAAAAATCTTAAGCCTAACTTTTTCCCATGACCTTCTATGTTATAATAAATTTACATAGTGATACATTGATGGTCTGTCATTTCAGACACTCTTATTTTACTTTTATAGTTATTAATCTATGGCAATCATTATAACATCTAATCTAGACATGGAAATAATTTATTTTGATATATGTGTAGAGACCGATCTCAGTATGTACATGGTGTGTGATAACTGATGCTTTGTAATGGATGAACAACTAAATGTGCGGGCCCGCACTAATATTACTATTAATTATATAGATCGACAGTAGACATGCTTCAAGAATTAACTACCATATCCCAACGATCTACATTCTACGTCTTTTAATTAAATTATGTTGTTATGCAGGTCTAAGTTTTACTGTGCTATAAAGAACATGCAACTACGCTACTTTCGCTCGCCCGTCGTCCCTCCATCTCGGGTCTGTGGTTTGGTGACCTGAAAAATAGCAACTCAACAGGCGCGCGCCACACTTGTGGTAGAAAACCCCCACAATATTAATCTAGTTATTGCTAAATCCTACAGTTAACTTATCCTAGTATCGTACTTTCCCTTTTATTTATTTATTTATTTATTTTATTTTATTTATTTATTTATTTATTTATTTATTTTTTTTTTTTACCTTATACAATACCCTTACATAGTTCCTGTTACGCTGAGATGTCTTGCTGCTCGCCGCTATTGACGACAGTGATGTGCGCGCCGTACGACATGACCTCCGAGTTTTCATTACGCCTCACTGAAACTCCAGAGACTGGGTTAGCCATGGCTATACACGACAATAAATTTATAGTTGCAACTTCCTTCTCTATGTGAAGCGGTTTTCGCGATCGAAGTACACCTTTCCAGAAGCAATGTAATATGACCAAGCCAGGACTGGTTCCTGTTGAGGATTCAGACACCCAACACACGCCAGCTACACAGTATGTCACGAATATCCAAGTACAATTCCTTGGTGATTCATCTGTGACAAAAACGAGCAGCACGCTAAATCCCCAACCAGCACATTAGCATGGTAGGCTTTTATGCCCTCATTTCTCTCGTCTAGGGCACCATTAGAGTCAAATGCTCACAGGTTCACCCCGACTTGCAAGACAACGATACCGGCGCAGCTCTGCAAAAACTATACTGCCCATATTCACCCTCGAAATCGCGCAATATACCACAATCGTGCAGTGCACTGACGCGTGCCTGCAAGCATTGGTATGAACGTCTCACGAACTGGTTGTGGCCGCTATGGAGCGTATCACGACCTCTCAGAACGCTTCTAAGAGCACGTTCTTGTATGCGCCCGTTTGTGCGACGTCTCATCACTCATCCTTATCCCTTAACATGGACACCAGATAGGAAAGGACAAAAACATTGCTCATGAAAAGGTAGTGTCTCCTACTCCATCGACATTGGAGATCGCAAACATAAACAAAAAGAGGATAGCAGCAGTAAATTCTTATGCAAGACAACGCAGCGTGTTAATACTTTAGCAATCTTAATCTATTAATGTAACGATTATTGTTCCCCGAACAAAGGTTCATATATTTGCCTATTCTAC
Source organism: Schistocerca nitens (assembly GCF_023898315.1). Classification (NCBI taxonomy): domain Eukaryota; kingdom Metazoa; phylum Arthropoda; class Insecta; order Orthoptera; family Acrididae; genus Schistocerca; species Schistocerca nitens. The sequence goes on from NC_064617.1 coordinate 96,700,290, forward strand.
TATGTACATTTCTTACACTACTACTATTCTACGAACTCCTTTATGTGAGAGAAGTGGTGGAGTCCTATGGACTAGCGTCAATCCCTTCTTAGACTCCCCCTCCTCTGACGTGCATTAGGATTTGGAGGTCTAATTTCAATCTCCTGGTTCTCCTGTTGTCCTTGATTTCGCTCCCTCCAATTACGGTCGCTTTGCCGTTCGTCATTCCTCCTGTCCCAGATTGCTTGTCTGGATTGACCCTGTTCCCTGACGTTCTGGTTTCCGTGTCTCTGGTTTCCATAACCTTGAATAGCGTAACCTTGATCTCGGTAACCCTGGTTTCCTAACTGACCAGTGCGATTATGCGATCTGTTGTCGTCTTCCCTTGCTGGCCCGTGGTATTTGTTATTTTGCGCCTTCTTCCTGTCCTTTGCGTCTTGTTTATCGAAGACTACTTCGAGTTCGCGCAGTAGACTCTTGAATGCATCTATGTCAGATCCACACTTCCCGACAAGTGTCTGTTGATACCTAACTGGCAATTTCGAAAAGCAAAATTTAATAATTTCTCCGTTGCTGTATGGACTATCTAAAAACTGATTCTTCTTGAGTAAATCATCAAAAAATTTGGTTGCGCTCTTATGCCCGGACACTTCCAGTTCAGGACAAAATATTATTTCCTCTTTAATCCTGTCTTGCGTTTCCTTTGACCAGTAGGTCCGCAGGAATGCACCAACAAATTCCTGATAAGTCCGACACGTCGCTGCCACGCCCCGCATCTTTTCCGCGGCTTGGCCTTCGATGTGTCCACACATGAATTCTAATTTGGCCTGGGTTGGCCATGACGACGGTAATGAATTAGTAAATTGCATCACCCAGCTCTTCGGATGCATCGACCCTCCATTATCTTTGAACTTCTGGAATTTGAGTATCGACAGGAAGTGATTGTGATCAAAATTCTGTCCGATCCTCGCACTGGTGTTGTCAGACGTTTCCGATACTTGCACGTCTGCGGAGTGTCCTGATCTATCTTGCTGATAACTGTGATGTGCTACGTCTGTATCACAGTGGAAGTGGCATTCAGCATTCACTCTTCTAAGTGGGCTGCAATTATTGGAGCTATTACTCGCTGTTTCTGCGTGTGCATTGTTTGTTCCGCACGCTGTCACTGGGCTAGAGCACGGCGGGCTTTTCCTCGGAGACACAATCCTGTGTGCTCCATCATTGGTATCCGAACGCGCAGTGCTCGTGTGCCCATTTCGCTCTAGTTTTTCTATCCGACTCTCTACTTCTTTCATTCGTTTCGTGATGTTCGTAACCGCAATATTACCTTGGGTTTTTAAGAACGCTAGGGATTTTGAGTGGGCTTGTGTCGCACGTCGCAAGCGACCTGCGAGTTGAGAAGTTACTTTTGCAACTTTCATTGCCCCCATTGCTGCCGTTTTGGCTAGGCCTGCTACTTTTTGTGCTACCAGTGACATCTGTTTTGCTTCTCCACATTCTTTCTTTATTGTTAATAATTCCCCACGAATTTCCCCTATATGCGAAATTATTGCCTCCGTGTCCTTCTTACGCTGTTCGTCAGCTTCTTCTTTCTCCTTCTTACGCTGTTCGTCAGCTTCTTCTTTCTCCTTCTTGCGTTGTTTCTCATCTTCTTCCTTCTCCTTCTTACGTTGTTCGTCAGCTTCTTCTTTCTCCTTCTTACGCTGTTCGTCAGCTTCTTCTTTCTCCTTCTTGCGTTGTTTCTCATCTTCTTCCTTCTCCTTCTTACGTTGTTCGTCAGCTTCTTCTTTCATTGATCGTAGGAAGCTTAGTATTGGGTTAACGTCATCTTCTTGATCCTCTTCAAACATGGGCGATGTAACTCGGGACACCTGGGCGCTAGAGCTCTGACGTGACCGAGCTGGCCTCTGTCTGCACTCGTTCGTTTGACTATAAACTTCTGCTACCGTCTCGACCTGTGTGCCTGTCTCTGTTCCATCCTCCAATTCACTATCATAATCATGGCCGCGACGTTGCTCTAAGATCGCGTCCAAATCACCGTGCTCATCAATGACCCTGTCGTCCTGTCCTGCTAAAAATGTGCCCATCTCATCTCCGAACCTATCCCCGTCAGTAAACTGCCCCTTATCCATTATAGTATCCACTTTTGTTTTAGCTTCGCTCACTAATAGTCGTGCCTTACTTCTCGTGATCATTCATGAGAAACAAAATTTATCCAAAATACACAATAAAAATAATCTACTCCCTGTATTTTTACACATAGACATAAAATTTCAACAACGCTGTTCCAACGCTGTAATCACAAACACAATTTGATGTGGTACAGAAACCGCACACAAATCCGACAAAGTGCGATGCGGTACAGACACCACATCAGCGAAACACAAAAAAAACAATGAACAAAAAAATATATACACTGAAAACAAAAACTGTAGTCATGCGCCGCTACTTAAAACTAAACGCGGAACTACCAAAAAAAACTTGGGTATTAATCATTAAAAAAATAGAGAAAAAAAATTGAATGTTCCTACTAAGAATCCTGTTTGTTTATCAGAGATTCACAGGAAAGATCCGAGGCCAAGGGTCGCCATATTATGCGAGGTGCCGGGGCTAGTAGTGTATTTATCACTAAATTCTACTAGAATCCACATGTGTAAATCATGCTCTAAGCCCCCCCTATTCTAACTCCGACTTTTGCTGTTGCACAAGGATAAAAAAAATACGCGAACTGACTCTAATCAACCCTGCTAGTGGAGTAGAAGAGAGTTTGGCACCTGCAGTAATTTAATTTGATACATAAGTTAAATAAACAAAGGTTTCATTAGCATAGTGAGGAATGATAGGGTTGCTCTATTGATTAACAGAATGAAAGTTCTGTTCAAAATAACAATATGATTTATTAAGATTAAACACAGAATAGTAAAAGAAACACAGCAAATTTATAAAACATCAAATTGGCTAAAATTGGAGATTCATACAAACACTATAAAGGTGAAGTTGTCCCTAACTTAGATCGTGAGGTTTAAGACGAAGTGGTATGTGGAGCCAATTCCTTTCCACTCAAATCTCAAGAGAGACACACAGCTAACCCAATGGTAATTGCTGTTACTCGAAACTGAACAAAGTTAGAAAAGGATGAACAGGCGCGCTCTGCTGAGCTCTGATTATCACCTAGGAAAATCCCTATCTGCCGGTGCTGCGGACGTACATTACCAACAGTCTTCTTTTCTCCCAGAACACGATCTGGCGTACCGCAGGCGAGGGCTGGCTGCTTTGACGTCCTCGACCGAAAGGCGACTGCTGACTCCCCTGAGCACCCGTACAGGCCGAACACACAACATTCCCACCCCCACGACAGTGGCCGTGGTTACGTTCCAATCAGCAACACGAAAACCGGCGGAAATTCCACTCCATTGCCGGAGCACTACCATTCCACCAATGGAGATTCTTGGCGCCAATTTCTGTGCTGATTTTGCCCCGTCACGGAGCTATGCCCTGAGCAAGCCAATCACAGTTACTATATGCAGAAAGCGCGGTAATTTTCCCGCCAGAGCTGCCTGGGTACATAAGTCATTCCCACGCCTCGCTGGTAGCCCGCCAGAAAGTGTTTTCGCTTAGCTTCTGCGAAGCAACGGAGCCACCAGCCCAGCCGCCACTTCCGGCTTTCGCGGCCGCGTCTCCTGACAATGTCGGCGTCCGGAGAGTATTCACTCGGCCCCCACACCTGTCAGCCTACCCTTTCAAAGTGAGAAGAGCCCGCCTGTCACTGGACCACCCGGGTGGCGAGAGACGCTACATGGGAAGTCCGCGTGTGAAGGAACAACGGAACCTCCACCGCATGCAACTAGAGAGGAGAATCGTAAGATAGAAATATGAGAGGGGGCTCATGCCACCTCTCAACATTTCCCATACGATGTCAATTAGCGGAATGGAGATTTTTGTTGAGCAGTGAAAGAAATATAATTTTTAATGCCAATGAGTGGAATGAACTTGTTGCTGAATAATGAAAGATATGTAACCTTTTTTAAATAAATTTTATATCTTGATGCTAATGAGCAAAATGGACCTTGTAGCTAACCAAAGACATTCAATGTTTTTTTTATTGTTATAATGAAGTTCATAACTAGAGGAGCTTTGATTTGCTTGTTCTTCCCTTCTTTGCCTCTTCAATATATTATGTAAAGAAAAACTTCATTGTTAATGCATAGTTCCAACAAAATCTTCGTTTTGTTGCTGACTTCATTGAGATCAGCAAGAAAGCTGATATAGCTGAAAAAATGCATCACTCAGCAAGAAAAGTTTATCCGCGGGGAGCCGTTATCACGAGAGAAACTGATGACCTTTATCCAGCTTATGTGGTCGAACATATTGCTTATTGCCAAAACAATTCAGGTTATCAATATCTGTTAGTAGCCATTAGCGAATACTGCAAAAATGCATAGGTCGCTGCTCTAAAGACTGGTACTGAGGTCGCAGATGCATTTAGAAAAATATGGAGAAAAAGTAATACGATTTGGAAAGATTTACAAAACAGACTTAGCTAAAGAATTTTATACACTCGTTCAAGAACCTAGTGAAAAAACATAAGATTAATCACCACTTACCGTTTTTCAAACTGAGAACTTCACTTTTGCAACGATTAAATACAATTCTTAAAGGAAAAATGTTTTAATGTTTTACTGCTCTGGATCCTTTCAAATGGAGATATAGTGCAAGATCTACTCGATGACAATAAACTCGCAAAACATAGAAAAATTGAAATCTTATGATGTGAAAGGTAACAGCCTTTAGTCTAAGATCAAGATGATAGATCCTCGTGATTTTGTTATATTTAGTAAACACAGGTTGATTTTCCAGGAAGAGTCCCCCACAAACTGGTTCACTGAGATATTTAAAATTGGAGCAGTCAGGAGACCAATGCAAGGACGAATCTGCTAGCAAATTACAGGGAATGACCTATGGCAACAGGGCTATAGAAAACCGTACATCCCTCCAAACATCTCGCTGAAAAAATCAAACAAACAAATGGAAACAACGTTTTCGTAAAACGGCTTTGTTTTGAGAAAACACACAATTTCTAGATTACTTTGTAAGAGAGTGTACGTGTATGGAGTGAGGCAAAGAGGTGCAGGCGTTACGCGATGTGTGTCTCATTTCTGCGAAGTCCAACAAGCCCAGACTTAACAAAAGCATCAGACAACTCTCCTTGTCGTCATCTGCTGCAGTTAGCTTTCATAAGTCGTGTGTGTGTGTGTGTGTGAGAGAGAGAGAGAGAGAGAGCCAATTTACACAATTCAGGTGAAGAGGCTTCTGTAAAGAACAAATAATTCAGAGCATTCAAACACTTTTGAGCATGGTCAAGATTGTGATTGACTTTTTCAATTTAATCCTCGCTCAAATGCTGACCTGTTATTGGCTGGCTCATTTTAATATTACTTTGTCATTGGCCAAAGATGTGTGGGTATGAGGAGGGAGCGAGGGAGGGAAGGGGTTGGGGCTTGTCGCGTGGTGGTGGTGATGATGACGTCATAGGGGGAATCGCTTCGTCACACATGTAAAAAAAAAGTGCATCAGAATGCTCAATGTAAACAAAGTGCACCATATAATAGCCTACATAGGTAATATTACTAGTGCTCGTAGATTTTAAGGCATTCTAAAGCCAGTTATTCTAGATCCTTTTTCTTGTTTTGGTCAGTACTACTATCTCTCAAAATATGGAATACTTTCTAACACCCTGTGTTTTGAAGTTTTAAAGGTTAATAGCCATCTTTTGCAACTATAAAATTCTCCAGGTGCGTCTCACTTCGTTCTAAAGCGTCTTCTGTGGTCACTGTAACAATTTGGATTTTTTTCTTCTTACAATTTTTTTGTTCATGATCAGTTCGCATGCTTTACTTATAATGTTCAAAAATGGTTTAAATGGCTCTGAGCACTATGGGACTCAACATCTGAGGTCATCAGTCCCCTAGAACTTAGAACTACTTAAACCTAACTTACATAAGGACAACACACACATCCATGCCCGAGGCAGGATTTGAACCTCCGACCTTAGCGGTCGCGTGGTTCCAGACTGAAGCGCCTAGGACCGCTCTGCCACACCGGCCTGCTCGTATAATGTTCTAATTTCAGTTGCAAGCCAGCATTTTTGGGCTAATGACTATGCTCTTTGAGCCGCATGAGAACTGTTTACGATCGTTGCATTGATGTACTAAGATAAAAGGTTATTAAATTTACAATATTTATAAAAACTGATGTGTTAAATCGTCAGATGATGCTTGAGATGGAAATTTTTGTACTTCAGGTGAAGGCCTCCAAGTTTTGCTTGATTGACGTCAAATAGATGTTCCCTTCTTTGTTTTTCGGCCACATTTGAAGCTTTTCTGATGGAAGTAAAAAATCATGGGAAGTGGATAGTAGTAGTCACAATTTACAGGCCTCCAGCTGGCGATTTTGTGTTATTTACGAGACAACTTGTACAAGTTTTATCTCCTAAACAGAATGAGGGGACATTAAGTGAACGTTCTAATTTAAATGTGTAATGCAAGCCTGTTCCACAGCTATACTTTCGTCTTTTGTCACTTCGTACCAACTCTTCCTCACATAATTTACAACCAGGGCTACGGGAACCAGCGGTAATGCTATTAATAATGTTTTTATAGACACATCGAGTTTTCAAAGCTGTAGTATAAATATCTACAAATGATTTTCAAGAGTAATAAATGAAAAAGGAATTGGGGATTTTAAGTTAGATTTGCGAACTTATGACTGCGGAGAAATACACAACACATTTAGCGTTATTTAAAAATGTAATTTACTCTGAAAATTCTGCAACATAGCCAGCAGTCCCCAAGAAAATCGTCCCAAAATAAATTTAATAAATTTCACACCTAGTTTTTTTCTTATTATTATACGAGTATTGGTCGACAGTCATAATCAGCTGCCACCGATGCTACATATAACAATTAATTTTCGCATCGTTACTTAATAACATCGGCGTTCGAGATACAGACTGAATTCGCTCGTGTGTTGCGAGATCTATGAAAGAGAGACGCTGCAGGCGATATCGCCACTGATCCGCCTCTCGTGTGTGACGCCCGTAACAGTCACCTGTTGCTGTCAGTTTATTCTGCAATACGACTTCATTTGGTTTATTTCTCCTACAGTCCGAATTACTGAGCGTAAATACGTGGCAAATTTTTCTTGGTTAAGTCAAGGTGGCACACGGTTGGAGGTGCTTTAGCGTTTCAGTGTTAACTAGGTGCTCATTTCACAGAGCTTGCATTCGTTTCCTCTAGTTATCAGTGTACTATTGTACCATTACCAGGACGTATGTACGTAAATCCTATTATTTCTGCACTTTTTCGTGAGAAAGTTTAGTTTAGAGACTAGTTTCGGATATCAGATGTATTAAGAGTGACTTGTTAGTAATGAGTTCATCCTGAAACGTAACCAGGGGTCGATAAATAAAATGCTGGAGCAGCTATATGACTTTTGCGAACGCGGTGTCATTCAGGAAATCCATTATTCAATACTTACGTAGGTGTTAATATCGTACAGGAAGAAAGCTAATACTGCAGAGGAGGGAAGGCCGACTAAAACTGACAGAGCTGAGTACGAGACCGGTACCTGGAAAAAAAAAAGTAGAAGAAGAAGAGAGAACGGTTTAACACCCACACTACTACCGCATCAGGCCTCCTGTGGGTTCTTCCTGATCTGAAAAATGAAAGTGAACCTAAAAGGTGAGCGTTTTCAAGACATGGAATAAATGGAGCAAGCATCCACATTGTTATATCCTAGCCAGTAATGCCAACCGAGCCCGCTGCCACAAAGGTTGGCAGCATCAAGTCCGGACGCCGTCCGCATAAGCAGCGCCAGCGATACAGGAAATCGCCGCAAGTCTGCGCGCGCCACCGCTGGCTTCTGGCTTCTTAAGCGCTGGAGTCGCGAGCGCTAGGACAGTTCTGGATTCGCCGCTCAGTTGTATACTCGCCACCGAATTGTGTACCTGCTAGTGAGTTGTGTGTTCATCGCAGCAGAGTTGTTATTTGTCGTCAGCCGACGCTGACCTAGCCACACCGACTCGAACTAGACAGATTTCTGTAGACCATGTTCACCACTGTGTTCTGTATCGTCGTTAATAAAGATAAGTACCGACTTTCATTTAATCCGAGTGTTTGGGTTTTCATCTTTCTGTTCACTGTTCCAGCGGACCGGTCGGCCCGCTATTAAAAGTGTGGCGGTGACTTCGTAGGCCGTTTCTACAGCGAAGTGTTGTCGCTACGAAGGCCGTCACAAAACACATCTATATCTACGTGATTACTTTGGAATCCACAATTAAGTGCCTGGCCGAGAGTTCATCGAACCACCTTTAAGCTACTTCCCTACCGTTCCACTCTCGAACAGCGAGCGCGGAAAACGAACACTTACATCTTTCCGTGCGAGCATCGGCCAACATATGAAGCAGCGTTTACGCGCTCTCCTTCCCAATCAACGCTTCAGCACGTATGACATGAAACAGTGTGTGTTCGAGTTATTCAGCTTTATGTCAGTACCTTTATACCGGACCACGAATTATATTTATAGTCTTTGCACTCTTTGTTTCCGTGGTGATGGACACAGCATCTGCGAATCGCTTGTTGCACTGCAACAAGCGTTCAGCCTTGGACGAAACCGATATCAGTGTAAGAAACTATTAGTCTAATAGACTGATACAAAAGTAATTTCAAACACCGACAGATAATGCAGAACAAAATAGGAAATTTACCTAACGGTTACTGCATCAATTCTAAATGAAAGACAGTTTCTCGGATGCGGGTATCTTAAGTAATTTTCGTCCCATCGGCGTTCCTCACAATCAAAACAGTGTTTTCTGCCGATTTTCCGCTGCCGAAATAAAGGTCACAAAGGTTTCAGCCGTGACGCACGCTGCGCCTGCTGGCTTTCCAAGGCCGGGCGCAAAGTGCGTCAGTGTGTTTACGAAAACATATCCAGGGAAGCAGCACTTCCAATGGCGCGTTGTCAGTGAGCAAACAAAGCTGTAACGTCCAAACAATAGCTAGGTCTGTATTCGTCGTGATGGCGAGGTCTAGCTATTCGCAATCACACTGATGTGTAAAAGATGCCAGTGGGTCGCCTTTCTTCGGCAACCTTCTTAGTAGAATGTAACGAAGGTTAACTGCGCCACTGAAACACTGCCAGTCATTGTGGAATACGCACAAAAGATAAGTATAGATTGTGATGGGGTGTAGAGATAAGGGCGTAACTGCATCTACTGTAAAACGAATGCATCGAAAAGTTTGGGAAACAGTGGAGATGTCACAAAACAATATCGGTGCCACACACGTTCAGCTGCCATAATTACGGCTGTTAAGAAAACTGTCCGAGCTATCAAGAACGTTTCAAGTAGGAGAAACAGCACTGTTTTCTCACATCTCATAGCTTAGTAGTAGATTTATGTCAAGTCTACTGTGTCGCGAGACATGAGATTTTATAACCCTGCTCATGTCAGTGCCTTAAATGGTACCTACCGTATTTTACGGACTATAAGTCGCACCTTAATTTTTAACTAACTTTTTTAAAAAATAATTTTTTACCATTTTTAATAATAGACTGCAAAGCCAGACTAAAAAATACTTACTTTATAAAACTTGACTGACGTTCAAAATCATTGAAAATCGTCATCTGAAATGGCTCTGTCCGCAGCTCGTGGTCGTGCGGTAGCGTTCTCGCTTCCCATGCCCGGGTTCCCGGGTTCGATTCCCGGCGGGGTCAGGGATTTTCTCTGCCTCGTGATGACTGGGTGTTGTGTGATGTCCTTAGGTTAGTTAGGTTTAAGTAGTTCTCAGTTCTAGGGGACTGATGACCTCAGATGTTAAGTCCCATAGTGCTCAGAGCCATTTGAATTTTCTTGAACCATTTTTTTGAAATGGCTCTGAGCACTACGGGACTTAACATCTATCATCAGTCCCCTAGAACTTATAACTGTTTAAACCTAAATAACCTAAGGACATTACATACATCCATGCCCGAGGCAGGATTCGAACCTGCGACCGTAGCAGTCGCGCGGTTCCGGACTGAAGCGCCTAGAACCGTTCGGACACAGAAGCCTGCTCGTCATCTGAACTTTCTTTCTTTCTGAGCTATTTTGGTTTTGGTTCGCATGCTGAGTCCATGACTCTTCATGAACACGTAGCACCAATAATCTCCACCCTTAAAGTGTGTTAAGTTTCACTGTAGTGCTACAAGTATCTTACGAGCGTGTATTTGAATCATTTTTGTATTCATTCCAATGCTATTTTAAGGGTATCCTTGAATCCTTTCCAACACTTCATCATCCAATTTAGGCCATTCTCCATCCAGTCCTCTATTTGCATATTTAGCCTTGCTCATTTTCTTCAGCTCTTCTTCACTAGCCTGCCAATCTGGAATGGTTTTTTCTGTTGCCGAAATGCTGCTCAACTGCTCTGTTTCCATGTTCTTCTATGTATGGTAGTACTTTCAATTTATAGCCCACATCGTATGAATAGATTTTATTTTTTTCCACTACGAAACTACCTACTAACAAAAATATTGTACTGTTACCGGTAACACAAATCACTTTCAGTTCAAGTTCATTGGCACTGTAGACTGCAATAACCTATCATAGACTTGACTAGGCATGTCAATAAAGTATCGATATATTGATATATCCAGATGGCAGTTATAAGAGTCGAGGGACATGAAAGGGAAGCAGTGGTTGGGACGGGAGTGAGACAGGGTTGTGGCCTATCCCGGATGTTATTCAATCTGTATATTGAGCAAGCAGTAAAAGAAATAAAAGAAAAATTCGGAGTAGGTATTAAAATCCATGGAGAAGAAACAAAAACTTTGAGGCTCGCCGATGGCATTGTAATTCTGTCAGAGACAACAAAGGACCTGGAAGAGCAGCTGAACGGAATGGACAGTGTCTTGAAAGGAGGATATAAGATGAAAGTCAACAAAAGCAAAACGAGGATAATGGATGTAGTCGAATTAAATAGGGTGATGCTGCGGGAATTAGATTAGGAAATGAGACGCTTAAAGTAGTAAATGAGTTTTGCTATTTGGGGAGCAAAATAACTGATGATGGTCGAAGTAGAGATGATATAAAACGTAGACTAACAATGACAAGGAAAGCGTTTCTGAAGAAGAGAAATTTGTTAACATCGAATATAGATTTAAGTGTCAGGAAGTCATTTCTGAAAGTATTTGTATGGAGTGTAGCCATGTATGGAAGTGAAACGTGGACGACAAATAGTTTAGACAAGAAGAGAATAGAAGATTTCGAAATGTGGTGCTACAGAAGAATGTTGAAGATTTGATGGGTAGATCACATAACTAATGAGGAAGTATTGAATAGGATTGGGGAGAAGAGAAGTTTGTGGCACAACTTGACCAGAAGGAGGGATCGGTTGGTAGGACATGTTCTGAGGCATCAAGGGATCACCAATTGAGTATTGGAGGGCAGCGTGGAGGGTAAAAATCGTAGAGGGAGACCAAGAGATGAATACACTAAGCAGATTCAGAAGGATGTAGGTTGCAGTAGGTACTGGGAGATGAAGAAGCTTGCACAGGATAGAGTAGCATGGAGAGCTGCATCAAACCAGTCTCTGGACTGAAGACCCCAACAACAACATATTGATACTTTTCCAAGAAATATCGATGTATACCGGCGATATTTCATTCACCCATATGTCGACATCGAAATGGCATTATCGGGTGCTGACATTTTTATGTTATATCATATTTATTCGCAATTCTCGATAAATATTTGAAGTTGTTCTTTAGAAACTGTAGTAGAACATAGTTTTACTTTCAGTGTGTGAAAGAGAGACTACTTGTTGAGCTTTCATTAAGTGCAGTCGTCCTCTTTGACGGTGTGAAGCACTTGTAGATGGCACATAGGAGAAGTCCGATTGCACAGGGGGGGGGGGGGGAGGGCAGTGTGAATGTTTGGTTGGTTGGTTTAAGGGAGGGGAAGAGTGAGGGAAGGAAGTCGGCCGCGCCCTTTCAAAGAAACCATTCCGGCATTTGCCTAAAGCGATTTAGGGAAATCACGGGTTTGAACCGTCGTCCTCCCGAATGCGAATCCAGTGTGCTAACCACAGCGCCACCTGGCTTGGTGCGGTGTGAATGAGATAACAATATATTCGGTGTGAAGTAATGACACACCACTTGCATTAAAGTCAATTTGTAACGTAACAAGTGTGCTACTTCTTCACATTGACATTCTTCATGAACAGTTGCTGAAACTGATGAACAAAATTCTAAATGACGCGACTGGCCTTTGCGATGGGCAGAGACGTTTGAGGGGAAATTCTGACGCAATCGGCGTTCGACGCTACCAACATAAACTACAATGTTTTACTTCACCACGAAACTTCTAGGTCGGTGGCCGTTGTAGAAACGAAAAAACAGGGAAGTCGACATGAAGTGTTTCAGACAAATCTGATATGTGACGAAACCGAAAGGCGGACCCATCAGACACCTCTTACTGTGCCACTAACCTGCAACTGCCATTGTCAGAGTTTTTTATTTTTGAAAACATCACAGCCCTAGACTAGACAATGTTTTGGGTTTATGATGGCAGGGTGGGAGGGAGACAGTGATAGCAACCTTGTGAATTCCCGCAATTCATGTTCGTCGCATCAGTGCACTGCTGCTGCCAGTTGAATCCAATGTTCCCAGATAGAGACAAGTTTTCCCCGGTATCGAATATATGGCCATTTTTAACGCCTGCGGCGGCGCGGTTCTTTCCGTTCCTTTACGACGAACCTGCACCTACCTATGAACATTGTCTCAGCATATCATCAGTAGGGAAGCCGAGCGAAACCTACTGTACTTCGACGTGAACCAGTCTGCAATTAAAGTCACTAATCTACGCTTCGGAAGAAAGTTTTCACACGAAATGAAAGGTTGGAAATTTTGTCCTTAATTATTATATCCTGAAACTTAGGTGAACGAGTATCACTGCCAAGCCCGTGCTAGTCTTAACACAGTCACTCACAATCCCTTTCACTCACGTTAGCAAGTTTATGGTGTTGCAGTTCCCGAAAACGTAATAGCTACAAAAATACTGGTTGTTTTTGATTGATAATGCTCGCCAAATATTAAGACTGTCGGTACCAAATGCAGTCACAGTTTTTAGCCACCGACCTGCTCAATACGCCACGCGGAATATAAGTCCTTTCTCATCACAAAATTCACTTAAAAATTCCGAAATTTCTACACACCCATCGGAATAATTATGCCGTCACTTTCCAACACTTTTGTTGTATGAAACACTGCTAGATCCGGCAACTTAACGTTTCCATCGGAACTACTTCTACACACGTCCGAACTGTTTCATGGCTGGGCTCCAACTCCTCTCTGGAATACTCTAAGTCTTCTCTGCCAGCAGAGAAAGACGCACGAAGAATATTGCTTTACCATTGGTCAGGTTACTCAACAGCCAATAGCAAAACAACATTTCTTTCTACGTTACAGTCGAAATATAGTAACCAAATGTAGGAACGAGCAATGGTAATAGAGTTTATTAATGACCAAAGCAGAATTCGTAGCGGCAGCGCTTGTGTAAGGACGTGTGGTAAACTCTTTACATCCTTGAGAAATGAAAGGAGAAGTGTAATGCAAACATTTCAGAACATACGCATTTATTTGCGCGAGGAAATATATACTTGCAGACACATCAAACAATATCTAGAACGCAGTACATAGCGACTTTTTGCTATATCCTTTCTATCTCGTTTCTTGCTAAGTGCTAAATAACACGTACAACTCCTCAAATAATTCAGACTTCTTCGCTGTTGAAATAATTTTCATTTAACCACATTTATGTACCTACCTTCTTATTTATGTATAGTGTATGCTTTTTCTTTGTTAAAAGTAAATACCTTTTTGATTTCAGATACTTCCTCTCTTTTATAGGAGAACACTACCAGGAAAAACGCCAGGAACTTGAATGAGATTTTCACTCTGCGGCGGAGTGTGCGCTGATATGAAACTTCCTGGCAGATTAAAACTGTGTGCCGGACCGAGACTTGAACTCGGGACCTTTCCCATTCGCGGGCAAGTGCTCTCCCGAGTTCGAGTCTCTGTCCGGCACACAGTTTTAATCTGCCAGGAAGTTTCATATCAGCACACACTCCGCTGCAGAGTGAAAATCTCATTCTGAACCCCCCCCCCCCCCCCCCTACAGGCTGTGGCTAAGCCACGTCTCCGCAATAACCTTTCTTCCAGGAGTGCTAGTTCTGCAAGTTTCGCAGGAGGGCTTCTGTGAAGTTTGGAAAGTAGGAGACGAGGCACTGGCGGAAGTAAAGCTGTGAAGATGGGGCTTGAGTCGTGCTTGGGTATCTCAGTTGGTAGAGCACTTGCCAGCGAAAGGCAAAGGTGCCGAGTTCGAGTCTCGGTCCGGCACAAAGTTTTAATCTGCCAGGAAGTTTCACCAGGATCTTCTGTACCTCAACGTTTGTCCATTGAGCAGAACTCTGGGTTTGTAGTTCGCAGCACGATTCGCTAGATGGAAACAAGAGACTTCAGTTTTTGATGTGCTTGGGATCAGTCTCCAGGTCTTAAAGGAAGTTGACATCTTCTCCAGATCCTCCGTAAGAATTCGTTCACCATCTTCGAAATTACCGTGAGATAAGAAGTATTGTATCGGTAAAATACTGGTACAATGCGAGAGATGTCCTGAAGTCGTTGATATGATCAGGGTAAATAAATAAATAAGAATACGCTAATCCGCTCATGTTGGCATAGATTGGTGTAGCAGGTAGACGACGGAATTATTCCGAGCCCGAGTGCTCATTGTGCAGCGAAGGCTGCATCACCTATTACAGAGAGATCAGAAGCGAGCGTCGGCGCTCATTTAGAACATTCCCAGACTGCCCGGCGCCTTGGTCGGGCGCCCGCTCCCTGGACCTTGACGCTTGAGCCGCGTCCGTATTGTGGTCGGGGCCAACGTCGCGCCCCCAGGCCTGGCACGGGGCTTTCGCTCGTCACAGACCCCTCCCCCCCCCCCCCCGCCAACCAGTGCTGGCAGAATGCCAGCTGCATTGTCTGTCCAAGACGTGCCGCAGGCGGCACTGCACTAATTCTCGGAAGGGTGCCCAGACTCAAATCAACCCCGAAATAGAAGTCGCTGCTCTCTCCTATGGAACTTCTCACTTCACTTCCTGTGTGGACGGATACTTTCGATATCAGATAGATTACTTCAGATGAATCAGCGGCTTTTCATTCACCTGTGGCTGAGTAGGTGAGTACCAGACCGTAGATACAAAGATCCACGGAAGGACGACGTTTCAATCCCGCGTCCGGCCATCCCGATTTAGATTTTCCGTGATTTCCCTAAATCGCTCCAGGCAATTGCCGATATCGTTCCTTTGAAAGGGCACGGCCGACTTCCTTCCCCATCCTTCCCTAATCCTATGGGACGGATAACCTCGCTGTTTGGTCTCTTCCCCCAAACAACCAACCACCCAAAGATCCAAGATTCCAGATGCAACAGGTCCTACGATTTTTATGTCGTGTATCGCTTCTCACACTTTCTTAATGTGAAAAGAATGTGGCTCGAGGTCCACATTAAACTGTGGGCGTCGTTATAACGGCCAGTGTAAATCAGTTCCGTAATTCGCAGTGATTGATTAGTAGTCTTTTTATCATAAAATAACCGGTGTTTGAGCCTATTTACGTGCAAAATTAGTGTTTATGTGGATGGTCTCTATAGCAATAGAGCCTCTGTTATATTCTTTGAGTATGCCTGTTCCACTTTCTAATGGTCTGTACTGTCCTGTTACTGTCCTGGCAGCGCGCCTTCGAATTTGATCAGTGTCTCATGTCATGCCTGTCTGGTGAGGAATCAAAATGCTAGAGCAGTTCTATAGCGTATTCTTTCCTAGAATCAATGCAACGATTTCTAGGGTTAGCGGCGCGCGATTAGCCGAGCGGTCTAGGGCGCTGCGGTCATGGACTGTGCGGCTGGTCCCGCCGGAGGCTCGAGTCCTCCCTCGGGCATGGGTGTGTGTTTGTCCTTAGGATAATTTAGTTTAAGTAGTGTTTACGCTTAGGGACTGATAACCTTAGCAGTTAAGTCCCATAAGATTTCACACACATTTGAACATTTTTGAGTACTGGGGTTATCTCCGCCTCCCCTACTTTACAGTACCGTTATTCGTCCGATTTCATATCGCTTCGTAGATATTTAACCGCCATGATATGTTCCACAACTTTAAACTTATCTTGTGATCAGATCTCACTGTGAATCTTGTTGTTGCCATCATTTTTTGTTATCAAAGATAGTTCCTAGTATGAATATGCAATGCTGCTCTTGCCATGATTTAAAAGATGGTGAACAATAGCAAATCCACAAACTTTTACATCTACTTCTCAAATTCGGGACCCACACATCTCTAATGATTCTGTGATGAACAGTAAGGTGTCGAAGTTGAGTGACTGTAGGAGGATACAAGATGACTTCGACAAAATTTGTAGTTGATGTAATGAATGACAGTTCTGAATGTAGAAAAATGTAAATTAATGAGGATGAGTAGGAAAACATCGCTGATGATGCTGTGATGTACGGTAAGGTTTCGAAGTTGAGTGACTGTAGGAGGATACAAGATGACTTAGACAAAATTTGTAGTTGATGTAATGAATGACAGTTCTAAATGTAGAAAACTGTAAATTAATGGGGATGAGTAGGAAAACATCGCTGATGATGCTGTGATGTACGGTAACGTCTCGAAGTTGAGTGACTGTAGGAGGATACAAGATTATTTAGACAAAATTTCCAGTTGGTGTGATGAATAACAGCTAGTTCTAAGTGTAGAAAAATATAAATTAATGAGGATGAGTGGGGAAAACATCGCTGATGATGCTGTGATGTACGGTAAGGTCTAGAAGTTGAATGACTGTAGGAGGATACAAGATGACTTAGACAAAATTTGTAGTTGATGTAATGAATGACAGCTAGTTCTAGATGTAGAAAAATATAAATTAATAAGGATGAGTAGGGAAAACATCGCCGATGATGCTGTGATGTACGGTAAGGTGTCGAAGTTGAGTGACTGTAGGAGGATACAAGATTATTTAGATAAAATTTCCAATTGGTGTGATGAATGACATCTAGTTCTAAGAGTAGAAAAATGTATATTAATGAGTATAAATAAGGGAAACAAACCCGTAATGCTCGGATACAACATTAGCAGTGTCCTGATTGACACAGTCACGTCATTTAAATATCTGGGCGTAAAGTGCAAAGCCATATGAAGTGGAGCGAGCTTGTAAGGACTGTGGTAGGGAAGGCAAATGGTCAACTTCGCTTTATTGGGAGAACTTAGGAAAGTGTGGTTCGTCCATAAAGAAGGCCGCATTTAGGATGCTAGAGCGACCTATTCTTGAGTACTGCTAAAGTGTTCAGGATCCATACGAGGTACGATTAAAGGAAGACATCAAAGCATTTCAGAACTGGGCTGCTCGATTTGTTACCGGCAGGTTCGAACAACGCGCAAGTGTTACGGAGATGCTTCAGGAACTCAAATGGAAATGCCTGGAGAGAAGACGACGTTGTTTTCGAGCCACACCATTCAGAAAACTTAGAAAACAGCTGACAGCCCAACTATTCTACTGCCGCCGACACGTTGAGCGTAAGGACCACGCCTCTGTTTGCGAATAGAACAGGAAATGAAATGACCAGTAGTGGTACAGGATACACTCCGCCAAGCGCCGTATGGTGCCTTGCGGAGTATCTACAGGGTGTTTCAAAAATGACCGGTATATTTGAAACGGCAATAAAAACTAAACGAGCAGCGATAGAAATATACCGTTTGATGCAATATGCTTGGGACAACAGTACATTTTCAGGCAGACAAACTTTCGAAATTACAGTAGTTACAATTTTCAACAACAGATGGCGCTGCGGTCTGGGAAACTCTATAGTACGATATTTTCCACATATCCACCATGCGTAGCAATAATATGGCGTAGTCTCTGAATGAAATTACCCGAAACCTTTGACAACGTGTCTGGCGGAACGGCTTCACATGCAGATGAGATATACTGCTTCAGCTGTTCAATTGTTTCTGGATTCTGGCGGTACACCTGGTCTTTCAAGTGTCCACACAGAAAGAAGTCACAGGGGTTCATGTCTGGCGAATAGGGAGGCCAATCCACGCCGCCTCCTGTATGTTTCGGATAGCCCAAAGCAATCACACGATCATCGAAATATTCATTCAGGAAATTAAAGACGTTGGCCGTGCGATGTGGCCGGGCACCACCTTGCATAAACCACGAGGTGTTCGCAGTGTCGTCTAAGGCAGTTTGTACCGCCACAAATTCACGAAGAATGTCCAGATAGCGTGATGCAGTAATCGTTTCGGATCTGAAAAATGGGCCAATGATTCCTTTGGAAGAAATGGCGGCCCAGACCAGTACTTTTTGAGGATGCAGGGACGATGGGACTGCAACATGGGGCTTTTCGGTTCCCCATATGCGCCAGTTCTGTTTATTGACGAAGCCGTCCAGGTAAAAATAAGCTTCGTCAGTAAACCAAATGCTGCCCACATGCATATCGCCGTCATCAATCCTGTGCACTATATAGTTAGCGAATGTCTCTCGTGCAGCAATGGTAGCGGCGCTGAGGGGTTGCCGCGTTTGAATTTTGTATGGATAGAGGTGTAAACTCTGGCGCATGAGACGATACGTGGACGTTGGCGTCATTTGGACCTCAGCTGCAACACGGCGAACGGAAACCCGAGGCCGCTGTCGGATCACCTGCTGCACTAGCTGCGCGTTGCCCTCTGTGGTTGCCGTACGCGGTCGCCCTATCTTTCCAGCACGTTCATCCGTCACGTTCCCAGTCCGTTGAAATTTTTCAAACAGATCCTTTATTGTATCGCTTTTCGGTCCTTTGGTTACATTAAACCTCCGTTGAAAACTTCGTCTTGTTGCAACAACACTGTGTTCTATGCGGTGGAATTCCAACACCAGAAAAATCCTCTGTTCTAAGGAATAAACCATGTTGTCTACAGCACACTTGCACGTTGTGAACAGCACACGCTTACAGCCGAAAGACGACGTACAGAATGGCGCACCCACAGACTGCGTTGTCTTCTATATCTTTCACATCACTTGCAGCGCCATCTGTTGGTGAAAATTGTAACTACTGTAATTTCGAAAGTTTGTCCGCCTGAAAATGTACTGTTGTCCCAAGCATATTGCAACAAACGGTGTATTTCTATCGCTGCTCGTTTAGTTTTTATTGCCGTTTCAAATATACCGGTCATTTTTGAAACACCCTGTATGTAGATGTAGATCATATACTTCTATCACGATCACACTGCACAATACACTTCACAGGTTCAGAGTATGTGATGATATTTTAGTGATTACAAAATCGACTCAACTTTACAAAGAACTTGTCTGTATGAAGCCAGTTATTAGCAGCAACGTTGGAGCTCTCTGTCTTTGATTCATGCACTGATTTGGTTGGGAAATGTGTTATAAGGCCGTTGTATCCTCTCCTGAGACAAACTGGTCCACACCTGTTTGCTCGTCCTTGATATCCTGGATGCTTGCACTGCTAAGGAGCTGATGTCCGAGCTGGTCACACACGTGTTCTGTCGAGGACAGATTGGGCCTCTGGAGCACCTCAACATCACGCCGACCATTCATAGAGTCAGCTGCCATTGGTGTATATGTGTTGTCCTGTTGAAAAATGGCACCACAATACTGTCGCATGAGGGGTAACATACACTACTCGCCATTAAAGTTGCTACACCAAGATGCAGATGGTAAACGGGTATTCATTGGACAAATATATTATACTAGAACTGACATGTGGTTACATTTTCACGCAATTTGGGTGAGAAATCAGTACCCAGAACAACCACCTCTGGCCGTAATAACGGCCTTGATACGCCTGGGCATTGAGTCGAACAGAGCTTGGATGGCGCGTACTGGTACAGCTGTCCATGCAGCTTCAACACGATACCACAGTTCATCAAGAGAAGTGAATGGCGTATTGTGACGAGCCAGCTGCTCGGCCACCATTGACCAGACGATTCCAGTTGGTGAGAGATCTGGAGAATCTGCTGGCCAGGGCAGCAGTCGAACATTTTCTGTATCCAGAAAGGCCTGAACATGACCTGCAACATGCGGTCATGCGTTATCCCGCTGACATGTAGGGTTTTGCAGGGATCGAATGAAGGGTAGAGCCACGGGTCGTAACACATCTGAAATGTAACGTCCACTGTTCCAAGTGCCGTCAATGCGAACAAGAGGTGACCGAGACTTATAACCAATGGCACCCCATACCATCACGCCGGGTGATACGCCAGTATGGCGATGCCAATTACACGCTTCCAATGTGCGTTCACCGCGATGTCGCCAAACACAGATGCGACCATGATGATGCTGTAAACAGAACCTGGATTCATCTGAAAAAATGACGTTTTGCCATTCGTGCACCCAATGTCGTCGTTGAGTACACCGTAGCAGGCGCTCCTGTCTGTGATGCAGCGTCTAGGGTAACCGCAGCCATGGTCTCCGAGCTGATAGTCCATGCTGCTGCAAACGTCGTCGAACTGATCGTGCAGACGGTTGTTGTCTTAGACGTGGCTGCACGATCAGTTACAGCCATGCGGATAAGATGCCTGTCATCTCGGCTGCTAGTGATACGAGGCCGTTGGGATCCAGCACGGCCTTCCGTATTAGCCTTCTGAACCCATCGGTTCCATATTTTGCCTACAGTCATTGGATCTCGACCAACGCGAGCAGCAATGTCGCGATACGATAAACCGCAATCGCGATAGGCTACAATCCGACCTTTATCAAAGTCCGAAACGTGATGGTACGCATTTCTCCTCCTTACACGAGGCATCACAACAACGTTTCACCAGGCAACGCCGGTCAACTGCTGTTTGTGCATGATAAATCGGTTGGAAACTTTCCTCATGTCAGCACGTTGTAGGCGTCGCCACCGGCGCCAACCTGCTCTGAAAAGCTAATCATTTGCATGTCACAGCACCTTCTTCCTGTCTGTTAAATTCTCGTCTGTACCACGTCGTCTTTGTGGTGTAGCAATTTTAATGGCCAGCAGTGTATTTATGAGGTCACAGGATGTTCGTGACGCCACATTGTGCCGTCAAAGTTCTCTCATCAGTACCACCTGCGACTTAAAGTCGTACACGATGGCTCTCCACACCGTTATAACCGTTATAAAATGCGTATATTCACAGCATGTTACATTGAGTCCATTACTTGTTCTCGGATTGCAGCCACAGGCAAGAAGGAGTTGCGACTTCGTAGGTGCACGATACAGCGATCCTCCGTTCTGGTCAGACATGTCAACTGGAACCTTTATGGCACGTACGCCTGCCCTCACATTCGCATGAAGTCTAGCTTTAGGCACAGTCAGATCTGAATGTCCCACGAATCTGGATATTGCACGATTCGACCAGCCGGCCAAACGGAAGCCCACAATGATCCCCATTCAGACTCTGTCAGTCGCTGATAACACTGTCTCACACGCTTACATGGCTCCTCCGTGTCCTTCACAGTGATAAACTCAACATCTGATGACTACGGCGCGAGCTTCAGTACTGAAAACTCTCAGCTTCTAGTTTAAGGTAAATTGTAATCCTTTGTGTTTTACCTTCAGTTTTCTCGCCCAGTTTTATGTCTGTTCCTTACATATGGCTGCTGTTAGCAGCAGCAATCAGCGTATAGCGCTGTTCACGCCTCTTGTATATCCTAGAGGCCTCGTAACAACTATAAGATGTCATGGTCTCCTGACCTTCATTGCTTACATATTTCGCCCTCACAATCATATTCTGCACATCAAGACGCTTCATTCGAACCCAAACTCAATAACAACGATACGCAAATAACAAGTGCGCACCGGGGTTGAGATGCTCGAGGCTGGCGTACACACACACATCCAAGACACGACGGTCACAAGAGCTTTTAGTTCGGGAGAGGCAGACTGCACGCAGAGAGGCCGGTCCCTTCAGAGGATGATTCAGCCTATCTACGTCGGACGGCGACCGCACGTGGAGCGGACAGCGTTTGCCTGAGTGAAAGGGGAGAACGATCCCATGTTCGGCTTAAAAGCGCCCAGCCTATGCATTCTTTACAAACATAGCACGCAGTTTCAGAGGTTTTCACAGGGAGACAGCAAACATCAAACGCCGATGCTACAGATTTCCGACTGGTCGCCTTCAACAAAACGTCATTCTCCCGTTTTAGAAGAGCAATGCTGATTGGAAGACGATATTCCTGACGCCTTGAGCTGAAGGAGCAATGGAAGAGACTAAAAGATATACCCCTTCACGTCTGGCGTGGAGAGGGGCCGTTCCGCTGTCGCTCTTGGAGCGAGAACACGTAACGAGAGCGTGTGCGCTCGTACGTGTACTCAAAGAGCGAGGAACAAGTCTCTCCTCAGTACTTCACTGGGAGAGCACCTCTGTCGAGAGCGAATCGGAGTGCGACTCTATATTGAGTGCTTGCGATTAAGCATTGTTCACTGTGTTGGTCGCCACATTTATTGTGCGGTGTGAACAGACAGAGTTATAGTTAAACACCTGCGAGCGAATTTTTGAGTGGCATCACGGTGGACTGGTTATCTCACCGGTGTACCACGCCCATAGTTAGACTAAGGGCGAGTAGGAATCCTTGACTTCATCATGGCGTAGGGAGGGTTTGATTGGCAAAGGTCAATCCAGATAGAACGAGAGTTAGCTTATTTGTCAGCCGCGAGTGGCACAGACAGCAATCATCACAGCTTACAGTATTGTGCGCTACAGCTATTGCGAGCCCCATATTTGCTCCACGACAGTACACTTCACCGCACTTCACACGCAACAGCCTCGACCGTACCTAGCAACATTCTAAAGGATAATTATTCAAGTTGAGTTGGCGCGCCTCTCAGCCATTCTGCCAAGTCAATAACAATATTAAACTTTGTATAGAAATTTCATTAGCGAATACTATCCTTGAGAGGTAACTTCACATTCCGAAAAGAACCAGGATATAACTTGTTCAATTCATAACTAAAAGTGCCATTGTGATTTCTCAGAATTTTTGCAAAATAAATAATAATTTTCGTTAGTTTCATGTTTTTCTTACACTAACTAGCACTACTCCAGTACCCAAGTATCCCATTAGCTACGTAAGAAATTTTGTGAATTTTTGTGTCATTTCCTTACAGCGGACGACCCCAGAAGATATTTATTGCTGAAAGTTTTTCAGGCATTTCTCTTTAGAACGTTAGGAGCGTCTGTCTGACTTCTGTAGTAGTGTGGGGGTGGAAATTGCATCTTGCAGGGGCCACAGGGTAAAGGGTACATCTCAGACTAATCCGTTGCGCAGAAAGACAGAATAGCACCCACACGCTCACACAACACTTGCACGAACAACACTAATGCACTTTGGTGACCGATTCACGTGTCACAGACAATTGGGACTTTACGTACCCACCGATGGTCGGTACGAATTTTCAAAGCTGAGCGCGATTTCTGTCTGGTGGGGGCATTGTCTGGTAACAATGCCCAAGCAGTATTGGTCACATAAAGCGTGAGTGTGGAGAAAGTTGTTCGGGTTGCGTACGGAGCGGTTTGCACGCTGCCGTGTCGTTCTTAAACGTTTGGAAGAATTTGCTAGAAAATATAATTAACAGTTGAAAACATTACGTCGCTTCATAAGGTGAATGTATTTCAATCAGTTATTTGGTTTATTCGGGGAAAGGCGTGTTGTAAAAAGAGAACGACGCACCAAGGAATTATCCGAATGGAACAAAAATCGGTAGATGTGATGAACATGTACAGACAAACAAATGATTACAGTCTCAGGAAAATTTGATGATTTACTTAAGAGCCTGAGCAAACTGAGCAAGTCAGTCTATTCCAGCTCTGGCCCTTACGCAAGCAGTTATTCGGCTTGGCATTGATTGACAGACCTTGAAACGTCCCCTTAGAAAAATTTAAAAATGACTGTGCTGGAAAACCTCTTACGTTATTTGATTTTCAAACAGCTGAGCAGAACTGAACGTACTCAGACATTTCTCTCTTTATTTATTCTGATCAACACTAAACTGACACACTATATTTTCAGCGGAACGCAATCTGACTTTCAACAGTCCCTACAAAAGAATGGCCCTGACTAACCTCTCATGAATCACTTACCTCACAAAAATCTTCGTTACTCGAACTACTGCAATACAGCGAGCGCCAATACTGCCAGCTAAATAAAGGATTCTAACTAGTGAAGGCACTAACTACTGATAGGCATAGTTAGCAAATGAAAGATTTTGATAGAGAACAAACAATGTATTTACCTTAATAATGTTCAAAAGTGATTTTATATATATATATATATATATATATATATATATATATATATATCAGTTCATGATATCTACTATTACAAATTTACTCTTTCTGATGGACACACGTCTAAATCGTCCGCTCTCAAAATTGTGCCATCTCTCTTCCCACATCCACCTTTATCTGCCTCGTGATGACTGGGTGTTGTGTGATGTCCTTAGGTTAGTTAGGTTTAAGTAGTTCTAAGTTCTAGGGGACTGATGACCATAGATGTTAAGTCCCATAGTGCTCAGAGCCATTTGAACCATTTTTCCCACATCCACCACTGCTGCCGGCTCACCTCCAACTGCGCAACGCTACACGCTGTTCACATTAGAGATGGGCAAAACTGTTCTTTTCAGAGATTGGATCAGAACTGTTCACTCCCTGAAATGAATTAGCTCTTTTTCATGACTCACCACTCATTTACAATAGAAAATAAATGGAAGGCACATTGCCCTTCAAACTTGGTTTATTCCAGTACTATACCTGTATTTTGATCTTATTTGCTCCTATTTAGAAGTAACACAGATAATGAGTAAGAATTTTGTATTGTTTATTGAAATTTCCACGATATGACAAAGTTTTTGATTATTGATTTATTTTGCACTATCGTGGTTTTTTGGGTGATCGGAAAATGTTGTAACTTGAGATTTACATTAACAATATATTTGGCTATAATGTATTAAAATTTCATTAACCTCATACAAATACATCGCAAGCCATATATTTTTAAAGTGAACGTTCCTTCCGAAGACGCCTAAAATCGCAAAATCCGTACCAGAAAAAGAAAAAAAATATATAAATTTGACTGTAAAACGAAAGTGCTGCATATAGCCTTACGCAGAATAAAACAAGGAAAATATTGGTGTATCACATTTTGCGATACGTTTATCGGTTCGCTCGTAATTAAAGCGTAAATTCGAGTGTCCATAATAAAAATCCTATGGTAAGAGGAGTCATCAGGAACCTAATATAATCAGTTTAAACAAATAAAAATAAAATAAAAACGATTGATGTATACATAACATAATAATGTAATATACATAGCGGTATTACTACGAAGAACAATATCCAGTGGGGGCGAACTCCGATGCAGAGGCGCTGAGTCGAGCAGGTCGAGCCGCGAGCTGTATTACTGCATGAGCTGAGACGGCAGAGACCAGAGTGACACCTGAGTCGCTTTGCTCAACGCTCTGGCTAGAGTCGAGACGGTGGGGTGTGAGCGTTGAGCGGGCGAGTTCCGAGGGTGGGGGCAGCGGTGAACTCACCCGCTCCGAGCCAAATCGTCCGTTCCCCTGCGAGCAGGTTTTTGCAAGTAGTTCCTATGTTATCCGCTAGGTGGCTCTCTGTCCTGTTGCTCGCATCAACTGCCCAGAGGGCAGGACGTGCGACTGAAACGATCGCCGACAGAGTGCGATGCGAAGTTAAGCTGCGCCAGACACTGCACACGGCAGACGACGCACAGAGACGGCACGGCATATGTGAAACACAAAATCCAATGGGGCACTGCACAATGCAGGCAGCCAAGGCAGAAGCAGGGCAGAGGCCGGCGCCGGCTGTGTTGTGTGGCGTGCAGTGTGCTCTGACCAGCAGAGGCCCCGCTGATATGCTCCGTCTCTCTCTCTCTCTCTCTCTCTCTCTCTCTCTCTCTCTCTGCCGTGGGAAACGTTTGGAGCTACCGTTCTTTTTTTCTGAATCACTGATTGTTCACTCCTTTGAAAGATTCAACTCTATGAATTAGTTCAAGAGCGGATCCCCCATCTCTAGTTCACATCCAACTGCCCAACACTACAATAGCAAATATTTCAACAATGCAAACCAGCCACAGACTGCACACAGCACAGTCACTGAATTTCAAACAGAGCGCTACGTGGCGTTACCAACATAAAAACCTAAACAGCCTACTTACAACCTGTTTGATGTCCTCCTCAGAAATGTCGTCCCAAATTTTGTCGAACTGGGACGTCAGATCGTCAAAATCCCAAGCTGGTTGGAGGGCTCTGTCCATAATGCTCCAAACGATCTCACCATGGTCGCATCATTGGGACATTCAACCTCAATTGTGAGACAAAAATCACTGAAGAGCTCTGCCATCGTGCATCTACACAATTACACTGCAATTCACAATCAAATGCTTGGCAGAGAGTCTATCGAACGACCTTCATGCTACACTGCCCAACAAAATTAAAGGATCACTTTTTCGAATCCCGTAATTATTTCCCATTGCGACTCATAAATTTGAAATTTGACCCAAAGCTGCCTAGAACCTTCCTCTGCAATGATGCAACAGCGTCGCGCCGTGCGACATCACCCTCAACTCGGCGCCACTTCATTCAGCAAGGTGGAGGCACGTGCGAAGAAAAGAGCAGAGCTGAGAACTTAATGTGAAGTGTGAGGTAGGTTAATGATGCCACATCGGCACCAAATTTCACCAAAATTCCGCCCAGCACCACCGTGGTCGCGTCACACGATGAGAAAGTTTTCAGACCAAGTTTTGCCCACATTTCACCGCTTCTTTTGGCGCCTCTGGGATGGAGGTTGGAACCGCGACCGCCAGTATTGAAATCATGCGATTTTCTTATGTGTGGCGGAGGAAAATATTTCAGACACACCGTCGCTCAAAACTGACAAGAAAAGGCCTCAGAGGGTGTCATAAATGGCAGCAGTGAAACCATCCCTATCCTTGAAGCGTTGATTCCCACACATCTCGTGGTCGAAGTGCGCAGCTTGATCAGCACCAGGACGGCGTTCTTGACGATCCTTGACACTGCGGATAACACGCAGATGCTTCAACCCTTCTCTAAGGATATCGTGAAATAGCAACCCCACTGAATGAGATCGCTCCCTTGTGGAGTGCAGTGCGACCGTAATTTTTGCTCTGATGTATAGTGTGGAACCACGAAGGTCCGTTCAAAACAATTCACGAAATCTGAACGCGATCCGAAGCAGCGAAGTGTGCTTTTGCTTTGCCGGTCGGGGTGGCCGAGCGGGTCCAGGCGCTACAGTCTGGAACCGCACGACCGCAACGGTTGCAGGTTCGAGTCCTGCCTCGGGCATGGATGTGTGTCATGTCCTTAGGTTAGTTAGCATTAAATAGTTCTAAGAGACTAATGACCTTAGAAGTTAAGTCCCATAGTGCTTAGAGCCATTTGAACCTTTTTTTTTTTTTTTTTTTTTTTTTTTTGCTTTTGATTTTTTACCCCTCGTCTTTACTCCCTCCAGCACTGTGATCAATGAGTGGTGCGACGTCGACACAAGTGTGAATTATACAGCAAAGGGTTCTAAGACCCCTACACAAAGATAGCCCATGCGAAAGTCCTAGCCACTTGCTACAGACTATTCATCGTAAGAACAAAGCCGATGTAAACATTACACTGCTTGTACTTTTGCATTTGCTATTACCTCATGGCATTTTATTTCCCGCGGAACTTCTGCTGTGTATAGTTGCATACAAAAATAACGTTACGTTTCACGCAGCAGCGTAGCTCGCCTACACCAACGCACAACGAAGATAACCCAACGCACAACGAAAATTTAAACACGGAAGCCGCGGCCAACCCCTTAGTGAATGAAAAGGTGCAGATAATCCTGTGGAAGCTTATTTGTTTCTGTTCGATAGTCCACAACTGATTGTTAGTAACGTTCTGCTTAATCTGTTCCCTTTTCCTTTATTTTAACATTTTTCACGGATGTTGTTGTTGTGGTCTTCAGTCCAGAGACTGGTTTGATGCAGCTCTCCATGCTACTCTATCCTGTGCAAGCTTCTTCATCTCCCAGTACCTACTGCAACCTACATCCATCTGAATCTGCTTAGTGTATTCATCTCTTGGCCTCCCTCTACGATTTTTACCCTCCACGCTGCCCTCCAATGCTAAATTGGAGATCCCTTGATGCCTCAGAACATGTCCTACCTACCGATCCCTTCTTCTAGTCAAGGTGTGCCACAAATTTCTCTTCTCCATAATGCTATTAAATACCTCCTCATTAGTTATGTGATCTACCCATGTAATCTTCAACATTCTTCTGAAGCACCACATTTCGAAAGCTTCTATTCTCTTCTTGTCCAAACTATTTATCGTCCACGTTTCACTTCCATACCTGACCACACTCCATACAAATACTTTCAGAAACGACTTCCTGACACTTAAATCTATATTCGATGTTAACAAATTTCTCTTCTTCAGAAACGCTTTCCTTCCCATTGCCAGTCTACATTTTATATCCTTCGATCATCATCAGTTATTTTGCTCCCCAAATAGCAAAACTCGTTTACTACTTTAAGCGTCTCATTTCCTAATCTAATACCCTCAGTATCACCCGACTTCATTCGACTACATTCCATTATCCTCGTTTTGCTTTTGTTGATGATCATCTTATATCCTCCTTTCAAGACACTGTCCATTCCGTTCAGCTGCTCTTCCAGGTCCTTCGCTGTCTCTGACAGAATTGCAATGTCATCGGCGAACCTCAAAGTTTTTATTTCTTCTCCATGGATTTTAATTTCTACTCCGAATTTCTCTTTTGTTTCCATTACTGCTTGCTTAATATACAGATTGAATAACATCGGGATAGGCTACAACCCTGTCTCACTCTCTTCCCAAGCACTTCTTCGCTTTCATGCCCCTTGACTCTTATAACTGCCATCTGGTTTCTGTACAAATTGTAAATATCTTTTCGCTCCCTGAATTTTATCCCTATCACCTTCACGGATAGGTATTTGAAAATGCTGGAACATTGAAACCATTGACGTCAAAGGTATTAATACAAAATATTCGGAAGCAGATTAGACCAAATATAACTCTGCATGTTGTTGTTGTGGCCTTCAGTCCTGAGACTGGTTTGATGCAGCTCTCCATGCTACTCTATCCTGTGCAAGCTTCTTCATCTCCCAGTACCTACAGCAACCTTCTGAATCTGCTTAGTGTATTCATCTCTTGGTCTCCCCCTACGATTTTTACCATCCACACTGCCCTCCAATACTAAATTGGTGATCCCTTCATGCCTCAGAACATGTCCTACCAACCGATCCCTTCTTCTGGTCAAGCTGTGCCACAAACTCCTCTTCTCCTCAATCCTATTCAGTACCTCCTCATTAGTTATGTGATCTACCCATCTAATCTTCAGCATTCTTCTGTAGCACCACATTTCGAAAGCTTCTATTCTCTTCTTGTCCAAACTATTTACCGTCCACGTTTCACTTCCATACATGGCTACACTCCATACAAATACTTTCAGAAATGACTTCCTGACACTTAAATCTATATTCGATGTTAACAAATTTCTCTTCTTCAGAAACGCTTTCCTTGCCATTGCCAGTCTACATTTTATATCCTCTCTACTTCTACCATCATCAGTTATTTTGCTCCCCAAATAGCAAAACTCCTTTACTACTTTAAGTGTCTCATTTCCTAATCTAATACCTTCAACATCACCCTACTTAATTCGACTACATTCCATTATCCTCGTTTTGCTTTTGTTGATGGTCATCTTATATCCTCCCTTCAAGACACCATCCATTCCTTTCAACTGCTCTTCCAAGTCCTTTGCTGTCTCTGACAGAATTACAATGTCATCGGCGAACCTCAAGGTTTTTATTTCTTCTCCATGGATTTTAATACCTATTCCGAATTTTTCTTTTGTTTCCTTTACTGCTTGCTCAATATACAGATTGAATAACATCGGGGAGAGGCTACAACCCTGTCTTACTCCCTTCCCAATCACTGCTTCCCTTTCATATCCCTCGACTCTTATAACTGCCATCTGGTTTCTGTACAAATTGTAAATAGCCTTTCGCTCCCTGTATTTTACCCCAGCCACCTTTAGAATTTGAAAGAGAGTATTCCAGTCAACATTGTCAAAAGCTTTCTCTAAATCTACAAATGCTAGAAACGTAGGTTTGCCTTTCCTTAATCTTTCTTCTAAGATAAGTCGTAAGGTCAGTATTGCCTCACGTGCTCCAGTATTTCTACGGAATCCAAACTGATCTTCCCCGAGGTCGGCTTCTACTAGTTTTTCCATTCGTCTATAAAGAATTCGTGTTAGTATTTTGCAGCTGTGGCTTATTAAACTGATTGTTCGGTAATTATCACATCTGTCAACACCTGTTTTCTTTGGGATTTGAATTATTATATTCTTCTTGAAGTCTGAGGGTATTTCGCCTGTTTCATACATCTTGCTCACCAGATGGTAGAGTTTTGTCAGGACTGGCTCTCCCAAGGCCGCCGGTAGTTCCAATGGAATGTCTACTCCGGGGGCCTTGTTTCGACTCAGGTCTTTCAGTGCTCTGTCAAACTCTTCACGCAGTATCGTATCTCCCAGTTCATCTTCATCTACATCCTCTTCCATTTCCATAATATTGTCCTCAAGTACATCGCCCTTGTATAGACCCTCTGTATACTCCTTCCACCTTTCTGCTCTCCCTTCTTTGCTTAGAACTGGGTTTCCATCTGAGCTCTTGATGTTCATACAAGTGGTTCTCTTATCTCCATAGGTCTCTTTAATTTTCCTGTAGGCAGTATCTATCTTACCCCTAGTGAGATAAGCCTCTACATCCTTACATTTGTCCTCTAGCCATCCCTGCTTAGCCATTTTGCACTTCCTGTCGATCTCATTTTTGAGACGTTTGTATTTCTTTTTGCCTGCTTCATTTACTGCATTTTTATATTTTCTCCTTTCATCAATTAAATTCAATATTTCTTCTGTTACCCAAGGATTTCTACTAGCCCTCGTCTTTTTACCTACTTGATCCTCTGCTGCCTTCACTACTTCATCCCTCAAAGCTACCCATTCTTCTTCTACTGTATTTCTTTCCCCCATTCCTTTCAATTGTTCCCTTATGCTCTCCCTGAAACTCTGTACAACCTTTGGTTCTTTCAGTTTATCCAGGTCCCATCCCCTTAAATTCCCACCTTTTTGCAATTTCTTCAGTTTTAATCTACAGGTCATAACCAATAGATTGTGGTCAGAGTGCACATCTGCCCCTGG
Source organism: Schistocerca nitens (assembly GCF_023898315.1). NCBI lineage: Eukaryota > Metazoa > Arthropoda > Insecta > Orthoptera > Acrididae > Schistocerca > Schistocerca nitens. The sequence goes on from NC_064617.1 coordinate 96,731,630, forward strand.
AAATGTCGTACAATTTAAAACCTGGTTCCTAAATCTCTGCCTTACCATTATATAATCTATCTGATACCTTTTAGTATCTCCAGGGTTCTTCCATGTATACAACCTTCTATCATGATTCTGCATGTAATTGATAAAAATCGACAAACAGCAGACAAATAATAAAGCTTGAAATCTCGTTTGAATTTTAAAAGGAGTAAATTAGTATACAGAAATATTCTGGTAATACGCTATTTATGGGACCAAGCGGAAACTATATTTTAGTTTAGAAAAAGAACATAAAAAACTTGCGTTAACGAAGTACAAATTATTTGTGAAAGCAATGTGTGATTTTAAGAACGTATTTCAGAAATTTCGCTGTGCAATGAAATACTGAAGCCACTTAAGGTTTACTCACCTCATTTGCGTGTAACCTCTGAACTCCTTCCATTTCTGAATATGAAGAAGATGTTTCATCTGCGAAACTGCCATTATCGCAATCTATGAAACCATCCAAGTGCAACATTTTGTATTCTTTTATTACGCATTGACCTGCGTACTACCAGCGTTCGGCAGTGACATGCTACAGAGCTTCGTGCATTAATTTAAGCACGCCTGGTAGCTCAAATGTCGTATTATTTTTTGCGGCATATCATTTAACTTTTTTTTGGTCATCAGTCTACTGACTGGTTTGATGCGGCCCGCCACGAATTCCTTTCCTGTGCTAACCTCTTCATCTCAGACTAGCACTTGCAACCTACGTCCTCAATTATTTGCTTGACGTATTCCAATCTCTGTCTTCCTCTACAGTTTTTGCCCTCTACAGCTCCCTCTAGTACCATGGAAGTCATTCCCTCATGTCTTGGCAGATGTCCTATCATCCTGTCCCTTCTCCTTATCAGTGTTTTCCACATATTCCTTTCCTCTCCGATTCTGCGTAGAACCTCCTCATTCCTTACCTTATCAGTCCACCTAATTTTCAACATTCGTCTATAGCACCACATCTCAAATGCTTCGATTCTCTTCTGTTCCGGTTTTCCCACAGTCCATGTATTAGTAGACTTCTCTTGGCCAGAAATGCCTTTTTTGCCATAGCGAGTCTGCTTTTGATGTCCTCCTTGCTCAGTCCGTCATTGGTTATTTTACTGCCTAGGTAGCAGAATTCCTTAACTTCATTGACTTCGTGACCATCAATCCTTATGTTAAGTTTCTCGCTGTTCTCATTTCTACTACTTCTCATTACCTTCGTCTTTCTCCGATTTACTCTCAAACCATACTGTGTACTCATTAGACTGTTCATTCCGTTCAGCAGATCATTTAATTCTTCTTCACTTTCACTCAGGATAGCAATGTCATCAGCGAATCGTATCATTGATATCCTTTCACCTTGTATTTTAATTCCACTCCTGAACCTTTCTTTTATTTCCATCATTGCTTCCTCGATGTACAGATTGAAGAGTAGGGGCGAAAGGCTACAGTCTTGTCTTACACCCTTCTTAATACGAGCACTTCGTTCTTGATCGTCCACTCTTATTATTCCCTCTTGGTTGTTGTACATATTGTAGACCCGTCTCTCCCTATAGCTTACCCCTACTTTTTTCAGAATCTCGAACAGCTTACACCATTTTATATTGTCGAACGCTTTTTCCAGGTCGACAAATCCTATGAAAGTGTCTTAATTTTTCTTTAGCCTTGCTTCCATTATTAGCCGTAACGTCAGAATTGCCTCTCTCGTCCCTTTACTTTTCCTAAAGCCAAACTGATCGTCACCTAGCGCATTCTCAATTTTCTTTTCCATTCTTCTGTATATTATTCTTGTAAGCAGCTTCGATGCATGAGCTGTTAAGCTGATTGTGTGATAATTCTTGCACTAGTCAGCTCTTGCTGTCTTCGGAATTGTGTGGATGATGCTTTTCCGAAAGTCAGATGGTATATCGCCAGACTCATATATTCTACACACCAACGTGAATAGTCGTTTTGTTGCCATTTCCCCCAATGATTTTAGAAATTCTGATGGAATGTTATCTATCCCTTCTGTCTTATTTGGCCGTAAGTCCTCCAAAGCTCTTTTAAATTCCGATTCTAATACTGGATCCCCTATCTCTTCTAAATCGACTCCTGTTTCTTCTTCTATCACATCAGACAAATCTTCACCCTCATAGAGGCTTTCAATGTATTCTTTCCACCTATCTGCTCTCTCCTCTGCATTTAACAGTGGAATTCCCGTTGCACTCTTAATGTTACCACCGTTGCTTTTAATGTCACCAAAGGTTGTTTTCACTTTCCTGTATGCTGAGACTGTCCTTCCGACAATCATATCTTTTTCGATGTCTTCACATTTTTCCTGCAGCCATTTCGTCTTAGCTTCCCTGCACTTCCTATTTATTTCATTCCTCAGCGACTTGTATTTCTGTATTCCTGATTTTCCCGGAACATGTTTGTACTTCCTCCTTTCATCAGTCAACTGAAGTATTTCTTCTGTTACCCATGGTTTCTTCGCAGCTACCTTCTTTGTACCTATGTTTTCCTTCCCAACTTCTGTGATGGCGCTTTTTAGAGGTGTCCATTCCTCTTCAACTGTACTGCCTACTGCGCTATTCCTTATTGCTGTATCTATAGCGTTAGAGAACTTCAAACGTACCTCGTCATTCCTTAGTACTTCCGTATCCCACTTCTTTGCTTATTTATTCTTCCTGACTAATGTCTTGAACTTCAACCTACTCTTCATCACTACTATATTGTGATCTGAGTCTATGTATTCTCCTGGGTACGCCTTACAATCCAGTATCTGATTTCGGAATCTCTGTCTGACCATGATGTAATCTAATTGAAATCTTCCCGTATCTCCCGGCCTTTTCCAAGTATACCTCCTCCTCTTGTGATTCTTGAACAGGGTATTCGCTATTACTAGCTGAAACTTGTTACCGACCTCAATTAGTCTTTCTCCTCTTTCATTCCTTGTCCCAAGCCCATATTCTCCTGTAACCTTTTCTTCTACTCCTTCCCCTACAACTGCATTCCAGTCGCCCATGACTATTAGATTTTCGTCCCCCTTTACATACTGCATTACCCTTTCAATATCCTCATAGACTTTCTCTATCTGTTCATCTTCAGCTTGCGACGTCGGCATGTATACCTGAACTATCGTTGTCGGTGTTGGTCTGCTGTCGATTCTGATTAGAACAACCCGGTCACTGAACTGTTCACAGTAACACACCTTCTGCCCTACCTTCCTATTCATAACGAATCCTACACCTGTTATACCATTTTCTGCTGCTGTTGATATTACCCGATACTCATCTGACCAGAAATCCTTGTCTTCTTTCCAGTTCACTTCACTGACCCCTACTATATCTAGATTGAGCCTTTGCATCTCCCTTTTCAGATTTTCTAGTTTCCCTACCACGTTCAAGCTTCTGACATTCCACGCCCCGACCCGTAGAACGTTATCCTTTCGTTGATTATTCAATCTTTCTCTCATGGTAACCTCCCCCTTGGCAGTCCCCTGCTGGAGATCCGAATGGGGGATTATTCCGGAATCTTTTGCCAATGGAGAGATCATCATGACACTTCTTCAATTACAGGCCACATTTCCTGTGGATACACGTTACGTGTCTTTAAGTCAGTGGTTTCCATTGCCTTCTGCATCCTCATGTCGTTGATCATTGCTGATTCTTCCGCCTTTAGGGGCAATTTGCCACCCCTAGGACAAGAGAGTGCCCTGAACCTCTATCCGCTCCTCCGCCCTCTTTGACAAGGCCGTTGGCAGAATGAGGCTGACTTCTTATGCCGGAAGCCTTCGGCCGCCAATGCTGATTATTTATCAAAATTTAGGCAGTGGCTGGGATCGAACCCGGGACCGAAGATGTTTTTGATTATGAATCAAAGACGCTACCTTGTTTTGAGATCATTGCAGACGCTCTATCCACCTTTTTTTTTAATAGCCAGTTATCCTAGCCAATTTATTTTAAAGAAAAATGAAGAAAAAGGAAAAAGGGATTTTGGATGGTTTGTTTGTCTGCTTTTTTTAATTTAATTTAATTTTATTTTTATACAAATGGATAAAAGGAAGGCCGTTCCTCTTCGGCTACATTAACAGAATAATAGGATGTCGTCCCGTTACGACAAAGGATGCCCGCTGCGAATTTTTCGATGACTGTCTTCTCGTTGCTGTGTTGTTTCCGTTGTTTGTTCAATCTTATAAAAAAAGGAACTGGGAAGAGGTGCTATGGTTATCTTCTCATGTCATCGATAATCCAGCTGCGAGGCGGATTATGGAATGCGCTCCAAAGAAAATTAGAAAAATATTGCCTATATTTAGGGTTCTTGACGATCGCACAACGCCGTTCGTTGAGGTAATACCAAAAATCGGGTACTGTCTTTTCGCCATTACCGAAGAGGTAGTGCACAGCGTGGCCGCTGATCCACGTCACAGAGTTCGTTTTTGCTCTTGGGAAATAAATCTTATCGGGGAAAAGAAGTGATCGGGTAGTTATCCTGTCGGGAGTCGTGCGTGTGACAAAAGCCAATATCTGACGCACCAAATACCAAACGTCCTTTGCCGACCCGCATTCGAAACGATGTTCATCCGTGTCAATCACTTGGCATGTGGCACACAAGGGTGAATGAGCGAGGTGGATGTGATGTAGGCGGGACTGGCACAACTGTTTCCCATTAACAATTACGCACCATGCAGATTGCACGTTAGTCTCAAGGGTGGTGGCATTCACTGCCTGCCACACAGCGCGCCGCTTTGTAGTGGGGTGTTTGCTTTCAATCACATTCGGCGTCCTGTTCATTTGCATGGCAGCATATATCGCCCTCGTCATCATCAAGCGTGTGGGTAGTAGTGCGGTGCGGATGTAGCTTAATTCAAGGAAGAATTAGCTAATGTAGAAGAAAGGTGCTGGGGTGTCCGATATCATCACAGGGGGTGCGAGTGAGGTTGGTCGTAAGGCTTCCAGTAAGAGACTTGTGAGGCACGTCGGACTTCGTCGCCACAGTTGCAGGTGACAGCTGACGATCAGGGCCTTCGCTCTGTCCTGAACATGACAAAGGCCTAAACCCCCTCTGCTCCTCGGGAGGGTTAGGGACTCGTAACGAATCTTAAACAACATGCCCGTATTAACAAAGGATCCCAAAACCGCCAACATGCGGTGAGCCAGGGTAGGTGGTATGGGGAGTATCTGTGCAAAATGGGGGATACGTGACGCCAAATAGACGTTAGCATACCGTGTCCATTGCAGGAGGTCTAGATGTCTCACACAGTGGTCACTTATTCCTTCTCTCATCTGATTCAATAAACGCCTGTAGTTAAGGGCTGTTGAACGCTTCATGTCAGATGTGAAATCAATGCCAAGACGATTGTGTCACTGATTCGTAGCGGTGCGACGCTCTCGTCTGGTAGGCCTCTGCCCGTAGACAGGGCGTTTGATTTGTGGAGATTGAGATGGCTCCCCGATGCCGCGCCGTAGGTCGCCACCCACGCCAGTGCTGCACGCACGAACATCGTCATTATTGCGAAGAAGGAATACCAGATCATCCGCATAGGCAGTGCAGAAAAAAGTGTGTCCACCAAGGGACATCCCAGTCAGGCGTTGTCGGAGGCCGCAGAGGAGTGGTTCCAAGACGAGGGCGTACAATATCGCCGAAAGAGGGCAGCCTTGTCGCACCGATCGCTGGATCTGTACCGGCGCCGCGTAGGAGACGCATCAGTACATTAACTATGACGTCCGGATACCCCATGTGTCGCAGTACCTCCGTCAAAAATGTGTGGTCGACTCTGTCAAAGGCCTGGCTAAAGTCGAGTGAGGCCAAAACTCCTGGCAGCTGGCGAGCTTTGGCTAGCGCGATCATATCTCTATATCGGCACAATGCAGTGCGAATATTATGGTCACCACCTAACGATGCCTGGTCCTGCGACACAACACATCGTACTGATCGCTTTAGGCGTGCCGCCAGAAGCCGGGTGAAAATCTTCAAGTCACTGTTGAGTAAGGTCAAGGGCCGATAGTCACTGATCCTGGATCCGCCTCGTGGTTTGTGTATAGGCACAATCAGTCAATCTAGGAAGGCCCAAGGTATCTGCGTCGTGGGAGACATAAGATCGCGGCAAATATCAGTCCATGCTGGTGCCAGCAATTGTTGATACGTCCGGTAAAATTCCAGATGAAGGCCATCAGGTCCCGGGGACTTATGAACAGCCCCAGCCTGTATTGCTTCAATGATTTCCTCTTCCGTTACATCTGCTGTCAAATCCGCCGCCGCTGTCGGAGAGATCGAGCCATAAGTGAGTTGAGAGACTTCGGCGATCACCTCTGGGGGATGTCGATGTTCCGAGTATAGCCTAGTGTAGTGAGCATGAAGGGCGTTTCCTATGTCGCGCTGGGTATCAAGGCGTCGTCCGTCTTCCGTCGTGATAGCTTGGATCAGTGTCCTGCATCGGCGTCGTCGTTCTGCAATGACGTGGTACATAGACGGTTCCTCCTGGGCCACTCTGTCTTGAGTGCGCGCTCTGACGATCGCACCCTCAAGGTGGCAACGTGTTAATCTGATGATCTGTGCCTTGGCACGGTTCACCGTCAGCTGCCGTGCAGGTGAGTACGGCAGTGTTGTACATTCCCTTAAGATGCTGTAGTAAAAGTCCATGGTATGTCTCTTCCATGCAGCCGGCCGCGGTGGTCTCGCGGTTCTAGGCGCGCAGTCCGGAACCGTGCGACCGCTACGGTCGCAGGTTCGAATCCTGCCTCGGGCATGGATGTGTGTGATGTCCTTAGGTTAGTTAGGTTTAAATAGTTCTAAGTTCTAGGGGACTTATGACCACAGCAGTTGAGTCCCATAGTGCTCAGAGCCATTTGAACCATTTTTCTCTTCCGTGCTGCAACATCTCGGCCGTAGCCTATCAAGGTCTTTCGGAGGGCTGGTTCGGCGCAGAGTAACCACCACGACAGTGTAGACCGGTAGGTGCCACGCCGGCGGCTACAAGAGTCCCACGTGTTCTCTATAAGGCGGCGGCATTCCTGGGAGGCTAGGTGGGCGACGTTCAACTTCCAAGGACCACGGCTGTGCCATACCTTCTGGCGGCCGAGGGTGACAGCGCAGATGTAGGCCTCGTGGTCAGAAAAAGCTGTGGGCCAAACTTCGGCAGCTCTTGTCCTTGTTCTGCGCAGGGAGAATGATGTGGTAACTGATCCTTAGGTGCTTGGCTACAGTTGAAGTCCCCTCCGATTATCAAGGCGTCCTGACGTCCCATAAAGAGGGGCGTGATTGTATGAGCGAAAAAGGTGGATCGTTCGCGACGCCGACCAGATCCTGACGGTGCATAGATGTTAATAAGTTTGATTCCTTGGATAGTAAGAGCCATGCCTCTGGCGTCAGGGAGATACTCGACGTCTTCTGCGGATGTTAATCGTCGCTAGACGGTACGTTTGGTCAGCCAGGTCGGCAACTGGGTTGTGTAGGAGGCCAGATGTGGGCGGCAGGGGCGGCCCCACAGAGGCTGACGATACAGCCGTAGTCACTGTGGTTGGTTGGTGCCGGGTACAGCCGAGGGAGCATCTCTGCCTTCGGCATCCTCCTGGTGCTGTGGCTCATCCTCGACATCATCCGCCCAAGAATCAGATGCAGCAATTGGTAACTGTTGATTAGTGCTGTCAGTAGAGCACTTGCGAGCATGTTCAGTAGCAGAAGTGATGTTGTCAGACCGAGGCTCAGAAATTGTAACCGCCGTAGCATCGTGATGGGAAGAGTGAGTTGCGGTGGTAGAGTCCTGAGTGTCGTCCGACGCCGGATGTTCGTCCGGGTCACACATCCCAAGCAGGCAATCATAGGATGGCGTATGGCGCCGTTTCTTGCGTTTTCGAGGGGACCGTTGTTTCCGCACATGTTGTTCTGTGTCAGAGTGCGGGCGACAATCATCTGATGCGGTCTCCATTGGTAGGAAGGCAGAGGTCGGGACAATTTCAGTTTCTACTTCCATCTTCTCTTTAGGCTCGTCTTGGTGGCACAATTGATCACCGTCTTGAGGCAAGTCTGCCGATGACGTCGTAGAGGGGGATATGCTGTCCGCCACACCGTCATCGACCATTGACTGCAATATGGTGTTACGATCCTGGGCAGGAACAGCTGTTGCGGTTGCAGCCGTTGCATACGTGATGGGGAGTGAAGTAGGCGTCGCCAAGGATGGAACTTGAAAGGTGGCTACACTGAGCCACAGCGCCAGAGATCGCTAGAGAGCATTGTTCCGCCGCCTCCACTGGCAGTGATTATTGAGATGTCGTGTGGGCAGTGCTTGTCCAGGACTCGTAGTAGTCAGTTCGTGTTCAGATGTGCTAGTAGGGAGTGCTTGCTGAGGTGTGATACTGAAAAGTTCTTGTTGAGATGTGGTAATAGCGAGTCGGTGTGGAGATATATTGTAATGATTAGAGTGATTTTGGTCAATATATGAAGGTAACGAAACTTGATTTATTGTTCATTATTTCCATGTTTTAAATAATGCGTCATTACAGGTTCAGTCAACAAAGCATCTGGCTTGTGTTCTTGGATTAGAGTGTAATTCTGGTTCTCTTGAGTAATTATGGTATTTTTATTCTCTTTAATTAATTCAGTATAAATGATATTTAAAATTTCTTGTGTTGTTGAAGAAGAACCGTGCCAGATGCGTACGTTGAGTCATACTTCCACACACAGAACAGTTATACTTGTGCTTTGATTTCGTAGGTTTTATAGTTGCTGGGGACTTAATTAATTAATTGTGTTAATGAAAATTTCCATTTCATTCTTTGTTGTTGTTCTAGCAGTCAGATTGCGTAATAATACTAGTCAGGGCCAACCGTTACGAGACTTCGTAACCGAACAGACAGTTACTGAAACAAAAAAATTAAAATTATTTGCATTCTATTGTAATTAAGCCCCCATGCACGTGGCGACCGCTGCTTCGGATCGTCCCTTGGAATTCTTCTGATTGTAAAAATAGTAGACAGTAGTATTGTTGTAGTAATTTGTAGTTTAGTAATTGTAGTCTATTTTGCATGTGTAGATTTGGTAATTGTCATTCTTCTAATGGTATTTTTTTTTCTCTGAATTTGATTTGTTGTCTTTTATACGCGTTTGACGATTTAGTGCAATTATTTCAATTGTTCGTTAATCGTGTTTGAGGGAAACATTTCGAGTGAATGGTATTGTTGGAGATAAAGAGTCATTGTGTATAATTTCCGTACAGTGACGAGTTTTGTATGTTTTGTAAATGATTACGCGATCAATGAAAAAGGCGAAAATGATGGATAGTGAGAATGACGAAATTGTTAACATGGCGAACTCGCCAACAGAGGAAAACAGTATGATGGATAATGAAGTGGAAAACAATGTAATAAGTAGGGAAAATAGTCCGGAACCATTTCAAAATTTTTCTCAATCAGAAAATTCACAGAATCCGAGATTAACGACAGAAGATTCTGAAATAGTATCGAACACAGATAGCTTTACAGCCATGACGAAAGAAGTTGGTTTCGCGGGAAATGTTGGGGGCGAAAAGAATTTCGAACCGGCTATGACGGAGCAGTTGATGAGTGCTATATTAAATTTGGGAGCACGAATGGAAACAATTAAAACAGAGATAGGAACTTTAGCAACACGGTTAGACTCACAGGGATCACAAATAGGAATAATTACAACTGGTATGGGAACAATGGAGCAGTTTCGATCTGAATTTAAAACAGATATAGGAACAATTAGAACCACGATGAAAGCAATGACAACACGGTTAGACTCACGAATAGGGACATGTTTCAAAAATACGAATGATGAATCAAACAAAGAAATTAGAGAAGAAGTACAACCGGTTTTGAATGCTCACAATAATAGCTTAATTTCAACAGAAATCAGACAAGAGGAACAGGACAGAGAACGGGAAGAAAAAGATTGCGTGATAGTTCAAAAATTTTCAGAGTTAAATTTACAAATTGCACATGATAAGGAAGAAATATTTGTGAGAATCGAGGAATCCGTAACAAATGACTTAACGCAACAGTGTGAACAGTCAACTACTAAATGTGACAATACCGAAACCCGAGTTGCGACACTGACGGAAGACGTAAACTTATCGGAAAGAGTTGAGGAGATTCCAGATAAATTGACAAGTCTTAACTTAAATGGGGACAGAGATTCAGATGATACAGCACCATTGCCATTTGCAGAAACCGAAGAGTACCAGAACATAAATAAGCATGTTGAAAATCAGGGAAAAGTTAATGAACGCGTCAAAAGGGAATCTGAGGCATTACAAAAGCAAGACAAATATATTGAAAGCGAAATCGCAGGAAAGACAGCAGACGAAATTTAGTATCACAGATAGCAGAGGGCTTTGAAGAAAGTAATTTGTTTCATTTACGGGATGTAACAAGAGAGCGCCAGGCGCGGGAACTTGACAATAATCGACATTGGGACTGGGACAGACGCGGTAGGTCTTTGTCGCCGCGAGGCGGAAGCTTTGACTGTAAACACTTTTGACTGTTCGGAAATTTAAGATCTTTTGCAATTCTAGAAATGACATACGTCCATGTTCATGGTTGGATCGATTTACGTGCGCACTTCCGCCAGATTTGCCACTGAGTCACAAACTGGAATTTATGTGCAGCTATTAATGTCCTCAGGGGATTCACTACACTAAGTGAATATGTGTCGTAGCGCTCACAGGGCCCCGAGCTGTAGTGGTGCTATTTCTCTTTTAGTTTTCAGCACCGCTGCCTACTCTTTCACTATTCTTTGCATCTAAAAAAAACAACTCTTCTACTATCAATCTATCTAGACAGTAGGTAAACAATAACCGGATTTGACTGTTTTACCCAAAAGTGACTTTGAAAATTACCGTTTGGACTTACTATATTTTCTGCAGCATTAATTCGTAGCTTAAATGAAATTTTACCTGTTTATCTTCGTGACAATATTACTTCATATGTTGACGACATTCTTATTGCTAAACGTTCCTGGAGTGAGCACAACAAAATTTTGGATTACTTATTACGTATTTTTGCAAGAGTTGGCATAATAGTGAACTTAGAAAAATCTGAATTTGGTCGTTCTCAGGTGAAATTTCTCGGTCACATTATTTCTACAGAAGGTATTCTTCCCGATCCAGAGAAACTAGATGCTATTCGTAATTATGCTGTTCCTACTACAAAACGTGATGTTCGTAGTTTCCTTGGTGTCTGTAATTTTCTTAGACGCTTTGTTAGATTGGATGATTTGGCCACACCTCGTTTACACATTTCAGTGCATATGCACATTTTGGTCCCAGAAAATGCTTTCATAAATTACGGGAAAATTGCTACTTCAGTAATATGGAAAAACGTATTCGATCTGTTCTTGCCAAATGCAAATTATGTCAAAAGGCTAAGCCGCCAACAATTTCTCACAGAGCATCGTTGTTTCCTATCATTCCAGCGAAATTAAAGGACATGGCTGCAGTCGATTTGTTCGGTCCAGTGGTTCGTTCTACTAATGGTTTTGCGTACATTTTCGTAGCAGTGGAATTGACATCAAAATATGTGTGTTTTACACCTTTACGCAAAGCAACAGCTCGTTCAGTATCTAATGCTTTCATCAAACATTTTCTTAAAGAAGTGGGTCATGTTGATAAGGTTATATCAGATAATGGATCACAGTTTCGCTCTAAAATTTGGCTTCGTACTCTACGGCGTCGTAAAATTAAACCAATCTTCATTTCACTTTTTCACCCTCAATCTAACGCTTCAGAAAGATGGATGAAGGAAATCAATAAATTGTGCCGTCTTTATTGTCATCAGAATTATAGAACTTGGGATCAGTTTCTTCATATTTTTCAAAACATTCTGAATGAACTTCCTAATGACTCAACCTCTTTACCGCCTCTATTGATATTAAAAAATAAAGTACCAACAAATCGCATTTCTGAAATCGTTCCTTTTCCGCCTTCACGGAAACTGCGGCATTCTGAAGTTGTCAACCTGGCTCTACAAAATATTGCATCTGCGGCTGCTAGAAGAGAGAAATCAGCTAAACATCCTGGTCGTTTAAAAATCTTGTCAGTTGGCCAAAAGGTGTTAATTAAGTCTCATCGTTTGTCTCACAAAGGAAAAGGCTTGTGTCGCAAATTTTTTCTGCTTTATAACGGTCCATATAGAATTCGCAAAATTATACATGATAACACTGTTGAAGTAGAAACTCTTAAATCTCGACGCTCTAAGGGAATACATCACATATCTAACGTTAAAATTTTTGTGGAATGACATACTTTAGAGAAACTAACAGCTACATGTAAACATGCAGAGAATACAAGGAAACCGCGCCGTGTTCCGGCGGCGGCACATACTCAAAGCAACAGTCAAGTCGGCGCGCCGCACAAGGCAGTCGTTGACCGCAAACAATCGCTTCCTACGTCACGCGCCTACAGCTGATCGAGCGCTCAGTGCGAATGCACTGACAGACGTAAACAAATACACAGTCTAATTTCTCCGACTAAATTCAGTATAAAGCTATAGTGACTTGATAAATTATGTTATTAACGTTCAGTATTTTTCAGGATACGGTTGTATAAAATATTTAAGACCTTCAGGTAAATTCTATGTGTGTCCGACGTTAAGAGGACTTGCTATGGAGAAAATTTCAGGAAGAATGTAATTTAAAAAAAAAAAAAAAAAAAAAGGAAGTAAAATACCAAAAAGGTAACGATTAATTGAGTTTATTTTTCAGGTAACATATTTCCACTTAGGTACGTACTTTAGACGTAATTTGCTGCTCGCGATTACGTGATTCATACTTTGTGCTAAATTTCATGTTCTATGAATTTACTAGTGAAGCGACGTGCTTGCGCACATTAACTGATTTTGACAATGACTGACTAATGAACAGGGTTGTTATTTGTATATATTATGCATTGCTTGGCTGCACTGCTTTTTCACTGATGTCATATTTTTTAATTATGTGCCTGCTGTGCTTATTTATTTAAATTGTAATTGTCACCTGATTAATTGTGCTGATATGGTTATGTATGTAGGTTACACTTTGTGATTTCTCTGCTTGCGCCTTCATGTTTACTTATTAAGATTACATATAAACATTTATTTGCTTATGCTGATATGATGCTAATGACTTGTTTATTACGTAAGATATATGTTTGCTGCTGTGCGTATGGATTGCATATTTACACATTTCTGTTTTGTTGTCATAACTACTCTTCAATTTAGTATATAGAAATGCTGATATACTGTGTACAAATATAGAGTTTAGATTACACTGTGGTATTAATTATAGATTGTTCGCTTGGCAGAGCCTCGTTGTAGGAATTGTGCTGCATCCACTTGTTGACATTCAGTTCTCTACTGGTATATTTACTCGCTATTGCATGTTTTGCTTATGCTTAGTGCCTTATATTTTAAGATAGGAAAAAGAACTGCTATAATTCTACGAACGACATTGGTACAAGAAACTGCATAGAAGTCACATGAGCTGGAGGTTTTATGGAAGCTGTATAAATTTATGCTAATAGGAAGGAAGCTAACGACATGACATACCAAAACTAGGTTTAGACCATTGACAGTATTACACTGCATTTTTCGTGAGCAATTGAAATAGGAAGTGACACTTGACACAAAAAAATACTCCACATGTTTGCTTCTGCTATGATTCTTGAAGTGGTGTACACACTGTGAAATATTATGATCATTCACACTCCGTAATCGTACTTAATTACTGAGAGTTATTCGAACTAAGTCTGTTAGAGGTCATGTATGCATTTCTTTTATTTAATGACGGACAAGGAACCAAAATGTATCTTATAATTTATAATGAGTAGAAAATTTGGGTCAGATGGATTACACAGAGGTTGTGTGTAGACACTGTGTCTTCGGATTGTATGGGATGATGAATTGAAGTTGCACTAGGATTTTGTCTGTACTTGCTCGAGGACTAGAGGAAAGAGTTGTTATGGAAGTGAAATGATATTGGTGCTGAGGTTTATATATATCGACGTAGTGAAGAGGTATTATTGAAGTATTAAGATTAAGTGATGATTATTGGAGTTTTCGTGGACAAGAGGTAAGGTAAATGATATTGATGATAAGGTTTATATGTATCGACGTATTGAAGAGGTATTAGTGAAGTATTGAGATTATGTTGATGATTATTGGAGTTTTGGTGGATAAGAGGTAAAGTAAGTGAGGAGCATATTTTTTTTGTTGGTCCATATGGAACAAGGAGGATGAAGATGGCAGACTAGAACACTCAAGTAGAAGGAAGATTGTCTACACACACACTTTGTCAAATCACTAAGCAGTATATACTTTTTTTTGAGAGAGGAAGCATGTGCATATCTTGGCTCACTGACAGTTGTTCAGCAACCGTACATTTTGATCTGGCTTGGCAAACATTGGTCTAGACATGATGACTATGACGTTGACTTAACTATTATTGACTGTTATACATTGCTGCCACTACTACTTGGTACACATGATGAACATCAAATCTTGGACAGAGTTACATTTACACAGTTAACACTATTCAATTACACAGTAGTACTTAATGTGGATGAAAGATGAGTGAGTGTGTTTTGTGTGTTTTCCTTTCCTAATCCTACCCACCTATCTCCTAAATATTATTTTATTTGTTGGTAGTGGCTTGCACTGACACCCATAAATGTTATAGGTTTACTGGTATTTGTGTATTGTAATAGTTAATAGGACAATTATCTGATATCATTTGTGTGTTTGTTATGATTTGTATGTTTAGTGTAAAAGCATTGTATGTGTATTCAAACTATTGTTCATGCCTGAACTGTCTGATTAGTGATGGTGCTGCACTTTTCAACATGATGTGTGACATTTAGTCATGTTTAATTTCTGCTGATGAACTGTGTGATCAGTGATTGTAAAAATTATGGACTGTTACTTGTACCTTTTCTACATGATTGGTGCCACTAGGACATGTTTAATTTCTGCTTATAAACTCTGATGAACAGTGTGATCAGTGATAGTGAATTTTATGGAACTGCTTCTGCTGAGAAATGTGACTTGTTGCTGTGTGTACCTGCTCAACATTGCTGGGTACCACTGATGGACTGCTTCTACTGAAATGGTGTTTCTTGTTGATGTCTGCACCTGCTCAACATTGCTGGGTGCCACTGATGGATTGCTTCTACTGAAAAGATGTCACCTGTTGATGTCTGCACCTGCTCAACATTGCTGGTGCCACTAATGGAACTGCTTATACTGAAATGGTGTTACTTGTTGGTGTCGGCACCTGCTCAACATTGCTGGGTGCCACTGATGGACTGCTTCTACTGAAAAGATGTCAGCTGTTGCTGTGTGCATCTGCTCAACATTGCTGGTGCCACTAATGGAACTGCTTATACTGAAATGTTGTTACTTGTTGGTGTCTGCACCTGCTCAACATTGCTGGGTGCCACTGATGGACTGCTTCTACTGAAAAGATGTCACCTGTTGCTGTGTGCACCTGCTCAACATTGCTGGTGCCACTAATGGAACTGCTTATACTGAAATGATGTCACTTGTTGGTGTCTGCACCTATTCAACATTACTGGGTGCCACTGATGGACTGTTTCTACTAAAAAAATGTCATTTGTTGGTTTTGCACCTATTGACCATTGCTGGGTGCTACTGCTGGAACTGTCAACTGCTTATTCTTGAGCTATGGAAAGCGTTTATGTGAATATTTGTATAAACTGATTTTTTGTGTATTACTGGTTGTGAAAAGTTATGAGACTCTTACCTGCACATATTCGTCATTGCTGACGCTATTGATTGAATTGTTTAACCACATAATACTTGTGTAAACTATTATGTAAAGTCACATGTATGAAAGAATTTGTATTGCTTACTGTATTCTATATAATAGGTTATTGAAAGGTCAGTGCAAAGCCAAAATTTTATCTAGTTATATGATATTTACGTATTAATATTATCTTTTATTTTTGTCTGTATTTTTTTGACGAATTTGGTGGTATTTTCACCACCAATGCTGGCAAAAATACCATCAAATTCTAGCCGTGGAGGAAGGGCATATGAAAGGTGGCTACACTGAGCCACAGCGCCAGAGATCGCTAGAGAGCATTGTTCCGCCGCCTCCACTGGCAGTGATTATTGAGATGTCGTGTGGGCAGTGCTTGTCCAGGACTCGTAGTAGTCAGTTCGTGTTCAGATGTGCTAGTAGGGAGTGCTTGCTGAGATGTGATACTGAAAAGTTCTTGTTGAGATGTGGTAATAGCGAGTCGGTGTGGAGATATATTGTAATGATTAGAGTGATTTTGGTCAATATATGAAGGTAACGAAACTTGATTTATTTTTCATTATTTCCATGTTTTAAATAATGCGTCATTACAGGTTCAGTCAACAAAGCACCTGGCTTGTGTTCTTGGATTAGAGTGTAATTCTGGTTCTCTTGAGTAATTGTGGTATTTTTATTCTCTTTAATTAATTCAGTATAAATGATATTTAAAATTTCTTGTGTTGTTGAAGAAGAACCGTGCCAGATGCGTACGTTGAGTCATACTTCCACACACAGAACAGTTATACTTGTGCTTTGATTTCGTAGGTTTTATAGTTGCTGGGGACTTAATTAATTAATTGTGTTAATGAAAATTTCCATTTCATTCTTTGTTGTTGTTCTAGCAGTCAGATTGCGTAATAATACTAGTCAGGGCCAACCGTTACGAGACTTCGTAACCGAACAGACAGTTACTGAAACAAAAAAATTAAAATTATTTGCATTCTATTGTAATTAAGCCCCCATGCAAACTTCACCAACCGGTGTCTGGGTCAGTCGGCGTTGAATGCAGGCCGATCGGACATGTCCTTCCTGGCCACAGCCGGCGCAAGTGCGCGGTTGTCCGTCGTACATGACAATGGCTCTGCAGCCGCCAATTACTAAATAGGACGGCACATGCTTCGTCAGTTCAATCTTAATTTGTCGCACTCCATTTAAGACGGGGTACGTCTCAAACGTTTGCCATTTTTCAGCCAAGTGGCTTAGCACGTTGCCGTACGGTTTGAAAGCTGTCATCACAACATCTGGCGGGACTTCGAATGGCAGCTCGAAGACCCTCAGAGTGCGAAAGCCTAATCCAGCGTGGTCGATCGTGACATTTCCTATGTGACCATCAGAATGCTTAAATTTAAGTCCATGAGCGTGTCGGCACACAACATCAGTGTAGCCTTTTCATTGATCATTTTTATGTAGACGACACTTTGTGTTATAGAAAGGTGGATCCCAATGATGTCTTGAGGAGCAATGTGAAGTTCTTCCCGGATGAAACGTTCAATGTCAAGTGCTCGAGGTCTTGCGTAGTCCGCTTGAAATGTGATCTTAATTGTGGACTTGCGGTACGAGTGCGCCATGGCGCTACCGAGACACGGACGCGTGACACTCGCCGCAGCGGAAGGTAAACAGTAAACACTCGCGCGCGCGGTGCGCTAACAGGGGTACACAGGCACGACGACCTTGCCCCGCCGCTGCTAACAGCGGACTGAGTCCATCTGCCCCTAGACCACGTTGTACGAGCTTGAAACTGCAGTGGTACAGCGGTAATGTGACCTGCAGACTTGGTCCTTTCATCAGTAATATACTGATCTGCGAAATGTTTCAACCTGTTTCAGTAATTCAATGTTAATTGCGGTAGGGTCGACATATGCTCCCTTTACAATGTCTTCCTTCTAATATTTTTGTGGCCTACGCCCAGTCTTAACACTATGGTGTTGTCCAAGATTATAACGCTTTTGGGCACTGGGTAGAATAACTTTGACCCATTTTAGGAAGATCATTCATGTGTCGGTGATAATATCCTGACTTTTTTGATTCAAGAATGAACTCAGCATCTTCCACAAAACCACAGTTACTTCCTAGGTGAGCGATAATTGGCATTTTTCCTGTGAAATCTAATTTCTCGGTGAATTAAACGTTCAAATAGATTTCGGTCTACGATATTTCAAATGGACATCCGCCAGTCGTCTTCGGGTGAGCCATCGAAGACTGACAAAGACGTTCTCGGTTTCGCGTTATACAGGGTGGTCCATTGATCGTGACCGGGCCAAATATCCCACGAAATAAGCGTCAAACGAAAAAACTGTAAAGAACGAAACTCGCCTAGCTTGAAGGGGGAAACCAAATAGCGCTATGGTTGGCCCGCTAGATAGCGCTGTCATAGGTCAAACGGATATCAACTGCGTTTTTTTATAATATAGAAACCTCCATTTCTTATTACATATTCGTGTAGTACGTAAATAAATATGAAAGTTTTAGTTAGACCACTTTTTTCGCTTTGTGATAGATGTCGCTGTAATAATCACAAACACATGTCTCACAATTTGAGACGGGCAGTTGGTAACAGGTAGGATTTTTAAATTAAAATACAGAACGTAGGTAGGTTTGAACATTTTATTTCGGTTGTTCCAATGTGATACATGTACCTTTGTAAACTTATCATTTCTGAGAAAGTATGCTGTTGCAGCGTGATTACCTGTAAATAACACTTTAATGCAGTAAATGCTCTAAATGATGTCCGTCAACCTCAATACATTTGGCAATATGGGTAACGACATTCCTCTCAACAGCGAGTAGTTTGCCTTCCATAATGTTCGCACATGCATTGACAATGCTTTGACGCATATTGTCAGGCGTTGTCGGTGGATCACGATAGCAAATATCCTTCAACTTTCCCCACAGAAAGAAATTCGGGGACGTCAGATCCGGTGAACGTGCGGGCCATGGTATGGTGCTTCGACGGCCATTCCACTTGTCATGAAATATGATATTCAATACCGCTTCAACTGCACGCGAGCTATGTGTCGGACATCCATCATGTTGGAAGTACATCGCCATTCTGTCATGCAGTGAAACATGTTGTAGTAACATTGGTAGAACATTATATAGGAAATCAGCATACATTGCATCATTTAGATTGCCATCGATAAAATGGGGGCCAATTATCCTTCCTTCCATAATGCCGCACCATACATTAACCCGCCAAGGTCGCTGATGTTCCACTTGTCGCAGCCATCGTGGATTTTTCGTTGCCCAATAGTGCATATTATGCCGGTTTACGTTACCACTGTTGGTGAATAACGCTTCGTCGCTATAGAACGCGTGCAAAAAATCTGTCATCGGCCCGTAATTTCTCTTGTACCCAGTGTCAGAACTGTACACGACTTTCAAAGTCGTCGCCATGCAATTCCTGGTGCATAGAAATATGGTACGGGTGCAATCGATGTTGATGTGGCATTCTCAACACCGAAATTTTTGAGATTCCCGATTCTCGCGCAATTTGTCTGCTACTGATGTGCGGATTAGCCGCGACAGTTGCTAAAACATCTACTTGGGCATCATCATTTGTTGCAGGTCGTGGTTGACGTTTCACATGTGGCTGAACACTTCGTTTCCTTAAATAATGTAACTATCCGGCGAACGGTCCGGACACTTGGATGATGTCGTCCAGGATACCGAGCAGCATACATAGCACACGCCCGTTGGGCATTTTGATCACAATAGCCATACATCAACACGATATCGACCTTTTCAGCAATTGGTAAACGGTCCATTTTAACACGGGTAATGTACCAAGAAGCAAATACCGTCCGCACTGGCGGAATGTTACGTGATACCACTTACATATACGTTTGTGACTATTACAGCGCCATCTATCAAAAAGTGAAAAAAGTGGTCCAACTAAAACATTCATATTTCTTTACGTACTACACGAATATGTAATAAAATTGGGGATTCCTATTTTAAAAAACGCAGTTGATACCCGTTTGACCTATGACAGCACCATCTAGCGGGCCAACCATAGCGCCATCTAGTTTCCCCCTTCAAGCTAGACGAGTTTCGTTCTTTGTAGTTTTTTTCATTTGACGCTTATTTCGTTTAATATTTGGCCCGGTCACGATCAATGGACCACCCTGTATAGCGCGCTGATTGTATTGCCGCTCATGAGTCCGAGTTACGGCGACAGGAGGACCATACCGCCCGTCGACAGCGCCTTCGGTGCTGGAACTGTGATCAGTTCGCCACAGCCATCGGAGTGTTGTTGTGTCTTCGCCTGGAGCAAATCTCGAAGCATTATCCAGCTGGTAGACGCTGTCACACTTCATTGCATTTTCCGCGATGCGTATTTCAAAGGATTTTTTTATAATGGAACTTGATGGTTTGCAGAAGGCGAGTGCAACGTTTATGCTCTGTGCAAAGTTCTTCACAGTGCGTGTTGTTTGTCCTATGTACGTCATACCGCACTGGCGAGGTATTTTGTAAATTCCTGCCTTCCGCAATAAGAGGTTACGCTTCACTGATCCCAGCAGGTCCGAAATCTTAGACGATGTGTGGAAACTCACTTCCACCTTAACAGTACTAAGGATTCTTGCAATTTTTAAGGGAATATTTCCGACGAACGGAGGAAAAGCTACGGACTTAGCCGACGCGTTCTCCTCTTTATCCACTTCCCTGTTCTTGATTTTAGCAGAGAATGCCCTGTTAATTTTCCGGATCGAGTATCCATTGCCTCTGAACACTGTCCTTAAATGTGCAAGCTCCTTAGGTAAACTATCTGCATCCGACGCTGTATGGGCCCTACGTACAAAGGTTTTAAGCACACTCATGTTTCGGAATGGGTGATGGCAACTTGAAAATTGCAACTAGATATCAGTGAGAGTGGGCTTACGATAAACAGTATGTCCCAGAGAGCAGTCACTCTTCCGCGTAACCAAAACATACGGAAATGGAAGAGAACGATCTTTCTCTAATTCCATAGTAAATCGAATGTTCTCATGAATGGACTGAAGATGATGTAAGAACTCCATTAACTTATCTTCTCCGTTGGGTCTCACTATGAAGTTGTAGAATTTTGGAACACGTATTATGTTCGAGTATAATGACTTTTCTGGAGACTAGAAATCTACTCTGTAGGAATCAGCATGGGTTTCGAAAAAGACGATCGTGTGAAACCCAGCTCGCGCTATTCGTCCACGAGAATCAGAGGGCCATAGACACGGGTTCCCAGGTAGATGCCGTGTTTCTTGACTTTCGCAAGGCGTTTGATAGAGTTCCCCACAGTCGTTTAATGAACAAAGTAAGCGCATATAGACTATCAAACCAATTGTGTGATTGGATTGAAGAGTTCCTACATAACAGAATGCAGCACGTCATTCTCAATGGAGAGAAGTCTTGTGAAGTTAAGAGTGATTTCAGGTGTGCCGCAGAGGAGTGTCGTAGGACCGTTGCTATTCACAATATATATAAATGACTTTGTGGATAACGTCGAAGTTCACTGAGGCTTTTTGCGGATGATGCTGTGATATATCGAGAGGTTGCAACAATGGAAAATTGTACTGAAATGCAGGAGGATATGCAACGAATTGACGCATGGTGCAGGGAATGGCAATCGAATCTCAGTGTAGACAAGTGTAATGTGCTGCGAATACATAGAAAGAAAGTTCCTTTATCATTTAGCTACAATATAGCAGGTCAGCAACTGGAAGCAGTTAACTCCATAAATTATCTGGGAGTAGGCATTAGGAGTGATTTGAAATGGAATGACCATATAAAATAAATCGTCGGTAAAGCAGATGCCAGACTGAGATTCATTGGAAGAATCCTAAGGAAATGCAGTCCGAAAACAAAGGAAGTAGGTTACAGTACACTTGTTCGCCCACTGCTTGAATACTGCTCACCGGTGTGGTATCCGTACCAGATAGGGTTATAAATGTAAATATCGTGTGACTAGGGCCTCCCGTCGGGTAGACCGCTCGCCTGGTGCAAGTCTTTCTATTTGACGCCACTTCGGCGACTTGCGCGTCGATGGGGATGAAATGATGATGATTAGCACAACACAACACCCAGTCCCTGAGCGGAGAAAATCTCCGACCCAGCCGGGAATCGAAACCGGGCACGTTCGTTGGATCTGCTCGGGGCGGACGTCGTAAGACATCCGTTTAAGTTCGCTTGTTGATCGATTAACTCAGTTTTTTTGTTACAGAGGGCAGCTAACCCTCCGACCAAACACACTGTACCATGCCGGCTACCACTCAGCTACCGGCGGCGGACACCAGATAGGGTTGATAGAAGAGATAGAGACGATCCAACGGAGAGCAGCGAGCTTCGTTACAGGATCATTTAGTAATCGCGAAAGCGTTACTGAGACGATAGATAAACTCCAGTTGAAGACTCTGCAGGAGAGACGCTCAGTAGCTCGGTACGGGCTTTTGTTGAAGTTTCGAGAACATACCTTCACCGAAGAGTCAAGCAGTATATTGCTCCCTCCTACGTATATCTCGTGAAGAGACCATGAGGATAAAATCAGAGAGGTCAGAGTCCACACAGAGGCATACCGACAATCTTTCTTTCCACGAACAATACAAGACTGGAACAGAAGGAAGAACCGATAGAGGTACTCAAGGTACCCTTCGTCACATACCGTCAGGTGGCTTGCGGAGTATGAACGTAGATGTAGATGTAGAAGGTATCAACCACGCAGCTCCAAAACGCGATTGGCTTAAGAACCGCTAATTCAAGTGTTCTTTCCTCAAAATTTCCATAAAAAAGTTAGCCACCATGGAAGACAAGAGGCTGCCCATGGCGACGCCGTCAGTCTGTTATTAAACATAGTGCTGGATAATGCGTGGAATCCCCTCATCTCCGAAATTTGCCCCAGACGAAGACGCCAGAACACTCCGATGACTGTGGCCAGAGGCAACGCCGAAGCCAGCTGATCCTTGCAGTTCCACGAGCGAGGGTGCTGCCAACGGGCGGTGTGGTCCTTCTGTCGCCGTGACTCTGACGCATGAGCAGCAATAGTATCAGCGCGCTACATAAGGCGGAAGGGAGAACGCCTTCACATTCTGGCTGCACATCGGGTCTGGACCCCTCCACCATCCTCCACACCTATAAATCCCTCATCTGCCCTATCCTCTGCTACGCCCACCCTGCCTGGATCTCTGCCCCTCCTACCTTTCACAAATCCCTTCAAATCCTAGAACGCCATGCTCTCCGCCTCGCCTATCACATCTGTCACCCCTCCCCCACACGGATCCTGTGTGACCTTATTCCATTCCCGCACCTCCTCCTTTTCCTCGAACGGATACGGATCCTCTACACCTTCCGTAAACTTGATCCCCCTCACCCACTTGTCTCTCCCATCCTCTCCCACCCCTGTCCACTGCCGCACTTGTATTCCCACGTCCCATCTCCTCTCCATCTCTCCACTCTCCGTACCGTCTCCCGAGGTGGCTTCCACCAACTCCCCCTCCCTGATGATGCCCTCATCCCC
The DNA here is from genome assembly GCF_023898315.1 of Schistocerca nitens. Lineage (NCBI taxonomy): Eukaryota > Metazoa > Arthropoda > Insecta > Orthoptera > Acrididae > Schistocerca > Schistocerca nitens. Next base: position 96,754,905 of record NC_064617.1, read on the forward strand.
TCCATCTACCCCTCCTATCAACTTTGATCCTCCCTATCCCCTCCCTGTGTTTCCTTAGGGCACTGTCTCTCCCTTCTCTCCCTCCTCCCTTCCTCCCTCCCTCCTCCCCCGGCCTTCCCCTACCCCCATACCTTCTTTCCTCCCCCACCCATCTCTACTGCCACTGGCATCTACACTCTCCCCCCTCCCTCCTCCCCCACCTTTTCCCCTTTTGGCAGGTCCCTGGACTTGCACACGTCAAGTGAACATTCACGTGCCGGAGATCATCGCCATTGGTTCTGTGTGTGTGCCATCGCGTTAGTGCTTCAGTGTTTTCACCGCACCACGCTCCATCGTTCACATGTGTTATCTCCATCATTAGTGTTCGTGTACAGTGCTGACCGTTTTTTATTTTTTACTACACCTGTGAACGGCTCCATGTTTTTTACTCATGTGTCTACTGCTTTTTGTCCACCATTATGTTTTGTTTTTCTGTGTCTTCATTGTTTCTATTTGTACTAACCGTGGCCAAAGAGCGGCGTAATATTGCCGCTGCCGGCCCTCCTTTTGTATAAGGTGTCAAAATAACAATAAAGAAAAAAAAAACCTTCGTCAGTCCTCCGTGACTCACCTGAAGGTGGCTAACAGATGTTTAGTTGAAATATCGTGGAGTGAAGTTTACGACGACTGGCTGCAATTCCGAAATCTCTTTCAGGCTTTTTACTTTCCTCGTTGGATTTTTTAACGCCTGTGACAGACCTGCAGCAACAGTTTCTCTCTTGTCAGGCACTGTCTTGTCAGTCCAACCTTTTTGTTCAAATGTTCTGCGTTCGCCCATGTTTCGTCGAGATGATAAATCTTCTGTTTCTCGTGCCTGAACTGTTGAATCTTCCAGAGAGAACTACTACTCCATAAAGCAATATCCTCTCTATCTGTAAATGCGCTATTTGGATTTCTACTTTCGAAATGAAAGCCGCTATCTTTTCTCGGTTTATTAAATGTCATTCTCCTGAAACTGTGAATGTCATCTCATTGTTTACCGTTGATGTATCTCATTTATTGTAGGCACTTCCTTTCTGAAGAAAAGTGCGTGCACCTTTGACCACACAGCAATTTAACGAAGTCGTCATATTTTCCTAAAACACGCGACTGAGGTTTTTTGCTTTTCCAGGAGTTGTCAGGTTACTCATCTTGCGTCTTTCGTTACGCTTGTCATTGGAACACCGGTAAACTCGGCTTTCATTGCTGTAGGTTCCTTTACCCGTAGCGACGGATATTTATTAAAAAGAAGGTGAAAACTTACGCGTTTCGGCGTTTCATGTACAAAGGAGAAAATGCAGAGTATTTAAAAAGCAAGCCGAAATGTACCGATCAGAACTAGTCATAATGTAGTGCACAGAACTGTACAGGGAATGCTATTATACACCGAGATTTGAAATAAGAAATACACAGCGTAAGCATTTAGGATAGTGATCAGCAAAACCATTGCTGGCTGTTAATGCTTTAGGTCGTTCTTAATGTTTCACTAGCGGTAGTATAGCGCAAAATATCTAATAGATAAGTTGGGTCTATTTCCAATGGCGCAACAGTATCTGTGAACGTGTGCTATGACGACTGAGCAATCGCCGCGCATATGTTTGTTTACATCAGGATCATTCTTTACGACGAGTAGAGTATATATGGTGTTACATGGCATTCATTATCTCCAGCCCGAATTCCAGACACGAATGCAAGTTTAGAATCGCGGAATCAGCTCCTTTCCTGCCAAAACTTTCTCCTGATTCGATAAATAAAACTGAACAGTGTTTTAAAGCCTGTCTCGATGCAATCAGTTTTTGAGGCTGAAATGAGTTTTTTTGTTGTCATGTTGCAGTGAGCGATTTTCGTGCTTGAACATCTGCTTACATTTCAAGTGGTTTGATTTATGAACAGGGTAATAGCTTCATCACACTACACGGAATGCATACGAGGGAAAGAATATCTTCCATTGAAAGGGCACGGCCGATTTCCTTCCCAATCCTTCCCTAACCCGAGCTTGCGCTCCGTCTCTAATGACCTCGTTGTCGACGGGACGTTAAACACTAACCTAACCTAACCTAACCTAAAGAATATCTGAAAACAATAAGCTCTAGTTTTCGTATATTCCTTCACAATAAAAGCACATCCAGTTGCAATTTGCGTATTTTTTACTATATTGTGGTCTTCGTTCTGCGAACGCCGTTTACTTCTTAAGTGTTTCTCTCACTGTGCCTTAGCAAATTATGTGCAGAGAATATATTGTTAAGTGGCATGCTTTCTGTATGGGCTTAATAGCATCAATGTATGTTACTTTAAATATCACCAGAACCAAAGCGGAGATATTCGTCAATTATTATACTTTCAAATGAAACAAAATAAATCCATGTGGAAGTTAAATAAAGCTTTTCCGAGAGAAAAGAGCTCGGCTAGCCACTAGCATCGTCACAGGACACCAACTTTCTGTGACTTGGATTTCATGATATCCCTAAATCTCCCTTTGCCATGAGTTTTTTTTTTTTTTTTTTTTTTTTTTTTTTTTTTTTTTAAGTCTACGTCTCAGTATTTTATGAGTCGTTGTGGAGTCCAAATGAGCCTTCTGCTTCTGCTGACAGAGGCAAGAAGAAATGATTAAAAGCTCATAAAATTAGTCTCGCATACTAGAGCAACTGCCTGGTATTAGCAAAGTAACAGGCAACTACCGCACTCACTGGATATCGTGTGCACGTGAAGTGGTCTCACGTGCGGGCATTTCGTCGGATGTCAACTGCAGCCGTTGGTTCTCACTCTCATGTGATAAGGAAACCAAGGCCGGGGTTGCAAGCGACTCGAAACCTCCAAGTAACGCCATAGATAGTCGCGTTGCTCTGCTAAGCTTACGCAATAAAATTGGTTTCGTAAGTGATACAGGTCTTTATTTTTAATCATTTGAGAAACTTGAAGGCTCCATTAACTTCAATGTCATTACAGACGATATGGTTTCGTAACCAGTGGAGAAGTGGTTCGTCTAACGTTTTCGGTCTGCGTAGATAACCTTCGAGCCCAGACCGTGCGTGAGCTGAAACACAGCTTCAGCTCATTTACGCATACATAGCTTTTGTTGATAACGAGTAATTCTGGTGATGAATTTACAAACAATCTCTCTTTCGGCAACTCTGTACCCGAAGTCCGTAACCCAACGCTGTAGCGGGGATGCTCGAACCGAAAGAGGCCGATTGGCGTCCTGGTGATTGAAAAGTACTCGACAAGTATGAAGAGGAGGAGTAGTGGTACAAAGACCGTGATCCTCAATGTGTGTGTGTGTAGCGTGGAGGGTTAAATAATAAACCTCTCTACGTTCCCTCACGAAACGAGGGCGGGTTGAGATGGACGTTTTTCGTTACTAAAATCGTCTTTTTTGATAGCTCAGCGATCCACAGCGAAGTAAATAAAGCAAACAATAATACGAGGAGAGTTTAATAAGTAATACATTACACGTTTTTCTAACAGCACGTTCCAGCGGAGTGCATTCATGGCTCCAATACACCATATTCTTCCCCACTACAAAATCCTGTTTTTCAACATACTCTCTGTTCAATGCGTCGACCTTACGCCAACTACTTCTGAGGGTCTGTATGCCAGCATGGTACCACTGTGCTGGTCGACGTCAGAGCCAACGTCCTGCTGCATCAGGAACCTCACCACCATCCACCTACTGCTTCCAGAGGAGTACATCCTTCATTGGGCCAAACAGGTGGAGATCTGAAGGTGTGGGATCCAGGGTGTAGGGTGGATGACGAAGAACAGTCCAATGAATTTTATTGAGCTCCTCTCAGGTGCGCAGACTTTGTGAGGCCTTGTGCTGTCGTTTCTTCAACTTCCTGAGGGTAGAAAGTACACTTCACAGTTGATCGTTGCACCTGAGGGAGGACATCAGATTAACCCCTTCCGAGCCCCAGAAGACCGTCGTCATGATCTTACGGGCTGAGACTGCGGGTTTGACTTTTTCTTTGGAGGAGAGCTGGTTGGCACCACAACATGGACTGCCATTTTGTTTCCGGTTCGAAGTTATGAACCGATATTTCATCGCCTGTGACGATGTCCGCAATTCGTTGCTTTTTATGTATGGTCTTCTCTTAGGTGGCGAGGAACCTAACGGGCAGACACCTTGGAGTGCTCCAACTGGTGGACGAGTTAGTCAGCGCACCCAACAGAGATGTCCAGTTGAGCAGCAAAGTGTTTGATTGTGATCCGTCGGTCACATCGAATGAGACTGTCTGCACGTTCCAACATTGCAGGAGTCACAGCTGTGGGCAGCCAACGGCCCGTTAAGCGGTCGTGCTATGGTGTCGACAGACGCCATCCCAGCGACTCACTATGCTTTTGTTCTCTGCCAGGTCTCTGTAGACACTGCGCAAGCGCCTATAAATATCTACGATGCTCTGGTTTTTGCCGAAAGGAACTCAATGACAGCTCTCTGCTTGGAACGCACCTCCAATGCAGACGCCATTTTGAAGGCTACATACGTACAGCGCCGCCTCTTGTCGGAGCTTGATGAAAGCATAGGAGCTGACGAGGGAATAGTCCATGATGTCCTGAACAAATCTGCGTTTTTCCAACCGAAATTGGACGAGAAAAAACATCTATTGCATTAGTTACTGAACGCTCGTCGTATAATCACCACTGGCTTAAACTAAAGCACACGAGGAGATTCATCTAAAACAGGAACATTTACAATGCCTGACAAGAAACGCGAAGCTCCGAGAATACATTGTAGGATGTCAATATACTTTCGTACGCATACGCACCATCGGCGGGTGTGCAAATGATTCGAATCGCAGTTCTCCGTGACAAGAAGAACCGCTACCAGAATACATTAATGTTGTTCGTGTTTAGTGTTGTTTCCAGGCGTGGTAGTGTATACAAGCGCCGTGAATTGCGTCAGATGCTGAGCGATCGCTGCGAAGGACACGGAGACGCTGCCTATTCGAGCGAGACAATCGGCACCTGACAGAATTTGAAAGAGACCTGACTGTGGGTCTCCATTTGGCCAGCTGGTCTAATCGTATGGTATCAAGATTCTTTGGCCATTCAAATGGGACTTTGGCGCATTATTGGACTGCACGGGAACTTCAGGACAAGCAAACTCGTCGTCAAGTTTCCGATCAACTACATTGGACCATCGTGAGGGGGATCGCCGTATTATGCACCAGGCACAATGTAATTCCTTAAACTGTATGTCTGCCATATCAGAACAAGAAATGGCCTCCATGCAACATTCCGTGTCATTCTACTCTACTGGTCGAAGTCTAGCAACAGCCGGACTAGGGAATTAACACTTGATGAATAGGAGACACGAAATTCTCACCGCAAACATCGCAGTTGTGCCATCACCGTGTAGCATGGACTGCTGATGAATGGTCTTCAGCGACGACTCGCGGTTCTGCGTGACCCTAGATGACCATTATCAAATGGCTCTGAGCACTATGGGACTTAACATCTGAGGTCATCAGTCCCCTAGAACTTAGAACTACTTAAACCTAACTAACCTAAGGACATCACACACATCCATGCCCGAGGCAGGATTCGAACCTGCGACCGTAGCGGTCGCGCGGTTCCAAACTGAAGCGCCTAGAACTGCTCGGCCACACGGGCCGGCGATGACCATTATCGACAAGTATGACGGTGACCTGGGGATAGGTCTCATTCTGCCAGTGACGTTATTCCTTGCGTCATGGTCTGGGGAGCCATCGAGTGAGACTTCCGGCCACAGCCGATGCTGGTTGAGGATACTGTGATGGCACAATGGCACGACACGGACGTGCTGCATCCTCATGTGTTACCTCTCACGCGACTGTATTACGGTGAGCTTTTTCAATATGGCAACGCTCGTCTACACATGACAGGAGCCTCTACGAACCATCTGCGCCCCCGCTGGCAACAAGGTCCCCAGATCTGTCCCCAATACAATTCCATCCCAGTGCCAGTACACAGGATATCAATGACCAGTTACAATAGTTGTGGGGCAGGTTGCCTCAGGAGAGGGTACAACCGCTTTGGACGCCCTTCACAACAGAATCAGTGCGTGCATTCAGGTCAGAGGAGGTGCAACGTCATACTGATAGGTGGGCTTATTCTGTCGAATTATTTCTACATCTGACTCGATTTTCAGATGACCAAAATAACGTCACATACCCTCTAACCCGTGAAGTTCCATTTCGTTTTCTCATCCTCTTTTGGATACTCCACTTTTTTTGGTCTGGCAGTGAATTTTTCAAACACCACCGAAGAAAAAAACATGAAAACTAGTCAGAATATTTTAATGAATTATCTATTTCATTCTGTGGCATGGTTTTGTATCTCGAACACTTCTGGGTAAAATAATTTAGTTTTCACCATTATACACTACTGATCATTAAAATTTCTACACCACGAAGATGACGTGCTACAGACGCGAAATTTAAGCGACAGGAAGAAGATGCTGTGATATGCAAATGATTAGCTTTTCAGAGCATTCACACAAGGTTGGCGCCGGTGGCGACGCCTACAACGTGCTGACATGAGGAAAGTGTCCAACCGATTTCTCATACACAAACAGCAGTTGACCGGCGTTGCCTGGTGAAACGTTGTTGTGATGCCTCGTGTAAGGAGAAGAAAGGCGTACCATCACGTTTCCGACTTTGATAAAGGTCGGATTGTAGCCTCTCGCGATTGCGGTTCATCGTATCGCGACATTGCTGCTCGAATTGGTCGAGATCCAATGACTGTTGGCAGAATATTGAATCGGTGGGCTCCAGAGGGTGATACGGAACGCCGTGCTGGATCCCAACGGTCTCGTATCACTAACAGTCGAGATGACAGCCATATTATCCGCATGGCTGTAACGGATCGTGCAGCCACGTCTCGATCCCTGAGTCAACAGATGGGGACGTTTGCAAGACAACAACCAACTGCACGAAAAGTTCGACGACGTTTGCAGCAGCATCGACTATCAGCTCGGAGACTATGGCTGCGGTTACCCTTGACGCTGCATCACAGACAGGAGCGCCTGCGATGGTGTACTCAACGACGATCCTGGGTGCACGAATGGCAAAACGTCACTTTTTCGGATGAATCCAGGTTCTGTTTACTGCATCATGATGGTCGCATCCGTGTTTGGCAACATCGCGGTGAACGCACATTGGAAGCGTGTAATCGGCATCGCCGTACTGGCGTTTCACCCGGCGTGATGGTATGGGGTGCCATTGGTTACACGACTCGGTCACCTCTTGTTCGCACTGACGGCACTTTGAACAGTGGACATTACATTTCCGATGTGTTACGACCCGTGGCTCTATCCTTCATTCGATCCCTGCAAAACCCTACATTTCAGCAGGATACAGAAAATGTTCGACTGCTGCCCTGGTCAGCACATTCTCCAGATCTCCCACCAACTGAAAACGTCTGGTCAATGGTGGCCGAGCAACTGGCTCGTCACAATACGCCAGTCACTACTCTTGATGAAATGTGGTATCGTGTTGAAGCTGCATGGGCAGCTGTACCTGTACACGCCATCCAAGCTCTGTTTGACTCAATGCCCAGGAGTATCAGGGCCGTTATTACGGCCAGAGGTGGTTCTTCTGGGTACTGATTTCTCAGGATCTATGCACCCCAATTACGTGAAAATGTAATCTCATGTCAGTTCTAGTACAATATATTTGTCCAATGAATACCCGTTTATCATCTGCATTTCTTCTTGGTGTAGCAATTTTAATGGCCAGTAGTGTACGTTAAGCGAATGTACGGTGCACAACGATGCTACATTAGTGTGCTCCAAATCAGTCATTGTAGACGAATATGTTGAAAACACAACACGAAAAATTAATTCTAATCTGAAATGCCCCCACCCCACCCCCACGAACCATACACCCTGTCAAGATGGGGGTGCCTTGCTCGGTTCAACGATACAGAGAGCCGTACAGTAGATGTAATCACAATGAAGGGATATCTGTGGAGATGCCAGACCTACCCATGGTTCCTGAAGAGGAGCAGTTGCCTATTCGGTAGTTGTAGGGGCATCAGTCTGAGTGACTGATTGATCCGGCCTTGTTATATTGCTATGTTGGTACTGCAAACAGCTGAAAATGAGACGAAATTACAGTCGCTATTTTTCCCGAGGGCGTGCAACTCTACTGCATGGTTAAACGATCCTCTTGTATAAAATAATCCCCGATTCGGATCTCCAGGCGGGGACCACGCAAGAGGATGTTGTCATCAGGAAAAACAAAAATTGGCGTTCTACGGGTTGAAGCACGGAATGATATATCCATAAAACGAGTAGGTGTGTTAGAGAAGTTAAAAAAATAAATGGGTTGAAGTTAGACGTAGTGAGATTAGCGAAGTGTGGTGGCGAGAAGAATAGAATTTCTGATCGGGTGAGTACGAGGACGCAAATGCGAAATCATATAGGGGTAATGCGGGAGTTAGTCTAATGATAAGAAAATAGACATGCGAATAATCCAATATGAATAATTTAGTGAATGCATTATCGTAGCCAGGATAGATACCCTCTACAGCCAAAGCTCACCAAAGTAGTAAAAGCTTATAACTTCACTAGCTCCGCTAATGAGATGATTGAAACTATGGTCACATAAAAATTATCCAGAAGGGAGACTAAAATTTAGCTGTGGATGGGGCGTAGAATTAGACAGCAGAAAATGAAAGCGAAATAGAGTGAGAACATGGACTGTGGGATAGGAATGAATATGGAAGCAGCCAGGTTGGACTTTTCTGGTCATGGACACCATCACAGCTACAACAAGCCAATATTCAAACCAAAACTATAGCAATAAAAACAACAACCAGAATTCGCTTAATGCAGTCCGGCAAACCAGCGGTCGCAGTACACTGTCTGTTCAAAATATGTGGTATGGAACACGATCGCACTAGGCTCCAACATCGCAGAACTGCTACTACGACATCAAGGAATTCATTGGGACACGAAGCAAGTAGCAACCAGTAATTCACGACGCTGGCTACAACCTCAGCAGATCTTGAAGCCCCGCCGTTGGTTTAACTAGACCGGCCACCACGCCGAGGGCCCACGAAGGGCTCGAACTACGGACAGAACGCCGAACGTCGCGGCAGCCCACTAGCCATGCCGCGGAGGTTCAAAATGGCTCTAAGCATTATGGGACTTGACATCTAAGTCCCCTAGACTTAGAACTACTTAAACGTAACTAACCTAAGGGCATCACACATATCCATGCCCGAGGCAGGATTCGAACCTGCGACCGTAGCAGCAGCGCGGTTCCGGACTCAAGCGCCTAGAACCGCTCGGCCACAACGGCCGGCCGCCGCGGAGGGTTGCGGGCTTGTGAAGATATAAGCAGCAACTAAGTTACTATTCCAACACCGCAACAAGTCACAAAAACAAAAGCGACAGCCGACAGGCATCAGACAAACTCTAGGAAATTCCACTGATGTTAGCGGAAGAAGTGAAATACTAGAATTTCATTACGAACACCTGAACTATACCACCCACGTAAGACAGGCAATACACAAATCCAGAAAGAGACACAATTTAATCAGTCGAGATTAGCGGCAGTTCCATGAACAGTGAGAGAACAGCAGTCCACACTACAAACCTTTATCTGTCCAATAGTGGGATATGCTCAGCCTTCCAAGCGGGCATGAACAAGCCACGACTGACAGACTATTCCCAGGCGGAAAGACAACTTATTCGAAGTATGTTATTTACTAGCTTAACGCCCGCTACATCGCTCGCGTTTGCGTAGTAATTACATCAAAAATAATTTTATAGACATTACCGAAAAATTAATATGGTAATGAGGCGTTTCTTTTTCTATATAATTCTGACAAGGTCACTTCGTCGTGTTGACTGTTCAATAGCTTTCTTTGATTTGGTTCACAAATTGCAACACCTTCTAAACTTTTCACTCTAATTAAGATCATGGAAGCATGGTCTTCTCAGAATGTACTTCTGACCAAAAAGTGATTCTGGTAGCTGGAGTCCAAGATTTTTGTTATTCATGCCAGTTGCGTTCTTGTGGTGGAACTTCAGTAGAAACTTTGATCGCCTAACACATGCTTCTTAACATCTAACTGAGAAGTGAAATTCCAATTTCCATGGATTTAGCTTTATTTTAACATAACAGAATATTTTCTTGAAAATTTTCATCCCCTATATCGTCCTCTTATAGGTCGAATTTCCAAAAACAGTGAAACACGTCATTTTTATTTCTAAAAACAATGAAACACGCATTTCTTTACTTCTAGCAAGAACACCAAGTACAACTTTTCATAGATTTAGCTTTGAAAAGGCTTTCAGAATGAATGATTTCACAAAACTTTTCATCCCCCATATCACTCCTTAATGAGGCTGAATTTATAAAAACGCTGAAAGACGTATTGTTTTATTTCTAGCTGAGAAATCAAATACTAGTTTTCATAGATGTAGCTTTAAAAAAGCTTTGGTACTTCGGTAATAATGATTTATTTTCAAAAAACTTATCACACGCTATTTTACCCCCTTAGTGGTTGAATTTCCGAAAACGCTGAAACATGTATTTTGTTATGTCTGACTGAGAAACCAAATAGAAATTTTCGTATCCATACCTTCAAGATTGTCGTAACAGCGACATATTTTCAACAGACTTTCATCCCCTATTTCATCTCCTTAGGAGTGGAATTTCCAACAATCCCTTTTCAAACGATGCCTACAATATAAGATCAACACCCTCTCCAAAAATCAAATTTCTATAATTAGCGGTTTGCACTAGGCAGTGGTCAGTCAGCGAAACAAAAAATGGTTCAAATGGCTCTGAGCACTATGGGACTTAACTTCTGAGGTCATCAGTCCCCTAGAACTTAGAACTACTTAAACCTAACTAACCTAAGGACATCACACACATCCATGCCTGAGGAAGGATTCGAACCTGCGACCGTACCGTTCGCGTGGTTCCAGACTGTAGCGCCTAGAACCGCTCGGCCACTTCGGCCGGCAGTCAGCGAAACAGTCTGGCCCTATTCCACCCCATTAGAGGTTGGATTTCCAAAAACAATGGAACATGGTTTTTTTTTCATGTCTAACCGAGATGCCAAATATCAATTTTCAAAGATTTAACTTCAAAAATGCTCCCCCAGTCAAACAGTTTCATAAAACATTTCACCCCCTATTTAATCCCCTTAGGGACTGGATGTCCAAAAACAGTGAAATTAGTATTTTTCTTTATTTCTTGCTGAGAAGACGATTACAAGTTTTCATTTAGCTCCAAATATCTCATAACGAACTATTTCCATAAAAGCTTTCATCCCTGTTTCACCTCCATAGGGGTTGAATTTACAGAAATTGTGAAATGCATTTTTTTAAATTTCTAATCGAGTAGACAAATTCAGATTTTAATACGTTTAGCATTACAAATGCTTTCATAATGAAATATTTTCATAAAAGATTTCATCCCTTATTTCTCCCCCTTAGGTGTTGAAGTTCTAAAAACATCGAAACGCATGTTTCTTTCCTAACTAGGAAGTAAAATACCAACTTTTGTGTATGTAACTTGAAAATAGTTTAGTAGTTCTTTCATTACGATTTTTTTTTAAAAAAGAACTTCCACACATTATTTCTCCTCATTTCCAAAAATGCTGAGATCCTTATTTCTTTATTTCTGACCGAGAAACCAAACACAAGTGCTCGTAGGTCAAGCTTCAAAACTGTCTTAATGGCGATATATTTTAAAAATCTTTCATCCCATGTTTCACCCCCTTAGGGGTGAAATTTCTGACAATCACGTCTTAATCGACGCGTAAAGTATAACATCAACAACTTCTGCAAATTTCAAGTTTCTGTCCTGAGTGGTTTCGGCTGGGCGATGATCATACAGTGCGTGAATCCGCCTGCCGGGACATGGCCTTTTGTATGTATATAGAAATTTATTGCTCCCATCAGACCTACTTTCTCAATTTATATAGCATGTCGTGTTTTTAACATTTCTTGAAGTTGTTACATGTGTCTCAGCATAACGATTAAGTAATGGTAGAGAATGTTATGTAACAGTAACGAGATTAGTTGACAGATTACATACATTTCTGTTGACTAAAAAGATGGAAAAGTGAAAGCTTAAAAGAAGAATGAATACTAGACTCAATATTTAAGGACACACGGAGGGCAAAAGCATTCTTGCACTTAAACATATATATCTCCAAAAATATTACAGCTAAAATAGTAAAACTTGAGGTTGTTATGTACAACATAATGCTTAATATTCTGCCCAATTTTTGTTTGAAAATGCGCATCGACACACATTTGATAAGGATTTGAATTTTTAATTACCATTGTTTCTATAATGTGCCTTTTCTCGTAAACTAATCAAGCAATAAAACTGGAATTTCACAGTTTACCTCTGCATAAGAGGCTAATAAAACGCGTGGAATAGATTTTTGTTTAAGGTCATAGTTGGTTTGAAATTGATCTTTTAGTTTTGTGTTACCCAGGATTGCTCTGTTTTTCTCAAATTTTAAAGGAAAACTTTTCTCAAAGAAAAGGTAACGGAAAAGTGCTGCACAGGATGGTTTGAAATTAATTTTTCAGTTTTGTTTTACTCGAGATCGCTCTGTTTTTCTCAAATTTTAGAGGAGAACTTTCTCAGAGACAAAATAACGGAAAAGTGCTGTTCAGGATTATTCTGTAAGTAATTGTTAAGAACTGTGCCAAATTTCAGGCCGTTGGCTTTTATAGTTCCTGAGAAAAAGCACATTATATCTCAAAGAAGTCAGTTTACAGCAATTCGTATTTAAAGTTTGTATTTCAATTTTTGACAGTATTGCTACCGTCTGGTGACTAATGCTGTCCATATCCATAATCTTTATTCGCTTCCTCGTTTTTTCTTCAGCTACCTGAACAGATTTCGTCAGATCACCAAAGTTAAGCGCTGTCGGGCTCGGGTAGCACTTGGATGGGTGACCATGTGGGTTTGCCGAGCGTTGGTGGCAAACACGGTGCACTCAGTCCTTATGAGGCCAACTGATGAGCTACTTGATTGAGAAACAGCGGCTCTCTCTCTCTCTCGCTCTGTGTGTGTGTGTGGGGGGGGGGAGGAGGGGGGTGAATGGGTGGTTGGGTGGGTGCACGCCCGCGCTCTGAAATGACGTCAGGGCACATTACCGTTCTACCACTGCCGCTACATGCACCTTTTGGTGTTTTAAAAGTCTCAGAAAAGCATCGGGTCTGTTAGAGGCTCTGTACTACACTTCACGTGTTACGCACCTCCCTTCGTCACCGTCCCCGAGATGTAACTGGATGCTGTGCCGACGGTGGAATGATGAGGTCCTAAGGGCTCTGACTCGTGTGGTGCTTTGATCCTGGTTGCACGCACAGATCCCCTAACGCGACACTTGCTTTCACATCTTCCTCGACACCAGATACACTCGTTTGAGCTTCGGTATTCACTTTCACGCTTCTATTGCGATGCAGTGCCGGACGGGAAAACTTTTTGACTGTCGTACCGTTGGTAAATTTTTCTTTTTCATGGCGAGAAATGTTGTTAGCTACATTGCCGATCATTGTTATCCATTCGTAATTTCTTAAAAATTCGTGTCGTCGTGTAGTATTTAGTCTCCGTTGGTTCCCTAACATTCTGCATGTCGAAGTTAAAAATAATGTGGTCAGGTTATAAACACACTATTATTCAAACTGTGTGCCACTACTATTAAACATAGAGATAAATCCTTCGCTACGCAACCGCCTTTGGCTCACGCAGCCTACACCTTCCACAGCCTCTCAACAACTGCCTCTGCTCGCGACTCTCTGCGCCACTGGGCATTGTCGCCCTCCGAAGAACAACCACTTGCAGATACTACACACCAGTACCCTCACAAGGTGTACAGATCAACTAGATAAGGGCCGTGTCGCAATAGGCAACGTACCATGCCCTCACTGGGGTTTACATGGCCAAGACCATCGCTTCCGCGAATGTACGGGAAAAGTTGGTGGACTCTTGTCCTATTTCACTGTTGTCACAGCTCTTCTGCTGTCAGTTGAGAAGTTGAGCTGAAGTTGATATACTTTTTTCAAGGTGCATTACGACTCCATCACAGGACACATAGTGAATGCGTTTAACAATCAGCTGACATGAAACCCGTCCACACTACATCGCATCTCTCTGGTGGGTGGCATGTGCATCTTTCTAATGAACTTCTGCCTCTCAATGTCTCGTAAACACAGAGCCACCACTTCAGAGACTCTACTGTGAACATTATACACAACGGTTTTAAACACTAATGGCTATAAAATCTGGCACTGTGTAGTGAAACCGCCGGCCGGAGTGGCCGTGCTGTTCTGGGCGCTACAGTCTGGAGCCGAGCGACCGCTACAGTCGCAGGTTCGAATCCTGCCTCGGTCATTGATGTGTGTGATGTCCTTAGGTTAGATAGGTTTGATTAGTTCTAAGTTCTAGGCGACTGATGACCTCCGAAGTTAAGTCGCATAGTGCTCAGAGCCATTTTGTAGTGAAACGGAAGACGACACATTTCTTTACTCCAAGACTGAGCCGCGCGTGGCTCGTGTTCCCGCCATCCTGTATTTTACACCATGTTTTTAATGTCCTTCCACCTCACTACGTTAATTTAAATTACTACTGTCACTGAGTTGCGGCTTCGCCTGATCGTGAGCGGCGTTAGCAGCGCGTATCGATAGATCCCCTCTCGTAGTATCTTTGCTCGACTGCTATTACTTCCCGTTCGTTGCCTTTCGTAAGCGAGTTCGGTCGCGAGTTCGGGCTGCCAGTCAGTTGGAACGTGTCTGGAGTGCAGTCCGGACCTGCCAGTCGGGGAGTTGCATTGCGGCACTAGTGTGGCCGGGTTGGAGCAGTGAGGTCTGCGTCGACATGGCTCGCCAGACCATTGCCGCCACGCATCACTTGAGCCGGGCCACGGTCTTGCTGGATCGTCGGTCGGTCGCCCTACCGTTGGGTATCGTTCAGGTCTTCGTGCAAGTGTTTGTCAGGTTGTGTGTGTAAATGGCGCTATTTCCACTGACGACTATTTTAGATGTTGGCATTCTGAGAGGAGTCCAGGGAAGTTATCTCCGCACGGTGCAGTCGGCTGGGTCCGCTGGCAGTCCCTGCACTGTATCGGAGCATGTGTGGAGCTATCCAATCGCTACGAGCTTCGTGCTTCACCGACCCAGGACGTCAAAGTTGAGTAGTGGTTTCAACTACCCAAGCCACGTACATTCATGTTGTGTGGTTCATTTCAGTGGTTCGCTGATGGGGAAGTTTTCCTGTCAGCAACACCAAGTGTTCCTATTGCCGAAATTTAGCCGCCATGTGGTGCAATTATCTATATTGGTTGACTACAATTCAAGTGCACCAGCGGAATTTTCTGCCTTGTGGCCGTTAGTGTTTTGGTCACCTTGTAACATCTCCACACGAAATATTGTTAAATAAAAAATGGAAATGGAGCCAGGTGTAACCTCCCAACAAAAATAATGTTTAATAATAATGCAAAATGGAGCTAAGCGTAACCTCCCCTCAGAAATTATTAAATGAAAAATGAACCACACAATAATATTAATTAAATAATGAACCATGAACGAAATGTAACCTCCCAACAGAAATAATAATATCTGGTAAATTTTATAAGGACAGCAGCGCTGACCTTCGGCCCTGTATTCTGAATAAAACAAGCAAAATTCTTACCTCAATAAACTGCAACTATATCTGCTCTTATTTATCGACACAGCTTCGTGCAATGCTGGCATATATATATATATATATATATATATATATATATATATATATTATTCTTGGAAGGAATGCATAGGAAATATTATTTAAATTGAAATGAATGCTTTTTCTTCAAAGGAGTGGAAAAATTCTTTAAATTGAAATGAATACTTTTCTTTAAAAGAGTTACTTTATAAAAAGATTATTATTGGGGCCTTTTTTTTGAACAAATTAAATTACAATTAACATACATTATTAAATATGCGCAAGGCTGCTTGTTTACCTTCTACAACAATACTCATCGTCCAGAGTCCTGACCAGAGTCGCGAGCAGAGCACACAGCCGACGCATGCCGACTCCCGCAGACTACTACTGTCCACTCGCTACTACTGCAGACTCTCGCAGACAAGCGCAGACTGACTTCTACTGTCGACTCGCGCAGACACGCGACAAGCAACAACTAACAATAAACTACTCTCTGGTCAGAGATTCTGTCATGCCTCGCCCATCGCCGGCGAAGCATACACCTTACCACCTGCCCTGGCCACTGACATATATTCAGGCAGTATTCCTTTTGGCTGAAGTTAACTATATTACCGTATTTCGAATTCAAGTGTACCAGTGGAATTTTCTGCCTTGTGGCCGTCAGCGTTCCGGTTACCTGCTCTGTCCACTAAGGTAATTTCAGGCAGCGTCCTTCCCTCACCTGTTGTCGCTGTCCAACATGGTGTGTAGTTTTGACAGCTAATACATATTTCATTGTGGATAATAAGATTCGTAACTTTTGGTGTTTGAGTTCTCATGTACTGATTTGTAACAAACAAGTCGTTTGGTCAGTCGGTCCATGGCTGTCCCCTGGTTGGGTTCCGACAGATCAAGTGTAGTTGGGCTCACCACCTGTCTCACCTAAGTGAAAGAGGGAAGACCGACTTCCCTAGAGGCTTCTGACTGCCGTTTTCTTTATTGTCCTTCTCACAGGTGTTTAATTGTTTATAATCTATCATAGCCAACGATTAAAAAAATTCTTGCTTTTACTGGATTTTATGTATTTTTGAATTTTGGAAAAACAATTGTGGGCTTTCAGTCACTTAAATCCTTATTCTAAAAAAAAAAAAAGAACATTGCGGCATTCTGCCTTTGAGAGGTTATGGTAATTTATTTTAAAATCTTGAAAATTTTACTGTGGGCCTTCAGCTGTTTGTATTGCATCTTGTTTCGATTCGTCTATGCACCCTTGCCTTGAGGCTCTCAGCCTTGCTATATATATATATATATATATATATATATATATATATATATATATATATATATATATATATATATATATGTGTGTGTGTGTGTGTGTGTGTGTGTGTGTGTGTGTGTTAATTATTTTATTTGCAATTTTAACTGCTTGTTTTTACCACTCGAGATTTATCTTGTTACTTTAAGATTTCTCGTTTGGAAGCCTTCAGCCGTGAAATAGTAGCCTTTTTGACACTCGTAGTACTAAAGGCAGTGAGACAGGGTTGTAGCCTCTCCCCGATGCTATTGAATCTGTATATTGAGCAAGCAGTAAAGGCAACAAAAGAAAAGTTCGGAGTAGGAATTAAAATCCATGGAGGAGAAATAAAAACTTTGAGGTTCGCCGATGACACTGTAATTCTGTCAGAGTCAGAAAAGGACTTGGAAGAGCAGTTGAATGGAGAGTATAAGATGAACATCAACAAAGTAAAACGAGAATAATGGAATGTAGTCGAATTAAGTCGGGTGATGCTGAGGGAATTAGATTAGGAAATAAGACACTTAAAGTAGTAAATGAGTTTTGCTATTTGGAGAGCAAAATAACTGATGATTGTCGAAGCAGAGAGGATATAAAATGTAGACTGGCAATGGCAAGAAAAGTGTTTCTGAAGAAGAGAAATTTGTTAACACCGAGTATAGATTTAAGTGTCAGGAAGCCGTTTCTGAAAGTATTTGTATGGAGTGTAGCCATGTATGGAAGTGAAACATGGACGATAAATAGTTTGAACAAGAAGACAATAGAAGCTTTCGAAATGTGGTGCTACAGAAGAATGCTGAAGATTAGATGGGTAGATCACATAACTAATGAGGAGGTATTGAATAGAATTGGGGAGAAGAGAAGTTTGTGGCACATCTTGACTAGAAGAAGGGATCGGTTGGTAGGACATGTTCTGAGGCATCAAGGGATCACCAATTTAGTACTGGAGGGCAGCGCGGAGGGTAAAAATCGTAGAGGGAGACCAAGAGATGAATACACTAAGCAGATTCAGAAGGATGTAGGTTGCAGTAGGTACTGGGAGATGAAGAAGCTTGCACAGGATAGAGTAGCATGGAGAGCTGCATCAAACCAGGACTGAACACCACAACAACAACAACATATCTGTGACACTTTCTCGCCTGTTTCGCGATAATACAACACGGGCTGCCCTTCTTTGCACTTTTCCGATGTCCTTCGTCAATCCTATCTGACAAGGATCTCATACAGCATAGCAGTGCTTTTAGCAGAGGACGAAGAGTCTTAGTGTATGCAGTCTCTCTGGCTTCTTTGATCTTTTCCGATGTCCGACAATCCTATCAGGTAAGGATCCCATACCACACAGCAGTACTCTAGCAGAGGACGAACGAGCTTAATGTAGGCAGTCTCTCTAACAGATCTGTTGCATAAATGTTCTCTCAACGAATCACAGTCTTTAGTTTGCCTTCTCCACAACATTGTCTACGTGTTCGTTCCAATAAAGGTTGTTCGTAATTGCAATTCCTGGATATTTAGTTGAACTGACGGCCTTTAATCTCTATAGCCGCGAAGGTTCGTCCGAAGTAAATTTTATTGAAACTGATATTCACAAACGATAAGGACACAAATATGTCAAAAATACAGAGAAAAGTTTTATTTTTCATTTTTACATATATTTTGAGATAGCCCTACAGTCTGTTAATACAAAGAAATACATATGAGTGTTACAACAAAATTATTCTTAACATATAAAATAATCCTTTTTTTGTGTAAGAAACGTAACGTAAGTGCTATTTCACTTCTTGTGAAAAAGAGCAAAAAGAGCAAAACAATTTCTTTCAGATGTAAAGCACAGGAACATTTTACATGTACTACATCGTACAAAAGTTAGACCTCTACAACCCCCTAACCTGCATTTTGATCTATTAGTCTGTATGTTGTTCATCGTATGTGATTAGCATTTGATACCCTGAATGGCAAAGATGGTAAAGCTTTTGGTGCTCTTGCCCATTTTGCTGATGGACCTTCATCATCATCACCCTCATCATCATCATTGATCGAGTCTGATGTTTGCTCATTTTCTGGCACACCATAGAAAATAAGATTTTGTGCAACATCATGCTTGAAAACTTGATATTGCGTGATGACTTTTCTCCTAAATTTATTACTTTGCGTTGCTTGCCTATAGTGTAGCCAAGCTACTGCAACAGCAAAATCTATGAAGTGATGTATGACGCATACTGTGCATTTGTTCTGCTTCTCATTAGTGATTTTCCCACTACCCTATACAGGTGATCCATACCACCCATATATTTGCTATATTTGGTAACCGCATTTGGCCTATGAATTTGGACATAAACCTTATCATTGTTTGACCAACATTGAATTTGGACAGTGGGATGAACACCAAAAGCAGAAGATGCAACGTAAATGGGTTTATTGGCAAACCATTTCATTGCAGCCCTTTTTTCATCACTCCTTACAACCTGATCAAAAGAACCTCTGCCCTCGCCTTTCAGATCTAAATCTCTTTTGAAATTTATAGCTTTTGGATGACGATTAACCATGGTAGTCCCAGTTGCTAAGATTGGCCCATGATTTAGGAGACTATCTAGTAAGGGAACAGATGTGAAGTATCATCGATGTATATTACTGACCCAAGTGGCAAGGAATCTGAAAGCTTTAGAACAACTCGTCCTCCAAATATCAAGGTTGTCAGGTACAGGAATTTTTCCAGACGAGATATCTTTACCCTTTCCTTGGTATAGCAAAAAGTCAAGTGGTACACCGTTGGATGTAGCCAGCACAAAGTTCTTCAAGCCAACTGGGTGAGGTATACTGTCTTGTTCTTATTTGACCTGTACACGGTATCATCAACTCATCTACACATGCATGAGTTGGTCCGGGATGATTTCTAAATGCATTTCTTAGTCTCTCCAGGAGTGGTCGTATCTTCCAATAACTGTCATTTCATTTGGTTTCCTCTAATACATCATTGTCATTAACCAGTTTCAGATTATCTCTTATCAGGTAAAACCTGTCCCTGCTGATTGTATCTGCAGTCAGTGAATAACGTGTTCGCCTTTCCCAACACATTCTCAATCTAGGGAACTCCAGTAATGCAATCAGCGTACTAACCCCCCAAAACTTCCTTAATTCTGCTCCACTACAGTCTATTGACTTTCCTGTTAGTGTAACATCACGTAAATTTATGTAATAAGCCATATCATCAAATAATGTTTGTCAATATATTGTGCGAAATATTCAAATGGTGACTTCACAGTTGGAATTTCAGGTGTTGCAAATTCTGGTACTTCAGGATTAAACCTAGAAATTAAAGTAAAATAACATAAATCTTTGCAAACTATACGTTAAATATGCCACACAAATTTGTATCTAGCAACTACTTACTCTGTCATGTGTCTCCATTTTGCACCTCTGTGTTGGCTCTCACTTAAAGGTATCCCAACATATTCTGATTCGGATGATGACTCAACAGCTGCTGCAGTTTGCGACCTGACAGCTACATAAAGCTCTTCTTCTTCAGACAGCCAAAATTCAGAAATATTTGGATCTTCCACTGCCAAAAGTTCCGCTATTCCTTCATCAGTTAGCCCTACAGAAGGGAAAAATGGGATTACTGGGTTCATTATTTTCATTAAAGTAATACAATAAATACCCAATATATTTACAAGTAAGGGAAACATAATTTAGTACAGGATAACGACAGCAAACAGAAGAACATTTAGCAAAAAAATGAAGAAACAAGCACATTCACCATTATAATAAAGTAAATAATGGACCGAAGATTTATAGTGACACAGTTCCGAGGTATCAGGGATGATATCTGCAATTAAGTAGAACATTTTGTTCATGAAGAGTAGTTTCTCGACAGAGATATTTATTCACTGGATAAATGAACCATTTGTGACTATAAATATGCTTCTAAATGTGTGAAATTGCAAAAGATAAGAATATTTATCTTTTTTTTAATTCCCGAGATGGTGCATGCCGTTGTAACACTCACTTTCCAGCTGCTGCTGCCATCTGTTGATGGATGGCGTGAAGACGTTTAACAAATGACGAACAGAATGCACTGAATGTATACTCTGTGATATC
This sequence comes from Schistocerca nitens, assembly GCF_023898315.1. Lineage (NCBI taxonomy): Eukaryota > Metazoa > Arthropoda > Insecta > Orthoptera > Acrididae > Schistocerca > Schistocerca nitens. The sequence goes on from NC_064617.1 coordinate 96,775,956, forward strand.
GGCAGGCGCTCTCGCTAAAGCGGTCGAAAAACGAGTAAAGAAATTTTAGACCGGAGGTATCACACATGGCACCTACGGACGCTAGAGGTTAAATCTGTGTGATTTATCGCGTAATCAAAATTTAACAGATTTCTTGTCGTAATCTTGTGAATGACGTCGCACTTTCCGTTATTTGGAGCCAGCTGTCACGTTTCGCAACATACGAATATTGAGTCTGCCATTCTTCAGTTGGTTCTGAGAACCCCTGTCCTCATCAAAATCAAATCACGGAACTTCTATGGAGCCTCTCACAACTCAACACATCAGCACATCAGTTCACTTGATCGACAAGATTACCAACAATTAAAAACGCCGAGAAATACCAACAGACGTCAGTTTAGGCACCTGTAGTCATATCGTACTTTGTAACGCCCTGAGGCATGTATCTTATAAAAATCCTTCTGACCAGAAAACGGAATGTCACTGAGACTGTGGTTCTTCTTTAGCATCAGTCTACAAGTCGGGCCGTCATTTCATCGACGCACCTGATGAGAGCGGTATGAAAGATCACCAGAATGCTATGCCCTTGTAAACCGAAAACCGGTAGTAAACCAATGAGTTGTTTTATTATCTCATAACATTTCAGCACGGAGCAGTGTGTTTGTCGCCCCGTAACAGTTAAAACAATCTTGGCACGCGCTACTAAATGGCTTATTCTATCGCTTTTTAATCACAATAGCAATAAGGTTTTCTACTGTAGTGCATACCATTCTGAATGCAAACAATAGTGCTTTAAAAACCATTCTGCCTGCGTCGCCAAATTACGTTTTGTATTCCATCTCGGCTGATTGCTCTTGACTTTCCTGTTACGTTGAAGCTGTGCTCATTTCAGGTCTCTCACGAAAGCGGCGATAAAAGTCTTAAACGACGATCTCACTAAATTCATTTCCTCTAGTTGGTAGTTTAATGTCAGCCCGAAAACGAACCCATTAAAGTAAGGTCAGTAGTTTCGATCGAGAGAATACAGAAGGGAACCGGCCCTGTCTTTCCCCTATTGGTGGTGTCACCAATGGCCGAACGGTTCTAGGCGCTTCAGTCTGGATCCGCGCGACCGCTATGGTAGCAGGTTCGAATCCTGCCTCGGGCATGGATGTGTGTGATGTCCTTAGGTTAGTTCGGCTAAGTAGTTCTAAGTTCTAGGGGACTGATGACCTCAAATGTTAAGTCCCATAGTGCTCAGAGCCATTTGAACCATTTAATATGGCCAACATCCTGTCTTGGAGTGCGTCCTTCCTTTTTTCCTTTCGCACGACCTTATCACCAAGTACTTAGAATAAGTATTTAACTTGTCAGTGAAGCATACGTTGTATTGTATTTTTACGGATTACATGTTTGTGCCAGACTGGAATCAAACCTGGAGCCTTGATTATCGTCGGAAATGTTTCTGTGAGCTATACAGGCACATACCGAAGCCGTGAACCCGGTAACTCTCTCCCTACCCCTAACGGCATCGGCGCAAAAAAACCGATCAGTCTGGTAATAAGATTCAGTAGATCAGGAAGTTTAAATACAGCATGAGTGGGCCGGCCGGAGTGGCCGAGTGGTTCTAGGCGCTACAGTCTGGAACCGCGCGACCGCTACGGTCGCAGGTTCGAATCCTGCCTTGGGCATGGATGTATGTGATGACCTGATGTCCTTAGGTTAATTAGGTTTAAGTAGTTCTAAGTTCTAGAGGACTGATTACCTCAGCAGTTAAGTCCCATAGTGCTCAGAGCCATTTGAACCATTTTGAACAGCATGAGTGGTAGGTTCAATTTGATGAAAAGTGATAGAGGTTTGGCTTCCATTTCCGGAGGATCGAAATGTTAGCCTTTCAGGCATTCTAGTAGTAGTAGGTGAAGAAATGGTGAAAGGTCTCTGTTGGATTCCTTTCATGTTAATTTCTTAAATATGTTGTCATTTACGGCATAAATTCCTCTTCTAAATTTACTGTGGTGTTTCTGACTATCTGGGAGGAGACTGAGCAGTGAAACGTGTTACTTTTACACATAAACAAGAACGATCTGTCGCACTACTACACTTTAAAACACAGTTTATATGTAATTCATGTCACACAGTCTCATACGGAACCTACATCCGCTTTCTTTTATATACTGTATATGATAAGATACTGTCATCCCCCTCCCCTTCTGTGTGAGAGGATGAATGAGCAAATGTATTTCTAGTTGCATGCTGGATGGTAGCAGACAAACCTGTCTGCTAGAGAACAGTAGGACCAACGTCGGAACAGGTATCTACGCTTTCTAAAAGCAGAGAGGTTTCTATCCTTAGTATGGTCCTGTCCGTCCCTTGTCATGTTGGTATAGGAAGCTGCCTCTCTGGTCACTTCCGTTTTGTATAGGGAAGCACCCTTCGTAGGAGCCCAAGTCAGTCTGTCCGCGGCGAGCGTCTGAAGTGGTAAGATCTCCGGCTAAGTGCGTGTCTGCTAAGTCCGTAGGACAATGGATTTCTTAAGTTCAGCCTAACTGAAAATTTAATCACCTTTATTTCAGGTTTAGCTCTAAAATATCTAATGTTATCTTAAATTGCAACGCAGTGTAATTCGAGTGTGAAGTTCAGAATATATTCCGGTAGTTGCTTTGTCACTACTTTGTGAGTAAAGTGGAACCACGTGTTGATCAGTAACTCTAACTAAGATCATCAATCTTAAATGCGAATGTGCGTGAGATTATAACGTCTCGTCTTGACAATATTTTTCAATATAGCAACTTTTCTTTATGTTCAACCCACGTGGGGTGTACTTTGTGAAACCAGTACCACGTGCTTATACAATTGTTTGACCCATCAGGTTAATAGTAAGACGATAGTAACCAGTTCGAGGTTTTTCTTTTGTGAATTGCTTTTCGATCTAATTTATTTTAATTATCAAAATTATTGTGGAGTTACACTCTTTGAGTAAACCAAGTTGACCACGTGAAACATGTGGTGTAATCATCAAAGTAGCCCTCAGCTATTCTTTTCGGGAAGATTTCACAGAGAGTTAGTATGAATTTAGTATACCAGTGTGTGGTAATTACATGACGGAGAGGATTGCGCTACGAACGTAACTTCCTTAGGTGAAAAATGAATCGGTTGGTTGTGGTTAATTTCCTCTTGCATATGTTTCAACTTTCTTCGTGTGTTATTTTATGAATGCAGTGTTGTATGCAGTCTCCCAATCTTGGCTCCATATTTGATATGTTCCGTAAGATTAGAAACTCACATTTTCACAATCCTAAACAAGGCACCAGTTTAGTTATGAATCAAGTTTAATATGCTGAAATTTTAAATGTTAAAAATAAATGTCCAAATATAAACTGATTTATTTCTTTTTATTTAAATTTTCTTTTGTATATATATATATATATATATATATATATATATATATATATATATATATATCACCAGTTGTCGTATGACTATTGAAAGATTATAATTAATGTTAGTCTGGTTGGGAATTTGGTAAGCTAGACTGGATACCTGGTGAAACAGTTGCTCAGTAATGCAAGGTTAACTTCCCCAGACAGCTCACAGCTTTTAACCCACTTTTATGGTCTTGAACATCAGTACCGCTTTCATAGCAAATTACAGCAACAACATTACAATGGGGTGTCCTACAGCTACGAATAAAGAATGCAGTATAAAAATATTGTTTTATAATTGGGTTTGTGTTGTTGCCCCGGATGATGATTACACGAATATTTTGTCAGGATTTGTAAGCGGTTGGATCTCGAGTTACGGCAATACGTGAACACGGGAAGGAAGTTTAAACAGTTTTATTAACAAAGGCGGATTATAAAACACGCGCGGTACGCACACCCATCATCAGTGTATCTGACACCCTAACACCGGGTGATTACTGTCGTATCGAAAGGCTCCATGGTGAGCTAAGAAAAGAGACCTATTCGCGCCCGAGGCCGCGCTAGTTAATAGTGCCTGCCGCGGATGGCGGCCAGTCGCGTCCTCTGCCGTCGGACGCGCATCTACTGACCAAGCAAGTTGTCAGTATTCCAGACAGGTCGGCTGGCGAGCGCGTGTTACGTACCGTACGGCTGGGCGCAATCAATAGAGCCTTATACACTCCTGGAAATGGAAAAAAGAACATATTGACACCGGTGTGTCAGACCCACCATACTTGCTCCGGACACTGCGAGAGGGCTGTACAAGCAATGATCACACGCACGGCACAGCGGACACACCAGGAACCGCGGTGTTGGCCGTCGAATGGCGCTAGCTGCGCAGCATTTGTGCACCGCCGCCGTCAGTGTCAGCCAGTTTGCCGTGGCATACGGAGCTCCATCGCAGTCTTTAACACTGGTAGCATGCCGCGACAGCGTGGACGTGAACCGTATGTGCAGTTGACGGACTTTGAGCGAGGGCGTATAGTGGGCATGCGGGAGGCCGGGTGGACGTACCGCCGAATTGCTCAACACGTGGGGCGTGAGGTCTCCACAGTACATCGATGTTGTCGCCAGTGGTCGGCGGAAGGTGCACGTGCCCGTCGACCTGGGACCGGACCGCAGCGACGCACGGATGCACGCCAAGACCGTAGGATCCTACGCAGTGCCGTAGGGGACCGCACCGCCACTTCCCAGCAAATTAGGGACACTGTTGCTCCTGGGGTATCGGCGAGGACCATTCGCAACCGTCTCCATGAAGCTGGGCTACGGTCCCGCACACCGTTAGGCCGTCTTCCGCTCACGCCCCAACATCGTGCAGCCCGCCTCCAGTGGTGTCGCGACAGGCGTGAATGGAGGGACGAATGGAGACGTGTCGTCTTCAGCGATGAGAGTCGCTTCTGCCTTGGTGCCAATGATGGTCGTATGCGTGTTTGGCGCCGTGCAGGTGAGCGCCACAATCAGGACTGCATACGACCGAGGCACACAGGGCCAACACCCGGCATCATGGTGTGGGGAGCGATCTCCTACACTGGCCGTACACCACTGGTGATCGTCGAGGGGACACTGAATAGTGCAGGGTACATCCAAACCGTCATCGAACCCATCGTTCTACCATTCCTAGACCGGCAAGGGAACTTGCTGTTCCAACAGGACAATGCACGTCCGCATGTATCCCGTGCCACCCAACGTGCTCTAGAAGGTGTAAGTCAACTACCCTGGCCAGCAAGATCTCCGGATCTGTCCCCCATTGAGCATGTTTGGGACTGGATGAAGCGTCGTCTCACGCAGTCTGCACGTCCAGCACGAACGCTGGTCCAACTGAGGCGCCAGGTGGAAATGGCATGGCAAGCCGTTCCACAGGAGTACATCCAGCATCTCTACGATCGTCTCCATGGGAGAATAGCAGCCTGCATTGCTGCGAAAGGTGGATATACACTGTACTAGTGCCGACATTGTGCATGCTCTGTTACCTGTGTCTATGTGCCTGTGGTTCTGTCAGTGTGATCATGTGATGTATCTGACCCCAGGAATGTGTCAATAAAGTTTCCCCTTCCTGGGACAATGAATTCACGGTGTTCTTATTTCAATTTCCAGGAGTGTAGTTTGGAGGTAGTACTGTAGTTAAGACCAACACAATGGAGCTGGGCCAGGCGATTTCGGCGTGCATTCCTTAGTGTGAGGCAAGGTGCAACGCACGTGCTTGGTGTATGGGCCTCATCGGTCCAGTGCTTTTAGTACGAACGTTGAAATCTGAAAGCAGACATTGATCTCTGGAGTGGACAGATTAAAAATTCGTGCTTTTTTTTCACACACCTACCGAAACACTCTATGAGCGAATACCTAAGCATATAGCACGAGGGTGAGCCAAATGAAAACCTTAAATTTGTAATAACAAATCGAAATTTTTCGCCGTTATCCTGTAAGTTGGTAAGCGTGCTACAAACAGCGTGCAGAATGGCCTGTAGGTGGCAGCATAGTGCAGCTGCACACATACCGTAGCAGTAGCAGTATAAACATGGCCGCCCCATTTGCGACTTGCACCAGAGAAAAACAGCGTTTTGTTATTCGGTTTTTGCGTAGTGAAGGTGTGTTGTTGTTTTCTTCAGTCCTGAGACTGGTTTGATGCAGCTCTCCATGCTACTCTATCCTGTGCAAGCTTCTTCATCTCCCAGTACCTACTGCAACCTACGTCCTTCTGAATCTGCTTGGTGTATTCATTTCTTGGTCTCCCTATACGATTTTTACCCTCCACGCTGCCCTCCAATACTAAACTGGTGATCCCATGATGCCTCACAACATGTCCTACCAACCGATCGCTTCTTGTAGTCAAGTTATGCCACAAACTTCTCCACAATCCTATTCAATACCTCCTCATTAGTTATGTGATCTACCGATATAATCTTCACCATTCTTCTGTAGCACCACATTTCGAAAGCTTCTATTCTCTTCTTGTCTAAACTATTTATTGTCCATGTTTCACTTCCATACATGGCTACACTCCATACAAATACTTTCAGAAACGACTTCCTGACACTTAAATCTATACTCGATGTTACCAAATTTCCTTGCCATTGCCACTCCACATTTTATATCCTCTCTACTTCGACCATCATCAGCTGGTTTGCTCCCCAAACAGCAAAACTCCTTTATTACTTCAATTGTCTCATTTTCTAATCTGATTCCCTCAGCATCACCCGACTTAATTCGACTACATTCCATTACCCTCGTTTTTCTTTTGTTGATGTTCATCTTATATCCTCCTTTCAAGACGCTATCCATTCAGTTCAACTGCTCTTCCAAGTCCTTTGCTGTCTCTGACAGAATTACAATGTCATCGGCGAACCTCAAAGTTTTTATTTCTTCTCCATGGAGTTTAACTTCTACTCCGAATTTTTCTTTTGTTTGCTTCACTGCTTGCTCAATATACAGATTGAATAACATCGGGAAGAGGCTACAACCCTGTCTCACTTCCTTCCCAACCACTGCTTCCCTTTCATGTCCCTCGACTCTGATAACTGCCATCTGGTTTCTGTACAAATTGTAAATAGCCTTTCGCTCCCTGTATTTTACACCTGCCACCTTTAGAATTTGAAAGAGAGTATTCCAGTCAACATTGTCAAAAGCTTTCTCTAAGTCTACAAATGCTAGAAACGTAGGTTTGCCTTTCCTTAATCTATTTTCTAAGATAAGTCGTAGGGTCAGTATTGCCTCACGTGTTCTAATATTTTTACGGAATCCAAATTGATCTTCCCCGAGGTCGGCTTCCACTAGTTTTTCCATTCGTATGTAAAGAATTTGCGTTAGTATTTTGCAGCAGTGACTTATTAAACTGATAGTTCGGTAATTTTCACATCAGTCAACACCTGCTTGCTTCGGGATTGGAATTATTACATTCTTCTTGAAGTCTGAGGGTATTTCACCTGTCTCATACATCTTGCTCACCAGATGATAGAGTTTTGTCAGAACTGGCTCTCCCAAGGCTGTCAGTAGTTCTAAGGGAATGTTGTCTACTCCTTGGGCCTTGTTTCGACTCAGGTCTTTCTGTGCTCTGTCAAACTCTTCACGCACAATCATATCTGCCATTTCATCTTCATCTACATCCTCTTCCATTTCCATATTGTTGTCCTCAAGTACATCGCCCTTGTATAGACCATCTATATACTCCTTCCACCTTTCTGCTTTCCCTTCTCCCAAACCTATTGAAATTCATCGACGAATGAAGGTTCAGTACGGTGATGCATGTTTGTCACAGCAGCAAGTCTAAGAATTGAGTAGGAAGTTCGCAAATGGTGTGACTTTAGTGGAAGATGCTCCTCGTCCAGATCAGACACAACGAGTTGTAACTCCACAGAACATTGCAGCCATAGTGAAGGAAAACCGCCGAGTGATACTAAATGACATTGCAGCATGTTTACAGATTAGTCATGGGTCAGCACACCACATTGTGCATGATGTGCTCCAGTTTCACAAAGCGTCTGCAAGATGGGTGCCACGGCAGCTGACTCCTGAAATGAAAGAACGAAGTGTGGATCCTTGTGAAGAACCTCTTCGGCGCTTTGAACGAGAAGGTGATGGCTTCCTAGCAAGAATTGTTACTGGGGCCGAAATCTGGGTTCACTTCCACCAACCGGAAACGAAGAGAGCGAGCAAGGAATGGCGCCATTCCTCATCACCAAAACCAAAGATGTTTCGAACAGAACCATCAGCAGGGAAGCTTATGCTGACTCTCTATTGGGACGAAAAAGGTGTCATTTTGGAGCATCACATGCCTAGACGGACCACTGTCACCAGAGCATCATACATAGACTTCCTAAATACTCATCTGCGGCCTGCAATCAAATCAAAGCAGCGTGGATTGCTGTCAGCAGGTGTCCTTTTGCAACATGACAATGCAAGGCCCCACACTGCCCGTACAACAGTTGCAACAATCACAGACCTGCATTTTCAGTGTCTTCCTCATCCACCATACTCACCAGACCTTGTCCCAAGTGACTTCCATATGTTTGGACCGCTCAAAGACGCAATGGGAGGAAAGAAGTTCCGTTTTGATGAAGAGGTACGCCACGCGGTGCATGAGTGGTTGTGCGGATTACCAAAAGGAGTTTTTCTAAAGGAATTTACGACTTTGTAAGCGCTGGAGGACTTGCATTGAGCATGGGGGAGATTATGTTGAAAAGCGATATAGCTTCGTACCACTTCTGGACAATAACTAATATTTAAAAAAATATTTAAGGTTTTCATTTGACTCACCCTCATACTATAAACTTATTCTCATCTCAGAAGGAAATAGTGTTGTGATCCCCTAGGATTTTTAAGCTGAGTTTTAAAAAAATAGAATCAATAGGAAAATACTGGTGATTTTTTGTAGTATTTAACCACATATCACTTTTCGAGAAAAGCAGCGAACACTGGATGATCTAAGTTGTCTTTTACTTGCCTGTTTAATTTAATATTTTGATTCTGTGTACCTTGAAACTGAGACAGTCAAAATTGTCAATCTTAGTTCGATTTCTCCGTTTATTACAGGAAGTAAAAAAATTGGTTATTTCAGAAACCGCTTGTTTTAAGTAGTTTTAACAGCCAGATTAAAGTGGTGTGAAAAAAAAAAACGATATAACCAAAAACCGGTTGTTTACAGAATCACAAAACTAGCGTATTTAGAGAAGTACAAAGAAAATCCTAGGGTGTACAAAAAGTGGAGGTGTTGATGACGAATATTCTTGGTCAGTTCAACAGCATTGTCTGCACCAAGAGAGTAGGGATGGCGGTTATCGCTGAAACAACCGATTTTTGGTTATACCGGTTTTTTTAAACTACTTAAAACAACCAGTTTCTGAAATAACCAATTTTCTTACTTCCTATAATAAACGGAGAACTCGAATAAAGATTGTCTCAGTTTCAAGGTACACAGAATCAAAATATTAAATTACACAGGCAAGTAGAAGACAACTTAGATCATCCAGTGTTCGTTGCTTTTCTCGAAAAGTGATAAGTGGTTAAATACTACAAAAAGTCACCAGTATTTTTCTATTGATTCTATTTTTTTAAACTCAGATTAAAAAGCCTAGGGGATCACAACGCTATTTGGACATTACGAAAGCTCAGTTCTAACGGGTGAAAACTGACGATGAAGAACTGTTTTTCATGTTAATTTGTCCGTCTTCAAGGGATACAAGCAGGTAAAGGCGTGTTGTGTAGACCCAGGTAGCAGATCAGCTACCTTCTCTTTTTATTGTATACTATGAATGAATGTTGTTACCATAATGTCCTTCCTCTTCTGTTATTTCACAGAAATGGCAGAAAGTCTAATCTTTTAGAGGAGGTGAAGCACTGTACTTAATTACTATGTAACTTCGTAAAAATATTTCAAGACTAGTGGCAGTGCCATTCTGCAATAGAACGGATGTCCAGTGATGACAGCCAGAAACTACCGTCTAGACAAGGTGGACGGCAACTCTTGCACGCTGCACGTACACGCGAACATCAAGCCACGATGCACGGCAACACTGACGTTATTGTCTCAGTAGCGCTGAACCAATTCTTACGCCGTGTATTTGCTGTTTGTTTCTGTCGACATTGTTATTAGAACAGCACTGATTGCTCTTCCCATTTTCTATAATAACGCAATATTTCAAACCAATGCAAATTTTACGAATATAAATTACTCCTTTTTCTAACAAAAAAAAGGTGTATTTAAAAACGAAAAATTTTAACATTGCTGTTATAACTAATGGATATTTCTATTTTTACTGGGTTATTAGTAAAAAGTGAAAACATCTGTGGTAATGGAGACCAAACACATACCGAAAAGTACCCGTTATTCAGAACTAAAATACCGGTGCCCGTTTTACCGATCGGTCTTCCCCATCCCTACAAGAGAGAGGCTGACGCAGTCTAAATTTTTCAGCTCTGGGTCTTGAGCCGCGAGAGAATATGGAGCTCTATACGTCTGCACTGCAGTGGAGCACATAATTAGGGGTCGGTAACTATGAAGAAGCAATTTGCGTAACAATACACTGACAGCATTCGCCTGCGTTATTTCTTTGTTTGTCGTCCTCGGGGTCTACGTACTGGCCTAACATTATCCTCCTCTATTCTTTTTTTACTTAACACATTGTCATCATTATCAACTATAAATTCAAACACCTCATCCTCATCACAACTGGATTTGGCATTGCGATCATCATTATAACTGCTGTCAGAATCAGACCCACTTTCACTTTCTCCATGCTTCAGATTTTGTACCTCTCACACCTTTTTCTCCATTTCAGTCAATTTTGAATCTACATTTTCATTTACTTTTACCGGTTTTTCTTCTACCACTACTGCACGCTTGTTTTCTACCTCAGTTTCTGGATCATTTGTAATGTGATCGATTTTGTTCTCAAGCTTAACTCTACTTTCAGCACAAAATTTCTTGGAAACCTCCACCTTCCTACTATTGTCATCACAAAGCTTCTGTCTCTCTTCTACACATTTACTACTCAACGTTAATTTCTCATTATTGTTATGTACTACTTTCTTTATACTATTTCCCAATCTACTAATGTCCTTTTTCATGCTATTTTCCATCCTACTAATGTCTGTCCCGGGCCCAAAAACCAGGCCCTTATATGTCCTCACAATAATAGGTCCTGAAACTACACATTGTTCAAAGTTTACTTTACAAAAATTACAATTAAAACTTAACTAATTAAATTAACTGATTACATCGAAAAATTCGTTCTTTTTAACAGTTTCTCCTACTACAAGGGTTAAGCCAAATTATTTGTTTAAATCATGAAATTAACATATATAGTTACGCAAACAATACTTTTGATAAAACTGTTAATTACTTAGGGATTAATGAAGGGCTGGCTTTGCTAACATGTTTTCAAATAGAGCTAAATAGATAGTATTTCGTCTTCCAAATGTTTATAAGTAGTACAGAATTTATATTTGTTTATAAGCCAACAATAGAATTCCAGTTACGAAAAAATTACTGATTTCGCCCGATAATGAAAGTATTAACTAGCAATAGTCAAAATAAATTATAAAATCAATTATATGCATAAACTTAGCATAAAATTAGATCTGGTGTTATATTCTTTAAAACTGGAGGCCAACCTTTCTCTTACATGAAAATGCACGTATGTTAATTGTAATTAGTTAAAAGTGAACGAACGAATTTAAGGATGCTGATGGCAAAACAAGAGGGGAAGTAAAATTATCTCGGTTTGCTTTGTCAACTGTAGTGGTTGGGCTGGTGGTGAATTAGATCATGTTATTCCTTTGTGCATTATTAAAATATATTTTCAGAAACAGAGTCCCACACAGAATACCTCGGCGCCGATGTGTAATTCTGTTCACTTATTGCTGTGTCCACCGAACGTTCTGCGTAGGCGTTGACGTATATCTTAAACAAGATTTATGCCGTGTTTGGCGGTGCATATATTGCAACTCCAGGGCTGATTCGTTACTGCCAGCAGGGATATAGAAACACCAAATGGAGACTCTATCGCGCGCTAGTACAGTGGCACTGGGCCCGAAGGAATCTGTTTCGAATCATAGACGTGAATAAATTTGCGATGCCAGAAATTGGAAACAGGGGAGGAGAGGTTGGGAGAGAGGGGGTGGCGTACACTTCCTGATTGTCAGACTTTGCGCCAAAGGCCTGCATTAAACTTCAAACTTCTTCGCAGTGTCACATCATGTGAGAGCACGTGACGTTGTTGATGGGATGGGGACTTTAAGCTCGGTGGCCCCCTTGGTGCTATTCGAGAGAAGTACGCTATGTGCTGGCACGGGGTTTAACCTCACTCTTTTCCCTCATCGTCAACAACATATACACGACACTAAAACTACATACGCATTCATCACAGTCACCTACACTCAACGCGTCGACTTGCGAAGCAATATTCACAAATCGCGCCACCGTACCACCGTGCATGAAGAAAGAAAACCTGTCTAATTAGGCAGCTGAATCTTCCCCTCGACATCTTCCAACGAACAAGCCATACTACATTACTTTAGGTGCCATGATTGAATTTTGCAGGTTTTGTTTGTATTTTTAATCCATCTCTTCAGTTCGACAGAAAAGTTATCATCAACCCGAAGACTGATTTGAACCCACAGTGCTTTATTAGATTTGGTCCTATTGGATGTGCGCTGCTCTGGAATTCCTGCCTTTGAACTGCCTTACGTAACTACTTACAGGAGGACGCAACAATATTGCACCAACAGCCGTTATTTTGATATCGTTTTATTAGCTACCAGTTGCGACATTCCAATCACGTAATCATCAGGCCTGTGCGTGAATGACACCAAGTACCACAGGTGCATGTAGAAGACAAGGCATCATCATTCGTATCTGGTTCCATAGCTTCATGAACATCTGTGCTCTTCACATTTGTGACAGTAACTCAGTTTACTATCACATGTGTGAAGACCAAAGCATGCTCATAAGCTCGGATCTCAACAGCACGTGATGCGAATATTGACGCCTTGTCTTACACATGCACCGAGCGAGGTGACGCAGTGGTTAGACACTGGACTCGCATTCGGGAGGACGACGGTTCAATCCCGCGTCCGGCCATCCTGATTTAGGTTTTCCGTGATTTCCCTAAATCGCTCCAGGCAAATGCCGGGATGGTTCCTTTCAGAGGGCACGTCCGACTTCCTTCCCCGTCCTTCCCTAATCCGATGAGACCGATGACCTCGCTGTCTGGTCTCCTTCCCCAAAACAAACCCAACCCAACCCTTACACATGCACAAGTGGCACTTAAGAGAGAAAATTCCCATCGCACCCCCTCGAGTTTAGTGGTAACACGGCCCCATTGGACAGCCCGTCAAAAACTGAACACAGATCAAGCAAACAGGAAGGTTGTATACAGAACTGTGGAAAAAAGAAACAAAATAGAAGCAGTGGAAGGTTTCAAGATCAAAATGTGCAACATCGAGCTAATTTCGCTGAGTATGACGTCGTGATCATGTCATGATATTGCGCTGCGATGAGGGAGATCCAGGTTTAGATCTCCTCCATCCCACCACTTCTTTTTTCGCAAAATTATGAACTGTCCGTCCGATCATTCACGTGTCTGTCCGCTGTATTCAAATTTGTGTCTGTATGGTGGTTGAACATCCGTTTGCAACAGTGACCTGTAACATAGGGACCTCCAGACGTACGTACCTTCTATTTTTCCACACATGTAGTGCCTCTAGCGTTCCGTTTCGGAAGTTTTGACTCTTTAATTCCTTCGCTGTAACATAGTTCACACACGTTTATTTGTTGCTTTCATTTCCGCGAGAGGTCTTTGCGGCATCTCGCCTCGTGTCACTACATTAACTTGTGACCGTAATATATACATATCACATGACTCAATAATCTATGTCCAGTGTAGAGTATGACAACTGCAAAAACAACAGAAGGACAACAAAAATGTCAATGACTGGACGGACAGTTCATAAATTCGGGGAAAAAAAAGATTGGGTATAGGGGGGGGGGGGGGGGGTTCGAACACGGTTCTGCCGCTTTGTACTCTATCACCGTGACCACACAACCACGACACTGTAATTTTTGCGAATCGCTCGATGTTGCACATCTTGAGCTTGGACCATTCACTGTTTCTATTTTGCTTCTTTTCTCACAGTTCTGTACACATTCTTCTTGCTCTCGTGCTTGAACTGTGTTCAGTGTATGACTGAAAATCCACTGGGCCATTTTGGCAGTAAATCTGAGGGAGGTGTGATGTGGTGTTTCCTTTGTTAGTGTCATTCATGCGACAGGCTTGAAGATGATGTGCCTGGAACGTCGAAACTGTTGCCTAATAAAACAGTATCAAGGTAACGGTAGCTGGTACAATATCATTTCATTTCATTAACTAGCTGCTTTTCACACTCCTGAGCCCAAGAAGGAGTTGGATTTACTTACAAGGGGATCCACACAAAAGACTTCGAACCACTATATATATATATATATATATATATATATATATCACTTGCCGCCTCTGTCACCTCTGCCAGTCGTACGCTCATGTGAAAACTGCTATGGTGTATATATATATATATATATATATATATATATATATATATATATATATATGTTGTGTGGTTTTCAGTCCAGAGACTGGTTTGATGCAGCTCCCCATGCTACTCTATCCTGCGCAAGCTCCTTCATCTCCCAGTACCTACTGCAACCTACATCCTTCTGAATCTGCTTAGTGTATTCATCTCTTGGTCTCCCTCTACGATTTTTACCCTCCACGCTGCCCTCCAATACCAAATTGGTGATCCTTAATGCCTCAGAAAATATCCTAACTATCCGATCCCTTCTTCTAGTCAAGTTGTGCCACAAACTCCTCTTCTCCCCAATTCCATTTAGTACCTCTTCATTAGTTATGTGATCTGTCCATCTAATCTTCAGCATTATGCTGTAGCCCCACATTTCGAAAGCTTCTATTCTCTTCTTGTCTAAACTATTTATCGTCCACGTTTCACTTCCATACATTGCTAAGCTCCATACAAATACTTTCAGAAACGACTTCCTGACACTTAAATCCATACTCGATGTTAACAAATTTATCTTCTTCAGAAACGCTTTCCATGCCATTACCCGTTTACATTTTATATCCTCTCTACTTCGACCATCATTAGTTATTTTGCTCCCCACATAGCAAAACTCATTTACTTCTTTAAGCGTGTCATTTCCTAATCTAATTGCCGCAGCATCATCCGATTTAATTCGACTACATTCCATTATCGTCGTTTTGCTTTTGTTGATGTTCATCTTATATCCTCCTTTCAAGACACTGTTCATTCCGTTCAGTTGCTCTTCCAGGTCCTTTGCTGTCTCTGACAGAATTACAATGTCGGTGAACCTCAAAGTGTTTATTTCTTCTCCATGGATTTTAATTCCTACTCCGAATTTTTCTTTTGTTTACTTTACTGCTTGCTCAATATACAGATTGAATAACATCGGGGAGAGGCTACAACCCTGTCTCACTCCCTTCCCAACCACTGGTTCCCTTTCATGCCCCTCGACTCTGATAACTACCATCTGGTTTCTGTACAAATTGTAAATAGCCTTTCGCTCCCTGTATTTTATCCCTGCCACCTTCAAATTTGAAAGAGAGTATTCCAGTCAACATTGTCAAAAGCTTTCTCTAAATGCTAGAAACGCAGGTTTGCCTTTGCTTAATCTATTTTCTAACATAGTCGTAGAGTCAGTATTGCCTCACGTGTTCCAACATATATACACTCCTGGAAATGGAAAAAAGAACACATTGACACCGGTGTGTCAGACCCACCATACTTGCTCCGGACACTGCGAGAGGGCTGTACAAGCAATGATCACACGCACGGCACAGCGGACACACCAGGAACCGCGGTGTTGGCCGTCGAATGGCGCTAGCTGCGCAGCATTTGTGCACCGCCGCCGTCAGTGTCAGCCAGTTTGCCGTGGCATACGGAGCTCCATCGCAGTCTTTAACACTGGTAGCATGCCGCGACAGCGTGGACGTGAACCGTATGTGCAGTTGACGGACTTTGAGCGAGGGCGTATAGTGGGCATGCGGGAGGCCGGGTGGACGTACCGCCGAATTGCTCAACACGTGGGGCGTGAGGTCTCCACAGTACATCGATGTTGTCGCCAGTGGTCGGCGGAAGGTGCACGTGCCCGTCGACCTGGGACCGGACCGCAGCGACGCACGGATGCACGCCAAGACCGTAGGATCCTACGCAGTGCCGTAGGGGACCGCACCGCCACTTCCCAGCAAATTAGGGACACTGTTGTTCCTGGGGTATCGGCGAGGACCATTCGCAACCGACTCCATGAAGCTGGGCTACGGTCCCGCACACCGTTAGGCCGTCTTCCGCTCACGCCCCAACATCGTGCAGCCCGCCTCCAGTGGTGTCGCGACAGGCGTGAATGGAGGGACGAATGGAGACGTGTCGTCTTCAGCGATGAGAGTCGCTTCTGCCTTGGTGCCAATGATGGTCGTATGCGTGTTTGGCGCCGTGCAGGTGAGCGCCACAATCAGGAGTGCATACGACCGAGGCACACAGGGCCAACACCCGGCATCATGGTGTGGGGAGCGATCTCCTACACTGGCCGTGCACCATTGGTGATCGTCGAGGGGACACTGAATAGTGCACGGTACATCCAAACCGTCATCGAACCCATCGTTCTACCATTCCTAGACCGGCAAGGGAACTTGCTGTTCCAACAGGACAATGCACGTCCGCATGTATCCCGTGCCACCCAACGTGCTCTAGAAGGTGTAAGTCAACTACCCTGGCCAGCAAGATCTCCGGATCTGTCCCCCATTGAGCATGTTTGGGACTGGATGAAGCGTCGTCTCACGCGGTCTGCACGTCCAGCACGAACGCTGGTCCAACTGAGGCGCCAGGTGGAAATGGCATGGCAAGCCGTTCCACAGGACTACATCCAGCATCTCTACGATCGTCTCCATGGGAGAATAGCAGCCTGCATTGCTGCGAAAGGTGGATATACACTGTACTAGTGCCGACATTGTGCATGCTCTGTTGCCTGTGTCTATGTGCCTGTGGTTCTGTCAGTGTGATCATGTGATGTATCTGACCCCAGGAATGTGTCAATAAAGTTTCCCCTTCCTGGGACAATGGATTCACGGTGTTCTTATTTCAATTTCCAGGAGTGTATATACCTAGAAACGAACTGCGGTGTTCTAGATACGTAGTGTTGCACTTAACCTACTGAATGACTTTTTAAATTTTTTTTTCAGCCATGCATTAGACTCTTCATTATCGCCTTCTTCGGCAACATAATTTAAATTTCTATTGGTCTCCCGTCCAACGAGCGATACTATAACTCCCTCACTAAGTGTTTCGGACACTCTTGTTCACCAATGTTTTTTTGTGGATTTATATTATTCTGTTATTCTTCCGACATGCTAATTAGCGAAGAAGCACTCGTTTCTTCATTACAGTTAACGTTTAAACACTAGTGTAGAACCTATTGGCCGAGGGCGTTTACGATCAGCAAAAGTGGTGGGGAATGCAGTGACGAAATGCGACCTCAGAGTGTCTTACGCTAGCCGATAGTAACGGGTTGAGTTCACGACCCATTCACATTTGCTTATCACGGCGGGAATACAAAGAAAAGAAGAATAAAAGAGAGCCGGGGCACAAATTACAGCAAGAGCACAACAGTCACCGAGCGCGTATATAACCGTTTCCACTGTCGCGCGCCCGCGGGTATTGCAAGAACTTCGGAGGCAGCCGCAGCGCCATTAGACCGCCGTGACGGAGTTTCGGATATCTGCCGCTAGTTCCTAGACGTCGCGTCTCTCCATGGATAAGCGATTTGACCGCACCGACACCAGTTCGACTTGCTAGCGGGCATCTGTTCGGGCGTTCGGCGGGCTGCCGCAGTAGTAGAACGGTTGCAGGGGAGTAAGGTACAGCCCAGTCAACAGTGTAGGGAGTGAGGGGAGTAAGGTACAGCCCAGTCAACAGTGCAGGGAGTGTCGACCGAGATGCTGTCCGCCTTGGTTTCGTTGTTCGTGAACGGCGTGGTCCTCTGCATATACGGCAGCTATGGGCTTGCGGCCATTCTGGAACGCGTTACCTCTTCCTGGGCACACGTCACTTGCACGCGGCGCAGCTACGCCCCGACAGAGGTGAGTGGACCTTCCTGCCTTACTTATACTGGAAGGCAAAGAATAGAGTGCTGCTTTTGTCAGGTAGCTCGATCGAGTTCGAGTAGCCTAGCTCCACCTGCAAGCAGGACCACTGTTGCTTCGTGATACGAGAAGTGCGATCAGGAAGCGTTTCTTACCTTTTTTCGGTTGCAGTCGGGCTTTTCAGCGAATATAATTTATCAAATGGCTAGCCTTAAACTTATCATTTTTTTATGTGAGCGCTGTATAACATGCCACTTTCAATAAAAGGACAGACTACCATTGACAAAAATCTACCTGCAGATGTATGTCAGTTTGCGGAATTTTAAAAGTGGACCTGCTCGCATTACATAGTTTTTGTACCTCGTATTTGGTTAGTTTTTATATAGGGCGTTAGGAAGTTGCCGTTACAAACTTGTAGGGCTTGTAGAGAGGAGTGAGTACGTAATATTTTGAATAGGAACCCATGCCCAGAAACGTACTGTTTCGGTTCTACGACGATTTCGATTCAGGTTCACCCAAATTTTTTCATAAGTGGTCATCCAGTCTCATTTCCCTGTGCTGTTCTTTTAGCTCTTTTGTGGTTTGTTTTCCCTCTTTTACTTTCTCGATTAGCTGTCTTGCCTCCTCATTGGTTTTAATGCATGTGACAGTGCCTGTGCGATAGTCATTGTGTGGTCGTTTCGTGTGCATGCGTGTACGACAGTTTTTCTTCTTATCGACATTTGTTTGTTTTGATCGATGTCAGGGCGCTGATAACCTCGCCGTCAACATCGTCAGATGTTGAGTGATCACTGTGAAGGACACGGAGGTACTGCGTACTCGTGTGAGGCAGCAGTATCAGCACATGACAGAGTTGGGAAAGCGTCCCATCGCAGGCCGCCAGTTACCTGGCAAGCTGAATCGTGCAGTATTCAGATTTGTTAGGCATTCAGACGCGACAGTGGCCTGGTGTTGGACTGCAGTGGAACGTGAGGGTGGTCATACTCGAGGTCAATGTTGCAGCAAATTACATTGGACCACCACAAGGGAAGACCGCCGTATTGCGCACCAAGAACATCGCAACTGTAGTATCCTCGTCGCCACTGTAGTGGCTTGAACCATACGTAAGCAAGAGAGAGGATGTTGTTATGGATAGCCAGTATCTTTACTCTACTTTGATTGAGTCCGTGTTTATGGTACAAGCTCAGCAGTAATAGTGCTGTTGCAGACAATATCAGTAATCTTGCTATTACACAAATCTGGCAGCTATGTACTGTCGTCGTCTGTGACTCGCTCTGCGAATAACTTACAGATACCAAACTGGAGTGTGAGTTAGTGCGTCACTGACGCCCTCCGGCCACCGACGGCGGCCTAAATACTTGCTGTCGAGAGGGCGTTGGCGGCGTGTTGCTTGCCGGTGTGTGTCTGGCCTCTCTGGTGATAGGCGCGCTTGATCCAGCGCCTACTGACGATCTCTGTGCTACATCTTTGCTGACCGGTGTGCTGGCGACAGCTTGTACCAGTAAAGCACCTCCTTTATATCTGAGAATAAATAAGGGACTCCTTCCAATATTTTGTGTCCTCCTGCACCATTCGTCAAACTCATACATAGGCTGCCTTTAGCACCACGAAACGAATGGCGGCTTTTGGAGTGGTGACGCTGGCCACACGGGACTAGACGAGTGGTCTAGGGAGCTGCAGTCATGGACTGTGCGACTGGTCCTGGCGGGGGTTCAAGTCCTCCCTCGGGCATGGGTGTGTGTGTTTGTCCTGAGGATAATTTAGGTAAAGTAGTGTGTAAGCTTAGGGACTGATGACCTTAGCAGTGAAGTCCCATAAGATTTCACACACATTTGAACTTTTTTGAGTGGTGCCACAGCTGGGAAGCATGGACTGCTGACAAAAGGAGTCGCACTGCGTCTAGCCACGAGTCGCGGTTCTGCTCTACTTCACACGGCCATTGTCGGTTAGAATGGCGGCGACCTGGGGAAAGGTCGTTCTTCCAATGTTTTGGAGAGACACAGTGGTTTTACTGCTGGCGTCACAGTGTGCGGAGCCATTGGGTATGACTTCAGGTCATGACTGGTAGTGGTTGAGGTAACTCTTACGGTGCAAAGCTATGTCACTGACACCCTGCGCCTTGCGCACTGCCTCTCATATCACAATATTGCGATGCCATTTTTCAACAGGACAATGCTCGTCCACACATGGCGCTTCTCTCTGTCAACTGTCTGCCTGATGTTGAGATACTCCCGCAGCCAGCTACATTTCCAGATCTATCAGCGATACAACATTTACTGCACGAGCTCGCATGTCAGATCCTTCCCAGTGTGAGAATCCAGGATATGAAGTACCGGGTGCAACAGTTTTGCGTCAACTTGCGTCTGGAGACAATACAACAATTTTGTGACACACTTCCCAACCGAATCGGTGAATGCATGCATGCAGGCTCAAATGGCTCTGAGCACTATGGGACTTAACATGTGAGGTCATCAGTCCCCTACAACTTAGAACTACTTAAACCTAAGAACATCACACACATCCATGCCTGAGGCAGGATTCGAACCTGCGACCGTAACAGTCGCGCGGTTCCGGACTGCAGCGCCTAGAACTGCTCGGCCACCGCGGCCGGCTGCATGCAGGCCACAGGGGGTGGAACGTCATATTGATAATAAGGCGTGTACTGCCGAGTTCTTCGTAAACCTGACTCGATATTGTAATCTCTGAAATAACATCACAAACTCTCTCAACCCATGAAGTTTCATTTCGTTTCCTCATCCCTTTATGAGACATTCACGTTTTTCGAAGGACGGTGCAAATGAATTCACTACATCGTAAAAACAACATGGCGTAGGTTCTCATATTCTTGTCGCGAAGTTATTCCACAACATTTAGCTTAGTAATATTCGAGTCAGTCGTTTCTCGACCAGGATGCTTTATGCCAAACTGACACATTTGCCCTTCTCCAGCGTTCCTGATACTGTGTATCATGAACAGAGAAATTTCGTTATCAGTTCAAAGGTACTGACAGCGACAGCAAAACTGGGAAAATATTTCCAGCAGCTATACTGACTCATTGATGGTAACACGGGAGATTTAATGAAGGAGAAAGAATACCCAAAGAAGAGCACTGTATTTTTTTCCGAAATGTCCATGACTATAAGATGAGAGAAATTAGAGTTCATTCGGAGTTTTAACGATTATTGTCTTTGCTTCGCACGATTCGGTATAAAATAGAGAAGGGGGAAAACTGTATTGGGACGCAAAATACCACCCGCCGCACACAAAAAGCTTACTTACGTCTTAGATACCTAAGTTGCTTGTTTTCATGTTGGAAATTATTGAATCCCCATTTGTAATAAAAGAAATAAAGAGATAACAACTAAGATTGCACCCGATTCGCCTGTGCGTCACGCGGAATGTGAGCAGGAGATGATTACGTGAGAGGCGACTGGTGACTAATCTGGGTTGGACTTCCATTTCCATGTATACCATTTGCCCCAACGTCAGATTAACTTGTTACTGTAGTCAAAGTTAGCATTCCTGGAGAATTCTGGAAATCTTAGTCATCGAAATGTCAAATAACGATTGGGACAACGTTATCAAAACGTGAAACAAAGCCGAGAGAGACGTCGTAACGGGACAATCCAATAACAACAGTCGCTGCTCTCTTGAGGTACTGTCTGCATACCACACAGCAATCATTCCTGTTCTTGTGTAGCTGTGTCATCACTTTATCGCTTAAATTGGACCTTAGAATGCGTAGATTGCCTCATAGCATCCGTGACAAGAGTTGGTATACGCCACGAAGATATTACTGAGAAATGTGAACATGAGTGTAAGGGAAGAAGTGAGGTTTGTGGTTGGCGTATAACATGGTCACTGAACATTTTGCTTGCGTCGACATACGAACTGTTTCGTTTATTTAAATAACGTCACATTCGTTAAAGTCGTATTTACGAATATAAAGCCGCTTATTAAACAAAACAAATATTTACTACTAAGTACGATCATAATAATTATCGTAAGGTATTACAAAATATCATTCCAGCATACTTAAAGCATATAATACTATGTCGTCAATAACAAGATGTAGCTCACAGAATTCTGTGATAATCATAACTAATAAAAGATCGCACGGTGTAAGAGCTATGGTAGTCGTATGAACTCTGTTATAAACTGTAAACAGCGGAGCTCAAATTGTCACACATTGTGACGAAAGCCATATGATTATCATAGCTGTTAACCGTTTGATCATTTGTTTGTTAGAACTACAATGCAAACGCACTGTGGTGTATTGACATTTTATGATACCTCATGACTTTGGTGCAATCGAAACTGAAAGTAATTTTTTTCAATACTCATAAGCCTGCAAGAAATATACTGTTTGGTTTATGTTGCTCAAAAAACACGGTACTTATGAGTGAGATGGAGCTACTTCATCATTGACATGATTTGTGATGTGCCTAGAACGAAAATAAGAGTAAGGTACTCAGTTTAGCGCCATTGCAAAACGGGACTAGAAATATTAGAAACATTTTTTGACGAGCTGCTTTATAGTGATGAGTGAAAAGTAAGATTTTGGCCAGAAGTTTATTTAAACTTTTCTTCTCCTCTTGGTTGACGAAGCTCTTGCTAGATTTTACGTAGCTTACCTTGTAAGAAAAAAAATGATCAGAGACAAAGATCATTTATCTTAGATGTCTCGTATCATCTGCAGATCCATTTGTCTCGAGATACGAAGCAGCATTGGGGGAGGGGGGGGGGGGGCCGGATTAGCCGAGATGTCTGGGGAGCTGCAGTCTTGGACTATGCGGCTGGTCCCGGCGGAGGTTCGAGTCCTCCCTTGGGCATGTGTGTGTGTGTGTGTGTGTGTGTGTGTGTGTGTGTGTGTGTGTGTGTGTGTGTCCTTAGGATAATTTAGGTTAAGTAGTGTGTAAGCTTAGGGACTGACGACCTTACCAGTTAAGTCCCATTAGATTTCACACTCGAAGCTATGTTCTTACGAAGTAGCCCATTTCCTTCATTTTGAACACGCAGCTATCCCACCGAAATTTTTTGGAAGTTAGTTACCAGCATGTTGCATAAATCATTTAAAAGATTCTTTTATCGAAATGATGTAGGACAAGTCACCTCACAGGACATGTACACGTGATTAATATTAACATTAATGAACACAATATATTTTTTAGTCTTTCTTATGCCACTATAGCTAAAAATTAGTTTTTTTTCCTTCTGCTACCTGTCAGATATTTTATGGTATTGAGCAAATGATCAGGAATCGTCTAGTTATGTATGCGTGAACATCATTATAGTTCTCAAATTGTGACGGATTATTTAAGATGAAATTCATTAGCGAATATTTGTTTTATGATGGCGCAGTTAAAATGTCCAGCTCCTTGATGAGGTAGCTACATAACGACCGCGGATGAACATCACATATTAAATAACAGAACATCAGAAAGTTTACCCTCACATTAGGGTTGCGACATCGAATGACAAATATCGACGTTTGATATAATCGAATTAGCCCTTCTACGTAACAACGACGAATAATCGAAAGAAATTTAGCGATATTTCGATATAACGTAACAATTAAAAATTAGTTTCAAAGTTCAGACTATAAATTACGACTGTACGTTTTGTTGCAAACTGTGAGGAGTGGGTTTTATGAATTAGTAAAAAAATTAAGGATCACCAGATTTAATTACACATTATTTTACTAAAAGTTTTGTAAGACTGATGAAACCTTATGTAGTGTAAAATAGCACACTAAAAAACTTAACTTCGCCCGAACAGGCCATGAAGGCACCGACCGGCCGCCGTGTCATCCTCAGGCCACAAGCATCACTGGATGTGGATATGGAGGGGCAGGTGGTCAGCACATCGCCTCTCGGATAAAATGGCCCGCATTCTTTGGAAATATTAAACATAAACGCTTCATTTATTTTTATTCGTCGTTTTGCTCCAGCAAATGAAGCAGCGTCCATACCTTCTTGCATACAAGTAACCAGCCGATGAGATCGAAGTAATTGCTGGACAATGAGTGGAACTGATACATCTGTTTTCGATACCAACGCTATCAGTGCACGGTTTTGACAACGTGTTTCTCGACGATCCCGTAGCTACACGTTTCTGATCAAAATTTTTGGGCTGCTGCGACTTTAAATGCGCTTTCAAGTTTTTGATGTTGCTACAGATTCGAAGTACCTTCGCACAATAATTGCGCTTTTATTATCGTTTGATTTAAAATGCTTCTATACATCACTACTGAGAGGCATTTCCTATTTTGTCTGCGCGCTGTATTATCACTAAAATAAGCACACAATAATCAACGAACAACACAGACAGAAGCGCTTGCTAGAATTTCTCTCAACGTTACTTTCGAGTGGTGGGCGGTTACGAAAATACACGATTGACAGTAGTCAAAATTTCTACAAGAACGTCAAAGTAAAAAAAATAGTTATTATGTCGTAAATATCTCAATACTAGAAATAAAATAGAGTTTTCTCTGTTATGAATTAGATGACGATGATGATGATGACGATGATGATGATGATGATGATGACGATGATGACGATGATGATGATGATGATGATGATGACGATGACAATAATAATATTATCCGATTATATCGCTAAAAATGTCGATGTTACCGGTATATGTGATGTACAACATCGATAGAAATAAATCGCTTCTCATAGAGATATATCGATACTTCGATATATCCTTGTCTTATATCTCAACCCTTCAAAAATGCCTTAATTATTGACACCACTCCATGGATGCGGGATTGGACATTACTTGCCGCGGTGGTAACACCGGTTCCCGTCAGATCACCGAAGTTAAGCGCCGTCGGACTGGGCTAGTACTTGTATGGGTGACCATCACGACTGCCGAGCACTGATGGCAAGCGGGGTGCACTCAGCCCTTGTGAGGCAATCTGAGGAGCTACTTGACTCAGAAGTAGTGGGTCCGGTCTCGTAAACTGACATACGGGCGGAAGAGCGGTTTGCTGACGACATGCCCCTCCACATCCGCATCCAGTGACGCCTGTGGTCCGAGGATGACACGGCGACCGGTAGGTACTGTTGGGTCTTCATGGCCTGTTAGGGCGGAGTTTTTTTTTATTTAGTTGTCCCTGACTGTCCAATCCTATAGTCCTGTGATGCTGGTGTGACTTTCTTAGCCAAATACTACTGACGTCGGTAGCAGGTAGTGGGTTGTGACTCGACACCTGCTAGGTAGGCCAGGATGTTCAATAAAGCGGGCAGCAGTCGTCTGCACTTTTAAAGCACGTCTCCGTCACCCAAGGGTCAGCTGGTGTCTCACGTCACAGATTATATTTTGTTTGAAAGTAAAATAAAGCTGATTAAATTTAGTGCTGGGGAAATTAGATCAGGAAATGGGACACTGCAAGTGATAGGTGAATTTTGATATTTACATTGCAAAATAACGTATGGTGGCCGAATTAGAGAGCATTTCTGTAACCGAGTAATTTGTTAATACTTAATATGAATTTCAATGTTAGGCAGTGTTTTCTGCAGGTATCTGTCTGGAATATGGTTATGTATAGAAGTGAAACATGAACGATAAACAGACAAGGAGAGAAAAGCTTTTGCAATGCGGTGTTACAGTGAATCCTTAATATTAGATGGATCGGTCGAACAACTAGTGAAGAGATATTCGACTGAATTGGAAAAAAAGAGAAATTTAGATGATCAACATGGCTAAACGATTGGGTTGTTTCAAAGGACAATGAGGGTGGTCACCATGTTTCCACCGTTGGGAAAGTCAATACGCGCCACGTTGTAAGTTCTGCGAAACGAGTGTGACGTCTTTCCACCCTTGACGTTTCCTACACTCGCCATGTTGGAAGGCCTGCAAAGCGATACCACGTTTCCACCCCTTACGTTGTCGATTTGTGCAATGTTGGAAGCCCAGTAAAACGGAGTCATAAAATCTACAGGGTGACAACTATTGACCTGTATGAAGTAAAATCTTCATAACTTCTGAACGGTTTGCGTTAGGACTTCCAAACTGCATGGTTGGCCGCGGGACATGATGGGAATTAGTATGCAATGAAGCGCACTGTCATTTGGATGGGTTCGTCAGTAAGCAAAATTGGCACAATTTTGGGGACTGAGACTACGCGTTTCGCGATCGAGACGTCTCTTCACCTTCAACGGGTGACTGTGTGGTGCGCAGTCCCAGTCACGGAATAATCGGTGTGACATTGCTTGATGGCACGTGACTACCGAACAGTATGTGTATGTTTTGGAAGATGATTTCATCCCCATCATCCTCAGTAATCCTGATTTCGATAACATGTGGTTCATGCAAGACGGAGCTCGACCCCATCGAAGCAGGAGTGTTTGATGTCCTGGAGGAACACTTTCGGGACCGCATTCTAGCTCTGGGGTACCCACTGGTGTGGGCCTCGATTGGCCACCGTATTCTCCGCTTCTGAACACATGCCACTCCTTTCCGTGAGACTGTATTAAAAGCAAGGTGTACTGTAATAACCCCAAAACCATTGCTGAGCTGAAAAAAGCCATTTAGGAGTTCATCGACAGCATCGATGTTCCGACACTTCAGCGGGTCATGCAGAATTTCGCCATTCGTCGGCGTCACAATATATCGAACATGTCATAACCTAAATACGAATATCGATAGTGATGTTTGTATTTTAAATAAAGTGCTTGAACGCCGTAGTTTGTAACTAATCTACGTTTTCTTCATATAGTTCAATAGTTGTCAGCCTATATCATCGACTTAAGGTTCTCCTACTGAACTACTTGACTAGAAGAAGGGATCGGTTGGTAGGACATGTTTTGAGGCATCAAGGGATCACAAATTTAGCATTGGAGGGCAGCGTGGAAGGTAAAAATCGTAGAGGGAGACCAAGATATCAATACACTAAGCAGATTCAGAAGGATGTAGGTTGCAGTAGGTACTGGGAGATGAAGAAGCTTGCACAGGATAGAGTAGCATGGAGAGCTGCATCAAACCAGTCTCAGGACTGAAGACCACAACAACAACAACAACTGAACGGTATTTTATCAGTGACAGTGGGGTGAACATTTCTGACCTAACAGAAGACTCTTGTGTTGTGTATGTGTGTGTGGGGGGGGGGGACGCATGTTGGAGGGAGGGAGTTCAAAAATATTAAAATGGCTCTGAGCACTATGGGACTTAACATCTGAGGTCATCAGACCCCTAGACTTAGAACTACTTAAACATAACTAACCTAAGGACATCACAGACATCCATGCCCGTGGCAGGATTCGAACCTGCGACCGTTGCTGTCGCGCGGTTCCGTACTGGACCGCCTAGAACCGCTCGGCCACCGCAGCCGGCAGGGAGGGAGTTGGAGAGTTTCGAAATAAAAAGGCAAAGTTAAAACATTTCGGCGTGCTACAGGGGTGACGTTCATATAGATGCAATTTAGTTTCAGTTACGTACATATACGAGTACATGACACACGATAGCGCAAGTGAAGTGTCAGCTTGATCTGTGATACGGTCTTTCTTTTTTTTTAACTATGTTAGTTTTATTTCTTTCTTTTGCAGCCCAGATCTCATCTCGCGCATTGTTTCTCCCAGTTGGCCCAGAATATTTGTCAGTAATTCTTTTACCTCTAGCAAGATAACCATTCAATCGTAGAATTGCTTGTTTTTTTTCGTTTTAACGTCAGGGTAATACATCCACAGTTAGTGAAGGCAAATTGGGAGCATGTTCCTTAACCATAAATGGTTGAGAAATGAGCATGTGATTTCGCCATACTCATTTTACTCGAAGCTGAAAGACGTTTAGTGTGTCTCTAAACTGAAACCACAGATGAAAACATCGAGAAAATGGACAGTGTTATATATCACTACCGGAGATTATAAAGGCCTATGGAATAGTTGACGCCTAAAAGACATCATAAGTAAGACTTCTGTATATTCCAAATGACGGGAAATTCGAAAACTAACGTTGGGAGCTTTACTTTTTAATTGCTTTGATGTGCTGATTTGAGACGTCTGTTCACCGCGATCAAAACAATGACTGAAAATCGGTGGTTCTGCACGTAAAATAGAGTGCAGATTTTACGTACCACCATCATCATCATCATCATCCTCTTCTTCTTCTTCTTCTTCTTCTTCTTCATCATCAACATCAGGGATTATACCACCTCTGGTTTGGTCCGCCGTCAAGCACTTTGCTCTGTACATCTTGACTTTGAGTAACTGTACTTCCTTCTTTGCTTTGGCTTATACTTCAGCCGTGTCTTTGGCGTTCTACATTCCTTGACTGCTGTTACATGCTCTTCCGTATCTCGTTCGGTATCGACTCGGCAGGCATTGCGTATGCTGGACAGGTTATGTCACTGGAACGACGAGGAATGCCTCTGCGATTTCTTAGCAGCAGCGCCAGCAAATCCTACTGCCACATCCTCGATGGCAAATGCTGTGAAGCAGCTTGACAGTGTACTCCAAAAGGGATTAGGGGATAGAAACAGGAGGGGGGGGGGGGGGGGATGCGAGGCACCTGGCGCCTTCGAACTGAGGAAGACAGCCCTGAATTAGGTTAAGGGGACCACACCCTGCCTATCTAACCCATGTTAATTTAGGC
The DNA here is from genome assembly GCF_023898315.1 of Schistocerca nitens. Classification (NCBI taxonomy): domain Eukaryota; kingdom Metazoa; phylum Arthropoda; class Insecta; order Orthoptera; family Acrididae; genus Schistocerca; species Schistocerca nitens. The sequence continues at coordinate 96,804,610 of NC_064617.1, forward strand.
AAGTATTTGACCCATTTCTGAAAAAAACTATTTGATGCAGGACCTTCATATTTTTACTGTGTGTTACATGATGCCAAAAGAGTCAACTGCAATCTACTTTATCCATTGTATAGTTTTTAAGAAATACTTTTTTTAATTTATTAACAAAAAATATTAAGTTTTTATGCAGGAAATATTTTTTGTGAACTCCCTAATTTGGGAATATTAATGATTGTAGTACCAGAGGTGGCTTTTTATGTTATGCGGAGTCTATGAAAAATTCATTCATTTATCTATGATAGTTTCTGATATAATGGGGCACATGTACCGAAAATTTTAATTTGCAGGAAATTGACTTTAAAGAAAAAACTTTTGAAATTTGTTACTTACAATTAGTTAAAACTGTCCTGCTGCATATGATGACCCTTCTTTGGCCTCTATCATGTCTTCAAACTTCTTTTTCACCTTCCTGGATGTTTGTCTTGCTTTCTTGGCCATATTAGATGCAGGCCTGTCTGCATCGGCTATCCTTGTTTTATCGCAGTGTTGCAGCCCGGTGATCATATTTTCACCAGGATTAATGCCCAGCTTTTTCAGTACCCAACACTTCCCAATATTACCACAATTGAATGTAATAACAGCATCACGAACTCCTAGTTTCATTGTATGCATGACTACAAATACAGTTTTAGGAAGGCGGTTCCAAATTATGCTGTTGAAACATTCATTTGGGTTCTGTTTCCTTAGGTCAGAATGAGCGAAGTCTCTGAAAATAGGTTTAATTGCTCTAATAACAGCAGCAGGAAGAGAATGCTGGTGAGAATAAGATTCTCCAGTCGCCTGAGCCCTATTGTATTTGCACCACGAATTTTCTCCTGATGCACACAATCCATGACATGGCTTATCATCGGTAGAGGACTTACGGAAGAATATGGCCCAAATATCTCTCGTCATTGCCTCCAGATTTTCTTTATTTCTCCTAATTGCCTAGTCATAGTATACCTGCAAGTTTTCTATAACAACTACTCGCAATCACACTTGAACAAAACTAACCGCGTGTTTGAAAGCGTGTTGCTTACAAACAGCAGAAACAAAAGAATACCGACTGTTGCATTCCAAGGAGATCCAACACACTCGGGAGTAAACAAAAATCCCTAACGTGCAATGTAGGGCATATAAAGATTATCTTGCCCGGGGTAAAAATATAACCAGCGATTACTACTTAAATAATCTGGATGAACTGGATAAAATAGTACATGGGATGAGGCCTAGGCTCCAGAAGGGGGAAGAAAATCTCATCAGAACAACTTAGTGGAACATTCATGATATTTATCACACTTATCACACCTGGTACCCTCTCACTACCAACTATTCCTGTACCTGATGAAACTTACTGTTGGAAAACTTTTTGAGTCCAATTAGTAGGTTACAAAAGGTCATATAGAATCACAGTTCAGGAAAAAGATGTGTAAAACATATTGACATTGAGGAAGATACGTCGATAAATATGAACATTTTTTACGCAAGTAACAGTACTTGGCTCCGGGAAAGCACTGGCAGTCCTTGTTTGCCCCTTTTTGAATCACCTACACCCGTCGCCCAAGAACCAACTTGAGCCCGCAGATTAATGATTCTATTTGCGCAGCTGTGATTAGATCAAGCCAGAGAATAGACTGCAGTGTATAAACGTTGACCTGTTCAGGATACCGACGACTGTTTGCAAGACAAAACAATCTCCCGGCATCGGTAGAGCGCCTCTAAATATTTCATGTGAAAGGTGTGTGAACCAACCACAGGCCAGAGGTAAATGCATTAACGCCACGACTGTAATACTACGGATCTGAAATAAAGATACAGCTACGACAAGGAATAAAAAAAATCCACTAGAAATTAATTTAAGTTTGTAAGTACTAACCTGATGAGGTTCACGAGCTGAGTTCATTATCATTGCCCTTATACAGGGTTTTACAAAAAGGTACGGCCAAACTTTCAGGAAACATTCCTCACACACAAAGAAAGAAAATACACTCCTGCAAATTGAAATAAGAACACCGTGAATTCATTGTCCCAGGAAGGGGAAACTTTATTGACACATTCCTGGGGTCAGATACATCACATGATCACACTGACAGAACCACAGGCACATAGACACAGGCAACAGAGCATGCACAATGTCGGCACTAGTACAGTGTATATCCACCTTTCGCAGCAATGCAGGCTGCTATTCTCCCATGGAGACGATCGTAGAGATGCTGGATGTAGTCCTGTGGAACGGCTTGCCATGCCATTTCCACCTGGCGCCTCAGTTGGACCAGCGTTCGTGCTGGACGTGCAGACCGCGTGAGACGACGCTTCATCCAGTCCCAAACATGCTCAATGGGGGACAGATCCGGAGATCTTGCTGGCCAGGGTAGTTGACTTACACCTTCTAGAGCACGTTGGGTGGCACGGGATACATGCGGACGTGCATTGTCCTGTTGGAACAGCACGTTCCCTTGCCGGTCTAGGAATGGTAGAACGATGGGTTCGATGACGGTTTGGATGTACCGTGCACTATTCAGTGTCCCCTCGACGATCACCAGTGGTGTACGGCCAGTGTAGGAGATCGCTCCCCACACCATGATGCCGGGTGTTGGCCCTGTGTGCCTCGGTCGTATGCAGTCCTGATTGTGGCGCTCACCTGCACGGCGCCAAACACGCATACGACCATCATTGGCACCAAGGCAGAAGCGACTCTCATCGCTGAAGACGACACGTCTCCATTCGTCCCTCCATTCACGCCTGTCGCGACACCACTGGAGGCGGGCTGCACGATGTTGGGGCGTGAGCGGAAGACGGCCTAACGGTGTGCGGGACCGTAGCCCAGCTTCATGGAGACGGTTGCGAATGGTCCTCGCCGATACCCCAGGAGCAACAGTGTCCCTAATTTGCTGGGAAGTGGCGGTGCGGTCCCCTACGGCACTGCGTAGGATCCTACGGTCTTGGCGTGCATCCGTGCGTCGCTGCGGTCCGGTCCCAGGTCGACGGGCACGTGCACCTTCCGCCGACCACTGGCGACAACATCGATGTACTGTGGAGACCTCACGCCCCACGTGTTGAGCAGTTCGGCGGTACGTCCACCCGGCCTCCCGCATGCCCACTATACGCCCTCAACTGCACATACGGTTCACGTCCACGCTGTCGCGGCATGCTACCAGTGTTAAAGACTGCGATGGAGCTCCGTATGCCACGGCAAACTGGCTGACACTGACGGCGGCGGTGCACAAATGCTGCGCAGCTAGCGCCATTCGACGGCCAACACCGCGGTTCCTGGTGTGTCCGCTGTGCCGTGCGTGTGGTCATTGCTTGTACAGCCCTCTCGCAGTGTCCGGAGCAAGTATGGTGGGTCTGACACACCGGTGTCAATGTGTTCTTTTTTCCATTTCCAGGAGTGTATGTTTTGTGGACGTGTGTCCGGAAACGCTTACTTTCCATGTTAGAGCTCATTTTATTACTTCTCTTCAAATCACATTAATCATGGAATGGAAACACACAGCAACAGAACGTACCAGCGTGACTTCAAACACTTTGTTACAGGAAATGTTCAAAATGTCCTCTGTTAGCCAGGATACATGCATCCACCCTCCGTCGCATGGAATCCCTGATGCGCTGATGCAGCCCTGGAGAATGGCGTATTGTATCACAGCCGTCCACAATACAAGCACAAAGAGTCTCTACATTTGGTACCGAGGTTGTGTAGACAAGAGCTTTCAAATACCCCCATAAATGAAAGTCAAGAGGGTTGAGATCAGGAGAGCGTAGAGGCCATGGAATTGGTCTGCCTCTGCCAATTCATCAGTCACCGAATCTGTTGTTGAGAAGCGTACGAACCCTTCAACTGAAATGTGCAGGAGCTCCATTGTGCATGAACCACATGTTGTGTCGTACTTGTAAAGGCACATGTTCTAGCAGCACAGGTAGAGTATCCCGAATGAAATCATGATAACGTGCCCCATTGAGCGTAGGTGGAAGAACATGGGGCCCAATCAAGTCATCACCAACAATGCCTGCCTAAACATTTACAGAAAATCTGTGTTGATGATGTGATTGCACAATTGCGTGCGGATTCTCGTCAGCCCACACATGTTGATTGTGAAAATTTACGATTTGATCACGTTGGAATGAAGCCTCATCCGTAAAGAGAACATTTGCACTGAAATGAGGATTGACACAATTTTGGATGAACCATTCGCAGAAGTGTACCCGTGGAGGCCAATCAGCTGCTGATAGTGCCTGCACACGCTGTACATGGTATAGAAACAACTGGTTCTCCCGTAGCACTCTCCATACAGTGACGTAGTCAACGTTACCTTGTACAGCAGCAACTTCCCTCACGCTGACATTAGCGTTATCGTCAACTGCAGGAAGAATTGCCTCGTCCATTGCAGGTGTCCTCGTCATTCTAGGTCTTCCCCAGTGGCGAGTCATAGGTTGGAATGTTCCGTGCTCCCTAAGATGCCGATCAATTGCTTCGAACGTCTTCCTGTCGGGACACCTTCGTTCTGGAAATCTGTCTCTATACAAACGTACCGCACCACGGCTATTGCCCCGTGCTAATCCATACATCAAATGGGCATCTGCCAACTCCGCATTTGTAAACATTGCACTGACTCCAAAACCACGTTCGTGACGAACACTAACCTGTTGATGCTACGTACTGATGTGCTTGATGCTAATACTGTAGAGCAATGAGTCGCATGTCAACACAAGCACCGAAGTTAACATTACCTTCCTTCAATTGGGCCAACTGGCAGTGAATCGAGGAAGTACAATACATACTGACGAAACTAAAATGAGCTCTAACATGGAAATTAAGCGTTTCCGGACACATGTCCACATAACATATTTTCTTTCTTTGTGTGTGAGGAATGTTTCCTGAAAGTTTGGCCGTACCTTTTGTAACACTTTGTAGATGTTAACGCTATTCTCCCACCAACACCCTCGCGCCTTAAGTAGTAATGGCGGTAACTGAATGTCCATCCTTTTGACTGGAGGTCTTGGGAACCACGGACGCTCAATATTGTAAGAAAATGGAACGCCTACAGCCGTTCTTATGATCTTATTTATTGTGTAGGAGTTGAGGTGGCAGTTGATGGTTGGAGTGCTGACCCCAAAGTTTACAGGTAATCTGCGTAACGAGTTATGTTGGCCACTGATGCGATGTATGCAAAGATAGTGTTAACCCCTTTAGCATCAACTACGGCCTGAAGGTAGAGCGTCGAAGCGCCGAAACTGGTAGCTACACAATAAATAAGATCATAAGGACGGCTTTAGGCGTTTCATTTTCTTGCGATTAAATAGTAATAGTTTTGGGGGCTCCACCAACAGTGATGAAATGTCATATTCATTATCTACTTTATTATAAAAGCATCGAGTAAAACGGCATAGCCGGCCGTTGTGACCGAGCGGTTCTAGGTGCTTCAGTCTGGAATCGCGCGACCGCTACGGTCGCAGGTTCGAATCCTACCTCGGGCATGGATGTGTGTGTTATCCTTAGGTTAGTTAGGTTTAAGTAGTTCTAAGTTCTAGGGGACAGATGACCTCAGTTGTTAAGTCCCATAGTGCTCAGAGCCATTTTGAAAACGGCATAGTAGGTCATATTTTCGGAACGAAGAGGTTTATAAAGACTTACAAATTCGACGGTATTGAGTTCGATTCCCAGTCAGTTCTATGGTTTTTAGGGTGTCATACCTCAGTCTGTAAAAACGGAACCCTTACAGGATCGCTTTGTTGACCGTCTGTCTGTCCGACTGTTAAGAACTAAATGGTTCAAATGGCGCTGAGCACTATGGGACTTTACATCTATGGTCATCAGTCCCCTAGAACTTAGAACTCCTTAACCTAACTAACCTAAGGACATCACACACAACACCCAGAAATCACGAGGCAGAGAAAATCCCTGACCCCGCCGGGAATCGAACCCGGGAACCCGGGCGTGGGAAGCGAGAACGCTACCGCACGACCACGAGATGCGGGCTGTTAAGAACTATTCAGGATCGCTTTGAAGTCAGTACCGCCATTGGACTGTTTTTTTTTTCTTTTGCAGTGTTACATTTGCACGATCATTATTTCGGCTTTACAATGCCATTATCAAGTGTTATAATTTTATCTAAGAAGGCATACTGTTGTATTTAAAATACACTATTAGACACATTGTCTAAGGGTCAATATTTCTGCTAAAAGGCTACTGCTTTGCTTTATCACTGACAAGGGAACCTCCCCATCGCACCCCTCTCAGATTTTGGTGTAAGTTGGCACAGTGGATAGGACTTGAAAAACTGAACACAGATCGATCGAGAAAACAGGAAGAAGTTGTGTGGAACTATGAAAAAGAAGCAAAATATACAAACTGAGTAGTCCATGTGCAAGATATGTAACATCAAGGAGAGTCTGAGTTCAAGAGTGTCGTGGTCCCGTGGTTAGCGTGAGCAGCTGCAGAATGAGAGGTTCTTGGTTCAAGTCTTCCCTCCTCTGAAAAGATTAATTTTTTTCAGAGAATTATCAAAGTTCAGGCACTTACACATAATCAACTTCTCTCCAAAATTCCAGGACATGTTCAGATTTGCTTGGACATATACAGGATTTGAAGGTCTACACACGGAAAAATTTGAAAACGTTAAAAACATATGTTTTGACAGAGCACAGGGAAAACTGTGCGACTGTGAAACTGTTGCAGTTTATGTGACAAATTCTTATGTTTTCATCACTTTTTTGGGAGTGATTATCACATCCACAAGAAAAACTAAATCGGGCAAGGTAGAAGAATCTTTTTACCCATTCGCCAAGTGTACAAGTTAGGTGGGTCGACAACATATTCCTGTCATGTGACGTACATGCCGTCACCAGTGTCGTATAGAATATATCAGACGTGTTTTCCTGTGGAGGAATCGGTTGACCTATGATCTTGCGATCAAATGTTTTCGGTTCCCATTGGAGAGGCACGTCCTTTCGTCTACTAATCGCACGGTTTTGCGGTGCGGTCGCAAAACACAGACACTAAACTAATAACAGTGAACAGAGACGCCAGTGAACGAACGGAGAGATCATAACTTTGCGAAAATAAAGAAAGTAAACTTCTCATTCCAGGGAAGACTTGAACCAAGGACCTTTCGTTCCGCAGCTGCTCACGCTAACCACGGGACCACGGCGCTCCTGAGCTCAGGCTCTCCTTGACGTTGCGAATCTTTCTCATGGACTACTCAGTTTGTATATTTTGCTTATTTTTTTCATAGTTCCACACAACTTCTTCCTGTTTCCTCGATTGATCTGTGTTCAGTTTTTCAAGGCCTATACACTGTGCCAACTTATAACTAAATCTGAGGGTGGTGCGATGGGGAGGTTCCCTTGTGAGTATTCCGTCTTGTCCAAGACAACGTTCAGTCTTAAAGTTTCGGCCTTATGCAACAGTTATTTTGACCACTGTATTGTGTCATCCTTGACCTCGTTCTTTCGTGGAATATAGTGACGCAATATAATTGTGTCAATAATACTGAGCGTGGGACGGTCGTTTTCAGGCAGAAACATTGAGGGGTAAACATCGGCTATTTTTCTAGCTAAGTGTGGATTAATGCCTTTGCCGCGCGGGATTAGCCGAGCGGTCTTAGGCGCTGCAGTCTGTAAGGCTGGTCCCGGCGGAAGTTCGAGTCCTCTCTCGGGCATGGGTGTGTATATTTGTTCTTAGGATAATTTAGGGTAAGTAGCGTGTAAACTTAGGGACTGATAACCCTAACAGTTATGTCCCATAAGATTTCACTCACATTTGAACATTATTTTTATTAATGCCTTTCATTTTCACTTTATGGTCTTCAGGCCAAAAGTCAGAAAAAAAAAATAATTGTGTCTTTCATTGTCCATTCAGTTCATGCTTTCGTGCTATCAATTTGTGTGTGCTCATACTGTTCGGAATGTTCTTTTTTTTCTTTTTTTTTTTAATAGCTCTAAACGAAACTTGGAACAATGTGTGTAAACATTAAACGAAATAACAAATGATGAACTAAGAAAAGAATCATACCTCAAACGATTTCAAGAAGTATTCAATAAACGGAAGACTATAGAAACAATAAGCTTGTGTACCCCTTCGCGCAAGAAGAAAATAGGTAAATAATTCTCACGCTGAAAAAGAAAAAAACAATCTCCAGGATCGGATGGAATCCCTGCGGAAATACACTACTGGCCATTAAAATTGCTACACCAAGAAGAAATGGTATTCATTGGACAAATATATTATACTAGAACTGACATGTGATAACATTTTCACGCAATTTGGGTGCATAGATCCTGAGAAATCAGTACCCAGAACAACCACCTCTGGCCGTAATAACGGCCTTGATACGCCTGGGCATTGAGTCAAACAGAGCTCGGATGGCGTGTACAGGTACAGCTGCCCATGCAGCTTCAACACGATACCACAGTTTATCAAGAGTAGTGACTGGCGTATTGTGACGAGCCAGTTGGTCGGCCACCATTGACCAGAGGTTTCCAATTGGTGAAAGATATGGAGAATGTGCTGGGCAGGGCAGCAGTCGAACATTTTCTGTATCCAGGAAGGCCCGTACAGGACCTGCAACATGCGGTCATGCATTATCCTGCTGAAATTTAGGGTTTCGCAGGGATCGAATGAATGGTAATGCCACGGGTCGTAACACATCTGAAATGTAACGTCCACTGTTCAAAGTGCCGTCGATGCGAACATGAGGTGACCGAGAAGTGTAACCAATGGCACCCCATACCATCACGCCGGGTGATACGCCAGTATGGCAATGACGAATACACGCTTCGAACGTGCGTTCACCGCGATGTCGCCAAACACGGATCCGACCATCATGATGCTGTAAACAGAACCTGGATTCATCCGAAAAAATTACGTTTTACCGTTCGTACAGCATCGCAGGCGCTCCTGTCTGTGATGCAGCGTCAAGGGTAACCGCAGCCATGTTCTCCGAGCTGATAGTCCATGCTGCTGCAAACGTCGTCGAACTTTTCGTGCAGATGGTTGTTGTCTTGCAAACGTCCCCATCTGTTGACTCAGGGATCGAGACGTTGCTGCACGATCCGTTACAGCCATGCGGATAAGATGCCTGTCATCTCGACTGCTAGAGATACGAGGCCGTTGGGATCCAGCACGGCGTTCCGTTTTACCCTCCTGAACCCACCGATTCCATATTCTGCTAAGAGTCATTGGATCTCGACCAACGCGAGCAGCAATGTCGCGATACGATAAACCGCAAACCCGGTAGGCTGCAATCCGACCTTTATCAGAGTCGGAAACGTGATAGTACGCATTTCTCCTCCTTACACGAGGCATCACAACAACGTTTCACCAGGCAATGCCGGTCAACTGCTGTTTGTGTATGAGAAATCGGTTGGAAACTTTCCTCATATCAGCACGTTGTAGGTGTCGCCGCGGGCGCCTACCTTGTGTGAATGCTCTGAAAAGCTAATCATTTGCATATCACAATATCTTCTTCCTGTCGGTTAAATTTCGCGTCTGTAACACGTCATCTTCGTGGTGTAGCAATTTTAATGGCCAGTAGTGTAATACACGCTTTATGTGAGCACACAGATACCTACTTGAGTGAAGTGTACAATGAGTCTCTCTTGCAATCAAATGGAAGTACGAAGGATACCTGCAACTGAGGCCAGAACAAAAAAATGGTTCAAATGGCTCTGAGCACTATGGGACTTAACATCTATGGTCATCAGTCCCATAGAACTTAGAACTACTTAAACCTAACTAAGGACATCACACAACACCCAGTCATCACGAGGCAGAGAAACCAGAACAAAAAAGTAAATACAAGATCGCGTATTGTAACATCTACCTCGATACTCCTCAAGCCCCATACGGTACGCGGCGGATGGTACCCTGTTCCACCACTAGTGATTTTCTTTCCTGTTCCCCTCGCAAATAGGGAAAACCACTGTCTACATGTCTCCATATGAGCCCTAATTCTGTCGAATCTTATCTTCGTGTACCTTGCGCGCAGAGTATGCTGGCGTCAATAGAATCGTAGCTACAAATGCCAGATCTCTAAATTTTCTTAATAGTGTTTCTCGAAAAGAACGTCGCCTTCTGTCCAGTTCAGTTCTGTCCAGTTCAGTTCCCGAAACATCTCTGTAACACTTTCGTGCTGTAAGTAACGGTAACAAATCTAGGAGCCCGTCGCTGAATTGCTTCGATGTCATTCTTCAGTCCGATCGGGTACGGATCCCAAACACTCGAGCAGTACTCATGAATACACTTTACAGGTGAACCACCCTTCCCTAAAATTCTCCCAATAAAGCGTATTAAACCATTCGCTTCCCTACCACAGACGTCACATGCTCGTTCCCTTATATATCGCTTTACAACGTTAACACTCCCAAGGGAACCTCCCCATCGCACCCCCCTCAGATTTAGTTATGAGTTGGCACAGTGGATAGGCCTTGAAAAACTGAACACAGATAAATCGAGAAAACAGGAAGAAGTTGTGTGGAACTATGAAAAAAATAAGCAAAACATACAAACTGAGTAATCCATGCACAGGATATATCAGGAGCGCCGTCGTCTCGTGGTTAGCGTGAGCAGCTGCGGAACGAGAGGTTTTTGGTTCAAGTCTTCCCTCGAGTGAAAAGTTTAATTTTTTATTTTCAGACAATTATGAAAGTTCAGGCACACACACATAATCAACTTCGCTCTCCAAAATTCTAGGACATGTTCAGATTTGCTTGGACATATGCAGTTTTTGACGGTCTACACACGGAAAAATTTGAAAACGTTAAAAACATACAGGGTGTTTCAAAAATGACCGGTATATTTGAAACGGCAATAAAAACTAAACGAGCAGCGATAGAAATACAGCGTTTGTTGCAATATGCTTGGGACAACAGTACATTTTCAGGCGTACAAACTTTCGAAATTACAGTAGTTACAATTGTCAACAACAGATGGCGCTGCAAGTGATGTGAAAGATATAGACGACAACGCAGTCTGTGGGTGCGCCATTCTGTACGTCGTCTTTCTGCTGTAAGCGTGTGCTGTTCACAACGTGCAAGTGTGCTGTGGACAACATGGTTTATTCCTGAGAACAGAGGATTTTTCTGGTGTTGGAATTCCACCGCCTAGAACACAGTGTTGTTGCAACAAGACGAAGTTTTCAACGGAGGTTTAATGTAACCAAAGGACCGAAAAGCGATACAATAAAGGATCTGTTTGAAAAATTTCAACGGACTGGGAACGTGACGGATGAATGTGCTGGAAAGATAGGGCGACCGCGTACGGCAACCACAGAGGGCAACGCGCAGCTAGTGCAGCAGGTGATCCAACAGCGGCCTCGGGTTTCCGTTCGCCGTGTTGCAGCTGCGGTCCAAATGACGCCAACGTCCACGTATCGTCTCATGCGCCAGAGTTTACACCTCTATCCATACAAAATTCAAACGCGGCAAACCCTCAGCGCCGCTACCATTGCTGCACGAGAGACATTCGCTAACGATATAGTGCACAGGATTGATGACGGCGATATGCATGTGGGCAGCATTTGGTTTACTGACGAAGCTTATTTTTACCTGGACGGCTTCGTCAATAAACAGAACTGGCGCATATGGGGAACCGAAAAGCCCCATGTTGCAGTCCCATCGTCCCTGCATCCTCAAAAAGTACTGGTCTGGACCGCCATTTCTTCCAAAGGAATCATTGGCCCATTTTTCAGATCCGAAACGATTACTGCATCACGCTATCTGGACATTCTTCGTGAATTTGTGGCGGTACAAACTGCCTTAGACGACACCGCGAACACCTCGTGGTTTATGCAAGATGGTGCCCGGCCACATCGCACGGCCGACGTCTTTAATTTCCTGAATGAATATTTCGATGATCGTGTGATTGCTTTGGGCTATCCGAAACATACAGGAGGCGGCGAGGATTGGCCTCCCTATTCGCCAGACATGAACCCCTGTGACTTCTTTCTGTGGGGACACCTGAAAGACCAGGTGTACCGCCAGAATCCAGAAACAAATGAACAGCTGAAGCAGTACATCTCATCTGCATGTGAAGCCATTCCGCCAGACACGTTGTCAAAGGTTTCGGGTAATTTCATTCAGAGACTACGCCATATTATTGCTACGCATGGTGGATATGTGGAAAATATCGTACTATAGAGTTTCCCAGACCGCAGCGCCATCTGTTGTTGACAATTGTAACTACTGTAATTTCGAAAGTTTGTCTGCCTGAAAATGTACTGTTGTCCCAAGCATATTGCAACAAACGGTGTATTTCTATCGCTGCTCGTTTAGTTTGTATTGCCGTTTCAAATATACCGGTCATTTTTGAAACACCCTGTATGTTCAGACAGAGCACAGGGAAAACTTTGTGACTGTGAAACTGTTACATTCATTTGTTGCAGTTTATGTGACAAGCTCTTATGTTTGCATCACTTTTTTGGGAGTGATTATCACATCCACAAGAAAACCTAAATCGGGCAAGGTAGAGAATCTTTTTACCCATTCGCCAAGTGTACAAGTTAGGTGGGTCGACAACATATTCCTGTCATGTGACGCACATGCCGTCACCAGTGTCGTATAGAATATATCAGACGTGTTTTCCTGTGGAGGAATCGGTTGACACATGACCTTGCGATCAAATGTTTTCGGTTCCCATTGGAGAGGCACGTCCTTTCGTCAACTAATCGCACGGTTTTGCGGTGCGGTCGCAAAACACAGACACTAAACTTATTACAGTGAACAGGAACGTCAGTGAACGAACGTAGAGATCATAACTTTGCGAAAATAAAAAAATTGAACTTTTCACTCGAGGGAAGATTTGAACCAAGGACCTCTCGTTCCGCAGCTGCTCACGCTAACCACAGGACCACGGCGCTCCTGTGCTCACACCATCCTTGGTGTTACCTATCTTTCGCATGGACTACTCAATTTGTATATTTTGCTTATTTTTCTCATAGTTCCACACAACTTCTTCCTGTTTTCTCGATTGATCAGTTTTTCAAGGCCTATCCACTGTGCCAACTTATAACTAAATCTGAGGGGGGTGCGATGGGGAGGTTCCCTTGTCAGATATTTAAACGACCTGTGTCAAGTAGGACACTAGTAATACTGTAACCGAACATTACAGGATTGGTCTTCCTACTTAACCGCATCAACTTGCACTTTTCCACATTTAGAGCTATCTGCCATTCATCACACGAATTAGAAATTTTATCTAAGTCGTCTTGTATCTTCCTACAGTCACTCAACTTCGACACCTTACCGTACACGACACTATCATCAGCTAACAACTGCACATTGCTGCCAACCCTGTCTGCCAAATCATTTATGTGTATAGAGAACAACCGTGGTCCTATCACACTTCCCTAGGCACTCCTGACGATGCCCCCGTCTCTGATGAACATTCGCCGTCTATGATGATGTTGATGTTTGGTTTGTGGGATGCTCAACTGCGCGGTCATCAGCACCCGTATAAAGCCCCAATTTTTTACACAGTCTAATCTACGCACTGTCACTAACGATAATGATGAAATGATGAGGACAACACAAACACCCAGTTCCCGGGCAGAGAAAAATCCCCAACTCGACCGGGAATCGAACCCAGAACCCCTTGAACCAGAGGCAGCAACACTAGCCAGTAGACCACGAGCTACGGACGTTTTCGCTGTCGAGTACAACATACTGGGTTCTGTTAATTACGAACTCTTCGAGCCGCTCACGTATCTGTCAACTTATTCCATATGTTTGTACCTTCGTTAACAGCCTGCAGTGGGGCACCGTGTCAAATGCTTTCCATAACCCTAGAAAACAGGGGTCGCCGTATATCATGTGAGAAAAAGACAAGCTAAGTTCCGCAAGAGGAATGCTTTCTAAAACCATTCTGATTCGTGGACATAAACGTCTCAGTCTCAAGAAAGTTTGGCCGGCCGGAGTGACCGAGCCGTTCTAGGCGCTACAGTCTGGAATCGCGTGACCGCTACGGTCGCAGGTTCGAATCCTGCCTCGGGCATGAATGTGTGTGATGTCCTTAGGTTAGTTAGTTTTAAGTAGTTCTAAGTTCTAGGGGACTGATGACCTCAAAAGTTAAGTCGCATAGTGCTCAGAGCCATTTGAACCAAGAAAGTTTATTATATTCGAACTGAGAAGATGTTCAAGGATTGTGCAGCAAACCGAAGTTAATGATATTGGTCTGTGATTTTCTGGGTCCGTGTTTTTACCCTTCTTAAACACAGAAGTCACCTGCACTTTTTTCCAGTCGTTTGGGAATTCGTGCTGGGCGAGAGATTCACGATAAATGCAAGCTAGGTAAGGGGCCTTATGCCGTAGAGTGCTCTTTGTAAAACCGAACTGAGTTCCAGCCGGACCTGGTGACTTATTCGCTTTCATATCATTCATTTGTTTCTGTGCGCCAGGGGTGTTTATTACTTTGCTATCAAAAAAATGGTTCAAATGGCTCTGAGCACTATACGACTTAACTTCTGAGGTCATCGGTCGTCTAGAACTTAGAACTAATTAAACCTAACTAACCTAAGGACAGGTCAACAAGGGACTGAATAGAATCCTTAGACTCGCTTAGGGATTTTACGTACGATCAGAATTTTCTCGGGTTCTGTGCCAGATCTTTCGCTAAAATGTGACGGTGGTAGTTATTGTATGCTTCGCGCATAGACCTTTTCACAGACGCACGAATCTCTACTAACCTTTGCTTGTCGTCATTTGTGCGTTCTCTTTTGAACCGAGAGTGCAACAGCCTCTGCTTCCTCAGCATCTTCCGAATTCCGTTATTAAATTTTGATGGGTCTTTTCCGTCCTTTAGCCACTTATTAGGCAACTGTGGCAAAACGAATAGGACGTAAAATGAAAAGGACTCTTTAGGTATCGGAAGGAGGACGTACGAATTTCTCCCTAACATTAGGGAGATACTAGATATTGAGATTTCTTCAGCCCTCGAATGGACTGATACATTACCTTACTGCTCTTGCCCCGTATGTTACGTACCTGTAGACCACGAAAAGGCAGATTAGTGGTAGCTGCACCTGCGGCAAAGTGGACACTGCATACCGGGACTGTGCGCTCCATGAAGATGTAGCGGGTAATGGCAAGACCGACTCAAAGGAAGGCCTCGGCGCTTCTTCGTGACGTCACGTCAGCTAGGCACGGCGAACGCCAGGTCTGTTGCAGGCATACTCATAATGGTGGTGTCTCCCTCTCTGACACAGGAAAATGTGAAACTATTGGCGGTAGTTGACCAACACACATTGTTCGGAGAGATTTCTGCAATCAATTAATTGTGCAGTTCATTACTCTTCTTAACAAATAGTGTACTCCTGAACTTAAATTTCCACCATTTTTAAGGATTGACATACAAAAACAACTTCATGGTCCAGCAGTAACAGAATTCGTGCTTCTTTACCTTATTTGTAAATCTGAGGAAGTTACGTTTGTATTGGGTTGCTTTTACAAGAAACTGTGAACATATTGGTGCTCTTCTTTAGGTATCTTGGTTGACTATGGGGTGAGGAGCACTGAATGTTAATTAAATATCTTGCGATTATACACGTTGGGGGATGTGGTGGGGGACAGAAGAAGAGGCAAAAGAGAGATACTTATTTTATCAAATAAATTTTTTTTTATCTTATAAAGTTTCTCCTTTCAGGTGCAAGAGGGGAATATTTATCTTTTCTAATGTGCATGTTTAAAAAAGTTTAAGCTCAGCAGTATTTTCGATGTATGAAGCTATTTTGTTTCCTGTTTAGAATTCCTTTCGTTGAAAACGACTGTAATCTAATGACTGGCAACAGTTGGACATTTACACATGTAAATTACTTCACATTTCCAGTGACGGTGTCAAAAAAATGGTTCAAATGGCTCTGAGCACTATGGGACTCAACTGCTGTGGTCATAAGTCCCCTAGAACTTAGAACTACTTAAACCTAACTAACCTAAGGACATCACACACAACACCCAGCCATCACGAGGCAGAGAAAATCCCTGACCCCGCCGGGAATCGAACCCGGGAACCCGGGCGTTGGAAGCGAGAACGCTACCGCACGACCACGAGATGCGGGCAGTGACGATGTCAAACGAAAATAAATAAATAAATAAAAGAAACGAGTTCATTGTAAGGGGGTTGGGGCAAGTTTCGATAGCAAAATGGATCAAGTAAATATAGTTACTTGAATGTAAAATTTACGAAGCTTGCAATGAGGCAAAGCATCTTCTCATATTGATCTACGTTTGTTTCGACAGGATTCAGTAATACAGAAATATGATCTTCATTTGTAGCTTTACGTTTGTAAGAAAACCTTTCATCTAAGTAAACCTGCAGAGTACAAAACAATACCAAACATTTTGCCGAAAAACAAGAGATTTATAGTGATAAGCACGCCCAGGCGTTTCTACCTGCAACAGATCTGGCGTTCGTCGTGCCTAGCTGACGTGACGTCACGAATAAGCGCCGAGTCCTTCCTTTGAGTCGGTGTTGGTAATGTTCGTCAGGCATTATGGGCCCTGGATCCCAGATCAGCACTGAGGAATGAATCAGCTTGGGACATCTTGGACGATACTGCAGCCGCAGTGTCCAGGCAGGCGAAGGATGACTTCACAAGACACTCAACTGCTCGTCAGTGTGCTGCCCTTCCGGCTAGACGAGATACGCTAATGACGGACTAAAGACAGTTGCTGCAATATACTACTGGCCATTAAAATTGATACACCAAGAAGAAATGCAGATGATAAACGGGTATTCATTGGAAAAATGTATTATACTAGAACTGACACGTGATTACATTTTCACGCAATTTGGCTGCGTAGATCCTGAGAAATCAGTACCCAGAACAACGACCTCTGGCCGGAAAAACGGCCTTGATACACCTGGGCATTGAGTCAAACAGACCATGGATGGCGTGCACAGGTACGGCTGCCCATGCAGCTTCAACACGATACCACAGTTCACCAAGAGTAGTGACTGGCGTATTGTGACGAACCAGTTGCTCGGCCACCATTGTCCAGACGTTTTCAATTGATGAGAGATATGGAGAATGTGCTGGCCAGGGCAGCAGTCGAATATTTTCTGTATCCAGAAAGGCTCGTACAGGACCTGCAACATGCGGTCGTGCATTATTCTGCTGAAATGTAGGGTTTCGCAGGGATCGGATGAAGGGTAGAGCCACGGGTCGTAACACATCTGAAATGTAACGTCCACTGCTCAAACTACCGTCAATGCGAACAAGAGGTGACCGAGACGTGTAACCAATTGCACCCCATACCATCACGCCGGGTGATACGCCGGTATGGCGATGACGAATACACGCTTCCAATGTGCGTTCACCGCGATGTCGCCAAACACGGATGCGACCGTCATGATGCTGTAAATAGAACCTGGATTCATCCAAAAAAATGACGTTTTGCCATTCGTGCACCCAGGTTCATCGCTGAGTACACCATCGCAGGCGCTCCTGTCTGTGATGCAGCGTAAAGGGTAACCGCAGCCATGGTCTCCGAGCTGATAGTCCATGCTGCTGCAAACGTCCCTATCTGTCGACTCAGGGATCGAGACGCGGCTGCACGATCTATTACAGCCATGCGGATAAGATGCCTGTCATCTCGACTGCTAGTCATACGAGGCCATTGGTTCAAATAATTCAAATGGCTCTGAGCACTTCTGAGGTCGTCAGTCCCCTAGAACTTAGAACTACTTAAACCTAAGTAACCTAAGGACATCACACACATCCATGCCCGAGGCAGGATTCGAACCTGCGACCGTACCGGTCGCGCGATTCCAGGCTGTAGCGCCTAGAACCGCTCGGCAACTCCTGCCGGAGGCCGTTGGGATCCAGCATGGCGTTCTGTATTACCCTCCTGAACCCACCGATTCCATATTCTGCTAACAGTCATTGGAACTCGACCAACGCGAGCAGCAATGTCGCGATACGATAAACCGCAATCGCGATAGGCTACAATCCGACCCTTATCAAAGTTGGAAACGTGATGGTACGCATTTCTCCTCCTTACACGAGGCATCACAACAACTTTTCACCAGGCAATGCCGGTCAACTGCTGTTTGTGTATGAGAAATCGGTTGGAAACTTTCCTCATGTCAGCACGTTGTAGGTTTCGCCACCGGCACCAACCTTGTGTGAATGCTCTGAAAAGCTAATCATATGAATATGACAGCATCTTCTTTCTGTCGGTTAAATTTCGCGTCTGTATCTCTCATCTTCGTGGTGTAGCAATTTTAATGGCCACTAGTGTAGAATGAAACACCTACAGCTGTCCTTATGAAGCCATTTATTGTATGGCTAGCAGTTTCGGTGCCTCAGTGCACCATTTTCAGAGCTTAGCAGATGGTGAGGGGGTTACCACCATCCGTAACACGATGCATCAGTGGCCAACACCTATAACTCGCCACTGGCCACTGATGCATCGTGTTACAGATGGTGTTAACCCGCTCAGCATCTGCTAAGACCTGAAAGTGGTGCACTGAAGCACCGAAACTGGTAGCCATACAAAAAATGACATCATAAGGGTGGCTGTAGGCGTTTCATTGTCTTACATAAGTGAATGGCCGAGGTACCCTAGACCTCCAATTACAAGGCTGGTCATAAAAATACTTGAAGACAGCTGAGATCGGCGACCACGGAACGAGATGGTTTTTCAAGAATCTACATTGCATCAGTGCAAATGATCTCGGATGTGTGAATTCTAAGGTGTTACAGTGAAACGTGGAATCGCTTGTGAAGTAGAAACGCTGCCTATGTGCTGTCCTTAAGTCCAGGGAATCCAGTGGACAAAGACAATGGCTGTTGATTGGGCTAATATGAGGGCAGATCCAGGAGCGGAAACAAATACGAATGGTGTAGATGCACGCTAATACATGAACATAAACAGAAAATAATATGTAGCACTATTATAAAATTAACAGATGAATAACTGGTTAAGGTTTCTTTTTAATCGCAGTTTTGTTGTAGTAGCATTTTCGTAGAATTATCATTTTCTTCTATAAAATATTTATAAGTGCCAGAAATAAATACATATATTTATTACTATCTATAAAAAATATGAACGTATGGCTAGTATTAGCTTTCTAAATAATAGGCTTTAATGAGAAGAAGAAATAAATTAATCAGTTTGCTTTTGAGCAGTCGCCGTGCGGGATTAGCCGAGAGGTCTCAGGCGCTGCAGTCATGGACTGTGCGGCTGATCCTGGCGGAGGTTCGAGTCCTCCCTGGGGCATGGGTGTGTGTGTTTGTCCTTAGGATAATTTAGGTTAAGTAGTGTGTAAGCTTAGGGACTGATAACCTTAGCAGTTAAGTCCCATAAGATTTCACACACATCTGAATTCTTTTTATTTTTTTATATTTTGAGCGATCATTCTCCCCGTGCTCCACATACGAAAGCAACCGGAAGATAGCCTTACGTGTGGCGCAATGGAAAGTACACTTTGCCACGCAGCTGACAGTGGTTTGCACAGTAAATTTGTAGACACTCGTCCCATTTGGAAACATTGAAATCCATTTGAAAACACTGTGAATGAAATTGCATTCTGGGTAGCTTCAGTCGATCTTGAACCAAAAATATCCTTTTTCTCAATTCTTTAAAAAGATCACGGCAGTCCAGCCATTCTCCTCCGCTGAGGCGGATCTTTCTTTCACATATCTTCCAGGTGCATCCACTTGTATGTTTAGGAAACGCGGACCAGCAGTGTATGGATGGGAAAGGGATGTAAACATCACGTGACTTGTATCCTTGACACGTGCCGAGCGACGATGGACAGCCCAGATGAAGACTTAACTCGCCCCACTTGACTTCTGCTCGCCCCCTGCATTCTCACCAGAGTAAGACACTCGCACTGTAAACGGACCGCAATTAAGCATGGGCCCGGCCGGATTCATTACAGGGCGACTAATGTGAAGGCGAATTAATGACTGCTTAACACGACAAGCCGTGTGCGGCAATTTGAAGACTGTTTGCATGAGCTAGAAATCATCACTCCTGTGCAGTCCGAAGGTTCGCGTCCTGCTATGAAGACCGGCGCGGTTCCGTTCGATTTTCGCACCTTCACAGCAAAGGACATCATTTCTTATCTTCCCGTGAGTGGTACTGTTTGTTATATCGAAGGCCATAATTTTAGATATTACACGCTGTTACCAAGGCCACAATTGAATTTAATGGACGGAATGGTCTTTTTTCTAAGACAAACGGCGCAACTGGAGGTTCTGTAGGGTGTTCCGGCGTTGATATAAACTTACAGCAATCATGCAGAACGACAAAAATATCAAATCGAGATGGTGAACCCTGATCCAGAAAGGAACGTGTCGAAAGTTGTAAGCGAGAACGTGAAATTTTCAGACTTACCATTGGTCGGCTGTCGACTTCGTGATGTTCACTTTGTAACACTTTTTTTTTATCCGCGCAATTTGTGCACTTTGCTACGTTCACAAAATTTGTTCACAGAGGTGCCATCAGCTTGTACGGTCCGCAGCCCGTGATCTCGCAGTCGCGTTCTCTCTTCCCAAGCACGGGGTCCCGGGTTCGATTCCCGGCGGGGTCAGGGATTTTCTCATTCAAACTGTTATGCTGCCATTCATAAACAGCATACCTGGTGCCAAGTGGCACTTTTTGTTTAAGTGTAATAAACATGATGGTTTAAAGTAATGAAATATCGGTACGTTAATGAGCCAATATGAGTTATCTATGCAAATACATAAATGAAATGTGGCTGTTGTTTATGTGACCAACAGCTACTTAATCAAGCATGAATTATTTAAGCTACTGTGGAGTAGTTTTGCACGAACGTAGCTGCGGAAGTCTTAGACCTAGTGCCGTTTCAAAATATTCACCATTTCGAATCTGTGGCCATTTGTGTGACGTCACTACAAGAACTTTCTGACTTCTTCAAGCTTTACTACCTGGGCCAAACATCACATCTAATCTAATTTTGCTACAGAATATTCATAAGCATTTTTTTCATATTTTCAGTCGTTTACTGCAAACTCAAAAACTTGATATGCTTACGAAAAAAATAACAATGAACGAAATCAATTTTTGAAACCATTTTTTCCGGATTTTAAAAAATAAAATCTTTAACGTTTGATCTTTTGTCGCATATTGCGAATTACAAATATCATTTACTACAACGAAGGTGATACTTCCACTTTCTCCAAATTTTTAATAGTTTAAGAGTACTTAGAACAAGGAAAAGAAAACATAGGGAATCATGTGTTTCAGGATTTCCATTTGTTGCATTTGTCATCAGGAGCAAACTTAAGTTTTCTCCTGGGTTATAAAAGAAGCAACTGAAGAAGGACAGCAATTACTATTGTAGTTGAACACTGTGATACATTAAATGCCGTACAATTTACATTTCATCTAGTGCCAAGGCCGGGCACAAAGCTACTAGCGTAAGAACGGAAAACGTGAATGTTGAGAATCTCTGATGACGCGGTTTTTTTTTTTTTCAGTAGGTGACAGTGCAGAACGCAAGACAACCGCTACTGCTCTTGCCGCCCGACCTAACTTTCGCAGAGGTTTTTTTTCCCTTGGCTCTTGCTTTGGCACTTTTTTTCCTCTGCCCTTCAAACCGCTACCCTTCGTCAGATTTCGACCAATCTATCTCCAGATGAGCGCGTATTAATGGTTAATCCCAACCAGACGTACGCAAACATCGCAGTACCCACATCCTGCGACACCTCACTTTAGTGAATACTAACCCTTATGCAGAGATGGCAGTAGACCTTTTGTGTTGGCCATCATGCCGGTGTGGGCGTGGAGGGGCTCCACCTCTAAATAAAAAAAAAGTGCAGAACTGTATCGAATGGCTTCCGGAAGTCAAGGAACACGGCATCTACCTCGGCTTTCTGGGTCTCGTAGACAAACAGAGCGAACTGGACTTCACAGTATCGTTGTTTTCGGAATCCATCTTGGTTCCTAAAGAGGAGATTTTTCTGTCTCCAGAAACGTCATTACATGCGATCATAAAACATGTTCCAATATTGCTTCACGTTGAAAGTTATGTATTTAAATTTATGAGGGTTGATCAGAAAGTAATGCACCGCATTTTTTTCTTCAGCAATTCTTTATTGAACATAATGAGAATTACGCACTCGAAAGAATGGTGTTTTATCTACACACCATTTTTTTTTTTTTACGTAATCTCCATCCCGTTTTACGGCCTTCCTAAAGCGCGAAACAAGATACCGCGGGACCCATGTTGCACACATTTTTGAATATCCAAGAGTGCGAATAATTGCCTCTACACTTCCTTTGCTGATTGACAGATGCTGCGGCAACTGCCGAGTCGTAATGCGTCTGTCCTCGCGAGTGACAACATCCGCTCCTTGCAACATGTCAGGTGTGACATCACCTACATATGCCGACGCCATTTTGAAACTGTCCTGCAGCTACGCTATCTGTCGGAAGTGATGGGAACTTGGCGCGCTCACTCAAGAAACTTCAAAGAATATATACGTAACGTTTCACATTCGTACCATTGTTTTCGGCTGAAAAAAGAAAATGCGTTGCACTACTTCCTGGGCAACCCTCGTATTTTAGTGAAAGTGGATCTGTAATGTTGATTGTGTTTTTAATGTTAAATTGCCTTTTGGATGCTAAACTTTGGACTCCCTGTTTTTCGCTCCCCTATATTATGCACATGACATTTAATATATCATCGAGAGGCTATCAGTAAATGTGTGTGTACCTAGGTACTTCCAAAAGTAAGTTACACGTGTCGGCCCACGCTAAAAACATTGCGCGAGAAGAATGGTGCATTGTCAGAAGGGAGTACATGGTCGGGGAAATTTGTGGTAAGGACTATGGGACCAAACTGCTGAGGTCATCGATCCCTAGGCTTACACACTAATTAATCTCACATAACGTAATCTATACACCCATGCCCGAGGAAGGATTCGAACCTCCGACGGGGGAAGCCGCGCGAACCGTGACAAGACGCCGTTTTAATTCCGTTGCGTTTGTCTGGGCGGACGTCACAAGACATCCGTTCAAGTTGCCCGTTGATTCCTTTACTCAGTTTCTTTATTACAGAGAGCGAGCAGCCCTCTGACCGAACACGCTGAGCTGCCGTGCCGGCAACACATAGGTGCAAGCATTTACAAGGTGTAAATTTTTACACCTTCCAAAAATTGTGTATCAGCAACTACCCACGCGATAATTTAGTGTTAGATATCGCCTAACATCTGCATCTACTCAGACAGTGTCCAGGTGGAGTATATCTTGTACAGATTAAGTAGAGTTAATTTACAAAGTGTTAATGTCACAGTCACTAGCAGCGAAGCGTTTCCGATCTAGAGTAAAACTCATATGTGCTAAAAGTAGATTTCGACGTATTATTCTTCAGCGTTCGTGATTCTGTGTTCAGTAGTGTCATCGGCGCTTTGTGGAACGAAGGAATCAGTGGAAACTGGAGTCGTGGAACGAACCTGCACTTCAGAACTAGCCCTGTTTGCGGAAATTTTCAGATTAACTTTATCACACACACGACAGCTACAATCCATTAGCTGCTGAGAGAGCCACTCTTGCACAACGCGTGAAGTCTTCCGTCCATAAACTTGCAAAGAGCTTCCAGGAGTAACTTGTACTCAGCTAAAGAAGCGACCTCTGCTTTGAGGCCGGCCGCGGTGGCCGAGCGGTTCTAGGCGCTTCAGTCCGGAACCGCGCGACTGCTACAGTCGCAGGTTCGAATCCTGCCTCGGGCATGGATGTGTGTGATGTCCTTAGGTTAGTTAGGTTTAAGTAGTTCTAAGTTCTAGGGGACCGATGACCTAAGAGGTTAAGTCCCATAGTGCCATTTGAACCTTTTTGCTACAATATATTCAAACAGCCTGGGAAGAATCGCATTCAGAAAGGACATATAAGATAACAGTTGTAATAGCAAAAGTAGACACAGTTAAGTCTTATTATCGAAGAGCAATAACCTCTATTAAAAATTAATCATCTTTGCTTATTTATGTGTCGTGAACATCGTTTCTTTACTAACGGTGGTGCAGAATTTTGCAATGGAAGTTCTTAAGACAGCAATTGTGAAACGTCGTTTATATAGAAACAGAGTCCACGACACATAAATAAATGTAAACATCTGAAGAAGGGATGAAAGTAAAACGTATGTGCTCCCAAAACGAAAGCTTTTAGGCATAATTTGTCGGAGACGTGTCTCAAGAAATTGTTGCCATTCACATCGGTACGTTATCTCATAAACATTAACATCACGGTCACTATAGTTTTGACTTTATGAGCTAGGAGCGCTGCTGTCGCGTCATGTGACGACCCGGTCCGCGAGCTTTTAAGTGACTCAGGCCCACGGGTCACCAAAGTTTGCGCGTGCCTAGTCTAGATTTGCAACTACATTCGAACTCTGCAAACCACTGTGAAGTGCATGGTAGAGGGTACTTCCCATTTTACCAGTTATTAGGGCTCCCTCCCATTCCTTTCACGTATGGTGCATGGGTAGAATGATTGTTTAAACGCCTCTTGTGCGCACTGTAATTATTCTAATCTTGTCTTCGTGATCGCTTAAGACCCTTGCAAACGATCAGAATTGTTTTTCAACTTCGCTCTTAGCCAGCGACGGATTTTCAATCAAGCCTACACATAAACCAAAAAAGTTTGTCAATTTAACCTCACACGAAACAGCGTCCGCTTCAAAAATGAGGTTAAATTGACAAAGCCTTTCTTGGTTTGTGTATAGGCTTGATAGAAAATCCGTCGCTGGCTAAGAGCGAATTTGAAACACAAGTCTCATCGTTTGCAAGGGTCAAGTTGCATCTAGCAATATCTAGCCAGAAATGATGTTTCCTTTGATCTGTACCGACAGAGCCACTAATAACGCTTTCGAGTTTGCAACATATTGCTAACATCGATACTGTAGTTCAGAAGTAGCTGTTGCGACGTTACGAACATTGTTGCCAAATATGCTTCGAAATAACTACAAAGATGGCTTCACGTTGCCCATCACGTTATCTGATCTTTAATTTTCCATTCTCGTATTCTGATCTAAGCTTCTGCTGTTGCGTTCGGGCTACGTACGTAAAACCACACTGCCAAACGGTCTGGTACACTCGCGACATGCAGACGCAGTCGTATTTAAAACTGCCTATGTCTGATTCGTGCACAGCAGGCTTAGATATGAAAGGAAGCGGTACTGCTGTTTCCTGTGTTTTGTCCCCCCTGCAGCCGCTGGTGCAGATCGAAGAGCGACGCAACGAATATACCGGACGGACCCACAATCCCATATTGTTGTTTTTATTTATTTTTTATGGAAGAATTTCAAGATAAACTGATTGGTGTAACCATTGCTCCGAATTGCTGTTTTCAGCTCTTAAGCCCGCCGAGGTGGCCGAGCGGTTCTAGGCGCTACAGTCTGGAACCACGTGACCGCTACGGTCGCAGGTTCGAATACTGCCTCGGGCATGAATGTGTAATATGTCCTTAGTTTCGTTAGGGTTAAGTAGTTCTAAGTTCTAGGGGACTGATGACCTCAGAAGTTAAGTCCCATAGTGCTCAGAGCCATTTGAAGCATTTTGAGCATCTGCCAGGGTATGAGTGCTCTGTGCCAATGTGTTGAGAATACCACTTACGTACTCGTTCTTCCCACGTTACATCTGCGAATGGAACGGGAATAAGCGAAATGTGGGAATAAGGGAAATGAGCGAAGTATTACAGAGCTATCCACGAACGATGGCGGTTGGCGCACGTCGAGACATGGACGAGGATTGCTTTGTTGACGATTCAAAGCGACAGTTGCGGTACGCGCATGCGCGTGCCTTCCGCTTGGAGAAAGCGTATATCCTGCAAATTAGGCCTCTCGCTTCCATATGCGGATATCACCAACATCAGCGATGACAGCTCGCAACAAATGGAACAAAAATTCACTAAACACCTCGCTGCGACAACTTTTAGTTCTCGCATTAGGTACGGCATTCAGAGCAGAACGCTCGGAACACTATTGGACCCTCATTGGCTGTCGGAGGATGTGTGACGTAGGTGAGAAGAATAAACCTAAACTTGACCGCCATCGTTTGTGACTCCAACTAAGCATTCCATGAATTTGTTTGAAAAACTGCCGAAAAGTGAAGCGAAGTATCCCTGCTTTATAGGTAAAGAACAACTGACACTTGGTAAGGGACCAGATGCTACGGAACAACCGACAATCGCAACGGAACACCCGGCCAATAATAGTGAAGGGAAATCTACAGGGTTGTTGTTGTGGTCTTCAGTCCTGAGATTGGTTTGATGCAGCTCTCCATGCTACTCTATCCTGTGCAAGCTTCATCTCCCAGTACTTACTGCAACCTACATCCTTCTGAATCTGCTTAGTGTATTCATCTCTTGGTCTCCCTCTACGATTTTTACCCTCCACGCTGCCCTGCAATACTAAATTGGTGATCCCTTGATGCCTCAGAATATGCCCTACCAACCGATCCCTTCTTCTAGTCAAGTTGTGCCACAAATTTCTCTTCTCTCCAATTCTGTTCAATGCCTCCTCATTATTTATGTGATCTACCCATCTAATCTTCAGCATTCTTCTGTAAAGCATTTCGAAAGCTTCTATTCCCTTCTTGTCTAAACTATTTATCGTCCACCTTTCACTTCCATACATGCCTACACTTCATACAAATACTTTCAGAAACGACTTCCTGACACTTAAATCTATACCCGATGTTAACAAATTTCTATTCTTCAGAAACGCTTTCCTTGCCATTGCCAGTCTACATTTTATATCCTCTCTACTTCGACCATCAGTTATTTTTCTCCCCAAATAGCAAAACTCCTTTACTACTTTAAGTGTCTCATTTCCTAATCTAATTCCCTCAGCATCACCAGACGTAATTCTTCTACTGTATTTCTTTCCCCCATTCCTGTCAATTGTTCCCTTATGCTCCCCCTGAAACTCTGTACAACCTCTGGTTTAGTCAGTTTATCCATGTCCCACCTCCTTAAATTATTTACAGGGTGGGAAGTATTAAATGCAGCGAAGGCTGTGCCCGGGCGCTCTTTATGCTTCCGACAGTTCATGCAGTACGGTGTTTGACGATGGTTATTGTGGAATCGAATAGTGCGACAATTTCCTGTGGTATGGCAACACATCATTTGAGTGTTTACGATCGTGGACTAGCAGTTGCACGGCTCGAAGCCGGTCAAAGTGTCACTGCTGTGGCCACAGTAATGGGTGTGTCCAAAAGGATCATCTCGCGATTAAAAACGGCCGTTGAAAGTGTGCCATCGGTCGTAGACGGACCATCATACGGGAAGAGGATCGATATGTAGCTCTAGTGGCGCAAAAGAATATACATCTCACTCTAGGCAGATCTTGCAACCGCAATCGGTACACGTGTCTCTGAAAGCACGATTTTGAAGCGATGAAATCAGGGTGGTTTGAATGCTCGGAAGCCTTTTAAATGCATTCCAACCACGCCACCGTCAATAAAGAGTTCGTTGGTGTAGGGATCATGTTGCTTGGGATTAGCACAGTGGTCCAGAACGACGTTCTCCGGCGAATCGCGCTACGCTGTGGCAAGTGATTCTGGCCATCAGTTAGTGTCAAATGAGAGGGAACGTGTTACACACCACAGAATGTTGATGAACGTCATCTATATGGAATTTTTTGGAAATTTGAGGTAAGTTCCTATGGGACCAAACTGCTGAGGTCATAGGTACCTAGGCTTACACACTACTTCATCTAACTTAAACTTAGGCTAAGGACAACACACACGCCCATGCTCGATGGAGGACTCGAACCTCCGACAGGGGTAGCCGCGCGAACCATCGATATGGTCTAGGCATTAAGGTGTGGTCAGGCATTATGCACAGTGGCCGAACACCTCTGCATATCTTTGTGCGAGGAACCGCTACAGCACAGCGCTATTGCAGCGACGTTATTCTGGATCATGTCCGCCTATTTATGGATGACAACGCCTGTCCATACAGGACTGCTAAGGTATCGGACATATTGAAAAGTGAGGATACTGAACGTATGGAATGTCCTGCATACTCCCCGGACCTAAACCCTGTAGCTCATGCGTGAGACGTTCTTGACGGTCGTGTTTCTTGACGGACACTCCCTCCCCGATCGTTCAAGAACTGAAAACCACCTTGGGAGATGAGTGGGGCAATATCCCCCAAGGACTCCTCGACTGATTGGTAGCCAACATTAGTAATAGATGCAAAATGTGCATTAGTGCCCTGGGAGGGCATGTTCCTTACTGAGAATCTGATATCGGCCTTTATGTTGGGAGTCTGACATGTGTCGAACATGGACCTTATTTGTGTCAGCTATCCTGCTTTCCAGTGTCGTGAAATCTGTACCATTTTTCGTTACAAACATACACTATGTGATCAAAACTATCCGGACACCCGACTGAAAACACAAGTTCGTGGCGCCCTCCATCGGCAATGCTGGAATTCAACGTGGTGTTGGCCCACCCTTAGACTTGATGACATCTTCCATTCTCGCAGACATGGGTTCAATCAGGTGCTGGAAGGTTTCTTGGGGAATGGCAGTCCATTCTTCACGGAGT
Source organism: Schistocerca nitens (assembly GCF_023898315.1). Classification (NCBI taxonomy): domain Eukaryota; kingdom Metazoa; phylum Arthropoda; class Insecta; order Orthoptera; family Acrididae; genus Schistocerca; species Schistocerca nitens. The sequence goes on from NC_064617.1 coordinate 96,833,139, forward strand.
GCTGCACTGAGGAGAGGTATCGATGTCGGTCGCTGAAGCCTGGCACGAAGTCGGCGTTCCAAAACATCCCCAAGGTGTTCTATAGGATACACATCAGGATTCTGTGCAGGCCAGCCCATTACAGGGATGTTATTCTCGTGTAACCACTCCACCACAGGCCGTGCATTATGAACAGGTGCTCGATCGTGTTGAAAGATGCAATCGCCATCCCTGAATTGCTCTTCAACAGTGGAAAGCAAGAAGGCGCTTAAAACATCAACGTAGGCCTGTGCTGTGATAGTGCCATGCAAAACAACAAGGGATGCAAGCCCCTTCCATGGAAAACACGACCATACCATAACACCACCGCCTCCGAATTTTACTGTTGGCGCCGGCCGAGGTGGCCGAGCGGTTCTAGGCGCTACAGTCTGGAACCGCGCGACCGCTATGGTCGCAGGTTCGAATCCTGCCTCGGGCATGGATGTGCGTGATGTCCTTAGGTTAGTTAGGTTTAAGTAGTTCTAAGTTCTAGGGGACTGATGACCTCAGAAGTTAAGTCCCATAGTGCTCAGAGCCATTTGAACCACTTTTTTACTGTTGGCACTACACACGCTGGCAGATGACGTTCACGGGGCATTCGCCATACCCACACCCTGCCATAAATCGCCCAGTGTTTACGCTCCATACTCCAGGTGAGGCGTCGTTTGTCATTTATCGGCGTGATGTGGGGCTTATGAGCAGCCGCTAGACCATGAAATCCTAGTTTTCTCAACTTTCGCCAAACTATCATAGTACTTGCAGTGGATCCTGATGCAGTTTGGAATTCCTGTATGATGGTCTCGATACGACCTTCAACTGTCGACGGTCTCTGTCAGTCAACAGACGAGGTCGGCCTGTACGCTTTTGTGCTGTATGTGCCCCTTTACGTTTCCACTTCACTATCACATGGGAAACAGTGGATCTAGGGAAATATCGCTTACAGACGTATGACACAAGTGACACCCAATCACCTGACCACGTTCGAAGTCCGTGAGTTCTGCTGAGCGCCCCATTCTGCTCTCTCACGGTGTCTGATGGCAGCTGAGCTCACTGATATGGAGTACTTGCAGTGGGTGGCATCACCGTGCACCTAATATGAAAAAAGTATGTTTTTGGGGGTGTCCGGATACTTTTGATCACATAGTGTACCACTCCACTTCTATTGCGCACATATCGTGTTTCATGTCGTCCTTCATTGTGTGAGAAGACTGTCTCTGTTTCTTAGCAATGTAGTTTTGTAAAATGACTTTCGAAAATGAGGTTAGTTTATTCTAAATCCACGTGAAATCATGCAAGACATCAAAGGTTTATTTTTGGAATTTTATAACGTTTTAAATGTTGGAGCAAAGTAACCCCTGGAGTGTGTTACTTTGCTCCGTTTAATATAAACGTTTTTTAAGGTGGGATAATAGCTTCGACCACTGTTACCTTCTTTAAAATTTGTTATGTATTCTTACAGGTCCATACCAAACACATTTATGTAATTTTTTTGTATTAAAGGGACAAAACTAATAAAAATTCAGTGTAGCAAATTTTTTTATTTGAAAAACTAACAAAGGAACAAAAAATAACACTTTTTAGTTTTGTCTTGCTATCGAAGAAAAGGCCTACGTTTCATTACATATGTCTGTGTATCAAAATGTCAGTGACTACACCGGCCGGCCGGAGTGGCCGAGCGGTTCTAGGCGCTTCAGTTTGGAACCGCGCGACTGCTACGGGCGCAGGTACGAGTTCTGCCTCGGGCATGGATATGTGTGATGTCCTTACGTTAGTTAGGTTTAAGTAGTTCTAAGGGACTGATGACCTCAGCTGCTAAGTCCCATAGTGCTCAGAGCCATTTGAACCAACCAGTGACTGCACCAGGGAAATATTTTGCACAAATTCATCGCCATCGACCAGCTATGTCACTAAGAAAATGCTTCTTTCGCTTAATCGTTCTGAGGAGTTTAGATATATTTATTTACATGCTGTTTTCAGTTATCAATGATGTGTTATTTACGGTTGCACTATGTTCGTTAATACTTTCAATTACACCAGAGTAATGTTTATTTTCATACTGTAAAACCACAAACATACCAATCTGCTTGCTGACTGCTTTCAGTTTTTCCTTTAGTTTTGACAGGGCCGATTCATTCTCTGTAGATGTTGCTGACACTCCCAGCTGGTTTGTTCTGTAATCTTCGTCTGAACTTTTGTCAAGAATTTGTTCTTCCAGTAGGTCCTCATCACTGGAATAAACAAGCACTGTCTAGATTTTTCTTCTTACGTTGTTTACTAGTATCTGGCATTGATTTAGAAGTGTTTGCAAATGTTCAAATGGGTGTGAAGCCCTAAGCGACCAAACTGCTGACTACTGAGGTCATCGGTCCCTAGACTTACACACTATTTAAACAAACTTAAGCTAACTTATGCTGAGAACACACACACACACACACACACACACACACACACACACACACACACACACACACACACACACACGCCCGACGGAGGACTCGACTGATGTTGTTGTTTGTTGTTGTGGTCTTCAGTCCTGAGACTGGTTTGATGCAGCTCTCCATGCTACTCTATCCTCTGCAAGCTTCTTCATCTCCCAGTACCTACTGCAACCTACATCCTTCTGAATATGCTTAGTGTATTCATCTCTTGGTCTCCCCCTACGATTTTTACCCTCCACGCTGCCCTCCAATACTAAATTGGTGATCCGTTGATGCCTCAGAACATGTCCTACCAACCGATCCCTTCCTCTAGTCAAGTTGTGCCACAAACTTCTCTTCTCCCCAATCCTATTCAATACCTCCTCATTACTTATATGATCTACCCATCTAATCTTCAGCATTCTTCTGTAGCACCACATTTCGAAAGATTCTATTCTATTCTTGTCCAAACTATTTACCGTCCATGTTTCACTTCCATACATGGCAACACTCCATACAAATACTTTCAGAAATGACTTCCTGACACTTAAATCTATACTCGATGTTAACAAATTTCTCTTCTTCAGAAACGAATTCCTTGCCATTGCCAGTCTACATTTTATATCCTCTCTACTTCGACCATCATCAGTTATTTTGCTCCCCAAATAGCAAAACTCCTCTACTACTTTAAGCATCTCATTTCCTAATCTAATTCCCTCAGCATCTCCCGACTTAATTAAACTACATTCCATTATCCTCGTTTTGTTTTTGTTGATGTTCATCTTATATCCTCCCTTCAAGACACCATCCATTCCGTTCAACTACTCTTCCAAGTCCTTTGCTGTCTCTGACAAAATTACAATGTCATCGGCGAACCTCAATCTTTTTATTTCTTCTCCATGGATTTTAATACCTACTCCGAATTTTTCTTTTCTTTCCTTTACTGCTTGCTCAATATACAGATTGAATAACATCGGGGAGAGGCTACAACCCTGTCTTACTACCCTCCCAACCACTGCTTCCCTTTCATGTCCCTCGACTCTTATAACTGCCATCTGGTTTCTGTACAAATTGTAAATAGCCTTTCGCTCCCTGTGTTTTACCCCTGCCACCTTTAGAATTTGAAAGAGAGTATTCCAGTCAACATTGTCAAAAGCTTTCTCTAAGTCTAGAAATGCTAGAAACGTATGTTTGCCTTTCCTTAATCTTTCTTCTAAGATAAGTCGTAAGGTCAGTATTGCCTCACGTGTTCCAGTATTTCTACGGAATCCAAACTGATCTTCCCCGAGGTCGGCTTCTACTAGTTTTTCCATTCGTCTGTAAAGAATTCGTGTTAGTATTTTGCAGCTGTGGCTTATTAAACTGATTGTTCGGTAATTTTCACATCTGTCAACACCTGCTTTCTTTGGGATTGGAATTATTATATTCTTCTTGAAGTCTGAGGGTATTTCGCCTGTTTCATACATCTTGCTCACCAGATGGTAGAGTTTTGTCATGACTGGCTCTCCCAAGGCCGTCCGTAGTTCCAATGGAATGTTGTCTACTCCGGGGGCCTTGTTTCGACTCAGGTCTTTCAGTGCTCTGTCAAACCCTTCACGCAGTATCGTATCTCCCATTTCATCTTCACCTACATCCTCTTCCATTTCCATAATATTGTCCTCAAGTGCATCGCCCTTGTATAGACCCTCTATATACTCCTTCCACCTTTCTGCTTTCCCTTCTTTGCTTAGAACTGGGTTTCCATCTGAGCTCTTGATGTTCATACAAGTGGTTCTCTTATCTCCAAATGTCTCTTTAACTTTCCTGTAGGCAGTATCTATCTTACCCCTAGTGAGATAAGCCTCTACATCCTTACATTTGTCCTCTAGCCATCCCTGCTTAGCCATTTTGCACTTCCTGTCGATCTCATTCTTGAGACGTTTGTATTCCTTTTTGCCTGCTTCATTTACTGCATTTTTATATTTTCTCCTTTTATCGATTAAATTCAATATTTCTTCTGTTACCCAAGGATTTCTACTAGCCCTCGTCTTTTTACCTACTTGATCCTCTGCTGCCTTCACTACTTCATCCCTCAAAGCTACCCATTCTTCTTCTACTGTATTTCTTTCCCCCATTCCTGTCAATTGTTCCCTTATGCTCTCCCTGAAACTCTGTACAACCTCTGGTTCTTTCAGTTTATCCAGGTCCCATCTCCTTAAATTCCCACCTTTTTGCAGTTTCTTCAGTTTTAATCTACAGGTCATAACCAATAGATTGTGGTCAGAGTCCACATCTGCCCCTGGAAATGTCCTACAATTTAAAACCTGGTTCCTAAATCTCTGTCTTACCATTATATAATCTATCTGATACCTTTTAGTATCTCCAGGGTTCTTCCATGTATTCAACCTTCTATCATGATTCTTAAACCAAGTGTTAGCTATGATTAAGTTGTGCTCTGTGCAAAATTCTATCAGGCGGCTTCCTCTTTCATTTCTTAGCCCCAATCCATATTCACCTACTACGTTTCCTTCTCTCCCTTTTCCTACACTCGAATTCCAGTCACCCATGACTATTAAATTTTCGTCTCCCTTCACTATCTGAATAATTTCTTTTATTTCATCATACATTTCTTCAATTTCTTCGTCATCTGCGGAGTTAGTTGGCATATAAACTTGTACTACTGTAGTAGGTGTGGGCTTCGTATCTATCTTGACCACAATAATGCGTTCACTATGCTGTTTGTAGTAGCTTACCCGCATTCCTATTTTCCTATTCATTATTAAACGTACTCCTGCATTACCCCTATTTGACTTTGTGTTTATAAACCTGTAGTCACCTGACCAGAAGTCTTGTTCCTCCTGCCACCGAACTTCACTAATTCCCACTATATCTAACTTTAACCTATCCATTTCCCTTTTTAAATTTTCTAACCTACCTGCCCGATTAATGGATCTGACATTCCACGCTCCAATCCGTAGAACGCCAGTTTTCTTTCTCCTGATAACGACATCCTCGTGAGTAGTCCCCGCCCGGAGATCCGAATGGGGGACTATTTTACCTCCGGAGGACGCCATCATCATTTAATCATACAGTAAAGCTGCATGCCCTCGGGAAAAATTACGGCCTTAGTTTCCCCTTGCTTTCAGCCGTTCGCAGTACCAGCACAGCAAGGCCGTTTTGGTTATTGTTACAAGGCCAGATCAGTCAATCATCCAGACTGTTGCCTTGCAACTACTGAAAAGGCTGCTGCCCCTCTTCAGGAACCACACGTTTGTCTGGCCTCTCAACAGATACCCCTCCGTTGTGGTTGTACCTACGGTACGGCTATCTGTATCGCTGAGGCACGCAAGCCTCCCCACAAACGGCAAGGTCCATGGTTCATGGGGGGGGGGGGGGGGGGGGGGGGCAATCCCTGATATGGCGCCTCAATCCGCGCGGCCACTCCGGGCGGCTAGAAGCGTTTTGTGACATTTCAAGCAAGTGTTCCATTTTTTATGGATTCCGGGTTTTCTTTCAGATTTTTGATGCTGCACCAGTAATCTGCATATCGACGCTGTCCTAACTCCGTTTACCCTCGTGCTGTACTAAAATATTCATCCCAAGCTGAGTCAGTTCTAAAGTAAAGTAATGAAAATACTGTGGAGCTACTTTAATCCACTTTGTCAGTGGCGCAAAGTTTCTCCTGTTTTCCCAGAAAGTCACTTTTACAAGTGATTTCGATCGTTTAGTGAGAAATAAAGACAATAATTAATTTCTAGATATAAATGAATATTATGTGCTTCTTTTCAAGTAGTTTTCTGTTAGCAAAATACCACTTTTTTGATAAAAATTATGTCAAAAATACGGTAGTTCACATTTGGAACAGAAGATATCCAAATGGCTTTGCTGGATGTTGTGGCCGAGCGGTTCTAGGCACTTCAGTCTGGAACCGCGCGACCGCTACGGTCGCAGGTTCGAATCCTGCCTCGGGCATGGATGTGTGTGATGTCCTTAGGTTAGTTGGGTTTAAGTAGTTCTAAGTTCTAGGAGACTGATGACCTCAGATGTTAAGTCCCACAGTACTCAGAGCCATTTGAACCAGATGGCTAATGGCATAATAGTTCAAACATCACCCCGTTTCTATGAGGTTTCCAAAACCGGATTTCGTAAACCGATTTCCTAATACCGCTTCTGGATGGTCGTGTAAACACTTGATAAACAATTCTGGAAATGTGCTTCTAGTTGCTGGTATTGGAATTCCGCATTCGATTTTCGCTCCCACATAAACGCCGCCGGTTTTGAAACGTGCTTGGCCTGTCAGGTTTCGTCTTGTTTTTAAATTTTTTTGCCTAATATGAACAGAGTCGCTTTTTGTACTGCGAAGGATAAGTAGAAATATTAGACTGAAGCTGTGCACACCTCGTCTAAATGAACAGAAATCGTTATTGTGCCGACTAGTTAAGAAACTGTAACAGCTGTTTTTCAGGCGCCATATTTAACTGTGGTAGTAAATCCGCTTCAGACCTTAACATGTAAACACAACAGCGAAAAACGGTGTTCGAAATTCAGTTTTCGTCTTTCGGAAGAGGTGTCATATGTAAACTTAGTGTATATAAGCTAATAGAAACTGTGAACTGTTAGACGGAATCGATCAATCGAAACTGTTAGCAAATCTTTATTAGAATCTTCTCTGTATATAAAAGACAATATACTGACTGACTCACTCATCGCCCAGTCGAAACCGCTAAGAACAGGATCTTGGAAACTGGAGAAGGTGTGGATCTTATTCTGTAGGCGTTGTATCAGAAGGGAATTTTCGAAATAGAGGATGCAGTATTTTTTGAAAAATGTCGCAGTTAAGGCAATTTTGAAACTAGATCCACGAAAATTGGTATTTGGTTTCTCCGTCAGAAATAAAGAAATACGTGTCCCAGCGTTTTCGGAAATTTAACCCTATGGGGATGAAATAGTGGGTGAAAGTGTAGTGGACTGTTAAGGCAGCCAGTCCACAGTGAAGTAGCCGAAAGGGCACGCGTCAACTCACGCCGTCTGGCGTTAAGTCTGGAACAGGATTCGTAATGAATGTGATAAAGAAAAGAACGTAGCTACTAGAACACTTAACTTTTATATTGTCCTTTGGTATACAGCATTCTGGATGATACAAGTGAGACTCTATCTTGAGGTACATGCAACGTTACAAATGGTTAATGGCGCCTTGCTAGGTCGTAGCCATTAACTTAGCTGAAGGCTATTCTAACTGTCTCTCGGCAAATGAGAGAAAGGCTTCGTCAGTGTAGTCGCTAGCAACGTCGTCGTACAACTGAGGCGAGTGCTAGTACGTCTCTCGAGACCTGCCTTGTGGTGGCGCAAGGTCTGCGATCCTGACAGTGGCGACACGCGGGTCCGACATGTACTAATGGACCGCGGCCGATTTAAGCTACCACCTAGCAAGTGTGGTGTCTGGCGGTGACACCACAGCAAGCTTTTTTGAAAATATATCATTATTAAATAACTTCTAAAGTATTTTTAAAGCTACAAGTATGAACATTGTTACTTGACTTCTCGTTTACAAATAAAATAATACGTGTTTCAGTGGTTTTTGAAACCCCCTAAGGGGGTGAAATGGGGGTGAGACTTTTTATGAAAATATTTTATTATGAAAGCATTTTAAATCTAAATCTATGAAAATTTAACTTTGACTTCTCAGTCAAAAATTAAAAAAATACGTGTCCACTGGTTTTGAAAATTCAACCGCTACGGGAGTGGAAGACATCAAAGATCTATTTTTGAAATTTTATAATGTTTTAAAAACTGGAGCAAAGCAGCATCTGGAATGGGTTACTTATTACGGAAAGACTTCATCGTGCAAGCAATTTTGAAGCTAAATCTATGAATATTTGCATTTGAATTATCCGTTAGAAATAAAAAAAAAACACGTCACTGTTTTAGGAAATTCACCTCCTAAGAGGATGAAATAGGGGGCGAAACGTTTTATGAAAATATTTCATTGCGAAAGCATTTTTAAAGCCAAATCTTTGAAAAATGCTGTTTGGCTTCTCGGTTAGAGATGAAAAAATACTTGTTTCGTTGTTTTTGGAAATACATCCCCTAAGGGAGTGAAATAGGTTCAGACTGTCCAAACTGCTAAGAACAGAAATTTGAAGTTTGGAGAGGGTGTGGTTCTTATATTGTAGACCTCGTTTAAGAAGGAACTGTCTGAAATTCCACTCCTAATGAGGTGAAAGCTTTGTTGAAAGTATGTTGCTATTGAGACAATTTTGTAACGAGAACTACGAAAACTGGTGTTTTGTTTCTCAGTCAGAAAAGAAAAAGTACGTGTTTCAGCATTTTTGGAAATTCATCGACTAAGGGGGTGAAATAGTAGTTGAAAGTTTTTTTGAAAAGAAATATTAAAGAACCACTAAAGGATTTTTTAAGGCTATGTCTATGACAATTGGTATTTCACTTCTCAGTTAGATATAAATATTTGTTAGGGGATGAAAATTGCTATGGAAATATCTCCACAAGAACGCAAAAGGCATGATTAACAAAATCTTTGGACTCCAGCTACCAGAAACGCTTTTTGGTCAGAAGTACGTTCGTGCTTATATTGTCTCAACTTGCTTGAAAAGCTTAGCACGTGCTGCAGTTGGTGAAAAATATCAGAATTCGATTAAATAAAACCAAAAAAATCTCAACAAACCATACAGTGTAGGCGAGCGAAGCAGCGTGCGCTAAGCTAGTAGGTTTCTATGCGGTATTGATTATTGTTTCAAAGGTGGAGCAAATTTACTCCTGCAGGGGTCAAATATCCGCTATTTACGGTAATCTATTATTAACAGAAGTTTTATCACTTTTATTACGACACTTTTCCTGTAGTTAAATTATACACCATAATATTTACACAAGACGCTAGGAGTCGACGTTCCATTTTCATCGACGTGCTCTGTCATCATATTGAACAGCGGCTCGGAAGACTGATTCCTATTGGCCGAGAGGCACCGACGCAGCGCTGTAACGACCAATGGCGGCGAAGCTGGAAATCGACCGCTGCTCCGCCAAGAGCGGTTTATACACGCGCACCAGCTGTAGCGTGCTCAGTCGTAGACTTTCTCTCAGAGGAGGAGTTGTTGTGGTCTTTCCGTCGTTTGGTGGAGAGACTTGGAAATTTTTTATCATGGTTTGCTGAGATTAAAGAAACACCTCTTGTCTGCTGCTGTTTTGTAGTCACGAACATCTGGAAGAGAGTTTCAGCAGTCAGGTTTGAGGTGGATTTCGGCTGCGGCATATAAGGTAAAAACAGCAACCATGCCGAGCACAGCGTTTTACAGCAGCAACATGTCGCTGGATCGCGCGAAGGATCTGGTGAAAGGGTCATTGAAAGCATTGAACATCGGAGGGTCTGTGGACCATAAGGATGTCGAATCCAGACAACCCATTCTGGTTGCAGAAGATAATAGCTCGAAAGGGGTAAGCTTGAGCAAATAAATCTGCTGCAGTTTTCCTCGGCATTCGTTTGTAAAATTTGATTTACATTGTCATTTATATAAGTCATGCTACATTTTGTATCATAAATTCGTATTACCTGCAGCTGTACTGAATTCTGAAAGTTTACATTCTTGTAAGTCCCTTGAACCTTTGTTATATACCGTACCTAACGAAAATACGGTAATGCCAGAACATATTCGTTGAAAAACGTCTTGTAATTGAGGCAGAAGAGCCGTTTCTGGTACAGTGCTAGCGAAATAATTTGTTCCTCTTGTAAACTAACTAGTATGTGAACGGTAGTGTTAACAAATAATCATGAAAGCGCGATATACTTTTTGTCTTACTGTCACGTACTGTGTTCACAGCAGCAGCAGGGATGGACACCATTGCTCGTCTTTGTTGGAATTATTACTGCTGTGGGTTCCTGCATTCCTGTTGGGTACAACATAGGCGTTATGAATACTCCAGCTCACGTAAGTCAAAGGGTTTGCAATGAGAAAGAGAAAATGTAATTTAAAGATTTTATGTTACAATGTTTTCTTTATCTTTTTCAGATTATCAAACAGTTCTGCAACGAGTCAGTAATAGAGACTTACGGAATCCAGATGTCTAAATCTGAACTGAACACACTCTGGTCTGTTATTGTTTCGGTCTTCCTGGTGGGTGGCATGACCGGGTCTTTGACGGGCGGTTGGGTGGCTGATCGATGGGGCAGGTAAAGTGTTTTCCCCCCAGTGTTGGCTTTCTTGTTACCCCGATAAGTTTTCTGTTCTGTTGCATTTGTATGCTATCTATCCTTGTAACCCCATAATTTGTCATTCTCCTTTTGTAATTCTTTCTGCTACTGTACATCACGTTTTAGGCCATTATCAGCATAGGCCCTAGTGCTAAAAGCTTAAGTGTCCCCAACATACAACCCTAATTTTTAAAATATAACCTACGAGTTCTTGCTAATGAATTGGGGTTGGATCATTTGGAAGAAGACACTTTCTATTTTATGGATTAGTGAAGTTAATGGAGTGTGGCACTTATTCTGTCGTGTATTTTTCTAGGAAAGCTGCAGTGGTGATCAATAATGGCCAAGGACTTGTTGCAGCAGTTTTGTTCGTCTGTTCTCGTTATGCTAAATCTGTTGAAATGCTCATAGCTGCTAGACTGATTGTAGGGCTTTCCTCTGGTGAGTTAAATGTTTAAATTGATAGAGATAATTTAGTGGTAACATCTTTTTCTTGTGTAGTATACATTGTTGTTTTTTTTTCCCTTTCAGGTCTTACAACGACCACAGTGCCTATGTATCTCACAGAAATAGCACCTGTAGCTATCCGTGGAGCCATGGGAGTGCTTTGTCCTATAGGACTTAATGTTGGGGTCCTCCTGGGCCAGATAATGGGATTGAAAGATGTGCTTGGTGAGTTATTTTCCTTTGATATTGCATGAAAAACTTGCGATTTCTGCCTGACTTCTAATGGTTCATCGTTTGTATTGCTATTCTCTTTTATGTGCACACTATATTCTGAAGAAAAAAAAAAATGATTTCGATAATGCAGTTCATGAAATTACCAGACATAGTTTCTACCAATTGTTACACTGAGATCAATTTTTAAATTAAATTTATAACTGTATCAAAGTGAACTGGGGATAATGCAGCTTCACAAAGGAATTTTGCTGTGAAAATTCCCATGATTATTCTGTTAACTCTGGATATGTCCATTTTTGTTGAGTGTGGGCTGCATGCTGTGATCCCATTGTTACATATGTTATGGTGCTTTCAGTTTGTTAGAAGGAATTAATTGATAATTGCATGTAATGAGGTGCGGGTGTGACGTTTTCGAATATGTAGAAAGCAGTGCTATGATCTATCAGTGGATTACTTTTAAGAAATCAGTCTCAAATAGAAATGTGTAACTTTCATGCACACAGACAAAACACAAACAGAAGCAGGATTGTAGCTAAACTGCTGTCTTAATTTTGGGACCTAGAGAAGGGGAGAAAAAAAAAGACGCTATGTTTATTGTAATGAAAATTAACACACAGTCAATTACCTTCATCAATTTTCCAACCTTCTTTCTCAATATTGTGATAAATTTTCTCATTATGCCTTTGGAAATAGTTTGTATGGCGATATTTATGTTTAGGTAATGTAGTGCAAAATCCCAAAGTTCAAAATTTACTTACGTGGCATGCAGATATTGTAGACATCAACATAGCTTCTTAAACTTCCGTGTGTGCACTTGCAATTAATCAAAATGTGCAGTTAGTTTCAGCTTTCAGGAAAGGGTTATTGAAACTCCTTCCATATACATCTATTCTATCATGGTGTAGCAAGATTGCGTATTAACAAGAAACTAATGGACACAGAGTTGGGTATGACAATAGTATTCCTTTATTTAGTATCCCTTAGAAGTTACATTCAGTTGGAAATGTCACTGCACATTACAGGAAGGACATTTCTTTATCAAAATTTTTAATTTTTCATTAAAAGTACATACAATATAAAAGTCGTAATATATCAATGGAAGTAGCCTGTTTTTAAAGGCAGTGATTTATGGCACATGTTTGTACTAATGTGAAAATGTTCCTGTTGTGCTACATTTATTTTTTTCCATTCTGATTAACTGTTTGCCATTTGTGCTGAAGTAAATGTATTGTTTTGCCTCTCCTTGACCTTTGTAGAAAGGAGTCTTGTAGTATGGAATATTGAACACATTTACAAGCTAAATTTTAAAACAGAGTATTGATGAAATTATTTTTAATAATTCGGTTTTCAGTATGATGATTTTGAAAAATTTCAAAGGCTCCTTTCTCTTCTGCCACCAACAATATTTAATTCCTTGTGTTCTTTCATTAATACTGAGTTTGGTGGTTTGAAGTTTTACAGTCAGGGAGCCACTTTAGAGGTATGTATGGCCTCTTTTTTTTTTTTTCCTATTTGAGACGAAGTCTGCTGTCATTCATCGTATCGGTGCTCTCAGAGCAGTTTTACGGTATTTGTACTAAAGCCTGAAGGTTGTTCAAATAATACATATTGTATTTTGAAACTTAAGAATGTGGCTTACATGCCCTGAACTATTAAGTGGTGGTAGGCTACCTATAAAACGTATAGCATACTGTAAAGGGGAGGGGGGTGGGGGGTGCTTTGCAAGGAGTTGTGGGACATACATTAACTTCCTCCTCATTCTCATTGCAAATCCTTCTGGTTTCATTTAATTTTTTAGTTTTTACAGATAGGGCTAACACCCTGTGATGATACTTTTTTCTATAGTAATTTATTTGAACAACTTTTGCATTTTCTTAGTTCATAATGCAGTTGCAAAAGGGGTTCTGTTATTGATATTGTAAATTGCAGTAGTTCAGTACCCCCTCCACAGATCTCCAACAAAATACTACAGTATAGCTATTTCCTAAAATAACTCCTTTTGCACTTGTGTTAAAACAGCCACAACAGCAGCATAAGCCTTTGTAGAATGAAATATTTTCTTTTTACATGCTCTATGCTGAAGGGTGCAGCGACTAAGGTTGGTAAGTTGTTGGCTTTGCTGAGCCATGATGCCTGATCCACCAGGATGACCTTAACAGCAGCGGTCTGGGTCCTGAGGGCAGCGCGTGTTAAGGTGAGGAGGGAGAGGATACAATAAATTGACCCTGCAGGTGTGGGCTGTTGTGGTCATCTTATTGTAACTTGCCCCTAAAAGATGGGTTGTAAGTAACATTTTCTTTGTTATGCTTTTTTATTTGTTACAGCTGTCATCTAATGCTTCGTGGATCATTCGTGTTATCTGTAAAATAAGAGTATGGGAATTGCATGAAAAATATTTCAGCCAAGATTTGAGTTTTTTGTAACTGAAGTCTCATTAACATCAAAAATTTAGTTGACTGATGATACAATCCTTGGATGAGGAATTTTGGGTAGCACTCAAAAAGAAGGCAAGGTTGGTGGTACAGGGCCCAGTGCTGGGTTGTGAGCATTACACCCTAGTCTTCTTAGTGACTGAAGGCTTCATGATTCCTCCAATCCAACAATTCTGAATTTGTTTTATTTGATGGGCACATGGCCCACAAAACAACTCTTGACTGTAGTGTTGTACAAAGTCATTTGGAGATTATGCTCAGGTTAATTGTTTGGAAGAGAAATTAATAGTACATACTGAAACATATATAAGTAGGTGTAAATTTAATTTGAGCAATTTGTGAATGTGTCAAAAATAACTAAGATCTGTTGTTCATCAGTGCTTGACTGGCCAAAGATAACAGTTTCATATGCTGATACGCAGATAAGAAATAGTGTGGTGTGTGTGTGTGGTGTGTGTGTTTCCTAGAGTTGTAGTTAGGCATTAAATGATTATATTTTAAATACAATAATGTTTGTAGTAATTATAAGGCCAGGATTAATTTTCCTGTAAGGCTAACTCTGAGAAAAAGAAGAAATAAAGCTATCTGAATACAGATTCTCTTAGCCTTCAGTTCAGGGGACAATCAGAAGTATTGGCCACTCAAAAAGAAACATTTGCTGATGTCATTTACAATTTGTTTTGTTGTTGTCGTTCTTACTGTAAAGACAGTCAGAAAAGGCATGGTAAAAAGGGAAGAAGTTGGTGTTACATTCATATAATGGTTCATTTAGACATTGTAATTTGACACAGCAGGCATGGAGTGCTCGTTTTGTATTTAGAATTTATATTTATTAAGCTGTTGACAGTGGAATAAGTTTTTCATCACTATAAGGTGACTGAAAATTTGTGTATGTACACTATAATACTTGCAGAGTTGAGCACCATTGCAAATCTAATTGAACTGGTATTACTGATTATTGAGAGCACTAAAGTTTATTAGCAGCAGTTTCCACATAGGTCTTGTGTAGAGTGGGTGGTTGTGCTATTTTTTGAGGCATTCTCATTGTATTGAAAATTGTAGTTAGAGAATTGCAAAAGCTAGAATTTGGCTAGCATTAATATGGCGTTAACAGTAGTGGTGACAACTGTAATCAGACTGGCAACTGAATTGAATAAAGACAAACGATGAGCTATCTGATCAACACTGCACAGTGTTGTCGTGTTTGATATTCAGTGACTGAATAACTGCTAACTGTTTTCCAAATCTACTGAACTGTGTTGACGTCTTTTACGAAATGCACTGTCAGTCATATCTTATTTGTTTTCACTTTTACTAATATTGTTTTTAATTCAGGTAATAAGATTAGACATTACCTTTCGTAAGCATTGTTGTGTGTAAAATGGCAGGAATTCTTATAATTGCTTGCAGTATATTTTGTTCGTAAGTTCAAAATTGTGGGATTTACACTGCATACATTCCATAGAACATAAAGAAACCTTGAATAATGTGAAACAGCTTTCCAAAGTGCCCCAGGAATGTGCACTCTGAAAATATATTTGAAATAGAAATAATTGTTTTTTGTATACTGAAATAAGGCAAGGTACATAGTAGAGTGATTTAATGCTTTCCAAGCAGCTGTTCATAAAGGTAGAGATTTGCATAAATAAAGGTTAGTTGCTTATGTTGAACATTCTGTACCACAGAGCAGTTAGAGGAAGTCAAAGTATGTGTATTGATATGCAAGTGAAATAGGACACCTTATATTCGCCATAATGCAAGAAAATGATTTTAGTTGATAATGGATATACAGATTAACAAAATTGGTTCAGTAAAAATAAAGCACTCCATGCATTAGTTCTGCTGAGGCAACCTTTGTACTAGACTATTTTGATTATAGAATATTGGAGAAAGTTGGGCGTACATTGATATTTATTTTGAAAATTAAGTATGCTAATGTAATAGTCTGCGAAATTATATATCTGTTCACTGCATAGGTGCTGAAGCAGTGTGTTGCAATACAATTTAGGTGGTCTTTCTTTATCTCAAGTTAGAAAACTGACTGCTACAACAGTTATGTTGAACATTTACATTATGGTATCCCCAGACTGAAATAATTGTTGGACCATTGATGCACATTTCGGAATTGAAGAAGGCATTAGCCAATTCAAAAATTTGACAGTTAAGAAAGACAAAGAAAATGTACGCTGAACTTTGTGTATATTTACAAAATACCAACCTAGCATGTATGTTTTACAAAGTACCAATCAAGTATAAGTATCAAATTGTTTTTTCTAATAGTAGCAATGATATTAATGTGAAAGCAGATTTTCAATTTTTTTTCCACACGTTTATGTCTTATTTCAGTATGTACTTATGTTGTCATTTTAATTTCAGTTTGCTACTATTAGGAAAGACAGACAAATATAAACATTAGTCATTAACATTGTTATGTGCAGTAGAACATCTCATTAGTGTGCTACTGTACAACCAATGAAGTAATCTACACACATTGGAAGCTGTTCTGTCATGTTGCAGGCTGAAACAGTGAAGCTCATACCGTCAGTATCAGTTCCTATTACTATTTTTTTAGCTGCATAGACTTTTATTATTGATATAGATAATCCATTGTTCTTCATGAGTGACTTTTTTAATGTTCTTTTAGTGTTCTTAGAACTGAGTAAAGCGTTTTATCATGTGGTTGATTTGCATCATATAAGAATGTTCCATGTAGCTACCACAATAAGGTTTTTGAGCCTTTTACTTTGGTTTGTTGGTTATTCGCATAATGAGACTATTCTGCTGCACAAAATTTGTAATCTGCCATTAGCACATAAACTTATAATGTTAAGATGTATAATACATTTGGATGAACAAGGCTTAAGGCCAAATCATTGTGATTGCTTCTCACAGCTCTCTTGTATCAGGGGTAGAAGTAGGATAAACGTAGTTGTTTGCAAAGTTTGAGGAATGTTAAAGTACTTTGATGCTATGTTAAAAGAATAAGAAAGCGTTCTAAAACTTCTGTCGAGTGATTCAAAGTTTTTTTTTTTTTTTTTTTTTTTTTTTTTTTTTTTTTTTTTTTTAAGAGTTCCAAATTTAAATCGGAAGTTTCTTAAGCCTCAAACCATCTGATATTGCTAGATATTTGATGCTTTATGTACAACATTTTCAGATTCTACCTTTTCATTACGGTAGATGCATAGGCTCTGCTTAGCAGTTACACTGATCATTGCAAAATTATTTACTGTAGCAGATTAGTTGCATCATACCAATTTGTCAGGCATAGTGAGTTTCTCTGCAATGATCTAGTTTCTCTCTCTTTGGCACTCATTTTGTCAAAAATTAAACTTATGAAATTGAAGAATATTATACCCAGAGAATAAATTTCCACTATTTCAGATTGCTGCACTCTTCCTTATTAAAAGTAGATGTGAAAGTACAGTGCAACAGACTGATGCCTATACACTTCAAAGTTTCACAAGTTATTTTCACTACTCTTTCCAAGGCACCTCAGGAAACTGCATTTTCTCTACTTGAGTGGAACAGTCATTTGATCAATTGAAATCAGTCTCGGCGAAAAGAATGATGTGAGAGTTGTGAAATGACTGGGAAAGTGGTTAGACAGGTTTGTTTACCTGTAAAGGCAGAACTAAAATTTTGGAAAATGAAATAAAGTCACTTAGTCAAACTTAAGATGAAACTGTGTGTCAAACATACAGCTAATTTTCACAAATATAATGTAGTGAAGATTAGTGGAAGATTTTTAAGATGGCAGCTGTGACTGGATCACAATTTCCCAATTGTGATTTGTTGAGCATTTTTGCTTGGACCCTGCCTGAGCACTATCCTTTCGTCATTTTGAATTTCCTCTTGCAGCGATTTCTTTTCACTGTGACCAAATAACTAAGTCTTTGGAAAAAACTGCCTAAGATTGAAGCACTTGCATTGCTGCTTGCATGTCTTTACCTCAGATGCTGCTCAGTGGGAGCCTTACCATCAAAATTCATTCAGGGCATCTGGTCTGTGCCAGGTGACTGCAAAATAAAAGGAAGTCTGATATTACTGACATTACTAATTTGTTTTTCTTTTCCTTTCAGGAGTTGAAGAAACCTGGCACTTTCTTCTTGGACTGTATGCCATTCCAGTACTCCTGTCAGTATGTGGTATTTGCTTCTTGCCGGAAAGCCCTAAATATCTTTGTGTGATACGTGGTGAAGAACAGAGGGCAAAAATGGGTGAGTAATTGAGCGTTCTTGTAAATACACTGCTCAAAACAATTAGGGGATCAAGTGAGGGATACACAATAGACATATGGAAACTTTTTTTTTTTCCCTTCAGATATTGGTTAAAATTGTAATTTGTGTGTGATACACTGAGATAATTTGCTGCCTTCACTTGAGGTTTATGTGACGTTTAGGTAGAGTGAGGCACCATGGGGCTACCATAAGAGTGAAACAGTCACTCTCGTTGCTCTCTGATGTGATGTGTGATCACCTTGGACGGCCAGTATAGCTGCACACTGGTGTGGCATGGACAGTATGAGGTTATCAATCAGCTATTGAGGGATACTTGGCTATTCTTCTGTGAGTGCAATATCTAGATCTGCAACAGTTGTGGGAGATGCTGGTCTGGCTGCAACGCATCTGCTAAATCCATCGCAGACACGCTTAATCGGGTTTAAGTCCGGTGAACAAGCTGGCCACTCCATTCGTGCAATTCCCTCAGCTTCAAGCATGTTGTTCACCAGTGCAGCTCTGGGGGACTAGAATTAACAGCCACCAGAAGGAACCCGTCTCCTATGGCACCAGTGTAGGGCACAGTAAAAGTCTAAGGATCTCACTCTATACCTCCGAGCAGTTAAAGCACCATTCTGAACGGCATAAAGGTCCGTATGTCTGCCAACACTGACTCCTGCCCACATCATTCGTCCACCACCACGATATGGCGATATTTCCTGCACATAGGCAGGATTGTTCAGGGTTCCACGTTCTCTCCAGATGAGGGAACGACAATTCTACGGCTGAATACAAAATCTTGACTCATTTGTGAACAGCACTCGGCGCCATGTGTTAAGTCTCCAATCCTGATGTTTCTCTACCCAGTTTCTGCAGGCTAAATGGTGCCGTGGTTTTAATAGGACAAACACCATAGGCCTCTGTGCATAGAGGACACATTCCCAAAGGCAGATTTCGGACTGTGTGTGTTGGTATTGCGCGTCCTGTTGCTGCCTGGAGGATGTGTTGCAGCTGCGTTGCATTCAGCATCCTGTCACGACGGGCTGTTAACCGAAGATAACGGTCATCTCTTGCTGATGTTACCCATCGACAACCTTAGCCTTGCTTCTTTTAACGGTTCCTAGTGTCCTATGGTTCTCCATATGCCATAGCTTCGGTTAAGTTGCATTGTTGTTGCATTGCAGTACCTGCTCACTACACTATCTGAATCCAACTGCTTGTGTAATTCATAATTTGTTTGGTAGAGTAAACACAAGCCAACACCAACCCCCTCTGGAGCAACTTTCCATTATTACCACTAGCTCGGCAACTGTAATGTTGTTGCCTTCACTCCGTAGAACTGACAGAAAGACGTTGAACCATTTTAGTTCATTCTGCCAATGACAATACTTCAGAACCTAGATATCTCAACTGATCCCCTAATTGTCTTGATCAGTGTATGTTCTATGAATTATTGATAATTGCAGTGGTATTTTTTGCTTGATGGCTCTGTAAAATTTGACCTCTTGGGCTAAAATAGTAATATTTTGTGTGTGTGTGTGTGTGTGTGTGTGTGTGTGTGTGTGTGTGTGTGTGTGTGTGTGTGTGTGTGTGTGTGGGCGCGCTCAACTTAGAGCTGCCTCTCGAGGTGTTTGCATCTGTATTACCGTGTAACTTTGACTGAACTGAAATGTATGAACTTGAAAATTTTCATGATATGAAGCATCTTCTTAACAAATTAGTAGCCTGTTTAACATTTCCAGTAACTTAACTTCAAACACCTGTGCCTGTAATGGCAGGTATGACTGAACTTACAAAATTACTATTCACTTCCAGTGCAACACTTGAAACAGATTAGGCCAAAGATTCATATCAGCATAAGCAGATGCACATAATTTGCACACGTTAGTGGAAGAAGTCATTTCCACGCCATTTAGTAAGGCACAGTTCTTGAAATCACTCTTCTCCAAACTTATTCAGAGTCGCCTGATAAACATATTGCATGTGTTTTCTACATTGTCTCAACCAAGTTGCCTGAAGTAATTATAACGTTGTACAATGCATGTATATGAAAGGGTAATTTCATATCAGCAGGAACCCTAGGAAGCAGGAGAGATGGTACACAGGGTATACACAAGATTGCACAACAGTTAATGTGTTAGTGCCTTGTGGGATTTGAGAGTAGTTTCCTATCTTACGTTGTTGTTCAGTGTGTTATCTACTAGAGTTCCTTGTCTTTTTGTACTGAATTTCCTTGTATGAAAATCTTTACAACTTGTATTCTCGGGCATCAGGACTGTGAGTAGGGTAAGCCACTTCACAGCTGGAAAATAGTAAGCTCCTGTCCTGATGATCCACTCGCAGGACACTACAGACGTGACAGTACAGGAACTTGATAGATACTGTAGTAACATTATTATTTTACGTATGTTAAATTTTTTAACAATTATGGATCCTAGTTAAGTGTGCTTTTTGGACTTTCTCACTTGTGGCATTTGACTTGCATCAGAACATTCTGCACTGGTAGGCAACAAGTTGGTTGTGGTACAGCTGCCTGCTGCATCAGTGAAAATGCTTAAGATTTAGAGAAGGCTCTGTCACGTGAAACAAATGGGGTGGGGGGGGGGGGTGAAGAGAAGTTGTAAAAGTAACTCATCATTACCAAAAAGTGGATTCAATTACCAGAATTATCTTCCTGGTAAGGACGTCTCTCAACAGCAGTGAGCAGTCATTTATCTGGATACTAATTGGGAATTGTGGGTGACAACTCCATTCCACTAAAACATTTAACAGTAAAATAAAGCTGTAATAACATTGTGGCCAGACATAGAGGAAGAATAGTGTTAACTAAAAATTTGTTATATTGGGAAAAAAAGAAGGAAACCTACAGGGGAACATGTCAGTGGCAATGGTAATACAAGTAAATTGTGCAGATGTATTGAAGGAAGTATGGCTTCTCCTACTGACTTGCCTTGGTTGCAGAGCTGTGCAGACTGCGTGGAACTTCACCAGAAGCTGTGGAAGGTGAAATGCGAGAACTGCGACAGGGTCGTGCTGCCATTCAGGGACCTGCGGAAGTAAAAGAATGGGGAGCAGGCAAGGTGCTCACTTCACCGTCTCTCATGCTGCCATTACTTCTAGTTTGTTCCATGCAGTTTGGACAACAGTGCAGTGGAATAAATGCTGTGAGTATCTAGACACACACAATTCTGAATGTAGGAATGTTTGTATATCATTAGCAGCAGTTTAATTTGTACAATATTTTGCAATTACTGTCTTCATTTGTAATTCTTTCCAGATGGTATGTTTGACACTTTTTTCCTCCATAGGTGTTCTACTACTCAGTTACCATATTCAAAAGTGCTGGGCTGTCAACAGATGCTAGTCAGTTTGCAACAATTGGTGCAGGAGGTGTGAATCTGTTGGTCACAATGTTGGCTGTCCCTTTGCTGAACAGGTTCGGCCGTCGTTATTTGGTACTGCTTAGCTGCTGGACTGCAACACTCTGTCTAGTGGTTCTCTGCGTCTCAATTACCTACATTGTGAGTTGTGGCCTTTATTACCGTATTTATATTACTGTCATAACTGTTGAAGATTTCATTATGCCTTTTCACTTTACAGACCTCTACTTCTTGGATGCCTTATTTCTGCATATTTGCTGTCCTTTCGTACGTTTTCTGTTATGGACTTGGTTTGGGACCCATTCCCTATTTTATTGGTTCAGGTAAGGGTACTGACAAATTATAAATTAACTTGGATGAAAGCGAGCTGCCTAATACATTTATTTTAAGGACACATTATTTCATTAGCTTTTATGAGAAAAGCAAATTAAAAACTTAAAAATTTGTTGATTGGATATTGAAGCATTGAAAACTGAGGCCTGAAAGTACAAGCTGAGCAAAGAAGAGAGAAACTTCAAAAAATCTCTGCTTTCTTTGTACTGTCAATATATCTTTTTTGTAATGCATGAAGAATTGTGTAAGGATCTCTTTACCACGTCCCTGTTTATGTAATTTAGCCGGTATCATAAGATGTAGCCAGTGTCAAATGAGGGTAAATCCAGCATGGAATAATGACAATATTATGCAAAGGATAGATCGCTACTCACAGTATAGCGGAGATGTCACAGACAGGCACAACAAGACAGCTAAACACGAAAGCTTTTGGCCAGGAGCTCTTTTTAAACACACACATGCACAAGACCACATTCTCTGGCTGCCTGGGTGAGGAGTCTTCTCAGCATCTCTGCTATATAATGAGTAGCAATTTATTCTTTACATAATATGTATCCATTGTCTTTTGAGTTGATGTTGGTAAAGGCAATGTGTATATTGATTTGATAGAAACATATCTGCTTTTGTTACAGAGCTGTTTGAGACCGGACCACGGCCAATAGCTATGGCATTTGGCAGTATGTCAAACTGGGCAGGGAACTTCATAATTGGAATGACTTTCCCATGGCTACAGAGTGTGATTGGTCAGTTTTCATTCCTGCTATTTGCAGTGACAACTGCTCTCTTATCCGCTTTCTTAAAGTAAGTACCTTCAACTGTATTCTTTCTAATAGTTCTATTGTTAGTAATACTTCTGTGTATTTGAAGAAAAAACTGTTACACCGAGGAATCTGCAATATTTCAATGTATCTGTCTGCTTTCTTCTAGGTTCTATTTTCCAGAAACAAAGGGAACGAGGATTTCGGACATTGCAGATATGCTCAAATATGGATTCAGGAGCAAAATATATTCTGCACCTGCTTTCTCTGGCTCGGTGGGAAATCTTGAAACAGCAGTAGCGAAATCTGAGCTGAATCCGAATGTTGGACAGCTACACAATGCAGGAAATGAACCCCTCGTCCTTGTCCTTCCTCAGAATGATGATGTGAAGATACCAATAACTCCTAGCCATCACAGCCTCCCCCTAACTCCCAGTCACCACACATTGCCCCGCATCATGCCCAGTATTCCAGAGAAGCTGTCTGATATGGCACATGAGGGGCTGCAGATGCCAGACACAGAAGAACATAATGACCAACTGTAGATTATTTCTCACTTCATCTGAATACAAAAAGATAAAAAGCAATTGTGATAATAGGTTAAGACAATGTAACTTCGTGGTTACATGGTGCTCTCTGGTTTCTCCTGTTCTCGAAATACTCCAACTTTATACTTCGCTGCATTCATATACCTCAGAACAAAATGAGCACTGTCACTAGAGCACCAAGCTTAGAATAAGATCATCTAATTAATTTAATGTAATTCATCAATCATGAAGTTTATTTGCATTTAAAAATGTGT
The DNA here is from genome assembly GCF_023898315.1 of Schistocerca nitens. Taxonomy (NCBI): domain Eukaryota; kingdom Metazoa; phylum Arthropoda; class Insecta; order Orthoptera; family Acrididae; genus Schistocerca; species Schistocerca nitens. The sequence continues at coordinate 96,856,359 of NC_064617.1, forward strand.
ACTGTTTCAAATATTGATCAGTATTTCTTTTTTATGGTATATTCTGTGTAGTGATTGTGAGAGAGTATTTTAGTAATTGTAGAAGTGTACATGTATTTATTTGACAATATGGATTTATTGAATAAGTGATTGTTCCATTAAAATTACGATAATTTATCATTTTATATGCCATAATTTTTTTGTAACTATTAACTCATTATGCTGTGAACTGAATTATATAGTATGCAGTTTGATCATTGTGAGAAACTTCATCTTGAGTTCAAATTTTATTGTAATGACCAGAAAAGAGAGCAGATATATCTTAAGATTACTGATGTTTTAATCAGTGTAGTTTCAGCTTAAGGCACACTGTACAACAACAATTTGGGTCGGTAGTAATTCCTTGAAGTAGCAATGCATTGTTACTCTACTCATCTATGATAAACCTAAGATCTTAGAAACTGAAACAGCAGTAACTATAGCAGTAACTATATCAGTGGCTATCAATGTCAAAGAAATTTTGAACTTAGTTAGTGATCAAACTGTTCGTATTTCGTCACGGAGAATTACATCCCACAGTAAATTGTGTTGGTACAGTGGAAAAAGTGTGTATTTGGTAATACAAAAGTGATTGAAGTGATTGTGCTGTGGTACTAATTTTACACTGCAAATAAATTTTTTATATTTGTATCAATGTGTTGCTTCTTTTTATGCACAACAGTGTTGTAGGGAAATAAATTTTTTGTGAGTGATTTAAAAGATCAGAATTTGTTACTGCTGTTGGGAGTTTGTATGGTTATTCAGCTTTACTGTAACTGAAAGAACAAGCCGTGAGACTAGAGTTCTGTAAACATATTACCTCCTATTGTAGTTTCAGTAGAAGCGGGGAGTTTATAAGGAAATATAAATACGACAGCATTGTTATTCTGGAACTCTGTGGTAGATTTCTGTGTTACACTGTTTGACACTGGAATTCTTATGAAAAAATAAAAAAAATAATGAATTATTGACCTACAGGGAATAGATCAATAGACATACAAAAAGAGAAAGCAGTTACATCAAATAGAAATTAACACTAGACAGTAGACATGCTGAAGAAGAGCATGTAATAGGCAGATGCCTAATACTTTCTGCTAGGTCATGTACACTTTTTTTTTTTTTTTTTCTCTCCCAAATTGGCAGATTGATTTTGTATGAGAGTGCTTTGGCGTTTTATTTCTTTCACATTATCATCCAATACAGTGATTTAACGTAACCTGTACTTAAGTCTGACATCGAAAGCCATGGAGTTTAGAATTAAATGACATCTCTGCATACACTGTGTGCTTTGCAACTTGACCGTAATTCACTTACTTCGTAGACATGAAGTTGGAAAGCATACTACTTGTTTGCCTATACATACATACACACATACTTAGCAAATCCATTAGTAACTTCACTACAAGTGTTTGCCACCATAACAGAATGTAGGGATATGAAAAGGTGAAACAGATTTCCAAAAGAGCAATTAAACTTTGTGTACTGAAGACAATGTACAGTCACAAAAAAAAATGCAGATTCCCATTACGTTGCACCAAATGCCAATTTTTTCCATTGTGAAGTGGCTGCTGACACAAAATGTTAGGGCTCTCCCTTGTCCAGTACCTTGTGTCATGTGAATTCACACGACTAGAGACATGAAACTGTGCTTCATCACTCACGATATAATGAAAAGGGTCAAACAAGCCATCGTCTATGATGTTCAAAAGCCACGTGCAATAATCTACATGTTTCATCCTCCCACAATTGCTGCACAACAGTCACACAATATGGCTTCAGAGTAAGACTTTTCAATATCAGCTGGCAACTCCTACAGGGTGGTGCACCAAATGTGTTACCATTTTGTTTTTGAATATAAACTTTATTGTCAATACAATCTGAAGGAAATATATACAACGAAGAGCTGTCCATGGAGATTTGTTCTAACTCAGCACATGTTCAATATGTCCACCATTTCGTTTCCTAACTTCCTTCAAACGAACACTGAAGTTAGTGATTACCCTACGGCACATGTCTTTCACTGCAAGCTTGAAGAATAAGTCTTCTGAGCTCCATTAAATCACTTGGACGTTTCGGGAAATTTTTTTCGTTTAGGTACCCCCAAAGAAAAAGTCACATGGATTGAGGTCTGGACTGTTGGGGGGCCAATTTTGTCAGTCATTGAAGCGACCTGGAAACCTGAGTGAAATGATCCACATGTCAAAATGCTCGTGTAAAAACTCTAATACAGTGTTTGCAGTATGTGGCCTTGCTCCATCTTGCATGAACCACAGCGTTTTGAAGGGCAAGGCAGTAGCAAGAAGCTCTGGAATGAAGCTATTGCGAAGCATACGCAAATAACGCTCGCTGTTCACAGTTTCTTCAAAGAAAGAGGGTCCAATAAGTCCGTGACTGGAAATTGCTGCCCACGCTGTAATCCTCGGAGCATAATGTTGTCGTTCATGAAGCACTTGTGGGTTTTCAGTGGCCCAAAAGCGTACATTTTGTTTGTTAACCGCACCGTCTAAATGAAAATCCGCCTCGTCTGAAAACCAAATGTTGTTGAGAGTTTCTTCCCTACCCTCCGCCCACTGGGCAAACAGTAGTCGCTGCTGCTTATGTTCTTCAGTGAGCTTCTGTGCACAGGTCATCTTGTATGGGTACATATGGAGGTCACTTTTAAGAATGCATTGAATGGAGCATCTGGATATTCCCAGTTGCACTGCTGCCTTTCTACACGATTTCCCGGGACTTCTCTGTACAGTAACTCGTACCGCTTCAATATTCTCTGGCAAACAAACAGGCTTAGGCCGAGGTCACTTCACTTCCAATACAAATTTATCGTACAACCTGTGGATGGTCTTCTTGCAAGGGACCCATCGTGTGTTAAACTGTTGTCAAAAACGTCTCTGAGTCACAACAAGGCTTTTCATTTCATGAAAAAGTAACACAATTGTCGATCGTTGCTGTGTCGTCAATCTTCCATTGTCAGCCATTCCTGCTTATTAGTCTCCTAGTGGCAGTATTGTGAATTACACGTCATTTCATAACTCATTTGTTTTTCCAAGCTCTGCTGGTACTGCTGTAGAGATCCCAGCGGGATATCTAATGTGTGTCTTAAATTGTGTAAGAAACAATTGGTAACACATTTCGTGCACGACCCTGTACTTACGTGCACCTGTCGGGCCAATTTACATGCAGACTTCTTTGGGCTCTGAATAATTCTTTGGCAGATGTCTGCAATAACTTCTGATGTGTGAATTGAAGGAATTCTTTGTTTTACGTTTTGCATGGATCTGTAGGTGTGCCTGTTTTTATACACACACACTGTATTGCTCTCCTTGCTGGTAGTCCTATATCCAGATACTTGACCCCCAAAGATTTTATGACTTCCCATAATTGAATCTTTTTGACATATGCTTCCACCATTTCCATTCATTTCTCTATCAAGAAAGTCATTTTGCAAACTGCAAAGAGAAACATCTAATGTCACTGATAAAATAAACTGAAATGCTGTTGTAATAATGTTCACAATCAATCAGTACATAAAACAGTCAATTGTTGCAGCAGTTACTCTGTTTCAGAGGTGGAAATACTGCATTCACATTCAAAGGGGAGGTGGCTACTTTTTAACTGCACCACCCTGTAGCAAGTCGGGGGTTGCTTTGCTTTGTTGGCCCAATTTCCAAATGTTGTATCCCACTGTGTTATTTTCTGATGAATGTCCAATATATCGCAGTTCATGCAGGAGGTTTTATGGTTCAAGGAAAATCCCGATTACGTGCAAGAGTTGGAAAGGAACTCGCCACATGTTATGATATGGGTGGAAATGTCATCATGATATCCGTAGGGACCTTATCATTTTGAAAGATGTGTGAATGGAATTTATTATTTGGATATGTTCCAAACATGGTTAATTTGTCAGCTCAAAAATAAGAGAATAATCGATCATGTATGGTTACTGCAGTCTAGAGCTCCAGCCATTCCTGTGCGCAAGTTCCATGATGATCAATTTCGATGCTTTGGAAGTATCTGTAGTGGCACTAAAATGGGTGTAAGAGTAAGGAAGAATTGCACAAAATGTTGTGAGGAAGCCTTTCAAAGCATGAGTCCTGAGGTGTGTAGCAAGACTGCAATGACAACATGTTGTTGTTGTTGTTGTTGTTGTTGTGGTCTTCAGTCCTGAGACTGGTTTGATGCAGCTCTCCATGCTACTCTATCCTGTGCAAGCTTCTTCATCTCCCAGTACCTACTGCAACCTACATCCTTCTGAATCTGCTTGATGTATTCATCTCTTGGTCTCCCTCTACGATTTTTACCCTCCACACTGCCCTCCAATACTAAATTGGTGATCCGTTGATGCCTCAAAACATGTCCTACCAACCGATCCCTTCCTCTAGTCAAGTTGTGCCACAAACTTCTCTTCTCCCCAATCCTATTCAATACCTCCTCATTAGTTATGTGATCTACCCATCTAATCTTCAGCATTCTTCTGTAGCACCACATTTCGAAAGCTTCTATTCTCTTCTTGTCCAAACTATTTATCGTCCATGTTTCACTTCCATACATGGCTACACTCCATACAAATACTTTCAGAAATGAATTCCTGACACTTAAATCTATACTCGATGTTAACAAATTTCTCTTCTTCAGAAACGCTTTCCCTGCCATTGCCAGTCTACATTTTATATCCTCTCTACTTCGACCATCATCAGTTATCTTGCTCCCCAAATAGCAAAACTCCTTTACTACTTTAAGTGTCTCATTTCCTAATCTAATTCCCTCAGCATCTCCCGACTTAATTCGACTACATTCCATTATTCTCCTTTTGCTTTTGTTGATCTTCATCTTATATCTTCCTTTCAAGATGCTATCCATTCCGTTCAATTGCTCTTCCAAGTCCTATGCTGTCTCTGACAGAATTACAATGTCATCGGCGAACCTCAAGGTTTTTATTTCTTCTCCATGGATTTTAATGCCTACTCCGAATTTTTCTTTTGTTTCCTTCACTGCTCGCTCAATATACAGATTGAATAACATCGGGGAGAGGCTACAACACTGTCTCACTCCATTCCCAACCACTGCTTCCCTTTCATGCCCCTGAACTCTTATAACTGCCATTTGGTTTCTGTACAAATTGTAAATAGCCTTTCGTTCCCTGTATTTTACCCCTGCCACCTTCAGAATCTGAAAAAGAGTATTCCAGTCAACATTGTCAAAAGCTTTCTCTAAGTCTACAAAAGCTAGAAACGTATGTTTGCCTTTCCTTAATCTTTCTTCTAAGATAAGTCGTAGAGTCAGCATTGCCTCACGTGTTCCAACATTTCTACGGAATCCAAACTGATCTTCCCCGAGGTCGACTTCTACCACTTTTTCCATTCATCTCTAAAGAATTCGCATTAGTATTTTGCATCTGTGACTTATTAAACTGATAGTTCGGTAATTTTCAAATCTGTCAACACCTGCTTTCTTTGGGATTGGAATTATTATATTTGTCTTGAAGTCTGAGGGTATTTCACCTGTCTCATACATCTTGCTCACCAGACGGTAGAGTTTTGTCAGGACTGGCTCTCCCAAGGCCGTCAGTAGTTCTAATGGAATGGTATCTACTCCCGGGGCCTTGTTTCGACTCAGGTCTTTCAGTGCTGTGTCAAACTCTTCACGCAGTATCATATCTCCCATTTCATCTTCATCTACATGCTCTTCCATTTCCATAATATTGTCCTCAAGTGCATTGCCCTTGTATAGACCCTCTATATACTCCCTCCACCTTTCTGCTTTCCCTTCTTTGCTTGGAACTGGGTTTCCATCTGAGCTCTTGATATTCATACAAGTGGTTCTCTTTTCTCCAAAGGCCTCTTTAATTTTCCTGTAGGCAGTATCTATCTTACCCCTAGTGAGATAAGCCTCTACATCCTTACATTTGTCCTCTAGCCATCCCTGCTTAGCCATTTTGCACTTCCTGTCGATCTCATTTTTGAGACGTTTGTATTCCTTTTTGCCTGCTTCATTTACTGCATTTTTATATTTTCTCCTTTTATCAATTAAATTCAATATTTCTTCTGTTAACCAGGGATCTCTACTAGCCCCCGTCTATTTACCTACTTGATCCTCTGCTGCCTTCGCTACTTCATCCCTCAAAGCTACCCATTCTTCTTCTAATGTATTTCTTTCCCCCATTCTTGTCAATTGTTCCCTTATGCTCTCCCTGAAACTCTGTACAACCTCTGGTTTAGTCAGTTTATCCAGGTCCCATCTCCTTAAATTCCCACCTTTTTGCAGTTTCTTCAGTTTTAATCTACAGTTCATAACCAATAGATTGTGGTCAGAGTCCACATCTGCCCCTGGAAATGTCCTACAATTTAAAACCTGGTTCCTAAATCTCTGTCTTACCATTATATAATCTATCTGATACCTTTTAGTATCTCCAGGGTTATTCCATGTATACAACCTTCTATCATGATTCTTAAACCAAGTGTTAGCTATGATTAAGTTGTGCTCTGTGCAAAATTCTATCAGGCGGCTTCCTCTTTCATTTCTTAGCCCCAATCCATATTCACCTACTACGTTTCCTTCTCTCCCTTTTCCTACACTCGAATTCCAGTCACCCATGACTATTAAATTTTCGTCTCCCTTCACTATCTGAATAATTTCTTTTATTTCATCATACATTTCTTCAATTTCTTCGTCATCTGCGGAGTTAGTTGGCATATAAACTTGTACTACTGTAGTAGGTGTGGGCTTCGTATCTATCTTGACCACAATAATGCGTTCACTATGCTGTTTGTTGTAGCTTACCCGAATTCCTATTTTCCTATTCATTATTAAACCTACTCCTGCATTACCCCTATTTGACTTTGTGCTTATAACCCTGTAGTCACCTGACCAGAAGTCTTGTTCCTCCTGCCACCGAACTTCATTAATTCCCACTATATCTAACTTTAACCTATCCATTTCCCTTTTTAAATTTTCTAACCTACCTGCCCGATTAAGGGATCTGACATTCCACGCTCCGATCCGTAGAACGCCAGTTTTCTTTCTCCTGATAACGACGTCCTCTTGAGTAGTCCTTGCCCAGAGATCCGAATGGGGGACTATTTTACCTCCGGAATATTTTACCCAGGAGGACGCCATCATCATTAACCATACAGTAGAGCTGCATGCCCTCGCGAAAAATTATAGCTGTAGTTTCCCCTTGCTTTCAACCATTGGCAGTACCAGCACAGCAAGGCCATTTTGGTTAGTGTTACAAGGCCAGATCAGTCAATCATCCAGACTGTTGCCCCTGCAACTACTGAAAAGGCTGCTGCCCCTCTTAAGGAACCACATGTTTGTCTGGCCTCTCAACAGATACCCCTCCGTTGTGGTTGCACCTATGGTACGGCTATCTGTATCGCTGAGGCACGCAAGCCTCCCGACCAACGGCAAGGTCCATGGTTCATGGACAACATGTAGACCTATAGATCTCTTAAGGCACAATGGTGCATATACAGGTCTGCTAGATACATATTTTTTCTATGTAAGAAATGAAATGTGTTGTGTTGACCTATGAGTAGTGGGACTTCGTTGACACATTGTACATGTATACAAAGACAGTGATTGCATCGAAGGGCTTAAAATGTATGAATCAATCTATCCCGACAAAATACAGCAGTTTATTGGATAATGACTTAAAATTGGCACTTGTCTTTCATGGGTAACAGTAATGGCTGACAAGGAGGATACCCAGGCGTAAATAAACAATCTTGATAAAACTTGGCCGGTATATAGAGGGGTCAAAGTAATTCAATGCATGATGATGTTTTTGCCCCAATTTAACTTTTAAGGGGTTGAAATACACCCCTAAAAATAATATGGCATATTAGGTTTGGAGGGAATACACTCAAAATCACAAAACATAATGAACTTTGGTAAGAATTTGAAATTTTACAAAATACCCAACCACCATTAATCAATTTTGCAAAATGAAAATATTTTTACATCTAATTACGGAAACTTTCATGCCACCTCCGTACGTGTGTAATAAAGTTGGTTTATGAGATGCTATTCGTTGGAAAATAAGTTGTACATAATGTGCTATTGGAGTATTTTCAACATTACTAATTAAAATATCTAAACATTCATAATAATAATAATAATAATAATAATAATAATAAGGAAAAGAAGAATGCAGTTCTACAGACATATCCACAGGATGAATGAAAACAGAATTTCAAAGCGAATTCTTAAAGTCATCAACTCGGGCAGGGGTAAAACAAAATGGATAAAAGAAGTTGAAGAGAACCTCAGACAAGCACACATAACAGTAAACGATGCAGAAAATAGAACTGAATTCAGGAACATCATCAAAAAGCATAAATTTGACACCACAACACAGAAGAGACCAGGATGCAAATGGACAGCGGAGTGAAAGAAACAACACAGTGAACACATGAAGAAAATTTGGGCTCAGAAAAAACATAAACAATCAACAAAAGGAATTCAAGTTCAAACGCTCTCTTAAATGGGAATAATCGAAAATAATAATAATAATAATTATTATTATTTGTGTCTCTCATTTTCATTCTATGTTGTCATTTTACATTTTAAATTCATGGTTTTTTCATATACTTGTATTTTGTAAATTGGAAATAATAAGTAACTCGTACAAAATCATTACAATAATGATAATCTGCAAAGATATGCTTAAAACAAGACTTTTTTTACATCACACACATGAAGATGAATGAAACTATTTGATATAACACACACAATAGACAACACAACATAAAACAAAATTCAGCAGTATTCTCAAATTTTGGTGAATGATGCCCTAAATATCCTGATTTGTACCAGCCAATTTCAGCACATTGGTAAACACAAAGAGAATTGGTTATGTACTGATGATTGCAGCATGATTATATTGTTTCTCAAGTGGAGAGTGCCATCGTAGTCATTCAACAGAACTTGATCTAAAAATGTTCTCATAAAGTTCCTGCAACAATAAAAGCCAACAGCTGTACCTGTTCCAGTGACTGTTTTGGGATCAGCAGATGGAAAAGTTCCTTGTCCTCAAGTGCAACACTCATAAAAGTTCTTCCATTCTGAACATCCTAACAATCTTAACAGTAAGGCAGATTTTTCTCCCACACTGGAAAAGAAAATTTCTGTCAAATATTTTTTGACATGGTCAGATGATATTTTATCAGATTTAATGCCATCACAAGAACATTTGTGGCTTTAAAAAAGTTCTCTGTTTAAACTTTCCATTTGTTTCTTTTAAAACAATAGAAATGGGGATTAAGCAATTTGCCAGCTGCAGATTCTGTAGGATGAATTGTGTGTCTGTGAGTAACTGATGACAATGACTGCACAAAGGATACAATTTTCTTTGCCCCCTTTTGGAACAAAGTACGTCCAGAGTGCAATTTCCAGTTGAATCCTCTTAGATCAGAGTTGAACACATTTTCAGCTTCCAAAACTATGATATGCTCCTTAGTTTGCACTACAAATTGAAAAATAACCATGCCAAGATCATTTTTATCGTTACAAATTTCATTATTTTCCAAGATACAATTCCATGTGTCTTTTTAAAAGTCAACAGTCACCTTAGGCTTGCTTAAATTACTTAGCATTACTTCTCTGCTCCTTTGTTATGGCCACTTTTGAAGGTCAGTATCAGGGACAATCAGTTGATGGGCCATAGCCTCTAATACTCCTTGTAAACTCCAGCAGTGTATTACCTTCATGTTCTCACATTTTTAGCCATTGTGAAGAACATACTTTTCCCAGCGATACAGCTTTGACACTGAAGTAACTTGTGATGTTTATGGTTCATGGATGAAAGCGACCATTTTCCCTTCTTTCCACTTTTCCAAAATTCAACTGCAGATTTCTTGTACTCAAAATTTGATGAGGTTTCTGAAGAAAATAACTTTGCTTGGGGTAAAGGACTCCTCACGAGTTTCTGATACTCTATCATCTTCAGTCATTGCATCATGGAGCTCCGATCTGTTGAACCGCAGCCCATTATCATGTACCATATAGTCTACTGTCAAACCCACGCTGTCACAAATTGATGCTCCAGTGGTGTCCATCAGTTCCTCTTCCTGCAAATTAATGTAACTCTTAAGAAATTCCCTGATCTGTCAAACCGCAGCCCATTATCATGTACCATAATAGTCTACTGTCAAACCCACGCTGTCACAAATTGATGCTCCAGTGGTGTCCTTCAGTTCCTCTTCCTGCAAATTAATGTAACTCTTAAGGAATTCCGTAGTCCTGAAATCAACAATTAGCATTCAGTGAATATCAATTGTATTAACACTTAGCATCTTTGCTGTTTGTAAACTGATGTATTTTATACACAGTACACAGACTCAAGTCAGTAACAAGTTTATTCACCAACACAAGCACAGTGAATACTGGCAAGTACAGTCAGTCTGAAGAATAATCCATAAAGAAGTCCACATTGATGGCCAAGTCCAGAAATCTGTGTGATGCATAGTAATCCAAACAGCATTCCATGAGAGAGAGAGAGATCCTGAAGAGCTTAGCAAGGTGATGTACTGTTCCACAGTAGTGGCAAGCAGTGGATGAGACTTATGCAGAGTTGGCAGCACCGGCTTGTGTAGTGGGAAGTCCCAATCAACAGATGCCAGCGCATGCATCTCTTGCCAGCCTCACAGTGTCGTCTACGGTGTTGCCACCTAGCAGTACAGTGCTGTACCCCAAGAACTGCTGTTGACAAACCTCAGTGGACTGCTGGCCACAGTCCGCAACATATCTTGGCTGCAGCTACCAAGAAGTGGTGTTGGACAGGGCTGGCTGTCAGAGGTAGTAACAAGGCTTGTTACCACATGGTGCGCCGGCCGTGGTGGCCAAGCGGTTAAAGGCGCTACAGTCTGGAACCGCGCGGCCGCTACGGTCGCAGGTTCGAATCCTGCCTCGGGCATGGATGTGTGTGATGTCCTTAGGTTAGTTAGGTTTAAGTAGTTCTAAGTTCTAGGGGACTGATGACCTTAGAAGTTAAGTCCCATAGTGCTCAGAGCCATTTGAACCATTTGAACCACATGGTGCAATCCTTCTATAATCTTCAAATAACAGTCCTCATAAATAGCTATTACTATATGAAACAAGTCCTGAATTTGCCATCATCCCTTTGTGAAGAACTTGTTGAAGTGACTGTTCTTGACGGTTAGTGCACTGAACAGTCTGTAAGCATACGTATCGGCTCACTACACTGGTTTTAGCTGATGGTATGTACACTGTCAGTGTGCAAGATCCTCTTTGCAGGAGCCTACAGAGATACATCACAAAGAGAACCTCAGTTTCATGATTTAGCCTACAGTCTCCACAGTTGGGAAATTGTTCTCCTTTTTGTAGTTTTGAAAGACACTAATAGCAAGCTTGGATCAATAATTCAAGAATCTCTTTTGGAAGCACTAAATGTTCTTACGATAGCACTGAAATCTGGTAAACTAAAATCTGACCACATCAAAAGATATTTGACAAAAGTTTCCTTTCCCAGTGTGACGTTATATTCATTGGGTGGTCGGTGTGAAAGAACTGTTTCGAGTGTTGTACCTGAAGACAAGGAACTGATACATCAAGACACAAAGGAATTAATGACATCAGTTGCTAGTGGGCATTGATTTAAATTGATGGAGAAAGTTAAAAATTTGTGCTGGACCAGGATTCAAAACCAGGCTTTCTGCTTACAAGGCAGATACGCTGACCACCATGACATCTGGACACAGTGGTCCTCACAACTGCGCTGAATACCCTAGCACGTCTGCCATCATTCTCAAATTCTCAACTCATTCACATGACTGATGTAGTGCCCCTTGTCCATTACTCTCAACATTTTGCCGCTTCCTGTAAGAGTTTGATCGTGGTGTGCATTCACACTGAAGTGATCAACTGGTCATCCTCATCTTAAGTATTTATGTCACACCTGTTCTTTTGGGCATGCCCAAAAGAACAGACCTTTTGATCCTGCAGACACCATGAATCAAGACATGTCTGCAAGAACAGACACCACACATATAATTAGGGCAAGGACGACTAGTTGATCACTTCAGATCGGGTGCTAACCATGCTCAAGCTCTTATGGAAATTGGCGAACTGCTGCGAGTAATGAGGATAATGGGCAAGGGGCACTACATCAGTAGTGTGAGGATAAGTTGAGAATTTGAATCTGATGGGAGGCGTGCTAGTCAGTCTGTGCAGTTGCGATGACCAATGCATCCAGATGTTGCAGTGGTCAGTAAATAGGTGGCCCAGTTTCAAATACCAGTCCTGCATAAATTTTCAAACTTTCCCCATAGATTTAATCAGTGCCCACTGGCAGCTGATGTCATTAATTCATTGGTGTCTTCTTCTTGATTTCCTTGACAGCCTGCTCAATGTACATATTGAATAACATTGAGGATAAGCTACAGATCTGTCTCAGTTTCTTCTTGGCTACAGCTTCCCTTTGATGTCCTTCGACACTTACAATTGCAATCTGGTTTCTGTGCAAGTGATAAAAATCCTTTCACTCCTTGTATTTTATTCTTGCTACATTAAAAATCCTCCCCAATGAATTATGGATGTTGCCTAGATAGGGTGGTTTCTTTCCATCAGTGATAAAGATAACCATACTGCAGGTGCAACTACAATTGTGAGGTATCTACAGAAAGCCCAGATTAATCTAGTTCCTGAAGAGGGGCAGGAATCTTTTCAGTAGTTGCTGGGGAAATAGTCTGGATGATTAATTGATCTGGTGTCCTTGCAACATCAATCAACATGGTTACGCTGTGCTCGTACTGTGAATAGCTGAATTTAAGGGGAAACTGCATCCTTGATTTTTTTTTTTTTTTTCCTGGGGGCACACAGTTCTTCACTGTGGTTAAATGACAATCGCATCCTCCCGGCTAAAATCTAAAATACTCCAGAGGTAAAACAGTCCACCATTTGGATATGTGGACAATGTCTACTCAGCAGAATATCATTGCCAGGAAAAACAAAAGTGGCTTCCTATGAGCCAGAGTGTGGAATGCTGAATTTCTTAATCACGTAAGTACATTAGAGAATTTTAAAAGAGAAATTTCCTGGTTGAAGTTAGGTATAGTGTGAAACAGTGAAGTACAGCAGCAGGAACAAGGAAGAACATACATCTGGTCGAGTGCGTACAGGATTATCAACACCCACTCAGATAGGAGTTATGCAGGAGTAGTCAACTAATGAATAAGAAAATAGCAATGTGAATAAATTACTGTGAACAGCATAGTATGTGTATTATTGCAGCCAAGATAGACATGAAGCCAACATCCACCACACTAATAATCGATACTAATATCATAAATGTGAAAGTATGTTTGTTACTTTTTCACGACGAAAGTGTTGAACTGATTTTCGTGTAATTTGAAATGGAAATAATTTGAATGCTAATGAACCACATAGGCTATTTAAAATCTATGTAGTACAAGATATTTGTTGATTTAAAGAAAAATATTTACTCTTTGAAGCAGCTATTTACTCTTTGACTTTTGAACTTTATCGTATTTGTGAAAATGCTTTTATCGGTTGAAATATGCTACATGATATGATTCAACATAATTAATATAGTGCTTACACAATCCTCAATGTGTTTATATTATAAGTATGAAAGTAATAGCATGAGTTATGCTTTCTCAACTAAATCGCTCAACCTATTTCAATGAAATTTGGTGCCATATTAAGACAGTTTGAAACATGAGGAAGCAAATTGGCTAATCTGAATGGGAAGAAAAAAAGTAAATAAAGAAATTGGCCCCTAAGAAGATGAAGTAGGGAATGGAAATCTCTTTTATATCAATGAACAGGAACTATGATAAAAAAAGTACGCCCCCAGTAGCTGAGTGGGCAGTGTGACAGAATGTCAATCCTAAGGGCCCACGTTCGATTCCTGGCTGGGTCTGAGATTTTCTGTGCTCAGGGACTGGGTGTTGTGTTGTCCTAATCATCATCACTTCATCCCCATCAATGCGCAAGTCGCAAAATTGGCGTGAAATTGAAAGACTTGCGCGCGACGAGCAGTCTACCTGATGGGAGGCCCTAGTCACACGACATTTATTTATGATATAAAAAAAAAAATATTAAATTTGTTGCATAATGTCCATATTGTATAATGTATAGCTACTTCAACAGCGCGATGCAAGATGCACACTCCTGCCAATGCCCTTCTGCATGCTCCTCTTGGAAGCGATGCTGCACATGCTGTGTCATCATGCACTGGGGTACATTGGGGGAGGGGAGGAGGCATATATTGATAGTTGACATATTTGCTTTTACAGTAGATTACTTACTCACCATCATGCATCATAAAAAACTACCAATATGTTAATGCAGCTGCAGGTAATTGCCAGTATTTTATAAGCCAACAACTGCCACAGTTGATGAATAAAACTGAAAGAATGTGTAATGAGATAAAAGAAATTATTCAGGTGGTTGAGGATGTCAAAAACTTAATTGTGACAGGTGACTGGAATTTGGTAGCAGGAAAAGGCAGGGCAAAAAAAAAAAAAATAAATAAATAAATAAATAAATAAATAAATAAATGTAGGAGAACATGGACTGGGAAAAAAGAATCAAAGAGAAAGCTCTCTGGTAGAATTTTGTAAACAGCATAATTTAATCATCACTAAACTTCATTTGAGAATTGTGAAAGAAGATTCTATACTTGGAAGATACCTAGGACACTGGAAGGTTTCAAATTGATTATATGATGATAAGAGATTTCTGAGACCAGATTTTAAACTGTAAAACATTTCTGGGGGCAAACGTGGATTCTGATGACAATTTATTGGTTATGAACTGCAGATTAAAACTGAAGAAACAGCAAAAAGGTAGGAAATTAAGGAGATGGGATGTGGATAAATTGAAGGAACCAGACGTTATTGAGAGTTTCAGAGGGAGGATGGGGCAATATTGGACTGAAACAGGAGAAAGGAATATATTAGAAGATGAATGGGCAGTTTTGAGAGATGGAATAGGAAAGGCAGCAGAGCAACACATAGGTTAAAAGTCAAAGCCTAGTAGAAATCCGCGGATAACTGTAACTGTAACTGAAGGATTCAGTAAGTGAAGCAGATGAAAGGTAATGCAGGCATCTAAAATAGGAGTGTGACGAAATACAAATGGACGAAGTTTTTGAATGGCTACAGAACAAATGGAAGGCTGCAAAAAATGCACAATGTGGGGAAAGATAGATTCTGCCTACAGAAAACTTAAAAAGACCTTTGGAGAAAAGAGGAGCAGCTGCATGAATACGAAGAGCTCAGATGGCAAGCCACTACTAAGCAAAGAAGGGAAAGCTGAAAAGTGGAAGGAATGTACAGAAGATGCATATAAGAGAAACAAATATGATGACAATGTTATTGAAAGAAAAGAGGAAGTAGGTGAAGACGAGATGGGAGATGCAATTCTGTGAAAAGAACTTGACAGAACACTGAAGGATATAAGTGGAAACAAGGATCCTGGAATAGAAGGCCTTTCCTCAGAATTATTGAGATCCTAACCGTGAAATCACTGTTCCACCTAGGGTGCAGGAGATATGAGACAAGTGAAATTCTCTCAGACTTCAGGAAGAATGAGATAATATCCATTCCAAAGAATGCATGTGCTTACAGGTGTGAATACTACTCAACCATCAGTCATGGTTACAAAATATTGACAACAATTGTGCACAGAAGAATGGGAAACTGGTGTAAGGCAACGTTGGGGCAGTGTCATGAAAAAAGATTATAAGATGAACATAAAGAAAAGTCAAACATGGGTGGGAGTGTAATGGAATTAAACCAGTAATGCTGAGGGAATTAAATGAGGTCAAGAGAAACTGAACGTAGAAGATCAATTTTTTTTTTTATTTGGGCAGTAAAATAACTGACAGTGTCTGAAGTAGAGAGCATATAAAATACAGACTGGCAAAAGCAAGAAAAGCGCTTCCGACAGGGGAAATGGTTAACATCCAATATCAATTAAAGTATTATGAAGTAATTTCTGGAGGTATTTGTATGGAGTGTAGCCACGTACAGAAGTGAAATGTGGATGGAAAGCAATTCAGAATAGAATTTAAGTTTTGATATGTGGTGCTACAGAAGAATGCTGATGATTAGGTGGGTAGACTGCATAACTACTGAGGAGGTACTTGATTTAACTGGGGAGAAAATAAATTTCTGGCATAACTTGACTAAAAGAAGGGATAGGTTGATATGGTACATTCTGAAGCATCAAGAAATTGTCAGTTTGGTATCGGAGGGAAGAGTGGGGGTAAAAATTGTAGCAGACCAAGGCTTGAATACAGTAAGCAGGTTCAAATGGATGTAGGTTGTGGTAGTTATGCAGAGATTAAGAACTTGCAAAAGATGACTAGCATGATGAGCTGTATCAAACCAGCCTTTGGAATGGAGACAGCAACATTCAAAATCTCACAGAGCATAATCCAACCAAAATTGTGAAAAGCTTTATCCAAACATGTAAGTGCTATAAATGTATGTTTACCTTTCTTTGAACCATCTTCTAGAATAAGTCTTAAGGTCATTACTGCCTTGTGTGTTTTTATATTTTTCCAGAACACAAACTGATATTCCCTGAAGTTGACTTTTACCAATTTTTCCATTCTTCTGTAAATATTTCGTGTCAATGTTTTGCAATGTTGAATTATTAAACTGATAGTTCAGTAGTATTCATACCTGTCAGCACCTGCCATGTTAGGAATTGGAATCATGACATTCTTCTTGAAATCTGAATTTCATCTGTCTTATAGAGCTTGCATACCAGCTGGAATCATTTTGTCATGGCTGGCTCTCCAAAGGACCTCAATAATTTTGAGGAAATGTTGTCCGCTCCATGTCATAGGATGGGTGTTACCTCTCATGTTCCTGAATTGTTCTGGGTCCAAACTGATCTTCCATGAGGTCAGCTTCTACCAGCTTTTTCATTCTTCTGTAAATAATTCATATTAAAATTTTGCAACATTGACTTATTAAAAGGTTCAGTAGTATTTTCACCTGTCAGCAACTGGCTTCTTTGGAGCTGGAATTATTATATTCTTCCTGGAGTCTGAAGGTATGTGCCTGTCTCTTATACTTTGCACACCACACAGAATAATTTTGTTATAGCTGGCCATCCCAAGGATTTTAAGAATTCTGAGGGAATATCATGTAATCCAGGGATGTACACTCCACATGGATCTTTCAGGGTTCTGTCAATTTCTTCTCACATTATTATGCCCACCATCTCATTTTCACCTACTTCCTTTTTTTTTTTAAATAATATTGTCCTCTACCTACTTCCTCTTTTCTTTCTCCAACTTCAAGCTTTCCCTTCTTTGCTTAGCACTGGCTTGCACCTACACTCTTGATACTCTTACAATTGTTTCTCTTTTCTCCAAAGACCTTAAATTTTCCTGCAGGTGGCATCTGTCTTTCCCCTAGTTATGCATGCTTCTACAGCTTTGCATCTGTCCACTACAGATTCCTGTTTACCAATTTTGTACTTTCTGTCAGTCACTTTTTTTAGACGTATATTCCATTTCACCTGCTTCAGTTGCTACATTTTTTTCACCTTTCTCCTTTTGACTGTCATATTCAGCAACCTCTGTGTTATCCATGTATTTCTACTAGGCCTTGTATTTTTACCTACATGATATTCTGCTGCCTTCCTTGTCTTATCTGTCAAAGGTACCCATACATCTTCATTGCATTCCTCTCCCCCATTTCAGCAAACTTTCCCTGATACTCCCTCTGAAATCCCTGGTTCCTTCAATTTATCCACATCAAATCTCCTTGATCTCCTACCTTTTTGCAACTTCTTCAGTTTTAATTTGCTGTTCATAATCAATAAATTATGGTCAGAGTCCAATTCTACCTCTGAAAATTTTGTTTCAAAATCTCTCTCTTACCATTGCACAATCAGTCTTAAACCTTCCATTGTCCCCAAAAGCCTTTCACACATACAGCCTTCTTTCATGATTTTTAAACCAAGTAGTAGTGGTGATTAAATCACACTCTTTGCAAAATTTTTGACAGAATCAGGTGACTGGATAGGTAAAAAAATATACTCACCAAGCAGTGGCAGAACACACACATAAAACAAGCTTTTGGAGCCAGAGGCTCCTTCTTCAGGCAGAAGAGTTGAAGGGGAAGGAAGAGGGGTGAAGGAAAAGGACTGGAGAGGTCTTGGAAAATGAGTAGATTTCGGGAAAGTCACCCAGAACTGTGGGTCGAGGGGGACTTACCAGACGGCATGAGAGAGAAAAACTGATTGTTGGGGCTGCATCAGATGAGATTTGAAAACAAGAGAGCTTAGAGGTGGAAGACATGGCAATATGCAAAACAGAGATTACTGCTTAATATTGAAAAGCTAAGTATATTCAATGTAACAGAAGTGGGAGGGGGCATCAATAAATAGACAGGAAAGAAAATGAAAGACGTATAAAACTAAAATGGAGTGAAGAAATGATTAGTTACTGTGAAGAAATGTTGAGGTGCAAGAAAAGTAATGTAAATTAAGGCCAGGTAGATGGCAAGAACCAACGACATGTTGTAGCGCTAGTTCCCACCTGCGGAGTTCTGAGAAACTGGTGTCTGGGGGAAGACTCCAGATGGTGTATGTGGTGAAACAGGCACCAAGGTCATGACTGCCATGTTGTAGAGCATGCTCTGCAACAGGAAATTGCATGTTGCTAGTACACACCCTCTGCTATGCCCATTCATCCTAACTGATAATTTGCTGGTAGTGGGGACTAGTGCTACAACATGTCCTTGGTTCTTGCTACCCACCTGGCTTTAATTTTCTTCTGCATCAGCAGTTCTTCACAGTAACTACTCCTTTCTTCACTCCATTTTAGTTTTCTATGTCTTTCATTTTCTTATCTGTGTATTTTTTGCCACCTCCTCCCACCTCTGTTACATACAATGCACTTAGCTCTTCACTCTTATTGACTCATACATGATGTTTAAGCAGTAATATTTGTCTTGCATATTACCATGTCTTCCACTTCTAAGCTCTCAGGTTTTCAAATCTCATCTGGTGCAGCTGTCCACAACAATCATTCTCTCCTCATTATAACGATACAGTCTTCCCCAAAATTCATATGAAATGTCTGACATCACCTTTTTTATATGCATCCGGATAGTTATCGGACAATTCAGTTCTTCCTAAGGCCTAGTATGTGTGTCTCTATACATCATTCTGTCCAATTTGATAAAAAACTTGATATTCATTGCGAAGATGTGTGGAATGTTCTGGAAGGACGTGCGTTGTCATAATTACCGGTGGATTGTTGTCACTGATAAAATTATGTACATATACTAAATTAAGTAGCTAATCAAGAAATTGAAGTAATAAGTACTTAGAAATAAATAATTAGAGACTGCAGAGATGTTAGCATGAAAAATCAATGTTTCCAATTAACAAAATGGTAATCTAAAAATCCAGTAACAGAAGACCTTACTATCTTGAGAAACAGTTTAAAAGTTATTACAAAGCGACATATTTTCATTTGTTATTTATTTTTATGTCTTCCTCTGTAATTAATATTCTTTGTAATTACATGTCTAATTAACTCTCCAATTGTTTACATGTCACAGTTTATCAGTTTCCAGAATTTGAGGTCTTATTTGTGCATTTTATGTATGTAATCGGATAAAGCACGAGCTCTGTACTACCATTAAATGTTAGTAACCAAATCAAAACTGTAATTAATTATTTAACTAAAATGATAAAGGACACATTATTGTAATTAAAGTTCAGAATGATTTTCTTATGGAAAACTAAAGATATTACTATACAAGATTGTCATTCAATATTATATTTTAAATATTATTTGGCTGTAACATCAGTTTCTTTACATTTTGTAAAGTTTAATTGTAATATCAAAATTGTACAAAATTAATAATGATTTATTTCGGAAGCTATTGTTAAAATATTGTATAAAGCGATGTAGCAATGCTCCCGACAGTGTAACAACTGCCAGCGATTCGGCCACTTGGTGCTTCGATGTGGCCTCGCAACTCGTTGCCGCAGATCTACATCTACATCTACATCCATACTCCGCAAGCCACCTGACGGTGTGTGGCGGAGGGTACCCTGAGTACCTCTATTGGTTCTCCCTCCTGTTCCAGTCTCGTATTGTTCGTGGAAAGAAGGATTGTCTGTATGCTTCTGTGTGGGCTCTAATCTCTCTGATTTTATCCTCATGGTCTCTTCGCGAGATATACGTAGGAGGGAGCAATATACTGCTGGACTCTTCGGTGAAGGTATGTTCTCGAAACTTTAACAAAAGCCCGTACCGAACTACTGAGCGTCTCTCCTGCAGAGTCTTCCACTGGAGTTTATCTATCGTCTCCGTAACGCTTTCGTGATTACTAAATGATCCTGTAACGAAGCGCGCTGCTCTCCGTTGGATCTTCTCTATCTCTTCTATCAACCCCATCTGGTACGGACCCCACACCGCTGAGCAGTATTCAAGCAGTGGGCGAACAAGCGTACTGTAACCTACTTCCTTTGTTTTCGGATTGCATTTCCTTAGGATTCTTCCAATGAATCTCAGTCTGGCCTCTGCTTTACCGACGATCAACTTTATATGATCATTCCATTTTAAACCACTCCTAATGCGTACTCCCAGATAATTTATGGAATTAACTGCTTCCAGTTGCTGACCTGCTATTTTGTAGCTAAATGATAAGGGATCTATCTTTCTATGTATTCGCAGCACATTACACTTGTCTACATTGAGATTCAATTGCCATTCCCTGCACCATGCGTCAATTCGCTGCAGATCCTCCTGCATTTGAGTACAATTTTCCATTGTTACAACCTCTCAATACACAAACAGCATCATCTGCAAAAAGCCTCAGTGAACTTCCGATGTCATCCACCAGGTCATTTATGTATATTGTGAACAGCAATGGTCCCATGACACTCCTCTGTGGTACACCTGAAATCACTCTTACTTCGGAAGACTTCTCTCCATTGAGAATGACATGCTGCGTTCTGTTATCAAGGAACTCCTCAATCCAATCACACAATTGTTCTGATAGTCCATATGCTCTTACTTTGTTCATTAAATTACTGTGGGGAACTGTATCGAACGCCTTGTGGAAGTCAAGAAACACGGCATCTACCTGTGAACCCGTGTCTATGGTCCTCTGAGTCTCATGGACGAATAGCCCGAGCTGGGTTTCACACGACCGTCTTTTTCGAAACCCATGCTGATTCCTACAGAGTAGATTTCTGGTCTCCAGGAAAGTCATTATACTTGAACATAATATGTGTTCCAAAATTCTACAACTGATCGACGTTAGAGATATAGGACTATAGTTCTGCACATCTGTTCGACGTCCCTTCTTGAAAACGGGGATGACCTGTGCCCTTTTCCAATCCTTTGGAATGCTATGCTCTTCTAGAGACCTATGGTACACCACTGCAAGAAGGGGGGCAAGTTTCTTCGTGTACTCTGTGTAAAATAGAAGTGGTATCCCATCAGGTCCAGCAGCCTTTCCTCTTTTGAGCGATTTTAATTGTTTCTCTATGTGCTGGCGATCACAAATCCAACACCTGTACACAATCACAGCCAAACCAGTGATGCTGTGCCAACTGCAGTGGGCCCCAAGCAGCCAATTTCTGGCAGTGCAGTGCATACAAACAGGCACTGAAGCGTAAGCAAGACAAGAACAGGTTGCAGCACGACATTCCACATCCAAGGCCAGCACCGAACACAGTAAGGAACGGCATAACGTTTGCCACGGTTGCACACCCTGGTGGAATGACACAGGCCACAGAACCTCAGTGCCCTTCACACGCACGCGAACCAACCACTGCAACAGCTACACAACAGCCACAGACAACACCAGAAAACTAACAAGCATCGGTGCCAACACCTATGCCCCCAAACAACACGGCCCCACTCCTGGAAGTGCGCACTATACAGGAAAACACACCCACACAAGAACCCCCAGAACCCCAAGCCCAGAGGAGGAATAGACACACACGTAAGCACAGGGCGAGGAACACCAAATCACCACAACAGGCCACCCAGCAACAACAGACCAATAACACACAGGTAAACAGTCAACAAGACATCGGGACTGTAGCCCGCACCACCATCCCCCTCACCACAGAAGTAACAAAGGTGCCACAACCTCTGCCACAAAACATAAACACAAATGCCACTCCTAACAACACACCAATACCCGCACAAGCGGCCGCTAACCCCACAACAGCACCTCAGGCTGCCACACCCAACACCAACACATCACCTGGGAGAATACTGGAAACACTATTCCCTCGACACACGAACGCAAAACACCAAGAATGGAATTCACGCATATGAAAAATACCCGCACAAGCGGCCGCTAACTCTACAACAGCACCTCAAGCTGCCACACCCAACACCAACACATCACCTGGGGGAATATTGGAAACACTATTCCCTCGACACGACCATTCACATCCTTACCAAGGTGCTGACGGCCGTCGCTACACTCTTCACCCAGCTCACGTGCGCCGAACCCGGGCAATACTGGGCTGTCATACACACTGCCATCACAAGACTCTTTCACACTCTTACATGAATAACATACCACAACCGGCCCGTAATGCAAACCCACACACACTATCACAGATCCTGTTCTGGAATGCAGACACGATCTTCAACAAAAGGGCAGAATTTGCCACGTTCATGGAGCGCAAGGGAATCCTTGTCACACTAATGAGTGAGACTAAGCTTAAACCGCACAAGCAATTAAACTTTCCTGGCTACTGCATCTATCGTACCGACTGACCGAGCGATGCTGTGGCAGGTGGAACTGCAATCGTCATACACAAAGACATTGAGCACACAAACATAGAGCTCCCTGAACTGGAAAAAATCGAGGACATGGCCATCAGAGTCACGTTCAATGGAGCCTACACTACACTGATATCAGTATACAACAGTCCTGAAGGCATTTCAACACTCGATATCAGCATACTACTCAACATCTCACTGCGAGTAATAGTCGCTGGAGATCTGAACGCAAAACACCCAGAATGGAATTCATGCATACAAAATCCCAACGCAAAAAACTATACGAACATTCACTAGACGGAAACTACATTACACTAGTGCCGACCGAACTGACACACATTCCCTATCAGAGGACACAGGCCAGACGTGTTAGACATGGCCCTCATCAAGGGCATTACATCGACACTCAACGTTGCCATTGAAAATGATCTGCCCTCAAACCACCAACCTGTAATACTATACATTGAGGAAACACTGCAACACATGGAACAACGCAGGATGTTGGACTATGAGCGTGCAAATTGGACAAAGGAAACGCTCGATAACCACATCCCACCCACACACGAAATTAACGAAACAGCACAGATTGACAAGGCAGTAGAAACCCTCACTAATGCCGTCCAGGACGCAATGGCGGGCACCATACCTGATCGCACCTCACAACAATACAGTGCAGCCCTGCCCCAGGAAATCCTGGGCCTAATCTCAATGAGGAATCACCTCAGGAGACAATGGCAGCATACCAGGCGTCAGTACTTCAAAAGGCACATACACGACAAAATACAAACACATAGAACACAACAGTGGAACCAAAAACTCCAAGGGCTGGACACTGCGTGACCTGGCATGTGGCAACTAGCCTGACACTTCACCAGGGAGAAAATGTGCACCCCAACACTTCAAGGGCCTGACGGACCTGCATACTCAACGGAAGAGAAAGCAGAACTAATGGCCCGAACACTCGCAGCGTCATTCACACCGAACCTGGTACCATCAGATCCAGTGTTTACACTTGCTACTGACCAGGAGGTTACACGCATTTTAGCCCAACCATTGTGCAACAACATTAGACATGCTAGTACAACTGAAGTCTCCTGGGCTATAATGCATTCCACTGCTAGGAAAGTCCCTGGTCATGATGGCATTAAACACCATGTCCTCCAGGAATTAACGGATAAAACCATTGAATACCTAACACACATAATGAATGCCACACTAAAACACCAACACTTACCCACATTTTGGAAGATGGCCAATGTCCTGATGTTCAGGAAGCTGGGGAAAGACCACAGCCTCCCACAAAATTACTGACCCATCAGTCTCCCGGGCTTGCTCAGCAAGATTGTTGAGAAGGTGATTCTCAAACGCATCACTAGGCACCGCATAACAAATTAATTCCTGAGACCAGAGCAATTCGGCTTCAGGAATCACCGCTCCACAATACAACAACTCTTACGGGTCGTTGAACACATAACACAAACAAAGCAACAGAGGCGGTGTTCCTCGACATCGAAAAGGCTTTCAATCGTCTATGGCACAACAGCCTCATTCACAAACTCAGCGACGTGGGATTCCCCAATGGGCTGGTGTGTCTCATACACTCATACCTCACAGACAAGAGTTTCAACACTGAAGTGCAGGAAAAACTATCAACACAACAGGGTATACATGCGGGAGTACCCCAGGGAAGCATCCTAGGGCCCCTACTGTTTAACCTGTACATAACCGATCTCCCAACCACACACAACACGACAATGGCAATCTACGTGGATGACACAGCATCCTCATGCAAGATTGGAAACCATCAAACATTACGTCACGCTTACAGACCGCACTCAGAGTGGCTGAGCCTTGGTTGGAGAAATGGCGTGTTAGAGTAAACGTCGACAAGTGCGAAGCCGTTCTGTTCACTAGAAGACCAAAGCAACTGCGCAAACACCGATACTGCAGACCAATAACTCTACATGCATGTCCAATACGTTTCTGTGAGAAATTCAAATACCTCAATGTCTAGCTGGACAGGAAATTACTCTGGGGGCCCACATACAACACATGAGCAACCGAGCAAGCGCGAGGCTCAAACAGCTCTACCCTATGCTCAACAGGCGTAGCACACTGAGCAGAAGGGTGTCAAGGTCCATGTACATAACACTTATTCAACCCCTGATGATGTGCGCAGCTCCTGTCTGGGGATACGCTGCACCCACACACCTGCGCCGTCTGCAGATCATGCAAAACAAAGTACTCAAAATCATAAGCAATGCTCCATGATACACACGCATTGTGGACCTTCACCAGGAATACCGACTTGAGACTCTCACGGAGGTAATCCACAAACTCACCACAAGACTATACAGAAACTCCAGAAATTCGCAGAACCCATTTATTCTGAATCTGGAGAACTAACTATGACCACAATCTTAGATGGAAACATGAAAGACCAAAAGACATACTTGTAAGGACCTAACATCTACGGCCGAGTACACGCAAACACAATGGTACAGGTGAGCCCCTGTTAATCAGACACCATTATTGGATATCCAGTTGGAACACGCCTTGCCAAATAACTGGCACCACGCAGGGAAGCTGTACCATACACTACATGCAGACGAGCTCCAAGCATCCCCCACACAGTGAGACTCTACCCTCATTCGCGTTTTGTCCACTATCTATCACCTGATGGACCATGTTAATGCGTAGTCTTACCCAGATGCATGGATAACATCACAGCCCAGCATCCTGTGATACACCTATTAGATAACTAACATGTTGACGGAGGTGACTGTAGAACTTTTGGTTTGGTCACCATGTTGGTGTGGGCCTGGAGGGGCCCCATCTCTCATTTTGCTGTGACAAGTCAGTTTTGAAGTTACTTTTGGAAGTCAAAGAGATTAGTGAAGTCTGCCCATGTTTTGTTTACATGATGAGTGTGCAATTAAATTGAATGTCAAGTAATTTGAATACATTTTGTGAAGCATGAAAATTTCCCATTCATTCATCAGTGGACCAGGCAGAAGAAACTTAAGTTAGGTAACATCCAACATGAATCATTACAAATGGTGGAGTTGAGCTGTGATCGATGTTTGAAATGTGGAAATATGTTTAACAAATGACTGTTTCAGGTGAATGTAAGAAGAATGCCAAACATAAATTGTCGTAAAAAATTTTGTGTTATGGACACACAGAACAAATGGATGTCGGCACAAGGAAAGAGTTGGTGTGGAGCCCAAATTATCGGACAACACCATCAAGCATCAGATGAGTAACAATTTATCTTTTTAATTAAATAGTTTTGTGACAGTGACAAATGTTTGTGTGGGAAGTTGTTATATTTTGTAATTTAACATGGCCGATAACGACAAGGTAAAAATGAGTGAGGAAAGACTTGTAAGCAGCAAAACAATGGAAAACACTTTGGACCTAGGAGCAAGTATCAGTGAACTATCACCCAGTAGTGATCAAAGTATAGATCGAAGCTTTGGTGGAGAGGGTTCCAGGGAAAATGTCGCCATGAGTACTCCAATTGCACAGGGAAAAGTAGGTGGAGATGATTTGTTAATGTTATTAATGCAGCATATGAAAGAAGTGAAGGAACAGATGGGACAGATTAGGTAAGAAGCTAAGGAATAGATAGGACAGATTAAGGATATTGGTCAACAGGATCTACAGTTAAGTCAGCAGTTCAGTGAACAAATGGCGGAATTAAAGAATGCTATTGCTGAAAATACTAATCAGATTAGGGAAATCCAGGAGGGGTTGGCAGCACTAAGAATTCCTGTTGAGACAGGACAGGGTGAACCCAATACTCATGTAGGAGCAGTAGAAGGAGAAATTCGAAAAACTAGATAAACATGTAGAAGTAGAAAATTCTAAACTTACAGTAGAGGTTGTTCAGCCTAGGAGACTGTTAGAAGAGAAAGTAGAATGTACAGACATTTGCAATCAAATAAGTAATGTAGAACTAAAGTATGATGAAAAAATAGATTTGTGTAAAAGTAATGTTGTCGATTTAACTAAGAAAGTTGCAGAACTACAAGAGGGTGTAGCTCAAAGAAATTTTGCTAGCAAAATGCTTTCCAGGAGATGGTAAATTGCATCCTGTCGATTTTTTACAGCATTGTCAAGGTAATTTTAGTAATGACATGACAGACAATGTTAAAATTAAATTTGTTAAGAGATTTTTGGATGGAGAAACAATCTCATGGGCCAATCAGAATGTTAATTGTACCATGCCATATGATAAATGTAAATGTCGTTTGGCTAGGGCCTCCTGTCAGAGGCTGGGTGCAGGTTTTCTGGGTGCAGGTCTTTCGAGTTGATGCTACTCCAGTGACCTGTGCATCGATAGGGATGAAATGATGGTGATTAGGACAACACAACGCCCAGTCCCTGAGCAGAGAAAATCTCCAGTCCAGGAATCGAACCCAGGCCCTTAGAATTGACATTCTGTCACGCTGACCGCTCAACTACCGGGGGCAGACATGTCATATGATGAATTTGAAACAATGTTCTTAAATAAGTTTTGGTCAGAATCTGAGCAAGCTAGGATTAAGAGTGTGGTTCTGAATGGTCGAATGTACAGGGAAGGTGATGGTTGCTTGAAGTGTTTTTGTGAAAACCAACTGAGGAAATTAGTACATTTAGACAAACCTTTTGACGGACTAATACCAATAGATGCCTTAAAAAGGAGATTACCAAAAAGAATACAGTGGAAGTTGATTTATGGACTAGACGACTATGTAGATCAGTTCTTGAGATATGTAGATAAGTTGGATAGAGCCTTTGAGAGAAATTAGAGGTTAAGTAATGGCAGATTTGACAATCAACTATCTGGGGCGGGGGGGGGGGGGGGCAGAATAGGAATCAAGATAGGGGTGACAATGAAAATCAGAATAATAATAATAGTGGTTACAATAGAAGTGATAATAGATGGATCAACCATAGAAATGGGAACGGAAACAGAGGATATTACAACAAGGAGAGATCTTGGGAGAATAATAACAGACAATTGGATGATCACCAATCAAGACCAGGCAATTTAAACTAATGCATGCCTCATCACTGTTAAGCACTTAAGTGATGATACTTGTACTGATGCACTTGTCAATAATTCTGGTGATCATTGTATAGATATTGTAGAAGTGTCTAGTATTGGAGATGATAGCATGTGTGACGATGTTGATAGTGAAAGTGACAGTAGTAATGATGAATGGGAGGAAGAATTAGACAGCATGGTGTATATGGAGGTTAAAGAAGATTTAATTAATGGTGGAGAAGATGATGTCAGTAGTATTTGTGAAGAATATGA
This sequence comes from Schistocerca nitens, assembly GCF_023898315.1. Classification (NCBI taxonomy): domain Eukaryota; kingdom Metazoa; phylum Arthropoda; class Insecta; order Orthoptera; family Acrididae; genus Schistocerca; species Schistocerca nitens. Next base: position 96,884,459 of record NC_064617.1, read on the forward strand.
GAATCAGATTGTACCAATGGAAACTGGGAAGGTATCATCAGATAAGGAACATGTGGAGAGACATTATGATTTAGATGTGATGCTAGAAATGCCCACCCTAGATACTGAGTCTTGCCTAAACAATTTGACATTCAGCTTCAATTTCTATCTTGCATTTGAGTTTCTTGTCTACTGTGAAAAATACACCACTTCCCATTTCCGTATCCCTTAGGTATATGCATAAATTTTCCCCAAACATCTCACTACTGCCAACTACAGATTTTAATGAGCCTTCTGTACCTAATATTACTTGAGCTTCAGTCCTGTTTTGGAATGCTTCAAACTTGGGCACTTTGATGCAAATGCTTTGGCAGTTAAACACTAGGATTTCCATACTCTCAACTGTGGGATGCATTTCTTTGTGCCTTACACTGATACTTCTGGATTTCTTACAGCTATCATTATCTGGATTTGATGGAGAGTCACCTACTCTAAAAAATCTGTGTGCACACGATACACAGTCAGTTACTTGGGTAGCTGGCTGTGATGTGCAGTGCACACCTGACCTATGTAGGGGGGCTCTACAACTCTCAACCCTATGGCTCAAGTCTAGGAAGTCACAGCCTAGCTAGTTGCAGAACCCACAAAGTCTCTGATTTGGAACTTCCACTTGACTCTGAACCAGGGGGCCACAATCTGTTCACAGGACAATATTGCAGGTTGTGAGCATTGTGGAAACTCCACAAGCAAGGCTGGTATTCTCAATCCTTTCTACTAGTCACTGGAATGATCCAAGTATGAACTTGAAGCCTAGACAGCAGGAATCATTTGTTTCAACATGTGCCACAGTTGTTTGCACCATGTTCCCTCAGTGGCTGCTAGAGCAGTCTTTTCAACAGACCAAATCAGACCTACAGGTGTACACACTGAGGGTACCTGGTGTTCCTTCCAATTCCTTGTTACCATTTCCCAAAGGGGTACCATTATTCACCATATATTTGAACTGTCAACGAATAATAAGCCCCTTCCACTTCTGTACTTGCCTCTTGACATGAGACAAAGCAGGTTTCCCCAGGACAGATGAAGTGAGTCCCGCTGGCTCAGTTTTAGATTCAGTGGAAGACAGCACCTCAAACTTATTTGTGAGAGTTGTTCCTGTTCCCTATCTACCCAGTACAAGATGCCTAGACCCAACATTGACATGCCACTCACAATCAAGTGGACAAATAATGATGGGGCTTTTACTTCTTGCAGGAGAGACAGTACCCTTAGTAGAGGATAGTACCCAGTTCTTGGCAGGAACGCTAGGGCAATGAGCAGATCTCAGATTAAGTATTTATGATACTGAGTTACACCACCCACACATACTGTTTATATATCTCTAAGATAACTTTACATACATTTCTTTCATTTGAAGAAGAAGATATTATGCTGCAAAGTGATTTTGAATATTTAAGTGTTACCCAGAACCCTTGACTAAACAGAAATGTAACAATGTGGTGAATTGAGCTGGAATCTGAAGTAATACAGGAGAAAGTGCTAATGTTATTTGAAGTTTCCCATACGCTGAATATAAAAAACAAGAAAATAAATTAAAAATGGGACTCACCAAACATAAATTGAGACTGAGGAACAAATGTGGAAGCCAAATGAAAAGGACAGAAATTGAATTTTTGGAACCAAAAATCAGATGTGTGATGATCAACAACATTGAGTTCAGAACAAACTCAAGACTATTTACTTTACTTGGTGTGTTGTGTTTAGGTCATGTGAAAAACTTTTTGTTTAGGTTTGTTCATTAGTAACTTACTGAAAATGATTAATCTTGATTAAGTTGTTGATTGGGAGCAGGAGGTAGACGAGAATGTACATTCAAAACAGGTCAATGGTAACATACAGGTTTTAGTGAACAATGACAATTTACATGATGAAAGTCATGAAGAGGGAGCAGTAGGCAGACACTTAAGTAGTGAATGCTCTCCTTTTCATGGATTTTACCACCAGGAACAGTTTGGTAATAACAGCAACCCACCTGTACAGCTCAAAACATTCACAGAGGAATATTTTCCACACATAGAAGAAAATTTTGAAAAACAGAACAGTGTTCTTGGAGGGATAAGAAAGGATAAAAATGGAGTAAAAATCCAATTAATCAGCACAAATATGAAAGTTGAAAATTTGGAGGAGTAACAGTGCAATTGTAAGTTTTCTGTAGAAACCAAGAATCAGGTGATTGACACACATATTGATTTAGTACAAAATAAGAAAAAGTGAAGTAGAGAATGAATGAATTAATGAAACTGAAAGAAATGACAAAAGTTTTAAGATACTGCATAACATGATTTTAAATGAGAGGGAAATGTTAGTACAAAAATTATTTAAAAGTAAATGGTCTGTTTTGCTAGGAAGCTGGCAGATGTAGTCAAAAGTTACAGGTTTAAGCAGTAATGTTGATGGATGTCAGAGTGATTTATCAGATGTTAGTGATATATTGTATCCATTATAAGTAGATTTAATTACCAAGAGTTTTGGGAATAATTGTGGCAATGTATGGGGAAATGTAAATAGTATGAAAATTTTTCTAGGAGAAAACAAATAACACCATCTGGATTCTCCCCACTACCACCATCTTTTCTGAACTGTGCAAATGGAAATAATCCTTACAGCACATCCTTCATTCCTGTAATCCCCCTGGCCTAAACCTAAGGTAACTTGCTGCCCCCCCAAACCCCACCCAACAGTCTGTGTGTGTGTGTGTGTGTGTGTGTGTGTGTGTGTGTGTGTGTGTGTGTGTGTGTGTGTGTGTGTGTTTCCTACGAGCTAGCTTGAAAATTGAAGTTCATTCCAAAAGTTACAAAAACCATATACGTTTTGTTTGTGTACCTATTTATGATACAAGGCTTCTGCCTTTCAGTGAATCTTCTTCTTTATTCCTAAATCATTCATAATTCTCAGCCAGAACTTTCAGTACATTACTGTGACTAGAACTAATAGTTTTAGACAATTTAGTAAAAGAAGAACATCATTTACTGGAGGTAGTAATTAACCAGTTACTATGAAGGGCAACAGGAAAGCTAGTACAAAAGTATTGGGCAAAAGTTAACAATTTATAAGAATACTTTGAACAAATAGACATAGTGAAAAGACAATCAAATCAACATAACAATAAGCACAGAGAATCTCATGTACGTGGTGAACACACTACAAATTTAGGAAACAGAGGACACAATTATCAGGGTCATATTTGATCTGGAAATAGATACATAAATCGAAATAATGACAGAAACTATCATAATCCATAATAATCCATATCAAACTTACTAACCACCAACAATACCTCCACTTTGACAGCTGCTACCCATTCCATACCAAGAAGTCCCTTCGAAACAGCCTAGCCACTCATGGTCATCACATCTGCAGTGATGAGCGGTCCCTCTCGAAATATACCCAGGGTCTCACTAAAGCCTTCACAAACTGTTATTATTCTCCCAACCTTGTACAAAAACAAATCTCCTATGTCTTATTTTCCAGTCTCCCACCACCTCACAAAGTCTCACCATCCAGCCACAGAGGAGTGTCCCCCTTGTAAGTCAGTATACCCAGGACTGGAGCAACTGAATTATATTCTCCGCCAGAATTTTGACTACCTTTCATCATGCCCTGAAATGAGAAATGTCCTGCCCACTGTCATTCCACCCCTCCCCCAGTCGTATTCTGCTGTCCACTGAACCTACACATTATCACCCATCCCTACACAACCCCTGTTCCCAACCCCTTACCTCATGGCTCATACCCCTGTAATAGACCTAGAAGCAAGACCTGTCCTATACATCCTCCCACCACCACCTACTCCAGTCTGGTCACAAATATCACCTACCCCATCAAAGGCAGGGCTACCTGTGAGACCAGTCCTGTGATCTACAAGCTAAGCTGCAACTACTGTGCTGCATTCTATGTGGGCATGACAACCAAAAAGCTGTCTGTCCACATGAATAGCCACTGACAATCTGTGGCCAAGCAACATGTGGGCCACACTGTTGCTCAGCACTGTTGCTCAGCATGCTCCCAAACACAACATCCTTCTTTTCAATGACTGCTTTACAGCCTGTGCCATATATCCTTCCAACCATCACTAGCTTTTCTGAATTTCGCTGGTGGAAATTTTCCCTGCAATATACTCTATGTTCTTGTAACCCTCCTGGCTTCAACCTTTATTAGTCATTGTCCTCTTCAACCCCCCCCCCCCCTTCTCTGTTCCCATTATAGCACTACACAGCCATTATTCCTCCATCGCACCCAGTCTTTTCTACTTCTCTCCTTTCCTTCTGTGCCCGCCCTCCCCACCTCTCCACTCCCTTCATCTAATGTCCCGAATGCACATAGCTGCCTGACCCTCTGTCTACCTCATCCCTGTGGGCTCCCCAACAGCATGTCACTGTCTGCCACCTCTACCCCACTATCCCTCCCCCTCTCTGCCCCAGTCTCCTCCTGAGCCCCACCCAGTTGCCACTCCCATCATGCACTGGTGCTGCTGCCCACAGTTTGGCCTTAGTTGTCTGAGACTGCAGTCATGTGTGTGAGAGTTGCATTTGCATGAATGTGTGTGTTAGTGTGTGCATGTGTGTTCATATATATATGACAAGATTCTTATTTCCACAAAGAGACTAGACATAGGACAAGTTGCATGTCATCTTCCCAAAGACTAAAACTGTGTGAAAGAACTCCACACTACATAGGCATGAAATTTGTAAATAAAATCTGGAATGGGAAATGTGAACTAAATCTAAAAAAATATTTGAAAAGTAAATGCTATTATAGTGCAGAAAATTTCTTGAATGATGACCATATAATACAATGACAGAAAAAAATCACAACACCAAGAATGAGATCTGCAACATAAACAAAAGTTGGTAGGTGAGTTTCTACAGCTGAAAGATGGTGTTTATTCATATTTCGTGGCAGACGCATCGCGTAGGAGTAGAGCTAGTAGAGTCAGGGTTGCAGGGTTGCTTTAAAAAGGCTCTGAGCACTATGGCACTCAACTGCTGAGGTCATCAGTCCTCATCAGTCCCCTAGAACTTAGAACTACTTAAACCTAACTAACCTAAGGACATGACACACATCCATGCCCGAGGATGCGACCATAGGGGTCGCGCAATTTCAGACTGTAGCGCCTAGAACCACTCGGCCACTCTCGCCGGCAGATCATGAGCATTAGTTAGCTTTGAGATTGGATATGGTCAGCCTAACATTAGTCAAGAATGCCTTTAAGGAATACCTTTAAGGCAGCAAATGCCTTTAAGGCAACAGAGACACCACCATCAATGACTCACTGAGTTTGTACTAGGTCATGTAAAAGGGCTATGAGAAGCTGGATTTTCGTTATGCAATACTGCAGGATGACTTGGCAGGAATGTAGCCACTGCACATGATTGTTGGCAGTGATGGTCATGAGAACCTACAGTCGCAAGAAGGCCAGGCTGTAGATGTCTACATGGCACTACTGAGAAGGAAGACCGTCATCTACAGCATCGTACTGCAGCTACAGCTTTTGAGCAGCAAATGGTATCACAGTGACACAACAAACTGTTACAAATTGTTTACTTCAAGGACAGCTTTGAGCCAGACATCCTGTAGCATGCATTCCACTGACCTCAACCGCAAGACCGCTACGGTCGCAGGTTCGAATCCTGCCTCGGGCATGGATGTTTGTGATGTCCTTAGGTTAGTTAGGTTTAACTAGTTCTAAGTTCTAGGGGACTAATAACCTCCGCAGTTGAGTCCCATAGTGCTCAGAGCCATTTGAACCATTTTTGAACTGACCTCAAAACACCACAATTTGTGACTTTAATGCTGTCAAGTGAGAGTTCATTGGAGGACAGGGTGGAGGTCCATTATGTTTTCTGATGAAAGCCAGTTCTGCCTCAGTGCCAGTGATGGGTATGTGTTGGTTAGGAGGAGGCCATTTGAGGGCGTGCAACCAACCTGTGAGCTAGACACACTGGACCTACACCTGTAGCTATGGTCTGGATTGTGATTTCATGACAGCAGGAGCACTCTCGTGGTTATCTCACACACCCTTACTGCAAATTTGTGTCAGCCTGGTGATTCAGCCTGTTGTGTTGCCATTCATGAACAGCACACCAGCGGGTGTTTTGCAAGAAAATAGCTCCCGCCCACATACTGCTGTTGTAGTCCAACATGCTCTACAGTGTGTTGACATGTTGTCTTGGCCTGCTCAATCACCACATCTCTCTCCAATCGAGCACATAGGGGATGTTATTGAACAACTCCAGTGTCATCCACAAACAGCAATAACCATCCCCGTATTGGCCGATTAAGTGCAACAGACATGGAACCCCATCCCACAAACTTACATCTGGTACCTGCACAACACAACGCATTCACATTTGCATGCCTGCATTCAAGATTCTGGCAGTTACACTGGTTACTAATTTACAGCATTTCAAAACTGCAATGGCTTACTTCATGCTTATGTTAACCTGTGATCTTACAATGTTAATCAATTAAATATATTACCTAGACAAATGTATATCCAAAATTCCATTATTCTACATAAATTAGTTTTTGGTGTGTGATTTTTTTCTGTCTCTATATAGTGTCTATCTAAAAGAGTAAAACCATATAAATTTTAACAATAGATTATTATTTTTGAATGATAACCATGTAAAGAAATACCTGTCTTAAGCAGAAAGAACATGTATATTGTAAGCTTAGATTAAGTTTATTACTCTGTTTGTAGTTTTAGAACTGATGAGTCATCTGTGTTACAATCTTTGATCAAAAATTATTCCATTCCATCTTCATGAGTTGGTACAGCAACAGTCTATTGCTGCTATTTAAAAAACAACCATAGGTCATACAATGTTGTTCATTAAGAATGACATGTTTCACCTGGATAGGACATCATCACGTTATCTGAAAATATAACGGGAAGACAACATTGCCGTGCGGGATTAGCCAAGCGGTCTAGGGTGCTGCAGTCGTGGACTGTGCGGCTTGTCCCGGAGGAGATTCGAGTCCTCCCTCGGGAATGGGTGTGTGTTTGTCCTTAGGATAATTTAGGTTAAGTAGTGTGTAAGCTTAGGGACTGATGACCTTAGCAGTTAAGTCCCATAGGATTTCACACACATTTGAACATTTTGAAGACAACATTGCAGTAAATCCAGCATGGTCCTACCTTGGACTATTATAAAAACAAACTAAGTTTCAAACACTGACTATATAAAACAACAATCAGAAATTTTCTACCAATAAGTACACATCACAGAATGTATGAGCCAAAATAAAATGTGCCAAAAGGCAACCTATATGGAAAAAATATTAAAATCTTATAAATAATGGCACCTGTATCAGGTATGAGTTGTGAACAAAGAAAAAAACTGAAAAATGCGTATTACCTCTCGGAGGCAACAACAGACATAGCAGCGTACAACAGGACTTCATGTGCAAACTGTAAACACGGCCGTACCCTATAACAGCACCAGAGGCTCATCCACATTCACTTAGTGCATACATATGAATGATAGGAGTCCATGAAAAATATTGGCCTAGTAGTAATGACAAGTGCTATGTAGTGCTGCTGTTGGATGTACGGTGTTCTAATTATTCTTTTACACTGCTTTTGAGCATAAGGATTTTCTATGCCTCTGTACATAGCTTTCAATCTAGCATGTCTTGCACATTGTGTATATTCCCATATGCTCTATTATTATTTTATTTATTTCTCAAGTTATCCACTACCATTTAAATTTTATGCTTTTATCACATTGTGCGTTCAATGGTAGTGCCACATGGTGCCTGTCATTACTACTAGTCCAATATTTTGCATGAGCCCTATCATACATACATGTGTATTATGTGAATATGAATAGATCTCTGGCGTTGATTTAGTGTATGGCTGTGCTTTGGCATCATTCTAGTATATGTCTGGGCTTACAGTTAGTGCGCAAAGTCTTGTTCTGTGCTGCTGTGCCTGTTGTTGCATCCATGAGGTGATATGCATTTTTGAGTTTCTCATTCGTTCTGTACTTCTGCATGATCCTGATGCTTTTATCTATTAAATGTTAATATTTTCTCTGTATATGTTACCTTTTAGTAGATTTTATTTGGTATTATACCTTCTTGTGCAGATGCGTTTTGGTAGAAAATTTCTGATTTTTTAACATGCGTTACATAATGTTTCTCTATGTAGTTTTATTTGGTCAGTGTTCGAGGCTTATTTTGCTTTTATAGTAGTCCAGGATAGGATCGTGCTAAATTTATTTTCATGACATTCTCCCCTTATATTTTTAGATAACCAATGATGCCCTATCTGGGTGAAATGTGTCATTCTTAAGTTAATAAAGAACATTGTGCAACTTATGACTGTTTTTTAAATGGTAGAAATCTTTTAATTCTATGAGGCATGTTATGTGGTAGTAAAAGATAGATTTGATTTGACTGATAATGAGGAATTCTATGGATCCTCATAAACTGTGGCACTCACTCAACAATGTAATAGGATGTTTATTTAGTCAAGGATTTATAGTTAGGCATGTTTCAAGCAATAAGGGTGTTAACAATGTTGGCATGTAGAGAATTCTTGAAATTCGTTATATTTATTTAATTACAAAATTAATCACCCTGTTTGCCTAGTGGGAACTAAAATGTGGCTGTAGATAGACCCCTTATCTTATAGGATATAATAAGTTATTTGCTGTCACAAGTTATAATAGGCTCTGAGTACACAGTGAAAGAAAGTGCTTTGAGTTGTAAGAAAGTTTTGTTAATGTACATTGAATGTTTAGCAAGACTTTCCAGGGGAGGTTGGACTGGTGCTCGTTCCCAATTTGTTAGAATAATAAGTTAACCCTGATGTACCTTCATTCATGACATGTGCGAATTCAGAAATCAGGCATCCATACTGTTCACAGACCCACTTGTAGAGGCCACCTGGGTTGGCCCTTTGGCGCACTCTGGTGAGATGCCAAAGAAACGTTATTATTTAAGTGATCACAAATGAGTGCCTGGCCTGTTCCATAACCTGTATTACTGTTGTCCATTCAATGAGTTCATTGGTCTGCACAACCTGTACTACTATGTATTTCATGCTGGCTCCATAGAGTCCTGTTGTTGTTGTTGTTATTGCTGTGGTCTTCAGTCTAGAGACTGGTTTGATGCAGCTCTCCATGCTACTCTATGCTGTGCAAGCCTCTTTATCTCCGATTGACTACTGCAACCTACAGGCTTCTGAATCTGCATACTGTATTCATCTCTTGGTCTCCCTCTATGATTTTAACCCTCCATGTTTCCCTCCAGTACTAAATTGGAGATCCATTGATGCCTCAGAACGTGTCCTACCAACTGATCCCTTGTTCTTGTGAAATTGTGCCACAAATTCCTCTTCTCTCCAATTCTATTCAGTACCTCCTAATTAGTTACATGATCTACCCATCTAATCTTCAGCAGTCTTCTGTAGTGTCACATTTCGAAAGCTTCTGTTCTCTTCTTGTGTAAACTGTTTATCGTCCGTGTTTCACTTCCATACATGGCTACACTCCATACAAAACTTTCACAAAAGGCTTCCTGACACTTAAATCTATACTCTTCTTCAGAAATGTTTCCTTGCCATTGCCAGTCTATATTTTATATCCTTTCTACTTCAACTATCATCAGTTATTTTTCTCCCCAGAGAACAAAACTCATTTACTGCTTTAAGTGTCCCGTTCACTAATCTAATTGCCTCAGAATCACCTGACTTCATTTGACTACATTCCTTTATCCTCATTTTTTTTAAATGTACATCTTATATCATCCTTTCAAGACAGTGTCCATTCCACTCAGCTGCTCTTCCAGGTCCTTTGCTGTGTCTGACAGAATTACAATGTCGTCGGCAAACCTCAAAGTTTTAATTTCTTCTCTATGGATTTTAATTCCTACTCCAAATTTTTCATTTGCTTCCTTTAATGCTTGCTCGATATAAAGATTGAATGACATTGCGGTAGGCTACAGCCCTGTCTCACTCCCTTCTCAACCACTGCTTCCCTTTCGTGCCCCTCAACTCTAATAATTGCCATCCGGTTTCTGTACAAATTGTAAGTAGCCTTTCACTCCCTGCATTTCCCACCTGCCACCTTCAGAATTTGAGAGTATTCCAGTCAACATTGTCAAAAGCTTTAAGTCTACAAATGCCAGAAACATTGGTTTGCCTTTCTTGAACTCATTGTCTAAAATAAGTCAAAGGGTCAGTATTGCCTCGCATGTTCCAACATTTCTACAGAATCCAAATTGATGTTCCCTGAGGTCAGCTTCTACCAGTTTTTCCATTCATTTGCAAAGAATTTGTGTTAGTATTTTGCAACCATGACTTATCAAACAGATAGCTCGGTAATTTTCACACCTATCAACACCTGCTATCTAGGGGATTAGAATTATTATATTCTTCTTGAAGTCTGGAGGTAGTTTTGTCATGGCTTGCCCTCCCAAGGTTATCAGTAGTTTTAATGGAATGTTGTCTACTCCCGGGGCCTTGTTTTGACTTAGGTCTTTCAGTGCTCTGTCAAATTCTTCACACAGTATCATATCTCCCATTTCAACTTCATCTATGCCCTCTTCCATTTGCATAAGATCGCCCTGAAGTACATTGCCCTTGTATAGAACCTCTATATACTCTTTCCACCTTTCTGCTTTCCCTTCTTTTCTTAGGACTGGTTTTCCATCTGAGCTCTTGATATTCACACAGGTGGTTCTCTTTTCTCCAAAGGTCTCTTTAATTTTCCTGTAGGCAGTATCTATCTTAACACTAGTGATACATGCTTCTACATCCTTACATCTGTCCTCTAGCCATCAATGCTTAGCCATTTTGCACTTCCTGTTGATCACATTTTTGAGACATTTGTATACACCTGCTTCATTTACTGTGTTTTTGTATTTTCTCCTTTCATCAATTAAATTCAATATCTCTTCTGTTACTCAAGTATTTCTACCAGCCCTCACCTTTTTACCTACTTGATCCTCTGCTGCCTTCACTATTTCATCTCTCAAAGCTACTCATTCTTCTTCTACTGTATTTCTCACCCCTGTTCGTGTCAACCATTCCCTAATGCTCTCTCTGACACTCTTTCAGTTTATCCAGGTTCCATCTCCTTAAATTCCTACTTTTTTGCAGTTTCTTCAGTTTTAGTCTACAGTTTACAACTGGTAAATTGTGCTCAGAGACCACATCTGCCCATGGAAATGTCTTACAATTTAAAACCTGGTTCCTAAATCTCTGTCTTATCATTACACAATCTGTCTGAAAACTTCCAGTGTCTCCAAGCCTCTTCCATGTATACAACCTTCTTTCATTATTCTTAAACCAAGTGTTAGCTATGATTAAGTTACGCTCTGTGCAAAATTCTACCAGGCGGCTTCCTCTTTCATTCCTTACTCCCAGTCCATATTCACCTATACTTTTCCCTCTCTTCCTTTTCCTACCACCAAATTCCAGTCCCCCTTGACTACTAAATTTTCATCTCCCTTAACTATTTGAACAATTTCTTTTATCGCATCATACATTTCTTCAATCTCTTCATCATCTGCAGAGCTAGTTGGTGTATAAACTTGTACTACTGTGGTAAGTGTGGGCTTTGTTTCTATCTTGGCTACAATAATGCATTCACTATGCTGTTCATCGTAGCTTATCTGTGTTCCTATTTCTTTTATTCATTATTAAACCACTCCCACATTACCGTTATTTTACTTTGTATTTATAACCCTACATTCATCTCACCAGAAGTATTTTTCCTCCTGCCACTGAAGTTCACAAATTCCCACAATATATAACTTTAATCTATCCATATCCCTTTTTAAATTTTCTAACCTACCTGCCAAATTAAGGGATCTGACATTCAATGGAAAAGCAGTTTTGTTTCTCCTGACGACTTCTTCCTGAGTAGTCCCCACTCGGAGATCTGAAGGGGGGACTATTTTACCTCCAGAATATTTTACCCAAGAGGATATCATTCAACCGTACAGTGAGGCTGCATGCCCTTGAGAAAAATTACGGCTGTAGCTTCCCGTTGCTTTCAGCCATTTGCAGTTCCAGCACAGCGAGGCCATTTTGGTTGATGTTACAAGGCCAGATCAGTCAATTATGCAGACTGTTGCCCCTGCAACTATTGGAAAGGTTACTGCTCCTCTAGAGTACTACATTCCATAAATCATATTTGTTCTTGCTATAATAAACTTGACAATGAGTGAGGATTACATTTTCTCTGCATGTTTGCATCAGTTTTAAGTCACCTGACAAACATCTCAGAAATACTCCTATGTATCATTGCCCAGTAGAAAACTTCCACAGAATAACAGCAGACTCTCATCACTGCTCTCAACCAAGTGGTATCTTTATGTTTACGACTGGTTACTCTTTCGTCAATGCAGCAGTCATCCTTTCTGTCATATGATGAACTGGCTGAAGAATGGGACTCCTACGAGACACAGTTATGCCAACATTTCCAGGTTTCTTAGCATGGGCAATGCAAAACTGTGTAGGGCTATCTTTCTTTCCTGGCTTTAGCCATGCATATATCAGTTGTTGTGCCAACTTCACCTTCGCAAGAACTGGCCAGCTGATCATTTGATGAAATGTGCAAGCTTCTCTCAACCTGTTACTGTGACAACACATGTCATTGTGATGCGTGGAGAATTTTACTATTGTCAGAAACATGCAAACCAATCTTACAAAGCTTGGGCAACAAAATTACATGAGATGAGCCATCATTGTAAATTTGTCACTAGTACCCATCATGAATCCTACACTGATCAGATAGTACGTTATGTTATTATTCATATGGCCCTGAATTGGGAAGTCTGTGAAAAAGCACTTCAGTGTGATAATCCAATGCTTAGGGGTATGCTCAATATAGCACAGTCCTTTGAAGTGTCACAGGCCACATATGATCAAATTGCTGCATAGGGGGAGGTATCGGAAGTTGGTCAGTCAACTCCTATTGGACATGCTGTAAGTTTTCAGGATGATAGGGAAGCTGTTGCAGCAGTACAACCTTCAACTCAGCATCACATGGGGTAGTGCCAGTTACGACCACACCAGTGACAGGCTGCATCACAGCAGTGGCCATGTGCCCTCCTTCCATGTAGTTCAAACTGCTTCATCCAACATGAGTGTGCTATGCGTCCTAAGCATTGGGCAGTTTGCAACAAGTGTCAAAAGAAAGGCCACATTGCATTGGTGTGTAACTCCTCTTCAAATGTGGTGGAGATGGTAGTAATGATGGATGTAAACTGTATCTCTATAATGACTATCTCCCAAAACAAATTGTTTACTGACTTGCATGTGTTTAACAAACTGCTAAAAATTCACGTGGACACAGGAGCTGCAGTAACTTTAGTAAATGCACAAATGTACGTGGATTTGGGCTCCACTCCCCTCACACAGGTTTCACAGAAGTTGGTTAGCTACAATAAACAACAGATTCCAATCCTAGGTCAGTTCTCTGCTCCAGTCTCTTTACAAATCTGTTGTTCACTTTCTCACCTTCCTTGTTGTGGATCATTCCCATACCAAAGATCCATTCAGGTTAAACACATTTGATGTTTTTGGTTTCTCCATTGCCAATGTGGTAAATTTATTGTTTAATCAAGTTCCGTACCAGCTACTGGAGTCCCTCTGCTCTGAGTTTTCATCACTGTTTTCCCCTGGTCTCAGTTGTGCTGCCAGTTTTCAGGCCCACATTACCATGAAGGCATCCACCCTGCAGGTGCCTGTCAAATTGCGCAACTCTGTCAGGGGCAAATTAGACCATATGACATCACTCAATATCATTTAGTCTATTTCTTCTACTGTTAAGAAGCTGACAGGCAACCTTCACCTCCGCGGGGACTTCAGTGTCACGATTAAGGCACTGTCTATGATAGATACATACTCTTTGCCCTGTCCAGATAAGTTGCTCACAAAATTATCAGGTGGCCACTACTTTTCCAAGATTGATTTGTCAGAAGCATACCTCCAGCTCCCCTTGGATGAGGCCACTAGGTGCCTTCTTGTTGTCAATACACCTTTTGGGTTATTCCAATATCAACACTTGCCTTTTGGCATTGGTAGCACACCCACAATTTTTCAGCATTTCTTAGAACAGCTGTCAGCCTCTGTGCCCGGCTGCATCAATTACCTCAACTATATCACTATCTGGGGTTCTTCCACTGAACACCACCTTAGAAATCTCTGATCATTGTTTCCAGTCAGTGGGTCCAGATTTCAATTTTTCAGCCATCAACTGGTTACCAAGGTTTTGAGGTTTTTTGCATGGGGCCAAGCCGTAGCATCACTATGTTGACACAATTGCATCTAGGCTGCAGGAGACCTCCATTAAGGAACTGCAGGCGTTTCCACATGAATCCTCTGTCGCTCAGCCCCTGTACCCACTTTTGCGTAAAAATGTGTCTTTTTTTCTGGTCCCCAGCTTGTGACAGGAGTGTTCACTTTGCTTAAATCGAAGTGTCCATCTGTTCTGTGTCCAGCCACTTTTCAGCCAGGTCAGCATCTCCTGTTGGCTACATATGCCTCTTGGCATGGCACAGTGTTGCCGCAGAAATATGCAGTCGGGTCCAAACGACCCACTGTTTATGCTTCAAGGACTATAACTCCCATTCAGCATTGGTACTGTCAGACTGAAAAAGGAGTCTTTGGTGACTGATTTGCCCTCAAGAAATTTCACATGTTCTTGTATGGTTCTAAGTTCCATTTAGTCATGGATCATAAGCAGTTGGTTGCTCTTTTCAACCCTTTGGCTTCTGTGCCGAGCAAGGCAGTGCATCATTTCAGTGGTGGGCTCTCTTCCTCTTCCATTATCATCATCAGATCCATTACTGGCCGACAGCACAACATACCAACACCAATGCCTTATCTTGCCTTCTGATAGGGCCCGGCCTGGCTTTTGATCTGGACGAGTTGCTTTGTTTCTATTTTGATACTGAGAACCAGAATGCGCTCGACAGTTTTTCCATCACTAGTGCCATAGTAGCATTGACCGTCACCACAGATCCTGTACTTGGTTAAGTACTCTCTTTCATGCAGCACAGGTGGCTGGAAACACTTCTGGGCCATACCTCGGAGCCTTGCATAATTACTTTTCCCTCAAGCACCGTCTTTCTGTGTTTGATGGGGTAATTTTTCTACCTAAGGAGGATGCTGTTCTGCAGGCTGTGATTCCCACTTCTTTATGCTATAATGTATTTTGGCTTTTGCATTTTAGTCATTGGGGACCTCTTGCACTAAAGCTTTGGCCAGCAGGCATGTGTATTGGCCGTGCATAGATGGGATATTATCCGGCTTATCACCACTTGCACTCACTGTGTTCAGCAACAGGTGGCCCATGGCTGTTCTTCCCCCCTGGCCAATGCCGTAGCACCCATGGGAGCATCTACATATCGATTTTGCTGTGCTCTTCCTAAATCAGTATTTGCTCACTTTAGTGGACACCCAGTCCAAGTTTCCATATGTGGTGTATTATCTGTCGATGTCTGCAGCATCCACTATTTCTGCCCTGTCTAAGATTTTTGAAATTGAGGGACTTCTGTATATTGTGGTTACTGACAATGTCCCCAAGTTTAATTCTCAAGAATTTGTATCTTTTTGTTGGACTAGTGGTGTTTTCCATCTCACAGCTCCCCCATTTCATCCTCAATCTAATGGTGAGGCCGAATGGAGGTAGGCCCCCTGAAGCTGCTTTAGACCATTTTATTAAGTACTATTTCACTCTGATGCATGACAAAAGCCTGGTAGAGCTGTCACATGGACGCCAACTACAGACCTTCCTTCTCCTGCTGCATCCGATACTATGTCTGCCAGCGTCGCAGGCTCTATGAAGGTTCTGGCTCGGTGCGCCTGCCTGGGCTCGTGGTTTCAACCGCCAGCTGAACTGGGGTCCTGCCATCATCAAGAATCACTGGGTCTGGCACCTGTGTGCCATCTACACTCCTTATGAGCAGATGTCCTATCACTCTGACCAGCTGCAGCTGTGTGTGGTGGGATCTGTAGAGCCCACTGCCACCCCCACCCCCACCTATGCCTGTTCCTGTGTCACAAACAGTTTGGTTTACACTGCAGCAGGGGTCACTGCCTGTTGGAACACTGTGTGAGGTCCCTGCCTCCATCCCCAATCCCTGAGTGCTATCGCTGCACCTGACACCGCAGCTGCCCCACCTCCGTTGCTGGGCTCTGTGCAGCCATTGTCTCCAATGCCCCCACTGATGCCTGTGGCGCCAACCACTGACCTTGTCACTGTGGAGACTCCACCCACAGTCCTGCCCTAAGATGTCTCACAAGAGGGGGGACAGTATGCCACACTGCCACCCTACTCGACCGTGCCTGCCCGCCACATGCTGTAGCAGCCTCCATCGTCGAGCGATGAAATGGGCATCAGCACTGTCTTTGGTGTTTTTTGTGACTAGTAATCTCAGTGCCTTGCAAGACCAGTGCTTTTTTTCGCAGTGTCAGCTCTTTCTTTTTAAATTTTGGTACCAGTGCTTTTTTTGGTACCCATCATTTTTCGGTACCTTGCATTTTTTCGTATGCTGAATTTTTTCTGTACCCTTCAATTTTTATTTACCATCTGTTTTTCCATTGCTAGTGTTTTTATGTATGTATGAGTTTTTTCCACCCCATAGAAGGGAGGAGTGATGAAGCATCCAAATTCAGGCAGAGATCAGTTGTCCATACACTCCATAGGGCTGCTTATAAAGACCACTTGCATTGGCCCCCTGATGTGCTACCAAAGAAACAGCATTATTTAAGTGATTGTGAATGAGTGCTCAGCCTGTTCTGTAACCTGTAATACTCTTGTCCATTCACTGTGTTCAGTGCTACACGCAATGTGTACTTCACAGTATCTTACATTGGCTCCATAGGCCACTACATTCCATAAATGGTATTTGTTCTTGCTATAAGAAACCAAAGTCTGTTTGAGGGAGAAGTTTCCAGTTGCTAGACACTTGTTATCATACTGTGGCTATCTTTACAATTTACATAATTAGTGGGTCTTATTTCAAAAGAGGCTTTGCTGTCCTGATGATGTGATTGTGGAGTTACTTCAAAGACTTTCTCCTCTAAAGCTGCACATTTTTGCTAAGCGTTATATTTGTTTCATTAATGAATCAATAAACTATGGCTGTAGAAGTTCGTATATGTCTGCAAGTGCTGGTTCTCATAAATAAGTAACGTACTTTGATCAAAGAAATTGTTGCTACTGGAGGAATTTGTTACACTGTTACTATAGGGATACTGTCTTGTATGTCTGTAGAACATATTATCATATCTGTATAGTGAAGATGTATAGTTTTCAGGAAAAAGTGTGCAGTGGAATAAAAATTTTTACTGGTATTTGGAATTTTAGTGTGAACCTTTTTGCATCCTGCTATGATTTGAAATGAAATAGTTGATACCAAAATGAGGACTGAATGGAATGTAGTGGTTGTTGAGAACAGTGAAGTGTTGCCAGATTTGTTCTTATTACAATATTTTTAATTTGTGTCTAAATTTATATAGTCAGTTCTACCCTGCAAGGAAAAAAACAGAAAGGTCTTTGACCATTGTATCCACAATATTTATTCAGTCTTTCTTCTGCTAAAAGTATGGTAAACATTAGGATGTGTGTTGGGCTTTACATTTTTAGGTTATCCTTCCAGTCATTCAGCCACAGTAACATGAATTTGAAAAATCAGTGTTGGTGAATATGGGCCTAGGAAGCTATTGTGGATGTTTTCTTTAAATGTTTCTGTATGAGAAAAAAAGGATCACTTTTCAAATGTGAGGCAGCTGAAATTATTACTTTTTGTATGATACAGATCCCACATTAATGTGAAATTAGTTTTATCATCAATAATTCCTCCTTAAGGTTAAAAACAATCACTTTTAAAGGTTTTTTTCATCTTCTTTCTTCCCATCCTAGAGTCATGGCAAATAAAAACAATAATAGATCCAGAAATAGATAAACCCAAGAAACTTGAAGCACTTTTGCAAAATTCGCACAGTATGACTGTCTATTCATCTATCGATTTATGATCCACTTTTTGGCAGAAAGCATACAGTATTCCTAGCATCTGGTAGGTGTTAGCAATTTAGGCATCTACCTTGTGGATTCAATATATCCTCATCTGGATTTATAAACAGATTATACAGCATTCTGTCTTATTCTCTCAAACAGCATGTGACAAGCTACATCAATGACTTGCCCATAGTGGAGAACTCTTGGAAGGGTCACAATAAATTTCTGAGTGCTGTACTTCGAACTTTCAAAGAGCACAGAGTCCCAGTTAACATTGAAAAATCATGCTTTGGGACTTCTAAAGTAAAATTTCTAGGGCATATCATCATGGCAGATAGAATATCCCCTAATCCAGACATGAATGAGGCCATTGCAGAATTTGTGATGCCCATTATGAAGAAACACTTGAGACAATTCCTTGGGATGATTTATTTTTTAAAGATATTTATAAATCTAGACACTCTGTGAACACCCAAACTTTGTAAACTTACAGTCAAGACGACTTCATAGGCTAGGGATGTTATGGCAGAACATGAGTTCCAGTCTCTAAAGTTAGCATTAATAACAGTGCTGATACTGTCACACATCACATGAGCTCTGTATGGCCAAAGAAAGTGCCTGTACTGGATTAGTTGCTGTGAATGTGCTATCATGTTTCGATACCACCTCAGCACACATCAAAGTTGGCAATGGAATTGCAAGTTTCTGTCAGACACCGATAGCAATCATGTGGGATCTGATGGACCCAATGGAGCCCATCTGCTGAGCCATGCCTCCAGTGGCTCCATACCACGAGCTTCCTCTGCCACCACAATATAGGACACCTGGCGGCAGTCTCACAGCCCATTCGTGCTCAGAGCCTGTTTGCTGTGTAACGCTACACGGATGTCGCATAGTCACAGCTCTGACACCATCATTCGTCTCAATCTCATTTTTATTGCTGTTGTATGAGCTGGTCTCTGTTTCTTGCTGCATTATTTGTAATGAGTCTTCATACACTTGGAGAAAGACAAGTTAAGTAAATCTTCTGTTTACTGTGCAGACCTGTTCGCTAATCATTTCCATTCCTGTCCAGCTTTCCAATGATGACAGTTGCTGCACCACTCTGTAACTCACATCTCCTTACCATTGTGTATGAAGTAATAAAACAACAGTGATATTTCAAGGATATGAAGAGGATGGGAATGTGGTATGTAAGAAACTGCCTTTGGTAGAAGAGTTTTAACAAAGTGCAAGAAGAACTATTCAGTCATCAAGTTGGAGGCTCTGGATGTAGTCTGTGGGTTTCAGAAGTTTAGGTTTTCTTGTCTAATGTTTTGATGACAAGAATGTGTGTAGTTGGATTGCAACCTTCTCACTTCTGTTACATGTGTGACTTACATGGTATGCACAGCCAATCTTCTTCTCTGGATAGCTGGCTATGTCAATATTCAAAAACGTCTTCTCTGAAGAATGATGCTAGTTAAAGGAATATATATGACTCACTCTCTCTCTCTGCTCGTGAAATAAGTAGGTACCCAAAGAATACTTTTAGTTAACTGTCTGTGTATTTCAACTTCCATACAGAACAAATATATCATTTCTCACATAAATATGAGACTTCTTATAAGTCACACATGTCATCTCACATTAGACACAAACTGAGATACATTTACCACATAGTTGATTGTACAACCACGGAAATCGTGAACAAATCTTGCCTCTAGCATATCTGTGTTAAAAGTTACAAAAAATTTTTTTTCAACTCAACTGTTTTTTTTTGTCACTACAATAGTCAAATTTTTAAAACAGCACCAAATAACACAGAAGTTCCTTGGGGCTGCTGTGTTCTTTCATTACAACTTCCTTGGTGTGACCGACAAGTACTTGTTGGCGCCATTCGACCGCCTTGTCTACAGTCTTCCCCATACACACTTTGGACTTGCACACACAGACAGGTGATGCACAGTAGATGTATTTAAAATATCATGTGTTCGAGACAGCAGAAGGCCGAGTGGTTCTAGAGTTTATGCAGAAATTCTCGAAACACTACACTTGTTTGATAGAATGAATAGGATCTTCATGGACCATAAAGCACTGGAATCCTCTTAACAGAAAAGGTGATGCATAAGAAATTAGCTAAATGGGTATTTTACCTTCAACAATTTGACTTTACTATCATGTATGTACAAGACAAGACTATCACTGTAGCAGATACACTATGTGATCAAAAGTATCAGGACACACCCAAAAAAATACGTTTTTCATATTAGGTGCATTGTTCTGCCACCTACTGCCAGGTACTCCATATCAGCGACCTCAGTAGTCATTAGACATAATGAGAGAGCAGAATGGGGCACTCCGTAGAACTCACGGACTTTGAACGTGGTCAGGTGATTGGGTGTCACTTGTGTCATACGTCTGTACGCAAGATTTCCACAATCCTAAACATCCCTAGGCACACTGTTTCCAATGTTATAGTGAAGTGGAAACGTGAAGGGACACATACAGCAGAAAAGCGTACAGGCCAACCTCATCTGTTGACTGACAGAGACGGCTGACAGTTGATGAGGGTCATAATGTGTAATAAGCAGACATCTATCCAGAGCATCACACAGGAATTCCAAACTGCATCAGGATTCACTGCAAGTACCATGACAGTTAGGCAGGAGGTGAGAAAACTTGGATTTCATAGTCGAATGGATGTTCATAAGCCACACATCACACCGGTAAATGCCAAACGAAGCCTCACTTGGTGTAAAGAGCGTAAACATTGGATGACTGAACAGTGGAAATACATTGCGTGGAGTGACAAATTGCAGTACACAATGTGCTGATCTGATGGCAGGGTGTGGGTATAGCGAATGACCAGTGAATGTCATCTGCCAGCGTGTATAGTGCCAACAGTAAAATCCAGAAGCGGTGTCGTTAATATTAGGGTCATGTTTTTCATGGAGGGGTCTTACATCCCTTGTTGTTTTGCATTGCACTATCACACTACAGTCCTACGTTGATGTTTGAAGCACCTTCTTGCTTCCCACTGATGAAGAGCAGTTCGGGGATGGTGAATTCATCTTTCAACATGATCGAGCGCCTGTTCATAATGCATGGCCTGTGGCAGAGTGGTTACACAACAATAACATCCCTGCATCAGATTGGTCTGCACAGAGTCCTGACTTGGATCCTATAGAACATGTTTGGGATGTTTTGGAATGCTGACTTCGTGGCAGGCCTTACCGACCGACATTGATATCTCTCCTCAGTCCAGCACTCCGTGAAGAATGAGCTGCCATTCCCCAAGAATCCTTCCAGCACCTGATCGAACATATGCCTGTGAGAGTGGAAGCTGTCATCAAGGCTAAGGGTGGGCCAAGGCGATATTGAATTCAAGCATTACTGAAGGAGGGCTCCACGAACTTATAAGTCATTTTAAGCCAAGTGCCCAGATACTTTTGATCACATAGTGTATGTTGTTAAGCTTGCCTGTTGTATTGGTAGATGATGTAAATAAAGAACTCAAGGGAATCATTTCAGCCTATTGTACCTGCATAAAGTCACGTTTGAAAATTTTGTAACCTCAAATACGATAGGTATCAGGAGAGTGCAGGACAGGGATGCTCTGCTCTTAACCTTAAAACAAAAATGAAAAGACCAAAGGCAAACAGTCGTTTTGATATTTTACCTATTGCACAAAGGAATTTTGTTTCAATCATTTAACCTAATTTCAATAGCTAACTTTCCCACTAGAGTAACTAGTACTTGTGAGAGCCTAATTGATAATATATTCCTGGACAGATACAGAAGCAGCAGTATTATTTTAAGTCAAATTCTCAATTGTCTGTCAGATTATGATGGTCAGCCACTTACAATAAATGATATCAACCTGTGTGATAAACCAAAACACTCGTTTATAACTGTCAGGCCAGTCACTAATGATAACTTAGAAATCTTCAACTTTCTCTTGCAGCAGATCGACTGGACCCCTATATTTATGGAGAGGAATGTTAATGAAAAATTTAATCTGTTCTCTAATGAGTTTGTGTCATTATTTGAAATGGTATATCCAAAAATAATCTTGAGAAACAATCCTCAGGCCACCAAACCGAAACCCTGGATTACTAAAGGGATCAGAATTTCCTGTAGAACAAATAGAAATTTATATGAATCTCTAAGGTTATCTAATGATCCCATCAAAATGGAGGACTGTAAATTGTACTGTAATATTTTAAAAAGAATAACAAAAAATCCAAAAGTATGTACATAACATCTGAAATTGATAACTCAAACAACAAATCAAAAACCACCTGGCAAGTTATAAAAAGGGAGAATGGTAAAAAAGTACAGTACATGACCGACATAGGATTAATTCAGGATGGAAATATTGTCATGTAGAAGAAGATGTAATTTGATGAATGATGAACACTAACTTCACTTAATGCAGGTTTATTCAGGACTTGCACATAGAACAGCGCTGAGCCAACTGCCTCCGGCCAGAACACATACAGTATATATACAGCTACAGAACATTCCAGTACAATCTAGTGGATCGCCAATTTGTGGAAGAGGGTAAACATCCTTTTTAGTTATCTTATTAAGCTTCCTGTAATCAACACAAAAGCACCAACTGCCATCCTTCTTCCTGACGAGGACCACTAGTGATGACCATGGGCTCTGCGAAGGCTGAATTATGTCATTCTTCATCATTTTCTCTACCTCGTTACGAATTATTCGATGTTCTGTTGCTGATACATGGTATGCTCTCTGGCTTATTTGTTGATGGTCTCCAGTGCTAATCCGGTGCTTCATCATCGATTTGTCTACTTTGCTCTTCACCTGTGGATTGAAGCATTCAGAGAACTCTTGAAGAATGTCAAGTAACTTCTTCTGTTGTTCCTTAGTGATATCTGGTGATAGTCGAGCTAGAAGATCTTGTCTCATAGTGGTAATGTTAATTTCGCCCACAGACTCAGCATGGGAGGTTTCTATGACGCTCAGCTGTCCTTCAATTAATGGCTCAGAATTTGCTACGCTCATGCATCTTGGAAGGATCTGCAGTTCTCGGCAACAGTTAACTATCTACAGTTCACCGAATCCATTCTCAAACGAGATGGCAGAGGCTGGGATGACCAAGTTATTCTTCAGTGGTGTGCTTTTCTTACATTCCACTTCAAGATCCATGGGTTGAGGCACGGCATGACACGTGACAGTTACGTTTCTAGTGCTGACTACAGCAATGATCACTTCATCCAGCACACATAATCTCCACACACTCTGATGTGCCTCTTCCTGTCCACAGTGTCTCATCTTGTCTAGCATAATCTTCGAGTGAGCACAATCTATAATTGCCAGAGAAGCTAACAAAAAGTCCCATCCAAGAATGAAGTCATGACTACACTCTTGTATGACGATGAATTCTAAGGGCTGTGTGTGGTCACTTACACCCACAGGAAAGGTACATCTTCCTGTAGGTTTTACATATTTCCCATTAGCCACCTTCAGCAGAGATGTTTTGTTGTCGATGAATATGGTTTTCTGCAACTGGAGACGGTACTTCTCCAAAATGACTGAATATGATGCTCCAGACTCCACAAGAGTTTGGGCTGGTCGGCCATCCATGAGGATATCAATGTAGTTCCCTATCACTTTTGTAGTGATTGACGGCGGAGGATTTTTCTCTTTGTCGGCCTCACCTCCAAGGAAGATCGCACCCTTTATTTTTCCAGGTTGTGGTGGCTAGGTGATGAGCTGGAGCTTCTGAACGACATGGAGACCTCAACTGGCATGTCGGGGAGCGTCCTCTCCAGTGGCTAGCTTGCGGTGATGGTGACCTACATTGTCCTGCACCCACATCTTCTTGTTCATCTTTGTTGTCCCGGAGTTGGCGTAGGCTAATATTGGTCTGCTGTCTTCTGGTGCAGGCGTCATCAAATATCCGCTGCCTTTCTCAACAATAGCGCACCACATGTCCCGGTCGTCCACAGTGGAAACATATTGGTTGGTTATCCTGGGTCCTCTAGACATCAGTCTTCCATGGTGCCTCCTCACGCGGCTTTGTAGGAACGCAACTCTTCCTGGATATCGACTTTTTCACCGTATTAAAGGGAAATGAAGGACGAGAGATTCGATTCAATTTCTGTTGCACTTCCTCCCTTATGACCTCCTGAAGCGTCTCATTTTTTGCTCGCCGTTCAATCCAAGTGCCTTCTGAACTTCCTCTCTCACTATCTGACAAAGAACACTTGTGAAATCAGTTGCTTCCTGCATCACAGACATCGATACGATGTTTGGAAGCTATTCAAACTTCTTGCGTGTAATTTTTTTTATGCATTGTCTCGATATACTGTCACCATTTTATGAAATCGTCTGCTATCGAAACCTCCTTCAGGGAGCCGACGCAGCATTGGCCTCCTTCACCCGGCAAACTCTCGGCGCAGCAGAGGCGGCCACTCCAAAGCGGCCGGGACGGCCAAGCGAAATGTCGCGCCAACTCCCACCGCACATCTTGGAAGCGATCACACACAAAAATCGCCTTTTTCGGGAGTGACAGTTCACGTGGCTGCCCGAGACGAAGCGCGGCCTCAACAGGGCCCGGCGCGAGATTCGGGCCCCCATAGATGATCACCGGAATGGTCACTGGGTGGGCCTTGTGGCCACCCTAACGACGACAGATGGCAGTGCTTGGCAGACGGCCAGGCGCTTCCTCTGCTGTCACCAGCGAGTCCCGCCCCTCCACGTGGGTGCAAACGTTGTCTGCGAGCCGGATGCGAAAGCCAGCATCCTCGCGGACACGTTCGCGAAAAATTTCCAGCCGCCGATGGCGTGTCTGATGCCGACCACGACCGCCTAGTGGAGGACCGCCTCCCGGTTTTCCTCACTGCGCGTAAGGAGGACGACACGGTAGAGAAAATCACGGCTGCAGAAGTCGCTCTGCAGCTCCGTCGCCTCAACCCCAAGAAGGCGGGTGGCACGAATGGTGTCACCAACTGCCTGTTGAGATTGCTACCACCAGAGGTACACCAGTCTCTGGCGGACATCTTCAACAGCATCCTCCGCTCTGGGACTTTCCCTTCCGCGTGGAAACGCGCGGAAGTGATTGCCATCCCCAAGAGCGGCAAGGACCCCCGCCAGGCAGGTCGAACAGCCTGCTACCGTCCCTCTCAAAAGTGTTTGAGAGGTTGTATGTGGAGCGGCTGGTACACCACGTGACAGAGCAGCAGCTCATCCCTGAGGAACAGTTCGGGTTCCGGAGCGGCCACTCAACCACCCAGCAGCTGTTGCGCCTCGTGGAGAAGGCGATGCGAGCGCTGGAGACGCGGGAGTACCTAGGGGCGGTGCTTCTAGACGTCTCCAAGGCTTTCGACTGCGTGTGGCACGACGGCCTCGTGTACAAACTTTTTGTACATGGGGTACCGACGTCGCACGTGGTCCACTGCGCTCGTATCTCTCGGGCCGCCCATTCCACGTCAGAGCAGATTGAGGCACCTCCACCGACCGGCAGGTTCGAGCGGGAGTTCCGCAGGGGTCGGTTCTCGGCCCCCTGCTGTAATCCCTGTACACTGAGGACGCACCGCGAGTGTCACGCGTGGATTTACCACTTTATGCTGACGACACTGCGTTGTTCACCCGCAGCATGAATGCGGCCGAGATGCACTGCCGCCTCCAGCTCGGATGTGCCGTCCTGGACGCCTGGTTCACGAAGTGCAACGCTGCGAAGAGCCAGGCTGTCGTCTTCAGTAGGAAGAGGCTATCTACAGACCTGCCGCCGGCCACGATCATGGGGGCCCCATCCCATGGTTGCGGACTGGCAAACCAGATACTCTACCACAGACACTGTTCCTATTAAGTCTGATTGTGATTTTCCCTTTCTTATTTCTTGCTCCATACACTTTAAACAGTCGTTTTTCTCTCTGAATTTTTTTTCCAACTTGATCTTCCATCTGTTCTACCCAAACCCTCGTTTCTTTAATGTCGTTGTGTATTTCTACTTGCTGTGTATCAACCTTGTCTATTCTCCTCCAATTGTACGATATTTTTTCTTTATCTTTTTATCCTGTACTTGCAATTGGCCCAGAAGTTGCTTATTTCAAATCACATAATTTTTTGTTAGTTTCGCATGTTTTTGGGCTACTAGCACCACTTTCTTGGTTCCAATCGCCTCCATCCTGGCTACTTGTGCATCTTTCTTAGCTTCCGCCGCTATTTGCTTCGACTCAGTCGACACCTACTCAATTCCCCTCACCTTGTCGCTGACCTTGTTCACTTCTTCGTCATTCTACTTTCGAATTCCTTAAATTCGTTTTGCCTATTCGTTTCTACCTCTAGCATATGTTCTGTCAATCTGTAATTTCTTTCTGCTTCCTCTTTTCTGACTTTTTAATTCTAGGACAACATCCTCCTCACATCTGAATCTGGTGTCATGTTGTGTGACTGTTCTGCAGTATGGCACTTCAGTGGTGTGACTGGCCTATTGTAATACCCTAATCAATTGTTTGTCTTAATGAGTACATCAACGTGTCGAAAATTAACTGCATTGCGACACTACTTAGTGGTTTTCTACTGAGTAGTTACTCTTCTAAACAGCATCCCGTACAAGCAAAGCAGTTGTGTCTTTACATGTAGTTACTTGTACTTCAGGTACTTGAGCAATACACGGCTCAGTTTAAAAAGAATAGCTCAATGTAGTGGTAGGGTCGTGCTGCATATGTCTGCTTTCAAGCCCTGCGTCTAATTCACGGCAAATAATAATCTGTAACTGTGATTCTGCAATCAAGTATTCTATGCATTGACTAGGATTACAAGTTAATAAAACACACAGAAATACAAAATAAAAATTAATAACATTATAAAATTTATTATAAAGACTGTAATTAATGCAGAAGACGGAGAATTATGATGAATGTTGTTTATTCAAGGAAGAACATTTCGAATAAATGAGACGTCGTCCTATGATATTCAGTTAAAATATGGACAGACGATACCCTTATCAAATGCAGTAAAGTTATGTTGAGAGCGTTATGAGAATGGTAGCAAACTCTCCGAACTAAATAGCCATCAAAAATACGCTAAAACTAAGTCTGTTTCGAAATCACAACATACGAAATATTCACCAGCTCAAAACAATTCAGAGTCCAACGTTACGATTTGCAAATTAACACACGCGACATGAGAGTAGAAACTCATACCCTGCCTATCCTCAATTCTGTAACACAAAAGCAAAAAGTTAAGAGTCCTACTCTGGAGCACATTCAGATCTCTTGAAGCACATTCACCGCCCAGGGTTTATCATCCTGAATATCACATGTTACCTTAGGCAGGACTGTCTTCCACCAGATTTCCAAGTAAAGTGTCCTCAAAAGTTAAAAGTCTCATAGTGCCCATTCGCCATCCAGAATCTATCAACTACTCGATTAAATATCATCCAGTACTACAAGCACTCAGGCAGGTTTGCCTTCTTCCAGCACGAACATCCAGTAGTCCAGAACCGCTTCCTAGAGCTCACCACTCGAAAAGTCCCAGTCTCCACTTGACTCCCGTAGTGTTCCATTGCTGTCTGGTTTTCCATTGTCTGGCGTCAGTCCCCACCAAAAATTTGTCGTTGTTAAGTTCTATAGACATGATTTGACCAGTGGTTTTTTTCTAAAAAAAGTTTGAGGGTACTCTGACATGGGATATAATGCAGCGAAAATTAGTTATAACTGAATCATGGGATACCACCCGTCTGCTTTTAGCCATGACGTCATCAACATGACGAACTACAAAAAAAAAAAAAAAAGTGTCAGACTCTTCAGTTGACTTTACTACAGCTCAAATGAAGCAGGCGGTACCGAGAAACACACAAACATACAAGAGAATGTGGTATCGAACACTTCAGTTTACATCACCTCAAATGAAGCATGCAATTTGAGAGTACGCATATCCGATTAGCACTACCATCGCCCACTCTTAGAGGGCGAGGGCAGTACATGCTTGTCGAACTGGATGCCAGCGATTCAGTTGTTGAGAACGGTTGCCGCAGCTTCGAAAGGCTTGAAACAGTCAATGACATCGATTTTCACACCAAAAACTCCACTGGTATCGTTCGTATTGCAATCACTAACAAAAAAAAGAAATAAAAAATTTACGTCCGTGAAATAAATCTTTGGCACTCTTCCAAGTTCTCAACATCGTAAAAAAATTACTTTGTCGACGCAAAAGTTTAGGGATACGCATCCCCCAGCGCTGGACTCAACTTGACCACTTCCTGGACTAAACTACTATATTACAACAATATTTAGATAAAGAAATGTTATAAATATTTAGCTACACTCAGACCACTCGCAATAATTACAAATAATGGTCTGTTCATAAATAAATAACCTAGTATTCTTGCACAAGTGTGCTCACATTACATGACAACGAATTGTCATTAAATATTGTGTAAACAATTACTTATATTTTCTTGACAGAAGTGTCTTTTTGTTCTCTTTTCAGTTGGTTTGTCCTCTGACACATGCAGCTGATCCCTCGTAAATTAACACATTTTTAATAACACTTGCAATCAATTTTTAAATAAATTTGCTGAAAAAATAGTAAAGTGTTCATTAAATAACTACCCAAGTATGTCAAGATAAGAGGTACTCATGCTGCATTCGTATTCCATGAAATGTGAAGAATAAAATGTTGTGACAAACATTTGTACAATAAAAAAGATATGAAAGACGTCATAAGTCAATAAATAAAATAGATTCAGTTGAGTGACTTTCTGGGATGACAGCTATCATACAATGCTATCATGTGAGATATCGTTTGCCCGCATCTCGTGGTAGTGCGGTAGCGTTCTCGCTTCCCACGCCCGGGTTCCCGGGTTCCCGGGTTCGATTCCCGGCGGGGTCAGAGATTTTCTCTGCCTCGTGATGGCTGGGTGTTGTGTGATGTCCTTAGGTTAGTTAGGTTTACGTAGTTCTAAGTTCTAGGGGACTGATGACCATAGCTGTTAAGTCCCATAGTGCTCAGAGCCATTTGAACCATTTGAGATATCGTTTGTTGCACTTGCCTTTTGAAAGTTGTTAATTCAGAGGATCATTGTTAAAAATTTAGTCACTGTGAAATATCAACATCTGCAGTTTTAAGGATATGGAAATTGTTGTTGTATCACTGGATGTGCCTCATTTTTCTGAGTTTGCAAATGTATTCAGGTTTGCTTTCAAATGTTCAAATGAGTGTGAATTCATAAGGGACCAAACTACTGAGGTCATCGGTCCCTAGACTTACACATTCCATAAACTAACTTATGCTATGAACAACACACACACCCATGCCCGAGGGAGACTCGAACCTCCAGCGGGAGGGGCCGCACGATCCGTGACATGTCGCCTCAAACCGCGTGGCCTTTACTGTAATTGTGAATGCTTTAGATTCTCAAAGAACTGTAAGAAGTCATCTTTCAGCTTATCTGACACTGCCATTTTTATTGCATCTCCTCCACAAAGGCAACAGTCGTCCAGTTTTACAGCTTTGGGATATACCCATTTCCAGTGACGCTGCTCGACTTTTGACCAGACTTGCCCATACTGGTCACTTAGGTGGACCTGTGCAGCGCGCCCTGAGCCCTGGATCCTCTAGTGTTCAGCTGTAAATAAATTCATCTTATCTCATACCAATACTGGCTCGTCGATTACACCCCTTCATTTAATATGGAACATTAGCTTTCTAACTTGGCAGGTTAAGTCGCACCAAATCTGACATACTCACATAAACAATAAAAAAGTGCACACTGTAATAAGTAGAATACCCTACATGCATATCAGAGAAATACAAGTAGTGTAAGTATCTTTGTGGTGTGTATGAAACAGCATGTTTCTCCTAGAATGTTCAAATGGTTCAAATGACTCTAAGCACTATGGGACTTAATATCTGAGGTCATCAGTCCCCTAGACTTAGAACTACTTAAACCTAGCTAACCTAAGGACATCACACACATCCATGCCCGACGCAGGATTCGAATCTGCGACCACAGCAGCAGTGCGGTTCCGGACAGAAGCGCCTAGAACCACTCGTCCACAGCGGCCGGCCTTTACATTTCTCCTGTGGCCACAAGTGAGGCAGGAATGACTTCAGAATTTTCCCGTACCATTTCCAATCATTCATAGAGAAGTCACATTCCTTTTTGCTGTACCATTCAGTACCAACACCATCTCCTAAAGAAATAATTTCCCATTATCCCTTATATATTCTCCCGACCACTTCTAAATCATCTGTAAGCTTCAAATCACCCTCAGAATGCTTCATCATACTCGTAAGCATAAAATACACTGGTCCCTTCATCTGAAGTAATGATGTCAGAAGCCGCGGCGTTCTCACGATCAACCACACAACTTAAAATTTCGTCTCCCTTACACAAAGCCTCACTTATTTCCATCACACCACTACAAACTTTATCACAATTAACACCCTAAACATCCATCTATATCCCATTAGCCCCATTATTTCAAACATCCATTAAATCCATAGGTACAGCATAGAAATCACCACCAATAACCTCATCAACCTCCGCCGTTACACCATATAAATTGATGCTGTTGCATCGCTTCAGATTAGAATTCACAGTCCACATGAATTCTGACAAACCCATATCTAACCACTTCTCCTTTACATTTTCACTTCTCTCAGATTCCTACAATGCTTTGGATTCTGATGTAACATCTAGCGCATTATTTTCGCATTCAGTCTTCCACATTCATGCTTTTATCAGGAACCACCAGTTCACTTCCATCAGTAGAAATAAATGAACCAATTCCTTCCTCCGAGATATATAGATGAGTAGCTTCAACCTTTGTGGCTTCAGACGTGAGACATCACCCTTATTTCCCTTTAACAATAAATCACCAAGGGATGCAAACACATAATAAAACTCATCACCAGTTGATGAGACTGTTTCTACACCACATTACTTCCGACGATACACCACAAAACTCATCTCCAGCTGACATGACTGCAGCTTCACCGCCTTCACCTACTTCCTCTGATACAATTCATCTATATTACTTTCACTTACGTTGCCATAATCATTGCTACAGACTAGTGCCTCATCAGAATTCGTCATACATCCATTCTCCACCAAACTGAGAACCACTTTAGGCGCTCATCAGATCACAGAATTTTCCACCAAACATACATTCATTCCACCATTCACTTCCCTTCCACAGAATACATTTTTCAGCCCCATATAATTATCTATCTTCTTTACACACTGTACAATATTCCTTGCGCCATCTTTGTGATTGCACTGATTAAAATTTCTCCCTATTTTAGTTTTATTTCTTCTAACCTCGATCTCCAACACTGTGGAGACCCACAGAATTTTTAAAATAGTGTGTCCTTTTCAGTACCGGTTCATTTCGCCATCTCTGGGGCTAAGATGCTGCGATCTCTAATTTCCTGACCTCGTATTCTGGCGTTGCATTTCGTTAGGTTCCTATCCCTCATATATTCCTTCCCGATTTTGATTTTCGTTATGAAAGTTCCCATTTCCCCTTTGATAATTATTATTAGTGATAACTATTGCTATTATGGTTATTATAATCATCGTGGATATTACTATTGTTCCCCTCGTGGTACCCATTTCCCTGTTTACTGTACCCATTATGTGACTTGATTTTCAACGCCTGTTCAAGTGTCTCAATAAAATCTAAAAACTCCTGAATGGAAGTAGTCGGACTTTGCACAAGCTCCCATTGTAAAAATTCTGGTAACCATCTTTTGAGCGCCGTAATCTCCGTCAGCACTTCCAGCAGACGATTTACTCGTATATGCGTCATCTTAGCCAGTTCACATACATGAAAATCCTGCGTCGACCCATCGCCACATCTGAAACTTGGCCCATTTAGAAATTGTTTCTAAAGCGCGTTTGCTACGCTTGACACAAGAATTTTTCAGTAAACAATTCTCAGACATGGATAGGTGCTGAATGAAGCACTCATTAAATTTTCCCATGATTGTGCATTGCCCTCAAGATGTCTTTTTATTAATTTATTTATTGCCTTTTGCGACAGTTCTCTCACAAAACGATCTCTACAGGCAGCAAGAAAATCAACTGGGTGGTATTTTTCGTCATCTGTAAAATATTTTTTCGCTCCCGAATTACAACATGGAACACGTATCACAGTGGTAGCCTGAGTCGCTGCTAAAGCATTTAATTCTGCTTGTACATCTTCATTCTGCAGCTTCTGCTGCAAAACTGCGTTGTTTAATGCTGATTCAAAATGTTCTCTATTTTTAAGCACCTCCTTTCCACATTCTGCTACTCTACCTAACAAACTGTTAATAGATTTAGTGGTTAGCATCCCCACCTTCCTCATCCTCCGTCTTTTCCAATTTTTATCCAAAATCCTTTTCTTCTGCGTCGACTCTGGTGTTTACCAGAAATTTTGCCTGTTTCCTGTCTTATAACTTCTAATTTTATATCACTAGCCCTTTCGGTGCCTGATTAAATTTTTTCCATCTCAGCTTTTACAGTGTCAATATCTGAACTGAAATCAAAATTTCCCTGTTCTGTCTTTGAACTCAATGCTCCTATACCGCATTGCATTTCTGACAAAATTTGCATTAATTGTGTCAATGTACTGTCTGAAAACTTACTTCCTTTTTCTCTGACTTTGGACTATTTGCCCCATCAGTAATACTGTCCCTATCAGTACTACCATGTTCAGAGTTTGGACAAACTGGCTCAATAACATTATCTGAAACACTGTCTGAAAGCTTACTTACTTTTTCTCTGAATTTGGACTATTTGCCCTATCAGTAATACTGTCCCTATCAGTACTACCACATTCAGATTTTGGACGAACTGGCCCAATAACATTATCTGAACCACACAGGCTGGGTGATTTCTTAATCTTTGGAAGCTCCATCACTGATAGTAACTCTGTTGGTTCACGCATATTAACGCTGTCAGCGCAAGCACTTACCTGTCATGCTGGCTGCTTCTACTATACTGCTGCTGCCAAATGTGAAGTTGATGCCAATGCCGATACTGATGAACGAAGCTGCCGCCGATGGCCCACGCTGTCGTTGTCTCCGTCAGCCTTCGCTTCTACTGGGCACTGCAAACTTGAGCTCAGCACGCCGTTGCGTAGCGCCCTTCTTCTTTCTTGTAGTTCCACATCTAACTTCCTAACATCTAACTTTTGCTATCGATTCTCACACATGCAACCGCTGCAAAATCTTATGGTCGGAGCCCCCACACAACTGCTTATATCCAATAGATTTGGGATCTGAATCACGGAATATATTAAAGCGTTAGAATTATAAATGCAATACTAAAAGGATTAGATTCATATCCTAGACGAGTCCCCAGCTGGGACAGGAGTGAGTAATTACTCTTCTAAACAGCAACCCATACAAGCAAACCAGTTGTGTCTTTACCTCTAATTACTCCTACTTTAGGTATGTGGGCTATGCACGACCCTGTTTAAAAAGGTAGCTCCAAGTCGTTATAGGGTTGAGCCACGCACATCTGCTTTCATTTCTCGCAGTTAATTCACTGAAAATAATCTATAGCTATG
The DNA here is from genome assembly GCF_023898315.1 of Schistocerca nitens. Classification (NCBI taxonomy): domain Eukaryota; kingdom Metazoa; phylum Arthropoda; class Insecta; order Orthoptera; family Acrididae; genus Schistocerca; species Schistocerca nitens. Next base: position 96,918,003 of record NC_064617.1, read on the forward strand.
ATCCTTCAATCAAATAATCTGTGCATAGGATAGAATTGCGAGTTAATAAAATACAGAGAAGTACAAAATAAAAGTTGAATGAGTAATTTAGTAACAACGATTCTATTCTAACATCGTTAATTGGAGTAGACGGCTGAGAAGTATTTTGAATAATGTTTACTCAAGAAAGGACATCGCAAGTAAATGGGAAGTAGCCATGTGACATTCAGTTAAAATACAGACAGAAAGTACCCTTATCAAACGCAGTAAAGTTCTGTTAAGAGCGTTACACAAACGATAGCAAAATCCCCAAACTAAATAGTAATCAAAGATATGCCAAAAGTAAGTCCATTTTGTAATCACAATACACAAAATATTCAATAGCTCAAAACAGTTCAGAATTCAACATGACGATTTACAAATTAACACAAGCAAGATGAGAGTAGAAACTCGTACTCTGTCCTCGATTTCGTAACACAAACGCAAGAAGTTGGATTCCTGCTCTTGGAGCACATTCAGACCTCTCTGAATATAATGACCCTTCAAAAGTTAAAGAATTGTAGCCACCATTCACCGCCCAGAATCAATCACATATACGACTGAGTCGTGACGTTAGCATAGACATTTGTGTCTTCCACCAGATCTCCACGTAAAATGTCCTCAAAGATTAAAGTCTCATAGCGGCAATTCACCAGCCAGAATCTATCATCCATTCGATGAAATATCACGCGATACCACAGGGAAGCGTGCCTTCTTCTAGCACGAACGTCCACGAGTCCATAATGGCTAACTCATGCTCTTCACTGTACGTAAGTGTCGTATTCTACATACAGCCAGTGACCGTGTGTCTGCGTCTATTAATTTAATGTTGAACTTAATTATTGTGCTGTGCTACTTGTTTTTGTGGTTGCTATCGGTGTACTTTGTCAAAATATCACTCTGTGCTGAAACTTCCTGGTAGATTAAAACTGTGTGCCCGACCGAGACTCGAACTCGGGAGTCCCGAGTTCGAGTCTCGGTCGGGCACACAGTTTTAAACTCCCAGGAAGTTTCATATCAGCGCACACTCCGCTGCAGATTGAAAATCTCATTCTGATCACTGTGCTATTTGTTAGTCGTTTGAAATCACGTTTCTGCATCTATCTAAGAATGAAAGTGTTGTGGCGTAACAAGACAGCCACGCCACTCGGAAGTAGCCGAAAGGCACGCGTTAACTCACGCAGGCTAGTAGATAGGTCTGAAACAGGATACGTAATGAATGCTATAAAGAAAAGTACGTAGCTCCTGGAATACTTAACTTTAATCCATCATTGTGGTACATCGCTCTTGATGATACAAGTGAGACTCTGTAGATACATGCAATGTTACTAATGGCACCTTGCTAGGTCGTAGCCATTGACTTAGCTGAAGGCTATTCTAACTATCTGCTCTGCAAATGAGCGAGGCTTCGTCAGTCTGCATCGCTAGCTACGTCTTTCGTACAACTGGGGCGAGTGCTAGTCCGTCTCTCGAGACCTGCCGTGTGGTGGCGCTCGGTCTGCGATCACTGACAGTGGCGACACGCGGGTCCGACATGTACCAATGGACCGCGGCCGATTTAAAGCTACCACCTAGCAAGTGTGGTGTCTGGCGGTGACACCACATTCCTCCCCCGCAAATCGGCGGACGGTCGTGTTATAAGGCTTCCGCCCGCCGTGGGGAGGACCCCATGTTGATGTATGCGATGAGGTGGGGAGCCTAACAACAGGCGAGGCTGTGCCACCCGCACCCTGCCATTCGGTCCGAGGGGAGCTAGGAAACGCCTGAAAACCTAGTCCAGGGTGCACGTCAACATGCGGCGTATGCGCCCGTAGAGAGACAGGAGGGGCCGAAGGGTCGACCTCCATTGCGTCGGGGCACCCGATGCGCGAAGACGACATCTGGTCCGGAGCCGGCAAGAGTTCCAAGTCTGAGGACAGCTGGTCACGGGAAGCGATCGGCGGCGCGTGACCCAGGGAGGCGCCCGGCGGCAGCAGCAAAGCGTCCACTGCGGGCGGCGGCGGCGGCGGCGGCGGCGGCGGGAGGACCAGCGGCGGCGGTGGCGCGTCGCCATGGGGCAAAATGGAAGGCAGCGTCGGTAACACCTGGGGATGAGGCGAGCCAGTAGATGGGTCCCCAGGGCGCTGACCGGACGGCACCGTCGCTGAAAGCAGACGGGGAGCGGCAGAACCCAGGCGACGACAGAGGCGCAGCTGATTGAGATGCCGACGCACCTCACCAGAGGCCCCCAAAACCAAATACATAGCGCGGCCGAGGCAGCGAAGAATGCGCCCTGAGAGCCAACGCCGTGAACCTCGAAAGTTGCGATAGTATACAACGTCGCCAGGAGCAAAAACAGGTGGCGGCCGCTGCACAGGAACCTGATGCGGCGGATGCAGCAAAGACATCAAGGTTCGATGAGGACGACCGTGGAGCAACTCAGCCGGCGAGCGACCATCGCGGGGCTGAGAGCGATACGAAGACAAAAAGAGTAACAACGCGTCCTCCCTAGAATGCGACTCTTTCAACTTCAACATCTGTGACTTGAAAGTCCGGACCAATCGTTCAGCGGCACCGTTTGACAGAGGCGAAAACGGCGCGGATGTCAGATGTTGAATACCATTGGCCGTGCAGAATGACCGAAATTCTGCGGACATGAATTGTGGGCCATTGTCGGAAACAATAGACAGTGGAAGACCTTCAATGCAAAAAATAGCGGATAACGCTTGGGTGGTGGCAGATGACGTCGTGGAAGACATCCGGACAACAAAAGGAAAATTACTGAAAGAATCGACCACAACCAACCATCGAGCATTCCAGAACGGACCAACAAAATCGATGTGCAAGCGTTGCCAAGGGGAAGTGGCTTTCGGCCATGCAAAGAATTTTCGCGGTGGTGCGGATTGTTGGTCGGCACACGCCATGCAAGAAGAGCACATATTCGTAATCGCAGCATCGATTCCGAACCAAGTACAGTGCTGACGAGCAAGTTGTTTCGTTCGCACTATACCCCAATGTCCTTGGTGAAGAAGCCGTAAGACAGAGGACTGTAACGAACGTGGGACCACGACCCGGGACTGATCATTATCAGAACGCAACAACAAAACACCACGTCGTACAAAAAGTCTCTCCTTGTGAGCAAAAAATCGGCGAACCAACGGATCCTCGATCCGTGACTGACAAGGGCCATTGCGTAGCAACAAAACGCAAAACAGTAGCAAGGACAGGGTCAGCAGCTGTGGCTGTAGCTACACGACGAAAATCAATCGGAAACGATTCGACCACGTCATCGGTTTCCGAATCAATGAACATGCAAGCAAGTTCGGAAGAATCGAATGCTTTATCCTCAGCAACAGGCAAACAGGACAACGCATCGGCGTTGCCGTGCTTAGCAGTGGACCGATACAAGATATCGTAGCGGTACTGCGAGAGGAAAATAGACCAGCGAATAAATTTCTGCGCTGTACGTGGAGGTACAGGCTTGTTCGGATGAAAAAGCGATGTCAAAGGTTTTTGGTCGGTGATGATGGTAAAGTGACGACCATACAAGAAATCATGGAACTTAGTAACACCAAATACGGGAGCCAAAGCTTCTTTCTCAATCTGTGAATAATTTCTTTGCGCAGACGAGAGCAATTTCGACGAAAAGGCAATAGGGTGATCAAGTGAGCCATCTTTGTGCGCAAGCACAGCACCGATCCCGAAATCCGATGCATGGGTTATCTGGGGATCGAATGGCGTAAGGCAAGTATTAGAAAGCAACGCCGATTTCAACTGGCAAAAGGCGCGTCCGCATTCCGGCGTCCAGACGAACGGAACACCTTTACGGCGTAAGCGATGAAGCGGAGCTGAAATGGAAGAGGCATTGCACAGAAAGCGATGATAATAGTTGATTTTTCCCAGCACACTCTGTAGCTGCTTCAAATTCTGCGGCGAAGGCAAGTCTTGTATGGCATGAAGGTGCTCGGGACTCGGATGTATGCCTTGTGCATTGATTACATGTCCCAAATATGGTAAGTCCCGAGCAAAAAACACACATTTGTCCTTCCGCAAGCGAAGACCATTTTGTCGCAATACCTGAAATAATGTTCGTAGATTTGCTAAATGTTCGTCTGCCGTCTTTCCGGAGATCACAATATCGTCCAGATAGTTTGCAGCAGTAGGGACCGACGCACAGACAGTTTGTAAATATTGCTGAAACAATGCAGGGGCGGATGCACACCCGAATGGCAGTCTTTGGAATCGGTACAAACCAAAATGCGTGTTAACCACCAAGACGCGCTGGGATTCGGCGTCCACTGGTATTTGCAAGTACGCATCTGCTAGGTCCAACTTCGAAAAGTAGTTACCCGGGCACAGTTTATCAAATTGATCTTCCGGGCGGGGTAAAGGAAAAGTTGCAACCACTAGTTGTGGATTCACAGTGGCCTTGAAGTCCACACAAGGCCTCAATTTTCCGGAAGGTTTTGGCAAAATCACTAAGGGTGAGGCCCAGAGAGAAGCCTGCACACGTTCAATTACACCTTGTGATTCTAAATCGTGTAACGTTCTTGCGACCTCATCACGCAATGCGTGAGGAACATTGCGTGCTCTGAAAAATTTCGCCTGCGCATTTACTTTCAGTTCCAAATGTGCTTCATAGTTCTTAGCGCAACCAAGGCCCGGTGCAAAAATGTCTGCAAATTCTTCACATAGACTAGAAACACTGGCTGAAGGCACAGTCTGGTTCACTGATAGGACCTGATTGACTATTGACAAGTTAAACAACTGAAATAAATCTAAACCAAACAAGTTCACTGCAGTAGAACGAAGAGCGTAAAATGACACAAGTTTTGTTTGTCCCTTGTATGTTGCAAGAAGAGTGCACTGTCCTAACACAGGGATATGCTGTCCTGAATAACTAGTGAGCTGAACATTTGCGGCACGCAACGGAGGTTTGCCCAGTTGTTTGTACGTGTCGTGATTGATCACTGAAACTGCAGCTCCGGTATCGAGCTGGAATGGGATCACTTTGCCTTCAAGGTCCAAGTCTACAAAAAGTTATTGTCCCGCTGACGACAAGAGCGACTGTCTCATGCAATTTGAACTGAGACAGGTACAGAAGCACTTGCGACCGGACGAGATTTCCGGCGACGTCGACGCACACTATTTGTGGGATGAACACAGTCACTGTTAGAGAAAGTGGCACCGGGCGGAGTGGAATTAACTACATGAATGTCCATGGGCGAAGGTTCACGAGCCTGATTGTCCATGGTTCGATTCCGGCGCGAAGCAAAGGGCCTGGAATGGTCGTGATTGGCCGATCAGAGCTTTTTCTGGCAAACACTTTGAACATGTCCTTTCTTATGACAGTAAAAGCAAATAGCTTGGCGTGACGAGCAATTGTCACGCGAATGTCTAGTTGCACACCGCGGGCATGATTTCGCTGCATGTGCACGCTTACGCGGCACACGTGGAGAGCTAGGCGGCAGCTGCGCGGTCGAGCGCGAGGGCTGTTTATCGTTCCGTGCAGCGCGCCCGGCGGGCCGGTTAATGTTACACACGGCTGGCGAAGTTTCAAATGATTCCTGTGCAAAGGCAAGTGTGTCTTGCCTATCCAATATGTCTATCACTTGTTGATGGGAGGGAGTAACTAGTTTCAAAATCTGTTCCCGTGGTTCTGGCGCTGCAGTCCAGAGCCGCGGGACTCCTACGGTCGCGGGTTCGAATCCCGCCTCGGGCATGGGTGTGTGTGATGTCCTTAGGTTAGTTAGGTTTAAGTAGTTCTAAGTTCTAGGGGACTTATGACCTAAGATGTTGAGTCCCATAGTGCTCAGAGCCATTTGAACCATTTTTCTGTTCCCGTATAGGAACATCAGAAACGTTCTGTGCAATTGCATCACGTACCATTGTATCTGAATAAGGGAGTCCACATTCACACTCAAAAGCACAATCCCTAGTAAGGCCTTGCAATGTTGCAACCCACTCCCTATTAGTCTGACCGGCCGTACGTTTTGTACGAAAGAACGTATACCTTTTTCCAACGACATTGACTGTTTCTTTGAAATAGGCATCTAATGCCGACAAAATTTCTTCGTAGGACAGAGTTGCGACGTCGCGTCGAGGAAACAATTTCACTATCACATGGTACGTCTGCACCCCAACACACGACAGTAAGTGAGGCTGCCGCTCATTACCTTGAATTCTGTAGGCGGCGAGATGAAATCCAAATTGGCGTGACCACTCCGTCCAGGATTCCATAGCCGGGTCAAATGGCCGGAACGGGGGTGCAACAGCATGTTGTGGCTGTGGTAGTGGTGAAGCGGCGGCTGCCGCATCGTTTTGCAGTGCACGTTGACCCTGGACGAGCTGTCCAAGGGCATCCAATAACGCCTGCGTCTGCTGATTCTGCAAGCGATAAAATTCGGACAGTACATCTGGAGATTGTGGCGAAGCCATGACACAAGCAAATTAATACAAACTCTATTGGCTCGTCGCCAACTGTTGTGGCGTAACAAGACAGCCACGCCACTCGGAAGTAGCCGAAAGGCACGCGTTAACTCACGCAGGCTAGTAGATAGGTCTGAAACTGGATACGTAATGAATGCTATAAAGAAAAGTACGTAGCTCCTGGAATACTTAACTTTAATCCATCATTGTGGTACATCGCTCTTGATGATACAAGTGAGACTCTGTAGATACATGCAATGTTACTAATGGCGCCTTGCTAGGTCGTAGCCATTGACTTAGCTGAAGGCTATTCTTACTATCTGCTCTGCAAATGAGCGAGGCTTCGTCAGTCTGCATCGCTAGCTACGTCTTCCGTACAACTGGGGCGAGTGCTAGTCCGTCTCTCGAGACCTGCCGTGTGGTGGCGCTCGGTCTGCGATCACTGACAGTGGCGACACGCGGGTCCGACATGTACTAATGGACCGCGGCCGATTTAAAGCTACCACCTAGCAAGTGTGGTGTCTGGCGGTGACACCACAGAAAGCGTAAGGTTATTCTGAAAAAAATAAAGAGAACAATTGTCGATAGGAGATGGGTGTGCTTACAAAATAAATGAGGCATTTGTTTAGCATTTCTAGCAATGGAAAGGTGATCATGCTAAAGTGTGCTTACATAGAATTCTTGCATTAGGTATTATGTGATAGGCGTTACAAATTAGCTATTAGGTGATAGGCGTTAATCATTAGCCAATACTCATTAGTCGTTAAGTGTTAGCTACTACATCTACTGCGCTTGCAAAGTGTATGAAATCTTGCTAACACACATTAAAAAAAGTTTTGTATCACTTGGGTTCCGAGAGTTCCGGAACCTGTAAAGAAAATTGGAATAGAGGTCAACATAAACAACATTTCCGCCCTTTTTATTGCTCATGGAAACCACACATTGCATGTTGTACCACCATACAGCGAGACCTTCAGAGATGGTGGTCCATATTGCTGTACACACCGGTACCTCTAATAGCAGCGCTTCCTCTTGCATTGATGCATGCCTGTATTCGTCGTGGCATACTATCCACAAGTTAATCGAGGCACTGTTGGTCCAGATTGTCCCACTCCTCAACTGCGATTCGGCATAGAGCCCTCAGAGTGGTTGATGGGTCACGTCGTCCATAAACAGCCCTTTTAAATCCATCCCAGGCATGTTCGATAGGGTTCATGCCTGGAGAACATGCTGGCCACTCTAGTCGAGCCATGTCGTTATCCTGAAGGAAGTCATTCACAAGATGTGCTGGATGGGGGCGCGCATTGTCGTCCATGAAGACGGGTGCCTCGCCAATATGCTGCCGATATGTTTGCACTATCGGTCGGAGCATGGCATTCACGTATTGTACAGCCGTTACGGGGTCTTCCAGGACTACCAGCGGCGTACATCGGCCCCAAATAATGCCACCTCAAAACAGCACTGAACCTCCACCTTACTGCACTCGCTGGAAGATGTATCTAAGACGTTCAGCCTGACCGGGTTGCCTCCAGACACGTCTCCGACAATTGTCTGCTTGAAGGCATGTGCAACACTGAGCGGTTAAGTGAATGCAAAGCCAATCCTGTGCAGTCCATTCGGCATGTTGTGGTTGCAAAGATGGACCTCGCCATGGACGTCGGGAGTGAAAAGCAGTCTATTGCGTACAGATTGAGTCGTAACACAACGTCGTGTGGCTGCACGAAAAGCATTATTCAACATGGGGCGTTGCTGTCAGGGTTACTCCGAGCCATAATCCGTAGGTAGCGGCCATCCATTGCAGTAGTAGTACTTGGGCGGCCTGAGCGAGGCATGTCATTTACACTTCCTGTCTCTCTGTATCTTCTTCATGTCCGAAAAACATCGCTTTGGTTCACTCCGAGACGCCTGGACACTTCCCTTGGATGAGAGCCCTTCCTGGCACAAAGTAACAATGTGGACGCTATGGAACCGCGTTATTGACCGTCTAGGCATGGTTAAACTACAGACAACACGAGCCTTGTACCTCCTTCCTGGTCGAATGACTGGAACATCGGCTGTCGGACCCCCTCCGTCTAATAGGCGCTGCTCATACATGGTTGTTTACATATTTGGGCTGGTTTAGTGATATCTCTGAACAGTCTAGTCTAAGGGAATGTCTCTGTGATACTATATCCACAGTTACCGTCTATCTTCAGGAGTTCTGGGAAGTGAGGTGATGCAAAACTTTTTTTGATGTGTGTATATTACAACTTATTTTTTCACAAATTTCAGTAGATGTCTTGCTTCTGTTATGAAAGAAAGCGTTTTAATAAATAACAAAGACGGGGAATTCGTAAATTCGTGGTAAGTTCCTATGGGACCAAACCGCTTAGGTCATCGGTCCCTAGACTTACACACTACTTAATCTAACTTAAACTAACTTGCGCTAAGGACAACACACATACTCTTGCCAGAGGGAGGACTCGAACTTCGACGGGGGAAGTCGCGTGAACCATGACAAGGCGCCTTAGACAGCACGGCTACCCCGCGTGGCTAAAGACGTGAAAATTACCTTGTACAATGTGTATTACTGCAGAATCGTGCAATCCGCCCTCACTTGACAACAGACAAGTCTGCAGACACGGCTGAAAGAGCTTTTAGCGGTAACAACGAGAGATAATTATTTCAGCAATAATTTATAACACAATCATATGAAACTAAGATAGGCACAGCTGCTTTTAAAACAGCATGACATGAGCTGTCCATGAGGCTGGTCGGAACTGCCACTCAGTACATCTTTTTTTCAGCTGCCTAACATGGTACGCACACATGTGCATGGATGCCACGACCACCACAAGGCAATCGACCATCCGTCCACAGTTTAGCTATGTACAAGGCATTCCAACTCCTGTTGCTAATGTACCATAACGTAGGCTGACTGGAGGCCCAGCATGCGGCTCTGATCTTGTTCGCATAGTAACATGCTTGCTGCAATGTACATCACGTCCTAGACATATCACAGACATGTGGTTCTTGACTGACAGGAATCTCTAAAACATTGGTTGTAGGCTTTTCATACCAGCTGGCTCCCCAGAAGTTTAACGTAACATTAACCATTTGGAGGATGCATTTTGTCCTCAGTATGCACTGTGCTGGAGATAAGTGAATTTTAACATGTCGGACAGATTTCTACTGTTCAAATACAGTCTATATTTCAGAATCTTAAGAAAAAACTCTGTAGATTTTGTACAATGATATTGCTGAACCTGTTTCCAGACAATCAAACAAATAGTGCATGCTATGGTAACTTCCAAGGTAAACTGTTTGCCTCAGCAGTTCAATAAGTTTCTTAGATGAGGTGCAATGTTTGCTCGGAGATGACATCTCGCATATAAAAAATGTCTAACGCTATACTTTAGCAGCTACATGGACCTTTTTTATGCTGTAGGCATCGTTTTACTGAGGGTGAATGTAAAAGATAGGCAGTGATCTTGTTTTGTAGTGTTTACAGACAATGCATTGACTTGACTGTTGTTTACCCATATACTCCAGCTGGTCCTGCACTTCTGCTTTTTTTATTTATTTTTCATGCACATAACACATTAACCAGGCTTAGGGCATTATTACTCCAATACACAAACTGTAGAACATAACGCACAGATGGTTGTTTTTTTTTTTTTTTTTTTTTTTTGTATACGAAGACTCTCCCCATTGTAATACTACAACAGGCTGCTCCAGAGCACATTCAAATTACTGTTCCCAGCTATTATACTATCAGTTTTAAACTTTGCAAACAGTTGTTATGATGTTATTGTCAGAACTTTACTTGCAGCTCTTGTGTATTGGGATGCAGTACCACAACATTTGCAGTCCAAAAAAAGGACACAATAGAATCTTATGGCTAGGAACAGGATGGATCATGTGTTATGACATTGTGTGCAAGACTCTTTAAGTGTATTATACATTATTTATGATGTGTTCCACTCTACTCTGTTCCAGTTGTTTCTGTGTGGTGTCAATTAACGAATAACTTATGGAACACTCGCTATGTGGTCTTTAACATTGTTTCTGCTGTTTGTTTACTGGTCTACAGGAGGAGCAATAACTGTATTTGTGAGCATATGGCTTTACTCTGACTCCAATAAATATGAGACAGAAGTGTTATATAAAAGATGGAGGAAACATTATTTATCATGATACCATCAGCATCGTAGTTTGTCCCTCATGATTTGGCACTTTGTCACACACAAATGCGGGAAGTTGCCATTAAATTATTCTGTTACAATATTATATAGTGCCATTTTTGCGGAATATGTTATGGTGTCAATAATTTATACTCAGCACATGTGGTATTCATGTACTATCCAGCCTCTTGAAACTACACTACAAAGCTGCATTCTCAGAATGTGGCTGCTTTGATAGTTCTATAAAGTTTCCTGGGTGTAGCGTAATGTTTGCATGGAGATAACATGTCGTATATACATCAGTACCTCGTGTTACTTTATACAGGGTGCTCCATTGATAGTGATGGGGCCAAATATCTCACGAAATAAGCATCAAACGAAAAAATTACAAAGTACGAAACTCGTCTAGCTTGAAGGGGGAAACCAGATGGCGCGATGGTTGGCCCGCTAGATGGCACTGCCATAGGTCAAACGGACATCAACTGCGTTTTTTTAAAATAGGAACCCCCATTTTTATTACATATTCGTGTAGTACCTAAAGAAATATGAATGTTTTAGTTGGACCACTTTTATCGCTTTGTGATGGATGGCCCTGTAATAATCACAAACGTGTAAGTACGTGGTATCGCATAACATTCCGCCAGTGCGGACGATATTTGCTTCGTGATACATACCCGTGTAAAATGGACCGTTTACCAACTGCGGAAAAGGTCGATATCCTGTTGATGTATGGCTATTGTGATCAAAATGCCCAACGGGCGCGTGCTATGTATGCTGCTCCGTATCCTGGACGACATCATCCAAGTGTCCGGACCGTTCGCCGGATGGTTACGTTATTTAAGGAAACTGGAAGTGTTCAGCCACATGTGAAACGTCAACCACGATCTGCAACAGATGATGATGCCCAAGTAGGTGTTTTAGCTGCTGTCGCGGCTAATCAGCACATCAGTAGCAGACAAATTGCGCGAGAATCGGGAATCTCAAAAACGTCAGTGTTGAGAATGCTACATCAACATCGACTGCACCTGTACAGTATTTCTATCCACCAGAAATTGCATGGCGACAACTCTGAACGTTGTGTACAGTTTTGCCACTGGGCACAAGAGAAATTACAGAAACATGACAGATTTTTTGCGTGGGTTCTATTTAGCGACGAAGCGTCATTCACCAACAGCGGTAACGTAAACCGGCATAGTATGCACTATTGGGCAACGGAAAATGCTGCGACAAGTGGAACATAAGGTGACCATGGTGGGTTAATGTATGGTACAGCATTATGGGAGGAAGGATAATTGGCCCCCATTTTATCGATGACAATCTAAATGATGCAATGTATGCTGATTTCCTACATAATGTTCTACCAATGTAACTACAAGATGTTTCACTGCATGACAGAATGGCGATGTACTTCCAACATGATAGATTTCCGGCACATAGCTCGCGTGCGGTTGAAGCGGTATCGAATAGTATATTTCATGACAGGTGGATTGGTCGTCGAAGCACCATACCATGGCCCACACGTTCATCATATCTGACGTCCCCGGATTTCTTTCTGTGGGGAAAGTTGAAGGACATTTGCTATCGTGATCCACCGACAACGCCTGACAACGTGCGTCAGCGCATTGTCAGTGCATGTGCGAACATTACGGAAGGCAAACTACTAGCTGTTGAGAGGAATGTCGTTACACGTACTGCCAAATGCATTGAGGTTGACGGACATCATTTTGAGCATTTTTTGCGTTAATGTGGTATTTACAGGTAATCACGCTGTAACAGCACTCTCAGAAATGATACGTTCACAAAGGTACAAGTATCACATTGGAACAACGGAAATAAAATGTTCAAACGTACCTACATTCTGTATTTTAATTCAAAAAACCTACCTGTTACCAACTATTGGTCTAAAATTGTGAGCCATATGTTTGTGACTATTACAGCGCCATCTGTAACAAAGTGAAAAAAGTGGTCCAACTAAAACATTCATATTTATTTACGTACTACACGAATATGTAATAAAAAATGGGGATTCCTATTTTTAAAAAAAAACGCAGTTGATATCCGTATGAGCTATGGCAGCGCCATCTATCAGGCCAACCATAGAGCCATCTGGTTTCCCCCTTCAAGCTAGACGAGTTTCGTTCTTTGTAGTTTTTTCGTTTGATGCTTATTTCGTGAGATATTTGGCCTGGTCACGATCAATGGATCACTCTGTATAATAAGACAGTTGGAGTTGACTATTTGACATGGACCACCTTCACCTGTTTATGTCAAATCACAAGCCCAAGAGTGAACACAAATCCTGACAACTGGCTTATACATTTTATAAAGTGTCCATACATGCGACTGTGGGCTACTTTTATGTCTTCCTTGGCTAAAGAATATGGTATTACCAGGTTGGAGACCACTACAGAATGTACCATATGTTTAAGCCATGTGACAAATCGGGATTCTCAAGCTTACTAGGCATATCTGTTAATCACTGCACCACGTGGACATAGTGTTTATCACAAGTGTGTGAACTATCTTGGCATACCTCTTGGCTGACCCACGTTCCCACCTAGCACAACCTATCCGCAGATCCTGTACCATGTCCTCCATGCTCGCTACTCAGAGATTTCTGCAGGAGGTGAGAAGTATTTGCGCATCTGCAATGAAGAAAGTGGATACTGATAAAATAGGTGCAAATAGTCATTCCAAAGATAATATATACAACACTCCTCAATTTAATAAAAAGTATTAGGTAAAATGAAAGACAGATGTAATGGAAAAGTAATGGAAGAATTTTGTGATTTGAGATCAATAGTGTATGCTCATAAAATACCAAAAAGAGTTAAGAATATGTTGTAGAAAATAAAATAAGACTAGAAGATTATGAAGATTGTTTGTTTAATAATGTTGAACAATACAGAACTCCAAATTTAAGTCGAAGTTATAAACATATAATTTATTCTGTTGAGGTTAACACGAAAACTTAAAGTCCTAAGGTGATGATAAAAGAAATGCTATAGAAAACAGAGTTCATACCTTACCATAAGAACATTGTAAAATAATTATTTGATAAAATTTACATTCAATATATTTTTAATTGCATAACATAGACATTTGATATATATAGTCTCCATTAAAAAATTCGTTATATGTTCTTTGATTTCCAAACTACAGAGTGGACCAAAAGTCCGGAAAAACCCTGATAAAATCCAAATGGAGTAGCAAACAAGGAAACAGAGTCCCTACACACGAGCAACGGGTAGGGGAAAACTTTATAGGCTCTGCCATCAACATGGCGACCATCTTGAAAGCCACCATCTTGGATTCAACTCCAAAATTTCAAATGGCAATGTGGTCATGTGACATATCAAACAGATAGAGAATTTCACCAGAAAAACAATGTCTTTCTTATTTTAAACATAGCTTTATTCATTCTCGGGTTATAGCCAATTACTTGCGGCAGCAGTCGGACGCTCGGCAGCGTGAGTATTACGTACTGTCAAGTCATAAAATGGAGTTTGTGACTATCCCACGCCTGATGTGTTACATGTGTTTAACTGTTAGGTATCATTTACTCATGCTAAAGTTTTAATCATTGGGGTTAGCCGTGCCTCCATACTGCGTATTTTATTGCAGTACAAATGGCACCCATACAAAATTCAACGGCTCCAACACCTGAACGAGGATGACCCAGACCGTTGGGTACAGTTCGCAGAATGGGTGACACAGCAGCTGCAGATAAACCCACGTTTCCCCTATCAGGTGCTGTTCAGTGATGAAGCCAATTTCTTTATCAATGGGGAAGTGAACAAGCAGAAGCACAGATACTGGTCCGACACAAATCCGCACTGGATTGATGCTTCCAAAACGGTCGACTCACAAAAAGTGATGGTCTGGTGTGGTGTGTGGGATACCAAAGTCGTTGGACCTTTTTTTTTTGATGGTACGTTAACAGCCAACGGTTATCTGAAGTTATTGGCTGAAGAAGTGTTTCCACGTTGTTAAAGGAGGACGGGACATTTCCGGAATTCTTCCAGCATGATGGAGCCCCACCACATTATGGGCATAATGTGCGAGCATACCTGGATGTGCAGTTCGCTCAAAAGTGGATTGGTCGTAGGGGTGCTGTGGACTGGCCACCACGTTCACCAGATTTGACTCCTTTGGATTTTTATCTTTGGGGTCATGTCAAAGCACTGGTTTATTCTGTGAAAATACGGGATTTGCATCATCTAAAGCAGCGCATTGTTGATGCGAGTGGTCAAAGTCAGACAGATGTGTTGGTCAAAGGCCAGCCGCGGTGGCTGTGCGGTTCTAGGCGCTCCAGTCCGGAGCAGCGCTGCTGCTGCGGTCGCAGGTTCAAATCCTGCCTCGGGCATGGGTGTGTGTGATGTCCTTAGGTTAGTTAGGTTTAAGTAGTTCTAAGTTCTAGGGGACTGATGACCACAGCAGTTGAGTGCCATAGTGCTCAGAGCCATTTGAACCATTTTTTGTTGTTGGTCAAAGTTCATCAGGACTGGGTTCGGAGGATAGCATTAACCATCGAACATAATGGACAACATATCGAGCCATTCCTATGACTGTTGGTGGTCTCTCGGGACTGCGTAACATCGGCGTAATGTCTCTTCGGCACATAACGCACATGCTGTGGAGTGTCCCACCGCTGCCACATGTAACTGGCTATAACCCGAGTATGAATAAAGGTATGTTTAAAATAAGAAAGACATTGTTTTTCTGATGAAATTCTCTATCTGTTTGATATGTCACATGACCACATTCCAATTTGAAATTTTGGAGTTGAATCCAAGATGGCGGCTTTCAAGATGGCCGCCATGTTAGTAGCATAGCCTATAAAGTTTCCCCCTTCCTGTTCCTCGTGTGTAGGGACTCTGTTTCCTTGTTTGCTACTCCATTTGAATTTTATGAGCGTGTTTCCGGACTTTTGGACCACCCTGTATATTCCCAACCATCATAAGCATCTTTTAAACTCACCATGTCAATAAAATTTAAAAAAATTATTGTATCATGATAATAAATGTAAAATATGCATGATAATTAACTTTCTCATATATTTATAAAATAACGCCTTTGATGTTTCTTTTAAAACATAGTTAATGTTAAATTTTTTAACTCTTACAAAAATTGTAAATGGCTCATTTGTATTTAAAGAAATATTTTTAGTGTATAATTTTTAAGGATATAAATGAATGTGAGAAAGGCGAAAAATATTTCTAATTTTACTGAGTTTTTCATTGTATTTTCCAAATATTCCATAAAAAATTAGGTGAAAATAAGGAGATGATTTAAAATTGTAAGTCTTTAAACTTTTATAAATTTTTGGCTTGAAATTTCTCGATTTTTCGTAATAATCTTTGGAATATGTTTGGAAAATATGTGGACAAATGAAGCAAACGTTTGAAATTAATTGTGAAAATGGTAAAAACACTTGAAAAAGGATGAAAATATATGAAATAACAGTGAAGAAGTCGAAAACATGGTTAAAATGCTTAAAAAATACTGTTTTTTCCTACATATTGGTTTGACCTTTTTATTATTAAAATCGGAATTTTTGGCAAAGTCGTGTTTTTTGACGCATTTTCCTTGAAATTACAGGACTTTTGCGGTTTTCCTTTAATTTTTAAAAAATTCCCAAATTGTGGTAGAAACAGTACTATATATCTACTAGCAAGCATGCTTATCTCTTACAAGCTTTGCAAAATATTGACATAACTAAATTATGAAATCACTGACTGGTGTAACAGTTTCGACCTTAAACAGTTGCTGATTTGGGAAAAAAATTATATCATATAATTTCAAACTTGTAAACATTTTAGTAAACCCATTACAACTAATCATGTATGCTTCTCTTCAGGTATTATTCTTGATGTTAATGTGATGACAACAATATATTCTTTCATAAGTACAGGGTGACACAGAAAAACGGGAACATTTCCACAATCCAATTAAACAAAGAGTGATGAAGGAAAGAAATTGCATTCATAGTAATTGAAACCTTACAACTTTGCCTTTTACGAAACATTGATGGCATTTATCAGTTTTAAAAAATTACATCCTTTAGATGAGACTTAAGAAGTATAACGAAGGGCCTGTATTTCACATAGAGGATAATTTTATAGTTCAGATTCATGCTATAAGTTCCAAACTTCATAAATAAGTGAGAAAGTTTTTTTTTATTTCAAGTCCCTTGGGAAGTGATAAATATTCCACACCCAAAAGCTTTATTTTTATATGATCCTGTGAGTCAGTCTATTAAAGACCTATCTGATGTACCACATGTGTGGAAGTATTGTGAGGCACTGTTTATAAGATTCCTAGTTACAAAATTCTGCACAGAAAATAAAGAACAAAACATCATAGTAAAGGTATTTATTTTGTTATTTTTGTAGTGTCTTTACTGACCAGTACTACTAAGACAAAATATTTCATTTCAAATATATTGGCAGAGAGATAAAGAAGTATTCTGAAAGTGAACTGACTAGAGTGGCTGGCACGAAATTAGGGTCCTCAAGATCACAGCCGCTACTTGCGGCCAGCAGTGGCTGCGGGTTGTGATTCGCCCGCCTCTCGGCTTTGTTGCCATGTAGGTACCGTTAGCGGTGCTGTAGGTCAGAGCAGCTGAAAGCTCAGTGTTGCCGTGCCATATTGTATGTTGATCTCAGTGCCTTGTTGTCTTTAGAAAGGAGCTTTGTCGTGTGTTCAGTGGTGAACAACAACACAGAAACAACGGCCTACTTGTAGTACTCCTCCGATCGGTGTGCGTAAAGGGCGGAAAGACATTCGTAAACAATCGACAATTATCGTATCGAATGTATTCAAGTTTTTTACTGATATGGCCGACAACGAAGAAGCGAGGAATAACTTAAATTTTGCTCAAATTCATAAACATACTGCTAAAGTGTGAGGTGTCTCCCAGTCAACTGTGGGCCGTATTAGCAAATCTGTGTCATTGGCAGAATCTGCAGACATGAATGAGTGTTTCGATTCTCGAGGAAAGGGATACGAACGTGAACGGAAATCAACCGACTTTGACGACTTTAACCAAGAGCTCTTGCATAGAACTGTACTTGGATATTACGACAGAGTAGAGTATCTAACAGCTAAAAAAATACAGGCTGATCTCCGTGAAAAACTTAACTACTCGAGCTCGGAGACCTCTGTTCTTCGTATTCTCGGCTCCCTTTGTTTCCAATTCAAGAAGTGTAATGACGGACGGAAAATCTTAAAGGAACGCAGAGACATTGCAGCAGCAAGAGCGAAGTTTTTGCGTAAATGCACTTCTTGTGTGTGGAAGACACGAGGCCTGTAGAGTACTTGGATGAAACTTGGGTTTCACAGAATCACACTAATAAGTACATACGGCACGACTCCAAAGGAAATGACGATTTGAAAGTGCCTACTGGTAGAGGTGGCCGATTAATCATCTCCCACGCTGGTTCATTACCCACAGGCTTCATACCAGAGGCCATACTTGTTTTTTGTGGTGGGAAAAGTTCTTGCCAATCCGATTACCATTCAGAAATGAATAGAGAAGTTATTAAGAATTGGTTTATTCGACTGCTGTCTGCGCTGGAAGAAGGGTCAATTGTTGTTATGGATAACGCCAGCCACGACTCCATTCAGATAGAAAAGCTGCCACGTTCAAATTGGCGCAAGGCTGATATTATGGAGTGGTTAAAGAGAAAGACTGTTTAATTTTAAGTCGATGAAACGAAGGCTGAACTCCTTTTAAGGAAGAAATCGTAGGTGCCAAAAGACATACGAATTAGATCAACTGGGAAACGAAATGGGACAGCAAGTGGTGCGTCTACCACGGTATCACTGCCAGTATAATCCCATTGAATTGATATGGGCCCAAGTAAAGCGAGGAGTAGCGAAAATAAATACTACTGTCAAACTTGATTATGTCGAGAAGCTAACACACGAAGCTCTTGGCAATGTTACTCAGCAGGACTGGGAGAGGTGCGTAAAACACGCAGAAGCATTTAAAGAAACTGACTTCTTGAACCAGAGTTTAAGCGACACCATAGTGTAATCTGTGATGATACACCTGGCTGGAACAAGCGAAAGTGAAACTGAAGACAATGAGCCAGAAGATCCTTCAGTTTAGGAAAGCGCCGCCTATGTAAAAAGCTGACTTGATTTAAATGTTTGTTTGTTAATTTCAGTTATAAAGGGAATGTTTTCCCTTACAGTGGACATCTGATAAATTTATCAGAAGTGGTGGCGATTAGTTTACTCGACAGTAACTGTCAATTAAAATAAGATTGTCAATTCTGCATTAATTAACAACAGTTTTTCCTGAAAACCTGTATCGAATGTCTTTACATTCGGATGTAATCATAGCACATTCGGTTTACTTGTACATTCGGAATGTAACTCTTTTTTTGATAGAAGGATTTACTGGCTATTTCGTAAAAGGGTAATGCAGTTCATAAAATCACAAAACGTCGTGGTGCTGCTGTATCGACTGTGTATATAAGCGGTGCAGTAACATCAGAACAGTCCCAGCACCTATTCTGATTCTCCGAGAAGAGTATAGAAATCTATGATATTTAACGACTTTTACAAACAGCAGGAACACATAATTGTATTACTTTAGTATGACAGAGGATAGTATCCGATGGCTAGAGAAATACAAGGTAATGTCCGTGATAAAATTGCTTATTCTGGCCAGTCACTTCAATGCACTGTCTTCTCCGCCCATTTGGTTTTTAATTCAGAAACTGTAATGATGGTCGAAATTTGTAACACAAATTACATTGCAGTAGTAAGAACGAGGTTTCTGTGTACCAAGCACGTATTGAGTTCTGAGAATAATAGGCTTACAGCAAATTTAAATAAAACTTGGGTTTCACAAAACCTTTTGAACAAATATTTTGCTCGACTTCAGTGAAAATATTGGCTTCAGAATAACTACAATTACTTTTGCGTAGCGCATATTGGCGTTTTGAGCGATGGATGCAATGACGAAGGATATGTATTAGCAACCAGTAAAATATTTTCAGGAAGAAGGGAAAATTCTCTGTCATGTTAAAGCGAGTCGTCCGAACAAAACTCTTGGCGATGGCCTACAACGACTCGCGCGCTGCTGCGCACGGAATATTGCAGAAGTAATTTGCCTCTGTACGTGATACGATACAATAATGATGTCTGAGATGATACAAAAAATAATTTTGTAATTTTCTTAACAACTTTCTATTGGAAGTTTCTTCGCGGTCATACAGAACGAGAATTCATCAGCGACTACATTTTTCGCTAGGCAGTCGGCACAGTTTCACACCTCTTGTATAATTTTATTTTTTATCTCAGAATACTTTTGTTTCCGAAATAGAAGACGCAGCATATGCATCTGTGAACTTTGAGGATGTTCATATATTTTTTTTTTCAGTCCAATTACATTAGTGAATCTGCTACTACAAGAGGTCGAAGTAAAAAATTATTATCCTCCAAAATTTCTTCTAACGTTAGTACTCATTTTCTTCCGTAGCAGCTAGTGAGAATTTTCTTTTGGAAAGTACTCCATCATATTCTAGACTAAAAATAGAGTTGCCCAATATTTTTTAAAATTATTACGAACATTTCAAATTATCATTAAAAAAACTGGCAATGCTGTAGGGCTATATAAGGTTTTTTATTCTCTTTAACTTGGAAATGTTGTAAAATCAAACCTGCGCTCACTCAGCTCAGAGTGAGGATATGTTCCAGATGTGGCATTTTAGTGATTTTATAGGAGTTCCTTCTTAGATAGACAGACTGAAGAATTATTCACACTGGCTGTCACGTCACGCGGTATCGTTTTCTAACATCAGAAGTACCTTTTTTTCATCTCTCCCACTGACACTAGAGTAGTGTGTCTCCTTAATCTTTATTTTATTAATGAGCTTTGTTTTCCTGCAAATTGCATATGTTTCGTGGCAACTAGAATATTTCTTCCAGTGAACGTTCTTCCACAAGCACTGTGAGATATCCGAAAACGAAACATTATTTAGTTTGTACAATAACAAAACAGAGCTGACGCCCATACTGTATATAAATAGGAACAATATTTGATGTAACACCTTTTATTAAATAACATTTTAAGTGAAAAATCACTTCTAGTTATTTACGTCATTTTTATTTATGTAAAGTAGAATACGTAATGTATGAAGTAATTGGGCTCTACTTATTTCTTTATAAATATTCTCTTGTGGATTTGTATGTACATATTTCCGCTAGGAAACTAACGTCGATGTTTCGAAATGTTATCTCATTTCTCAGTACTTTACCACACAAACATTGATAAAGAACATACGTTGGAAGTTTGCTTTGGCCATTAATAAAATTGATCTTTGGTAGTATCTCAATTTTGCTCGTAAATAGGCAAAAGTTAAATTGTGCATTGTGAAAAAATGTCAGAAACTGTTTGTAAAAGGAATTCTATATGCAAAGTGCAACTTATGGCTGCACGAAAAGTGTGCTAAAATATGCTTAAAATTTATTAGCGACGATATTCACTGCTTATGCCTCGAATGTTTGCAGGACGAAGACGCAAAGCTAGCTTCCACAATGAGTTCAAAGGCAGAAATTATTAAGGTGCTTTGTAGCGAGACTGACACTTTAAAAGCAGAATTATCAATGCAGAAGCAACGTTACCGTGATCTGAATAACGGGAAAAAATGTTTTTGCAAAAAAACAGGGGCAGTAGACGAAAATAACATCAAAAACGGGCCAAATGATACAGCTCAAACAATGAGGCTGCTGCACCTCAGAAAGAAATTCGTGTGGTAATCTCAAGAACTGGAAATAAATACAAGTGGACAAGTGTAACATACAGTAAAAAGATTTCGAAACGTCTCAGCAACGAAAATCAGACAGAATAAAAATGAATTCCTTAGGCGATTCTCTGCTGAAAAATGTGGTAGTGCCAATTCCACAACGGACGTTTGTCCAGGAATCAAGAAGAATTAAAAAGGAGCCTTCATCCACATAGGTAAAAATTCTCTTAGAAGCAACATCAAGAGGAAATTGTAAGTGAAACAAGAAATTAAATTTGAACTGCCAGTAACCTCTGCAAAACGTCCAGAATCATGGTGAGTGCTATTATCTACAAAAGCTAAGTCAGTGGTCTACACTTAGAGAGAATAAACCGTTATTTAAATGAAAACTGGAGTTGCAGCTGTGTTCATAAATCTGAATACGTTCTTAAGCAAAAAATGTTTGAATAAATATGGTCTTCATTTAAATAAGTAAGGATCCAAAATTATTAGTAAAACATTCGCTGATACATGTAAAATTCTGAAAAATAGGGGAAACTTATAAGAAATGATGGGGATGAGAAACACTGTTTGGTAACGAAAACGACAAGTCCGTAACGGTACCCAAGAAAGAGTACACTTGAGATCATATATATGAAAGAATGCCCCTACTTGATGCTCTTGAATATAAGTGGTTTAAGTGCTTTCTTTTCAAACAAAGGACATTAAGTGGACAAACTACAAATTAGTATATCTGAATGTAGAAATATCAAACCTATTTGCCTTAATGAACATTGGCTTACATCTGACAATACTAAAATTCTTAATACAATTGAAATTTTCGAATTAGCCAACAGCTTTCGTAGACAAGAGAAATGACATGGAGGACATCACATACTTACTTATTCTGACATAAAATATGAAATAAGAATGATTTTTAATCGTTTGGATAAAGACTGTATATTTGAAAGCTGCTGTATCGAGTCAAGGGAGTTAAATGTCATAGAGCACCAGAGAGAGAAACAATTTAACCTTTCTGGTGAAATTTCATTGCCTGCTTGAAAACCTCAGTAAAGAAAAAGGAAAAAGATAGTAATAGTTGCTGACTTCAATATTAACATTATAGTTGAAAGCAATGATGTGCCCAAATTCACTGACTTAATAAAAAAAACTTTGGTTTCAAAATAAACTTCATGTGACCCACAAGAGTAAATACACAGTTAACTATCTATGCCGATAATATTCTAAGAAATTATGTATTTCAAGGTGATTATAAATTTTGTATAGATTTAGAAATCTGTGGCCTTTCTGCATTATTCATTGAACTATCAAAAATTAACAAAGAAATATCATGTAACAAAAACCACATGAATAGGAACTTCAATGAAAAAAATTCAGTTACTTTTAGAAATAAGTTAAGAAAGGTTGAGTTACCTTACAACAACTATATTTCGAATAATAGTACTATTAAAAATTTTTAAGTAGCTTTCTTGAAATATTTAGAGAATCTTTAACACCTACAACAACATGCAACAAAACAACTAATAAATTTAAATGGATAACTCACGGTATAAAATTTCTCTTGCAAGGAAGAGGAAACTCCACAATGGACTGAAATATAATAAAAACAGGCGTTTTACTGAGTATGTTCATCATTATAAAGCTATATTTTAAAAATTTGAAAAGGCAGCCAAACAAATGGCAAACAACAACTTGATTATATAACATAAAAGTAAAACATAAGCAGTAGGCCCATTGTCAAATAAGAGTTAGGTGTTTGCGTTAGTAGTAATGAAATATGTAGGATTACAGTAGGTGATAGCTTTATTGTAAACCCAGCTCAAACATCAGAGTGTTTAAATGAATTGTTCATAAAGGTTGCAAAGTCAGATGTTGATGTAGCAGAGTATCAGAATAAAGATATCCCTTTTGACCCCACCAAGAGTGTCTTACGGATTTTAAAAAGTAACAATAACGGACATGGAAAATGCTATATTATCATTAAAAAATAAAATCTCTCCTGGGTGGGATGTGATACCCATGAAGGTGAATAAAACAGTGTGTGTCGTAAAAACACCTCCCCTAATTAAAATATTCAACCAATCTTTTGGCCAGGTATACATTCCTGATGTTTTGGAGAATGTTGATGTCAGACCCCCATCCAAAAAAGGGACGAGGGAAAACATGGGAAACTATCACTCTATTTACATTCTTCCATTCCTGTGATAGAGAAAGTAACTGCAAACCAGATCAAAAATTTTATTTTAAAGAATGATGTTATTACGAGGGCGGTTCAGAAAGTAACCTCCGATTGGTCACAGTGCGGGTTGTGGGGGGAGTAGCGACGCCATCTGTGCGTTCACGCACTCAACAGGTCAGTCGGCATCAAGCCGTGGTCGAGTGAACGTCGTACCTGCGCTAGTTTAGTTTTTGTGGCAGTTTGAAATGTGTGCTGCAATAGAAAACCCCGCCAAATGTGAAGTGCGTGCTGTCATAAGGTTTTTTACAGCCAAAGGATATTCTGCAGCAGCTATTCATCGTGAGCTTTGTGCCGTGTACAGACCAAGAGTTATGAGTGAAGGAGTTGTCCGTGAATGGGTACGTTTATTTAAAAGTGGACGAGAAAACGTTCATGATGAAGAGAGGAGTGGTAGACCATCATTGGTGACTGACGAACTCGTTCAGACAGTTGATGCAAAAGTTCGTGAAAATCGACGTTTCTCAATGTCGGAGTTGTCTACTGGTTTTCCACAGATTTCTAAGACTCTCTTGTACGAGATAGTGACAGCAAGATTGGGTTACCGTAAGTTCTGTGCACGATGGGTGCCCAAAATTCTTACCGACCACCACAAAACTCAAAGAATGGCCTCTGCATTAGACTTTCTGTCACGTTATGAGGACGAAGGAGAACCATTGTTAAACAGAATCGTGACCGGTGACGAAACCTGGATTAAGTACGTGAACCCTGAGACAAAAGAACAATCAAAGATGTGGGCACATTCAAATTCGCCTACCAAACCAAGAAAAGCCTCGCAAGATTTTTCTGCCAGAAAACTGATGGCAACGGTGTTTTGGGATGCCAAAGGGGTGTTGTTGGTTGAATTCATGGAACGTGGTACGACCATTAATCAAGACGTGCACTGTGAAACAATAAAAAAGTTACGACGGGCTATACAGAACAAACGCCGTGGTATGCTGACTTCCGGTATCGTTTTTTTGCACGATAACGCCCGTCCTCACTCTGCTCGCAGAACAACGGCCCTTCTTGAGTCCTTCAAGTGGGACGTTATCAACCATCCACCTTACAGCCCAGACCTGGCGCCAAGTGATTATCACCTCTTCATGCATTTGAAGAAATGGCTCGGGTCACAGCGGTTTGATGACGACGAAGAGCTCAAAGATGCGGTCACAGGCTGGCTCCAGGCACAAGCGGTTGATTTTTATGCAGAAGGAATTTCAAAGCTTGTGAAGAGATACGATAAGTGCCTCAATCGCTATGGAGACAATGTAGAAAAATAGTGCAAAGATGTAGTTGTAAGATGTATATATTAAAATATTTTTATTTAACTTGGTGTATTTTTTTAAATCAACCGGAGGTTACTTTCTGAACGGCCCTCATATAAGGAAACAACCTGGATATCAACCAAGAAAAAACACTCTGGATACAATGAAGAACTTTATTGAAAGATATGCAAATCATCGGATCAGAGGAGTGAAGTTGTAGGGATCTTCTGTGATCTCACAAAGGCATTTCATTCCATGAACCATTACTTGCTGTCTACAAATTAGACAAATACAAGATTAAGGAAAATGCTCTAAATTGGCTCACATCATGCTTACACAGCAAATTCAGTGAATTATTATCCTAAATGGAGTACAGAATAACAAGGATTGCCTCAAGGCTCCATTTTGGGACCAATCTATGTAAATGACTTACTCATAAATATAAATTCCCCATCAGTTGTGTGGCTGAGCGGTTCTAGGCGCTTCGGTCTGGAACCGCACAACCGCTAAGGTCGCAGGTTCGAATCCTGCCTCGGGCATGGATGTGTGTGAAGTCCTTAGGTTAATTAGGTTTAAGTAGTTCTAAGATCTTGGAGACTGATGACCTCAGAAGTTAAGTCCCATAGTGCTCAGAGCCATTTGAACCATTTGAGCCATCAGTTGTATTTGCAGATGATACTTCTGTTTTAATTGAAGTTGAAGAAATTCTGAGCCCCATTGTAAGCACACTGGATACCTTAGAAAACTGGTTCCATTTCAATAGCTTGAAACTGAACATTGCAAAAATCCATGTGGTTCATTTCAAAAAGAAACATTCAAAGTGTGTGGAACTTAAAATACTACATAACAATCAACTTATGAAAGAAGTTTTAATGGCCAAATTCTGGGGCTAAATTTCGTCAAGACAAAGCTGGAATACACATATGGACTTCCTGTCGAACAAACCATGCAGTTTCGCATTTGCATTTCATATACTAGCAAATTCCACTGATTTTAGTATACGAAAAATTGCTTATGACAGTTATTTTGAATCAGTTATTAGATATGGTATAATTTTCTGGGGTAGTTCAAGTTGTGTATCTGGAATACTAGAACTGCAAAAGAAAATTGTCAGATAGATGTGTACTACATAGCAAACAGAGTCTTGTCGACTATTATTTTGGAAACTGCAAATCCTAACTGTTCCCTCCATATACATTTATGAAATTATAAACTTCCCACAAAAGAGGCAAAAATTATTTGAGTAAAATCATTTTAACTACACATATAAAACGATACATAAAAATAATTTTATGCTACCCACAAACCAGTTGGAATTACATGCAAGGACTCCACTGTATAATGGGGTGACAATATATAACAAGTTAATGGGCAAAAATATATTTAATATGATGCCTGAAATTTTAAAAACGAGGCTACAGCAGGTTCTGTGGGGGAAGTGCTACCATTCAATAGAAGAATTCATACAGGATGAAATGATCATTTGAGGAAGGGTTAATTAAGTGGTAGATTTTACTGTATATCTATGTAACAAAATTGTATTATTATGACATTTGTTAACATCTGGTGTTCATTATTTATGGTGACGTTTTACTGCAATTTTGACGTGTTTCCTGTACCTGAATCAAATGATTTAGATTATGTACGTTATGAGACAAATAAACCACAATTCACAGTACTGAACGCAATCATCTGTTATCATAGATAGTAGCTCACAACCTTATATTGAGTTCAGTACTGGGCTAAGCAAACTGAAGTGAGGTAACAACCAAAGTGAATGCACCCTGATGTGACAGTGTTCTTATGACAGTCTGAACTGGTCTTAGACAAACCTGCTGTTTGTAAGAAAAGATAGGAATCCATTTTCCATTAAGAAGAACATAAAATAAATATGAAGAAATAGTCGTATGAGATATAGTCCCACCAAATAACATGTCACTTATATCTACAAAAGAAGCTAGCTGAAGGATATTAATTTCTTACTAATACATCCGATGGAAGAATACAGTGCCTATCTATATCCAGAACAAACCGACGCACTTTATCAGCATCATGTAGTGACGGGCGGTCATCTCCTTGGAATACTAAAGATAGCAGAACATATAATAAAAGTTCCAAGGAAGAGTGCACATAGCCCATGAAGTTCGCTTGTAGTGGTGCTTCTAAAATTCTTTTGACCGTGTACTATGAGATATTCCATTTCAACAAGTCAGTATGGGACGCCTCAAGGTCCCTTGAGGTCATTGTTGTTCCTACTTCAAAATTTTCAAGAAGACCTATTGTCACTTGTATAACTAAGTATTTATCTGTTGTGAGGGATGGTGGCCCTTTTGAAGTTTCATTGATTGCAACTACAAGCTCAGTTCGCACTTTCAAAATTCTTTTGTCCATGTAGTATGAGCCAAAGTCTGACATTAACAGCCGACACTCACTGCTGTAAACATTGTTACCGTTTGACAGCTGGAGCGACACTGGCGCTCCAAGCGGCTAGAAAGGAGAACGTCAGATGCATCATAAAAAATAATGTTTACATCCCTTTCCTATGTGATTTACGAAACATTTGAATTATTTTTTGCTTCCAAGAGTTTGTCTAATATCAGAAGACATAGATGTTTCTGAAAATGATTCTAAAATAAGTAGGCATAAAAACCATGAATCCAGTGACAAGTTACAACACATACGTGAAATAGCACTTGTGATGTTGAATAGAACTGGAGCTTACCACGTTGATATTAAATGAATATACACA
This sequence comes from Schistocerca nitens, assembly GCF_023898315.1. Classification (NCBI taxonomy): domain Eukaryota; kingdom Metazoa; phylum Arthropoda; class Insecta; order Orthoptera; family Acrididae; genus Schistocerca; species Schistocerca nitens. Next base: position 96,945,587 of record NC_064617.1, read on the forward strand.
CGTAAGAAGCACAGACATGTATCTCTATGTGCAAAAGGGATCGACATCCCATTTGTCATTCCTTAGGTGTACTGTGTTTCAGTCATTGTCGCCTGTTGCCACAAGTATGACTTTCATCTTTATATTATTCGAAGTGGGACAAGCTACTGCCAAATAGTGGGAGAAATATGCTGTACCTGTAAACCCCAAGTCCTCAAAGCCAGTAACGCTGCCAGAAGCGCTATCATATGTCACGTTTGCAATTAGAGGCATTCCATCCAATGACATGTTCACTACTTTATCGGTATTGTAGACATGCTGTACCGTTATCTTTAAAAGGTGGAATATATTGTCACATGCAATTCTGTTATGATGACATGGTTGGAGACTGTGGCTGTTATTTGAACACAAATGTTGACAGTGTTATCTCACATTTTATTTGTATGCTTCCACATACCTCTGCAATGTACCCACTGATAGAAACATAAAACATTCTAACAAAACCTATATATGCCTGAGTGCTGTAATATAATAAATTTAGAGCAAACAGCTTATTTTCACCTTTCCATCTTGCAGAATGTTTGTCCTGCAATGGCACGCTAATCTGGCTTAACAACAGGTCAAGAGCATCCTTTTTTAAATATCAGGATCCTATAGTCTTAAAAATTTGTTTGTCCTTCACTTGCGCCTTCTGATAAAGTTTCTGTTGCTATCTGTATTTACAAGATATGCACTTTCCTTGTCCCATAATAATTTTGTATGAAGTCTAGCGATCAGCACAATCTGACACTTCACACGCTTTTGCAAGGCACGAATAACTGCAGTTCATCGTCAAAACAGGTGTTTGTTGACGATTCAGATGAATCTGGCACTGACATATGGAGAATTGAACTGTCTGCTTCTGTGTCACAGAACTGTTTTCCAGCTTTAAACGAATTGTCGAACCTTTGTAGCAGTTTCCTCTTCATTGTCAGTTGAGGTGGTTTATTTGAGATCTCAAACAGTGTGAGTACTACATTCCACATGAGTTCATTATTGTCTGCATTCATGAACAGGTTCTGTTCGAAATGTAGCTAACAAAACTTAACATTATTATGAAGGTAAACAGGATCTTCTTTTTATAAGATCTTCTCGTCTGGTATTCACTAGCCATTTTCTACTTACAGAACTAAACATTAACCCTTAATACGCATGTAGTTTGCAAGCGAATCCTGACAATACAATTTAGTAAGATTGTAACGCCGAAAATGCATATCCTCCTATTTGCATCTATTGTACTATAAATTTTTTCCTTATTTTGTTACCTGAAGATATGACATTTCTGTGTCTTTATATATTGTAATTGTTTTACTATTTGTATATCTATATACATATTTATGCATTTATGTCGATGTATAATTGGTTTGTTTTGTAAATATTATTTGTATTTTTACGCTGGGCCTTGCCTAAGGAAAACTATGCTATCGAACGATTACATCGATAGGTCGTGTGGAGAACCAAAGTGTTTACGATCTTTGGTAGTGTGAACTCTGCGGTATGGAGCGCGGGCAGAGAGAGAGGGTCTGGCTGGGGGAGGGCGGTGGAGCAGGTGCGTTGTGTGATGCTCCCGCGAGTTGCCGCACTATCGGGGTTTGGCAGCATGTAATTGCGCTCGACTTGCTATGATAGTTTCTGACACAGTGTCGCGGACGGGAAGCATTAGCTGGCGACAATCAAGAGCCCGTTTCGCCTGATGGCCGTGTCGAGAAGGAGGCGCGCCAACATCCAGCTTCTGCAACAGCGACGGCCGACAATGAGTGACTATCGCCACCTCCCCGATCGACGACTTCAAACCTTCAATCAACCAACAATGAAGACTGGAAGCACGTAAAGTTTTAGAACTGTATGGCAGACCTCAGCTTTTCAAACTGTTCAAATCACAAAATTACAGCAATTTAGCATGAACCTTTGTTGCTCATTGTCCCAATTGCATTGCCAAGCAGGGTCCCTTCCTTTTCCGGAATGAACCTGAGTGTCGCTGAAATTAAAACGCCAGCATTAAAGTAATATCATCGAATTCACTGCTTTAATTTCAAAGTTCAGTTAAAGTATTCATAGCTGGCTACAATATTTAGATTACAGAAGCAGAAATTAAGAGTGCGAGTTTTGTTACCATATTTTAGCTTACCTGTGACTGCAGCTCAGCTTGGTACATACTAAATTTTTCTATTGTTAATTGTTCAGAATCATTTAATTCAAGTTCAAAGTTGAATCTCTTATTTCTAAATTACGTAGATTCAAGTAGCTTTTGAAATGATTGTTGAGGTAGCCCAAGACTAACCTTATTTTATTGAATTGTGTAATGCTTCAGAAACAAAGTTCACTATTAATTTCAGTCACTAAATTAATTTTCAATTTTCCAGTTTTATTAATTCTTTTGCTAAATTAAGTCAGAGTGTAGCGAAATTTATTACTTCTGACAAACATTCAGTTTTCACACAACACGTGCCAACCTTCAGTTCCCACACTCTTAGTGCTAATTATATGTGCATTAATCTTTCATTTTCAGTTATTATAGTAGTTATCCATAGGACTGGCGACTGTAATTTTCCCCAAATCTCAAATATCTAATTAACGCCAATTAATTGTTAACATAACGCCCGCACATTTACTTTCTTTATTAATTTTACCCTTTTCTCAAAATTAATTTCCACCAATTTCATTTGCATTTTTCCTTTCATTTAGATGTAACCCATTCCTCCCTCTTTACCGACAGATTAACTTCAGTGACGATTGCTTTTCCCAAATTTCCATTAGGTACACGCAGTTTAATTTTTCACTGTCATTAAGGTCGATAAGTGAGGGGGAGGTTACAAGATGATGGTATATACCTCTCAGGATCCTTAGGAAACCTAAAAAAGACAGGTGTGGTGTCTTCTAGTTGTTGTTGCTGCAATTTATTGCGCTACAGACACTCCAGTTTGTAAAAACCATTGTACAAACCAAAATAAAGATCTACTATTTGCTTTCGCTTTCGCTTTCACGATCGTACCGAACTCAACAGTTTTACTTACTGGCCGCTTGGCGCGCTGCTGGCGCAGTAGGCACTGAAATCAAGGTGACGTGTCGTGACTGTTATGTTAGACTGAGGTTTAAACTATGAAAAAACACACTACATGCAGTTCAGAACTTGTAAGAGTGTCCCACGAGTAGATGCCTAACATATAATAACAAGCATATGGAAGAAGTGGGCAGTGTTAAATTCTTGGGAGTACAGCTTGATAATAAATTCAACTGGGAGGAGCACACCACAGAACTGCTGAAGTGTCTAAACAAATCTTTATTTGCAATGCGAATTCTGTCAGACATAGGGGATATAAAAATGAAAAAGCTGGCGTACTAGGCTTACTTTCACTCCATGATGTCATATGGGATTATTTTTAGGGTAATTCATGAAGCCAAGCTACAGTTTTCCAGGCACAAAAACGTGCAATAAGAGTTATATGTGGTGTGAACTCAAGAATATTCTGCAGAGGCCTGTTTAGGGAACTAGGGATAGTAACTACTGCTTCCCAATATATTAATTCCTTAATGAAATTTATCAATAAGAATATATCACTCTTTCAAACCAACTGCTCAGTTCATTGAATCAATACTAGAAATAAGAATAATCTTCACAAGGATTTGAAGTCACTTTCTCCTGTACAAATAGTTGTCCATTATTCAGAAACACACACTTTCAGTAACTTGTCAGCAGCCATAAAAAGCTTGACAGCCAATGAAATTCAGTTTAAGAGAAGCCTAAAGGATTTATTGGTGGTCAACTCTGTCTACTCCATTGATGAATTTCTCAGTAGAACCAACTGATTGTGTGTGTGTGTGTGTGTGTGTGTGTGTGTAAAGTACAATCTAACTTCTGCCCACTTCAGTGCAGTAACGTGTACATTGTAAATAAGTATTGTATTTTTATGGAACAAGTATTGTAGTAGTTCTATTATTGTTTATTACCATATAAATGAGAAAACTTTTTTAAATTTTAAATTCGGTGCATTAATGCGATCTTAGTAAATGAGTGTTGAAAAATGATCCTTTCAAATAGTGTTCATTCAAAAAAAAGACGATCATTCTACTTCGGTCCTGTGAAAGCTACATTAGATTATTCGTTTTAGTTGTAAATATTTGTCATGTATTATTGTTTTTGTGACATGTTCTACATCCTGGAGGACCTCCTCACTACGGATCAATAGGAACGAAAGTAAATCTAATCTAATGAGCACATGACTTCAGCGACAGGAAGCCTATGATATATAACATTAGCGACAGCCCTGGACATGGAACAAGTCCCGCCCATTCAACCCCTCCACACCGATCCATATGTTATGTCCCGCCCATGGTTTACCACAGGTTCCTACATCAAAGTTCTTAGAATCACAGATATGCCAGTCATGAAAACATGGCCGAAAAACTCAGTCATTAGTACGAATTTCAGTTTTTCTGGTACTACTGTGAAAAGAGCTTATTATTAAACAAATAAAAATACCAGTACTGAATATGTGAGTCGAAAATACCAGTAAAAAACAAAAATAAAATTGTGATCCATAATGTATTTCTTGTTTCATGAGCTTTCTTCTGCAGTATCGTAACAATCTGATATTTGCTAATTCCAGTGAGCACCAGTCTCTATCAACTCACTACAAGTATAAGGAATTCTATTGGGAACTATCTGTTGGTAGTGTCGCCAAGGACACATCTCGATTGTCTAAAGTCAGTGTTGTGCATAAACAAGCCAAATAATTTTCTTCATTTGTCTCTGATTATCTCATCAAAATTAAAGAATATGGGTGTGGGATAAAGTAAAAATGCTTAATGAAAACTGTCAGTCATTTCTATATATGACATACTTTATTAGTATTTCCACCTGTAGTGGGCAAATTTTTACTTGTGAACTCTTGTGATTGCTTGCATGTTGCAGACACGGGATTATTTTACTTTGAGTTCACCTTTAGTGTCTGAAAGATTTGTAGCTTCTGCCGTGTGATAAATTGGTGTCATAGAAGCTGTTACAAGGTTGTTGCAAACGCCTTAGTAAACTAATCTGTTGATTTTCTTAGTCTTTTGTTAAACATTTGTACATAATTCCGTCAGTGTAACTCCAACCCATCTTATCATACTTTAATGTCTGTTAGATTTCAGTTTTGTCAACATTTGATCACAACAATCAATAAAAGTACATGCCAATGTTTCATTCTGACAATATAGCAAATACTAACAGTTCCAGTTTACTGTAGTACATTCACATATTTGACAACATCCTGACATATGGCCAGGGTAGTAAGTATCATATTCAGATGTTTTGTTTTTATGTTATACTTTCTGACTTGGTCTACCCCCCCGAGAATCATCTCATTTTTGGCTCTATGGAACGAAAACTGAATCCAATCTAATCTTGGGATGTAGCTATAAGAAATATACTAGCAGAATGGGACAGCATGAAAGAAATGCTACATGGCGTTTCTTTTTTATGGCTACAAACAATGTTCTTGATGCATTACTAAATTATTTTTCCATTCTTAAAATTTTGTAGCAAAACTTTATATTATGTGAATCACATACACAGGAAGTTTCGGTCGCACTGGCAACAGTACCGGTACAGTGATTTGGCTCCTCTGCAGAACTAAAACCAAAATTTGTATTTTGTCACACATATTTTCTGAATTCAGAAACTTACCTGTCAGCTACTGTGTTGCTCTGCTCCCTCTAAGTTCTTCCTGTTATTCTGTTTCTGATTGTGCTACATACATATGCTCCATCATTTGAGGTTGCACCTTTCAGCTTTTGCTTTTCCTCAGAAAGAAGTCTACTTCTTCCTAATGTATTCACCTAAATACTGAGTACTTGTGTTTAAAGAATCTGGTATAAGTTCAGCTGCTGTCATCTTCACCTACATTTGCTGTGGAAGTGGATGTCACAGCTGAGACCAAGTCAGCAAGTGTTGGGTTTGGTAATATTTGTCTCCCAACTTGGTTGAAAAGCAAAGAATACTTATATTATGCTCACACCTGTAAGTCATTAAATTATTTTGTACTCTTGCATGACCTTTATACGTATCGCCTCTATAATACATGTGTAAATGTTGTAACCTAGCCTTATCTGATGTATCCGGTATATTTGAGCTACTTAGTTTCATTGCATTACAATGACAAATTCTATATCATTATAAGATGATCCCTGGAGGAATCATATGGATGGTTTCCTGCATTTAAAAAAATAATTTCATGTGGACATATACAGGATGTTACAAAAAGGTACGGCCAGACTTTCAGGAAACATTCCTCACACACAAATAAAGAAAAGATGTTATGTGGACATGTGTCCGGAAATGCTTAATTTCCATGTTAGAGCTCATTTTAGTTTCGTCAGTATGTACTGTACTTTCTCAATTCAATGGAGCACGTTATCATGATTTCATACAGGATACTCTACCTGTGCTGCTAGAACATGTGCCTTTACAAGTACAACACATGTTTCATGCACGATGGAGCTCCTGCACATTTCAGTCGAAGTGTTCGTACGCTTCTCAACAACAGATTTGGTGACCGATGGATTGGTAGAGGCGGACCAATTCCATTGCCTCCACGCTCTCCTGACCTCAACCCTCTTGACTTTCATTTATGGTACCCCAGTACCAAATGTAGAGACTCTTCGTGCTCCAGCTGAAACTGGAAGCAGCAGATATACATATTTTCATACTATTCTATAAAAAGTTAACAGAGGACAACACAACGATATTAACAAAGGTTTCACTGTGCCCCAGGCCACCTTGACTGCTGTCCAGTAACAGCTGAAGTGGAGAGGGAAAGGGAGTAGCTGTAGGAAATGTCACATTCCTAATAATGCAAAGGTCTTGTAATTTATTTTCCAATGACAGAATTTATATTGCTGCATCTGGTGGACTAGAACCACAATTTATTACTTTGTCTTGAGAGATGTGTGTAAATTTCCTCCCCCCCCCCCGCCAGCCTATTTTAACCACCGATCCAAATAAAAATGTTTCCCAAGACTAGAAAGCCATTACATAACTCACTAGTAACCATTTGCACCCATGAGAGCTCTTTCTCACAAAAATGTGAAACACATATCACGTTTGTGTAACTTTATAATGTACACTAAATTTTGTTTGTCGTGTCAGAAGATTCATAATATAATACCTCATTTCAATATAAATATGTTACCACAAGAACAGCAAGTTGAAGTTTCAGTGTTGACAGATTCTCTATGTAAAGTGAAAAGGTAGACTGCTCTTTCTTCAGTCAACTGCACATAGCTAAATTGGATTGTACAAAAATCGTACAAATGTGTTTCTTTCATGTATATACTCTCTCACAAGACCACTTTTCCGTTGATTCTTTTGTTTCCACTCAGCTCACACATTCATTTCCCTCTTGTACTTGTATCCTTGCGTTTTGTTTTTGTCCAATTGTCTTGTCTCCAGACGAAATCATCTGCCCTGCAGCCGTTTTTCGAACATTAATGGAAGACTGAAGTATCCCGACTGGCATGTGTACTGCTCTAGGTAATCAGGTAGCTGTATTGAACTCCTGGCCAGTTCACAATTTTGATCTTTGTTAAATTTTCAAATAAAAATCTAAGAATGGAAAGTCAACAATATTATAAAGGGGAAGATTGCTACTCTCTGTAAAGATACGTTCAGTTGCAGGCACACACGATGAAGAGACTGTTACATATAAGCACACACATTCACACAAGCTAGAACACCTCACACACACACACACACACACACACACACACACACACACACACACACACAGCTGCTACTTCCAGCCAGACTGCAACAGAAACATGTTGAACACGAGCAACAGTCCAGAGCAGGGCAGGGAAGGGGGAAGGATAGTGAGATATGGGTGAGGGAATAGGAATTGGCCCTACATGGCAGAGCACACTGTGACTAAAGGTGGCAGGATAGGCACATAATGAGGGTGAGGGGAGGCGAATTGCGAGGTGACTGGACAGAGGGAGCTGGAAGCAGTTGGATGAATGATGTGGGGTCAGTAGGTTAGCGTAGGTTGAGGATGGGATGACTTTGGAGTGGACAATACATTATAAGGATGTCTCCCATTGGTGCAGTTTAAAAAAAGCTGGTGGTGAAGGGGATGATCCAGATGGCTTAGGTTGTGAATCAGCTATTAAAATCAAGAATTTTGCGTAAGCTTTAATTTATGCCACAAGATGGTCCACTTCGTTCTTGGCCAAAGTTTGGTGGTAGCCATTTATCTTTGCAGACAGCTGGTAGGTAGTCATACCAATATACATAGCTGAACAATGACTGCCACATAGCTGTTATATATAAATGACTGCAACATAGCTGTTATATATAACTGTTGCTTTCAAAGGTGGCCTGACCTATTTGATGGGGTAGGGCAAGCCTGTGACAGGACTGGAATAGAAAGTGCTGAATGAGTGGATTGGGCAAGACTTGCACATGGATCTTCCACAAGGGTGGTGTCTGTCTGTGAAGGCCTTTGTGAAGCCTTTTGCATAGAGTGATTTGTTTTTGTGTGTGGACAGTCTTTTCATCATACCTGACTGCAGTGCAGTGTGTCTTGCAATCTATCCTTTTATTGTGAAATAAAACTCTTGTTTATAGATTTTAGAGTTCCCTAAAAACTGAAGAAATGAGACAAAACAGAAGCTGCATACGCAATTCATTGTGTTTTGTCCTTCAACAAAACCTGGAATATATTTATCATGCCCACAATAAAAGTAGTAAGTCACTCAGAGAACATATCACAATCATAAAAATACATAACGCAATGTACCTTGAGTAAACTGTTTACTTCACTGTGTTAATGATTCAGTTGCTTCACTACGTGGCTCTGCAGATTGTGAATGGAATTTTGTGCAGAATCAGTATTCATGGGAAAGCACTTTACCTACTTCATAATGCAAGGTGCACCCTCTCATGCAAAGAATCTTTTAGTTTTGTTCCATGATAGTTTAATAATCATTGAAAATCAAGTTCACTGTAACAGCTTATTGTTCCCAAGTCTTGTGTGAAAACACCAGCTGATGACAAATGGAGATGGAAATTATTCTACGAGTTTTCACATGTCTCCATGAGACTTTCCATTTTACAAATTGTTTGCTGCATGGGGTCTAGGGGTCTGATATTTTAATTTTGAAAAGGCTAGATTACAGCTCACTACATGTAGGAGATATTGAGTCACAGACAGGCACAACAAAAAGACTGCTACACATGTGAACTTTTAGCCAAAAAGCCTTGTTTATGGCCAGACATAGTCCTCATTTGCGAGTGAGTTGTGATTGCATGAATGTTTGTGTGTATTTTCTATGTTAGAAGAAGGCCTTTCAGCCGCAAACTCACAAGTACTGCAGTATTTTTTTTGTACCTTTCAGTAACTCAAGAGCTCATCTGTATGTTACCAATCTATCCTTTTCTTAACACCATTGTTACTCACTCTTGTATTTTCCATTGTTTGATTTCAATTTTGAAAGTATTTTCACACAATGGTGCATGTTTGACTAACAGAAAGAATCCTTGTGAGGAAATCATCTTAGCTGTTCAGTGTAGAGCTACACATTAAAACTATGTACAGTAGAGATATAATGAGATATCACTGAAAGTTGTCAACAGTAGTTCACAACTCAGGCAACCACAGGAACTGTGAAGCATATGGGCAGCACATTATAACACAGTCAGATTTTCATGATACGTGGCAGCTGGGGCCGTGCATTGTACTTATACTGAGAAGCAATGCAGCATCGTTCATAATGTGTACATCACAATATAAAATTGCTAGGATGACAGTTTCACTAACAAATACTTGTCAACCTCCAAAAGTGATGAGCTTTCAATAGTACCCCTTCATATTTCCAATTGGTAGTTATTTATTATATAAAGTGGGCAAAGTATCAACAAGATACAAATTCTGTAAGAGTATGCCTTTATTGACTCAGTAATATTCTCATAACTACTACAGACATCTGAATAAAACAAATATGGGAATATGTTGTATGTGTATACTATCGGATATCTGTAGTTCAAAATAGTCAATCAACTGGCTTTGATACTGTGATACACTCAACAATTTATTAATGACAAAGTTTAATGGTTAGGAATGATTTCAACCTGACTATCATAGAGTATTAAAAGTGCTTACTAAAATGAAATATTAAATTCTGAACACTTCAAGAAAACAAAAACATTTTTCCCACTGCATCTAAAATTCAGATCTTCTCATAAGCTCTAGAACAAATAAGACAATTCGATGTGTTTACTCTTTAAGGAAGCCAAGTATTTTAATTGGTGAAACACGGATAATAGTGTAGTTGAAACAAATTATAATAGCTATGACTACAATTATCTAAAACTGAAAATCAGTATTTGCTTGTAAAGGTCACCCAAAACAACAAAATATCAGGCAAAGGCAAAAAATAAAAAAAAGAATGTACTGTGTACATTAAATTACACTCTGTGTTAAGTGTCAAAGCGTAATAAATTAGGATAGAGATATGACATCACATGGACATTATGTAAATCAAGTAAAAAAACTGGGCATCAAAAATATAGTAAATTGGGAATACTCGTAGTATCTGCAAATACCATTGATCAAAAATAAGAAATGAGTTATCACATTAACATTCATTCGGTTACACTGAAACACATATGTTACAAGCTCTAAGCTCTCACTAGGATTGGAGTTGATATATCATTTTAGTTCCATATATATACATATACAGTGAGGTGTACCTCATAGATGTAGACTACTGCAGAGAACAAACAGATAATACATAGATGATTTCTTTTGGATTCTTACAACAGCCTCAATAAATGTGAAGGAGAACATTATTCCACCAGGTTGTATTTCAAATTACATTGAGGAATAGCTCAACTATCATAAATTTACTTCAATTTAACAGTATCTTCTCTTCAGTCCACAGAAAATAATGCACGGCAGCAATGTTAATAATTGAATAGTGCTAAGCTACTTCCAGTGTGGCTACTCAAACTTGGAAAAAATCCCTGAGAATTCCAGTAGTGAGATTGATAATTGTGTCAGTATGCTGCAGATAAAGTAATGGTAAGAGGAGAAGGAGGGACGGAATATCACAACAATGGCTTTTCATCTACCTCAGTTGAACTATATACCAACCATAAGCAGTAGTTTAACCAGTTTTTAAACATCGGTAATTTGTATGGAATAATATTCATAATATAATTAACATACTTTGAAATGTTAAAAATTTTAAAATTTACAGTTTATAAAATTCAGTTTGAATGCTAAACTAAAATGCAGAGTTCCCTGGCAGTTTATAAAATTCCTGAAATTTTATAAGATTTTCCAGGTGAAATGTAATTCCCTGAGAATTCCACATTTTCTAGAAGAATCACCACCCCGTACTTCTTCGCAGTTATTTGTAAAGGTATTTAAAATGAGTGCTTCTAAATGTGGAATTTGTGGAAACTAGTACAATTACCACAAGACTCTAGAGCAGAATATTTCCAAAGTGCACCCACAGCATAACTCATGTTAAAAATAATGAATCTTCGTGTTCTTACCAGTGCTACATATTTGACAAGAATTTTACTTGTGAAAGAAATTAAAACGCCACCAACAAAAGACTCATGGCATAATGTAACAAAAAAAATTGAACTGTATGATATGTACATTTGAAGCTGATTCTGAATTTTTTTTGAATTGATCATGCGTTGAAAGAGGAAATGGAATATGCTATATAACCCAAATTCGTCAAACACCATGCCACTTAATTTGTTGACAATTGCTGAACTTGTAAGTATGTTTGCCTTTGTTCAGGTGAATTTATCTCCAAAGGAGAAGGGAAAGACAACTAAAATGGTAGGAAGCAACAAAATCAATGGAAAGTATCCTGCAGAGACGACAGTCCTCTATAAGGAAGGAAAGTGCCTTGTAAATTTTTGGTCGACTGATGTTGGCCATGGTCTCGACTTACATATCTAAATCTGACACACAAGAACTGGAGAGCTTTGCTGCACATGTTGCTCTAGGACTTGTGTCTCACAAAAATTTTTCACAAAATTTGATCTACAATGCAGGATTCAAATTCGGAGAGATCACATCTCACAATGATGCAGGGCTTGCATAACGTTGCAGCTTCTTATAATTTGGCCTCATAGTCAGTCACACATGAATGATGCAATCACCATTGAAGTGTAGGTACACAAAGTTAAGCAAAGCGACAATCCATGTGTAGTGCTTTTATAAACCATAGTAACCTGTACCTGGCATTAAGAAGCAATGGTTTCGTGTTACCTGCATTTGGAATTAAGAAGCGAAGAGTTCATGTTAGTAATAATTGATAATGCACATCGTGAATTATTAGCAAAATACGGAAATGATTATATTTGTATTGATGGGACACTCAGTCTAAATGGCTATGATTTTGAATTTACCATAATACTGGTATTGAATGACATGAGGCAAGAATTTTCATGCACTTTCCTCATTCCTGACAGAAATAACAGTGATGTGTTAACTGTATATTTCAACTACATAAAGTCACAGGTTGGACAGTTTTGCCCCAGGATATTCATATCAGATCTGTTTGAGTCCTACAATATTGCTTGGAACAGAATAACAGGGGCTCCTAAAATGAGACCTTTCTGCATCTGGCATGTGGATAGAGCATGGAGGAACAACATCAAGAGTAAAATTCCGCCCGAGGACAGCAGAAATTAGATGTACAAGCTTGTTAAGATATTAATGCCGGTGAGGGAGGATACTATGTTTGAAGAATTACTGCAAGAAGCACTCCAGAAGCTCTGTAGTGATCCAGATATATCCGAATTTGGTCATTATTCCAAGACTTACTTTGAAAAAAATGTGAATTGTTGGGCATATTGTCACAGGATCCAAGCTGCACTCAACACAAACATGCACCTGGAGAGTATGCACAAGACTTTGAAATAAGTATATGGTAATACAAAGCAAGCGAAATGACTGGACAAAGGTATATCTGCATTGATGTTTGTAACAGTGATGCTGTTTGGTATGCTTATTGTGATATTGATAGGAATGCTAAGTAGTAAAATAAAAGACGTTCGCATTAGGCTCAAGTCTGTGTTAATGGACGACAGTGGTTGGGAAGTTGTTGACGTTGTTGTTGTTGTGGTCTTCAGTCCTGAGACTGGTTTGATGCAGCTCTCCATGCTACTCTATCCTGTGCAAGCTTCTTCATCTCCCAGTACCTACTGCTACCTACATCCTTCTGAATCTGCTTAGTGTATTGATCTCTTGGTCTCCCTCTACGATTTTTACCCTCCACGCTGCCCTCCAATGCTAAATTTGTGATCCCTTGATGCCTCAAAACATGTCCTACCAACCGATCCCTTCTTCTAGTCAAGTTGTGCCACAAACTTCTCTTCTCCCCAATCCTATTCAATACCTCCTCATTAGTTACGTGATCTACCCACCTTATCTTCAGCATTCTTCTGTAGCACCACATTTCGAAAGCTTCTATTCTCTTCTTGTCCAGACTGGTTATCGTCCATGTTTCACATCCATACATGGCTACACTCCATACAAATACTTTCAGAAACTACTTCCTGACACTTAAATCTATACTCGATGTTAACAAATTTCTCTTCTTCAGAAACGCTTTCCTTGCCATTGCCAGTCTATATTTTATATCCTCTCTACTTCGACCATCATCAGTTATTTTGCTCCCTAAATAGCAAAACTCCTTTACTACTTTAAGTGTCTCATTTCCTAATCTAATCCCCTCAGCATCACCCGATTTAATTTGACTACATTCCATTATCCTCGTTTTGCTTTTGCTGATGTTCATCTTATATCCTCCTTTCAAGACACTGTCCATTCCGTTCAACTGCTCTTCCAAGTCTTTTGCTGTCTCTGACAGAATTACAATGTCATCGGCGAACCTCAAAGTTTTTACTTCTTCTCCATGAATTTTAATACCTACTCCGAATTTTTCTTTTGTTTCCTTTACTGCTTGCTCAATATAGAGATTGAATAACATCGGGGAGAGGCTACAACCCTGTCTCACTCCTTTCCCAACCACTGCTTCCCTTTCATGCCCCTGGTCTCTTATAACTGCCATCTGGTTTCTGTACAAATTGTAGATAGCCTTTCGCTCCCTGTATTTTACCCCTGCCACCTTCAGAATTCGAAAGAGAGTATTCCAGTTAACGTTGTCAAAAGCTTTCTCTAAGTCTACAAATGTTAGAAACGTAGGTTTGCTGGTTGGGAAGTACCTGCTTCAAAATCATCTGCAGTTTATCTTGTCAAAGACAATAATGTCTACTGTAAATGTAAATTAGTGTGCAGTAAATATGAAGTATGCATCCAGTGGTATTCTTGCACATGCATTGATTACAGTTTTAAATATGTGTGGCCACATTCATATTGTTTGCCAAATGGAAAAGAAGAGCAGAGGTGATAGTCCCTTATAAAATCATGAATTATCAGATGCAGTTGTTACTGATGCTGGAGATGTGTCTCTGATTAGTGGGAGGGATGCAATTATAGACCACGTAACTGTAAATGATAATTCCAGTACCCAAGAAGCACTATCTGTTCGGTTGTTACATCTGACTGAGTCTCTGGACAGTGCTGTCCTCTCTGGAGGTATCTGTACATGAGGGACAGTGGTAGTGGGCCACCACTGCAAGAGCACCTAAAGGTACATTCGCCACGGCAAGGGAGAGATTTGGCAGTGGTGAGTGGGCTGTCGGTCCATCCGCTGTCCTTAGTTCGTGGCTACGCGCCATTTAAACGGCAAAGATGTATATTTTGGTTGTTAACTTACCTATGAATAATAAGTCATTATCTCAACTCTCGTTTTTCATTACAATCTGAATGGATTCGAACCATTATACAGTCCTCTTCATTTCATGGTCCTCCGGTACGTTTACGTTTTCGTCTGCGGACGCCAACATTTTGGTCCTCCAGGCTGGATTGTGATGGATTCGACGAAGTAACATGCAGTATCAGCCATCCATCGGTGGAATGGCAGCCACAAGTGTCGACGGAGCAACACGGAGATGCAGCTTCCAGCGTCGAGACGACGCATCTGAAAGTTAAGTACCTGGTCTGGCTATCCTGCTTCCTTTAATTCCGACTCTTTGTAACTGCTGATTCTGCTGTTTGCTGCCACCTCTAATTTTTCATGATGGACGAAGTATTAAGAAAGAAACTTGTAGCCACATGCTCAGTGACGAAAGCAAGCCTCACTTGATTGTTAAAGTTTGCAAACGAATTCGATGTAACAGGCACCACAAAGTCATGGCACAGCAGTTAATAAACATCAGAATGCGCCCAACACCAAGAAGTTTGGGCATTTGAAACAGACATATGTTGCTACAGGTACAGCATGTGTCACGTGCTACCTACCAGCCTCACGTGCTGCGCAGATGCAGCATATTCAAACAAGCCACGTGTAGTGAATGCAAGGCAGTTGTGATGTGCAACAACTTGTGCTACAACTGTCTGAAGAATGTTCACAGGGCTTCTCAATGCAACTATATTACCTGTCATCCCTGTAGTAAACGACACCACACGTTATTACGTGTCACAAAGGACAGAAATGCACAAAGGAAGGAGTGCACAGGTGACATGCAACACGAACACAATGGCAGGCATCAGTCAACTACATCGAGCTACTGTTCACTGAAGATCAGTCCACGCAAACGAGTACTCCTTGCAACAGCGAGAATAAGGTTGCAGAGATATCAATGGAAAATGACAGACTTGTCGTGGTCTATTAGATTCTGGGTCGCGGTCACGCTTCATATCGGAAACGTATGCCAAACGCCTCAGGCTTCAAAGGTGGCACAGCAGAGTACCGATTCAAAGAATAGGTGCAACCCACTCAGAAACAAAACAGCATGTCTCTATACTAGTGGGCTCTGTGTAAGCAACTTTATGTCATCTGTCGAATGCTTAGTTTTGCCAAAGATAACTGACACCTTGCCTGAACAAATAATCGATCCGAGTGCGTGGCAGTTGCCAAATGTACAATTGCTAAAACAGTTGCCAAAGATGGTAGAGAAGTATGAAGACGTGCAGTCACAGCTCGAATTGTTGGAAGATGTAGAGAGACATGGTGAGGACAGAGAAACTTTCTAAAATAAGGCCTTCGAGGCTTCGAAAAAAGTGAGAGTGATTCAGATGAATCACACAAATGCAGTTGACAAGGTTTTATCAGATTTTGGGTCTGCCTTGAGTGTATCAAAACATCGCATCAAGCTGCCCACCATAAAACTGCCATAATTTAACGGTGATGTAACGCAATTCCGGCATTTTCATGACACATTTATGAGTCTAATCGTATACAATGAAGAACTAGAGGACATTGCTATGTACCATCATTTGCTGAGTTGATTAATAGGTGATGCACACAATGTAATTGCCCATCTCCCTGTGACTAATACTAATTTTAAGGTAGCCATTGACTTGGTCTGTAATAGATACAATAGTTCTCGACTGGTTGCATCAGCACACTTAAAGAAACTGCTAATGCTACCAGCAACGACAAAGGCATATTCAAGGGAACTTAGTGCAGTACTAAACGAAGCTTTAAGCAATGTGCATACACTGATGGCATTACAGCTAGATGTCTCTTTGCAGGACATAATTACATCACAGCTCCTTATGGAAAGGGTTGAACATTCTATAAGAACCGAGTTTGAAACCAGCTACTCAAGTAGCTTTCCAACATTTTAAGAAACTTGTGCCTTTCTTGAGAATAAATGTAAATCTTTAAAACAGCCAAGACTATAGCACCACAAAGTCATGGTACAGCAGATATTAAACATCAGAATGCCCCCAAACTAAGCAGTTTGGGCATTTAAAACAGACATACGTTGCTACAGGTACTGCATGTGTCATGTACTACCATCGTCACGTGCTGTGCAAATGCAGCAAATTCAAACAAGTCACGTGTAGTGATTGCAAGACTGTTGTGATGCGCAACAACTTGTGCTACAACTATCTGAAGAATGATCACAGGGCTTCTCAATGCAACTCCATTAACTGTCATCCCTGTAGTAAACGACACCACACGTTATTACGTGTCACAAAGGACAGAAATACACCAAGGAAGGAGTGTACAGGTGACATGCAACACGAACCCAATGGCAGACATCAGTCAACTACATCGAGCTACTGTTCACTGAAGATCTGTCCGCACAAACGAGTACTCCTTGCGACAGCAAGAATAAGGTTGCAAGATATCTATGGAAAATGACAGACTTTTCGTATTCTGTTACATTCTGCATCGCAGTCACGCTTCATATCGGAATCATGTGCCCAACGCCTCAGACTTCAAAGGTGACACAGCAGAGTACCGATTCAAGGAATAGGTGCAACCCACTCAGAAACAAAACACCCTGTCTCTATACTAGTGGGCTCCTGTGTAAGCAACTTTATGTCATCTGCGAATGCTTAGTTTTGCCAAAGATAACTGACACCTTGCCTGAACAAATAATCGATCCCAGCACGTGGCCAAATGTAAAACTCGCTGATCCAGAGTTTTGGTCACCTGGAAAGATCGACGTGTTGCTAGGAACAGAATTTTGTCCATACATTCATAAATCAAGAAATATCTCCATAGGAACTGATCATCCTGTGCTTCAAGAGACGGAACTAGGTAGCGCACAACATTTCGTCACGGCGGCCAGTCGTATCGTGCTTTGTAGAAACGAACACTGGTGCTCAAACACTCTAGAAGAAATTCTGTGAGAAAGAAGAATTAAATCGTGATGTAATGACGAAAGAAGAGGAACAATGTGAAGCACACTTTGTGCAACACACAAAGAAAGATTCCACAGGAATATTCGTTACCCATCCTCCATTTCGCGAAGAGCCAAGTAAATTAGACGAATCTTTCTACGCTGCAGCAAAACGCTTCTCTCAGGTTGAACAGAAACTGGCGAGACACCCGAAGCTTAAAGAGAGCTGCACACAATTTATGAAGGAATATGAAGACTTAGGACATATGGAACCAGTAGCTACACCTGCTGCCATTTCATACTATATGCCACACCATGCCGTTCTTAAGGAAGCCAGCTTGACTACTAAAACACGAGTAGTTTGTGATTGCTTTGCCAAAACGAGCTCTAATTTGTCGCTGAACAGTTTGTTGGTAGTCTGACCAACGATTCAACAAGATTGTGCCCCATAATATTACGCTTCTGCATGCATCGCATTGCCTTCACAGCTGACATAGAGAAGATGTATCGACAAGTTCTGATAGCGAATGAAGATCGCGCCTACCAACGAATACTGTGGAGGAGTGACAGATCTGCACCACTCCTGGAATGTCAATTAAAGACAGTCACATACGTAATGGCCTGTGCACCTTTTCCTGTGGTCCAATATCTGTTACAATTAGCTCTTGAAGAATGCAGATGTAACAAGGCAACAATCATTCTTGCCAACGACTTCTATGTGGACGATTTATCTCAGGTTGCGATACAGCAGAGGCTGCAATCAAAGTCCAGCAAGATCTCACGAAGCTTTTGAAGAAAGGTCGTTTCTCATTACAGAAGTGGTCCAGTAAAAGTGTGGAATTCCTGAAAAATATCCCCTCAGAGTTAAGAGAGACACGAGTACCCTTATGGCTTGATAACGAGGAGAATATTAAAACTTTATGTTTACTCTGGCACCCAGCTGCTGATCAGTTCCAAATTGTGGATAATGTCAAGCCAGCACATAAGATCTACAGCTTCACAAAACGCATTAGACTGGCCGTCACGTCATCCATTTTTGATCATCTGGGATTAATCAGTCCCAGTGTTATCACATTCAAAATCTTTTTGCAACATATGTGGCAGCTTCAGTTAACATGGGACGAGCTCTTGCCTCAAGAGTTGAATTGATTGTGGCAGACATTATACAGACAGGTTCATATGATAGATAATATTGGTGTTGATCATAGAGTCGTTACAAAAGGAAAATTTGTCAGCATTCAACTGCACGGATTCTGCGATGCTTCAGAGGAAACCTGTAGCTGTTGTATACATGTCGATCAACTAATCATCAGGGAATCACATGTGTTAAATTATTAAGATCCAAAACATGAGAGTATCTCCATTGAAAAAGTTGTACTTACCTCACCTGGAACTCTTTGGTGCTCTCTTGCTGTCGCGACAACTACAGCATATTGTTTGCTCACTGGGTATAGACATGGAACGAACTTACTTGTGGGCTGACTCATCCATCGCACTGGCATGGCTCACATCTCCATCCACATGGTGGAAGACATTTGAGGGGAACCGTGAGTAGTGGGGCAAGGTTCGTGCCAGTGCACGTTGCATTGTTGCCAAATTTATTCAAGATGGCGGCGATGACGTCATCCAAGATGGCGGCATGTAGACTTGGTAACATCGCATGACGTCATCCAAGATGGCCGATTTTGGTGGGAGAATAGTTCAATTGTGCTACGTCCACTAACCTAACCTTCAGAAAAATGGCGGGAAGTTTGAATTTTGGCGGGAAAATAGTCCAATTGTGCCATGTCCACTAACCTAAGCCTCCAGAAGAAAAGATGGCCGCAAGTTTGAATTCCAACAGGATAATGCATGCAAAGACTGTACTTGTCTTTTTATTACTATTGATTATCATTCATTAACATTCATTATTATCTATTATTATTTATTATCATTTATTATTATTTATTATCATTTATTATTATTTATTATTATTGACCTGCCTCCACTAGAAAATTCCCTCCAAATTCAAATTCCAACACGATAATGGCTGCAAAACATTACTTTTGTTTATTATTATTCATTATTATTTATTAACATTCATTATCATTCATTGCCATTTATTATCATTCATTATCATTTATTATTATAGGCCTACCACCGCTAGAAAATTGCGCCAAATTCAAATTCCAACACGATATTCTCTCGAAAACTGTACTTCTATATATTATTATCATTTATTATTTATTCAAGATGTCCGATTTTCTCGGTGAGAAAGCCATTCTCCTTACATCCATAACAAAAATCTATCACAAGTTCAGATCCCCAACACCATAATTTATCACATGTACGAGCTTTCTCCGTCACTTACCTTTTTTCACTGGTAGCCTATCATAATAGCGTCAAATAATAAACTGCACTTATAGTAACGTAATTCACGTCCTTTGATTTTGCAGGGGGGGGGGGAAGGGACTAAAGACTTTATTTCAAGCTGTACGGTCATCACTTGTTCTCCAACACAGTCAGCACACACATCTTTGATATTGCAGTGCAGTCACCACGACGTCCGCGCTCCAACGGAATTAGTTAAAATCCTTGCCATCCTCTGGCCAGCACGCGGAGACACTGCCTACGCCTGTCACGTGAGGCGGCCGGCCACAGGCACGGGGGGCAAGCCCAGCGATCGCTCCCACGTCGTAAACATGTTTTCGCTCGACACGCTGGAACTTGTCGCGTTTGACGTCACAGCGGCCCCTTGTCCGCTCACCACGTGCATTCGTCGCCTCCGCACGTTTCCCGCCAAAATTGTCTGCCTCGGAGCTGAATCACACAACGGTCGGCCGTTTCCCTGCAACACTTTCTGCGCCACGTTCAAACCTGTCGATGCCGACCGCTCACCGTCCACCACGTGTCCCTGAGCGAGCGAGAACGCCGTGATACATTTTTGGCGGCAAAGTTTGCTCGACAGTGGAATCTGCCATGACTATATAACAGCACGTTTGGACCGCACTAGAATACCCGATAATTGCCTCGCTCTCGCGCGTGCGTAGTAACTGTATAATCGCTGCGCCGCCGCCCCACTTACGTCACACACCCTCCATACACGCGACGGACATAGCCTTCTGTAAATACCTGAAAATGACTATTTCAGACATTACGGTCATGCAGGTGTGTCCCAACTGACTTCTCCATGCTCACACAGCGAAACTCCAGAGCGCAGCTGACGTACGTGCGGCCGGCTGAGCCCGCTCCATCGACAGCTCTAGAGGTGGCAAAAAATAACGTAACTGATAGAAATAACCGGTTACTGAGGAGTAACGGTTACTGCGATAACCGTTCCTCTGATTCTGGCAGTTATTTCAATAACTGTTTAGTGTCAACAGTGCCTCGCGCCATCTGTTGACCGAAGATCGTACTGCGCATTTGGAAGGCGTTCTATAGACCATGGGAATAACTGTGAGACTGCGCGCCATCTGTTGATAAGAACTGTGTACTATTTCGTGGGCCTTCGTTACTTTTAGCATAAACATTTAAATAAAGTTAATGTCGGAGCCGTGGCTGATAGGAGCTGCAGTACAGGCATTAACAAGTACGGTCGTTCCCTTAAGCCACCGCCTTACGTGTTAATTTAGCTTGGACGGGTAGTACAAGGAAAGTTACTAAGGAATTCGAGCGACTATGGAAATAACTGTCAGAGACCGGTATTCTCCTCTGGCAGTTATCGTTATTGGCTCGTAGTTCTAGTTCTCTGGTAGTTATCGGGCTACCACCGCAGATAACCTGGAAGCTGGTAACGGAATAACTGTGTGTCTAGACGTTCCTGACTCGGTGACTCCAGTTAAAGGTTCCAGGTGATATTTCCAGAGAGGATAGTAACTGGAGCGAACAAATATTTTCGTACTGCTACGGAAATAGCCGCTGGCCATCGCGAATGACAAATAACATGTCAGAAAGTATAACATAATACAGTGGAATATAATAATTATTATCCTCATCATTTGTCAGGAGATTGTCAAAATATGTGAATATATCACAGTAACTGCTAATATTTACAGAATTGGTACACTGACAGAATAAAACACAGTTACGTACTTTTAATAAATTTATCGTACACAGAATACCCGATCTTGACTGTTGCAACCAAGTGCTGTCAAAACTGAAATATAGCAGAATTTTTACCTAAGCTGGTCTATCAGTCTCTGTTACGATATTCATCTACAGAGTAGAACGAGGGGTCAATGGAAGCGTCTGATTCCACCCGCCTGCTTCGACGTAAAGGTGTTGTGGTGTGTGAATGTCATTACGGCACGGTGTTTATGAGTTGGTTTTTGTGTGTGTGTGGGGGGGGGGGCTGTCGATCTAGGTTGCAGTGCCGGAATTTGCTGGTGGTAATTAATTTTTTTTCTAGCTGTGATGTTTTGTGTATTTATGAAGTATTGAATGTGATTTAATTTATGTAGGGATGATTGATTTGTGGACTTTTGGGATTGTGGTTTTATTTTTCGCAGTTGTAGGTGTTGGTTTTTTGGCATCAGTAGCTGTGTTGGACCTATATAGGTCACCGGAAATGACCGATTCCCATTATTTTATTCTATTATGTGAGCAGCACAAGAAATTAAGCTTCGAATTTAACCTACAGTACTCAGTTTACATATTACTTCATACTTAAAAACGCACGTTGTTAACATTTTACTTAAACAGTGCTTTGGCGAAGTTCCGCGTACTTTCTGTCGCAGCTGCGAAGATAATATTTCTAATAGCGACCGATAACCTACAAACATATAATATGAAACACTAATAATCGTTCTAACATCAACTAAAATGTACCCGGAGTTAATAAGCTAAGGTTATGACACGATTCATACGACATTCCTGCTATTTCACACTACTCGCAGTAATATTGATAACTAAACTGATGGATTCCAACTATGTCGTTATTTAACTGTCGGAGTATTCGGTATTCGCTAGCGAAAAATAACTTGGCAGTTATTAATAACGGTTAACGATAACGGTTATCAAAGAATAACTGGAACTGTGATAACGGTTACTCCAGAATAACCGTTTGGCCCACCTCTAGACAGCTCCCTGGCCAGCTGACGCCAAGCGACCAGCGGTGCCCGCACACCCCCACGGCCAGCGCACCAGGTAGGCGGTGAGCGGCGCCTCAGAGTCCCACTACGTAAACATCTATCTGTGCCTGCGAGCACTTAACGCTGGACATGATGGAACCTGTCGACCGCATGCCGGACAAAGGATGCATTTGGCGCTAGAGTTTCACCGACAGTGAATCCACCATGACCGTATAACAGCGAGTTTGCTCGTCGCGAGAACGCTCGCTAATTCACTCTCACCACTCCACTATATTAAATAACTGAATTTACAATTTCATATACGTATGCAAACGTGTTCAACTCCCTAATTTCAACTACTTTTCGAGGACCAGACCGCCACCTCCTCCTCCTAGGAACCAGCGCCAAGTTTGAAATCTGCCAGTAAACAAAGCTCACTTGCGCTTTCGCCACCAACCTAAGAAAATTGTTTCAAACTAAGCCACCAGCACTCAACGTCTTCCTACACGTTTCTGGTAAACGGACTCACCCTGCACTAGGTCCATGGACCGAGGAACGAAATTACTTTATTTAGGAATGGAGTATATATATCACACCGACATGTCATACAGACCTGCAAAACACTCCTACATAACTCATGTATAATGTTCTAGACACACGCTGCTAATTGTAAACAGTTAAAAATAACTCATAGCACAGCCTACAGACATGCGAACCGCTCGTAAATAATGCAAAACATTTACCTCCAAATAGCCAAACAACTGCTAATTTTCGGAAATAATTTCAGTGCGTAGGCTGATGGAAGGAAGAACGAGTGTATATTTATTTGCTACATATCTTTTTGAAACTTTTACTTCTCATAGGTTTCGGTATGTAAGGCTGACATAAGGCAGTTTCTGAACTCCAGTAGTGCACTACACTTGGCAGCACAACCACACCCATCAAGATATTCATTCCAATCCAGACCTGTAACTCCTATACAGATAAATTTGTCCAGTTATTTGTCTACTCACTCACATTCTGACGAGATTGCCGTTATTGCGCAAAAACAACTCAGACTGCGCTGTGCTACTCGGGGAAGTAAGGAAGGGCTGCACTCTATTTATTTGGAGCCCTTTTATTTAGTCATGGAGTATATTTGTCACAAAACACCCGCACTGATCCGACTGTGGTCATCTGACACAAGCCACAAACACGTAAACAACTCCTAATTTCACCACACAATAGCAAACAACTCTTGAATAATGCAGTACACAGTATCAGCAGACGAGCTCTGTACTCTTTAACTCTCCAAATAAAGCACCGCACAGTGCACAGACATGCTCGCAAAATAGTGCAACAGACGCGCACAAACACCACCACCTGCCAAACCGACCAAAAGTCTCTGCTCGGCCTCCCCCAAACATGATTTCAACACAGTCGCATTCGCACCTATCACCGGAGAAATTGATATCGCTTATGCGCCTTAGATTACGCTACAAGGCAGGCCGCGCGCGCGTGCGGTCGGCGGGGAAGGGGATTCCAGAGTCTCCAGCCAAGTTCAGCTTCCGAGCGCTCGTGACAGCCGACACATGTGAAAGCTGCATTGTTCTTCTCATGCATACCGCCGGCGTCTCAGATCTGGACCTGCCTTCACGTCTATTCTCAGAATAGCTCATAGCTCGTTGACACACTCGATTAACGCGGCCGGGAAAACATTTACTACTCGCATGCAACCGAGATGGTGACGGAAAACCAAATCACTCTGATCTACGCTGCAGGCGCGTGTAATCATTGAGAACACTATTTATTTTTTTCGAACAACTTATTTAACCATACAGTGTATCTATCACGCTATCACAAAACACCAATCCCAGATGTGCCCTGGGCCATGCTGCACAGCCCACAGACACGCACCCAATCATAATTTCAGTACACACTATAGCAAACTGCTACTAAATAATACATCACACAGATGTGTAGATACGCTCAGTACTCGTAAACTATCCTAATAACGCATAGCAGAGCCTGCAGATCCCGCTCGCAAAATAACTCAGCAAACTTGCGCAGGTACCCCCACTCTGCACCCTGCCCACAGGATCGTGAAGTCACCCATCCATCTGATTTCAGACCTCGCACAGCCCTTGCTCGGCTTCCGCAAGCGTGAGTTGGCGCGATCAACGCGCTCGTCAGCGGTCAAAGCACACACATACGTCCGTCCAGGACCGCGATCCCGAGCCGCGACCACCGAACGCGAGTGAAAGTCAACTTTATATCAACGTAGCATAATTCCAAAGCGCAGCCTCCATACGCTAGACACATCATAGCAGCACATGTCTTTACCTCCTATGACACAGTAGCACACTACACATTGCTCTTCACAAAACATTACACGGTCCTTTAACTAAACATAACTACACATCCCTACTCTCACCTCGTCGCGTGACCAGCCATCTAAAAACTTTCTCAATATTATTCTTACTTTACAACATTTTTTAAAAATAAGATCTAATTTACGCCTCCCACCGCACCTAACCTCACACCCGTCCCACCATCAACATACGCAAACGTCCTCAACCCTATCTTGACACTCATATATCACCCCACAAACCATGCTCATCAATCAATTTACCATTCTCATCCCCTCTTTTCGAATTACAAACGTAGCCTCTATCCAAACACCAATCAATTCATCTTTCTCGCACTTTCAACAGCAAAATTAATTTTACACACACCCAGAAATACCAAACGCAATTAAAGAGTCAAACTTTTATACAGAGCATCAAGCACATACGACAATATTCAAAGCCAAGTCCATATTTACCACCTCCACCTTCAATTAAATATTATTACCATTGCCGCAACATTCCGCCAGCGCTCGAATTGCAACTGTTGTCACTAGCCGTCGAATATCACTATCTATAGATTGCATAAATTTCCACTTAAAAAAAAAAAATCTCGCCCCGCCGTTTAGAGACTCCTATATCCGAACACACAGCATCATTCAACTATCACTTGCTCTTAGCCCGCATCTCGTGGTCGTGCGGTAGCGTTCTCGCTTCCCACCTAGAGATGGGCAAAACTGTTCTTTTCAGAGATTGGATCAGAACTGTTCACTCCCTGAAATAAATTAGCTGTTTTTCATGACTCACCACTCATTTACAAAAGAAAATAAATGAAAGGCACATTGCCCTTTAAACTTGGTTTATTCCAGTACTATACCTGTATTATGATCTTATTTGATCCTATTTTGAAGTAACATAGATAATGAGTAAGAATTTTGTATTGTTTATTGAAATTTCCACGATATGACAAAGTTTTTGATTATTGATTTATTTTGCACTAGCGTGGTTTTTTGGGTGATCGGAAAATGTAACTTGAGATTTACATTAACAATATATTTGGCTATAATGTATTAAAATTTCATTAACCTCATACAAATACATCGCAAGCCATATATTTTTCCTTTCGAAGACGCCTAAAATCGCAAAATCCGTACCAGAATAAGAAAAAAAAATATAAATTTGACTGTAAAACGAAAGTGCTGCATATAGCCTTACGCAGAATAAAACAAGGAAAATATTGGTGTATCACATTTTGCGATACGTTTATCGGTTCGCTCGTAATTAAAGCGTAAATTCGAGTGTCCATAATAAAAATCCTATAGTAAGAGTAGTCATCAGGAACCTAATCTAATCAGTTTAAACAAATAAAAATAAAATAAAAACAATTGATGTATACATAACATAATAATGTAATATACATAGCGGTATTACTATGAAGAATAATATCCAGTGGGGACAAACTCCGATGCAGAGGCGCTGAGTCGAGCAGGTCGAGCCGCGAGCTGTATTACTGCGTGAGCTGAGACCGCAGAGACCAGAGTGACACCAGAGTCGCTTTGCTCGACGCTCTGGCTAGAGTCGAGACGGTGGGGTGAGCGTTGAGCGGGCGAGTTCCGAGGGTGGGGGGAGCTCACCCGTTCCGAGACAAATCGTCCGCTCCCTTGCGAGCAGGTTTTTGCAAGTAGTTCCTATGTTATCCGCTAGGTGGCTCTCTGTCCTGTTGCTGGCATCAACTGCCCAGAGGGCAGGACGTGCGACTGAAACGATCGCCGACAGAGTGCGATGCGAAGTTAAGCTGCGCCAGACACTGCACAGTGCACACGGCAGACGACGCACAGAGACGGCCCGGCATATGTGAAACACAAAATCCAATGGGGCACTGCACAATGCAGGCAGCCAAGGTAGAAGCAGGGCAGAGGCCGGCGCTGGCTGTGTTGTGTGGCGTGCACTGTGCTCTGACCAGCAGAGGCGCTGCTGATATGCTCCGTCTCTCTCTCTCTCTCTCTGCCTGGGAAACGTTTGGAGCTACCGTTCTTTTTTTCTGAATCACTGATTGTTCACTCCTTTGAAAGATTGAACTCTATGAATTAGTTCAAGAGCGGATCCCCCATCTCTAGTTGTCACTAGCCGTCGAATATCACTATCTATAGATTGCATAAATTTCCACTTAAAAAAAAAAAATCTCGCCCCGCCGTTTAGAGACTCCTATATCCGAACACACAGCATCATTCAACTATCACTTGCTCTTAGCCCGCATCTCGTGGTCGTGCGGTAGCATTCTCGCTTCCCACGCCCGGGTTCCCGGGTTTGATTCCCGGCGGGGTCAGGGATTTTCTCTGCCTCGTGATGTCTGGGTGTTATGTGCTGTCCTTAGGTTAGTTAGGTTTAAGTAGTTCTAAGTTCTAGGGGACTTATGACCACAGCAGTTGAGTCCCATAGTGCTCAGAGCCATTTGAACCATTTTCACTTGCTCTTATCTAATAACTCATCCATCAGGTCTGGGGGCAAGGTCATCCCTTTCTTTCTTTCTTTCAGCAGCAGACAGCTATTTTTTTTACAGTGGTAGCTAAACTACGCCATCAACTTAACATCACCATTCGCGAAACATATCTTCAAATACGTAAACACACTTACTCAATTACACAGTGGTCCCACTGAGGACATGACCTTCAATATTACAGTTCTTAATCCAATAACCACCGAAACAAGTACTAAATGCTCAAACTAATCCCATAGCGCCTTACAAAGCGAGTGTCCGAGCGCCGCCGGTGGCATGTCAAAGCCACATAGCTGTCCATCTAAACAGCCGTCCACTCAGCCCCAGGACCAGAATGCTGAAGTGGGCTCTCCCTATACCTGCTCTCCAGCTATTGTCTAACGACATACAGTGCACAAATGGATTCCTGAATAGTGCAGATCTCTATCTCCCCCTTACATCTCCAACAGGACACGTAAACAGTGTCTCCCCCAGCCAGCGAACCTGATGTCATTCACCCTTTGCTGATAATTTCCACTCGCATATATAAAACCATATTCACTCCTGCCAAAACTCACTTAATAATAAAAAAGCATTCTCCCTTTCTACGCATAGATGAGTATGCATTTATCTTCACCCATCTGATCTCTGCAATTTAAGTCAGAGAAAGACATATCTATCACCTTCTGCAACCTGTCTATAAACAGAACGATCTCAGTTACTACAACAGGACCTTGTTTTGACCATTCGCCGGAAATGTGCGCAATGTTGTACGCCTCAAACTAGGTACAAGTACAACAGATCCTCAACTCCCTATCATCTTTATCCTCTACCATCAAACAGTGAAAAAGTCATGAAGGCACCAATGCGATCCACCTCCATCGCGGACAAAGGGAATTCACAATACTCCCCCCGAATAACTCAGAGTGCAACCATCCAAGAATTCCTAGCAGCTCACCAAATCTAACACCTCAAACTACAAATGCCTATATGAACAAGATCATATTAAATATACACACACGCTGCAGAGACCCCTTTAAAGTTTGTTCAAACAGTGTTTTCTAACACGCTTTTGCACACTGCAGAGCATTTCGTCTTTCTGCCATGACTTCGAAGTCATTGTCTGATTCTAAACAGACATTAACACGGACTGATGCACGATCTCTCACAGGAAACTATACCTTGCACCTTATAAATCATATTCTTACAGTCGATAGCATAACATTGAATGATTTAATTAAAGGACACCCACAACACAAGGAAAATAGAAGAGCCTGCTGGCGTTGTAGCCACTTCCCTCGAAAGTGATTGACCACCTCTGCATTTAAACACATATGTCACAGTGACTGAATAGTTTATAACTCTGCATTCAATTTCTAGTGATTGGTCATTTTTGCACACAAGTACAGGATCACCATTTTCGGTGCTAGCAACCCTGGAAGTTGCGGTCCATCAACCAAAATTTCTCCCCCAACTCAAGCAAGCATTGTCAGTCAATCATTATGTCATACCCAATGCACAGATGTGATGGATAAGACACCACCGATCTACTGTAATATTATCCGTCACAGCTGATATCGCGAAAAATTTTACAGTAAGTCCAACACTGGCCAATCATGTGACAGCTTGTTTTCTTAATTTCAGTATCATAGCTAAACAATACATACTTTGCAAGTATCATTGCGACCATTCATCGATGACTGCTCAGCACATCCATTCACACTTAATTCTCGAACACATAAAGACGATCAAATTATACCAGACAACGCTATACATATTTCTAAGACCTCGCACATAGTACTCGATCAATCTCTCTGCGTATGGCAGTCACAGAGCTATCTAGTCCTCTTACGTTAAAAGACCATCCTCACCTCGGCATTGACCTACCTACACCGCAACATCGCTACCCAATTATTCTTCAGCCGAGCAGACGAATACAGCTACATTCCACCTCTCTTGACTAAATAGAGCTCTCCTAGTCCTAATCCATCCAAGTGTACCACATTTCTCGAAACGTAACCAAGTCTTGGAGCTTAGCACACCATATCGATCTATAGTAACAGATTTCAAAGTGCCTTAGTTTAATAGCATACAGTTAAGAAGAACAAGAACTGAGCGATATTTATACACAACGTAGTTCGATAGATTTTTAAGCAAATCATCCTATCTATCATGTGTAAAGTACTGTTCTAGAGTCCATGATCGGTGCACCGAAGGTTCCGGTAGGAGAGAGAGGAAGAGGGAGAGGGAGGGAGAGAGAGAGAGAGAGAGAGAGAGAGAACATAAACACACACACACTCCTAAGACTAGAACGTTCAGCACTTAAAAACGGGCAAAAACCTTAGATCGCTTACTTTTCCGTCCTGTCAGACATACATCCTTCTCCCCGGTCATCTTACGCTGAGCTATCTCTATCCCAATCGTAAAACTTTTCCTTTCTATGATACGAGCCCAATATAGCCCTGCGGACATGTCTAGTGCCCAATGATCACACCAGATCACGAGTCAGAAATAATACTATTACTCCATCAGGTCTATATAAAAAATGATAGTTATTAGCAGCCGGTACATCCTACAAGCAAATAGATACGTATAACAGCAGCGTCCAACATGTGAAAATTAAGTCATCCTGTTACCCACTCTGTAAACACCCGTCTGTCGGGTAAGTGTGTACACAATGATTGCAACCACTCACAAATACCCACAGCTAACTTAGTTATGACGCTGAAGTCTCGATTTTACACTAAGCATGCAACAGGGTGGGGATCGCGTAAATCAAAGTGCATTTAGAGGAATGTCAAACCTTCATCACACATGAGATGGCTCTGATGACCGACGGGTTCACCGTTAACGATCGCAAGTAGACAGCGCTTTAAACCACATACCGAACACGTAGCCGCATACGACTAGAACGCTGGCTATATCACGTGACTGAAGCATCCAAATAGAATACTGAGAAAAAAAAATCTACCTTGAGCAACTTGTTCTTCTCTAGAATAAATGAGTCAACGTTTGAATCGTACCTAGTTGCAGCTCTGTCTCAATCGAACATCTCGTACAGCCTCTGTTATGATTTAACACAGATGTGAGTAAGTTTAGACGTGAATGATTCTCTGTCCTCCTGAAAAGCATCAAATACAGTATTCAACTGGCGTGTATCACTGCTACCTCAGTAGACATACACTATAATACGAACTCAACGAGAAAAAATTGACTGCCTTCATTCGGCTCGCTTCGAAGTCATCGTTTTCCTGCATTCCTCTTGTTACCGCATACCTGACTCCATGTACAAATTCCCCCCTGCGAACCAGAAGATAAGCAAGTATCGTTCTCATTTTCACCGCATTTCGGTGTATATTAGGTTAGTTTATATCTATGCGCTAATCAGTTTTCGCATTTCTTTCGATTTTATGTCAGATCCATCCATGCGACCGCGACATAAGTTATCGTTCTGTGTTCTAAAAAGGGGGGGAGAGATGCGCGGGACTTTTTCAATGTCCGGGGCTGTCGCTAACCTTTTCTCTTCATCTTCAACGTGATGTGGTAACTTATGTGAACTACGATCCGTCCCGTGTTTCCCCGTCCCTAAGGTCCGGTAGACTTGTAGTATGAGCTGTTCCGTTCCAACGAGTCGATTACTCTCGTTTCAGTTTCAGCACTAATGAAAGAGGATCATATTATAAACGACATGACTATCCTAAACAAAGGCGGACTACCGTTAGTATCGATAGTGCAGACATTGTCGATTAATCGATAGGTTATCTATGTTTCAATAACACTTGATTTTCTTTTGTTCGCGAAACGCGAGATTCGAATTATGGAGGGATCAGGGATGGATAGAATGGACATCACATGAGGGAAGTGCGTGGTGGTTTGTGAATGCTCCGATGCACCTGTATATTAGTTTCTCTGGTAAGTCTCTTATTTTGTAGTCGTTATTTATCCATGCATTGACTCGAAAGTTAACCTGCTGCATTCAGCCCCTCGCATATTACACAAAACTTGTACTGCGTAAGTAAGGTCAGCAACGTATTCAGACGATTATATACACAGAAGGCACAGTTCAAAACGGCTAAAATTCGTATTCGAGTTTCTACGGAATTATTAGAGGATGCGCAAACCATTTCAGTGCTAATAACAACTATTGTCTGTTAAAAAGCGTTTAATTTTTAGACAAAAACGTCGTTTTATACCAACATTTTGCCATAAATCGTGTTGGCGGAAATACCGTTACCAAAATGCTAAGTTTTTATTAATTTAAGACGCACACATGTCGGCCAGAAGCGTAAGAACTGTGCTTGGATGATTTCCAAGTAGGCTACATTCCAAGTCATACCAATGTGTTCGCATGCTCGAAATTTTGAAGTGGAAGTGCCTTAAATTTAGTGTAACAGCTGGCACGTCTGTAGCAGCAAACAAGCTGTAGCAACCAGTGGGGTCGGTGAAACGATGTTGAGGCAAGTACAGACTTCTATAGCTCAGGGATTCCTTAATGTATGTATACATCAAGCTCCTGGCTAGTTGGTTGCTGTTGTTTTGCAGACAGCAATAGGGCCTCTTAAACAACTACTTTTCTGTATTTGTGGCTTGTAAGTGGAATGAGATGCTATGACCACAGTGTCTGTAAACATTTCATTGTGATTCTGACCACCCCACACTCGCCTCCCTACTTTCTGAACTGTTTCATTATTTTATATTCTTATGTAATCCTATTAATTCATAGTGTGGGTGCTACTAAAGGTGGTATAACCTAATTCTTTGTTAGGCCTATCTCCTCTGGCTCTTCTACTCTGTTCCTGATCAAAGTGATATTATGACATAGATAAGTATAATAGTAAAGGATTGTGGAGTGAGAGACTATGTCTAGCAAACTGTATGGTACGCACTGTTGTTTCCCTGTGATGATACTGTTCTCCATTAATGCATATTGCACAAAATAGTATGGTCTTAGAAGACTTACAGTTTTACTGCATTTAGATTGTAAGAGTGCTATAGGGCATCTTTTTTACAGATGGTTCCAATGCTATAACAGCTCATCTGGATAATGAAACATCACGCCGACACAATCATCACCCCCTCTACAACAGCTACTACTATGAAGTGATCATCTGTGCAGTAAGTGCTTGTGGAGCATCTCAGGTATACCTGACACAAATTTTGGCTTCAGGACATCTGCTGCATGTGGTACGAATTTCAAGAGACTACCAATATGGGTGATTACGAGTTAAGTAGTTTAGTTTTAGAGATGGTCCCCACTCAGCCATCTGAGTTTCTTCAGATTTGGTTCACAGGTTTGCAAAATGACCAAAGGATAACTTACAGGTTTCTCATTCCCAGATATTAATACAGTACTTTGTGAGCAGGGGCATGTTAAATGAAGGAGCACAATTGCCATGACAACATTTCAAAATTTTTATCTATGTTTAAGTATTGTAACTCAGTGGATGACTGTGGTAAAGTTGCAGAACTTGGCAGGATATCGGAACTATTTACACTGTGCACATTCTAAATTTTATGTCATCTGGCTCTCTCAAAGTGGCACATCTTTGTCAGTAAATTTTATTGTTACACTTTCTCCCAAGTTGAAGTAGCTTCTTATCTTCATGGAGTTGGTTTAGAAACCTCTCCTTTCGTGACCGTATTGCCTAATGGCTTGATCATAAAATATCCAACAATCATTTTTGGCACGTTGGTGTTTAAACAGATGTGGATGAAACTGCCTCAAAACAAATTCACTGCGAAATTATAAAAGTAATTTGTGAACTCTTGTATTATGAAGTTGTGCCTGATCTGTATTTGTATTAACTACCGTTAGAAAGAGTATATTTTGTTCTACAAATTATCAATTTTCCATTGATGGTTTTTTCCTTGAAGTTTATAGTTGTCAAAGTTTTTTGTGAAAATCAGTATTTTGGGGTACGGACCAGAAAATGCAGGATTGTTTAAAGGTAGTTGTTAGTACAGTACAGTCAAAGATTTGTATTGCTCCATGATTGCTTTTGCTACTACTGGTTAGTAAAAAACTGGCATCAGATTTTGGGGAAATTAGCAGAGTTTCTCATGCCTTATTTATTTATTTATTTATTTATTGTTTTATTTATTTTCCATGGACAAATACAAGGATTTGTTTCAGATAGTTTGCATATTGAGCATTTGCTCTTATAACATTGTGGGAAACAATTATATGCAATAGTCCTACAGATAAAAAAATTATGGAAATACAGAAGCGTCCGATTCCACCCATCTGCTTTGACCCACGACGTCCCAAATATGGCGGAAATGAGCATACACTAGGACTCCCATATGGCACCTATGATGTCATTACGTAAACGTGATAACAAACACGAAAATACATAAAAAAAAACCAACACACACAACCTAATGAGACTAACGGGACAAGCGTGGGAAATTGGGGGCTTTTGGATGGGGACAAATTAAATATAAACAAATTTAGACACACACCCCCCATACCAAAAAAAACTGCAACACAAAACTCGCCAAATTCCACTAAACACAATGGCCACTTCCCTTGACCTACATAGCTCAACAGAAGCTCCTGATCCCACAAATTGGAATCGAACACTTCCCTTGAGCTGTATAGCTCAACAGCAACTCCCGATACCGGAACACCAGCAGCCACAACCACACAAGCCCCTGTCTCATAATTTTTAAACTCTATAAACTATGGTTAGCAACTAAATGATTGTACCCCCTCTCACCCAACCCCCTATAAGAAGAAACTACAGTTGAACCCAGTTCTATAAACTCCTCAATTAACCCCACTAATTCCACCATAGACCGCCCTTCCACAATCCTGAAAACACATTCCTAACACACAACCCCCCCCCCCCCCCCCCCTGTACAACAGCCCCCCACACCCAGAGATTAACCACAGACATACCCCTGCCATACTGCCTTTTTCCCAAACTGTGACTCATCCACCGCAACCTCAGGCCCATCCAACTTACCCCTGTACTTAATAAACTCAGAACATACTCCATGACAAAACGAAAACCAGTCAAGCACACTCCTCTCACTCAAGCCAGTCTCATGCGCGCAAAAACTATGTGAGGATCTATAACAAAAGTAATATATCATCAATACAATCTTGGGCCTGCTCAACCTAGACTTCTCGAACCAGGCACCGCGATGTATTGAGCCATCCTTACAGCAATGCCACATGTAACCGTCCCTGGTCCGAGACGCCGGAACTTTGCCCAATCTCATTTCATGCCCACAAATAGAGCACTTGAACACCTCCGCTGCAAAAATTTAATGAACTCCAATGGAGACGCACCCATCATTGCATTCTAGCGAATACTATTGATTTTATCCTTCATATCCATACTTAACAAAAACAGCAACAAATTAATTTACTCAACACATGACCTACAGTGAACAGCACTACAATAACTTTCACAGAAAACCACTAAATCGTTAACTCACTGAAACCGATTCCGCTCGAAACACAGCCAAAATGTGAACAAACCACTAGAATCAGTAAGACCAAACTGAACCCATTACACCACATAACACGAAACCCCTGAACGCACCACTAAAGGGCACCACGATCTGCAACATGACTACACCTACAAACATGCCACACTCACAAACCAAACTCCGCGCCGTCATGATGTCACACAGCACAACAGCCTTACCTCATGGGTCAAAGCCGACAGGTGGGATTGGACACTTCGGCCGACCCAAAATTATGTTGCTTTTTTTTTTTATTTAGCATGTAAATACTATGTATACAAATGAAAGAATTCTACTCCTGATAGGAATTTCTTAATACTATAAAAACACTTGTTGCTGAGGAACTCCTTCAAGGCAGTTTCAAAGCAGCTTCCACTTAAGCTTTTTAATTATTTTGGAAGTTTGTTATAAAATTCGATCCCCATGTAATAGGGGCTCTTGTCTGCACTTTTTGTATTATTTCTTTCAAGGTGATAATAATTGTCCCTCCTATTACTGTACATGTGCACTTCTCTATTTAGATGATTTTACTGCTTGTATTTTAACATCAGCTGAACAGTTTTATAAATATATTGTGATGGGAGTGTTAGCAGTTTCTTAATTTTGAAAGTTGCTTTGCAGGACTCATATTTAAGCTTACACATGATCCTAAGTGCATTTTTTTGAAGGATGAATACCTTATTTACATGCTTGGCAGCAGCACATCCCCATACTTCAATTCCATATGTGAGGTATGGATACACTAAAGCATAGTATATTATACTCATTTCCCCATATTTAAGAAATTGTGACATTGTCCTTATTGCATAAATCGATTTGCTTAGTTTTGCATAAGAAATAGATATGATGCTCCCAAGAGAAATGCTTGTCTAACATTACACCAAGAAAGGAAGTTTTATCTTTCAATTTTATTTCTCAACCATCATCAGACACAACACTCCATTGCATTTCATCTGGTTTGTGGTGTACCGTCATTTGAGGTCACTTTGCTCCACTTTTTACTGGTTTTTTAAGAAAATAGTTTAAAAACATGGGTTCCTTAATGTTTTTGTTTCTCAAAATGATTTGATTAGTTACAAGTCTTTTGCAAAGTAATCTGTATTTATATCTCTTAAAATAACCTTTTACTTATATTTTTTATTGTTTTTTAAAAAAAGGTGGTGCAAAGTTTCCTTGCCCTGGGGATACCTTGCACCGGATGCCTAAATTTCATTAAAAATGAGAATTACAGAAGTCTGGAGTAATGTTTGACCATAAGAATGAAAGGGAATAAAGCAGTTACTAAAGAAATAAGGACTACATAGTACTGGAGCATTGATTGACCATCAGAATTAAGAAAAAATAACAATCTCGTTAGCAGAAACAAATTTTATGACCAAAATATTTTAACAAATTAAAGATTTAACACAAAATGTAGCCTATATTGTGAGTTAATTGGTCCAATATCCTTCAAGCTGTGGTATGAAGAATAAGCCACATTTGCTTACCTGTTTTGGAGGTTGAATCGTGAAAGTTATTTCATCGAAGTCATACTTCATTCCATCTTTCGGCATTGGCCACTTCCATGATTTCTTAGACTTTTGCATTGAACTTATTGTAGCTCCATTATTGTTTACATCAGTAATTAATCCAGGAAAATATTTCCCCTCATATTTGAAGATCACATACTGGCCCACAGTGTGCACAACTTCACCAAATTCTGGACTTTCCTTCTTCGGCCTGGTTAGTAACTGGGTTTCATCCACTTCAAACTCTACAGGTGATGGTGACCTGACTTGAGATCTCAGAATCCTCATCTTCAGAAGAATCTCTGAGAGAGATGGCATCAGAATCTTCTCCTGAACTACTATCTTGATTTTTGTGACTTCTTCTGTATTTCTTCAAAACCTTTTTCTGCATTACTGTCACACTTTTACCAGGTGTGACTGAAAGCTTCTTCTGTTGATGGCAACACCCGTAGTCCATTCACTTCTCTTATTCTCAAGGGCTTCAATGAAACAGTCTTGTACCTCATCTTTGTCACAAGTTTGTGATGGAAGACGGCAAAGAATTTCATCAACATTGATTGGATAAATGCTGCACTTTTGGAAACCTACCATTAGGTTCTTTGCTGAGTTCTTGCCAACTGTATCCATTAATCTCTTTAACAGAAATGGGAAATGCTGTTTATGCAAGACAGTGTCTTTGAAATCTTGCTTGCTACTTGTCCACTCTGTAAGGACCTGTCTCCATGCCACTTCCATGGGCCCGAAGAAAGAAGCGTCCAAAGGCTGTGTAATGTGAGTACTTTACCACAAATTTCATACCCATAACCTTTTCATACCCTTCTGTTCGATTTCCAATCCTGGCATTAAAATCACCCCTTTAGTGTACTCATATCATTTATACAGAGAATGAAAAGCAGTTGACCCAATACTGTGTTGGCTTTGAGGCTCAGGGATTCTTCCCTACACTTGTTTATTAGAAACGTCAGTGGCTCCACTGGAAACTCTGAACAATAATTAACTACTCTTGTACATATGTCATCGGGCCGTATCGCATTTTTTTCTTCATTTTCGTTTTGCAGATTATTTTTTATATTTACAGATCATTTGTGAGAAACAGAAATAAACACTCTGTTACATTTAAAATGCTTAAAGATATATATCATTCTTTTTGTTTTGTTTTGTGGGATTTTGTCATATGAGATTGTCTACCATAGTTACAACTGTGTTCATAGAAAATGGAATTGATGAAATGTGGGTCCAAAAATTCATTTCCTTCTTTTTTTTAGGTAGTATGTTTTCATTATTGTTGGCACATATTTCTTTTCTGTCTGTGCTAATCAAAGTCCAGACAGTCTTTGCCATATTAGGTGGGTAATTGATTTCTTGAAGTACATTGTCTTTATTTCTTTTAGCAATCTGCAGTAATATCTATCTATCTATCTATCTCTCTCTCTCTCTCTCTCTCTCTCTCTCTCTCTCTCTCTCTCTCTCTCTCTCTCTCTCTGTTCGTGCAGTCTTCATTACTGGTTTGATTTTTAATATTTTTTGTGCCTCTCATATGGATGTTTCAGGTCTCTTCCTCCCCATGGAATGACTGATGTGATCCATTTCTTTCCCATTATACTTTTACTTTTCTTACAGCATGCAATATTTTTGCAGTAGCTTGGAGATGAATAGAAAGTTTCTCAATGTTTATCCATGGATTTTCTATAACCATGTTACTGTTATGCTATTTTCTGGACTGTACTAAACTGGTAAATCAGAAGTGTATAAAGAATTGTATGGTAGAGCTAAGTGTAAGTATGAGCAGGCAATCAATGAAGCAAAGAAACTACGAGGGTTATTCCAAAAGTAAGGTCCGATTCGCCGTAACTATTGAAATTTGGCGCCAATGACAAAACACGCATGCGCGCCGACTCCCGGCAAGCCTTGCGCGTCAAACGCCGCCATTCGCTTTGTTACTGTTGCTGAGTGTAGTTCACAGTGTCACTTTACAATGTTTAAGACAATTGATCAGCCCGCCGATTGTGAAGTAAGGGCAGTGATACGGTTTTTGTCTGCAAGAAACAATTCAGCAGCGGAACGGCAGATTACTGAAGTGTACGGTCCTAACATAATGAGCGACAGTAAAGTGCGCAAGTGGGTGCGAGCTTTTAATGAAGGACGGGATAATGTGCACGATGAACCACGGTGTGGCCGACCATCAGTGATTTCAGACGATTTGGTCAATGCGGTTGACAAAAAAATTCGTGAAGATCGCCGATTCACTATTACAGACGTAGAGATGCATTTTCCGAATGTGAGTAGAACAACTTTGTACAGAATTGTGTCTGAACATTTGAAGTTTCACAAATTGTGTGCCCGTTGGGTTCCCAGGCTGCTTACTGAGCCCCAACGAATGAAAAGAATGGCTTTTGCTCTTGATTTTTTGGAGCGATATCATAAGGAAGGTGACAGTCTTTTAG
Organism: Schistocerca nitens; assembly: GCF_023898315.1. NCBI lineage: Eukaryota > Metazoa > Arthropoda > Insecta > Orthoptera > Acrididae > Schistocerca > Schistocerca nitens. Next base: position 96,984,591 of record NC_064617.1, read on the forward strand.
ACAATGTTGTCACAGGGGATGAGACATGGGTGTCTCACATCACTCCAGAGTCTAAATGTCAGTCAATGCAATGGCGTCACACGTCATCGCCAGTCAAGGTCAAGGCAAAGCAGACAATCTCAACACGTAAGGTTATGGCGACTGTGTTCTGGGATAGACGTGGAGTATTGTTAGTCGACTTTATGGAGAGAGGAACAACGATTAATAAAGCCGCCTACTGCGCTACCCTGAATAAACTTCGACGTGCAATCCAGAATAAGCGACGTGGTCTTTTGTCGTCTGGAATCTTGTTGTTGCATGACAATGCCAGACCCCACACTGCAAATGAAACGCAAGCTCTGATCAAGAAATTTGGATGGGAACAGATGGACCATCCTCCTTACAGTCCGGACCTGGTGCCAAGTGATTTCCACCTGTTCCGTTACTTAAAGGAGTTTCTCGGCGGCAAGCGCTTCGACACAGATGATGAAGTGAAAGAAGCAGTTAAGGACTGGTTATCGTCACAGGCGGCCAATTTCTATAACATGGGCATTCAAAAGCTTGTTGAACGATGTGACAAATGTTTAAATACGTATGGAAGTTATGTAGAAAAATAGATAAAGATGTAAGGAATGTAAATAAAACAATTGTTTTGAAAAAACATTTTAGTTTTGATTTTTTTTTTTTATAACCGGACCTTACTTTTGGAATAACCCTCGTACATGATATAACAAACATTGAAAAGTACAAAAAATTAATAAATAAATAAAATAATAACAGAAAAAATGCAAAGAAGTTGGAAGTGAAATTAACTCTATTGTCTACCCTAATCAAAAAGATGATATTGCCATAACCCCAGACAAATGTAAGAAATTTTGTATCCAATCCATTGAAGAAATTGTTGTTGTGGTCTTCAGTCGAGAGACTGGTTTGATGCAGCTCTTCCTGCTATTCTATCCTGTGCAAACTTCTTCATCTCCGAGTAGCTACAGCAACCTACATCCTTCTGAATCTGCTCAGTGTATTCATGCCGTGGTCTCTCTTTATGATTTTTACCCTCCATGCTGCCCTCCAATACGAAATTGGTGATCCCTTGATGCATCAGAACATGTCCTACAAACCAATCCATTCTTCCAGTCAAGTTGTGCCACAAATTCCTCTTCTCCGCAATTCTATTTAGTAGCTCCTGATTAGTTACATGATCTATGCAACTAATCTTCAGGATTCTTCTGCAGCACCACTTTTTGAAACTTCGTATTCTCATCTTGTCTAAACTACTTATCGTCCATGTTTCACATCCATACATGACTGCACACCATACAAATACTTTCAGGAAAGACTTCATGACACTTACACCTATACTCAATGTTAAATTTCTCTTCTTCAGAAACGTTTTCCTTGCTATAGCCAGTCTACATTTTATATTCTAACTACTTTAACCATCATCATTTATTTTGCTCCCCAAATAGCAAAACTCATCTACTACTTTAAGTGTCTATTTCCTAATCTAATTCCCTCAGCATCACCTGATTTAATTCGACTACATTCCATTATCCTCATTTTGCTATTGTAGATGTTCATCTTATATCCTCCATTCAAGACACTGCATTCTGTTCAATAGCTCTTCCAAGTCCTTTGCTGTCTCTGATAGAATTATAATGTCATCGGCAAATTTCAAAGTTTTTATTTCTTCTCGGTTGATTTTAATACCTACTCCGAATTTTTCTTTTGTTTCCTTTACTGCTTGCTCAATATACTGATTGAATATCATTGGGGAGAGGCTACAACCCTGTCTCACTCCCTTCCCAACCACTGCTTCCCTTTCATGTCCCTCGACTCTTATAACTGCCATCTGGTTACTGTACAAATGGTAAATAGCCTTTCGTTCCCTGTATTTTACCCCTGCCACCTTCATAATTTGAAAGAGAGTATTCCAGTTAACGTTGTCAAAAGCATTTCTCTAAGTCTACAAATGCTAGAAACGTAGGTTTGCCTTTTATTAATCTTTCTTCTAAGATAAGTCGTAAGGTTAGTGTTGCCTCATGTGTTCCAACATTTCTACGGAATCCAAACTGATCTTCCCCGAGGTCCGCTTCTATCAGTTTTTCCATTCGTCTGTAAAGAATTCACGATAGTATTTTGCAGCTGTGACTTATTAAACTGATAGTTCGGTAATTTTCACATCTGTCAACACCTGCTTCCTTTGGGATTGGAATTATTATATTCTTCTTGAAGTCTGTGGGTATTTCGCCTGTCTCATGCATCTTGCTCACCAGATGGTAGAGTTTTGTCAGGACTGGCTCTCCCAAGGCCATCAGTAGTTCTAATGGAATGTTGTCTACTCCTGGGGCCTTGTTTCGACTCAGGTCTTTCAGTGCTCTGTCAAACTCTTCACGCAGTATCGTATCTCCCATTTCATCTTCATCTACATCCTCTTCCATTTCCATAATATTGTCCTCAACTACATTGCCCTTGTATAGACCCTCTATATACTCCTTCCACCTTTCTGCTTTCCCTTCTTTGCTTAGAACTGGGTTTCCATCTGAGCTTTTGATATTCATACAAGTGGTTCTCTTTTCTCCAAAGGTCTCTTTAATTTTCCTGTAGGCAGTATCTATTTTACCCCTAGTGAGACAAGCCTCTACATCCTTACATTTGTCCTCTAGCCATGCCTGCTTAGCCATTTTGCACTTCCCGTCGATATCATTTTTGAGACGTTTATATTCCTGTTTGCCTGCTTCATTTACTGCATTTTTATATTTTCTCCTTTCGTCAATTAAATTCAATATTTCTTCTGTTACCCAAGGATTTCTACTAGCCCTCATCTTTTTACCTACTTGATCCTCTGCTGCCTTCACTACTTCATCTCTCAAAGCTACCCATTCTTCTTCTACTGTATTTCTTTCCCCCATTCCTGTCAATTGTTCCCTTATGCTCTCCCTGAAACTCTGTACAACCTCTGGTTTAGTCAGTTTATCCAGCTCCCATCTCCTTAAATTTCCCACCTTTTTGCAGTTTCTTCAGTTTTAATCTACAGTTCATAACCAATAGATTGTGGTCAGAGTCCACATCTGCCCCTGGAAATGTCTTACAATTTTAAACCGGATTCCTAAATCTCTGTCTTACCATTATATATTCTATCTGAAACCTGTCAGTATCTCCAGTCTTCTTCCATGTATACAACCTTCTTTTATGATTCTTGAACCAAGTGTTAGCTATGATTAAGTTGTGCTCTGTGTAAAATTCTACCAGGTGGCTCCCTCTTTCATTTCTTAGTCCCAATCCATATTCACCTACTATGTTTCCTTCTCTCCCTTTACCTCCCACTGAATTCCAGTCATCCATGACTATTAAATTTTCATCTCCCTTCACTACCTGAATAATTTCTTTTATCTCATCATACATTTCCTCAATTTCTTCATCATCTGCAGAGCTAGTTGGCATATAAACTTGTGCTACTGTGCTAGGCATGGGCTTCGTGTCTATCTTGGCCACAATAATGCGTCCACTGTGCTGTTTGTAGTAGCTTACCCGCACTCCTATTTTTTATTCGTTATTAAACCGACTCCTGCATTACCCCTATGTGATTTTGTATTTATAACACTGTATTCACCTGACCACAAGTCTTGTTCCTGCTGCCACCGAACTTCACTAATTCCCACTATATCTAACTTTAACCTATCCATCATCATCATCATCATTTAAGACTGATTATGCCTTTCAGCGTTCAGTCTTGAGCATAGCCCCCTTATAAAATTCCTCCATGATCCCCTATTCAGTGCTAAGATTGGTGTCTCTTGTGATGTTAAACCTATTACTTCAAAATCATTCTTAACTGAATCCAGGTACCTTCTCCTTGGTCTGCCCCGACTCCTCCTATCCCCTACTGCTGAACCCATGAGTCTCTTGGGTAACCTTGCTTCTCCCATGCGTGTAACATGACCCCACCATCTAAGCTGTTCGCTCTGACTGCTACATCTATAGAGTTCATTCCTAGTTTTTCTTTGATTTCCTCATTGTGGACACCCTCCTGCCATTGTTCCCATCTAGTAGTACCTGCAATCATCCTAGCTACTTTCATATCAGTAACCTCAACCTTGTTGATAAGGTAACCTTAATCCACCCAGCTTTCGCTCCCATACAACAAAGTTGGTCAAAAGATTGAACGGTGCACAGATAGCTTAGTCTTGGTACTGACTTCCTTCTTGCAGAAGAGAGTAGATCGTAGCTGAGTGCTCACTGCATTAGCTTTGCTACACCTCGCTTCCAGTGCTCTCACTATGTTGCCATCCTGTGAGAATATGCATCTTAAGTACTTGAAACCATCCACCTGTTCTAACTTTGTTCCTCCTATTTGGCACTCAATCCGTTTATATTTCTTTCCCACTGACATTACTTTCGTTCTGGAGATGCTAATCTTCATACCATAGTCCTTACATTTCTGATCTAGCTCTGAAATATTACTTTGCAAACTTTCAATCAAATCTGCCATCACAACTAAGTCATCCGCATATGCAAGACTGCTTATTTTGTGTTCACATATCTTAATCTCACCCAGCCGGTCTATTGTTTTCAACATATGATCCATAAATAATATGAACAACAGTGGAGACAGATTGCAGCCTTGTCTTACCCCTGAAACTACTCTGAACCATGAACTCAATTTACCGTCAACTCTAACTGCTGCCTGACTATCCATGTAAATACCTTTAATTGCTTGCAAAAGTTTGCCTCCTATTCCATAATCTCGTAGAACAGACAATAACTTCCTCCTAGGAACCCGGTCATATGCCTTTTCTAGATCTATAAAGCATAGATACAATTCCCTGTTCCACTAATAACTTCTCCATTATTTGCCGCAAGCTAAAGATCTGGTCCTGACAACCTCTAAGAGGCCTAAACCCACACTGATTTTCATCCAATTGGTCCTCAACTAATACTCGCGCATTCCTTTCAACAATACCTGAGAAGATTTTACCCACAACACTGATTAAAGAGATACCTCTGTAGTTGTTACAATCTTTTCTGTTTCCATGTTTAAAGATTGTTGTGATTACTGCTTTTGTCAAGTCTGATGGAACCTGTCCCGACTCCCAGGCCATTTCAATTATCCTGTGCAGCCATTTAAGACCTGACATTCCACTGTATTTGATGAGTTCAGACTTAATTTCATCCACCCCAGCTGCTTTATTGCACTGCAATCTTTTGTCCATTTTCTCCACTTCCTCAAATGTGATCCTATTTCCATCATCATTCCTGTCCCATTCTACCTCGAAATCTGAAACATTACTGATCGTATTTTCACCTACATTGAGCAACTCTTCAAAATATTCCCTCCATCTGCCCAAGGCATCCACAGGATTCACCAGCAGTTTTCGTGACCTGTCCAAAATACTTGTCATTTCCTTCTTACCTCCCTTTCGAAGACTGCTAATTACACTCCAGAATGGTTTTCCAGCAGCTTGACCCATGGTCTCCAACCTGTTTCCAAAGTCTTTCCAAGATTTCTTCTTGGATGATGAAATTATCTGTTTGGCTTTGTTTCTTTCTTCAACATAACTTTCTCTCTCTACCTGAGTTCTAGTATGTAGCCATTTTTGATACGCGTTCTTTTTCCTTTTACAGGCTGCCTTGACTGTGTCATTCCACCAAGCTTTGCTTCATCCTACTTTTACACACTACTGTTCCAAGACATTCTTTAGCCACTTCTAGTACTGTGTCCCTGTACCTTGTCCATTCCTTTTCCAATGACTGTAATTGACTACATTCAACTAACTTGTACCTTTCTGAGATCGCTGTTATGTACTTGTGCCTGATTTCCTTATCCTGAAGTTTCTCCACTCTTATCCTCCTACATATGGACCTGACCTCCTGCACTTTCGGCCTCACAATCCCAATTTCACTGCAGATTAAATAATGATCAGTGTCATCAAAGAATCCCCTGAATACACATGTGTCCCTCACAGCCTTCCTGAATTCCTGATCTGTTATTAGTCAATGAGAGATCTGGTTCCCCTGCCATCCCAAGTATACCGGTGAATGTTCTTATGTTTAAAAAAGGAGTTTGTGACTACTAAGCCCATACTGGCACAGAAATCCAGGAGTTGTTTCCCGTTCCTGTTGGCCTCCATGTTGTTGTTGTTGTGGTCTTCAGTCCTGAGACTGGTTTGATGCAGCTCTCCATGCTACTCTATCCTGTGCAAGCTTCTTCATCTCCCAGTACCTACTGCAACCTACATCCTTCTGAATCTGCTTAGTGTATTCATCTCTTTGTCTCCCTCTACGATTTTTACCCTCCACGCTGCCCTCCAATGCTAAATTTGTGATCCCTTGATGCCTCAAAACATGTCCTACCAACCGATCCCTTCTTCTAGTCAAGTTGTGCCACAAACTTCTCTTCTCCCCAATCCTATTCAATACCTCCTCATTAGTTACGTGATCTACCCACCTTATCTTCAGCATTCTTCTGTAGCACCACATTTCGAAAGCTTCTATTCTCTTCTTGTCCAAACTGGTTATCGTCCATGTTTCACTTCCATACATGGCTACACTCCATACAAATACTTTCAGAAACGACTTCCTGACACTTAAATCTATACTCGATGTTAACAAATTTCTCTTCTTCAGAAACGATTTCCTTGCCATTGCCAGTCTACATTTTATATCCTCTCTACTTCGACCATCATCAGTTATTTTACTCCCTAAATAACAAAACTCCTTTACTACTTTAAGTGTCTCATTTCCTAATCTAATCCCCTCAGCATCAGCCGATTTAATTTGACTACATTCCATTATCCTCGTTTTGCTTTTGTTGATGTTCATCTTATATCCTCCTTTCAAGACACTGTCCATTCCGTTCAACTGCTCTTCCAAGTCCTTTGCTGTCTCTGACAGAACTACAATGTCATTGGCGAACCTCAAAGTTTTTACTTCTTCTCCATAAATTTTAATACCTACTCCGAATTTTTCTTTTGTTTCCTTTACTGCTTGCTCAATATACAGATTGAATAACATCGGGGAGAGGCTACAACCCTGTCTCACTCCTTTCCCAACCACTGCTTCCCTTTCATGCCCCTCGACTCTTATAACTGCCATCTGGTTTCTGTACAAATTGTAAATAGCCTTTCGCTCCCTGTATTTTACCCCTGCCACCTTCAGAATTTGAAAGAGAGTATTCCAGTTAACGTTGTCAAAAGCATTTCTCTAAGTCTACAAATGCTAGAAGCGTAGGTTTGCCTTTTCTTAATATTTCTTCTAAGATAAGTCGTAAGGTTAGTATTGCCTCACGTGTTCCAACATTTCTACGGAATCCAAACTGATCTTCCCCGAGGTCGGCTTCTACCAGTTTTTCCATTCGTCTGTAAAGAATTCGCGTTAGTATTTTGCAGCTGTGACTTATTAAACTGATAGTTCGGTAATTTTCACATCTGTCAACACCTGCTTTCTTTGGTATTGGAATTATTATATTCTTCTTGAAGTCTGTGGGTATTTCGCCTGTCTCATACATCTTGCTCACCAGATGGTAGAGTTTTGTCATGACTGGCTCTCCCAAGGCCATCAGTAGTTCTAATGGAATGTTGTCTACTCCCGGGGCCTTGTTTCGATTCAGGTCTTTCAGTGCTCTGTCAAACTCTTCACGCAGTATCTTATCTCCCATTTCATCTTCATCTACATCCTCTTCCATTTCCATAATATTGTCCTCAAGTACATCGCCCTTGTATAAACCCTCTATATACTCCTTCCACCTTTCTGCCTTCCCTTCTTTGCTTAGAACTGGGTTGCCATCTGAGCTCTTGATATTCATACAAGTGGTTCTCTTCTCTACTTCATGACTTGGCCTCCATATCCTCTCCAAATTTACCCATAACCTTCTCATACCCTTCTGTTCGATTTCCAATCCTGGCATTAAAATCACCCATGAGCAGAATACTGTCCTTGTACTTTACTCTAACTACTACATCACTGAGTGCCTCATAAAAACTATCCATCTTATCTTGATCTGTCCCTTCACAATGCGAATATACTGACACAATCCTAATTTTCTTGCTAGACATTGTCAAATCTATCCACATCAGTCGTTCGTTTACATACCTTATTGCAACTACGCTGAGTTCCATTTCTTTCCTGATGTAAAGCCCTACACCCCATTGTGCTATTCCTGCTTTGACTCCTGACAGGTAGACCTTGTATTCTCCCACTTCCTCTTCTTTCTCACCCCTTACCCGAATGTCACTAACAGCTAAAACGTCCAGCCCCATCTTACTTGCAGCCTCTGCCAGCTCTACTTCTTCCCAGAGTAGCCCCCATTGATATTAATAGCTCCCCATCTCATTACCATTTGTTTGCCACGTCGTATCTTAGGAATCCCTGGTTTGTCAGTTAGAGGTGGGACTCCGTCACCTCCAAAGGTCCAAGGCATTTTGCTCTGATTGTTGCCAGCATCATATTTAAGGTACCAGGGAAGCAGGTTGCTAGCCTTACTTGCCCTGAGTCCCATTGAGTTTCACCCCTAACGGTTGAAGGACTAACCGGTGGATTTAGTAGTCTTTGCCGTATGAGCACAAAGGTGACCACGACTCAGAATATGTCCGAAATGCCCAGCCTTATTCCAAAGTAACTGGTATCCCGACTGTCAGGACCACTTACTTGGCCACTCATACGTTGCCCGTGGTTCATGAACTAGGACATAACTACAGGAACCCACACAATGAACCATCCATTTCCCTTTTTAAATTTTCTAACCTACCTACTCGATTAAGGGATCTGACATTCCATGCTCCAACCATAGAACGCCAGTTTTCATTCTGATAACGACGTCCCCCTGAGTAGTCCCAGCCCGGAGATCCGAATGGGGCACTATTTTACCTCCGGAATGTTTTACCCAAGAGAACGCCGTCATCATTTAACCATACAGTAAAGCTGCATGCCCTCGGGAAAAATTACGGCCGTAGTTTCCCCTTGCTTTCAGCCGTTCGCAGTACCAGCACAGCAAGGCCGTTTTGGTTAGTGTTACAAGGCCAGATCAGTCAATCATCCAGACTGTTGCCCCTGCAACTACTGAAAAGGCTGCTGCCCCTCTTCAGGAACCACACGATTGTCTGGCCTCTCAACAGATACCTCTCCGTTGTGGTTGCACCTACGGTACGGCTATCTGTATCGCTGAGGCACGCGAGCCTCCCCACCAACAGCAAGGTCCAGAACCCCTACCTAGTCCTTGGACTAAGGAGATTTAACAGACTAAGCAAAGATTTTAAAGAATTACCTGTAAATGTTTTTAAAGGCAAATTTTATAAGCTACTAGTAATGCTCCTCTTTACACTGTTGGAGTTTTTTAAGAGGAAAGTACTGCTTGGTAACATGTGGTTTCTACTTTTATCCATTTCACGCAAACTAAAATACACTGGGAAATGTATTTTCTTGACTTGGTCTATTGCTTTAACAAGCTGAATGACAATAAAATTTTATTATTATTATTACTCATTTTTCTGAGATAAATGGAACATATGTATTTATTTTTACTGTGTCTTACATCCATAAATGTAAATGCATTGTGTTTTGATTTGTCAATTATTTCTATCAACTACTTGCAATGGTCTGAAATTAATATTTAATACATGAACTTTTTGTATAGACTGATGACATGATTTACCAGTGTTGCTAATGGTGGAACAGCAGCATGTCATATAGTAGTAGTCCCCCCCCCCCCCCATCCCATCAATTTAGGTTGTGAAGATCTGATTAGATCATATAAGTCTCTTGAATGAGAACTGCCTTCTAGTGTTTTTATACTATCACCTACTACTACTATTTAAGGGAATTCTCTGGTATCCTTTTCTAGTAGTACATGCAGTTACTTGAGAAAATGTCTTACCTGACAACTTGGAGATTAGTACTGCCCTAGTATTAAGCTCTTCTTCCTTTCTCTGTATAGCCACTGCTTCAAGACAATTTCTGTATGTTTGTCTGTCCACAAAGTGGCATTCTTTACCTTTCTGTTTAAATATATAGCAACTCTACCTCCCTTATGTCCCTGTCCACTGAAACATTGCAAGTCTCTTGTATCCAAAAATGTGGCTGGAATATTTACATTGTTTTGTGTATATTAAAGCTATGTCTTGGTTTGTCTCAATCTTTGACATCAATGCCATCTGGTGCAAGTTAAAAACAATACAATCCTAAAGTCTGCTGTCTTCAGTTCGACATGAAGCTCCCAGATAATATCTTCTGTTCCAAATGTTGCCTACCAGCAATTGCGTACGAGATGGTGTGTTTTTCTTGTATTGCTAACTCATATGAACCTGCCTAAGCATATTGTAGGTACTTGTACCCAGTATGTATTTTCATTCTTGATGTTACTTTTTCCTCATAATTATTATGTATTAGCTTTCATAATTTGTCTTTAGTGTAAATTTGCTGATGACGACTCAAAACCCATAAAGTTTTTAGCAATTAAGGCATTTCCATGGAATTACTACATGGAAAGTCTGAATGGTCACATACCTTACAAATAGAAGAATGTTGTACATCTTGATTACATTTTCTTCCAGTCCACTTTCACACAATCTCTGGTGTCTCAGAATCAATTATTACTTCTATTGCTCTCAATATCCTAGCAGCATAGTGTCCATTTTGAAGTAAAATTCTTACATTTGAAGCATATCATGTTGAGAAATATGTGTAGCTAAAAAAAGGAAGAAAGTGACCTGCATAGCAAATGCAAATTCCACTTTCACTCTGAAAAATGTTCTAAAACTGCAAAAACAGGAATGAGGTGTTCTCATCAGTGAAGTGTGAACAAAAAACAGGTGAAACATCTTTACTGTAGGTACAGTTACTGCAGCTCACACACATTTATTGTCTATTAAAAAAAAAAAAAAAAAAAAAAGCCACTGACGACTTGTAAAGAATATTCAGTGAAAGAAAGCGCACAATTAAGATCCATGAAAATAGGATTACCTTTATGCAGTGATGATGAAATTCTTCTCTACATTACTGTAAAGTCTCTTAAAGGCCAACTTATAACAACTGCAGTACTGACTAGAAAGAATCATTTACAGCATCTTCTGTACCAATAAAAATTGGGCGAATGACTCCAAAATAGTTTAAAGTTTTCCTCTTTGCTATTGGTTGGTAAATTCTGCCAACCAAGCATTGCACAGTATCAATCTACATAAAAACTCCTATTCTGAAAGATGAATCTCAAAAGGTACCGAAGACAAGTAAAGGTATATAAATCTAAAAATATAATTGCTAGAGGTAAAGCACATGAGACTGCAAACTCTAAAAATAATTCTAAAGCAGCTTGGAATGATACTGAAAAGGAAATGATTAATTGTAGTAAAGAAAATAGTGTCCCACTTGTCTTTACAATTCTCAGTATTCTGTAAATCATACTAACCACACCACCCTGCTCAGTAATTGCACCTTGTTTCCTCAGACTGAGCACTGTGTGAAATTCTTTACCACAAATTTCATTGGTCAATAATTACTGTAGGAATGCACATAAAAAATTTTTTCAGGAAGTTGCTACATTCAGAGCCTTTAAATAAATATAAGGGAGCATCAGATACTTAGCTTAAGTGCACTGAAATTTATTCTGTTGAACTCTTAGTAATGAACCAAATTGAAATGTGATTCAGAAGTGAAAAATATCTTTTTAATTTTTATGCAAGCAATTTTATTTTGCAATGTATTGTTACAACAGACTTCAGTACATCATGTGATAAGGGGCTTCAAATTCATGCCACACAAGCTCTGCAGATGTCAATTTTCTCCACTACTTACACAGCAATTCATTTTAATGTAATCAAGTAGTATTTCAAATAAAGGTTTTAATTGCACATACAAATAAAAGGATAAAGGTATCAGTTGAAAGACAACACTGCAAAAAGATTTTCTTTTCTTTATTAATATCACTTGGGTTTCCACATCACCAACAGGGGTACCAAGCACAATGAGTTACTCTTTGTTTTGCATGGCAAGTTTCCCCAGTAGGCCTACAAACCATGGAATGTACAGAAGCACATACACATCTAAAACTTAGTACGACAGTAATTATGGTCAGAATCTACGTGAACATTTAATATTTCACTTTCAGGCTGCCTCAGTGCCGAAACAATATTTGCTTTTTCAGCAAGAGTTGGTTTCTTCAAACTGCCCTTTGGCTGTTTGTTACATTTACCAGGTCTTCGTTGCACTTTTACCTTCTCGTTGCTGGGGCGTCGTGGAGCTTCTCTGCAGTCTGATTGAAAAAGTGACAGCGAATGAGCTGCATCCTCCTGTAGTGACTTCACGATTTCTGTGGACACTTTACCTGAACTGACACGGTTAATCAAAATTTGGTATGTGGACACTAGTTCTCGGGCCAGAGATGTGTTCTAGTGATCATCAGTATTCGTTTGCAGTGAACACAAAATGGCAGAAGCCTCTTCTGTCACCGTTGCTTCACTTGGTGTAAATGTGGCACTTGAATGTAATGCATACGTCATTGACACTGCATGAATGTGCTTGCATATGTTCAAATGAATTAAACTGTCCGCACAAGAACAACTGAAAGCATGTATACATATATTACATTTGGAGCACTTCAACTTTCACTCCAATTTACATTCAATGTTATTTAAAATCACAGTATGTGTTACACCACAATGTGTTTGGGATTTCACATGAAACTTTGTACCATCAGTATTGACTGTAATGTCATTCTCCTTAATACTACATGAAGCTTTATGACGAGCCTCAAGAAGATTGATTCTATATGAATGGCCGCCCTTATACAGTTTAACCATTCGAGCACACAGTTTGTCACGCACCAATTTCATCAACACAACAAGTAGTGTGTCAAGTCTATTGTTTGTTTTTCCCTCTAGATAACAATATCTTAAAACTCTATGCATTGCTTCAAGGTGCATATTTGTATTTATACCCAGATTGCGACGGTGACAGTATGCCCACTGCTGAGGCCGGAATAAGTAATTTGACGAGAAATATACACCAAAGTCTCTTGTACCTTCATCTGCTTGAAGCTGCCCGACGAACGATTCCAGCAGCTCATGAAAATTGTCTATGTCTGCTTCTTCAAGCAATGTACGAAGAACTTTGTACACAAGTGCTTTCTTTTCTTCATTGCCACGGACTTTCTTCAAATTATTCCGCCAGCTGCGGTCTATGTGCCAAGCACACAGTAGATTATTTTCTGCAGGTCACATGACTCGTGACCATGCACTACGGAAAGTATTAGTGTCGTCGGACATTAATACAGACGTTTTTATGATGCCAGCTCTCTCTTTCACAGCACTAAAGAAATGTGTCATTATGGAAGTAGTCTCCCGATTTGAAACACACAATGCTACAGGCATACCTGAACCAAAATCATCTACCACTAACAATGTGGTCACCAACAGTTCGTAAACATTTGTACAATGTGTGGAGTCTACACATACAATATTTTGTCCAAATCTCTGTAATAACTGCTTCTGGTAGTCAGTCATTAACACTATCACCGAGTCAGTCCTATCAAAATCTTCCCTGGCCTCACCTTCTTTCTTATAGAGGAGAACAGTCTTTCATTTTCTCCAACCACATACTAACACTGACTTCATCAATTTTATGCTGCTGATCATCACCAATGGCGAAGTCTCTCTTAATGTTATGAAGGTCATGTCGAGTCAGGAGATGCAGCCTCTCCACTCCGCTGGAATGAACTGAGTCCCACACATCATCGAGAATTCTCTGGAAAGTGACCCCCTCAGCAATTTTACCTGCAACATTTTAAAATTACTCCAACTACAAAGAGGCCAATTCTGAGTATGTACATGAAAACACTATTCAGAAAGGACACTATAGTTAACCACCCCCCAATAAAATAAATTCATGCAATATAACAGTTGCTAAGTACTTATAAACTAGATAGTTTAACAAATGGCTTAACAGTATATTCAGTGTACCCTTCCAACAGTACTGAAGATGCTATTAACACACTGGGGATGGGAGAATAAACAGGCCCGATTAAAGTACCTGTTGCAATGTGATATTTCCCAGTTTCAGCTACCAAGGCTATTTTCAAATGGTTACAAGGTACATGTACATAAGTACATGTGAAGAGAATTGTAACTGGTGTTTTTGTCTAGTCACAAATCCATTATTGTAGTTGCAAATGCCCTGATCCACCATGTTTAACATGCTGGACAAGAAACAATAAATGTACTGCCTTTAGTCTACCCAGATACATTAATGATCTATTCTCAAATAGATTATTATGACGCAAGCAATAACACAGGGCAACACACAAGTATTTCAGAACTTATTTCCACACTTGCATTACTGTAATGCATTACACCTGCTCTCACACACACCTAAGTACATGGCATTACAGTCACCAATATTGTGGTCAATATGGATCACAACAACTGGTCTTTTACAACTGCTTTCATGCTACCTTCACAAATTGTATTCATATGAACAGCCAATTGATATATTCACACCTTTTACTCCAGATCACATATCCATAACAATATTAATTTCTCAGCAGTAAAAAACAATGCTCCTTCACTGCAAAAATAATAAAAGTCAACTACTTATAACTAAAAGCAAGTCTGACAATGGATTCTGAAACTTTCACGCCATATTTACTTGGGGATCACTGAAAGGCCAGCAATGTTCTGGTCATGGCCGAAATGTGTTCTGTAGTAAATGACACTACAGATTCCACTTGCTTCTTCGTGAAGCTCTATGGCAGCAACGCAATGGTTTCCCATCTTGCAAGTGCCCTGGGACTTACACCACCTTTTGCCACCTGACTTCGAAGAAAATGTGCCACTTCTGTGGCATACAAAGGTGGTTTTTGCAGTGCCATCCTTTAAGCGCTTAGTGCCATAACTAGAGACAAAACTACTTTTTGTTCTCCTCTCCTCCTCAGACTTCCACTTCATAAAGTCTAAAACAAAAGCATCGATGAAAGACAATTGCATTCAGATTCAACAAGTGCAAAGTACATAGCAGGAGTAAAAAAACCTGCACCGTTAGATACCCTCACGAGTTACTAGTGTGATTTTAATCATTTAAATTTGCAACAATTTAACCTATACTTAATGTAGCAGACAATAAGCTTACAGTTAATGTGAAATGCGTCTTTTTCAGGCTTTCAAATAAGCACATGTTCCATTGACCAACAAAAACAAGATCTAATGGCCACTGGTCAGGCACTTATGTAATAATAATGGACGATATTAATTTAAGTAGGCAGTGTACACTTAACTTACCGTCCTTTGTTTGAAATTCACTAATTTCTTTTACCATCTCAACCATGTGCTCCTGCTCCACATGTAGGCGCAACTTAGCCAAAAAATTGCATTTAAAGCTGCAGGCACTTTTTGAGCACTTTATCGTACCTTCTTCATCTGATTTGATCCATTATAAATGGTTTTTGGAAGCCTGTGACTGTAGATACAATAGGTTTGTTTATAAATAAATAAATCTTCTGCTACCAGTCACGATTTTCTTTATTTTACTATTCGCGCGACGCATTTCGAGAAATAATTCCCATTTTCAAGTGCGTTTTTATGATGTGTGTTAAGCCATTTCTTTTGATGTCAGTGCGTGTGTGTCTGCTTCATTTTGTTGACTTTTACTGTAATACATAAGAAATGCGATTTTTAGTTGGGTATCAATTCTTTCTGTGAGGTTAGTGGCTAAAGTTTGGGAACAATTTGTACTTACAATTTTCTAATGGTCCATTTGTGTAGAGAGTCACACACACACTTAACATCACACACAACTTGTACATTTTACACATCGAAAATATCTTATATAAACAAAACAGTTACAAAGATCTTCTTATAGGTAGTTCACAGAGATAAACATTATAGGTCTTACACAGATTATGATATGCTTTTGTACAGAGGTTAATTTATCTTTACAATTTGGCTCATGAATTACTTATACTGATTTTACAATTGTGCTTATTTCTATGTTTTACTATTTTTATTTAAGTATATTATCGAAAGATCTGAAGAAATTCACTGATTCACTTTCAAGTTTTTCATTTAATATTTTATCTTCATATTTTCTGTAATGTGAATATATCTCCAGTTCTTCAAGCAAATCCATTTTATGTCCTTTATCTAGTCAGTGGAGTACTTTGACATTTTGCTCTATTTTTCCAAATGGGTGTCCTGTATTATGTATGTGTGTTGCTATTGCTGATGTAGTGTGTTTGTTGTGTGTGTATGCTCTAATGTGCTCTGTGTATCTGGTGTTGATATTTCAGCCTGTTTGTCCTATGTAGAACTTGGAGCATTCCTGGCATGTTACCTTGTATATTCCAGAGTCTGAATATGGATCATGATTACACTTTATATTATGTATTAGTTTTTGGTGTAGTTTATTGGATGTAGAAAACCCAATTTTTACTCTGTGATTTTTGAAAATATTTGCAATCTTCTGTGATACATTGCCTATGTATGGAATGCTAGATATATATTTTTCTCTTTTTCTTCTGTGGTGCAGTTTGTACCTGGGTTTCTCTTCATTTTGTCTAAGATTGTGTCAACCATGGAAGCATTGTAACCATTGGCAACTGCAATCTTCTTCACTGTGTTTATTTCTTGTTGCATTTTTTCTTGGTTCAATGGTATTTTTGTTGCCTTATGCAGCATTGACCTGTAAGCTGCCTGTTTATGAATATTTGGGTGACATGAGGTTGCAGGGATTCTGGTGTCAGTCATTGTGTTTTTCCTATAAATTTTGAATGTGCATGTGTTGTTGTGTCTTGTAATATTTAGGTCCAGAAAGTTGATACTTTTATTTTGTCATGTTCCACTGGAAATTTGATTTTCTCATTTAGATTATTGAAATGATTAAGAATGTCTGTGATGTCTTTGGTATCTCCTTTCACTAACAGTTAAGTGTGTCATCTACATATCTCCTATAAAATTCTATTTTCCTTAGGCAAGGTTATTGGCTGTCAAATAATTTTTGTTCTAAGTGATTTATGTATATGTCAGCTATGGTACCGGATATACATGATCCCATTGCTAGGCCATCTGGTTGCTTATAAATGTTGACATTAAAGGTAAAGTAGTTGTAACTTAGGGTTAGCTGAAGGAGTTCCATAAATTCGACAATCTCTGTGTATGAAAGTTTCTTGTGTTGCATAAGGTTCTTTTGTATTACTGTTAGAGCTTCTTGTATGGGTATGTTTGAATAAAGGTTGGTGATGTCAAGTGATATAAACTGTGCATCTTGGGGGAGCTTTCTGGTTCTTAGTTCTTTGGCTAGAATCATGCTGTTTTTTTTTTATGGAATATGTTGTTACATATGTATAATTTTTCACCAGTATGTCATTCAGTTTTTGAGACAGTTTGTATGCTGGGCTGTTTATAGAGTTGACCACAGGACGTATCGGGTATCCATTTTTGTGTATTTTTGGCTGTGCTCTTAGGTGTGGTGCTTTTGGATTCATACATGTAAGGTATTTCTTTTCATTTTCTGTCAACAGGAAATGTGTGTTCTTTAATTGTTCCTTAATTTTACTTTGGAATTGTTTGGTTGGGTCTTTTTCAATGTGCTGAATGTTATTAGCAGCAAAAAAACTCATTTGTTTTGTCTATGTATTCTTTTTCTTTCATCACAACTAATGTATTACTTTTGTCTGACTTTACAACTATGGATTGGTTGTTTTTCAGTTTATTATTTATAGATTTTAAAGTTTTTGTATCATTTATTGTATATTTAGATCTAAACTTATCTTTATCCATTTCTTTCTCAAGAAGCTTGCTTACTTTGTGACCTATTGCTGCTTTTGTATTTGAATTTAATTTTGCAGCATCTGCTGCACTTTTAGTTGCAGCTATAACCTGTTTCAGTGTATGGTTGTTGAGGTTAGGTTCTACGTTGTATTTTAGTCCTTTTTTGGAGTAGATCGTTTTCTCTTTGGTTGAACTTTGTCAGTGTTGTTTACCACTCTACTGTAAAATGTGTGTTTGCTTTTGTCGGTTATCTCAAGGTTGGATCTCTTGTCTTGTTTGGATGTCAAGGTCTGTAGTTTCTTGTTACGTGTGTTGCAAATCGTCAAGTACTCCTTGTCGACTATTTCCTGGATATGCCTGCAAATGCTGTCATAAACTGTAGGTTCCATGTTGTTTGCTGCTTCTATCTGCATGTTGAGTAGCTTTCTGTTTAGTAAGTCCTTTTTCTTATGTAACTGCCTTATTTCGGTTTTCAGCCAGAGTTTTTCTGCTTTATGTTTAAGTTTTGCTATGTTGCTGCTAGAACATATTTTCACTTTTATATATTTCGGAATTATGCCTAGTTGTTGACAGTGCTTGTTGAATCTTATGTGTGCAACTGTTTTTAGTACTTTCATTTTGAGGTTTTTGTATTTATATATAGCTTTCATTGCCTGGCTTGGCACCACTAATCTGATTTGATCCATTATAAATGGTTTTTGAAAGCCTGCGACTGTAGATACAATAGATTTGTTTATAAATAAATAAATCTTCTGCTACCAGTCACGATTTTCTTTATTTTACTATTCGCCCGACGCGTTTCGAGAAATAATCCCCATTTTCAAGTGCGTTTTTATGATGTGTGTTAAGCCATTTCTTTTGATGTTGTCAGTGTGTATGTGTCTGCTTCATTTTGTTGACTTTTACTGTAATACATAAGAAACACGATTTTTAGTTGGGTATCAATTCTTTCTGTGAGGTTAGTGGCTAAAGTTTGGGAACAATTTGTACTTACAATTTTCTAATGGTCCATTTGTGTAGAGAGTCACACACACTTAACATCACACACAACTTGTACATTTTACACATCAAAAATATCTTATATAAACAAAACAGTTACAAAGATCTTCTTATAGGTAGTTCACAGAGATAACATTATAGGTCTTCCACAGATTGATATGCTTTTGTACAGAGGTTAATTTATCTTTACAATTTGGCTCATGAATTACTTATACTGATTTTACAATTGTGCTTATTTCTATGTTTTACTATTTTTATTTAAGTATATTATCGAAAGATCTGAAGAAATTCACTGATTCACTTTCAAGTTTTTCATTTAATATTTTATCTTCATATTTTCTGTAATGTGAATATATCTCCAGTTCTTCAAGCAAATCCATTTTATGTCCTATATTTGGAAAAATAGAGCAAAATGTCAAAGTACTCCACCGAATAGATAAAGAACATAAAGTCGATTTGCTTGAAGAACTGGAGATATATTCACATTACAGAAAATATGAAGATAAAATATTAAATGAAGAACTTGAAAGTGAATCAGTGAATTTCTTCAGATCTTTCGATAATATACTTAAATAAAAATAGTAAAACATAGAAATAAGCACAATTGTAAAATCAGTATAAGTAATTCATGAGCCAAATTGTAAAGATAAATTAACCTCTGTACAAAAGCATATCATAATCTGTGTAAGACCTATAATGTTATCTCTGTGAACTACCTATAAGAAGATCTTTGTAACTGTTTTGTTTATATAAGATATTTTCGATGTGTAAAATGTACAAGTTGTGTGTGATGTTAAGTGTGTGTGACTCTCTACACAAATGGACCATTAGAAAATTGTAAGTACAAATTGTTCCCAAACTTTAGCCACTAACCTCACAGAAAGAATTGATACCCAACTAAAAATCGCGTTTCTTATGTATTACAGTAAAAGTCAACAAAATGAAGCAAACTCACACACACTGACAACATCAAAAGAAATGGCTTAACACACATCATAAAAACGCACTTGAAAATGGGAATTATTTCTCGAAACGCGTCGTGCGAATAGTAAAATAAAGAAAATCGTGACTGGTAGCAGAAGATTTATTTATTTATAAACAAACCTGCCGGCCGCGGTGGTCTAGCGGTTCTAGGCGCTCAGTCCGGAACCGCGCGACTGCTACGGTCGCAGGTTCGAATCCTGCCTAGGGCATGGATGTTTGTGATGTCTAGGGGACTGATGACCACAGATGTTAAGTCCCATAGTGCTCAGAGCCATTTTGAACCATAAACAAACCTATTGTACCTTCTTCACCTGGCTGAATTTTATCACATTTCTCAAATGAGCATTCAAATGCTTCCTTGCTGAATATTCTCTATCACATACATAACACGCCACAGAACCAGCCATTCCAACGAAATAACTCACTCGCACAAGGAGCAAGGATATTCGCTCACATCAACTGTGAATACGAGAATGTGTGTAGCAAATATGTTGCATTCGCTCAGATGTCACCTATGCTTCTGATTGGCCACTGTATATGACGTCATGAATTTTACTGTCAGCCAATCAGCATCGTGACCAGCGGGTCGCGAGACGCAAGTGTAGCGGGCGAGCTACGGCTGCTGGCGGTCAACGTGGGCTCCTAGGCGCTGGAAACTAGAAAAGATATGGCGGTCGACTCTGTACAAACGAAGTGACTATCGATTACCTATAATAGAGAGAGATGGTACTAGCCAGAAATAGTTTTAAAGCCGAAAACACGTGATGAGTGGTGGCGCCATCCAAGCGCTCTATATAAGCGGGGCTGCTAGGCGCTGGAGGTCCCGCTTGTATAGAGCGCTTGGATGGCGCCACCACTCATCACGTGCTTTCGACTTTAAAACTATCTCTGGCTAGTACCATCTCTCTCGATTATAGGTAATCGATAGTCACTTCGTTTGTACAGAGTCGACCGCCATATCTTTTCTAGTTTTAATCCTTCTTCTTTTTTATTAAAATGATTTTCGTGCTTCTAGATCTCTATAGCTTCTCTATGCATGCGGGTATAATAATGTGAGGTCCTAGCTATCACGTTTGTCTCATTAAATTTTACTTGGTGATCACCGTCTTTGAAAACGTGTTCCGCTACAGTTGGTTTGTCAATTTGTTCCAATCTACAGTTCCTTTTGTGTTCCGTTAGGCGGGTATTAACACTCCTTTTAGTTGTTCCGATGTAAACCATGCCACAGATACACGGAATTTTATACACACCCTGGGGTAGCTAAGACGTGTCGTGCGTCTTTCAGCGATCTTAAACTTTCACTAAAATTCTTGGTAGGCGAAAGATTTTCTCCACTTGAAACTTGGCCAAAACTTTCCCAATACGGTCCGTGATGTTATGAATAAATGGAAGGAAAACTTTTCCAGCCAACAGTTGTTGTTGTCGTGTATTTTTCGGACACTTTTCTTCTAGGGTGGAGTGCTCGATCTATTTCGTTGTCAGTTTACCCATTTCTCTTGAAAGCCGTTCGCAAATGGGTTAATTCATCTTGCAAATAAATTGGCTCACAGATGTTATTAGCCCTGTCCACTAAAGTTTTTATAACTCCTGTCTTCTGCCTAGTATGATGATTCGAATTCTTATGTAGGTAACGATCGGTGTGTGTCTTTCCTATATACCTTGTGCCCTAAAGTCCCATCTGCCCGTTTAATTGCCAATACACCCAATAAATTTAGTTGTCCATTTCTCTCTTTCTCCATGGTGAATTGTATCTTTGGATTAAAACTGTTTATGTGCACCAAAAAATCACTCAGTTCATCTTCAGCATGATTCCATATCACAAAGGTGTCATCCACGTATCGATACCATTTCAAAGGGCTCTTTTTTTTTTTTTTTTTTTGGGGGGGGGGGGCGACTGCAGCACTTGTTCGAAAAATTCCATAAATTGATTAGCAATAGCAGGGCTCAGAGGGCTATCCATGGCCACCCCATCAATTTGTTTATAAAACTTGTTATATTGAAAATAAGTCGAGGATAGACAATGTCGAAACAAAGCTATTATATCAGTAGGAATCATATCAGCTATGTAAGAAAGAGCTTCGTCAACAGGGACCATGGTGAACAGGGATACTACATCGAAACTGACAACGATGTCACTTGAACTAACTGTGAACTCCCTCAGTTGTTCGATAAAATGGATGGAATTTTTAATATGAGTGTCAGTTTTACCTGTATACGGTTGCAACAAAGAAGCAAGATATCTAGCCAGCTCTTGAGTAGGAGCCCCAATGGCGCTTACTATCGGTCTCAATGGGACATTGGGCTTGTGTATCTTAGGTAAGCATGTATCTCTTCTCTCGAGAGGAGGAAATTTTGCTATCACTCCGTCACAGATTCCCACGGAAGATATTGTTGCCAATATAGAAGCAGGGATTCGTCTGTTATCATCGCATTCTGCTGATGAAATCAGGATGGAAACAGCCAGGATATTACGTAAAACCAGGCCACCCAGCAGTAATTTATCCCTAGGAGAAAGGAAGGCGTTAAGGGAGATCAATGAGGACACGAATATTATTGTACTTAATGCTGATAAGGGCAATGCTACTGTCGTGTTGAAGAGTGAGGATTATCATAGAAAGATCCTACCACCTATAAAAAACTCAAAAAGGACCCTACAACGAAAGTGTTAAGTGCTACCCAGCGATTAATAAAAAGCTCTTCCATTCCTACAGAAGATAAAAAATACCTTTGCAAAACGGAAGCTTACCCTCCTAGACTGTATGGGTTTTATGAGGTTTGACCTGATGATTTTGAGTGTTTTGGGGATGGGAATGTTAATGTATAAATTTGTAATGTCAAATGATACAAGTCGTACTGGATGGGGAATGTTGATGTTTTTAATTTCCTCTGTAGCTGCTGATTGTTTTTTACTGAGTGGTTTTTAGTGTATGCGTATGTCTTAGTTACAATCTGGTTAAGTTTGTTCGTAATTTTGTAACCTGGGCTGTTTCTTGAGTTCACAATTTGGTGAATTGGACACCCTTCTTTTTGTATCTTTGGTTGTGATCTTAGCTTTGGTGCCAGAGGATTCATGATAGTGTTATATATCTTTTCACTGTCAGTTGGCAGTTCATATGTGATTTGACTTTTGTCTGGAATGCTTTTGTTTTACTTGTGTATTATGCCTCTATCAATATACACAATGTATTGCCTTTGTCTGCTTTAGTTATTATAGCATTATGGTTACTTCGCTTTCTGTTTATATCTTTTTTTTTCTGTCCTCTTGGTGAGCTTTATAACTTGTTTCTTGTTTGTTTAGTTCATTGTTTATGGCTTTCATAGCCTTCTGGGCCATAACTGTCTCTTGTAACGTACCCTCTCTGTTATGTTACTGCCTGTTTTGTGTTATTGTAGTTGTAGAGATATGAAATTATTGTAGCGGTTTGCTTAGTCAGTCGTACTTATGAATATTTGACATTAAATGGAGCCTGAAACTTGTGTAATAAATACTTCGCGTGAAGGGCGATTTGCGGCATAAGCAAAAATTAATCGCGGAGATGCAGTCCACTGAATATTAACAGAAAAGCTTTAGAACAATGCGCACGACTGTCTAGACACATTCAGAGGGTACGTACATTCGCGTGCGAGTGGTTGCGATCTGATGAGAAAGATCTATCTTAATTTTTTTTTTCGTAAAATAATTACGTCGTAACACACTCGGAGATTGCGAACGTACAATCAGGATAGAGGTACGTACGTTCTGTCATTCTCCGTAGCCTGGGTAAAAGAATTGCAATTATTTAAATTTAAGAATATTTCTTTTTCTATCGGAATCATATTTTTATACGAAAAGGAAGATTGAAGGTTCTGAATGTCTCGGCAAAAACACATCGGAATTAATCGTAGCGGCCACCAAAGGAAAGTAGTGAGCACAATCACATAACTCTATTGTTGAGCAGCGCTGTCGTTAAGATCGTCGCCTCCATCTAAAATTCGCCTTCTCGAATTAAAATAATAATTTGTACTCCATTGGTATGGGATTTAGGCTTGATCTTGACAGAAATTATAAAACACATTTTTCATCATTTAACACCTTCATTTAACACACACATAGACATGAAATTATACAGTACGTCTTTACGCCAGCACATCAGAACAAAAAGTAGTTAATATTAGAAGTAATAAAAGAATCTCGAAATTAGTCCTTTGTTTATCAAGCATAAAACAGTTTTTCAGAGTATTCCTCTGGTATGACAGTCGAACAAATTTTCTTCTTGTATCTTTGAGGTTAAATTACAACGTTTTTTAGTTCCTTTTCACTATTCATATATCTTTGGCATTTTTTGTCGCAACAATAATCTTTTATGATTTTGGGGTTTAGTTCAGGTTGTTCATTATATTTGACCCCTTTGTTTAGCAAGTTGTTTTCTCTGTCTGTGAATATTATCTCTGTCTGATTGACAACACTATCGAACAAATTGTGTGTGTGCATTGCATTATTACTTTCGTTATGCATGTGCAACTACTCATTTTTTAATTTTTCAATTTTTTGGGACATTTTACGAGTAATGTTCATATATTCATTAGTTACAGGAATGTTTATTTCATCTATAATTATTAACAGGGTGTAGTTGTTGAAATAGTTAGCTAATTCTAGTTGTATGTTCATAAGTTTCCTGTTGAGCAGGTCTTTCTGTTTGTGAAGATGCTTGATTTCAATTTCCAGCCAGTATTTCTAAGCTTTTTGTTTTGCTTTTCAGCCTGTTGTAGACCTGTTGTTGCCAATATTAATCTTGATGTATCTGGGAGTGATAGTTTTTTGCAATCCTTGTTGAACTGCATATTAGCTGTAGTTTTGAGGAGTTTCATTTTTATGTTTTTGTAACTGTATATTAACCTCTTTGCCTCGCTTGGCATCTTAAATTTATCCATGTTGTATGGATGTTGTTTGAGGTCTGTGACTGTATAATACGATTAGCCTATGTGGAATAATTTATGGAAATACAGAAGCGTCCGATCTTACCCGTCGGCTTTGACCCATGACGTCACAAATACCGCGGAAACGACCATAAACAACAATTCCAATATGGCGGATATAAAAACATCGAATACGTATTGTAAACACTGAAATACACAAGTTTCACAAAAAGCCTAATGACTGTAACGGGACAAGCGTGGGAAATTGGGGGTTTTTGGGTGGGGAGAAACTAAATATGTCGTTATGCGGTGGGGGGAGTCTGCAGTGCCCCCCCATCCCCGCACAGGCTTCATTAGTGTCAAATCAATATTTTCGAATCATAGGCGGCCGCTGCCGCGGCCGCATTCCAAAAAAAAACTCCCAACCTAACCTCAAGTGGGCTACGCTACAGATCAATATGTTCATCAAATTGCTTCATATTACGTATACATGTTCTTTAAACAAGAGTACATCAAACCATGTATTAGGTTTTCCGCGCCGTAATGACGTCACACACCACAACACGCTTACGTCACGGGTCAAAGCCGACGAGTAAGATCGGACCTTTCTGTTGACCCTAATTTATACTGCCGCAGTCACTTTTTACTAATATTTTATTAGCATAATGCATTTTGGCAACATGCTGCCATCATCAGGGGCATCATACAGTTACTTATACATCAGTTGATAGGTTATGTACATACATTAGCTGTGTGTGCCAGTGGGTCTAAGAATCGAAAAATAAATCTGTTGGAAGAATAAAACAGTTACAGTGTGTACATTATGTGAATAGCATGATTAGGTAATATATTAATACGTTTACTTACATTTGTGTTGGCGATTTAATTATTTTTCGGTTCTTAACCCCACTGGCACACACAGCTAATGTAGATAACCTGTCAGCTGATGTATAAGTAACTGTATAATCCATCTGATGATGGCAGCATGTGCCGTAATGCATTGTGCTAATAAAATATTAGTAAAAAGTGACTGGAGCAGTATAAATTATTCCACATAATCTTATAATACAGTCGCAGACCTCAAACAACATCCATATAACATGGCTAAATTTAAATGAACAGTTTAAATGGACTTCCTCTGAATTTAAGTATAGGGTGTGGCAGAACCACTTAAGAGCAGTTTTGAGGAGTTAGAAGAAAGAAATTGGGGTATCTGGAGAAAAAATGTTGTTACTTTCAAAGTTAGTAATTCATACCATTTTAAATTCATTGACTGTTGTAAATATTGTCATCAAGATTAGTGCCATTAAAAACAATACAATTTCGGAGATCATCTCTGACGTTTTGAACAGCTCATTTGCACATATTTCTGGATTTGGAATTCACTTCGTCAGTAATCTGCTGCTTTATCTTTGGTGGGGTGTGGTGACGCTGCTTCCTTCAGATGCACCCAAAGAAAGAAGCCACAAATGCTCAAATGTGGTGACTGCGCAAGTCACACTACCTCATCCGTCAAAGAGACTAAATGTTCCGCAAACTTTTCTTTCAAAACACTAACTCCTAGAGACCTGAAACCAAAACTATAAAGAAAGAATTGTAAAATTGGCAATATTTTACTGCTAGTGTAACTAAAAGCCAATAATTTTTAAATAAAAGTATCGTTCCATCCATTACTATAGGTCATGTACCATATGTGATAAAGCTGGTCTGTATCAAGCAAAAGTAACCATAGCGCATATATCAAATATAATACATCAGGTCTCTATAAGCTTTTCTTCTGTAGTGGCCAATCCAAGGACTGGTTTACAACAGCTACAATGACAGCTTATCTCCATTCTGTGCATCTTTCAGCTTTTCTCTTGATTTCTTTATAGGTGTTACGTCCCACATCTTTCATGATTTGATCCATGTACCTCAGCCGTGGTCTTCCTCTTGGTCTTTTTCCCCTCGACATATCCCTCTGATTGTGTTCAGGAGTCCTTTGTCTTAATAGATGGCCTGTAAATTGCACTCTTCCTTTAACAATGGAACTCCAGAAGCTTCTCTTCTCACCTGCTCTTTCCAGAACCACTTCCTTTGTGACCTTGCAAATTTCCTTCTTAGCTTCTATAAGCTAAAACAAACAAATTATAAAATGCTTACTTCTTGCTATTTATGGGAATTTTGGATTAGTAAACATTAACAGAAATCAGAGCTTGTATGCACTAATTATTTTTTTCAAAGCTGTTTATGAAGCTAAAATAGTACAGTATGTAAAATGCAAAGATATAATAATCTCATAGACTAAATTTTTGGGAAACTGTTCATTACATATTGTTATATAATAATATACATGATGGTGTATATATAAAAATTACTGAATTTAGGATTTCTCGCTTCCATGCTGTAAGCTATTGAACACTGTTTGGAAGTTTTGAAGCAATTCCTTTTTGAAGTGAAACACAGGAATGCATCACAAGTCTGGCATTTTACAAATGTGCGACTGGAGCAACCTTGCATTCTACATGTAGTTTTACATTTGTCTGCCAGCACAAATTTCTGGCGAAGGCGGTGCATTGTTTTAGATCTTTCGCATATTAGTGGGAAAGCTTGTTTTGGTTTACACTTCTTTGCTCTATATGTTTCCTTTTGTATCTTCTCCTCCTCCTCCTCCTCCTTCCAGGTTAACTGACATTGACATATTTTCTGTTGTAGACAGATAATTCATACATTTTTCTGAAATGTTAAGTTTAAATAAGTAGTAGGAGAGTATTTCCTGTTTTGCAAGCTTGTTTTCAATGTCAGACTGTTTGTATTCAATGTAAGATGCAGCAATTGCAGAGTAAAAAAGAATTGTGAAGAACTCTTACTCTTCATTTATTTGAGTAGCCTAGTTACAAACATGGCCTACTCCATTGCTTAAAATTTTTTAGGAGACACAGAAAACCTTTGCACATTTACTACCTGCTTTCTGAGTTGATTGTTATTGTACATTTTCTTACATCATCAGAATCGTATTTACATCAATATTTTCGTATGATCTTTCATAGGTAAGTAGGAAATGACTGTTGAAATTTGGAGTTGGCAATGTTTGTAACTAAGGAATGGAGTTGGTCGTGTATGTAATAAATTTTAACTGAACTCCACAAATTGCACTGTTCTAAGATCGTAAAATCCCTAATATTGTTAAAATTTATTGTAGGTTTTGTTGTTGTGGTCTTCAAGCCAGAGACTGGTTTCATACAGCTCTCAATGCTACTCTATCCTGTGCAAGCTTCATCTCCCAGTACATAATGTAACCTACAGTCTTCTAAATCTGCTTAGTGTATTCATCTCTTGGTCTCCCTCTTATGATTTTTACCCTCCACACTGCCCTACAATACTAAATTGGTAATCCCTTGATGCCTCAGAACTTGTCCTACCAACTGATCCCATCGTCTAGTGACGTAGGTACGTTCAACAAAAACTCAAAACTTCCAATTTGTAATAAAGTGGTTCTGTTAGCATATACATTCCACGTTAGTGTTCAGTGCGTGAAATTACACAATTGCTTCCACATCATCATAATCAGCCTCCCTATTCTGAATGAGGCAGTCACAGTGATCAGCTTATGCAGCTACCTCTTGTTTAGTGTATTTTTCATCAATGATCTGAAACCTTTTCAGTTCTTCACATTTGTTGCAGACATACAAATGCAATATTTTCCATCTCTAAACTTCTGAAAAATGTTAATGTTCAAATATGTCGACAGATTGTCAGCAGTGAGAATCTTTTTTCCTGTCTTGGCAACATGAGACTTTCAAATCAGTCACTGAAAGCATATGTATCAAACCAACCTGATTTAGAGGTTTGGTAGCAACACTGCTTTGGTCCTCCTTCCACCCAGGTATTCCTCAGGTGGGTAGCCTCATATACCACAAATGGGGGTAGTACTTCCCCAGCTGTACTTCAAGTCATTAATTAAGTGCTGGATTTAGAAAAATTGCAAATTTTTTCTGGGTATTTGGTTCCATGACGACATATAACTTTGGTCTTTCCAGGATCAACAGTTAAGTTAGTCTCATCCAGGTTCCAAATGTTCTCTGGAGGCACATCCTTCACCACATCCTTCAAATTTTCCATATAGGCTCTCACTGTACCGTCATCTAGTGTGACTTCCTTCAGTATGGGGTAACATGACATACAGGTTTCATCCAGTCGACTCCAGGAGTATTATTTATAAAAAAACTTCACATGCCTATCAGTTTTGTTCAAGTAACTGCTTATTATACAGCTAAGATCGTTTAGCATCAATGGGAAACCAAAGACACTCATGGTCTGAATATATGAAACAAAGGATTCCTCTTCCTCCCTCGAGAACACTGGTGGCCTGCCTGGCTTCCTAACACGATGTAATTTAAATTTATTGTTTATAGTCTTCCTGTGAATTTTATAATGTTTTGCAGCTTTGCTTTGGGAAAATATTCCATTTCTTATAGACTCCAGACATTCTTCCAGGTGTGCAGGTATGTAATCTGCATATCTCCGTGCTCCAAGTTTCTGTTTATACACATGTCCCATGCTAAAAAAAGACTCATTAATCTGTTATCCATACTCAGTTTCTGGAGATTTTGTGCTAATTTATATCTAAAACTAAGAAAACGAAATACTGTGGGGTTACTTTGCACCACCTATTTAACAGTGCAAAGTTACCCCATTTACCCAGAAAATAACCTCCAAGGCTACTTTCAGAAATATACTTGTGTGTAATGCACTGGTAACTAGTTTATAGGTATGATGTAAAAGACAGCTGTTTTCTACACGTGAATAAATGTACTAACCTTAGGATGAAGGTATTTTCTTGTAGAAAAGTACCACTTTTCTTCACACAAAAATTAGGGCAAAAATGCAGCATGTAACTAATGTTTCACAAAGGCACCTAAGATGGCGGAGGGCAAAGACATTCTAATATATTACATTGCCAGGGGTGCCAACTATTGCATAGAAACAAAATTCTACGAAAATTAGTCTTTAGCATTAGGTTAGGTTTGAATCTTTCCTCAGAACTTGTGCCAAGACACCTCTTAAGGTGCAAAATAACACCGTTTTACGATATCTTTTGCGCCTTCTGAATATATTTTCCACCCTTCTTTTTGATCCGGGCTTTGGACCGGGACTAGCGAACTTAAAAGTATATTTTTTGTTTTTATTTTCTGTACAAATTTTTGTATTTTTTAATATTTTTATTTGCTCTTTGTTGTCACTTACTTTTAGAAATTTGTGTCGCTTCTTCTCTTCTAAGTGATTATAGATGGTTAATAGTTTTGTTTAGTGTGATAGGCCTCAAAACATGGCACTACACATAGTGGTATGTTGCATGCTCTACATTCATATCTCGTTTCTCTGCAATCTTTCTGCTTTGACCATACTGTTCACCGATGCATTAGTGTACATTTCTTAGAGTTTTCCATCTCAATGACCTTCGGAAAATGCCTCCCAGTAAATCTGATATTTCAAATAATGTTCTTGATATAATGAAGAAATTGACATGTCGTGGTCGAAGTACACTTTATTGGGGTTCTGTGAGCTGCTGTAATGACTGGCATACTTAGGTATATTATTTATGAAATTGTGGACTGTCTGAACTGCTTCTTGTGAAATTTTCCTTGATGGGTTCCCTTTTTTTCCTGGAAACAAAGAAAAAGAAAAAATGATTTTAAAGGTAAATGCCCAGGTCAGGCAAATTTAGTGAATTTGTGTCTGAATATGATATGTAAAGAAACACACTGGATAAATAAGCACAACAGAACAAAATTATGGTTTTTCATGGAATCAACATTAATTTAATCGTTAAATACCTCTTCTGTCCATCGCACAAGTATTTTTGTAAGTTCTTAAGACGTCCTTGATTGTTCTGAAGCCCATGCACGCCTAAAAAGGCTTCTCTGCATACCAAAATATTACAGCCATTAACCTTAACCTGGTACGAAAAAGTGACCATTCGCTGTGAAATTGTGATTTTCCTTTTCTTTGGGTACCCTAAAAAGTGAAATATATTCATCAAAATAATAATATTTTATTTATAAAAAGTACATGATATAAAATCAATTTCAAATTATCATTAATCATAGTTACCTCCTTTGCACTTGTTGCATCTCAATAGTGCTCAGAAGGTAATTATTTTGGCAATTGAAATCACCCATATCCCAAAAAGAATTGAATATCTGCTCCACACATTCATGAATTTTGCTCCAACACTTGCTTTTACATTTAGATCCAGGACCAAGAATTTTAGCACCAACAATTTGTCCTGTTTTATCAGATTTATTTATTTATTTATTTCATGTTCCATAGATCCATATGGGAACATATCCCTGGATATAGAACAATTCAAGGTTTTTTACAGTTTATTGTTTTGTGCACAGATACATTGATCTTATCATCAGATTAAATTAAGAAACTGTGAAGTTTAGCATATACCCTTACATATTAGTTAAGATACAGGACATCTGAAAGAATATACAGTCATACATAAATTTGGGTATTGTTCTTAAGTTATACAGTCGTCATATACAGACATACATAAATTGGAGTATTGTATTAAGTTACACTGTACTTACAGAGTATGATTAATCAATTGTAGAGGTCACACAGTAAGGTTTAAGCACAAACAAGAGATTCTATGCATTTTTGCTAAGAAATTCATCAATACTGTAACAAGACTCGTCTAAAAGGAACTGCTTCAGATTTTCTTTAAACTTTGGCATGTTTCCAACGAGTTCGTTAATGTTTGGGGGGCATTAAAAATCTTGGTGCCACTGTATAAAACCCCCTTCTGGACCATGCTTTTCATTTTTAGCTCGTAATGGATATTCAGTTTCCTTTGGTTGTTATAACTGTGGTATGAGCTATTGATTTTGAATAAGTTGCTATTTTTTGAAACAAAGCACATCGGGGAAAAAATATTTGGGCATGTGTTGTAAGCATTTGTAGAGCTCTAAACAGATCCCTGCCGAGGATGTACTCCACACACAATTCTTATTGCTCGCTTCTGTGCATGGAACGCCTTTTTTGCTATTGGTTGATTTCCCCAAAATATTACACCATAGGCCATAAGTTGGTGAAAATAGACAAAATATGCAGTTTTTATTGTGCTCGTTTCCCTAGTGTGTGAAATTATTCTTAAGGCAAACGTTGCTGAGCTTTGCCTTTTGCACAGATCTTGAAAATGGTGGTGCCACATCTTGAATATGGTGGTGCCACTTCCTTTTGCTATCTACATGCATACCCAAGAATTTGAAGGACTCAACCTTCAAAATCTCGTGCTCACCCATTTTTAGGTTCACTTCATTAGTAACATTTGTGTTAGAAGAGAAATGAATGTAATTGGTCTTTTTTTTAGGTTGACTGTAAGGCCATTGATTTCAAACCAGTTTGTCAAATTAGCAAAAGCTTTATTTACAGCCTCATTTGCAACATTCCCTAAGAGATTATTAACTGATAAAGTGGTGTTGTCAGCAAACATGAGTATTTTCCCATATTCTGTACATAGTGCTAAGTCATTTATAAATATTAGAAAGACCAGTGGGCCCAATACTGAGCCTTGAGGTAGTCTTGCAGTAATGGAGACCCATTCTGAAGATACCTGGCCACCATGCAGTCCTTCCGCAATTACTTTCTGCTTTCTACCACACAGATAAGATTCAAGCCACGTGCCTACGGTTCCACCCATTCCTAGGGTCTTGCCTTTACTCAAGAGAATATGGTGACTTACACTGTCAAAAGCTTTGACAGGTCACAAAATATTCCAACCATCATCATATTATTATTTATGGCTTCCATAATATTGTCAACAAAGGCATGTATTGCATCCACGGTTGATACCCCTTTCCTAAAGCCAAACTGGCTACTGCTGAGGATGTTGTATTTATTAAGATGCTCAACCATTCTGCTATGCATCAATTTCTCTAGTACCGTGGAGAAAACTGAGAGTAATGAAATTGGTCAATAGTTTGTAGCCTCAGTCTTTCCTCCCTTTTTACAAATTGGTCGTATAAGCCCATATTTTAGCCTGTCGGGAAAACACCTTCTTCCAATGATGTATTACTAATATGGCAGAGGACTGTACTTATTTCTTTACAACAGTATTTCAGTAACTTGCTGGAAATGTTGTCAACTCCAGCAGAATTTTTACATTTAAATACATAATTATTTTTTCTAATTCTATCACTGTAGTTTTTCGAAGACGCATCTTATCTATTTTGTTAGTTAAGGTGTTATGCAAGTATTCTGTAGCTTTCTTTACAGAACCCTGGCATCCCATTTGGCTGGTGACTGTTAGGAAATGATTGTTAAAGATATTAGCCACCATTCCGGGAGCATTCACTGAAAGGCTCCCAGTTCTTAAGCTAATCACTTCTTTGGCAGACAGGCTTTTCCCCGTCTCACTTTTAACATGTTTCCGTATTGTTTTTCATTTGTTATTTGATTTGTCAATTTCCTTTTTTTTTAGATTTATGCATCACCTTCCTTAATATCTTGGAGTACACTTTATATTGCCCCATCACTGCAGTATTGTTAGACTGTCTGGCTGAGGCATACAATTCTCTTTTTGTTTTACATGAAATTTTGATGCCCTGGGTAATCCATGGTTTGAATGCAGGGTTACATTGATTTTATCTGACTCTTTTATTTGGAAACACCTCCTCAAAAAGATTTGATGTTAAATTAATAAATACATTAAATTTTGTGTTGACATCTGCTGAGTTGAATACTTCAGACCAGTCTACTAACTGTAGCATCTGCCTGTATGTCTCCATTGTTTCTTTATTTATTGGTCTCACATTTTTCCAGATAGCTTTTGATTTTATGTTAAGATTTAAATGGGGGATTGTCAGAAGTATAGCATCATGGTCTGACAGCCCATTTAGGACTTGACTGACTGTCAAGTTACTGTGCCTAGACTTATCAACAAACACATTATCAATTATAGTACTGGAGTGGTCAGTTACTACAGTGGGAAATTCAACTACTTGCATTAGATTGTAACAGCTCATTAGTTGCTCCAGCTCCATTCTGTCATAACTTTCATTCAGGAAATTTACATTAAAGTCGCCTAGTATTATGACTGAAATGTTTTTTCTGTACAATTTTGATAAAATTGCTTCAGTCTGTTTGAGGAAGATTCCCTGCAGGTGCTCTATAAATTGATAATTTGACTACTGATACACTATTTGTTGCCAGTTCTATACCACACACTTCAATGTGCTGCTCAATACAAAATTTGCTTACATCAAGAGTTCTAAATACTACATTATTTCTAACATAAATCACTGTTCCGCCCCTCTCCATGCTGGATCTGCAATATTGAGATGCTAAACTGAATCTGTCTAAGCACGTCATCTGAATATCACAAGTGACATGATGTTCAGTGAAGCATAGTATATCTGGTTGCTTTTCTCTTCCAATATCATTTATGTTTATTAGTAGCTGGTCTAGTGAATTTTTAAGTCCTCTTAGGCCAATGTTCTGATAGAAAATTGTGAGTGGTTTAGTCTTTCTTAAATCTGCACCATTACGATTAGGCTTACTTGGCATCAGGGTACTTTCACTGTGAACATGTAGACCTACTGTTGGTTTATTTGGAACTTCTGCTATATCCTCTTCCTCTGCATTGAAGGATACCAAAAATCCTCCTGGAGCCTGCAAGTTATCTTTCTCCTTGATTGCTTCACCACTTTTATGGTCGCTGGTGTGTTGAACACTCTGTATGTTGCTGGCACAGGATACAGTATTTAACTGAGTTGGCATATCAGTTGAGAACGAACTGTTTTCGTAAATTAGGGTACTTAGTTCGATCTTTTCTGTAATCAGTTCGTTTAGTCTTTCACACAAAAATCGCTTCCCCTCATAGTTCAAATGTAATCCATGTACAGTATGCATGCATTTATCTAATGTCCCTATATCCAAAATCGAACATTTTTCATATCTTGAACAAAGCAGTTTAATCCCTGCATTTGTTTTTCTGATCTCTTTGTTAGCACACGAATGGTATGTTAAATCATGCCGATGTGGAATGGTGGCAACAACAGCATTTTTAGATTTGTTTTGTTCTACAAAAATGGACAAGCCTTCGACACAGGTCTCAGCTTCATTAAACGCCACGTCATTTGCGCCTGCTATTCATACGATAAAATCATTGTCCAGCAACATTTTGCGTTCTAAGTCTACATTTGCTACGATGTTTTTGGTTCTTGCTGCTGGCTTCACCACGCTTCTTACTTGGATTTTATTGTTAACACTTTGCAGGGTTTCAGCTAACTTTCTTCTGTGGGTATCAGCAAGCAAGAGAATGTTGCACTTCGATTTGGATTTCGGAGTGAATTTACAGTTGTCATCGCGCAGTTTATTGGGCTTGTTTATCTTGTTAACTGTCTTCTTTCCACTTGTCTGGACCGTTTCACTACCTTTAGATACAGGGCTTCAATTTATGTACTCTCTGCCATAATTTCTACGACGTTTACATTTTTCCCTTTTCCAATTGCCCATATTTCTCCTATTTTTTCTGCCTTCAGGTTCTTTAGCAGGCGATACTTCAGGAGACCTTTCACATTCATCAGCATCCTAAGCCAAATAAAGTATTCAGAATGAGAAAGACCAAAGCCACTTCAACACATATACCAGACGTAAATATATTATAGAAATAGGCTTATAATATGTAAATTATTACCAATAATGCAGTAATTAATAGAAGTAAAATTTGTTCATGATTCACATGTACATATTTTAATTAGCGAGTATATAACCGTTATAATTACGCAATAATATTTCACTGTGATACAGACCTAAGTCAGTGTTTTAAATGTTTAAAAAAAAGTAAGTAGTTTAGACTTACCATGTCATTTTCAGATGAAAATTCATCAGAGGGACAATAACTGCTGCCACTGGACGAAAAATAGTCTTCAAAACTAGCCATTTCTGTATCTGAATCTTCTTTTTCACTTATGCATGGAAGTATCTTCTTCGTTGGAAGCGCCATTGTACTGTGGCTTTGGGTTGTTTCTATCTCTTTGATTGTTTCAGACGCGAAAAAGACTGCTTCCTCACAGTATGAGAACAAGTATGAACTGCTCTGCCATCTAGTGAGGGAAAGTTGAAATATTTACGCAGTAGCGTCCTCTGTTGAGTAGAAGTTGAACTAACACAAACGTATTTTGACAAAAGTGTGGCTTTGGACCATATCATTCTCGCCCCTTCATATACCTTCTGTTATTCAACATTTTTTATGAGATAAGTTATAACTTGGCATCCTTCAGTCGTTATTAAGTATTACAAATTTTTAATAGTACAGAAAACGCAACAATCATAAGAGCTTTCAGTTTCTAAACGCAATATTTTCGTCTCAATCGGTAATAGTGTATAACATTTTCATTTCTACGTTTGATGATTTTGAAGCTTCAATATTAATCGCCTTACTTCAACAATTTAACAACAAATTAAATACATTAATCTGGTCTAGAATGAACTGCAGAAGCTCTCCATGTGTGTTATCCTTTCTGCAGCTGTTTAGCCCTCATTGTCTTTGCCGATGTGTTGAGGTGCCTTATCCGGATGAACGTACAGTAATGATCTTAGTGTAAATTGTGAAGACCTCTTGAAAAATAGTTTGAAGCTTCCGATTAAAAGTTTTGTCGGGTTTTTATTCACATTTGCTTCTTTAGACAGACAGCTGCGTGCTTTTTTGCAAAACTTTTGTGCACTTTCTTCGTCAGCACTGTGTCGATACTGAATGCTTTGCATTACTTCCTCTATTTGCTTAACGTGTGAAACAGTAATAGCTGTTAACAGTATCCTGAGAACTAAAAGCAAATTAAACGTTGAATGTTTTTTCTCCCATTTGTTGGAAGGGGTTTATTTCAATAAATGATGAGGGATCCTAGCCGGGTCCGCCAAATGTGGGAGGTTTTTAACAAGAATGCTTTTACTTGTTCACTTTCCCTACTGGATCGGGTCGTTGGCTTTGGCTGAAGGCCTGTTATGAGACCCAACCTGTTAATTAAAACTGCCCCTTTACTAATTTTGATTAGTATTTAATAACTAAATAGTGTTCAGGGAACTGATCACTACTAAACAAACAAGGATACCATTGAACACATTTATTGAACAATAATCTTCCTAACATCAAACTGAACAATAACATACATTTATAAGTGATAAAATCAAGCTAGCAATGGCAATGGCCCTTAAATTCCAAAACTGACTCTTTAATGTCGGATAATGCATCTGTATTTATTATTTTCTACCCTCTCACCTTTTCAGACGGTATAAAATACGTCAGACAAACCTACTTCAATTACCAAATTCTCAATAAGAGCATGGCTGGAAAACTGAGCTCTGGTAATCACAGGCGTGCGTAATATCGGATTAAATGCCGAAGCTGAACATCACGTTACCAAATGCAGCGTCGTGGACAGGTCAGCAAGCTGCCGATGGCGTCTGCGTCGTCGAGGAGCCTCAATTGTTACAAAAATGAATTTATTTTCGCGAACAGGCTTTCTGTTCGTAAACTCCTATTCAAAAGCTAATTCTGCTTTCTTTCCAATCGCCTCGCACTCGGTAAGACTGGACTCATCAGGCCAAAGGCGGAATCCAGTAACGTCTTTAATAAAGTTTGGCTCAAGGAAATTGCTCGCTCCTGTCTGCTTTCTGTGGGACAGTATTCCTAACCGTAATTGGCGGAATCAGCCTGTCTCTAACAGTAAAACACGACAGTTCCCCTAACTGAATACTAGTTTCAGTTGCAGCTGGCAGACGTATTCAAAGTGCTGCCCAGCACACTGAAAAGAATTTACTCTCCTACAGCAGAGCCGAAAGCACGACGTCTGCTCGCTACAGGAGCTAAGACGCTTCTCCCAGATAGCAGCTCCAAAAGCTCCCCTCTGCAAAAGTCAGCACCCCTACGCTATTTTTCGAGCTGGCCAATCCTGTGGCTCTAGACCAGCAGTTCGCTCCCACTATTATTTCCTGGCTTCTTCCAGCCAATCAAAACATTCCGTGCCTTACTGCGCCTAGGATATTCTGAAATAAACTGAAACTCCGTTCAAAATTGAAACCACCAATCGTGTGTCTCTGTTCGCCCTCACGCGGGAAAAGGTCATTGCACTAGCTTAACCGTGTTTCTTAGAAAGCCCTAGAAAACGTTAACCCTTTCAGACCCGAATTATTCTCAGCCATGAAAAAAAATATCTATTCATTGTAATAGGTAAAAATGGGTATTAGAAACATAATAAATCCAACAAAATCACTGAAAACATTTTTATTTACATTTTACAGAATGTCCATTGTAATGGACAAAGAGTATCAACGGTTGTTACATCCTGCATTATGGAACATTTTGAAACAATTCCTTCCTTTGACAAAACATAGATGAACATTACATTTCTCACAAAATACATGAGTTTTATTCTTACAACTAGGCATTTTACACCTTGAAGCTTCTGTATTATCATGGTACTCAGGAAAATGTCCAGTAAGATCATTCCGAATCTCTGGTGCCGGACGAATCTCAGTTCTTGCTCTTTTTGCTTTTATGTCCTGTATTTATTTATTTATTTATTCGTTCGGCATATACAAGGCAAATATTACACTGTCATACAATCCACCAGGAAATTACAACACTACACAATGATACTTATAGTTTTGAGCCAATCTATGGCTAGGTCAGGCAAGTAATGTATGTCCTTCAGTTCACCACTATATCCTACCACTTGACACACCAGTAGGTGGTCCATTGTCTGGATTTCACCACATTCACACACGGGACTCTCCGCAAGTCCCCACTTATTCATTAGATGTTTGCATCTTCCCATGCTTGTTCTAAGACGATTTAAGGCAACCGAGAGCTTCCGAGGGAGATCAAAACCATTTATCTTCTTGCTGGGGTCATCGATAAGCTTTTGGTTCTTGTGTGTCCCTTTGCGCCATGATTCCCCCCAGGCTAGCTTTGGGTCGAAGTCCTGTAATTCCCTGCCAATCTCCAAAAGGGGGACCTAGATTTTAGCCTGTTGATGGGTGATAAGTCTTGGTGTATAGGGAGTTCTGGATTGTGTACGATCTTCCTATATAATCTTGAGGTCGGCATCTTCTTCTTAAGTTGCCAATCCTAAGATTGATTTGCAGCAGCTCTCCATTCAGTGCGATTGTCGGCCAGCCTCTTCAATTCCATGAAACTTCCGCATCCTAGGTCCTGCATTATCTGGCTTATGTACTTTCTTCTAGGTCTGCCTCTTGCCCTTTTGCCCTCCACAAGGCCTTCCGTTATAGTGTGGAGAAGACTTTCATGTCTCAGAATGTGTCCCATCCATATATCTCTCCTCTTCTTGACAGTCTTCCAAAGAACTGGAACTTCCTCCGCTCTCTGCAGGACTTCTTCATTTGTCATCCTGGCCGTCCATGGAATTTTTAACATCCTTCGCAGACACCACATTTCGAATCCTTCAATCCTTCTTCTTTCGTCCTCTCCAAGTGTCCAGGTTTCGCTGCCGTAGAGAAGCACACTCCCAACAAAGGTCTTTATTAACCGCTTCCTTAACGACAGACTTATCATATTTGATGTGAGGAGTCCTTTCCTTTTATAGAATGCAGTCTTTGCCTGATTTATTCTACTTATTACATCTTTCCTACTACGACCATCTGATGTTATTCTGCTTCCCAAGTAGACAAAGTCTTGTATTTCTTTCAGCTTCTCTCCATTCAGCCTTATATTCGTAATTGCTTGATTATTTTGTTTGCTTGCAACTAAGATTTTTGTTTTTGACTTATTAATATTCATGTTGTACCGTGTAGCAAGAGTGTTTTCCATTTCCTCCAACACTACTTGTAATTCTTCCTCATTTTCCGCTAGGACAGCAATGTCATCCGCAAAACGCAGCATATCAACTATTTTTCCCTGGAGCCATGGAGCGTCTTATATCAGGGGGTTCTATGTTGGCAAGTACTGGAAGCCAGTCACATGGGGTAGCCCGAAG
Organism: Schistocerca nitens; assembly: GCF_023898315.1. Classification (NCBI taxonomy): domain Eukaryota; kingdom Metazoa; phylum Arthropoda; class Insecta; order Orthoptera; family Acrididae; genus Schistocerca; species Schistocerca nitens. The sequence goes on from NC_064617.1 coordinate 97,024,180, forward strand.
TGTGCCTGAGATAATTCTCATCGTCTCTTTCAATTGGGTGTCTACTTTATTTACATGCGCACTTTTCGCCCAGACTGGTGAACAATATTCAGCCACGCTGTACACAAGGGCTAATGCTGACGTCCTTAGTGTATTAGCTCCGCACCCTCATGATGTTCCGGTCAGTTTAGACATAATGGCATTTCGAGATTTTAATTTCTGTTTGGTGTCTTCCAGATGGGAACTAAACGTTAGTGTACGGTCTAATTTTACTCGCAGATATTTGGGCTTATCTTCATGTCTGATATGCCGGTCATTCAGGGAAAGCTGTAGTTTCCTGCTTGAAGCTCTGTTATTAAGGTGCATTATGGTACTGGTCGTTTTATTGGGGTTGGGATGCAAATGCCACTTAAGGTAGTAGGTGTTCAGCACTTCAAGGTCCGCATTCAATGTTTTTTTCAAGATCTTCGAAATTTTTGCTTTGGTATGCGATGGCCAGATCATCCGCATACGCAAATTTACGCGACCAGGTGCATGGCATATCAGATATGTATAAATTAAAAAGGGTCGGCGCCAGGGCTGACCCCTGCGGCAGGCCATTGTTTATGACCATGCTTTTGCTGCTCTTTCCATGGAGATAGACCTTGATCTTCCTGCCTGTCAGCATATTTTTTAGTAATGTGTACGTCTGATTGCATTTGATAATTCGAGTAAGCTTGAGCAGTAGTCCTTCGGTCCAGACAGTGTCCTGTAAATCACTACTGGGTCTGCCACGTTTCACTTTGGTACTAGTGCCCATTTTTGCAAGAGCCTCTCCTATTCTCATCTTAAAATGAAGCAAACTCATTGTCTCTTTCTCTCCCAGTGATTCAGTATTTCTTTTGTATTCCAACCAACTGTTCACACACGCTAAATCTACAGCGTGGAACAACATTCTCAAAGTCCATTTTCTAAATTTAATAAAAATCCTATACATGCTAATTAACATATCTCTTTTGTCAACACCACCCATAGCATGGTTGTAACGACTTACAATTTCAGGTCGTGAGACAGAAACATATGTCTTTCTTGATTTTTCCCAGTGCTGTACTTCATCTTGACTACCACATCCTACAAAATTTGATGCCAGAACTACTGGTCTGTTGTCAAACCATTTACACATTATCACTGCTTCATTCATGCTCACCACTTCAGAAAAACCACGCCCTTTCTTTTTCAAATCCTTATCACTGGTGAAAGGTACATTTGGCATGCGACATAGTCTTGCTGTTCCTGCTGCATATATATTTTTTATTTTTAATGTTTCTAGTAAGTTGAATGTTGTGAAGAAATTATCAAAATATAAATAAGCATGTTCCCTGTTAATTCTCTCAAGTTTTAGAACAATAGATGCCCCTAAACCAAACTTTTTTTACAAAAGTGTTTGAGATTTCTGGAGTATCTCCTTGGTACAACAGAAAGTCATAGCACAGACCACTTCTTCCACATAATAAAAACAGTTTTATACCGCAAGGTTTAGGCTTTCCCTTACAATACTGCTTTACTCCTAAATGACCTTTGAAAGGAATCATTTGCTCGTCAATACGTAATTCTTCCTCAATCTGTAGTTCCAAACATCTACATCTAATACAATCATAAATGGGTCTCACTTTGTAAAATTTGTCTTTGCAATTTTCTGGCCTTGCCAAATTGTCAACTACATGGAAATTAGATCTCAGTTGGAAAAATCTCTCTCTTGACATACTTTCTACAAAGAGATCTAAATGCAATGCTGAATCCCAATACATTCTAACTCTGGGGTATTTCAAGCATCCCATAATTATATGAAGTCCTAGGAAAGCCTTTATTTCCGTTACATTTGTCGGTGTAAATGTTTTCCCATGTTGTAATGCATACATGTTGGTTTTTTCAACCATATTTTCTAAGCAAGCATGAGAAATGTGCTCTGAAAAATATTCAATGGGTGTCACATCACACTCTGATGGCTGCACTGAATACTGGTCTTCACCTATAGGTGTGCTTTGGAGTGTAGGCGATTTTCTTCTCCATCTAATATCACTTTTTTCAGTAAACACCCACTCAGACGGAATAATAGTCTTCAACATTTGAGTCCTGTGCATAAGTATGAGTTTGGTCATCTTTTTCTGTGCTGCAACTATCGTCCTACAGTTGTTACTCTTCGTAGTTTGTGACTACATCAGCACCTAAAAATGACAGTGCAGTATAGCAACAACCAGGTCTAAATATATATGTAATAGTCAGGTGAGATTGATAGTTTTATTATTACATACCAGGTCTAATGCATTGTGGAATAGATTCTGCATCATCAGGGCCACTTTCATCGTTTTCTGAGAGCTCTAAGTCAGAAACCTCACCTGACATCAGCAAATCCAGTATTTGGGAAGCATCCCTCTCAATATGATAAAATTCTGAAAATCGATACGTCAGATGTAAGCAATTTCATGAACAGTGTTGAAACAAGACGCAAATACCAAGTCTGAAGCAATATCATCAAGTACAACTACTGCAATATTTTACATAAATGCTTGGAATTTTATCTACTGAACCTTTGGTAACATAAAATAAATTAGTTTCGTCCCCTACGTTACAGAAAAAGGCGCAGTTGCATCACAGAAGTTATTTTCAGATAGAAGAGATACATTACAAGCACACAAGTAAAAACAACCATTGGGACTAAATGTCCATTTCAATGGACATCAGTTTTGTAACGTCGATAATACAGTGATTTTCCGAAGCATGTATCTAATTTTGCTATAGAAAGTATCCAAAACCTTACTAAAACAAATAAAACTTAAAAACAAGGGGAACTCTAACCTTTAAACGTAAAATTGGTCGAAATATGTACCCACCTTTTACATGCTTCCTCTGTGCGGCCGTCTTGTCTCAAACAACGCCCAAATACTTCGTGACTTCACCACTAGATGGCAGGATCGCCCATCAGATTGAACCACAAGACTTCCATTGCGACGTACAAGCAATCCTAAAAACATCTGTGCTCTCAGATATGAGATATTACTCTCGAAAAGTAGTGTCCATTGAAATGGACAATGGGTCTGAAAGGGTTAAGACTCGTGGGAAGGCTCCCTTAAGGTCGGGACACACACGTCAGGGCCGAGCGTCGGACGAGTTACGGCCGTGCTCCGGTCCATTCCTGCAGGGGCCACACATGACCGGGACACGTCCGTGTCGTTGTTCCTTGTAGTGACTTGGACGCGGTGATCTGTGTTTCTGTTTGTGACAGCTGTAAAACATGTTTACTAATTTTCGTAATAGTGAATTAGGACTTATAGCACTTGCTTTAGACGAAGACGAAAAAGAACGAAGGCAAACAAGAAGAAGAAAATTATGGACCCACAGTGCCTGGAAAACAAGACCAGTACAGGGATAGTTTCGAATATTATTGTCTCATCTCATAGATGATGAGACTAAGTTTCATGAATATTTTAGGATGACTCAGTACATCCGTGAACTTTTAAAGAAATTACAACCAAGACTGAGAAAAACAGACACTTTCTGGAGAGTATCAGTTTCACCCAAAGAACGACTGGCTGTTTTTTTTTTAAGGTAGGTTAAAGAAAAGTACACAGAACACAAAAAGTTTTAAGGACAGCATTTTTATTTTATTAGTTTAGTAATTGAAAGATAAATACATAAGTTAGGAAATAATACAGTTAAATTTCTACTACCCTAAGAAAAACAAATGAGGACTATTCAGGGAATTAGTTTCTGAAGCTGATGAGGACGCAGGGAAACTTGAAGGATGATGGCTTTGGTTATTTATATACGAATTGTGGGAATCCCTTTGCAGATCCAAAAGCTGCTGTCTAGGTTCTGTTGACTCGTTTTCCACAGGTGTAGGATATGGTGTTCAAACAGATTTTGCTGAGGAATTGGAGGATGATTGAGTGAATTGATGGACTGATAAGTCATTCATGAGTTGCTTCAGTTCAAAGTCTTCTACTTTTAGCTTGATGAAAAAGTAGTGGATGCAACGATTTTAGGGCTGGTGCTATACCAGCCAAAAAAGCATCAACTGGGTTTTGTATTTTTGTTTCTCAGTTTTTTTCTGCCAAAATGTAATTTGATTCTTGTTTATGCTCATTGTCTTGCGTGTAAGGATCATTGGAAACTGTTTCTCGTTCTACCACGTAAGGTAGCAGGAACTTTAAGAGATCTCCATACTTATATTTATGTTGATAAACAGCAGCTTGTCCTGAAACAGTTTTCCTTTCCTGCAGAGTTTTCCTTAGTTGGTCACGAACAGATGCCTTTTTTTTTTTGCTGCCCTCTATTCCACCTGTAGCAAAAATATTTTAAATCGTGTATTTATTCCATTGTGCTTCTTGCTCTAGTTGACCCATGTTATAATTTTATTGCAATAGACGTGGGAGGGTACGGAAAAAACACTGATGGAAGCATTCTAATAAATTCAGACCTTGGAAAGTCATTGGAAAACAATACGCTTAGCGTCCCAAAGAGTAAAACTTTACCCGGAACTGATGTTGAGCTTGCATTGGTAATTGTAGGCGATGAAGCTTTTCCTCTCAAAACATACTTGATGCGACCATATCCTGGCAGGAACTTAAATGACAAGGCTATATTTAATTATCGTTTGAGTCAGGCAAGAATAATATCCGAAAATGCATTCGGTATATTGCAACAGAAATTTGGAATATTTAGAAGAATCCTTCAGGGAGATCCTAATAACCTTACGATTGTGACGGCTGCGTGTGTAATGTACAACTTAATTCGAAAAATGGAAGGTTATAGGGTGGCCAAACAGAGATGGATCAAAAGGAAACTGCTGAGGGATCCGGAAGATCATCAAATCGTCGAAACCTACCTCGAATTCGTGGGAGATCAACAGATGCTGCATTTGCTGTACGAGAACAACTCAAAAAATTCTTGAATTCTCCACAAGGGACTGTGGAACGGCTAGAACATGCCGCCTTGGCGATATAACGATGACATAAACCAAACATGTTTGTAAAATAAAAAGTAAATAAATATCTTTCGGGTATTAAAACTTGTATAGTTTTTATCTTACCTTTGGATTGTACATCTGTTGCAATTGTCTTCGAAACTCTGTCTTTGTACTCCATATGGCTTGCGGAGTATAAATGTAGATTCCTGTAGTTTTCATTTCCGTGATCGTAAAGAACAGGAAACTTATGAACTTCTTCTATTAGTCGTTCCACATCCATGTTTTGTACACAGAACAGTCTTGAGCAGTTGCACAGCTCACAAGACAATTCTACCGTCAGGCCGTGTCCGTCACGTGAAAAATTAAACACGGCGAATCCCGTCCCGTCCGGCCCGGCCCCGGCCCGTTGACGTTCCCCGTGCACGGCCCGGTCAAGTGGGGCCCGCTACATTTGTTTTAATGATGTATTTCGTTGTCCGGGTGACGGCCGATACTCGGACGTGTCTCGGCACGGACACGGTCCGGACATGTGTGTCCCGACCTTTAGGTGCCAGCTCGTCTCGACATATTATAGTGGCGTCGGCCGAACGCCCAGCGCCAGCGAGGCGGCGTCCCTCGAAGGCTTGCGTCTGTTGTCCACGCAATGGGTGCCTACCTGCACCGGCGGCGCGTCTCCCCCAGTGGGACGCATTCGCTTGCCGACTCGTAATGGTCGGTTGTAAACTTCCGCACCCCTCTGCCCTGTCTTCGAGCAGTGCGGCTCGTCCGCTCCAGCCAAACTCCGTGAAAATATCACCTGAACCCCGACTTCATGCAACATGCGAATTTCTTAAAGTTAATACGCGTCTTATGCCTTCTGATACTCCTATGCCTTCTGATACTCCCTGTATTAATTTCAATAGGCTGATTGCCTTATAAATAACATAATAACCAATATCTAACTCGTCTTTGCAACAATTATTATATTACAGTAAGGTGCAAAATACTGCTACCTTACAAGGTGATAGTTTTTCGTTAAGTTTTTTCATTTCATCCTCGATAAGACCTTTCTCTGATTCTATGCTTTGATCTACTTTTTCTAGCATGTAAAGAGCACGTTTAAGCGTCCGATCCCACCCGTCTGCTTTGACCCATGACGTCACAAATATGGCGGAAACTACCATAAACCAAGATTCCAATATGGCGCATATAAAGTCGTTACGTACACATTATAAAGACGAAAATACATCGAAAAGCAAACACACACACACACACACACACACACACACACACACACACACACTTTAGCCAACATTTCTTGCCCCCAAATGGAGCACTTCAGGATCTCTGCAATTAACCCAAACAGCTGTAAAAACTTTATCAGCTCCAAAGCGGTGTTTCCCATCATTTCACGCAAACGCGCGCTATTACTTTTATCATTCATATCCATTCCTGAAAAAAAAAAAAAACTATAAATTTACTAAAATTACCATACGACCCACAGCGAACAACACTAAATTAACCTTCACACAAAACCACTAAATCGTTAACTCACTGCAACGAATTCCACTACAAACACAGCCAACACTCGAACAATTCTGTATAATGAGCAAGACCAAACTGAGCCCATTACACTACACAAACGAAAGCCCTAAACATACCACCAGAAGGCACAACAAACCACAACACGACGACATATACAAACACGCCACATTCACAAACCAAACTCCGCGCCGTCATGACTTCACACACCACCACTCTTACGTCACGGGTCAAAGCCGACGGGTGGGATCGGACGCTTCTGTCGACCCGCTTATAGAATTTGCAGTCGGCTTTAAGACCTATTTTGGTTGAAGTGTCATTAATTCAGCTTGTAGATAACGTAAATAATCGTCCTCTCTAAAGTGTATGCTACAGGCAGTATCATTTTTAATGTTAATGCTGTCACTACTGCTACAGAGCTGACCCCCACCGAGCAAATGTTTCAGAAATTTTAAGGAACTTACGACAGGTAATACTACTGTCTTTTAGAAAAACGTTAGAAACTGACATCGATGTATAACATGTTATCCATAGATATAAAATTCTTTTGCACCCAAAACATCATGGGAGGAAAAATCGGAGCTTCCACGAAAAATCCATCAGATCCAAACAAAATCATGTGATCGATATAGTACTAGATATAACTGTTCTCATGAAATATAGGAAGTTAAGAGTTAACAGACGTGTTGCACAAACGCAGCGGTTCATAAAAGGCAAACCGCAGATTGAAAATAAAGACAGTAAAAATATAGTACATAGTAAGGTAAAATTACACTGTAGCTTTGCAATAACAAGATTATGGTCTGAATGTACTTATTTACTCCGCGAAGTTTGGATGCTTTGGAGTCTTTTGCTGGATACATTTCGTTTGAAATCCAAAGTAGCTCCTTCCGCAGCCGTACTTTACAAAGCATTTCTAAGATACGTTTTCGATGCATTGAGCATGGATCAAGCTGAAGCCATTGAGGATACAAACGTTGTGTCCATCATTGAATTCACAAGGCTTTAGTTTACGCCAAACTGGTAATGGTCATTTTTGGACACGTCGTTGAACACTTTTAAATTGGATCTAACTACGGCAGTCAGATTTTCTGAAGGGGCTCTTAATTAGCCCAAGTCCTCCGCGGACGTTTCATCCACACTTTCCAGTCTTGTTGCCTTTAAGCAGTTCCGACACACAAACGTCACAATTGAATTTTTTGACGCATTTAGGAAAACATACTCTGTGCCCTTAGTTTTTGTACAGTTTCAAAAACTTGTCTTAGAGAAACATGATAATTTCCCTCACATAGCTGGCGGTATTTTCCGAACCTGTCTTCTAAACTGTCTGTCTGTACTTTTCCTAACAGCAAATATTATCTGTTTTTCTCAGAAAGCCAGTAGTCACTGAAGTCGATCAAATCAGCAGTTGTGTGTTTCAAAGCGCTATGTGTCTCTCGAGGAAGTTTTCTTTCATCACTACAATCTTCCCAAGAACATAACCATGAGATGAAGCACTGTAAGAATTCTTACATGTGATGGGAATTACTAGTCACAGGTTCTTGGAAAATATTTCTTAACCTCTGTTTCTTGAGTAATGTTTTTATATTTACAATATCCCACCAACGTTTTATTATTTTTATGAATGTTGCAATACTCTGTCGTATCATTGAAAATACGCAACACTAACTTGACATTTTGGCGCGCAATTGAGTTAGGAAATAGAGACGTCAAAGTTAAGGAACTTCCATATTGCAGTAGATCATCTTTTTTGTATTCTTTCAGTGCTCCAACAGATGACAAACCTCCCTTCGAACTGTCACTGAAGTCAGGAAAACACAAGATCTGCTCCTTTTGGTTAAGTCAGTTATTGCGGGTACACTTCAAAATATGGAAAGTGTCCACAAAATAATACAATGGGCGATTTGGAGAAGACTACACAGGGTGATCATACTTTATTTTCACATCTGGAGGAGTAGAAAACTTAGACATTGATTTCTTATTAATTGCATTATTGTCTGCTACTATACCAACCACCTCAAATCCGACTGCTTTAATGTAAGAGAACAGAACATCACCCTGAATAGTATGAACTGGCAGAATAGATACCACATACTTGTAAGGTGCTTCCATGCTTTGAACCATAAAAACATAGGCACTGGTTGCACACAAAAATTTGTCGGTGTTAAAGGCACATCCTACAACATTTCCAGCTTTGTAATCAAGCTGAGACTTCAGATCAATTTCATCCATCAACAGGAGCACAGTTTTATCATCTGAGGATAAAGTACCTACTTTGTGATGTAGCTCATAACCTGATCATCTTGTTGCTCAATGACAGGATTTGTTGAGAGTTTACTACAAAGCCTTGAAAGGGTGTTAGGACTAGACATAGAGAAACTATGAGTGTTTCTCAAAAATTTGTAAGCATGTGGGCTAATAGAATGTACTAATGACCACATTATCATAGAGTTAGAATCATATCTAAATTGAGTTGAACTTCTGCACTTAAAAAATGAAATCTGTTCCTTCAAAAATGTAATTTTAGTTTCGTTTCCTGGCAACTTTTGTAATAAATTTTGCAATAAATGGTCAATTAAAGACAAAATGTTATCTACAGGAGCCTCCGAACTATTATACAGAAGATAAATGTTCTTAAGAACATCACTTACCACCTGTATGTTGTTTACTTTCATGGGAAATTTCATGTTTCCAATACATTTCACTTCAATACCATTATTGAAGACACTGAGTAATAAACCAATGCTTATAACTACGTGGCAAAAAATTCTTGGGTAAGGATTATGCTTTAGTAACACTAGGCTCACTCTGTCAGATTTGTTTATCACTACTCAGTCACTGTGCTTTTCACATTCACTCAACTTTTTCAGTTGCTCCAAACTATCGCACGACATTGCATCAATCATTTTCGCATGTGTGTCCACACTTTCTTGGATAGCAATTTGAAGAGCACGATTTTCTAAACGCCCCCTACGAATTTCTGGGTCCTCTCGTACTGCAGTATGACGACTCGACAAGTAAGATGGGCATCCAGGCAACTTCGATGGGATAGCATCTGAAAAATTATTAACGAAGTATGAAACCGATCTCACAGCATACAAGTGAAATAAAGATAGTTCTTATGCCGCTGTACTTTACTAAGAGCGTGTTTCGTAACTAACCTTTTCTCAAGCGTCGACGATCCAACGGTGCTGACAAGAGTGTACCAGTTTTCGGGTCATACATGCTGGTACTGCTTAAAATATCGTCCTAGTTGAAATGCAGTTCACATATCTAAAAACGAGCATACAGTTCTCTTTAAAACATATAACGAAAATTAATGAGGTATGAGATTATAAATACATTCTTCTGTTTACTGTATTTTGTTCAGCTGGACTACATTTCAAGTAACTACGACACACTAACCAAACAAACGCACTGATACTTAAAACAGAGTGCTTACTCGGTGTCCAGTCTTGTCTGTGAACAGCCGATAACCATTTTCGTCTTAAATTCTCGTCAGATGGAAAATAAAATACACTGACTTTAGGTTCATTATCGTAATCGCCCCTGCAATTCGGCATACACCACCTTCGAGGCATTGTAACTGAGTATATATATCAAATAACCACTCACGATCAGCACAAAGTACAATATGGAAACGCTTCGAATCACGTGTGTCGGTACCTAGCAGTATTGGAACAGGGCCGGTCCCATTCCATTGCCGGTACCATTCCAAAGTACCGTTATCCATGATGGTGGCCATGACGTCAGACACCCCCCCCCCCCCCCCCCCCCGCCTACATATACGCGCTAGGCATGAAATGTTTTCATAACACCGCCAACATTCCTAAGCACTGTTATTCGACAACAACAAGGTCGCACCCAGTGTATCCACCACGTGATGCGTGTCTAGTCTCTATTGCCGTAGCGAGGTGTGTGTGTGTGTGTGTGTGTGTGTGTGTGTGTGTGAGAGAGAGAGAGAGAGAGAGAGAGAGAGAGAGAGAGAGAGAGAGAGAGTTAGCGCCATCTCTCTGTCACAACCCCGCGCCTACATACACGCGCTAGGCAGGACCTATATAAATCAGTGCACGGCCCACCTCACTCTCGCACTGCTCGTATACTTCGTTCGCCCAATACTTGTCACGTCTTCGTAATTAAACGTGCAAAAATGAAGCGATCACGATCCGCCAGTGGCAGCAGCAGCAAACGTGCTCATGTGGACGAAGTTCCATTCCCTGGTAAGTACATTTTCAGTATTCTGATATCTGCACCCTTTAACTCTGTGTATGAGTGCTACATATCTTTTATAATGCTCTCTATAAAGATCGCTCCTCCACTTGTTCTGTGTGTGTTCCGGCTTACGTTTTTTACCCCTTTTGAATCTCTCTCTTTCTATAAAAATTGCTTATCCACGCCTTTTTTACCTCTAACTTGGGCGTCTGAATCTTTTATTTTACGTGTTACATTTGTTTTGTACTGCTCTCTCTAAATATTGTTCGTCCACGTGTTGTATGTTACGTGTTATATCCGTTTTCGATCTCTCTCTGTAAAGTTTACTAAGTCTTTTAACGGATTCTCTGTTTGTGTGTGTTAAGTCTTATATCCGTTTTGGACATCTCTCTGTATAGAATGACTTTCCACGTGTTGTATGTGTTATAATTAATTTACCGTGTCCGCTATGAAGATAGAGCTTCCACGTGTTGTGTGTCTGTTATATTTGTTGTGCAAGTACTCTTTGTAAATATTTCATTTCTTTCCTCTTTTTTCTAAATTTGCTGGTCCGCTTATTTCTCTATCACTTCACTGAATGCACACTTCCCATAACGGCAAGTCGCTTGTCTCTCCATGCAAATTATTAGGGTACGCGATGTCTGCCTCAAGCACATACCCTACATCAGAATCGGCCGCAAGACCCATTATCTGTCCACCTAATCCCTTCAATTCGTCTTCAGGCACCCATTGGAACCCGGCAACCGGCAGCGGTTGCTTCATAGCATGCCCATATAAATTGTTAACATCTAAGTACAAAATCAAGGGATGCGTTGTACTCGACACCCATCCGCGGGTTATTTGCCTTGGCGTGCCTGTGAACACATTGACAAAGTCCGCCGCGGACCCCTCGCTCAAAAAATAGAAGCATCGAAGCATCAGTCAAAAGTTCAATGTTGCAATCCGTTTTTTTGAGCATAGCGTCCCAGGACAACCCAGGTGCCGTGTAATAAAAGGCAGGGTACAGAGAGTACGTGGTCATACATACACTCCGGAACTTTTCGAAAACATCTGCAAGCAAACGAACGTCCGTGTCCATGTATAACCTTGTATATTCTCCCAAATTGGGGATGTTGAATTCCCGTCAGACATTAACGGCATGCTCATAATCTGTGATAGTTATGGTATCGCCTGTGAGAGTACTGGTAAAAGAAGTTATGTCGGGAAGCCTGGTTTCATTGAGTTTTGCCATACTATCAAGATATTCGTACGGGAAAACTCCTTTCCTCGTCGCAAGTTGAAACTTTTCCTCGTCGGGAAATGCAGATCGAGTGATATGCATATCATTCCGAGCTAAAGTCTCAACCAGTTTCTGGAGCGAAGTCTGCATAAATCGTAGAGAGTCAAGGAAGCGGAGCGTAATTTTCGGCGTCATTCGTTTTGAAAAAGAAATGTACTTTTCAACACTTTCAGGCAGGACACTAACCTGATCATTCTTCATGCCGAACTTAGCCAAGTGCTCAACGAGAAAATGAGCGTCATACCCGCTCAGATTATGAAAAAAAGACGGGTATGTGTGTAGGTAACTGATACTTAAAGTTGCATGCTTTGTGGGCTGCACCGCGGAACTTACCCGTAAGATGACAATGGTCTCTACGAGGAGTCTCCGCTTTTCTATCTAAGGCCAGCCCGCAAATATGACAATTAACAGCCTTTTCATACAAGTCATCATTTTCCTTTGATTTGGTCATGGGAATATTTATGCTGTAGAGCTTGTGAACTTGCCATGAAAGTTTTTCAAGCTCAGTGAGAAGCCAAACCGCCGGATCGTCCCCTACATAAGACTGATAGCTATTAAGTTTACAATCATATGCGCATACCACTTGGAACGCCGCCGCATAAGGTACGTGTTTTTGTGTGAAGGTTGTGTGTGAGGCTAAGGGGTTCCCTTCACAACGAGTAATAGGAGCCAGCAAGCATTCAAAATCGGCGTACACAACAAAAGGACAACGCTGCTGGTGGTGAGCATTTTTAAATTTAATGAAGTTATTTTCCTCAGTGGGCATAACAACACGTATCGGGTCCTTGCATGCACAATCTAATAGATGTGTCGCTAATAACTCTTGAGATGAAAAATAATTCAAACACCTTATACAAATATGTTGTTTATGTTCATTTTTACTTAACTGGGAGGAAATGAGTCGGGACATGTCTTTGATCCAGACGTAGTGATAATTATCACGTTCGGAGAAGAGCAGCATGTTGACATGCAACTCTCGCTCACCTGCAAATTTTGAGAAATGGAGGGGGCCTACTACTGTATGCTTGTTCTGCTCATCTGACTTGCTTTTCTTCTCCAGGCCATAAACGTGGACCGATATTGCGGTATTCTGAGCCTCAAACTTAGGTATGTCCTGGATTCTTAAAGGGAAGTCTATTCCGTCAAAGTTATACTGTCTCTTAATATCTTTGACTTTGTAACTGCTGGGACGCTCGGGATGATGTTTGTAATTGTAATTTCTCTCGCAAGCCAGGACTGACCATGCAAAACACGTATTATCATAGTTATTTTGAACATTAATGCACGCCTGCTTTTTCTCAATATCTATAGAGAGTTTTATATAACTGGACCCTCCATTCATTGGATCATAGACATGTATATGGATGTCGAGGTGTGGTATACTGCTGCGCGCTTTAGCGGATCCACGTACTTCCATCTCGGAAAATCGGGCCATAATAGCGCTCAAGGTGGATTCTCGGTACCACTCAGCAATCGATGTGCTCCGAGAAATAACGCCATTGTCACCCCATATATAGTGCAGAGTAGTCGTCTCCGCGTCACCTTGATGTTTAGGGGGGTGACTCAATTCACAGCATAATACCGCACTGCATTTAATGGCGTTAAATTCCGGATCTTCTATGAGTTTGAGGAGCTCGGTCTCCAAGACGGGGAGGCACGTCTCCAAAAACCTTACAGGATCGCGATACCTCCCGCCTGGATTCTCAATTCTGGTGAAAGAGATTCGCCCCTCAAACGCTCTAGCAACTGCTGAGTATTCCAAGGGAGTCATTACGCCGTTATTCTGATCGAATTCATTATCGATAGGACGGGGGAGAGAACTACCGCTAGCCATAGGGAAATTACTATTATTACTATTGCTACAACTAGGAGTCCACCCGATAGATGAAGGGGCTGGTGATGGGGGATCGTAATCATCATTTGCGGGGAGAAGTATACGTCTCCGAACGCATACCTTGCGTGGGCGGCGGCGGCGAGCTGCTGCTTCCGGAGGAGGAGGGGGTGACAGCCGGCTTGAAGGGCCAGGCTGTGGCGACGGCGGACGGGATGCGCTGCTGCCTCTACCTGCCGGTGGCGCGGGGGCCGATGTTGTTGTTGTTTTTCGCGGCCAAACGGTTGAGTTGCGCCAGGACACCAGAGCGGTTGCGGCAGCGCTGGGTGGGAAGAGGGGGGGGGGGGGGGGGAGCTGGCACGTGTTCTGCATCCGCCTCCCGCGAAGCCCTTGTAGGGGCTACGCAAGGCGCTGCGTGTCTTTGCGGTTCGGTGCGCCCGAGTCCCGCCCCCGCAACCACCGCTCTAGGAACACGGCCTACGCCGTGTGATATACCTGTAAGATAAATAAGAAAAAAAATTAATTTAGTGATTTATATTTAAAAGAGCGATAAATAATAATAAGAGTAAATAATGGTAGTTATGTGAAGGAATGTTAATGTTCAAAATTATTCACCTTCTCCGCTCTGACTCCATGGTTTGAGCAACTCATTGCCAAAATCAAGTAGATCCTCAAACCAGTCAGGTAGGTTGATCTCCTCCTCCTCCTCCTCCTCCTCCTCCTCCTCCTCTAAAGACTGAGTGTCCTGCGTGGCGGGCACCGTTTGAACGCCACCGCCGCCTCCTTGAACGCTTTGGGTGGTAGAACTGAATGCTGAATTAGGCGCATCTACAAAGAAAAGACAAGCTTATGAGGACTAAATGTATACAATCAGAAAACGGGTATATATTAGATGAAATTATTTAATGTTTGTATTAGAAATGTACTTACATTCGAACTGTGCTTGAGCCCTTTCCATCTCGAGCTGCTTGTCTACATCAGCCAAGATTTGATGGAAGAAATCTAGAAAGATGGAGAAGACTGAATATAATATCGCGTATGGAAAGGGAAGTGTGCATTCAGTTAAGTGATAGAGAAATAAGCGGACCAGCAAATTTAGAAAAAAGAGGAAAGAAATGAAATATTTACAAAGAGCACTGCACAACAAATATAACACACACACAACACATGGAAGCTCTATCTCTATAGCGGACACAGTAAATTAATTATAACACATACAACACGTGGAAAGTCATTCTTTACAGAGAGATGTCCAAAACGGATATCCCCCCTGCGGGTCCGGGGATTAGAATAGGCCCGCGGTATTCCTGCCTGTCGTAAGAGGCGACTAAAAGGAGACCATCCCCCTCACGGGGGTAGTTAGCGCCTGCGTCCGGAGACGGACGGTTTCCCGACCTATAATCGTGGTCTTTTTGGTTTTTCACTTCTCGTTTCTTCATTCCTTTTGTTGGTTTCTTTTTTTTGCTCTTCTCCACTTCACTGTCTTCCTTACTCTTTCCCTTGACTTCTCCTTGCCTTCTCATTGCCTTTTTCTCCTTGCCTTCTCATTGCCTTTTTCTCCTTGCCTTCTCATTGCCTTTTTCTCCTTGCCTTCTCATTGCCTTCTTCTCCTTGCCTTCTCCTTGCCTCCTTCTCCTTGCTTTCTCATTGCCTTCTTCTCCTTGCCTTCTCTGGTCTCCGCCTCGGCGTTTGAGACAGTCTGTCCTCTTTCTCCCTCTCTCTTCTTTTTCCTCTTCTTCCTTCCTCCCTGTGCGTGTCTGAAGGCCGACCCACGCGTTCGCACGCGTAGCCGGTGACGGGGTAACGCGTAAGTCCCCGCCCTGGGTAGACATGTAAGGCACGCGCGTACCCCCTGGTAAAGGCCAGGCCCGGGGAGGGGTGATTGCCTGAGCTGATACCTTCTGACCATGCCGATTGGTCCCTCCGTCTGTTTCTCGGGAGGTGTGACCTGAGGTGTAAACATTCACCTAAGGCGGGAGTGCCCTCTGAGAGGGTCCCCACAAGGAAGGAGCGCGCCATCGGAGACGCTGGCAATCATGGGGGATTCCTCCGCAATGGATTCTACTCCATCGCTTTCGACTTCGACCCACAAACGGAAACGTGACCAGCCAACAGTGACAAAAATACTACCGCCTGCCCCACAGTTCCTCGTCGTTTCTCGATCTGAGGAAGGAAAGGATTTTTCCTCTGTCAACCCTTTCGTTATCCAGAAGGGCGTCGATGCCATAGCTGGATCTGTCAAATCTTGTACCAGATTGCGTAACGGTACCCTATTACTCGAAACTGAGAGCGCCTTTCAGGCACAAAAACTGCTTCGGGCCACACTCCTTTACACATTCCCTGTCCGGGTGGAGGCTCACCGAACTTTGAATTCGTCTCGTGGTGTGGTCTATACTAGATCCCTCGACGGCTTGACTGACGAGGAGATTCAATCTTTCCTCGCTGAGCAGGGTGTGACGGCTGTCCATAGGGTCATGAAAAAGGTCAACAATGACCTTGTACCGACCCGGACACTTTTCTTAACCTTCGATAGTGTTAAGCTGCCATCGCGCATCAAGGCGGGCTACGAGGTCATTTCAGTTCGCCCCTATGTCCCGACACCTACGCGCTGCTACCAGTGTCAGCGTTTCAATCACACTCGACAGTCTTGTTCCAATGCGGCTAAATGTGTCACTTGTGGCAGGGATGCCCATGAGGGTGACTGTCCACCTCCGTCTCCTCGTTGTGTGAACTGTCAGGGTGACCATGCCGCATCCTCCCGCGACTGTCCTGTCTATAAGGAAGAACGCTGTATCCAGGAAATTCGAGTCAAAGAGAAAGTGTCCACCTCGGCTGCTCGCAAGCTATTGGCTAGTAGGAAGCCCACGCTGCTCCCAGCGGGGAAATACAGCACTGTCCTCGCCTCTCCTCGGACTACCCGGGAGGTAGCAACCCAGACATGCGATCTGACCTTCAGCACCACGGTCGTCCGTTCGGCCAGTGCTAAGATCGCGCGGTCGACGTCTCCTCTTCCTCCCATCACCCCACAGACACCAGCCACTTCCTCAGCTTCTGCTCAGTCGAAGACCCCGAAGTCAGATGCACGGGCCTTCAAGAAGGAACCATCCCGTGCAGACTTCCTCCGTTCCTCGACCTCCCAGCCTTCGACCGGTACTTCCACCAAACGTCCTTCTAAAAAGGCGCATAGGAAGCACAGTTCTCCTTCTCCGCCGCGGCGCCTTTCTTCTCCTGCGCCACCCAGCGGTTGCCGCCCCAGGCCGTCATCCGTTTCGCCTGGCCGCACCGCTGGTAGCCGAACATCTGGCCGTTCACCGGCGGAGGAAGCTCCCCCTCCCGGCCATCCTCCTGCGATGGCCGATGACCCTATAGACCCCATGGACGATGACTGTCTGCCTCCTGCTAGCGGCGGCAGTGCTCGCTCGAAGCCAGGCCCTCAGCGGCCTTCGAGGTGACCCCTTCTCTCATCTTCCTTTTCTTACGATGGCACTTATTAACTGGAATATTCGCAGCATTCGCTCCAACCGAGAGGACTTGAAGTTGCTGCTCCGCTCGCATCGTCCGCTCGTCGTAGCCCTCCAGGAAACGAAGCTACGCCCATGCGATCAAATTGCCTTGGCACACTACACCTCTGTGCGTTTTGACCTACCCCCTGTGGTAGGTATCCCAGCTCATGGAGGGGTTATGTTGCTGGTCCGGGATGATATTTACTACGATCCCATCACGTTGCACACCGGCCTGCAGGCAGTAGCCATCCGCATTACTCTCCCCACTTTCACGTTTTCCTTTTGTACCGTTTACGCTCCATCGTCATCTGCCGTTACCAGGGCAGACATGACGCAACTTATTACTCAGCTACCTGCACCATTTTTGTTAACTGGAGACTTCAATGCCCACCATCCTCTTTGGGGCTCTCCAGCATCCTGCCCGAGGGGCTCCTTGTTAGCAGACCTTTTCAACCAGCTCAATCTTGTCTGCCTCAATACTGGCGCCCCTACTTTTCTTTCGGACACATCTCATACCTATTCCCATTTAGACCTCTCTATATGTACTCCCCAACTTGCACGCCGGTTTGAGTGGTATGCACTTGCTGATGCATATTCGAGCGACCACTTCCCGTGTGTTATCCATCTCCTGCAGCATACTCCCTCTCCGTGCTCCTCTCGTTGGACCATCTCCAAGGCAGACTGGGGGCTCTTCTCTTCCAGGGCGACCTTTCAGGATCAAACCTTCACAAGCTGCGATCGTCAGGTCGCACACCTCACGGAAGTCATTCTCGCTGCTGCTGAATATTCCATCCCTCACCCTACTTCTTCTCCACGTCGCGTACCGGTCCCCTGGTGGACCGCAGCATGTAGGGACGCTTTACGTGCTCGTCGACGTGCTTTACGCACCTTTAAACGCCACCCTACAGTGGCGAATTGCATTAATTATAAACGATTACGTGCTCAGTGTCGTCGTATTATTAAAGAAAGCAAGAAAGCCAGCTGGGCTGCTTTCACCAGCACCTTCAACAGTTCTACTCCTTCTTCTGTTGTCTGGGGTAGCCTGCGCCGGCTATCTGGCACTAAGGTCCACTCCCCAGTTTCTGGCTTGAAGGTCGCGAATGAAGTCCTTGTGGCCCCTGAGGCTGTCTCCAATGCCTTCGGCCGCTTTTTCGCCGAGGTTTCGAGCTCCGCTCATTACCACCCTGCCTTCCTCCCCCGCAAACAGGCAGAGGAGGCGAGGCCACCTAACTTCCGCTCCTCGAATCGTGAAGGTTATAATGCCCCATTCACCATGCGGGAACTGGAAAACGCACTTGGCCGATCACGGTCCTCCGCTCCAGGGCCTGATGCTATTCATATCCAGATGCTGAAGAACCTTTCTCCTGCGGGTAAAGGTTTTCTTCTTCGTACTTACAATCGCATCTGGATTGAGGGACATGTTCCCACATGCTGGCGCGAGTCTATTGTTGTCCCGATTCCTAAGCCGGGGAAGGACAAGCACTTGCCTTCCAGTTATCGACCTATCTCGCTTACCAGCTGTGTCTGTAAAGTGATGGAGCGAATGGTTAACTCTCGATTGGTTTGGCTGCTCGAGTCTCGACGCCTACTTACCAATGTACAATGTGGATTTCGAAGGCGCCGCTCTGCTGTCGACCATCTGGTTACCTTGTCGACCTTCATCATGAATAACTTCTTGCAGAAGCGCCCGACCGCGGCTGTGTTCTTTGATTTGGAGAAGGCTTACGACACCTGTTGGAGGGCGGGCATTCTCCGCACCATGCATACGTGGGGCTTTCGCGGTCGCCTCCCTCTTTTTATTCGTTCCTTTTTAATGGATAGACAGTTTCGGGTGCGTGTGGGTTCTGTCCTGTCCGACACCTTTCGCCAGGAGAATGGGGTGCCACAGGGCTCAGTTTTGAGCGTCGCTCTCTTCGCCATCGCGATCAATCCAATAATGGATTGCCTGCCAGCTGATGTATCAGGCTCCCTTTTCGTGGACGATTTTACCATCTATTGCAGCGCGCAGTGTCCACGTGTCCTGGAGCGCTGTCTTCAGCGTTCTCTTGACCGTCTTTACTCTTGGAGTGTCGCCAATGGCTTCCGTTTTTCTGCCGAGAAGACGGTCTGTATTAACTTCTGGCGCTACAAAGAGTTTCTCCCACCATCCTTACGACTCGGTCCCGTTGCTCTCCCACTCGTGGAGACAATCAAATTTTTAGGCCTTACCTTTGACAGGAAACTTAGCTGGTCTCCACATGTGTCATATTTGGCCGCCCGTTGTACCCGTTCTTTAAATGTCCTCCGTGTTCTCAGTGGTATGTCGTGGGGAGCGGATCGAACCGTCCTACTTCGTCTATATCGGTCGATCGTCCGCTCCAAGCTGGATTATGGGAGCTTCGTATACTCCTCTGCACGGCCATCCATCTTACGCCGCCTCAACTCCATACAACATCGGGGTTTACGACTTGCGATCGGAGCATTTTATACCAGTCCCGTAGAGAGTCTTCATGCTGACGCTGGCGAATTGCCACTTACCTACCGGCGCGATATACTGCTTTGTCGGTATGCCTGTCGGCTACTGTCAATGCCCGACCATCCTTCTTATCGTTCCTTTTTTGACGACTCTCTTGACTTTCAATACGGGTTGTATGTCTCTGCCTTGCTACCCCCTGGAGTTCGCTTTCGTCGCCTCCTTCAACACCTTCATTTTTCACTCCCTGCAACCTTTCGAGTGGGCGAGAGCCGCACGCCACCTTGGCTCCAGGCTCAGGTCCGCGTTCACCTCGACCTCAGCTCGCTCCCAAAAGAGGTCACCCCCGGTTCGGTCTACCACTCCCGTTTTTTGGAACTTCGTTCGAAGTTCAACAACATGACTTTCATTTATACAGATGGCTCTAAGACCAATGACGGGGTCGGGTGTTCCTTTATTGTCGGGGCACAAAGTTTCCAATACCGGCTCCATGGCCATTGTTCGGTCTTCACAGCTGAGCTCTTTGCCCTCTACCAGGCTGTTCTGTACATCTGCCGCCACCGACATTCTGCTTATGTCATCTGCTCAGATTCCCTGAGCGCCATCCAGAGCCTCAGTGATCCGTACCCGGTTCACCCTTTCGTACACCGGATCCAACGCTCTCTTCAGCAGCTGGTGGACGTCGGTACGCCGGTTAGCTTTATGTGGGTTCCTGGCCATGTCGGTATCCCTGGGAACGAAGCTGCAGATGCCGCGGCCAAGGCTGCGGTCCTCCAGCCTCGGACAGCTTCTTGTTGTGTCCCTTCGTCCGATTTTAGCAGGGTCATTTGTCGGCGCGTTGTGTCGCTGTGGCATGCCGATTGGGCTGCACTTACCGACAACAAGCTTCGGGCCTTAAAACCTCTTCCCGTGGCTTGGACGTCCTCCTCACGCCCTTCTCGGCGGGAGGAGGTCGTTTTAGCAAGGTTAAGAATTGGACACTGCCGGTTCAGCCATCGCCATCTGCTGACGGCTGCGCCGGCGCCGTTCTGCCCATGTGGGCACTTGCTGACGGTTAGTCACATTTTAATGCCCTGTCCCGATCTTAAAACACTGCGCCTCGATCTTAACCTGCCTACTACTTTAGATGCCATTTTAGCGGATGACCCACGAGCAGCTGCTCGTGTTCTTTGTTTTATCAATTTGACAAACCTCGCTAAGGACATTTGATGATGTTTTTTAATCCTATGCCTGTCAGTCTGTCTTTTATTGTGTTTTCCCTTTTAGTTGTTGTTGTCAACTTGTGCCTCGCGGTGCATTCTTAGAGTAGTCAGGGCGCTAATGACCATTGAAGTTGTGCGCCCGAAAACCACAAAAAAAAAAAAAAAAAACAAAACGGATATAAGACTTAACACACACAAACATAGAATCCGTTAAAAGACTTAGTAAACTTTACAGAGAGAGATCGAAAACGGATATAACACGTAAAATACAACACGTGGACGAACAATATTTATAGAGAGCAGTACAAAACAAATGTAACACGTAAAATAAAAGATTCAGACGCCCAAGTTAGAGGTAAAAAAGGCGTGGATAAGCAATTTTTATAGAAAGAGAGAGATTCAAAAGGGGTAAAAAACGTAAGCCGGAACACACACAGAACAAGTGGAGGAGCGATCTTTATAGAGAGCATTATAAAAGATATGTAGCACTCATACACAGAGTTAAAGGGTGCAGATATCAGAATACTGAAAATGTACTTACCAGGGAATGGAACTTCGTCCACATGAGCACGTTTGCTGTTGCTGCCACTGGCGGATCGTGATCGCTTCATTTTTGCACGTTTAATTACGAAGACGTGACAAGTATTGGACGAACGAAGCATACGAGCAGTGTGAGAGTGAGGTAGGCCGTGCACTGATTTATATAGGTCCTGCCTAGCGCATGTATGTAGGCGCGGGGTTGTGACATAGAGAGATGGCGCTAACTCTCTCTCTCTCACACACCTCGCTACGGCAATAGAGACTAGACACGCATCATATGGTGGATACACTGGGTGCGACCTTCTTGTTGTCGAATAACAGTGCTTAGGAATGGTGGCGGTGTTATGAAAACATTTCATGCCTAGCGCGTATATGTAGCGTGGGGGGGGGGGTGTCTCTGACGCCATGGCCGCCATCATGGATAACGGTACTTTGGAATGGTACCGGCAATGGAATGGGACCGGCCTTGTTCCAATACTCCTAGCTTCTCAGACCCCTACCCGTGACGTCACAGGCTCCTTAGACTGACGATGTGAGGCCTTGTTTTTGGGTGGCGTTGATTCAGCACTGTGCACAAGCTCGGGTGCTTCATGTGCAGCTTCTTTCGAAACATGTTTTTCGCAGTCTCCATTTGTGCTAACGTTAATTGCCGAAGAGGTAACACAATCGTTGCCTTCTAGCACAGAATAGTACTCATCGGGCTCACAGTTCGCCGAATCAACAGGTTTCATTAGTGAGCTACCACAATGTGCTGCAAGTTTCTGCGGAATTCCTGGCAGCTGGGATTCCTGTTGAAACCTGACCGTTGGCGGATTACTGAAAATACATTTTCTATGGGATCTTGGTTCACCCGCGATGTTAAGAACAGCTCATAGCCATCACTTTTCATGTCATTCCACAGCGTTAACAAAGCACGAATTGTGTGTTGAAGGCCCGTTAAACATGGAGGAATCTCACAGTTTTTCTGGGCAGGGTTCACGACCCTCCATGTGTTTAACCAATCCAGGAATTCCCGTAGATAATCCTCTAACCAACTTTTTTGAGTGCTTAGGACACAAGCGAATGGTTTCGAATCATAGAGGGTCTTGCTATTCATTGCGTCGAACAAATTGTTCAGGCTTCCCAGAAAGGAAGCTGTATTCAGTGCTGTTTTGCTCTGAAGCTCCGACGTAGAATACGCTGATAGAATAGCGGCCGAGACGGAATGACTGAACACTTGCGTTGCAAGTCGAACACTCATTTTTTTTCAAAATTATTCGGACTGATGTGTTTGTGAGTGAGAGAACAGCACATTCTTGCCTTGCCGCCCTTCTTATCTAGTTGATACATTTTGACAATGCCTTGCGAAGACACAATATCATTCGAATCAGTTTGGATATCTCTCTCCAGCAAACTGTGTCAAACGCTTTTCAGGAGATGACACACATCGTACATAACGTATAAAACATTGTTGCGATAGTGAAAGAAAGGTTTTTCAATTGTAACACAGAGATCATGCACTAATGGACGGTTATTGGACCCTTGGTCACAAACAGTGCAACGAACCTTTAACCCAACATTAAAAAGTTTCTCTAATACAACGAAGAGCAACTGTTTCATTACACCAGATTTGGTCTGTTTACAAGACGTGAAATAGGCCACAGGTATTTTCAATTTTTGCCGCATCCTACGAACAAGGAACATGAGAGCCCGTGTTGCCACCTTAGACGTACGTCTGAGGCTACCAAAATCTTCATAGCCCTCAATGAAATCATACTAAGCGCAGTAGCTGAGACACTTCCTCACACTTATTTTGTCGAAGACCAACACACAATCTCGGCAACTTTCATCCATTGTCTTCACTTTTTCTACAAGTTGTTCGAATAGTTTAGTTTCTGTGCCCGCTATAATATCCATTTCACTGACCCACCTCAATAATTTTTTTCGAAGGTAGTTTCATTCCAACTTCTCTTCATAAGTGGTCATATGCGGCAGGATTTTTTATAAAATAAACTCAACGACAGCCGTCTTTCCGCCTCTCTCCAAGGAGTGAAAGGCCTGGAAACAATAAATGCGACCGTTTAATTCAGTTATTAAGAAAGTTGACGCTAGTTAATGTATTTGACGTCATCGGAGGGCGTTACTTGTGTAGATGCTGCATACCAAATAATGTTCCACATTTTGGAGACATATGCTTAACAGCCTCCGTTGCCACAGCTTTTAGATCAGGCTTCTTCGTTGCAAGATATCACATTCTCCACAGTTGTTTTTTCCTCTGCTTTGCCAGTGTTAACTTTTGCTCATCAATTCTTCGTGTCAGCTTTCGTATTCTTGTCGTTAAATATGTTGGCACCGACGTATCCGGCGAACTATGGACCGGCTTACGGGCAGGTGGCGAACAGCTTCCTTCTTGGTGCAGTTCGTAATCGCTGTGTTGTCTACTGTTGTCTTCGTTTTCTACTTCTGCAGGCTCTTCCAGAGGTTCTGGATTTGCCACAGCGTTAAATACTAGTTTTGTTTTCAACTCATTCATAAAAGAATTGTCAGTGAAGTGCAGAGCACATAGGAATGTATCCTGCAGCTGTCGCTGCCGCAAGCCAAACAATGAATAGTTTCGACTGCGCAGAATCTTTCTTGACATCTGTAATGTAAGAGTGAATTAGTAAGGCGAAATCGCATCTGGCTAACTAAATGAAAGATATATGGCTCTCGAATGGCACATTATCATGCAGCACCCACGAGGAATGTGCAAAAAAGGAAGAAGCAGGACATGCTAAACGTTTCGCTAAATTTATAAATGCTGTTTACTGTGTCTAATTGGACCTGGAGTTAGACGTACAATACAAAATAATACCTAGGAACGACAATTACTGGACGAGTAAACGGAATTATGCAAGTTTTGTTGGGGTTATTGATAATGGGAGGCATTGGTTTGTTGATAGGGTTTAAAACAATGCAGCTTGTCTGCAAAACAAAGAATTTTCAGAACTTTTATGAAACATTACTCTATCTACAAAATTGATTAAATACTCTACAAATCACTTAATTGATGGCACACTGTACTCTTGCTTCTACCATTATGGTTACCTTCCATTCGATTAAGAAGTAGTGCGAGGGAAGCGCGACTGTTTCAATGGCATTCTATGTATTGCGAGTAACGTAATTATATCCTCACGATCCCTACGCGAAAGATATGGAGACAGCGAGAGATATTAAGATTGATTACTGAAAATTGAGAGAGATCTAACCGAGGTTAGAGTGAGTATCCGAACCATTTTCTTCTGGTTACATGACTGACGAGGGTGGTTTGGTAACTCGGAACAGTCAATTCCGTGTTTTTTCAATGCTTTAATGATTAGCTTGCAACGTACACATCTTCTAGTACTGGTGGTGGTGAAAGTCTACCTAAGTAGATAGGTTACCGTCGCTTTGACCTGTCCTACCGCTCGTGCAAGCTACCGTCTGTAGTAAATGTTTTTTTTTTTTAATTCGTGTGGTCCACGAAATTACTGGCCCCTGCGAGTTATTGCTGGGTATTAATAATTTCTAGCAGAAGGTTTTAACGAACCGGTAAAAATTTGAACGCAATGGATAACGCATTTTTTTGGAACCACTACAGAAGGCACCTATACAGAGCTTAATAGGCAATATACAGCTTTTATTTGCTTTCATGACCCAGTATTCGACTGTGGTACTGACTGCCACCTATTCTTTATGATGGACGGAGTAAATAATCAGTCGAGGGTAGAGATTAATTGATATTTATTCAGTACCGATGGTACTTCAACAACTAGTAGTGTTTCTCTTGCAATGTACATCATCAAAACCGGTCTCTAGTTAACATGGTTCAGTTTCGCCACGTAATTATGGAATGGGACAGAGGAGCGCAGACCTGGCTTCAATGTAATTTTATACAACCGCACAATTATACCTAAACCCACGGTTATTACATTCAGTTGCTATAGATTACTCAGAACAAGTTCCGCAAAGACACTACAAGCATTCGGGAGGATTACGGTTCAATCCCGCGTCCGGCCATCCTGATTAAGGTTTTCCGTGATTTCCCTAAATCGCTCCAGGCAAATGCCGGGATGGTTCCTTTGAAAGGGCCCGGCCGACTTCCTTCCCCGTCCTTCCCTAATCCGATGAGACAGATGACCTCGATGAGTGGTCTCCTTCCCCAAACAACCCAACCCCCAAGCAACACTACAAGTAAAACTAGGTCAGGGTGGAAGAGTACTTCGCAAATCTTTATCAAATCTGTGGGCATTAAAATCCGATACTTTTCCTAGTGGCACGAGTATTTTACTTAACGTACAACATCGCCAACAAACCAAATCGTTATGGGCGGGGGGGGGGGGGGGGGGTGCACAAGAAACATCACTTAAATGCTGTTCAACCCACATGGCCAAGTTTCAGTAGCCAACAGAAACCCAGAAAAATATGGACACACACGATTATTCCTTCCCTATTTTATATTTTACACTCGCTCACTGTCGTATGATTATTCATCGTGTACAATATATATTCAGACCGAAACTACAATTTATCAATGCGGCGGTTGCTCCAACCGACCACGTGGCGCGAAAGCAAGTTCACAAAGAAAACATATGGAAAATAAATAAAAATCCCCAAAATATTACTGTAAATGGAAGAGCAGATTAAAATACATTGAATGAGTTTTACAAACGTGGTGGGGTTGGCGCGCCAACCTGACAGAGCCAATACGCGCGCCTACGTGTCATCTTTGCCCTGACCTGCAAACTTGGTCCTGCTAAACTTGTTCACGCTTGGGAGGTTGGTACTACCCTACCCCAGAACGACCATTCATGCAGTGTTAAGCCGGGTTCACACACGCAACGAAAGTAACGCCACAAGTCAAGTCATTCTGGAGTGGCGCTGTGAGCTACCGTTCACACAGGACACGCCACAAATTCTTCATAATTGCGCAGTTTGCAAAATGGCGTCACCTGTTTCAGCTGAAATGATTCGGGCCTGCGTTAATGTTGTAGCGCAAATTGTGGATTAGAACTGAACGAAGAGTTAACAATAAAGAAACGGAAACGCAAATGGATCCGTAAGTGGATATCGTGCAGAAATTATATGGGAGCAACAAAGACGCTCATAAAAGAATTAACATTCGAAGATGAAAATTCATGCATAAACCATTTTCGGATGTCGAAGACGAATTTCGAGTACTTTGAGCTGTGTATCAAGCTCTTTTCAAAGATCGGATACACACTGCTCATGTGAAACTTCAAGTACCTCTCCGATATTTGGCAAGTGGTGATTCCATTTCATCTCTCCAGTACACCTACCGAGTCCCGAAAAATACTATTTCAGTATTCTTGTGCGTAGTGCTGGATGCTATTTACGATGCCCTTATGTCTCATTTTGCTGTTCTCAACAGTGAAAGTAAATTGATTTCCTATACAGA
Organism: Schistocerca nitens; assembly: GCF_023898315.1. Classification (NCBI taxonomy): domain Eukaryota; kingdom Metazoa; phylum Arthropoda; class Insecta; order Orthoptera; family Acrididae; genus Schistocerca; species Schistocerca nitens. The sequence continues at coordinate 97,051,060 of NC_064617.1, forward strand.
TTAAACGGCTGTACATATTAATAAATAAGATGTTTTGGAAACATAACAAATGTAAAATATTACTTACCAAAGTGTTTCTCGTCTCTCTTGTCTCGACTACATGTTTTAAGAACCGGTCTGCAGCTTCAAACCAAGCAAGGCTGGGTTTATAAATACCGTCTGTAGACGCACCACTCTAAAGTGATTTCAGTACTTTTTTATGTTCATTCATGTAAGCATTTCGAATGCTTCGTATTTTTAATTTTGTTGTAGTTACATCAATTCCAAGTACATATTCACGCATACTGTTTACTATTTCAATTAATGCAGCATCTCTCAAATATCTGTCTTTGTATGATTCGCTTTTGTGGTTCCAAAGGCATTCTCGTTCTTGATACACCTCCAAGAATCTCATAATTGTCGCTGTTGACCACTTTTTTGACATATTAATAGCAAACGCACAAACAAAATCACTATCTGCGAACGAATACGCACTAGAAAGGTTTGAATCCAGCCGCGAGTTAGCAATCGAATGACGTTATTCGATTGTGGAGAAGGCAAAATGGCGCAACGAAGTAGAACAAAGTTCAACTTTTTGTGGTGTGACAAAAGTTGCGCTTCTTGAATGGCGCCACCGAAAACTAGGAGTTCACACATGCAACTACAAAGCAACTGCAGTTCGCCATTAGCAGTGGCGATACTTTTGTTGCCTGTGTGAACCCGGCTTTACAATCTGTGCCTAAAGCTTTCTGCTAGTTCACACACTCACTTATTTTTACCGTCCAGGCCGCACAAAGGAAAGGAAAATGAGAAACGTGGTACACAACAGAAAAAATTCAATAAATAACACTGTTTAGTCCTTTCTCTCCTTTTGGACACCAGCTGAGGTATTACATGCAAGAGAAGAAACTCTTGCTAATAATTTCTGCGTGCTAGCAATTTAATAAAACATTGGAACGGTACAACAAGTTCCGTTTCGAGCTTTGCAAGGCCGAATCCAGTAACATCGATAGCTGGAATATATTCAAGGAACATTTCCTTAATTTTATGGTGATTAACATTCTCCGAATCAGCATACCGTACGCAAAGCGAAACTTCATCTGAAAGAATACTAAATATTCTGGCTTTCTTCACCTCATCAATTATTTTACGTTGTATAATTTCACCACAAATAGCAATAATTTCTAAAAGAATTTGTGGGCTGGTATATAGATCGTTCTTTCGAGCTGTTGACAAATGCTCCAAAATATGTTCATCTCCAGTTGTTGTTGTTGTGGTCTTCAGTCCTGAGACTGGTTTGATGCAGCTCTCCATGCTACTCTATCATGTGCAAGCTTCTTAATCTCCCAGTACTTACTGCAACCTACGTCCTTCTGAATCTGCTTAGTGTATTCATATCTTGGTCTCCCTCGATGATTTTTACCCTCCACGCTGCCCTCCAATGCTAAATTTGTGATCCCCTGATGCCTCAGAACATGTCCTACCAGCCGGTCGCTTCTACTAGTCACGTTGTGCCACAAATTCCTCTTCTCCCCAATTCTATTCAGTACCTCCTCATTAGTTATGTGACCTACCCATCTAATCTTCAGCATTCTTCTGTAGCACCATATTTCGAAAGCTTCGATTCTCTTTTTGTCCAACCTATTTATCGTCCATGTTTCACTTCCATACATCGCTACACTCCATACAAAAACTTTTAGAAAAGACTTCCTGACACTATACTCGATGTTAACAAATTTCTGTTCTTCAGAAACGCTGTCCTTGCCATTGCCAATCTACATTTTATATCCTCTCTACTTCAACCATCATCAGTTATTTTGCTCCCCAAATAGCAAAACTCCTTTACTACTTTAAGTGTCTCATTTCATAATCTAATTCCCTCAGCATCACCCGACTTAATTCGACTACATTCCATTATCCTCGTTTTGCTTTTGTTGATGTTCATCGTATATCCTCCTTTCAAGACACTATCCATTCCGTTCAACTGCTGTTCCAAGTCCTTTGCTGTCTCTGACAGAATTACAATGTAATCGGCGAACCTCAAAGTTTTTGTTTCTTCTCCGTGGATTTTAATACCTACACCGAATTTTTCTTTTGTTTCCTTTACTGCTTGCTCAATATACAGATTGAATAACATCGGGGAGAGGCTACAACCCTGTCTCAGTCCCTTCCCAACCACTGCTTCCCATTCATGGTCCTCGACTCTTATAACTACCATCTGGTTTCTGTACAAATTGTAAATAGCCTTTCGCTCCCTGTATTTTACCCCTGCCACCTTTAGAATTTGAAAGAGAGCATTCCAGTCAACATTGTCAAAAGCTTTCTTTAAGTCTACAAATGCTAGAAACGTAGGTTTGCCTTTCCTTAATCTTTCGTCTAAGATAAGTCGTAAGGTCAGTATTGCCTCACACGTTCCAACATTTCTACGGAATCCAAACTGATCTTCCCCAAGGTCAGTTTCTACCAGTTTTTCCATTCGTCTGTAAAGAATTCGCGTTAATATTTTGCAGCTGTGATTTATTAAACTGATAGGTAATTTTCACATCTGTTAACACCTGCTTTCTTTGGGATTGAAGTTATTATATTCTTCTTGAAGTCTGAGGGTATTTCGCCTGTCTCATACATCTTACTCACCAGATGGTAGAGTTTTGTCAGGACTGGCTCTCCCAAGGCCATCAGTAGTTCTAATGGAATGTTGTCTACTCCGGGGGCCTTGTTTCGAGTAAGGTCTGTCAGTGCTCTGTCAAACTCTTCACGCAGTATCATATGTCCCATTTCATCTTCATCTATATCCTCTTCCATTTCCATGATATTGTCCTCGAGTAAATAGCCCTTGTATAGGTCCTCTATATACTCGTTCCACCTTTCTGCTTTCCCTTCTTTGCTTAGAACTGGGTTTCCATGTGAGCTCTTTATATTCATGCAAGTGATTCTCTTTTCTCCAAAGGTCTCTTTAATTTTCCTGTAAGCAGTATCTATCTTGCCCCTAGTGAGATAAGCCTCTACATCCTTACATTTGTCCTCTAGCCATCCCTGCTTAGCCCTCGTCTTTTTACCTACTTGATCCTCTTCTGCCTTCACTGCTTCATCCCTCAGAGCTACCCATTCTTCTTCTACTGTATTTCTTTCCCCCATTCCTGTCAGTTGTTCCCTTATGCTCTCCCTGAAACTCTGTACAACCTCTGGTTTAGTCAGTTTATCCAGCTGCCATCTCCTTAAATTTCCCACCTTTTTGCAGTTTCTTCAGTTTTAATCTACACTTCATAACCAGATTGTGGTCAGAGTTCACATCTGCTCATGGAAATGTCTTACAATTTAAAACCTGGTTCCTATATCTCTGTCTTACCATTATATAATCTATCTGAAACCTTCTAGTATCTCCAGGATTCTTCCATGTACACAACCTTCTTTTATGATTCTTGAACCAAGTGTTAGCTATGATTAACTTATGCTCTGCGCAAAATTCTACCAGATGGCTTCCTCTTTCATTTCTCTCCCCCAATCCATATTCACCCTCTGTTTCCTTCTCTCCCTTTTCCTACTCTCGAATTCCAGTCACCCATGACTATTAAATTTTCGTCTCCCTTCACTACCTGAATTATTTCTTTAATCTCATCATACATTTCATCAATTTCTTCATCATCTGCAGAGCTAGTTGGCATATAAACTTGTACTACTGTAGTAGGCATGGGCTTCGTGTCTATCTTGGCCACAATAATGCGTCCACTGTGCTGTTGGTAGTAGCTTACCCGCACTCCTATTTTTTTTTTTTTAATTCATTCTACCCCTGACCTTTTTGACGATGTCGTCGATATGATGCCTCCATGTGAGCCCTCTATCCAGCGTCACACCCAGGTACTTGGCTGTATTGCCCCAAAGTACGGCGGTTCCCCTGATGGTGATCTGCGGTAGGTCGGCTGGGATATGCTTCTTGGTGATGAGGAGGGCTTGCGTCTTAGCCCCACTGTAGCTGAGACGCCACCTCCTGGCCCACTGAATAAGTGTGTCAGCTGCTGCCTGCATGCGTCTTTGGAGCAGAGCTGCATTCATGCTTCGCGTGTACATCGCCGTATCATCCGCGTAGAGGGTGAGGTGGACCCTGTCCACTCGCACCATGTCTGTGATGTACAGGATGTACAGTATGGGGCCGAGGACGGAGCCTTGGGGAACTCGGCGGCACATCAGCAGGTCCTCCATGCATACATGAAAGCTTCTGTCGGGGAGGTAAGATTTTAAATGACGGATATGCAGCAGGGGCACACTGAGGTCCCTCATGCCATACAGAATCGAATGCTCGTGAAACATCCAGGAACATGGCTCCAAAATACTCCCACCGTTCGATGGCATCAAGGACCTCTTCATCGAGTCGAAGCAGTTGGTGCGTTGTTGTGTGTCCAGGGCGAAAACCACATTGTTCGTGCGGTAGGAGACGTTCTTCCCTGATGTGATGCACGAGGCGGCAGAGATACAGCCTTTCAAAGACTTTGCTGACTGCTGGTAGCAAACTGATGGGCCTGTAGCTGCTCGGGAGACGAGGGTCCTTCCCAGGCTTCCGGATGGGGACGACCTCGGCGTGTTTCGACTCCTGAGGATAGCAGCCAGTGCGGAGGATGCTGTTGAAAGGGTGAGCCAGGTGTTCAGTGGCTGTCGGTGGCATCCGTCGCAGCATTTCATTCGTAAGCTGGTCAGGGCCTCCCGCCTTGCGTTTGTTGAGCCGCCGAAGTTGATTGGAGACTTCAGCAGCATCCACCTCTTCTATATGTTCGTCACCCGTAGGGGCATCAAGGAACAGCGGGAGACGTTGAACAACGAGTCGAACGTGATCCGGATCCATGGGGTCCATGATGGGTTGGAAATTTTGTTCGAAAACATCAGCAATGGCGTTGGCTTTGTCCACTGGGCTGCAGACGATGTTACGACCAACGTGTAATGGCGGAATCTTCTGACGTCGGCGGAGGAAGAGCTGTGTGGCTTTCCAGGCGGTACCATCGTCAACCCGAAGGGTGGCCAGGCGGTTGGATCATTCCTGATGGCGGTGGTTTGTAACGGCAACTTTTATGTCCCTCCTCATCCTGTTGAGAGCCCTCTTCATCGCTGCATTGCGCGTCAGTTGCCATTCACGAAAGAGGCGGTTTTTGGCAGTTATCGCCTCCAGGAGATGTGGTGGTAGTTGCCGGGATCAGTCAGGTGGGTCTGATCGCGGCCGCGGTGTGGCCCGGAGCACCGCTTGTAGAGCACAGTCTTGGAGGAATCGGGCACAGCCATCAATCCCAACATCGTCAGGTGCGTCACGGAGACCCTCTTCCAACAGTTCGATACCGGTTCCAGTTGGTGTTCCTGGTCGAGATTCCTCTCCGCTTCATTGGCTGGCATCGACATCAATGTCAAATATAACTGGGATATGGACCGAAGATAAGGCATTGCGGGTGCTGGCGGATATAACATAGGGCACCCCCTTGGCCACCGCAATGTCAAGCACGTCCAGAGGTCCACCGTTGTTGGGAAAGTGGGTGGGTTCGTGAGGTCCAAGGATGATGGCGTTCCACCGCTGGGCTGCTCGGAGAAGTTTCCGTCTGTGGTTGTTGGTGACACGGGAATGCCATTCGGCGTGCTTTGCGTTAAAGTCACCACCAGCAAAGACCTTTCCAGGTAACGCCACCAATGCTTCAATGTCCTGGAGGAGTAACTGTCAGCCAGGCGGACGGTAGACAGCAACAAACGGGATGCACCCATGTGAAGTGTCGACAGCTACAGCAGTGGCCTCCATCGCTTGTAGCGGCGGAAGTGGAACTTGATGGTGCACCAGTGAAGTCCGGATGTTGCTGTGCCACCGCCATGAGTCGGTCCGGTAACACACGTAGTTGACACCAGGCTTGAGAAAAGTCTCGGAAACCAGGCAAACGTCGATGGCCTCTTCCCGCAGCAGCTGTCGAAATTCGCCATCTTGAGTGCGGGTGCCCTGGGCATTCCACACACAGACTGTGACGCCTTGTTGACTACGGGCCATGCTGGGAGGCCAGTGGTATGGTGGAGATTGCTTGAATGGCCGCACTGACAACGCAATGAGTTGCTGCAGGATAACTTTGAGAAGCTCCTGAAGTTCTTGCAGGAGGAGCTTCATTTCATCCATGCTAGAATCGACCGCCTGGGATGGTACAGTTGCAGCCCGTGAGTGTTGAGCCGGGCTTGCCACGACGTCAGCCTGTCGTCCCTGTTGGGAGTGGTCGTGTTGGCACTGGTCTTCACCCCGCTGCTGTTCAGAGCGCCATGCTGGTAGTCGCGCTGCAGCCCGTGGACGGCGGTCCATCTCGGTGTTGGTAGCTGTTGCAACAGTGGCCAGCTTTGTCGCAGGTACGGAGGCTTGCAGTGAGGAGCCAGAGGTAGTAGCAGCAGCAAAACTGACACCGGGTCTGACTGGTGCAGGTCGCTTTACGGAGCCAGGTTGGTGACCACGGCTCCGTGCCACGGCCCGTTGGAAGCTGGAACAGCTGCGGTAGTAGGCCACATGTTCCCCACCACATCCAGTGCATTTGGATGGTCCATCTGTCCGCTGCCATGTGCAATCTCGACTGGCGTGCTCCCGTGCACACTTAACACAGCGTGGGGGAAGCGTGCAGAACCGCGCTACATGCCCAACCATTTGACAATTGTAGCATTGTGGTTCGCCCCTCTTCGAGCGCAGTTTTTCGGTAGTGACAGGTTTCGCCATGATCTTCGTGACATGCCATAGACCGCTGTTGTGTAGGATATCACAGGTGACCACGAGGACCAGCAGAGTCTCCTTTCGGGCTCGTTGAGAGGGTAGGCAGGTTATCGACCTGAGACCAAATCCATAGCCCAAATCCTCCAGTTGCCGTCGGACGTGATCCAGGCTGTAGTTTCGAGGGAGCCCTCAAAAGACGATCTTGAGTGTCTTGTCCGTTGCAGAGGGGTAAGTGTAGAACGGCTTCTCTTGTTCCCCGAACGTAGCCGTAAGCTTTCTGTAATATTCTGCCGTTTTTGAGGTGACCTTATATAGGTTGGTGCCAGCCGGCTTGATAATGACGTTATCTTGGCCGACAAGGCGAAGGAGCAACCTGATAGAGGCCGTCATAGTCCTCCATGTGTTGGACCACAATGGGCGGCGGTTTGGGTTCTCTCTTCTGAGCAGGCATCTCCACACCTTCAGCGAGCTCCTCATAGGCGTTTGTTGTCTGAATTGGTGGCGCTGATGAGAGTTGAGCCTTCCTGGCTGGCCGTTTGACGAGTTGAAAGCCTTCATCGACGACGACATCTGCCTGTTTAGCCTTTTTGCCCTTAGGAAGAGCGCGGGTGGTTCCTGTGGCAGTGGTCGCTCACCTTTTCGTCCTTCTGGCGGCGGCGGGGGGAACGTCATTTCTTGCCGTCGACTCGTCGTCCAAATTGAGCAGCGGAACTTGCAGTGCGTCCGAAACGTATTCCATTTCCGTATCCACAGTCGTTGCCACGGTCATCGTAGGTGGGGGGCCGGATGGGGCCGCCGGCAAAGCGAGCTTTGCCGGACGGCGATCCGCCACACCCTTCGCTGTACGGACATCCTGTCACTCAGACATCTCAACGCTAACTAGTGCGTGTGTGCGTACCCTTCCTACTGCTTCAGGGGCTGTATGTATAAGGTACCGGTGCGCACTGCCGAGAAAACATCTGTTGCCTCTGTCTATTTGCATACGGCGGCAGTCTACAAACGACCGCTATCTCGGGCACATAATCTTTAATAATATAGTTACCAATTACTTCAGAAACTTCTTAATTTTTGCTTGTATGCAGATAAGCAGTTTGAAAGCACGTAGAAAGTTTCAGCTCACTAGAATGAAAACTTTGCTTAATAGAATTTATTTAGTGGAACTAACAGTAGGATGTTAACTCTGAACCATACCTTTGCTACCGAGCGGGGTGGCGCAGTGGTTAGACACTGGACTCGCATTCGGGAGGACGACGGTTCAATCCCGCGTCCGGCCATCCTGATGTAGGTTTTCCGTGATTTCCCTAAATCACTCCAGGCAAATGCCGGGATGGTTCCTCTGAAAGGGCACGGCCGATCCTTCCCTAATTCGATGAGACCGATGACCACGCTGTCTGGTCTCCTTCCACCAACCAACCAACCAACCATACCTTTGCTAAGACTTATATCAGTTGCTATTTATGTTTACAAGTCTTAAACTTAGTGTAGCTTTATTATTTGATATATTTGATCCTCTGGTTGAACCAAAATCCTCTATCATTAAAATTTCAAGTACTTAATCTACAACACTTAGGTACATTTTAGTTACTAAAAATTAGTTTTTACTTAATTACTCAAAAACTATAAGAGGTAGATTAATGTGGACTCTCTGTTATTATTTTTGGGGTGTACTGAAGCGTAAAACAAATTTTCAAGTTTCTAAGTCCATTACTTAGCGCCTCTGATTTTTCCGAAAAACGTGGATTCTGGGGTTAATTTTTGTTTTATGGTTTTGGAAACCAGCATCACTTATTTATAACTTCTAACTGCACCTTCTGACCAAATTCTGGCTTCCTGGCGTCGTTATTTAGCGCCTCTGATTTCTCTCTTAAAACGGCATTTTTCCGTAAACTATTAAGTTTAGAACATCAAGGCTTGGTATTTGGAAGATTATTACACTAAACTGTAATTTAACAAAGTTTTAAACATAGATTTTGATTTTTAATTTCATACTAAATTGTGGTGCAATACTATGCGCAACATGCAGACGCGTTAACGTGACGTGGGGCTACTAGCAGTGAACTGGTAAGTCCTGGCGCACTCACTCGCCTTTGTATCTCACACATGATACAGCGCTTGGTTTGCTTCACCACCTTCTGCAAAAGCATGTTTAGTAGTAATAGTGTTTCGGTTTTTGTAGGTTATATTTGAATAGTAGCTTGGTTCATATTTTATTACTAGGTATATTATTAACTTCATAGCTACACTGGTTACAAAATACTAGAACTGTTGATGCTGACATTGGATCATCAATAATTTACCTTATATCTTTTCGTTTATGAAGAGCTTGTGGGGTGATTTTATATTATTCCATACTGTGAAATTTTTCACTTGTAATTTGTTATAAATTTTCAGTCATGTACTGTGGAGTAGTGTTTTAATCTATGAGATGGTAGCCTGAAATTGTGCTTGTTTCTTGTATCATACATGTGTTCAAAAAAGGTTCTTGCAAATAATTCTGGATCATTAACAGTTCATAAATTTAAATACATAGTTAAAATATTTAGATCATTGAATGGTGGTTTGAATGAACCCTTTGGCTGAATGTTACAAATATTTACAATAAATGTTTTTGCTGGGATTTGACAATCTGATTCCTCAGTTCCCAGTTTTAATGGAAATTGGGAAGTTATTTCATTTTGATTGTTTAGTTTTAAACAGTATTAATTGGGTCTTTGTCATGTTTAATTTTAGTACATTTGCAACATGCAGATGTTTAAAGATGTTCAGGAGAATGTGTTCTTTGGTCTCGCAAATAACAGTGAGTGGGATGTTATGTTAAGAAGTGAATCATTTATCGAAAATAAAAGCAAGATTGTACCTAAAATGGAACTTTGGAGGACTTCCTGGTAAACAATTTTCTGATCTGAGAAAAAATTTCTGTATCTCACGTGTGCTACAGTTTTGAGCCCCTCAGCATAACAGAAAAACATTTACTAAAAATTGTTTCTTTTCTAATAGTATAAAGGTGTTTTAAAAAATGAATATCAGTTGACCTTGCGTGTAACATCCAGAATTCTTAATGTCATTATTTGATGGATATACACATCAACTGATGCAGCAAATGTTTTGTGTTTTTGTTGTTTCACATTTTGTTGACTTGAACTTGATTATGCCACAGTCTGCTAAGTGTCATTTTGTTGAGAGATTGTTATGATATGATAAGACAAGAACTTCTTCTGTTCTAATTGTCTGTGTACTCTGTGCTTCTCAGATCAATCACCATGTTTTAAAATACAAAAACCCTAAGTGCCCAAAGTCTGTTGTTGTTTTTGTGTTCTTTTAATGTTCCTAAGATTATTTCTTAAAATTTTTCAAAGTTATGTATGATTTTAATCATAAGCATTTCAGTTGTGCACTCCTATCACACCAGTAACTTGGGATGAAGTTCCATTGCATTTATTGCTTAAACTGTACCATATATAATTTATAGAACACCTGGAAATATTATAGCTGAAAATGCTTTATGACATTGCATATTTCTGCGTGAATAATGCTGCAAAATTGAGATAAAAATGTTCTGATACAGTATAGTATTTTGTTTTGTTTGAAAGAGTGAGAATGGATTAATTTGGAAGTATTTAGGAAAGGTTACTTTCTCTTCACTGTACCATGTGTAATTACATGTATTATCTAGCCTTCTTTAGACTTTTGCAAGGTTAATTCTAAGAGCAGAATATGCATAATGTGGCAAGGCAAGGTCATCGGTATGTACTACAAATTAACGATTTTAGCATGAGAAGATTTATGTAAATGTCATTATTTTCCAAAAACTTTAGTGTTCTTTAAATAGTTAATAATTGTTAACAGCAAATTCAGTGTATCGTGAGAGCAGCTCACAATGCTCTCTCTCTCTCTCTCTCTCTCTCTCTCTCTCTCTCTCTCTCTCTCTCTCTCTCTCTCTTGTTAGTTACATTTTTTGATACTCATTACTTTTAGATTGTTGTTTTACATAGTTTGCAACCATTGTACAGTGCTTTCTGTTTATTCATTCACTTTAAAAATGCTTATTTGTTTCATAGTCATAATCCATTTACCACAGAACATATCTGTTTGGCAACAATACGTTTGTAATATGCTGAGCTTCGGGAATTTTCTGTATTCATTCTTCTTTGACTGGCTATAGCAGTGTAGTAAGCGAGATATTGACAAATATCTAGTGATGGATGCACAAGTGCTTTCTTATATTTGTTAACATAGATTTAAATATCAATTTAAAAAAAGGAAGATGATTGGCACTTATGAGCAGTATTTATTAATGATGTAGCCTAAGTTCACAGTTACTATTGTGATTTGCAAGGTAAACTGAATTGAGTCAGTATGGCAGAGTTGAGTCAAAATGTATGAAATGGGTGCATTGAAAATGCAGTACCATTAGTCATGTAAATGATAATGTGCATCTGTTTGTGGTCTGCTGCTTGGCAAGAGACTGGTAGATATTTTAAAGCATCATGTGCTGACTAACCTGAAAACCTGTAACACACAGGCAGAGAACAATTACAACACAATAAAGGCATATAGACTGTACTTAAACCATACTCATCCACTGAGAATATAGTGACAGAGGTGCAGTAGATTTGTACATAGTTTTGAGCAGTAGCAAAATCTGAAAAAATCCAGATGAATGTGGGTTTTTCTCGTGTCTCCCAAGCACTGGTTCACTAGCCAACTGTTTCTTTTACTCTGGAAAGGGCAATAGGTAACTGTAGCTTTGTATTCAGTGATGAAGCTTTGTAAATACAGATTTTTCCCCATTTTTTGTAAATGTTTACAAGGTGGACTGTTGTATCTTCTTAAAATAAGCAATGTTCAGATGAAATTTTGGTGATACAGGCACTTTGGTCTAGTTGCAGTAAAGCAGGTTGTAGATATGTTTTCCTTTTTGGTAAATATGTTGAATTGGAAACTGTAACAAACTTGCAAACAGTGTGCTCTAAGTATTTGACACAAAATTCCATTAAACCAATAATAGTACAGCTAATCTTTAAGTAGATGATTTCTTTACTGTGTATTTATTGCATTTGTATACATTTTTGAAGAAGCTTAAAACATTATACTGCCTCACCAGATGTATAAGTTATTTAACCTTTGCCATTTGTGTTTATTTTTATTTGTATGCCAAAAATATTTTGTTATTCTGTCTTTCCACCAAAAGACAAGTAATGGAAATGCCCACTTTTCTGTGAGTTGCATAAAGGACAAAGAAGTTGGACATTGTTACCTTTCATTCCAGCAGAACACAAAGCTTTGACATTAGATCAGTAATTTCATTTGGAATCCTCAGGCGGCCCAACACCAATGCCCTGACACCAAGTGAAGCTACTTCTTGGTACAATCGTCCACACAGTTGGAGCCACCCCGCCAACAGTGAACATTGAATCTGAAGTAGGCTGAATGAGAGAGATCCCTCACATGCCTTGGATGTAAGGAAAGGGTTCTGATCATTGTTGTGTGGTGTATATGAAGGAGAAGCTGCTGCCACTTCCCCACGAGGTGTCCACATAATATTTCATTGGCAAAAGATTACTGGGGATGTTTGAAACAGATGAACTCTCCATCACAGCCAATACTACCAACTACCTGAACCATCCAGCAGAGACATAGACCATACAACAAACTTGACTGCTTCCTAGCAGTAAGTCTGGGAGTGGTAATTACCATGAAATGCGGCTGGAACAGACAGTGACAGCAAAAAGCTTATGCGTCGCAGCTCTAAATGCCATCAAGCCCCTTTGTCAACAGTATGTTTTTGACGCCATCAGAACTTTTCCTGTTGTGGGTATGCTGGAAAATGCTGAATCCAGGAAGACACAAATGCCACACCTATCATCACATACTGCAATACCAACACCTACCATGTGCAAAATATGAACAGAATAAATATGACTCCTCTCTAGGATACACACTAAAAACTAGATGGACTAAAATACTCCAGGGTCTTCAACTTCACTTAATCGTGAGATGTCCTGCAAGAAACACCACAGTGAAGATGGAAATGTCATTTTATAGCTGAGAGTAGCATTATCAGTGTGGAACTTTGAAAAAGTTACAGCATTGCCAACCTTGAACAACCAGCACATCATCCACATTCTCAGAGCACTTGATGGCGAATTGCGAGTAGTGTTTTGCAAGTGTGTCAGTCTTGGTACCTACATTTCTTTGGGATAGCATCATCATGTAACATTTTGTGGTGTTTAAGTGTCTAGGTGTCTCAGCAATTACTGGTTTGATCCTTTCGTAAGTTCGACAAGTGGACCTCTGTCAGTCTTACGTACATGCAGCCAGCTTGTAAGAAATAAAGTTTAGTAACTGTGTTGATTTCTCACCATGAGTAGAATTTTCCATTTGATATTTACAAAGCAAGTCAGCTATGTGCAGCTTGGCTGCAAGATATATCTTCTACATATTTAGTTGAACACATGGTTGACATAAGTGTCTGGTTACTTCTTCAGTGACTATTTCTGTTTGAAGTTTTGTGTAACCAAATTTTGTGCAAAGTGTGTTGTGAACTATGACATGGGAGAGATTGTCCTTGACTTACCAGGCCATGTTGCTGGTCAATAAGCATTTCATGACCATTTGAGCCTGAAATTGTGTTGACTAAGTGAACAAGGGAAGCTGTGAGTATCTGCCCCTGTTACCCATTGTAATCTTTGAGAGCTCATAATTGTGTTTTCAAAGTACTCATCAATGTTTATTGTGATGCCAACAGGCAAATCATTTATGTACTGAGGTGTGCTAGGGTATTTGATAACGCAACAGCGATGGAGACAGCAGGAAATCCAGTATATGTCGCCAGTGAACTGAGAACTTGATAGGCAAAAGAATTGAACAATTTTCCCCTTTGGCATTTTTTAAATGTTGTATGTAGTCTAATTTAAAGTTATACACCTGTTGTGACTACACTGAGTATTTTTGTATGTATATTACGGTACATTAACTAAAAATAATGTATTACGAATATATGGTACAAGTCGTGTTCTTCTTTCCTCTTAAATTGCTTCTGTATAGGAGGATTCATATAACCAAGTATTATATTTTCAGACAAGTGAGTATACATTTTGAATAAGATCTGTTATATCATAGCTCCAGTCTGTGTAAGATCTTAGATGAAATGTGTTTGTTGTATATGTTTTGAGATTAAGAGATGGCTACAAAATGGAGATCAATTACTGTGTGCTAAATAAAATTTTGTTTATATTTTTACAACACTTCTAACTTAGCATGTTCTTTCTTTAAATGTGTATTTTATGATTTCACTAATTTTTCAAGCAACAGAGCATCTGATTATGGTATTGGTTATGGTATTATCTGTCCAACGAAAAACAAAGAAAAATAGTGTGTTAGGCATTAATTTTCTGTGACGTAACATAAACATGTGAATTCATAAAAAGTAATTTAAAATGAAAAAGTCATTGATAGTAAATTGTAAAACTTTTCTTGGATTTTCTGTATAATCACTTTTAAGCAGTTACATGAGCTTTCACAAGTTCACTGTTGTATTTTAAAGTGAATTATTGTACAGAATCTGAATAATATTTGAAAAGACAGTGGGCACCATTAAGGCAAATTACTGAGTAATTGATTCACACATTGTAAGTATTTTGATCTCTCTGTTCTCAAGGGAAACAATAGTTTGGAAGCTACACAGTTGTCATTACTTCTAATGTGCATGTTCACTGCTCATGGTCCCATCTTTTGGTGTATTATTGAATGTTACATAATCCATTTGTTAGTAACTGCCATCAGTACTCTGTTATTAGTGAAGAACTTCTGAACTATTTTTATTTTTTGGCAACTGATAAGCATCACCCTGTTGCTAGCTTTAAAATTGTATTTAATTTCAATTTGTAATGCTGTAATTGTCTTTATAGTATCTGTGTTCAAAGCTATATATGTTAGGACTGCTGCTGCCTTGACTCACTACCTTGTTGATGGGGTAAGATATTGTAATTTTTGTTGTTGCTCTTTACTTTGTATGTCTGTGTCTTTCTGAGTTTTGTTAAAACTGTTTGTTTTGAAAAAAGTCTGTAAAATGGCAGTTATTGCCCAACAATCCTTTGGAAATGAAATAAAATAATGTAAAATATCCAAAGCTGTGTATTGTAATTGCTGACCCACAAATAACTATTATAAAAAAGCTGTAACACTACAGAGTGGTAACCACTCCTGGTGTAGTTAAGGTTTCAAGCAGTTGAGACATGTACTCAAGATTTAAAATGAATGTGAGCCTTCAGACAATGCATTTCTTCAGAAGTAACACAGTGCACACATTTGGGCAGCTTGGTTAGAAGATTTAAAAAGGGAAATGGGTAGGTTAAATTTAGATATAGTAGGGCTTGGTGAAATTTGGTGCCAGGAAGAACAGGAACTTCTAGTCAGGTGAATATAGTGTTATAAATACAATGTCAGATATTGGTAATGCAGGAGCAGGTTTAATAATGAATAAGAAAACAGGAATGCGGGTAAGCAACTATGACCAGCATAGTGAATGCATTATTGTAGTCAAGATAGACAAGAAGCCCACACCTACCACAGTAGTACAAATTTAAATGTCAACGAGGTCCACAGACTGAATAAATGTACGAAGGGATAAAAGAAATTATTCAGATATTTAAAGAAGACAAAAACTTAAATGTGATGGGCGATTGGAATTCGATAGTAGGAAAATGAAGAGATGTAGAAATAGTAGGTGAATATGGACTGGGGGAAAGCAATGAAAGAGGAAGCTTCTGGGTAAAATTTTGCATAGTATAATTTAATCATAGCTAACACTTGGTTTAAGAATCATAAAAGAAGGCTGTATATGTGGAAGATACCTGCTGATACCAGAAGGTTTCAGATTGATTGTATAATAGTTGGACAGAGATTTAGATACCAGATTTTAAATTGTAAGACATTTCCAGTGGCAGATGTGGACTGCGACCACAATTAATTGATTATAAACCGCAGATTAAAACTGAAGACATTGGAAAAAGATAGGAAATTAAGGAAATGGGATCTGGATAAGTTAAAAGAACCACAGGTTGTTGAGAGTTTCAGGGGGAGCATTAGGCAATGGATGACTAGACCAGGTGAAAGAAATACACGAGAAGACCAATGGATAGCTTCCTGAGGTGAAATAGTAAATGCAGCAAGGATCAAATAGGTAAAAACGCATTACCTACTAGGAGTCCTTGGATAACACAAGAGGTACTGAATTTAATTGATGAAAGGAGAAAATTTACAAACACAGCGAATGAAGCAGGCAAAAGGGAATACAAACATTTAAAAAATGAGACTGACAAAGTGCAAAATTACTGAGCAAGAATGGTTAGAGAACAAATGTAAGGATTTAGAATCGTATTTCACCAAGGGAAAGATTTTGTTGAAAAGAGAACCGCCTGTATGAATATCAAGAGATCGGATGGAAAACCAGTTCTAAGCAAAGAAGGGAAAGCAGAAAGGTGGAAGGAGTGCATAGAGGGTCTATACAAGGGCAATTTTCTTGAGAGCAATATTGTGGTTATGGAAGATGATTTAGATGATGAGGTGGGAGATATGATACTGCATGAAAAATATGACAACACTGAAAGACCTAAGTTGAAGCAAGGCCCCAGGAGCAGACAACATACCATTAGAACTACTAATAGCCTTGGAAGAACCAGCCATGACAGAACTCTTCCATCTGGTCAGCAAGATGTATGAGACAGGCGAAATACCCTCAGACCTGAAGAAGAATGTAATAATTCAAATTCCAAAGATAGCAGGTGCTGACTGGTGTGAAAATTAGTAAACTGGCAGTTTAATAAGGCACGATTGCAAAATACTAACAGGAATCCTTCACAGAAGAATGGAAAAACTGGTAGAAGCCAACCTTGAGGAAGATCAGTTTGGGTTCTGTAGAAATTTAGGAACATGTGAGCCAATACTGGCCCTATGAATTACCTTAGGAGAAAGGGATCAAAAGGCTATTTACAATTTGTACAGAAACCAAATGGCATTTATAAGAGTCAAGGGGCATGAAAGGGAAGCAGTGGTTGAGAAGGGAGTAAGACAGGGTTGTTGCCTATCCCTGACATTATTCAATCTGTATAGTGAGCAGAAGTAAAGGAAACAAAAGAAAAATTTAGAGTAGGAATTAAAATGCAGAGAGAAGAAATAAAAACCACGAAGTTTGCCAGTGACATTGTAATTCTGTCAGAGACAAGGACTTGGAAGAGCAGTTGAATGGAATGGGCAGTATCTTGAAAGGAGGATATAAAATGAACATCAACAAAAGGAAAATGAGGATAATGGAATGTAGTCGAATTAAATCAGGTGATATTGAGGAAATTAGATTAGTAAACGAAACACTGAAAGTAGTAGACGAGTTTTGCTAATTAGACAGCAAAATAACTGATGATGGCTGAAGTAGAAAGGAAATAAAATGTAGACTAGCAATGGTAAGAAAAGCATTTCTGAAGAAGACTTTCTTTTAACGTTGAATATAGATTTAAGTGTTAGGGGGTCTTTTCTGAAAATATTTGCCTGCAATGTAGCTACATGTTGAAATGAAACATGAACAATAAACCGTTAATCAAAAAGAAAATTGAAGCTTTTGAAATGTGGTGCTACACAAGAATGTTGAAGATTCAACAGGTGGATCATTTAACTACTGAGGAGTTATTGAATAGAAACGTAGATACATGAAATTTGTGGCACAACTTGACTAGAAGGGATCGGTTGGTAGGACACTTTCTGAGGCATTAAGGCTTCAACAATTTAGTATTGGAGGGAAGTGTGGAGGGTAAAAATTGTTGAGGGAGACCACAAAATGAATACAGTAAACAGATTGAGAAGGATGTTAGTTGCATAGTTACTCAGAAATGAAGAGGCTTGCACAGGATAGACTAGCATGGAGAACTGCATCAAACCAGTCTTTGGACTGAAGACAACAATAACACCACCACACTGCAGTCCGAGTACAATGTAGCCATGCATGTGAAACTGTTTTGTACTAGTTAGCTCCGTCTGAAAGCTCAGTATGATCTTCAGTCATGTTTATGGACCTGTTGACCACTCTCAAAGAATCAATAATGATATGGTGAGTGGTTACCTCCTGTTACTACTTATATTCTGCCCTGGACTTGGTGTTAAAATATAGCAACATGACTTCCACACAAAGGGAAATTTGTGCATTTTTTTTCTTGCACACACACACACACACACACACACACACACACACACACACACACACACACACACACACACACACACTTAAATGCTGTACTCAGGTGGTGTATTGTGAACATTTGGATGTACAGAAATAACAATAGAAACAACAGCATCAGAGGGTGTATTGGGCAGTCAGGTATATGGCAAGCTATAAGTTGGTGATAAATGTATATGCAGTGTTGCTCTCCTGTCTAGTGCTTATAGTTCTATTGGTTTCAAGCAGTCTTACATTTATCCTTCTAAAGTAGCTGTTGTTTTAATTTAAGGCTATTAGGATGTTTTCCAGTCAGTGTTTCTCAGTTGACAATAATACTGTGTCATGAAACAAATACTGGTGGTGTGTATGAATATGTAACATGGTGCAGAAACTCAGCAAAATGGTGGTGTGTGTACCTGTGACATGTTTGATGACTACCACATTATATGAGAACAGCTACACAGATTCTAAATTGTGAATTCCATAACAAAGAATTAATTACTTCCGACTCATTCATTGGTCAGTTTAGTGTTAGAAAGACATAGCGTTCAAAGTTTCTTTCACTCAGAGCATATAACTCCGTTCTGAGCTACAGATGAGACAGTCTACATGAAAATTATTTTTCCATCTTGAATTGTGGCTGTGTAAATCACAGTTCAATGGAAACTTTTATTATCAGCAAAATACTATTAAGGAGTAAGAATTGCAGGATTCGTCAAAAGACTTCGGCGAGATATATGATCACCTGCTTTACATGGTATTCGTACTGCTCACTTTTGCTGAACAAACATTTTATTTACTTTCGATGTGCTGTCCTAAAAGATATTTTTATAAAGTAGCATGCAGTGAAAATATACAAAATAAGAACTTTCAGCAGTGTGGAAGAAGTCAAGACATACATTAAAAAAATAGAAGTAACTGTTAAAAATTTAATCTGCAGACAATATTAACCATTATCAAGTCACCAGCATTTTCAAGCCAAGGCTGGGACAAATGTGAACATTTTCTTCAACTAATTAACTCGTGTCCTGGAAAGAGTCTAAACCCCCAAAACTAACATAATAATATGGGGAAACAAGTGTATCAACACACATGTTGAAAGTGAAATTAGTAAAACTCCCCAAACGCTCTGGCAAAGCACAAATGGTGAACACTGCTACCGAGCTGTTAAAAAGTCCAGTATCAACCTCAGACTACATACTTACAGATACTGCCAGAGAAAATTGTAAAATATTTATAAGAGATTTTGGCCTCCATCATCGTTACTGTCAGATAATAAAGCTACAGACATGCTTGATTAACCCTGCAAAAATGCAGACCTCCAAATGGATCTTCTCAAAATACAAAGCACATCCTTTTTCTTGGTATTGGCAAAACAAACCTGAGATGAAGCGCATGTGAAAAACAATGTGGATGCTAAGTTTTCCAAATTCTGCACACTGTTTAAATTCATTTTGAGGAGGTATTTCCAAAAGTAGTAATTTCAGCAGCAGCAGCAGCAGCTAAGGAAAGTAGATGGATAACTGCAGGTATCAGAAAGTTCTATCAGACACTTAAATCTCTCAGTTCTTTACAAAAGCACTACATTACACTAATCTTCAGTTCCTAAATTTGTATCACAGACACAAGACGATATACAGGAGACTACTGCTTGTTACAAAATAATCATTAAGTGACAAAATAATATATAATGCAGAAAATAAAAGCAAAGTACAGTAAGTACGGGATGTCATAAAACATGAAACTGGACAATATAGACACAACTGTAATAATATACAAATCAAAGATGGGAGTAGGGTAATAAAGTCTTGAGAAATTGCCAAATTCTGTAAATGACTATTTGCAGATATGTTGCAACAAAATCTTCCTAAAAATACAAGTAGCTCTCACAATGACTTACACAACAAGCAGAATGACGATTTCCACAAGAAAATTTGAAGTCAGGAAGACAATATAGAAATTAAAAAATAAGAAGTCATCAGGCATAGACAAGGTCCAATCTCTGCTCTGAAAGTATGCATAGACAACATACAAGCCCCATTAACAAACTTAATAAATGTGTCCTTTAGTTCAGGTATTTTCCCAGAGTGCCTAAAGCAGTCATAAGATGTGCCTTTACTAAGGAAAAGTAACATGGAGAGTGTCGAAAACTACAAGCTAGTATCACTCCTTTCTGCAATCTAAAATAATTGAATTAATCAGAAAGATAGCCAGAGGTACATGAATAAATGCAATCCTTTTAACGAAGCACAATTTGTCAAAAGTGGGAGAAAAACAATACAGGTAATAACAGGGTTCACAAAAGTGGTACTTAAGGCTGCTGGTAAGGGTGAGTGTGTTATAGGCATATTCTTACTCTTGTCCAAGGGTTGCAGCACTGTTGGCCATAAAATAGCACTAAAAAAAGCTAGAATCATAAGATACTGACAAGAACAGAAAATGAATGGTTCCAGTTTTACCTGGAAAGCAGGGTGCAAAAGGAAGAGAGTGTAACATGTCTGCTGTTGAACATTTTTAGAAAATCAGTTGCCAGACTAGAAACTCACATACATATGTGTGGCTCAGGGTTGTGCATGTCAATAAAACACCAGAATTGTTATTAGAGAAAATAAATGAAACATCCAAGAATGTTTATAATTTGGGCAGTATCTAATAAATTAACATGCAGAAAACAAACAGTAAGCAATTTAGCATAAAAAGGGAAAACAATTCTGTAAAATTAAAAATAGGTGATAAATCTAACAAACACAATTTTTTTAGGGATAAGTATTGACTGTCAGCTAACATAGACTGAATACACAAAGATACTGACAAAAAGAAACTCATCAGGATCCATAAGAGTAATAACAAAAACTGGTAGTTGGACTCATTTTAAGAAGTAGTTTTTAAAACTGGACATCTCTACTGCACCAGGTGAGTACATCTATCAATCTGTTGTGGCTTATAAGGGGGAAAAAGTATTTCACTAACAGCTCTATCCGTAATCATAGAACAAGATCTAGTATGGACTTGCATTTTCCTTGGAAAAATGAACAAAAACTAAAAACATTTTCCACCAGGGAATAAAATTGCACAATAAATTGCACAAGGAGATGAAAAAGATTACTCTGTTACATGTATTTAAAAAAGGCAGCTAAAATATTCATAAGTAATGCATTCCACTCATTGAAAGATTAGAGAACTCAGAGTAGAGGTTAGTAATGAAAGGGGACAAATATAACACTGTCAGATTACAATACATAATTACAATGTAATACTTTCACAAGCAAATGTGCCCAGTTATATAGTGCATAAAAGTGACATGATTTCTTGTTATTCCCCTGAGCTCAATATTTCACTCATTGAGAAGATCCTGACTCAGTTTTCAGATGGTCTGACAGAGGGACATACAGATATGCAATTCATGGTCCTGGAGTCACCAGTAGATGTTCATAGTGTGGGCTGTGATGCTGTGCAAAACAATGTTTTTATTGTGAGGTATTTGGTGTAAACTGTGTACGATCAAGAGTACCTTGTAAAATAGGGACCCACCAAATGAAGCAGCAGTTTTTAAGATACTGACTTCATATTCGGGAGAATGGAGTTTGCTCTGCCTGGCCATCCTAAATATGGGGTTATTTATTTTCACTGTACTGTGGGAGGCCTGGTCAATCGCTGCTCCAGCTGCACACCTGCCCAGTGCTCCAAGTGCTATGGCAAATGGTGCAGAGCATCCAGAAGGAAATGTAAATGAAGGCTGCGGCCAAACGTCACTACAGCAAAGCAGTTACCTTGTCAGACACCAAGCAGTTTGTGGTGTTAAATTAGATTACTAAGTATACTATGGCATCTGCACACTTGTCCCAAAAAAAAAAAAAAAAAAAAAAAAAAAAAACGGAGAAGCCAAATTGCTGAATGGAAATTTCCTTACTTTTCATATCATTTAATGGCCACATAAAGGGGTTAATATGCCATCGCACTCTTAATGATCTGGAAAATCACAAATTGGAATGTCATTACAACATGAACCACAAAGGCGATATGATGCACTAGTCATATGATGAACAACAGTGAATGCTGTCTGAACTGAAGGAGGTCATTAGGGAAAAAAACTGATACAAGGGTCGGTAGACTGCTAAGGAGGTCTTTTATGGTCGACATCACCAGTTATTTGAATTCATTAAGTGTCTTCATGCAAGGCGAGAATCATTTGGTATCAGATACGGCAGACAAGATGATGCTATAAAACAAAAAGTAATCCTATGGAAATATCAACTTCAACATGGAACATTTCCTGTAACTCGAGGCAGTTATTTGTGGACCAGACATGACAGAGTGCAGTTCAGTAATTGAAATATTTTGTTATGATTCCAGGACACAGTGGACCTGAAGACTATTTTGATTTATTTTGTCAGACCATTCTTGCATCTGGCTGCTAATGCACCTCATTGCTTCCAGCTTTAGCTGATAGACATACAGTGTGACATTCAGCTCAGTGACCTCTGTGTCCAGTCCAGGAATTTTCAAGAGTTTTGTAAAATGTCACTCGAGGAGCCATACCCTTGACTGCATAGACAAGCCACTAAAGTTATTTCAGTGTTTTTTTCTGTTATGAAACTGACAGTCTCACCAATGTTTGAGTTTAAGACATTTTGATCTGCATAACTTCAGATGTTTGACTATCATGAACAATAGTTCCAGGTATATTACATATACTATAATTGAAATGTATATAAAGTTATAAACATGACAGCATAATGTTAAATGTGTGCATGTAAAGTTACTGCTTTGAAAGAAAAATAAAAAGTTGAATATAAACACTTGATAAAAGTATGCTGCAGTGGTCACCTCATAGTAGTAGGTGCACTGTGTTGCAAGCACATCTTCCTAAGTTTCCCACGTGTGCAGCCTTCTGCATATAGCCATCTCACTCACACACCTACTCGGAATAGCGTAGTGGTGGGGAAAGCCAGAGCACTGGGCAGAGTCAGCCGTGAGATGATCCCTGGATGAATGAATAAATCTGTGGCTTGGTTCTAAAAATGCCAACACCAAAAACCTTAGTTTTAAGTTATAAACTTCTGAATATTTTCTGTCATTTTTCTGACAACTATTAACAGTATATTTGAGGCTATTTGTTACTATGATTATAGTAAATCATCTTAACTAAAGCTTATTTTAAATAATAAATTTCTAGAATTTTCAACTTCAAAATTAAAGAACTTAAGAGGACATTGGCCCTTTTTAAAATCATGAACTCTCTTAAATTATTTGACATTGACCCTTTGGACATCAGGATCAGGTACACTGATTAACCATAAACAGGTAATTTTAAGATAAATATGTCCTTGTACTCATTAATTAAATCACTTTATTCATTCCTCAAGAATTTAATAATTGATAGCAACTGTTACATGTTCCAAAAATCACATTTTATCACCGTAAATCATGAAAACACTGTTTGGTCTCGTAATCAGAGGGGGGGGGGGGGGGGACTTTATTCACAAGTCTTAATATCATACAAATAATTTGCGTACACCATGGTTGATACTGTATAAGGGTAGAGAAAAAATATATCACTCGTTTCCATCAACATCACCATCCTCATCCTCCCCTTCGTAAGATATCTGTTTCTCTCTTTCATCTGACTGTGTATTGGCTCTCAGGTGATTGATGAACTGCATGTAGAATGGACGACTGCTTACATTGATGTATGGAAGGAGATCCCTTAAGTCCTCCCTCTTCTGAAATGGGTATGATGGAATCAGAAATAGCTGCAAGTTTTGGCATAGGCAAGCATCAAGTTTTCTTTCTGTTCAGATCTATCATCTTGAATGGTTCTTCTGAGGAGTAACTGTGTTTGTGGGAGACAATTCCTGGCATACCTGAGTGATACTTCATCCATTTTATCTTGTTCCAAACAATAGGATTCCCTTCTGTGTTAATTTTCTTGTGCAGATAATGACTTCTCATCAGGTCTTTAAAGTTGTAGAAGTCCTTTTGTTCCAGCTCTATTGCAGTTACAGGTGGCTTTTGGGGAACCATACGTATTAATTTGGCCCAGTCTCTTGGCAGTTCTACTTCAACAATTGTTGTTTTCTTTGTCTTCTCAATGGCTGTGTGAATTGAGTCAACTACCAAGTGAGTATGTCCAACTTCAAGAAACTTATGGTTGATTTCCAAATGTCTTCCCTGAATCATGAATTCTTCCACTACTCTCAGAAACATAAAAATATATCTGCTTTGTCTGGTACACGAATCACTGTACAGGTGTACCTCAATGATTTCATTGGCCAGTTTCATCAAACAATCATATAAACAAAAACTATTTCTTGGCTACGTCTTCCTGCCATTGTTTCACTCCAAATGTGACATACTGGAGAACATTCTTTGTATCTCTTTACATAGATGGTCAAATTGAAGGTCCAAAGTTGTCTTTTGTAAAATGCCACACCACAGTGTAGAAAAGGAGTGGGTAGACATTTCTGCAGATCAAAGGCCAGGGTTACTATATTGGAATTCTGCTCAGCTTTCTTTTTATCACTGTCTTTTTTATCATAAACAGCCTGGGCTAAATCCAAATGTTGCTGTTGTTCCACTTCAACCTTGCAACGTTCAGCATCATCAGTACAATTCTTGAGCATCATGACGTATTTGTCATATTTTGCACAAGTGTCAGTTTTCAGTTTGTGGAAGCTAAGATTGAAACAGGTCACAGAAACTCTTCGATAACACGCTTCACTTCTTGGCTTCATACTCTTGGTTTGGTAAAATTCTCGATAGAGCTGGTACATTGCTGAAATACTTAAGTCTGCAGATAAATATTTTTTAGAAGAATGAGATCGAGAATAATGGCTTTCATAGGAAGGAAACATGTTAATGCGTTCCTTTATTAAATCAATGTCAGCAGATGGAACTTCTGGATGATTAAATGTTTACCATGTCCATCTTCAGAACACAATCCTCCTTCAGAGCCCTATCTTTTCTCCACAATTATTCTTGCCTTCTTTTGTGTTAAAGAAAATGTACTAAGGAACGTATTCTGACATACTTCTATCTTAGTCTGCAAAGAAGGACTGCAAAGAAAGTACTTCCTGGAATATTTTCACCTGCTTGCAGTTCTTTCAAGTTTATTGCTTAAATGTTCCACATGTTTCTTTTTGTCAGACACATGATAAGCAATGAACTGATTTTGATCTTCGGGGGACAGTTTGTAATATTCTATGAACATTTTCTCTCTGTCATCATTATTTACTTTTCCTCCGCAATTTTTCCTGCACTTGCATAATGATTTCTGAACTTTAGCAGGTATAAATTTTGCCTTTCGACGTCACATATCCCTTTCCTGCAGTTTTCAATTCTTTCCTCCAATTTTTCTCCCATAATTTTTCGTTTTGCTTTCTTTTTCTGGACGAATCCTGTGGATCCCATTTCTTCCTCCCCCCTTCCACTGAACTTTGTTATTTCATTGCCAGGCTGCTGCTGAATTAGATCAATTTCTTCAATCCTTGAAGATTTTTTAACTGTCTTTTGTACAGCTATATTCCCTCCATAACTGCTTTCATCACTACTGTCACCACCACTTGGAACATATTCATCAGAATCTTCGAATACATCTTCATTAGAACTTGAAATCATACTTGCCAATAATGACGAACATGCACTTCCTTCTGTACTGGTACTGGGATGACCTTAAAGAAAATAAAAATGAAATAAATTTAAAAGGCAGTTGATAATATTTTAGATTGGCATTAAAAAGAGATACCAGTCGTGTTGGAAAAATGAGTGTTAAATTCTGCTGACACCAGTTTATTTTAGTAAACTTACCTTCAAGGCAAAGTGATGACTTTAGTGGTGATATTTCAGGTGCAGTTTGTTCCTCAAGCTCTTCCTTATCGCCTCTGTGAAACATGTATGTGCCCACCAAGACTGTCTAGACTCCTCACTAACAATGTGCCGAATGGTAAGGGGAATTGTTAAAGGAACAACTCTTATTATTGTGCATTCCTGCCAGATTTAAGTCCAATGTCACAGCACAGTTTCAGTTCAAAATTGTTGAGGCTTTCGTGGCCACTTGTTGACAAACTGCCTATTGGCTTCTGTCTCGGGTTCTTCGGCCGACGTTCATCTAATGATTTTTCTGACGTTTCGCCAGCACGAGTGGCTGGCATTGTCAAAGCTTCACCCTCCATTTCAGTTCACCACCGGCAATGGAGGGTGAAGCTTTGACAATGCCAGCCACTCGTGCTGGCGAAACGTCAGAAATATCATTAGATGAACGTCGGCCGAAGAACCCGAGACAGAAGCCAATAGGCAGTTTGACAGTTTCAGTTGTTGAAACCATCTGTCAGCAAAAAAGGCCAATGTCAAGATTGGCCCTTTTATGCTGATTGGGAACTTGATAAAACCCAAGTACCTCTCATCCTATGTGACTTGGACATTGGCCGTTTTAACATCATGAAGAGCATGTGAAACTATATGGTGTACACCAATAAAACCAGTTTTGACAAATATTGACATTGGCCCTTTAAGAACCAAGCCACAGAAATAAGTAAACTGTGAGTATCCTGCTTAACACTATTTGTCATTACCCCTCAGCTAAATTAAATTAAAATGAATGCTCCTACTGGGACTAAAGCTATTGTTTAGTATCTAATTGTAGTTTAATATTTCATCTGTCTGTAGATAGATCTTGGATATACACATACATATCTCAACCCATGAGTAGGGAATGTGGTGTAAAACCATTGGTACCATGCACTATCACCAGTTTTGGGGCGGGGGGTGGGGGGTGGGGTGCATATCGACTGTTTGCACATGCTCTCCACAGCTAGTTCTTTGTTTAACAGAATCTTTGTTGAAGACGGATACCAAACTTTAACATGCTCTGCGCATTCTTTATCAACCACTGCCTCAAAGACTCCATTGGGTTCATCAAATTAGCCCAAAAAATACCCGTTCAGTAATTTTCAGCTCTTGTTTGAAGAACTAAGGAGCAACAACAAGGGCAAGTTTTTTAACTTCTCTCATTTGTGCCTTTTGTTTCTGTGAGATGCATTACTGACTGCAGAAGCATATATGATTGCAAAATTCAAAGGTGAGATATTCTTTTCAGCCTGCTGAAATGCTGGCAGTTAAAATAAGGTAAGTAATAATGCCAACAAAGCTCTTACATTTAAAGAATGATGGCTTTCAGTGAAAAATTAAAAGTTTGCAGAGTACTATGAGATGTCAAAAGCATAATTGCTGATTTGGTTTAAGTGGCAAGCATTTTTGCATTTTGATTTTCTGCATTAAATTCTGTACTTTCATTTGGAAACTGGTGAAATCTCTTATTGGAGGCTCAATGCTCCTGCAAAATCATATGCGGAGATCCTCATCTAATTCCTTCCACAGATATTCTAGGCCTCTGTGGTAAACCAATACATAATAAATTTCCTATATTCAAGGGCTATCTAAGCCACATAATTTTCCCCTACCTCCTTTCATTCCTCACGTAATACTTAAATAATTTTTGAATTGCTTAGTTATGTTGAAAATGTATATACTAAAGTTTGACAAATGTAGAATAATTTCTGCTTTCAGGATACTTAGTATTGAGTCTACATGAACTAAACACAGCAGACAAAAGGGCTTAAAGAAATTAGCTGCCAGTGAGCATTGTTTTAAATCAAGGTGGGAAGTTGGAAATTTGTGCTGGACCAGGATTTGTACCCAGGTCTTCTGCTCACTAGGCATAAGTGCTGACTACTACGCCATGCAGACATAGTGGTCATCCCAACTACAGTGCTCATCCCAACTACATGGGCTACTGGAGCACACCTACCATCAGACCCAAACTCTCAGCTTACCCACATGTCAATGAGCAGATAGTGTAATTCACATGTGACTGCTCAATGCACAACTTTTGTCGAGGGGCATAAATTCTTTGTTAAGAGCTGTATACTTTTCTCTCCAGGAATTCACTCCTGCAGTGCAAGCTTTGTACTGTATAGCATTTAAAAGGAAATTAAAAGAATTTCTG
The DNA here is from genome assembly GCF_023898315.1 of Schistocerca nitens. NCBI lineage: Eukaryota > Metazoa > Arthropoda > Insecta > Orthoptera > Acrididae > Schistocerca > Schistocerca nitens. Next base: position 97,078,954 of record NC_064617.1, read on the forward strand.
AATGGCAACTCCTTCTACTCATTAGATGAATTTTTGGATATAGTAAGTGGGCAATTTCCCCACCTCCCACCCAAAAAAAAAATGTCATGTAATATTTTGTGTAATGTAATATCTTGTATAGACACCTTTTATTAACCTGACACGTTCCACATCATTACAAAGTGTCGTATTCATGATCTATGGAACAAGCACTAATTTAATCTAATCTGTCCCATGGTATAGATCTTTCATGTTGGAAATAAATAAGTTAATTCCCCCGTGTTGAGTTCAACATAAATTTCCCCATAAAAGCACTATACACACCATGAAGAACAAAGGTGTTAGTGCAGTGTGTTAAATGACTACAACTTAGCAACTTCAGGTATACACGGCAGTGCTGCCATACTCTGGCCTGACTCTGCTGTGGTGAGGATGACAGCAGTAACTACTGATCCATGACCTTATGTCCTGGTTACTTGCTGATGAAAATCTGACAATTTGCCTCATATTGTTCTGAATGTGATCAATCCAGCACTAAGAAGAAGCATTCATCTAACAGTTCCTAAACTTTACTGAGCATGAAGCTACACTGCTTTCTTTGTATATGATCTGTTGTTTGCACTCCTGTTGAGAGTTTTCAATCCTTCCATAGTAGTCCTTTGTCACATGCTACCACCACTAAAAAAAACCCTGCTACAGTCCTTCAGTTTTTGCTTGGATGTTAAACTGAACTTATTAACATCTGGTAAATTGAAATTAGGCAGCAGTGTTTTTGTGGACTTCACAGATTTCAGATTTCAATATTCTGTGTAAGGAATCTTGATTAAGTTGAAATAGAAAATCATTAATTTTAAGATATGTGTATACAGAGTGAAGTGACGATAGTTTTACTTTATTAATTTTATGTTCCTGTGTTGAAGAAATTACATTCAAGATTGGTGATCTACTCATACAAGCTGAGACGATGTTCAGTACATACTTTAGATTCTGTTATATCTGCTGGCAGGAAAACCTCACCCAAACATTTACTTCATTCTTTTTGCTTTGTGATTTCGTGCCATTCTCAGATAAGTAGGAATAGTAGAGTCTAATTGTTGGCTTTGACCAGTGATGTAGGAAACATGTGGCAAATATCATAAACAATGTGGTGACTGTAACTTGATATCGGTGGTTATTTTTCAAATGGGCTAAGCTACAGGTCAGTCTGTCTCCACAACCAGCTTTTTTTGCTTTCACTTCCATTAGATCCACCAACTAACAACCCCACTCTGAAAGTATACACCAAAAGGTCACTTCACAACAGCCATTAATATTACATCATGGGTCAAAGCTGTGACTAGTATCGAATATTCCTCTTGATTCTGATTCTTCCTGCCCACCATTCACATTTTTCTATAATTCAGTACAAAAGGTGTCTTTTCATTTTGATGTGGATATATGTTCGTTCATTGATCGAACTTTGTTGTGTGACAAAATACTGTCAGATTTCAGTCACTAATGACTAGGGGGAGACTAATAATGAATGCATAAACAGTGGTTGAGCCCACAACCCATAGATCATGTCTGTACAGGTTTTCTGGGCAACATTGGCTTCACATATGATTTCATCGTACCAGTGTAGGTCAAGGTGCCTGACTGTAATGAATTAGTTTTGTGTAAAGTTGTAAATCAATGTAGCATGGAAACGGGATTAGCGAGGATGTCAATTCAGCAAGGACACAAAGTGAGACAAATATATTTACTGGAATATAATTGAAAATCAGTGATAAGTTTAAAACCACAGAATAATGAAACATGTCATCTTATATGACTCATAAATGTGCTCGGAATTATAGAAAATCCAAGCAGAAGAAAAGTTGCATTGAATACAATCCAAAAACTCTTAAAAGGCCAGTGCCTAGCGAATATGAGATCTATGGCAGCATCAGAAGGAAGTGATAAAATCTTGCAATACTGTTACATAACTGGCCCATCGGATATGCGGCAGCCAGCAGCAGTACAGACTTGGGATTTATCTGTTCTGTAACCAATATTCTGTTCTGTGTTAAATTGCATTAAGGAGACTGATAATTAAATAACTTATTTATATGAAACACTTGGTATAATTTTATCCTGACATTTCACAAAAAAATCTACGGAGTGGTCCTGAACTGCACTGGTGCCCTCATCTTAATGTTGAGGGCATAGTTTATCTTTTACACGTAGTTCTCTAATATGACCTAAATTTATGAACAGTTTTGTTTGTTCATGTTAAGGGAGGGAAAAACCAAGGCTACATATTTTACACCAATAAACAAACCCTCATTTACTAATTCTGTTAAAATGGGCTTTGTGGTGATGATAACTTGTTCTTCAAATCGACTGTCTGGAGCATGTAGTTCCGGATGGCAAAGCAAATCATCAAGATTTTCACAATCTTGTTTATGTCAAATGCCATCATACTGGCATTATTTTCATTGAGTTTCCTTGTGTTATTTAGTTCGGACGAGTGAGAGCACTGACAGTAAAAATAATGTAAGCAGGTACTATGCTATTGATGCTTTCTAAGATATGAGGAACATCATACCCAAAATCCTTACTACTATTCCTAAAATGGTAGTCTGCCTCCCTTCCAATCTATGCAATATCCTGGCTCATCCATATGCCACACCCACTCCCAAATCATTGCCACATGGGGCAGTTTCCAGTGGTAGACCCTGGTGCAAGACTTGTCCAATTCATCTGCCCAGCACGTCCTACTCCAGTACCATCACCGGCTTATCCTATCCCATCAGAGCAGGGCCACCTGAGAAAGCAGCCATGTCGTGTACTATCTTTGCTCCATTTTCTGCATAGCATTTTATGTGGGCATGATAGCCAAACAACTTCCCACTTGAATGAAAGGTCAAGAGCAGAAATGACAACCCAGTGTAGGAACAAGCTGCTGAGCATGACATGATTGATTTCAGTTGCTGCTTCACAACCATTCCCTTCTGGATCCTTTTTCCTCAGCATCAGCATTTCTGAACAACACAGATGAGAGTTATCCTTGCAACATCTCTGTTGACCCTTTGCTCCACACCCTCCTCCACCCTGCCCCAAGTCTGCAGCTCATGGTCTAGTGGCTAGCATTGCTGCCTTTGGATCGTGGGGTCCTGAGTTAGATTCCTGGCCGGGTTGGGGATTTTCTCTGCCCAGAGACTGGGTGTTTGTGTTGTCCTTATCATTTCATCATCATCATCATTATTCATGACAGTGGCAAGATTGGACTGTGTAAAAAATTGGACTGTGTAAAAATTGGGACTTTGTACGGGCACTGATGACCACGCACGCAGTTGAGTGCCCCAAAAAACAAACCAAACCAACCAAACATGATGACCCTGCCCCAAGACCCTAACTTCATGCATTTGCATCCACACCCTTTTCCCAGTCTTACTTTCCTCTGTTGTGCCACCCCTTCCCAATTGACTCCTCCTTGTCATCATCTTTGCGCACTGTTGCCATTGTGTTGCATTGGTATCACGTGGACCTTGTAATGTAACAAACCGAGAATCATCTCTTGTAGTATACTATACACTTTTCTACAAAACAACACAATCAACAATGCTCTTTCTTCTTCCTTAGTTATATATTTGGCTTAACTTCCAACATACAAAAAGTCATTATGGATTAATAGTTGAAATAATTCACAATTTCAGAATAAAATTTGGATCATAGAGGACAACAACCTGCACAATGGGCGTTGCTGGGCTTATTGCCATGGATTAAATACTGGCGTAAACACAAATATGCATATTGAGTGAATATATCACACAATTAAATACTTTTATTTTAAAGGGGAAAGTGTGCAATGCCTAGGCAAAGCACTATTTCCTTTGATGTATTAGTCAAGCACAAACTATTTGATGGACTTATTGTCCTCATAAAAGAAAAGCTCACCCATGAACTGAAAAACATCCTCCACAGGCACAAATTAAATGAGAAAGTTAAGATACACGTCACTGTTATCAAGACAGGTGGTAGGTGGGAAATACCTGCTCTTTGAATGTGGCTGAAATGTATTTTATGAGGGGGTTATAAAGTGGACGACTGTAACCGCAGCCGAAGGTGTGAACAATGCAACAGCTACATACACAAGTCATCCTGATCTTTTGTCAATTTGAGCATAGTGGCATCTCACACACACACACACACACACACACACACACACACACACACACACACACACACACACACACACACACACCCCAAACAATTGTTTGTCAGATGACTGTAGGTATTCACCAGCCTCTAGGTATGAAACTTCCTGGCAGATTAAAACTGTGTGCCAGATTGAGACTCGCTAGTGCTAGTTCTGCAAGGTTCGCAGGAGAACTTCTGTAAATTTTGGATGGTAGGAGATGAGGTACTGGCAGAAGTAAAGCTGTGAGGATGGGGCGTGAGTCATGCTTGGGTAGCTCAGTTGGTAGAGCACTTGCCCGCGAAAGGCAAAGGTCCCGAGTTCAAGTCTCAATCCGGCACACAGTTTTAATCTGCCAATAAGAGTGAAAATCTCATTCTGCAGCCTCTAGGTAGTTCAGACGATGGTGATGAAGTAACTGATTTAAAGTGGGGATCCATTTGATGTAAATGAAAGGCAAGAAATACTGGGTGAGGTCAGCAGAAAGCAGACATCTAATGATCATTCCTCCTTGTCGCATCAGGACATATTCACATATGAGATTATTCAAGCTTCTAGAAACAGGGAACTTAATTTCCTTGAAAACTACGTAACTGACTTTGAAAGTACTTTAATTGCAGTCTGAAATTACATCCACAATATATTTGTGCCCAGAAGTGAGAGAACTAGTTGTATGAGAAAAATTTGTGACTTTCGCCTGCTTTATTTCTTTGTTGATGATCCTCGATGTCAATGTACTGCTGTACTGCGTTGTTATACCATCTGAAAAATAGAGGGGGGGGGGGGGGGGGGAGTTCAACACTGACTACTTTAAATGGTGTAGCCGACAGGTGCACATTCGCATTACACAGTGCTTTACTTTCAGTGTTCATCACCCCTTCCCCCCTCCCTCCCTCCCAATAATACACATTTATATGGCCAGTTAACTTTTGGCAAATTCTGATAATCCTCATTAACAGTTTGCAAGCATACGTCAGCATACTGCTACAATAGTTCACCGTTCAACATCTATGAGCAGTAAAAACCTAACCAGACAGTTCACAGTTCTTGCAGAATAATATGTATGTATTGAACAGACACTGTCATTGTTTTGACACACAGCCTATTTGTCTTACACTTATTTCACAGTTAATTTGATACATTGTTGTTGTCCTAACCAGTACAGGTTTCTCGTCTGAAAATCGGCCATGGACTGACTGTCTCGGGACCAAAAATCAGGCCCTTATATATCATCACAATAATAGGCACTGAAACTATACATTGTGTGATGTTTAAGTTACAGAAATTACAATTGAAACATACTTCATTCAATTAACTGCACATATAGAAAAATTCCATCTTTTTAACATTTTCTTCTAATACAAGGGTTAAGCCATATTATTTGTTTAAATCATGAAATTAACAGATACAGTTATGCAAACAATACTTTTGACAAAACTGGCAATTACTTTGGAATTAATTAAGGACTGGCTTTGCTAATATGTTTTCAAATAGAGCCAAATAAATACTTAAAGAATGCCAGTGTTTTGTCTTCCAAATGTTTATAATTAGTACAGAATTTATATTTGTTTATAAGTCAACAATAGAATTTAAGTTACGAAACAATTACTGATTTCACCCTGTAACATAAGTATTAACTAGGAATAGTTGAAATAAATTAGAAAATCTATTACATACATAAAACTAAGCACAAAATTAGATCTGGTGGTATATTCTTTAAGACTGAGGGCCAACCTTTCTCTTTTATGGAAATGCAGATTATACCCACGTATGTTAACAGTAATTAGTCAAAAGTGAAAAAATGATTTTTAAGGAGGCAGATGGCAAAACAAGTGGGGAAGTAAAAATGTTCCAGCTTGCTTCATCACAAATTGTTTCCCAGAGGATGTTACTTTCAACAAAAAAAGAAAAATACTCCTCAACATATTCCTCTAGAAAAACCTGAAACAGCTAAATTGCAGAAATTATTAGTCACATAGATACAAAATTGGGAAAGACCACTAGCATCTGATGTGTCAGAAAATGGAAAAATGGGCAAAAGTGATATATTCATTATTAATGTGCCTCCATAGATACTGAAGATGACAGTGAGTCTCATTACAGGGTGTCGATCATTAAAGTTCCAGTTTCAAAACATCGTATAACAAGAACCACTGCTCTGGATTGACGCAGGGGAAATGCAATGGAAGAAGAAATTTAATCATAATTTTACCAATAGATGGTGCTGTACGCATCTTAATGTAAGTGAGGTCGGCTACTAATCACAGATGAATTGCAATATGACAGCTATGATTTGAGTTGCTGATTACAGCATCTGTACTGTCCAGTGTGCATGGCTGCACAGGTCCGGCAATCAACAGTTGCAGCACTTTTAGTTAGGCAAACCCATCCACCACGGCAAGATTGTACTCACATTGAATGCCAAAAATCGGTTTTCAATTGTCCTGAAGTCAAAAACCACATAAAAAGCAAAATGACATTGGTATCTAATTGTCGTGAGCCTGGTGCAAGATATGTTCAATATGCTGTCCATCGTTTTCTGCCACACGTAGAAATCGAGAAACAGTGTGTTTCACAACAGATCGGCATGTCTTGGGGGTTACGTTCAGAATCCATTGTGTTGCCTTCAATTCAACTACGTTCATAATTGGAGCACAGAAAACATCTTTTAGATATCCCTTCAGCCAGAAGTCACATGGATTAAGATCAGGCGGCCATGCTACCATATAGGGAAATGACGGCTGATAATTCTAGCATTTCCGAAACACCTCTGCAGCAGCCACTTCACTGGCTTTGCAGTTTGTGGAGGAGTATCATCTTACATAAAAATGATCCTACCCATATATCCATGCTGTTGATGTGTTGGAATAATGTTGGTTTGCAAAAGACTCTCATAGCGTTTACCATAATGCAGGAGTCATCTCCCTGAGAGGGGAAAAAAAAGGCCCTATTGTAAACAATGGCAACACCCCGCACCATACAATCATCTTTGCAGAATGAAGTGGTGCCAGTTGATGTGTGTGTGCAGATTTTCTGTTGCTCATATTCAGCAATTCTGCATATTCACATGCTCTTGGAAATGTAAATGGGCTTCATCTGTCCACAGAGTGTACCATGGCTATTCATTGTCCACTTCCAATTGAATAAGAAATTGCAGTGTGGACATTTGTCTTACTGAAAGATCAGCAGGAAGCATTTCCTAAATGTGTGAGATTTTTTGTATAGATAGCAATACAGTATGTTTCATAGGATTTTATACACCTTGCTCACAGGCATGTCCAACATAAGGATTGTTCTCCATGCCCTACATGTTTGCACACCATCACTCAACTCCTCCTACAGTGCTGTGGCCACATCTTCAACAGAAGTCAGATCAACTGCTTTCCTCCCTCTGCCACATTGGACTTCAAAAGAACCTGTTCTTTCAAATTTTTTGAACATCATCTCCAGACCCTTAGCAGACATTGTTCTCCAGAGCCTTAGCAAATATTGGACCAAGGCCCTTTTTCATACCCCTGAGTGTCCAAAGCTTCTGCAGGGCTACTGGCGCACAGTCACTATTATTGTAAGGAGCTTTACCAGCTGTGCGTAATCCTTCAGGGAAGCAGTCATGTTGGGACTTTTGGACACAAACTGAGGAGCAGCTGTGTGCCAAGCATCTGATGGTGTGTGTGTTCTAACAGTGCTCTCTATTGGTCAAATGTGTCAATAATATGCTGTTTAAATTTGACATCATTCTGAACAGTGGTTCTCTTTCAACAGCATTTTGAAACTTGAACTTTAGTTATGGACACACTGTACTTTATGAGAATGTAAGAATATTTTAATGGAAGTGTACATATTACTGTTTTTATATTGTCACTTTTTAGTAAGCTGGAGTGACATTTCAAATTTTCCTGAATTACACAAACACCAAAGTCCTGAAGGTACGCTCTTTAGAGGCCAAGTATCAGTGTAACTCAAGGATGACTGCTGGTGGCTCCACGTAGTGTTGGAGGCGGAGATCCCGGACAGGTAGACTAGCACCAGATGACAGGATGTAGGGTGATACAAGAAGAGATTCTGACTGACAGAGATTGGTGTAAAGCCCTGAGTGCTTGTCCATTGAGAACTGTTTGGCCATAACCACTTGCTGGCTTAAATACTGTTGTGGTTCCAGGATACTGTGAAGCCTATTTGTGAGCACGTTACCCTGCAGAAGTGAATAGTTCTGTGCTGACTGCAGCCTTTTGGAGTGACGCCACTTGTTGGCAAGATGTGCACTTGGAACTGCAGTGGCAGTGTTCACTGTTGTAGCTCTTGTGGCCTTTGGCATAGACCACTTGTGGTGCAGTGCTGTTCTGCTGGAGGGCTATGAGCCCCAACATAGCAGCCCTCCCTTCTTTAGAAGAGATATAATGACACATCTTGGTGTCGTAGAAGGTGCTGGTGCCATCAACATCATGGGAATGAACTCCTGGCCCACTGGAAGACTGGTGTCCTCAGATCCTATGGCCTGTGGGTCATGTGGTAGAGGCAGCCAATGGTCATGGTCAACACTCCTGGCCATTGAGGGGACTAAAACAGAAAAGTGCAAAAATTCTGTCTGGGGAGATGACACCCTGTGAGGATGCACCAGTTGATATGCTTTCTGCTGTGGGACCCATCTGACAGTTAGAGCTTGATCATTACTCTCCTCAAAAGGTGTGAGACATGAGCCTATACCCACTATTGGCAGTCCCTGGGGGAAAAAAAAACAATGCCCATGTGGGATCCTGGAGTGTATAGTGATGATGAAACAGATGCCTTTTAAGTGGGAAGTAGGAGAGTTGTTGGATGGCTGATGGATAATTGTGATTGATGTGGTCAACAGTGGAGTTTTTCAGCCAGGCTGAGTCGGTTGGTTGGTTGGTTGGTTGGGTGCAGAAGGGAACAGACTACACGGTCATCAGTGCCTCCGACCTTGGATTAACTAAAACTGATAAAATCTCACATTAGAAGAGGGAATGACAATGTCCATTAAATGATAAACTATGGACAGGGAAGGAAGGAAAAGAGCGGAAGAAAAGATGAGGGACGACAGAGGCCCGGAAGTAGGACCGCCATGGAGTTGTAGAATCCTTAATCACCCTGAGCTTGTTCTGTGAAGAAAGAGTGTGCCATTCTGCATCCCAAAGACCCAAAACCTGATGACATAATGCCGAGCAAAGGTCTATTTCCAGAATGCCAATAGCAAGAGATGGCCTGGTAGTAGCTAATTTAGCCAGTCGATTGGCAAGTTCATTGCCAGGAATCCCAACATGGCCTGGGGTCCAAATGAAAACCACCGAGCATCCACATTGAGCAAGGAGAGAAAGGGAGTCCTGGATGGTGATGACTAACGGGTGGTGGGGGAAGCACTGGCCGATAGCGTGCAAACTGCTCAATGAGTCACTACATATAGTGAAGGATAGTACTGAGCAGGAGCAGATATGGTCTAGTGCATGCAAGATGGCTACCAATTCTGCAGTAAAGACACTACAGCCATCTGGCAAGGAACAAAGTTCCGTGCTATGCACATAGGTGTAAGCAAAACCAGTGAGACCAGCAACCATGGAGCCATCAGTATAGATCACTTTTGAACCCTGAAAAGAACTGAGGAGACAGTAGAACTGGTGGCAAAGATCCATCAGAAGGACGGAATCCTTTGAATTGATTGGGAGATCAAGACAGAGCTGCGGCTGAGAGACACACCACAGAGGGGTATGTGTGTGAGCGGAGAAAAGAGGCAGTAAAGAGGATTGCTGGAGCTCAGAAAAGAGCGACTGAATGCGGACATATCTATGCGGACGGCCATGGTAAGCCCACATCATGGCCGCCGCTTTGGCAGGGTGATCTCCATGTCTGGATAAAGGAGACCATAATTATGGTGCATTGGGGTGAAGCAAATGCAGAGCTCATAAGATATCAGCTATTGTTGGTGCAAAACTTGCAGTGGTGGAATCCCCGCCTCTGCGGGAAGGCTAAGTACGGGGCTAGTCAGAAAGGCACCAGTTGCAAGTCGGACCCCACAGTGGTGGATGGGGGTCTAGTATCTGCAATGTCGAAGGTGACACAGAACCACAGACAGGACATCCATAGTCTAAACAAGAATGGACCAAAGCTTGATACAATCGCAGGAGAACAGAGCGGTCAGCACCCCAGTTGGTATTGCACAGACACCTAAGAACATTGAGATGGGACCAGCATGTCCTCTTCAGCTGGTGAAGATGAGGAAGCCTTGTCAACCGGGCATTGAAGACCAGACCCAAGAAGCAATAGGTGTCCGCCACCTAAAGGGGCTGGCCATCGAGGAACAGTTCCGAATGGGGATGGACTGTATGGCGATGGCAGAAATGCATGACACACGACTTGGCCACTAAAAACTGAAAGCCATGGGAGATAGCCTATAAGTGTACCCGGCAGATTGCACACTGTAGATGGCGTTCTGCAGTGCTCATTATGGAGGAAGTGACATAGATACAGAAATCATCAGCATACAAAGAGGGGGACACTGTCGGCCCAACAGTTGTCACCAGACTGTTAATGGCTATCAGAAAGAGAAGGACACTTAGCACAGAACCCTGTGGAACCCCATTTTCTTGCCGATGGGGAGTGCTGTAGGAGGAGCCAACTTGGACCTGAAAAGAGCAACAAGAAAGGAAGTTATGGATAAAAATGGGCAGAGCCCAATTCGTGAAGGGTGGAGAGGATGTGGTAGTACCAGGTGGTGTCATATGCTTTACACAAATCAAAGAAGATGGCAAGGAGGCAGGTGGACCAAGTTATCTACCGTAGAGCGGCCATAGTGGAAACCACTTTGAGTCGATGACAAAAGGTCACAGGATTCGAGGATCCAAAACAGCTGCTGACTCACCATGCATTAAAGGAGCTTGCAGAGGGTGTCAGTAAGGCTAATTGGATGGTAGCTATCCAACTGAAGAGGTGGCTTCCCTGGCTTCAACACCAGAACAACAATGCTTTCCTGGCAATGGGTACAAAAGACTCCCTCACTCCACAGACAGTTGAAGAGGGTCAGTATACAATGGTGGCCAGCCACCGATAAGTGTTGGAGCATTTGGTTATGTATCCGATCCGGTCCAGGAGCGATGTCAGGACAAAGGGCGAGGGCGCTGGTAAATTCTCACTTGCTGAATGGGGCATTATATGGCTCCGCGCAGTGACAAACAAAAGACAAAGGCAGTCATTGTGAGTGCTCTTTCAGGAGAAGGAACATGGGCGGATACTGAGCCAATGCCAAAGCTTGAGCAAAGTGTTGAGCGAAATTTTCTGCTACAAAGTCCGGATTGGTAAGGACAACACCATGCACAGAAATTCCTGCAACCCCGGTGGGAGGGCAGTGGGCAGTGGACAAAAATTCGCCTGAGTTTGTCCCAGACTTGTGAAGAGGGGTTGTGTGGTCGTACGGCAGTTACATGTCATTCCCAGCAAATCCGTTTCTGAAATTTTATTAGGTAGCGGGCCCGGGCATGGAGTCGTTTAAAGACCAGAAGAAGAGCAGTAGAAGGGTGCTGCTTGAAGTGCTGAAGAGCACGGCGGCAGTCTTTTATGGCTGCAGTAATTTCCGGAGTCCACCAAGGGACCATCTTCCGGTGGAGCGAACCTGAGGAAGAAGGGATTGTGAAACAGGTGCTGAAAGGATGGCGGCAGTCAAAGTCTGTGTAGATTCATCAACACTGTCGTGTGGTAATACACGGGGTATGGGAGCAGAGGAGAAGGCACCCCAATCTGCCTTAGAGATGGCCCACTTGGGAGCGTGACAGAATGAGAGACACTGAAGGAAGGTCAAAACAATTGGGTAATGGTCACTGTCACATAAGTTGTCATGGACACCCCACTGAATGGAGGGAAGAAGGCTGGGACTGCAGATGGAGAGGTCAATGGTAGAGAAAGTGCCGTGTGCCACACTAAAGTGTGTGGGAGCACCTGTGTTTAGTAAACAGAGGTCAAGCCCTGCCAGAACAGCTTCAACTGTCCTGCCCAGGGCAGTAGTCATATGACTACCCCGATGAGGGTTTTGGGCATTAGAGTCCCATAATAGCAGGAAGGGAGATTGAGATTGGAGTGGCCAGATGGACCCTGACAGCAATGGCTTCCAGAGTGGTATGGAGGGGAACCCATTTACTAACAATGTCCTTGTGGACCAAGATGCAAACACCACCAGAAGCCTGCAATGAGCCAATTTGGTTCCGACAGAAACCATGGAACCCACGAAGGGCGGGTGAGTAAGAATTGACAAAATGGGTCTCCTGGAGCGTAATACAATTGGCAGAGTAGAAAGAAAGAAGGGGCTGTAACTCTGGAAGGTGACGCAAATATCCTTCACAATTCCACTGGAGGATTCTCAAGCCAGATTCCAAATGGGAAGCAAACATACCAGAGTTGGTCACGCTGCCGAGTTGCCATCCGTCACCGATGAGGATGGTGTAATATCCATGTAGGTGGGGTCAGACTCTGTTGGTTCATTGACTGGAGGAGGGGAAGCCTGCACCTCAGGGGGTACCAGAGGGGCCTTTCCCTTGTTATTGCATTTCTGCTTCTTCTCTTGGGAAGGAAGAGAAGGGCAGACTTCAGTGAGGGTAATCTTGGTGCCCACCGGCCGCAGATCGCACTGCCAATGTGGAGCAGCAGATAGCCTTTCAGGGGGGTGCTGGGAAGAGGAGTTCCAGGAGGGAGCCCCAGTACCAGCGGCTGTCCAAGGAGGGGAGCACTTCTCCAGTGAGGGAGGGCGAGCAGCACCCGAAGGGGCGGGTATGGGTACTGACGGGGAGGAGGAAGGGGAGTGGGAGAGAGAGGACGAGGCTGAAGGCATGAGGCATGGGGTTGGGAAGAGGAGGGGGTAGGAGGGGGAATGGATGTAACTGATGCAAAAGTAGAAGTCATAGACATGGGATGGAGCCGGTCATATTTTGTCGAGCCTCAGTGTAGGTGAGCCGATCTAAGGTTTTGTACTCTTGAATCCTACTTTCTTTCACAAGCACCGGGCATGCAGGAGAGCATGGAGAATGCTGTCCATGACAATTTACACACACTGGTGGGGAAGCACAGCCACTCCCCTCATGGAGAGGGTGCCCACAGTCACCGCAGAGGGGATCAGTGGCGCAGCGGGAAGACGTGTCCAAACCCTAAGCATTTAAAGCATCTCATCGGTGGTGGAATATAAGGTTTTACATCACACTGATACACTATGACCTTGACCTCCTCTGGGAGGACATCACCCCCGAAGGCCAGGATAAAGACACCCGTGGCGGTGCGATTGTTTGGAGGGCCTTGCTGCACACAGTGGATAAAACGAACCCCTTGCTGCTAGAGTTTAGCATGGAGCTCCTCATCAGCTTGGAGAAGAACATCTCGGTGGAAAATAATGCCCTTTACCGAGTTCAAAGATTGGTGGGGCTTGACAGAGACAGGGACATTACCAAGACAGTCACAAGCACACAGGGCGTCAGATTGGGCAGCAGTAGATGTCTTTATGAGCAAAGCACCGGACCGCATTTTACTCATCAATTCCACTTTGCCATACTTATCTTCAATCGTCTCCATGAAAACAAAGGCTTGGTCATGGAAAAACTTCCACCATACGTCCTGGTACAAACCAGGTACCGAGGGAAACGTTTCAACCCAAGCTGGCGAGTTTGATCCCCCCTCCCAGGGTGTGGCCAGGGAGGGGAAGGCCGAAGGATCAGAAGAAGGAGTGTCACGTCTGCTACAATTCTTAGAGATGGCCACAGGATGGCCAGGATGGTGAAGCTTTTGTTGCTTCATGTGCAAGTCGTCCGCCCTAGTACCACCCAGTCTGATCAGGGGCTCACCCCGTAGGCACCACCCAGCCACAGCAAGGGCCATCTGGCACGGCGGCCATTGTCAGGAATTCTGGTGCCCCAAAGTGATGAGCATTGACTCTTGGGCGTACACGAAGTGTTAACTGCTCAGGTACTAGTCGTGTGATATCCCTGTCGTTTCAGGGTGCTCAGCCAAGTGGGTACTTAAAAGCCCCACCACACAGACTGGCTACCGTCCTGGTGACCTAGCAGGAGGGGGGCCCAGGGGTGAAAAGGGAAAGGGAGGGGAGGGGGAGAGGAACCTGCACCATGGAAGCTAGGTAGGGAGTTCAACCCCAAACGGCTCACACTGGACAGAAAATTTTGGAAATGGAGGTCAAACCCCAAGGGGACCAAAAACGCCAAAAAGGAGATGAAAACAGCAAACTAAACAATAGCACAGACCAAAACGAAGCCAGAAGGATAGCCAGATTGACATAAAGAAGTCCAATAAGAGGAAAAAGAGGGGGCAGGGAACAAGGAGCAAAGATAGGGAGAGAGAGGAACAGGGATGGTAATGCAGCCTGCAAAGGAAAGGAGACTGCAATAGCTCGGGGCCCCATGCATGCCACACACGTACCCACAAAAGGACTTTGGGCCCCCAGGGGAGAGGCTGAGTCTGTCCCATCAAGAGGAATGGTAGGTAGTAGTAAATAAATATAGTGCTCCATAAAGTTCATAATGTAGGTGCAACTTTGCCAGTTAAGTTTTAAAAGTGAGGACGAATCTCTCTAGCTGTCCATTGTAAACAGAACGTAATTGAAACATACACACTAATACTATGATGATCTCTCCACAAAAACTGCCAAATTTTGCGGATGTGAATTGAGGGCTGTTGTACACCACAGTGGCTTCTGGGAGCCCTTCAGTTGGGTACATGTGAGGTAAGGCTTGCATGGTTTCTGTTGATGACATTGAGGGCATCCATGAAACATATGGAAAATTGCTGCCACCATATATCATGATCAACCAAGTGTAGCCTAGAAAGGACCCTGTGAAATCTAGATGAATGTGACGCTATGATGATGTTGCATCAGGTAAAGGAAAATTTTGATGGGCTGGTGCTGCCTGGTTACTTTGACATGTCATGTATGCCACAACCATGTGTTCTTGATCTTTGTCAACACCTCTCCAGAAGACATGATGGTGGGCCAACCATTTTGTGAGGTGCTATAACCCTGTGTGACCTGATTGGATACATGCCATAGGTGTGTCCGCCAGTGCTCTCCATGCAAAGACTCTGCTATTGGCACCTACACAGGCTGGCCACCAGAGGCTGCCCGTGACTTGTGCACATGGCACTGCACTCACTGCACCTTCTCTATATAAGGACAGTGTGGCAGGTGTTTGGTTTCAGGTGTGTTCTAGTGCTGATTGTACTGTTTCTGTGCATGTGTGTACCTGAATGTGGATAAATAAACTCTTGTTCTTTATGGCTGCAATATTACTTGTGTCTTATATTAATACATGAGTACCATATCGCAGTGATCTTTGTGAAGTAATCTTGGGATGCAGCATTAGTGTGCTTGCGGAATGACTGTTCTAGTGTGGCCATTGTTCTTTGGAGCAAGGGGATGCAACTGTGAGTGGACAACTCATGTTAATAGTACCAACAGGTCTGGATGTCCGAATGTTCAAGAATTTTGTGATTTGCTGGCCAACCAGTCTTCAGTAATCACACGACAGATGACTGGGTCCTCTGACACTGATGTGTAAGCTGGCTATCATTGCCTTGGCTCCTGCATCAGTACAAATGCAGGCTTCAGGAGTACCATCAAACTAGGGTCTTGTCCCACTGGGACACACAATAACATGTCTGCATTGCCATGTTGCCCTGTGGACCAATAATGAACGTCTTACTGATACCTCAAGAGGAACATTGCTCATCTCTTAAGGTATTGGGCACTTCTGATTGAAATATTAGCATGGGTGTTTAACAGTGGTAACAGATGCTTATAATTCATAAACATGATAAAGTACTATCTGTATACATAATTATAAATGTGTTTCAGTGCAAAAAGTCTTCCTTTTCGTTTCAGCTGTAACGTCACTCTGTCTGCAGTAAGTACATGGAAACAAATGCAATCGGGCATTCAACTCTGCTGAATGTAACACAGTACAGCTCCAAATCCATAGTTCAATGCATCTGCTGTCACTGTCATGGGCTTGAAAGGATCATATGCTGTAAGGGTACAGATATGTTCATTAGGTTTTGTGAAACACCTGTACCCTTAGCAATTAGTATATTTGAGTAATCATTCTCAATTAGCATTCAGCTAAGTTTAAGCACCATTATTGTTGTTAGTTAAAGTATTTAGATGATTCTGGGTTTGTTGCGGTTGGATTTTTATGTTTGAGTGGGCACTGTGTAGCAGTGAAAGACATCCTTTTGACGAGTTTCAGGCATCAAAAACAATTGCTCAGGGTCTGCAGCGCAATACTTCATGCCATGGAGCTCCTCCATGGCAAAGTTCTGTGATGCTTGTCAACACAGAAGAGTGTAGAATAAAGAAAAGAGAAGAATCTGATGACAGAAATCTGTCAGACGAGATGTTCTTTTGAAATGAATTAAGTTGTAAACTGAGTCTGAGTCATAATCTAGCCAAGAAACCAGATTATGTCCAGAGTACATATCCTGTTCTTCTTCATAATAAAAGTAGCTTTATGGGAAGAACAGTTGGAAGAAGTGAAGGTACTGTCCGGTACCTATAGGGTAAAGCACACTTTAAGCTGGTGGAAACCCTCACAAGTGGTGACCATGGTTTTGGAAAATGCAAAGCAGTGTACTAGAAAACTCCTCCAAGCTGCATGACATATTGAGATGAGAGCACTATGAGTAGAAAAAGCAAGAGGATTATATGTTGGCAGCCATCCAAGAGGCGACAAAGTTGGTGAAGAAACAGTGCAGATAATGATGATGAAAATGAACAAAATTATGAGCAGAAGATAACAGACATACAACCAAGTACAATGGTGGTGCATTGATAACTGTGGTGCAGTGTCAACAATTGTGCAACATAAACCCGCAAAATTAAGACAGCTGTATCTAATAAATAGCAGTGTGCTTTATTAACAAAAAGAGTGAGTTGAAGTTGACCAGGTGAAATCAATTTAACACCAAATACGAAATATTGACCTTGGCAACAGTAATAAACATGTGGTTTCAAGGCAAATAAATAAGTATAAATAACACTTCACAACAACGTGTTGAATAGCTTTCATTAAAAATAACTGCCCTGATGAGACCAAGACATCTTTCAGATTATAATTTGTCAAATACAACCTATGTTTTCAGGTCAACATTAAGAGTGATTTCTGTCAAGAAGAGCTGATAGCTAGAGGTACATCGGCGCACTGCCAACACATGCAGTTATCTCAGCAGTGTTTGGCAGCATTCATTGAGAGACATCCCTCCATAGCGCAGCGTTACATTACAGTGCACTGCTGTAACAACTGAGGCACAGCCATGAGCAGTAGCAGTAGCCACCACCAAACATACCCAGCTATCTGGTGGATCACACAGAGTTATACTGTGACCACTTGCAAACACTAATTAAATTTTCCATCAGTCACTTCAGTATAACTTGTGCATTGTGAATTGTGGTTTATTAGTCTCATAATGTACATAATCTGAATCATTTGATTCAGGTACAGGAGAGACATCAAAATATTGGTAAAGTTTTACCATATACATACAACACCTGATTTTAACAAATGGTACCATATAAATAATACAATATAAAAATACACATACAATAGAAACTAACAATTAATTACAACAACTGATTTTAACAAATGGTATCATAATAATAATACAATTTTGTTACACATACAATAAAAGACTAACAATTAATTACCCCTTGCTCAAATTATCATGTCATCCTCTATGAATTCTTCTACTGAATAGTAGCATTTCTCCCACAGAATCTGCTGTAGCCTTATTTTTAGACTCTCTGGCTTCATATCAAACCAATCACAAATAATATACTAATCCATTAGTGACTAAGGCATTTTGCGTAAATGTTTTGGTACTCATGGTAATTAATAACACATGATACTTAAACTTTTTCAGACAGTTCATCATATTTGGTGCTGGGGTTACTAATAAGAGAAATAATCTATATCTGTTTTGAGATATCACATAAAACAAACATGGCTCTTTGGATAATCAGTTAACACTTGAAGCGTTCATGGAAAATATGATACAACAATTTCATGAGATAAGTTCTAACACAGAAACCAGATTCAATCACACAGGTACCAGATTCCACCAAATACACGAAACAGTGTCTCAAGATGGGGGAAGGATGGATAGATTACAACATAGATTAGACATGGGATTCAGAAATGTTGAAGAAATGGATACTCAACTAGAAATAGTAGATGACAAACAAGTCGACAAACTGGAACGTAAGTATGCTCTTAAATCAGCACAAGATCAGTTGCTTAAAAGTATTAATATTTTAGAAAGGGAGGTATTAGAAACAAAAACTAATTTAGAGAAAGTGATAAATACAAATATAGATGAAAAATCAGTGACATAGAGCCCAGAATACAAAGGTTAGAAAATGAAAAGACATCACGGGAGAATGAGTTACAGGCTCATAATAAGTTTTTATTGAGAGAGAATCCCATTTCATCATCCACTACCATTAGCAGCAACTTCAATCAAGGAGTATGGAACATACTTTATTAATAATAGTAAAGTACTCACCATAAATAACAGTGCACTAAGTGTAGGCTAAACAGGTCATAATGAAAGAGACAGACAAGAGGAAGAATCAACCAAAATCAAATTAAATTATAATTCAAACTAAGATTTTACAGCTGCATTTAGCAAAGGTATAAATCATAAGTTCCATAAATTCACACATTTGGTGATTTACACCCTGTTTTATTGTTGAAAGCATTTAATGATATGCTACCAGGCAACTGGGATGACCATCATAAAATTGGATTTGTAGTACATCATCTAACAGGGAAGCAGCACAATGGGGCATGTTAAAATTGGATGACTTTAAAATGTACCACAATTTTGAGGTCACGTTTAAATCAAAATACTGGAGAGAGGGAGCACAGAAAAAACTTTGTTTGGAGTTAGTGGGAGCAAAACCTTACAATAGCAAAGATTGGAAAGGCTATAGGGATTATGTCAAGCACCAGCTGAACAAACCTAAGTATTTAGATGACCCAATTCGAGAGGAATATTTCTTAAAAATAATTGTATGTCATCTACCATGGAGAGTATGGGATAAACTAGTAGGAGTGGACTACAGAAAGATAAATTAGCTATTAGAATACCTTGATCACATAGATACAATAGATCACCAGTGGGATAGGCGGAATACAAACTATAATGTAATGCACAATAACAACGCGAATGGAAATACAGACCCAAGGAATACCACAGGTGATAACAATGACCATTGAGGTAATAGGGGCTGGCCGGAGTGGCCGAGCGGTTCTAGGCGCTTCAGTCTGGAACCGCGCGACCGCTATGGTCGCAGGTTCGAATCCTGCCTCATGCATGGATGTGTGTGATGTCCTTAGGTTAGTTAGGTTTAAGTAGTTCTAAGTTCTAGGGGACTGATGACCTCAGATGGTAAGTCCCATAGTGCTCAGAGCCATTTGAACCTCTTTTTTTTTTTTTTTTTTTTTGTAATAGGGTAAAACAAATGTGGAATGGTAATGGCACCAATAGAGGCCAATTCAGTAGGACTTTTGTTAATAATACTAATACCACAAAGAGGGAAAACTAATAAGCTTCCAGTGAAGGGTTCAGTCCCTTGAAGCTAATGAAAATGAGCTACAGTAGATAAAATCACATCTATTAAGGTGTAACAATGGGATTATTATGGCAGAGGAGTTGTTAGAGGAAACCAAACAATCAGTTAGGAAATATAAATGATCAAAACTAAAAAGCACACTAGAAAATGTACCAGTAAACATCATTTTAGATTCAGGTAGTGAAGAGTGAATAGCAGATCAAAACTTTCTAGAACAGAGTAACATGCTGTAACATTTTCAGCATTTCCAGTATGTGGAGTCTAGATGATAGAACTCACAGCAACCTATGCAAACCACAACAATCAGAAGTGGTAGTAAGATTTAGTCTTGATAATTATACATTTGAATACACCATGTTACTTATTTTAGGATTAGACAGTGTTGTAGCCTGTCCCTTATGTTATTCAATCTGTACACTGAACAACAGGGTAAGCAGGAATGGCTAGAAGACAAATGTAAGGATTTAGAAGCATGTTTCACCAGGGGAAAGATAGATACCGCCTACAGGAAAATTAAAGAAGCCTTTGGGGAAAAAGAGAAGCAGCTGCATGAATATCAAGAGCTCAGATGGAAAACCAGTCTTAACCAAAGAGGGGAAAGTTGAAAGGTTGAAGTAGTATATAGAGAGTCTGCACAAGGGAGATGAACTTGAAAGCAATGTTATAGAAAGGGAAGTGGAAGTAGATTAAGATGAGATGGGAGATATGACACTGCAAGAAGAATTTGACAGAGCTCTGAAGGATCTAAGTTTAAACAAGGCCCTGAGAGGGTGGGTAGATGATAATCCATCAGAATTATGCCAGCCATGACAAAACTGTTCCACCTGGTGTGCGAGACATATGAGACAGGCGAAATACCCTCAAACTTCAAGAAAAATGTAATAATTCCAATTTCAAAGAAAGCAGTTGCTTATGGGTTTGAAAATTACCAAACCATCAGTTTAATAACTCATGGTAACTCAGTTTAATAACTCATTCATAACTAATATGAATTCTTCACAGAAGAATGGAAAAACTGGTAGAAGCTGACCTTGGGGAAGATCAGTTTGGATTCCGTAGAAATGTAGGAGCATGTGAGGCAATGGAATGAGATTTTCACTCTGCAGTGGAGTGTGCGCTGTTATGAAACTTCCCTGGCAGATTAAAACTGTGTGCCAGACCAAGACTCAAACTCCTGACCCGAGTTCGAGTCTCGGTCCGGTACACAGTTTTAATCTGCCAGGAAAGTTTCATGTGAGGCAATACTGGCCCTACAACTTATCTTAGAAGGTAGTTTAAGGAAAGGCAAACTTACTGGAATACTCTCTTTCAAACTCTAAAGATTGCAGGGTAAAATAAAGGGAGCGAAAGGCTACTTACAATATGTTCAGAATCCAAATGGCATTAATAAGAGTTGAGGGGTATGAAAGGGAAGCAGTGGTTGAGAAGGGAGCAAGACGGGGTTGTAGCCTATCCCTGGCATTGTAAAGGAAACAAAAGAAAAATTTACAATAGGAATTAAAATCCAGAGAGAAGAAATAAAAACCATGAGTTTTGCCAATGACATTGTAATTCTGTCAGAGACAAAGACTTGGAACAGTGGTTGAATGGAATGGGTAGTATCTTGAAAGGAGGATATAAGATGAACACCAACAAAAGCAAAATGAGGATAATGAAATGTAGTTGAATTAAATCAAGTGATAATGAAGGAACTAGATTAGGAAATGAGACACTTAAAGTAGTAGAAGAATTTTGCTAATTGGGCAGCAAAACAACTGATGATGGCTGAAGTAGAGAGGAAATAAAATGTAGACTGTTAGGAAGTGTTAGGAAATCTTTTCTCAAAGTAATTGTCTGCAATGTAGCCACATGTGGAAGTGAAACATGGATGATAAACAGTTTAGACAAAAAGTAAATTGAAGCTTTTGAAATGTGGTGCTGCAGAAGAATATTGAAGATTCAACAGCTCAATCATGTAGATACTGAAGAGTTACTGAATAGGAATGGATAGTGAAGAAATTTATGGCACAACTTCACCAAAAGAAGGGATCAGTTGATGGGATACATTCTGGCACATCAAGGGGTCACCAATTTAGTATTGGAGGGAAGTGTGGGGGTTAAAATCATAGAGGCAGACCAAGAAATGAATGCAGTAAGCGGATTTAGAAGGATGTATGTTGCAGTAGTTATTCCAAAATGAAGAGGTTTGTACAGGATAGAGGCCATCCCCCCACCCCACCCCCACCCACCACCCCATTCCCCACCCAGGGGGCTTGCTGGTCTTTGGCAGGTTCATGTTTGGCTACTATGTGGCCCCAGCCATTGCAGCATCCTATCCCTTCCATGCTGCATGTCTGTCTCTTGCTGTTCTTTTTCCATTTCCTTGGGGAACATGTCTAGGCTGTTTTTAGAAAAGTATTCTGTATTTTTGGTAGTCAGTATCACAATACTCTCCACTGTTTTTTATTTATTTTTTCTTTCTTTATTCACCTTCTCCTATCCTTCTTCTGCTTTAGCATTTGAGGTTCATGTTTTTCTTCTTCCTTCCTGTGTGCCCCTGAAGGCTTGCCCAGGCATCTGACATGCAACAGATGACTGGGTAACGTGTAATTCCCAGCCCTGGATCGACAGGTAGGGTTCACACGTACCCCCTGTTACAGGCCAGGCCCAGGGAGGGGTGATTGCCTGGAGACCCGCCAGTTGAAAGGAGGGCACCATCAGAGATACTGGCAATCATGAAGGATTTTCTCACAATGATTCCATCATCTTCATGGTCAATGGCTACGAAACGTAAACTGAATGAGACTAAGGATTCAAAGACCCCCCCCCCCCCCCCCTCCAACTGCACCACGGTTCCTCATGGTTTCACATACTGAAGACAGCCAGTCCTTTGCTACAGTAAATCCATTTATTATTCAGAAAGGTGTTGATGCAATTGCTGGCCCTGTGAAATCCTGCTCTCATTTACACAATGGCACTTCACTTTTGGAGACTACCTCTGATTCTCAAGCACAACAGCTGCTTGCAGCTTCGCTCCTCAATGGCTATCCTGTTCGTGTTGAGGCCCATTGAATATTGAATTCTTCCTGTGGTGTAATTACTCTAGGCTGCTTGATGATCTGACCAAGGCAGAAATCCAACATACCTCTCTGATCAGGGTGTCATTGCAGTCCATCGGGTGATGAAAAAAATAGATGTCTCCTTAATGCCCACACACACTCTCTTTCTCTCTTTTGATGAAGTGGTTCTTCGCCAAAAATCAAAGCAGATTATGAAGTTGTCACAGTCAGACCATATATTCTGAACCCGATGTGCTGCTACCAGTGTGATCGTTATAACCACAATCGAGAGTCCTGTTGACATGCAATTGTCCTGTGTATCTCGATGAGTGGGCTGTCCAAGAGATCCAGGTGAAGGAGAAAATGCCTTACCCGATCACTCGCAACTTGTTGGCTGGTCAGAAACTATGCGTTCTACCTTCTGGCACTTACAGTACTATTCTTGCTACATCTCACTCCATGAAGGATGTGGCCACACAGACATGTGACTTCAAATTTAATACCACAGTTGTGAAATCATCCAGTGTCATGGTAGCTTCCCCATCTCCTACTCCAGCTGTGCAACACACTACGAAACTTAAACCTCGTGGGGTGAAGTAACCAGCTACACAACCGGAAGACCAGAAAGAACAGAAAGAATACTCCTGTGAAGACTTCCTGTGGCCCTCCAGCCAACCAACATCTGAGTCTTCCTCTGACAACCAGAAAGGCTCCAAGAAGTCAAACAAAGGCAAATGGTCTTCTCCTTCACCGACTCAAAGATTCTCTTCATTGGTGTCACCATGTGATACCTTGCCTGGCTGACCTCTGTGTCGCCAGTGTGCACCACCAACCGTTTTTTGCCCTGGACTCCATAGGCCGACAGAAGGAGAATGCTGACATTTCCGTAGACCTCATGGAGTGGCTCCTCCTGCCTCTGTGCTCTCTAGCAGTGATGCTTCAAAGGCTGGCACTTGGCAGCCGCCGAGGTGACACCTCTTCATTTTTTCCTCGTCATGACTCTCTTCCAATGAAATGTTCACAGTCTTCGATCCAAAAAAGAGGATTTATGGCTGCTCCTAGAATCACAGTGTCAACTTGTTCACTGCCTTCAGGAAACAAAATTTCATCCTCATGAGTGATTTGAGCTCTCATATTTCTTCCTGGACCATTTTGACCTACCCCTCGAGAATGGCATTCCATCTCATGGGTGAGTCATGCTGCTCATATGGTATGATGTTCATAGTGAACCCATCTCCCTGACTACCTACCTTCAAGCTGTTGCAGTTCACCTTTTCCTTCATCACTTGAACTTTTCCCTTTGTACTGTTGACATCTCTCATGTCATTCGATGTCACCAGGGTAGACTTCCTCCAGCTTTTGGGCACCCACCTCACCCCTTTCTACTGCTCGGTGACTTAAATGTCAGAGAGGTGTCCTCTTGGCTCACCTTCCCAATCAACTATTTCCATTTGAACCTATCCTTCTGCATTGCTCAGCTTGCCCATTGTCTTGAGTGGTCCATCCTGCCTGACTTATACTCAAGCGACCATTTCCTGTGTGCTATCCATTTGCTGACTCCTACTCCACCTATGTGCACACCCAAATGACAGCTTACTAAGGCTGACTGGAGGCTTTTCTCCTCCCTGGTGACATTCAAAGAACAAGATTTCTCCAGATGAAATTTTTACTCTGCAGCGGAGGGTGCGCTGATATGAAACTTCCTGGTAGATCAAAACTGTGTGCGAGATGGAGACTCGAACTCGGGACCTTTGCCTTTCATGGGCAAGTACTCTACCATCTGAGCTACCCAAGCATGACTCACACCCCATCCTCACAGCTTTACTTCTGCCAGTACCTTGTCTCCTACCTTCCAAACTTTACAGAAGCTCTCCTGTGAACCTTGCAGAACTAGCACTCCTGAAAGAAAGAATATTGCGGAGACATGGCTTAACCACAGCCTGGGGGATGTTTCCAGAATTGGCAGAAGTAAAACTGTGAGGACAGGGCGTGAGTCATGCTTGGGTAGCTCAGATGGTAGAGCACTTGCCTGTGAAAGGCAAAGGTCCCGAGTTTGAGTCTTAGTCTGGTACACAGTTTTGATCTGCCAGAAAGTGTCAAGATTTCCCCAGTTGTGATGACCAGGTAGAGTATATTAACATTGTTATCCTTAGGGCTGCAGGACACTCCATTCCTTGCGCTTCCTCT
This sequence comes from Schistocerca nitens, assembly GCF_023898315.1. Classification (NCBI taxonomy): domain Eukaryota; kingdom Metazoa; phylum Arthropoda; class Insecta; order Orthoptera; family Acrididae; genus Schistocerca; species Schistocerca nitens. Next base: position 97,103,942 of record NC_064617.1, read on the forward strand.
TTACCTCCTTGTCCTGGTCCCTTGGTAGACTGAGGCATGCCATGATGCAATTTGCATGCAGAGACATGCTCACCGCGTTTTTAACCATCATCCTATGATGGAAAATTGCATTCAATATAAACAGTTGCAGGCGCAGTGTTGTCGAGTTATATGGGATAGCAAAAAAGCTAGCTGGATTTCATTCACTAGTTCTTCTAACTGTTCTACTCTCTCTTCTGTTGTGTGGGCCAGCCTCCGATGGCTCTCTGGGACCAATATCTGTTCCCCAATTTCCGGCCTAACAATAGCAGACAATGTCAGCAGAGCTCTTCACCCTGTATCAGACCACACAGTACATCCAGTGTCACAGGCTTTTCAATTGTCTGTCTCAGTGCCCTCCAAAGCATCTGTGCAATATACACCCTGTCCATCCCTTAGTGCAATGGGTCCAGGTAAGCTGTCACTTGCTCACTCATGATGGAGTCACTGTGAAGTTTATATGGGTTTCTGGTCACATTGGTCTGACAGGAAACTAGGCTGCTGATGCTGCTTCCAAGGCTGCAGTCCTCGTACTTCAGTCCACTAGTTCTTATACTCCCTCTGATGATCTCTGTGCTGCCATCTGTCAGTAGGTGGTGTTACTTTAGCATCACCACTGGTCTTCCCTTTATGTGAATAAGCTTTGGGTTATTAAGCCTCTCCCAGTATCTTGGACGGCCTCCACTTGGCCCTTTCACCATAAGGAGATAATTTTAACTAGGTTGTGTATTGGATACTGTCTTTTTAGCCATTCCCATTTGTTAAGTAGTGCTCACCCACCACTTTTTGCACATCGCACTCAACTTTTGATGGTCCACCATTTCCTTCCTGATGGAGTGCCCTTTTCTTTAACCACATATGACCCAAGTTGTTTTTGTGACCTAAAACAAAACAAAACAGGATAGACTAGCATGGAGAGCTGCATTGAACCATCCTTTTGACTGAAGGCCACAACAACAACAAGTCCCTAAAATTCTAGGTATGGACTGATCGTCTGAGCAAAGAGCTGTATTAGATTTCAGGAAAGGGTTTATAACATTTGCATATGGAAAAGAAGTGGAATTAATGTCACTCGCTTTTGAAACTGTTACATCACAGAAATCTAAAATAACACTTATAACAGAAACAACTTAGATACTGTTACAAAGGCCATATATATGATTACATTAAGCAGATAAAGAGGACATAGTAGCTAATATCAGCAAATCCTCAGGACTTGAAGTCAAACAGAAGGCATATTTGACAACCTTGCTAAGTAAGCACAAAGACATTTTCTCCATGAGATCAGAACTCATTAAATATTTTGTGTGTATACTAAAGCTACACCCTCACAAACAATTTTCTGCTGAATCTTACCCAATACGGTTAGCAACAAAAGAATCTGTATGACAAGAGATAAATAGGATAATTTCTTGGAAACTTTGAACACCTGTTACAACAGTCACTTGTAGTCATTAAAAAACCTAAGGGGTCAGTGCGGTTACTACTTGATACAAGGACCATTAATGAGATAATCAAACTAGAAAGGGACAGACACCTTCCCCATCCCCCCTCCCTCCATCCCCCCCCCCCCAAAAAAAAAAAAAAAAAAAGGACTTATGACCACAGCAGTTGAGTCCCATGGTGCTCAGAGCCATTTTTGAACCAAAAAAAAGAAAAAAAGAAAAAAAACATTGCATTTCTGTTTGAAGGTAGATCATATCATTGCAAAGTGTTACCACTTGGTCTAAATGTTCATCAGAGCTGTAGCCAAAGCGATAGGCAATAACTTAAGGTTTTAATATGCATTGAAAATATAGTAGTCATATCTAAAGACTGGAGAGAACATCTTCAAATGAAACCTGCATTCAAAGCAATCACCATGCACTGAGCATCAGCACAGCACACGCTTTTCCAGAACAACATTCAACTGTATAACTTCTAGGTTTCCTTTCCAATTTAAGTTCCACTGACTTAATAATATTGTTTTAAGAAAACTCTTAGTGCATCTTATCAGGTGCTGCCACTCAGATAGGCCACATGAGTCTACAGACTCCAAATTCCACATTATCTCCTTACCTGCTGCTATCCACTGTGAATGCTGAAGATTCAATGTTTCACTACCTGAACCCCATTTAAGTAAACTCAACAGTCACTAATATCTCTTTACCTCAACCTTGATGTATATGTTCTTTAATACATTTGCTTACTTTAAATTTTGATGTAAAATGTTTACTCAGGATTGGTTCATTATGAATGGCCAAAAGCCCTCTGTACTGTGCATGGCCTAAACTTTCTTTAATACAGGATCAGTTAAAACTGTTGTTAATGGGTGTGGCATCTTTGTAATCACTGAAGGTCATTCATAAAAGTTATGAAACTCGCTTATTAATTTTTCATCCTTTGAATTCCATTTGTGGTTCTTAACTATGACCTGATTTCCTATTCTATATTGTAATGGGGTACTGTTTTCCCTTCTCTAATTAATGATTCTTTGATATTAGTCTGTGATACTGGTGGGGTATGTTAATTGTCTGTGAGTCATTCAATACATTTTAGTAATGGTTTCTCTTCTATTTGTCCTCCTATTACTTCTACTGAGGAAACATGGGTTTTTGAATGGGGTAGTACATTTATCACTTTCTCAAAATCCGCCAACATTTCTACCCATTTAGACTGCTTGTTCACACAAAAGGTCCAACACAGCCATCCTAATTCACACATAACTCTTTTTGCTGGGTTGGCCTACAGGTGGTATTTGGATATTAATATCTGGTCAACATTCTGCCAGGCCAGGAACTCCTTAAATTAATTGGCAGTAAATTGTATGCCATTACTGGAAAGCAGGTTCTTAGGCATTCCTACATATTGGAAGTAATCGTCTCTCAATTTTAATGTCATATTCTTAGTTATAGCTCATTTTAAAGAGTACAGTCAAACTAACTTCTACCAGCACTCTAAAACTACGATCATGTATACCATACCTCCCCTCCCTGTGGGCAATGGACAATAGAAGTCCATGGCTATTAAATCCTGGTATTATCAAGTACAGTCTTGTGTACATCTTTGAAGTTTGTGATTTACTCTCTGGCACATGTCACATCACCTCAATATCCTTTTAACCACTTTTCAAATAATAAAACTTTGTCATATGCTATATGCACTTGTTTGGTCTGATATGTGTTTACCCTAAGTATAGATGCTATAATAACAGGTTGATAATTGTTTGAGGAATGCATGATAACCATCTGTTTATTAAAATATTTTTATGAAATCAAAGTCCTTTGTGAATTTTCCATTGAATGTTACGGTCCTGCAGATTTTTTTCTAATTGTTGTTTTCCAATTGTTGTTGTCCTGTAGGACCATGGCCCACTGTGTTAGTCTCCTATGCAAGAGGTTACTCTTTAGCAGAAATGTTAATGCACTATGCTTGCTGCGTACTATTGTTTCATGTCCAGCTGATAAATATTCAAATTTTTAAATGCCCACACCCCCCATGAACCATGGACCTTGCCGTTGGTGGGGAGGCTTGCGTGCCACAGCGATACAGATGGCTGTACCGTAGGTGCAACCACAACGGAGGGGTATCTGTTGAGAGGCCAGACAAACATGTGGTTCCTGAAGAGGGGCAGCAGCCTTTTCAGTAGTTGCAGGGGCAACAGTCTGGATGATTGACTGATCTGGCCTTGTAACATTAACCAAAACAGCCTTGCTGTGCTGGTACTGCGAACGGCTGAAAGCAAGGGGAAACTACAGCCGTAATTTTTCCCGAGGACATGCAGCTTTACTGTATGATTAAATGATGATGGCGTCCTCTTGGGTAAAATATTCCGGAGGTAAAATAGTCCCCCATTCAGATCTCCGGGCGGGGACTACTCAAGAGGACGTCGTTATCAGGAGAAAGAAAACTGGCGTTCTACGGATCGGAGCGTGGAATGTCAGATCCCTTAATCGGGCAGGTAGGTTAGAAAATTTAAAAAGGGAAATGGATAGGTTAAAGTTAGATATAGTGGGAATTAGTGAAGTTCAGTGCCAGGAGGAACAAGACTTTTGGTCAGGTGATTACAGGGTTATAAATACAAAATCAAATAGGGGTAATGCAGGAGTAAGTTTAATAATGAATAAAAAAATAGGAGTGAGGGTTAGCTACTACAAACAGCATAGTGAACGCATTATTGTGGCCAAGATAGACACAAAGCCCATGCCTACTACAGTAGTACAAGTTTATATGCAACTAGCTCTGCAGATGATGAAGAAATAGATTAAATGTATTACGAGATAAAAGAAATTATGCAGGTAGTGCAGGGAGACGAAAATTTAATAGTCATGGGTGACTGGAATTCGTCAGTAGGAAAAGGGAGAGAAGGAAACATAGTAGGTGAATATGGATTGGGGGGAAGAAATGAAAGAGGAAGCCGCCTTGTAGAATTTTGCACAGAGCATAACTTAATCATAGCTAACACTTGGTTCAAGACTCATGAAAGAAGGTTGTATACCTGGAAGAATCCTGGAGATACCAAAAGGTATCAGATATATTATATAATGGTAAGACAGAGATTTAGGGACCCAGTTTTAAATTGTAAGACATTTCCAGGGGCAGATGTGGATTCTGGCCACAATATATTGGTTATGAACTGCAGATTAAAACTGAAGAAACTGCAAAAAGGTGGGAATTTAAGGAGATGGGACCTGGATAAACTGAAAGAACCAGAGGCTGTAGAGAGTTTCAGGGAGAGCATAAGGGAACAATGCACAGGAATGGGGGAAAGAAATACAGTAGAAGAAGAATGGGTAGCTCTGAGGGATGAAATAGTGAAGGCAGCAGAGGATCAAGTAGGTAAAAAGACGAGGGCTAATAGAAATCCTTGGGTAACAGAAGAAATATTGAATTTAATTGATGAAAGGAGAAAATATAAAAATGCAGTAAATGAAGCAGGCAAAAAGGAATACAAACGTCTCAAAAATGAGATTGACAGGAAGTGCAAAATGGCTAAGCAGCGATGGCTAGAGGACAAATGTAAGGATGTAGAGGCTTGTCTCACTAGGGGTAAGATAGATACTGCCTACAGGAAAATTAAAGAGACCTTTGGAGAGAAGAGAACCACTTGTATGAATATCAAGAGCTCAGATGGCAACCCAGTTCTAAGCAAAGAAGGGAAGGCAGAAAGGTGGAAGGAGTATATAGAGGGTTTATACAAGGGCGATGTACTTGAGGACAATATTATGGAAATGGAAGAGGATGTAGATGAAGATGAAATGGGAGATAAGATACTGCGTGAAGAGTTTGACAGAGCACTGAAAGACCTGAGTCGAAACAAGGCCCCAGGAGTAGACAACATTCCATTAGAACTACTGATGGCCTTGGGAGAGCCAGTCCTGACAAAACTCTACCATCTGGTGAGCAAGATGCATGAGACAGGCGAAATACCCACAGACTTCAAGAAGAATATAATAATTCCAATCCCAAAGGAAGCAGGTGTTGACAGATGTGAAAATTACCGAACTATCAGTTTAATAAGTCACAGCTGCAAAATACTATCGTGAATTCTTTACAGACGAATGGAAAAACTGATAGAAGCGGACCTCGGGGAAGATCAGTTTGGATTCCGTAGAAATGTTGGAACACATGAGGCAACACTAACCTTACGACTTATCTTAGAAGAAAGATTAATAAAAGGCAAACCTACGTTTCTAGCATTTGTAGACTTAGAGAAAGCTTTTGACAATGTTGATTGGAATACTCTCTTTCAAATTCTTAAGGTGGCAGGGGTAAAATACAGGGAGCGAAAGACTATTTACAATTTGTACAGAAAGCAGATGGGAATTACAAGAGTCGAGGGGTATGAAAGGGAAGCAGTTGTTGGGAAGGGAGTGAGACAGGGTTGTAGCCTATCCCCAATGTTATTCAATCTGTATATTGAGCAAGCAGTAAAGGAAACAAAAGAAAAGTTTGTGGTAGGTATTAAAATCCATGGAGAAGAAATAAAAACTTTGAGGTTCGCTGATGACATTGTAATTCTGTCAGAGACAGCAAAGGACTTGGAAGAGCAGTTGAACAGAATGGACAGTGTCTTGAAAGGAGGGTATAAGATAAACATCAATGAAAGCAAAACAAGGATAATGGAATGTAGTCGAATTAAGCCGGGTGATGCTGAGGGAATTAGATTATGAAATGAGACACTTAAAGTAGTAAAGGAGTTTTGCTATTTGGGGAGCAAAATAACTGATGATGGTTGAAGTAGAGAGGATATAAAATGTAGACTGGCAATGGCAAGGAAAGCGTTTCTGGAGAAGAGAAATTTGTTAACATCGAGTATAGATTTAAGTGTCAGGAAGTCGTTTTTGAAAGTATTTGTATGGAGTGTAGCCATGTATGGAAGTGAAACATGGACGATAACCAGTTTGGACAAGAAGAGAATAGAAGCTTTCGAAATGTGGTGCTACAGAAGAATGCTGAAGATAAGGTGGGTAGATCACGTAACTAATGAGGAGGTATTGAATAGGATTGGGGAGAAGAGAAGTTTGTGGCACAACTTGACTAGAAGAAGGGATCGGTTGGTAGGACATGTTTTAAGGCATCAAGGGATCACAAGTTTAGCATTGGAGGGCAGCGTGGAGGGTAAAAATCGTAGAGGGAGACCAAGAGATCAATACACTAAGCAGATTCAGAAGGATGTAGGTTGCAGTAGGTACTGGGAGATGAAGAAGCTTGCACAGGATAGAGTAGCATGGAGAGCTGCATCAAACCAGTCTCAGAACTGAAGACCACAACAACAACAAATGCCCACACAATGGATAATGTCTCTTTTATGGTGATTGCATAATTTCTTTCATGTTGTGTTAGCATTTGGCTTATGAATGCTGTGGGGCAATTTTCTATTCCTTGGTATGAATGGTTCTCTTGATATAAATGAGCTCCTAAACTGTAGTCTGATGTGTCTGCTGCCAGATGGAAAAGTAGGCCAAAGTCCAGGTATATTAACAATGATGTTGATCCTTCTAAAATCATTATGTGACCCAAAAACTTGACTTCACTCCTGCCAAACTGTGATTTTTAAAGTTTTATTGTTATTCCCTTTGACTGTAATCTATTAAAAAGCTGATCTAATATCTGAAGATGTTCACTCCAGTTTTTATCTACGATTACCATATCTTCATCCGCAGCTCATGGTCTTGCGGTAGCATTCTTGCTTCCTGCGCATGGGGTCCCGGTTTCAATTCCCGGCAGGGTAAGGGATTTTTCCTGCCTCATGATGACTGGGTGTTACTGTGTCATCTTCATCATCATCATTCATCCCCATTATGGTCGGAGGAAGGCAATGGCAAACCACCTCCACTAGGACCTTGCCTAGTACAGCGGTGCGGGTCTTCTTCATCGTCCCCTACGCTCCTCGGAGTACAGGACCTCATCATCATCATCATCATCACTATATCTTTAACATATGTTAAAACCTTTTCTCATAAGTTATCATCTGTTGCTTTGTCTAAATCTCTGATGAATATTTACACTGAATGGTAATACTTTGAAGTGATATTATCTACCTTCAATGCAATGTACTTTTTTTAATCAGTGTTATGGTATTTGCCAGTAACCAACTGTCAAGTTCATCATACTGATATATTTCGTGCCGATAAATTTTGTCAATAATTCCTCAATGATAGAGAGGTTCTGTCTCTTCCTAGTTTGATTATCATATTAATGCCCTTGCACCAAGTACTAACTGCACTGATCACTCAGGTTTTTTAACGAGTACCAGCAACTGTTATAACAGATGTTAGAAGTTTCCATGCAATCATCCTGTTTATCTCTCGTCTTACTGATTCCTTTGTTGCTACCAGTATTAGGTAAGGTTTTGCATAAAATTGTTCACAAGGTTATATCTCTAGTACACACTAAATCTTCTGGTTGAAACTGGATATTGAAGGTGATATTTTAAGAGAGAATTATTGGGACTGACGGCCTCCTGAGATGTAAGGCTTGTATATGACCATATGCTATGAATCATTTTGTACAGGACTGGAGCATTTTAATGTTTGGGTTAAGACAACAGTAGCAAGGATGAGCAGTTAAGGTGCTACGTGTATCCTCTTTTGAGTGGTAAGGTTCTTTTATGGGGTAAAGGATTTTTATTTATTGCAGAATTTTAGCTTCTGGGTTGAGTTTATATAGTTTTATAAGGAATGGTAATTGCATTAGTTAAAAACTTATATTATTCACAATGATAAATGGAGAATAAGTGTCAGACATGTGACCTTCTGAAAGCATTGTAATCTGGACCAATAAGTTAAGGGGGTGACTTAGAAAAAATTGGCCAAAAATAAAAATAATAAAATAAAAATAAAAATTGCCACCAGATAGTTCAGGGTGTATGAAGCCAAATAAGGATCTGCTATGGGATGAGATGTGTTGGTGTTGGAAGGGAAGGTAGCAATTTGTTTTGTGCAATAATGAATATCCCACCTCCATCTGCCCTCATACTCAACACTAAACAATCATCTTCTGAACACCTTGGAACCAGAATGCAGTAGCAGTTTGTCAGCAGCAGCAAAAGAGGCAGTTTTATTTAACAAAGACATACAGACAGAAGTAAATTACCCTTTGCCATCTACAGATCTGTGTTTCATGTGATAGCACATGGATGAAAAGGGGCCACACTTCCCTGCATGGTGTTTCATCAGTTTTAAGTGTTGACACAGGAAAAGTTTTGGATTTGCAGGTGATGTCCAAATATTGCTCTACTTGTGCACAGAGGAAGACATTAGACAATAAGCAAGAAGAGAGACAATAGCAAATAAAACACAAAATAATTTGCAGCAAAAATTATGATGGTTCTAGTGGTGGCATGGTTCATTGGAGCAAAATGAGGCATGGAGTTAGATATGTGAAATATCTTGGTGATGGAGATTCTAGTGCTCTAGTAAAAAAGCAAGCCATATGGAAATGGATGCAACATTGAGAAGCTAGAGTGTGTGGGGCACATTCAGAAGAGGATGGGTGGGAGACTTCTGAAACTGAAACAAGAACAAAAGGGTGTAAAACTCAAAAATGGAAAGCCACTGGGTGGGCCACAATGCCTGACTGACAATGAGATCCACAATTTGAAAATATGTTAGGGAAAACAATAAGACAGAACACTGGAGATTTGAAGGCAATGCAGAAGGCAGTGTGGGCAATATTTTTTTACAAGTTGTTGATGAGAAGCCAGTACATGCTTTTTGTGATATATCCTAGTGCAAATATAAGCAGGCAAAAGTCTTTCAAGTTGATGCCACATTGGTGACTTGCATGTTGATGTTGATGAAATGATGATGATAAGGACAACACAACACCCAGCCCCTGAGCAGAGAAAATCTCCGACCCAGCTGGGAATCGAACCTGGGCTGTTAGGTATGATATTCCGTTGCGCTGACCCCTCAGCTACCAGGGGCGGACGATTCATAACTTAATATACTATAACTCAGTCAGAAACCCACAAAATAAGTTTATGTCAGTACAATTTTAACATAATAGTGCTGTATCTTTCAGATTGCAGCATCTATGTTACATTGAACAGCACTCAAAGAAAAATAACCAATAAATCTGCAAGGTGTTGAAAGTTAGGGGTATGTGCTTTTGTGCTCTTATACAGCAGCTGAGACTGATCAGCATAGATTTTTTCCAAGTCAAGTGTACAAAAATGATGTTATGTTTTCTGCAGCAAAACTTTTAAAAAATTACGACAAGCTGTGGCACATGCAGTGTAGCATACTGTTTAGCATCACTGGCTGGTGTGCTGCGGGTTGCAATTACATATTAGACCACAAGCAATTATTTGTTATTTAGTATTTATCCTTTCTGGAAGGTTCTTGAGGTATCTTAAGTTTGTAACAATATTATGAGAAGGAAAGTTGCTACTCACCATATAGAAGAGATGCTGGGTCACAGATAGGCACAACAAAAAGACTTTCACAATTAAAGCTTTTGGCCATTGGCCTTCATCATCAATAGACACACACACACACACACACACAACAGGAGGGGAAAATTGCCGCCCTTCAGGCTGAGTTAGGCAAGGCCAGGGGAGATCTTGACTGGTTAAGGAGGGAGATGGGTAAAGAGAGGTGGAAAGTGACAACAGGCAACAGGAGGAACAGGCCTAGAACTTTGTCTGACAGCTATGTGGTGAATATGAAAAATAGATTTGACCTGTTGCTTCAGTTAGAAGCTGGTAAGCCTCAAGCAGTTGCAAGTGTAGACAGGGCACAACAAACTTTCAGCAGTAAATTGAAAAGTAAGATTGTAGGGAAATCAGAAGAGAGAAAAAGTGTTGTTGTTAGGTAGCTCCCATGGAAGAGGTGTTGGCCAACTTTTGCAGGATGAACTAGGATCAGAATATCAGGTCACCAATTTTTTTAAACCTAGTGCTGGTCTGGAGCAGGTGACAGAGGATTTAGGATCACTTTGCTAAGATTTCACTAAGGAAGACACCATGGTTATAGTGGGTGGGCCAGGTAATAGTATTGACAGAGATCCTGGATACGGTATAGAGTGTGACCTGGAAAAGATTGCATGAGCATCGAAGCATACTAGTGTTGAGTTTGTATGTGTTCTTGGCCACCATGACCAACCTCATTTGAACTCTTCTGTCAAGAGAGTTAATTTGGAGTTGGAACAGCTGCTTATGTCGGGTGCAGGGTCACACATTGATGTGGTTCCTGTTGATTCTCTCAATAGGTGGGATTATACTAGGCATGAATTCACCTCAACAGGAAAGGGAAGTGTAAAATGGCTGGGAAAATAGCAAGAAAGTTAAAGGGGAAGGCATTGTCATCAGTGATAAAATACCAGTGGTACAGAAAGGTCCCTTTTTTAGGATAGGGAGGACAGAAAGAAACTAAGTTTCAAGAGAGGTTAGGATTGAGACAATCCTTCAGTTTGAGAAAGAAACCAAAAAACATAATTCTAGCTTATTGCATCAGCATAAACAGCTATTGATTAAGAATTTTCAACAATTGGCAGAAATTTCAACTCTACCCATTTTTAACTCAGTCAGTGTGAAATGTCAGCTACCTTTATTGCATCAAAATATTTGAGGACTGAGAAATAAAATTAATGAATTAATTATCTGCATAGATGAATTAGAGTCCTCAAACCCAGGTGACATCATCTGCCTCTCTGAACATCATGTGACCACTGGTATAGAACTTTTAAGTGTTACAGGGTTTAGGTTAGCATCTCACTTTTGTAGAGCAGAAATTGAGAAAGGAGGAGTTGCCACATTCATCAGGAACTGTCATAAATTTAAGAACATAGACATTCATAAATTTTGCCTATAACAGCATATGGAAGCATGTGCAACAGAAGTAGAATTTCACAAAAAATCCTTCATAACATTAAGCACCTCACCCCCCATGAACCATGGACCTTGCCATTGGTGGGGAGACTTGCATCCCTCAACGATACAGATAGCCCTACCATAGGTGTAACCACAACGGAGGGGTATCTGTTGAGAGACCAGACAAACGTGTGGTTCCTGAAGAGGGGCAGCAGCCTTTTCAATAGTTGCAGGGGCAACAGTCTGGATGATTGACTGATCTGGTCTTGTAACACTAACCAAAATGACCTTGCTGTTCTGGTACTGCGAACGGCTGAAAGCAAGGGGAAACTACAGCCGTAATTTTTCCCAAGGGCATGCAGCTTTACTGTGTGATTAAATGATGATGGCATCCGCTTAGATAAAACATTCCAGAGGTAAAATAGTCCCCCATTCGGATCTCCGGGTGGGGACTACTCAAGAGGACGTCGTTATCAGGAGAAAGAAAACTGGCGTTCTACAGATCAGAGCATGGAATGTCAGATCCCTTAATCAGGCAGGTAGGTTAGAAAATTTAAAAAGGGAAATGGGTAGGTTAAAGTTAGCTATAGTGGTAATTAGTGAAGTTTGGTGGCAGGAGGAACAAGACTTTTGGTCAGGTGAATACAGGGTTATAAATACAAAATCAAATAGGGGTAATGCAGGAGTAGGTTTAATAATGAATAAAAAAATAGGAGTACGGGTAAGCTACTACAAACAGCATAGTGAACGCATTATTGTGGCCAAGATAGACACGAAGCCCATGCCTACTACAATAGTACAAGTTTATATGCCAACTAGCTCTGCAGATGATGAAGAAATTGATGAAATGTATGATGAGATAAAAGAAATTATTCAGTTAGTGAAGGGAGATGAAAATTTAATAGTCATGGGTGACTGTAATGCGAGAGTAGGAAAAGGGAGAGAAGGAAACATAGTAGGTGAATATGGATTGGGGGTAAGAAATGAAACAGGAAGCCGCCTGGTAGAATTTTGCACAGAGCATAACTTAATCATAGCTAACACTTGGTTCAAGACTCATGAAAGAAGGTTGTATAGATGGAAGAACCCTGGAGATACTAGAAGATATCAGATAGATTATATAATGGTAAAACAGAGATTTAGGAACCAGGTTTAAAATTGTAAGACATTTCTAGGGGCAGATATGGACTCTGACCACAATCTATTGGTTATGAACTGTAGATTAAAACTGAAGAAACTTCAAAAAGGTGGGAATTTAAGGAGATGGGACCTGGATAAGCTGAAAGAACCAGATGTTGTACTGGGTTTCAGGGAGAGCATAAGGGAACAATTGACAGGAATGGGAGAAAGAAATACAGTAGCAGAAGAATGGGTAGCTTTGAGGGATGAAATAGTGAAGGCAGCAGAGGATCAAATACGTAAAAAGACAAGGGCTAGTAGAAACCATTGGGTAACAGAAGAAATATTGAATTTAATTGATGAAAGGAGAAAATATAAAAATGCAATAAATGAAGCAGGCAAAAAGGAATACAAACATTTCAAAAATGAAATCGACAGGAAGTGCAAAATGGCTAAGCAGCGATGGCTAGAGGACAAATGTAAGGATGTAGAGGCTTATCTCACTAGGGGTAAGATAGATACAGCCTACAGGAAAATTAAAGAGACCTTTTGAGAAAGAAGAACCACTTGCATGAATATCAAGAGCTTTGATGGAAAGCCAGTTCTAAGCAAAGAAGGGAAAGCAGAAAGGTGGAAGGAGTATATAGAGGGTCTATACAAGGGCGATGTACTTGAAGACAATATTATGGAAATGGAAGAGGATGTAGATGAAGATGAAATGGGAGATAAGATACTGCGTGAAGAGTTTGACAGAGCACTGAAAGACCTGAGTCGAAACAAGGCCCCGGGAGTAGACAACATTCCATTAGAACTACTGACAGCCTTGGGAGAGCCAGTCCTGACAAAACTCTACCATCTGGTGAGTAAGATGTATGAGACAGGCGAAATACCCTCAGACTTCAAGAAGAATATAATAATTCCAATCCCAAAGAAAGCAGGTGTTGACAGATGTGAAAATTACCGAACTGTCAGTTTAATAAGTCACAGCTGCAAAATACTAACGTGAATTCTTTACAGATGAATGGAAAAACTGATGGAAGCCGACCTCTGGGAAGATCAGTTTGGATTCCATAGAAATGTTGGAACACGTGCGGCAATACTGACCCTATGACTTATCTTAGAAGAAAGATTAAGGAAAGGCAAACCTACATTTCTAGCATTTGTAGACTTAGAGAAAGCTTTTGACAATGTTGATTGGAATACTCTCTTTCAAATTCTTAAGGTGGCAGGGGTAAAATACAGGGAGCGAAAGACCATTTACAATTTGTACAGAAAGCAGATGGCAATTACAAGAGTCGAGGGGTATGAAAGGGAAGCAGTGGTTGGGAAGGGAGTGAGACAGGGTTGTAGCCTATCCCCAATGTTATTCAATCTGTATATTGAGCAAGCAGTAAAGGAAACAAAAGAAAAGTTTGTGGTAGGTATTAAAATCCATGGAGAAGAAATAAAAACTTTGAGGTTCGCCGATGACATTGTAATTCTGTCAGAGACAGCAAAGGACTTGGAAGAGCAGTTGAACGGAATGGACAGTGTCTTGAAAGGAGGGTATAAGATAAACATCAATGAAAGCAAAACAAGGATAATGGAATGTAGTCGAATTAAGCCGGGTGATGCTGAGGGAATTAGATTATGAAATGAGACACTTAAAGTAGTAAAGGAGTTTTGCTATTTGGGGAGCAAAATAACTGATGATGGTTGAAGTAGAGAGGATATAAAATGTTGACTGGCAATGGCTAGGAACGCATTTCTGAGGAAGAAAAATTTGTTAACATCGAGTATAGATTTAAATGTCAGGAAGTCGTTTCTGAAAGTGAAACGTGGACGATAAATAGTTTAGACAAGAAGAGAATAGAAGCTTTCAAAATGTGGTGCTACAGAAGAATGCTGAAGATTAGATGGGTAGATCACATAACTAATGAGGAGGTATTGAATAGAATTGGGGAGAAGAGGAGCTTGCGGCACAACTTGACTAGAAGAAGGGATCGGTTGGTAGGACATGTTCTGAGACATCGAGGGATCACCAATTTAGTATTGAAGGGCAGCGCGGAGGGTAAAAATCGAAGAGGGAGACCAAGAGATGAATACACTAAGTAGATTCAGAAGGATGTAGGCTGCAGTAGGTACTGGGAGATGAAGTAGCTTGCACAGGATAGAGTAGCATGGAGAGCTGCATCAAACCAGTTTCAGGACTGAAGAACACAACAACAACAACATCAAGCACCTGCAGGTAACTTTAATCTGTTTGTAAACCACCTTGAAGCTGTACTGGCCCATTTAACAACCAAAACTAAAGAAATAGTGGTTGCTGGTGACTTCAATGTAGATTTCCTTAAAGACTCTCCCAATAAGAACTTAACTGAGTTAGTAACACTATCATTCAACTCAATTCCTATTATAAAGTTCCTCACTAGGGTAGCCAATCACTCACAAACAGCCATTGATAATATCTTTATAGAAAAGTCCAATGAACAAAATTATATTACAAAACCAATAGTAAATGGTCTCTCAGACCATGACATGCAGTTCCTTCTGTTAAATGTTAATACTGAACAGGATATAAAAATCTGTTAAATCCGAGCTCAATAAGTGGAGTGATGTTTACAGTGCTCATGGCATGAATGAAAAATATAACACTTTTGGTAATAAAGTGCTTAATTTATTTGAACATTGTTTTCCCCCAAAACTAACCAAGGTAAGAGCAAAGTCTACAAAGAAGCCATGGATTACTCAAGCAATGGAGGCATCTTGTAAAACAAAAAGAAAACTCTATCTGTCAATCCGAAATAGTTCTGATGTTAATGCTATAGAACATTACAAGAAATACTGCAAAATATTGAAGCCTGTAATACAACATCAAAGCAAATATATTACAAGGAAAAGATAGTCATATCAGATAACAAAGTAAAGACATTAAGAGTAAGTGATACATGGGTGACAGATGTGTATAGTGTTGCAAGAACTTTTTAACAAACATTTTATAACTGTTACTGAAGAGATGGGGTTTGTTAGGTTCTGGAGTTGCTGCTATGGAATACCTCAGACCAGAAATTTCAAGTAACTTCCATAATATGAATTTGACTCTCATTACCACAGCAGAAGTAATGTACATCATAAAATCTTTAAAATCAAAAACATCTAGTGGCTATGATGAAATATCAACGAAGTTAATTAAAGAATGTTATTCTAAGTTAAGTCACATATAAAGCTATCTGTGTAACCAGTCATTTATCAGTGGAATATTTCCAGAATGGTTGAAATATGCTGACGTTAATCCACTGTTTAAGAAGGGAGATAAAGAAATACCATCAAATTTCCATCCAATTTCACTTTTTCCAGCATTCTCAAACATTTTAGAAAAGGCAATGTACAATTGGCTTTATAACCATCTTATCCCAAATAACACTCAGTCAAAGTCGCAGTTTGGATTTCTAAAGGGTTCTGGTATTGAGAAGGCTACCTACACTTACAGTGAAAATGTACTTCATTCATTAGACAAAAAATTGCAGGCAACTGGTATATTTTGCGATCTGTCAAAGGCATTTAACTGTGTAAATCACAATATCCTTTTAAGTAAATTAGAATATTATGGTGTAACAGGAAATGCTACAAAATGGTTCAAATCTTATATCTCTGGCAGGAAACAAAGAGTGTTATTAGGAAAGAGACATGTATTAAGTTATCAGGCATCATCCAACTGGGAACTAATTACATGTGGGGTTCCACAAGGTTTCATCTTAGGGCCCTTACTTTTTCTTGTGTATATCAATGACCTTTCATCAGTAACATTACCAGATGACAATTTTGTTTTGTTTGTCGATGATACAAACATTGCAATAAATACCAAATCAAGTGTGGTCTTAGAAAGAACGGCTAATAAAATATTTGTGGACATTAATCACTGGGTCCTAGCCAATTCTTTGTCACTAAACTTTGAAAAAACACACTTCATGCAATTCAGAACTTGTAAGGGGTGTCCCATGAGAATATGCTTAACATACGATGACAAGCAGATAGAAGAAGTGGAAAGTGTTAAATTCTTGGGATTACAGCTTGATAATAAATTCAGCTGGGGGGAGCACACCACAGAAATGCTGAAGCATCTTAAAAAATCTCTATTTGCAGTGTGAATTGTGTCAGACATAGGGGTTATATAAATGAAAAAGCTGGCATACTATGCTTACTTACATTCCATAATGTCGTATGGGATTATTTTTTGGGGTAATTCATCAAGCCAAGCTAAAGTTTTCCAAGCAAGAAACATGCAATAAGAGTTATATGTGGTGTGAACTGAAGAACATCCTGCAGAAGCCTCTCTAGGGAGCTAGGGATACTAACTACTGCTACTCAATATATTTATTCCTTAATGAAATTTGTCATTAAAAATCTATCACTTTTTCAAACCAACAGTTCAATTCATTGAATCAAATATGTAAAAACAAAGATGATGTGACTTACCAAACGAAAGCGCTGGCAGGTCGATAGACACACAAACAAACACAAACACACACACAAAATTCAAGCTTTCGCAACAAACTGTTGCCTCATCAGGAAAGAGGGAAAGACGAAAGGATGTGGGTTTTAAGGGAGAGGGTAAGGAGTCATTCCAATCCCAGGAGCGGAAAGACTTATCTTAGGAGGAAAAAAGGACAGGTATACACTCGCACACACACACACACATATCCATCCACACATATACAGACACAAGCAGACATATTTAAAGACAAAGGGTTTGGGCAGAGATGTCAGTCGAGGTGGAAGTGAAGAGGCAAAGATGATGTTGAATGACAGGTGAGGTATGAGTGGCGGCAACTTGAAATTAGCAGAGATTGAGGCCTGGTGGGTAACGGGAAGAGAGGATATATTGAAGAGCAAGTTCCCACCTCCGGAGTTCAGATAGGTTGGTGTTGGTGGGAAGTATCCAGATTACCCGGACGGTGTAACACTGCGCCAAGATGTGCTGGCCGTGCACCAAGGCATGTTTAGCCACAGAGTGATCCTCATTACCAACAAACACTGTCTGCCTGTGTCCATTTATGCGAATGGACAGTTTGTTGCTGGTCATTCCCACATAGAATGCATCACAGTGTAGGCAGGTCAGTTGGTAAATCACGTGGGTGCTTTCACATGTGGCTCTGCCTTTGATCGTGTACACCTTCTGGGTTACAGGACTGGAGTAGGTGGTGGTGGGAGGGTGCATGGGACAGGTTTTACACCGGGGGCGGTTACAAGGATAGGAGCCAGAGGGTAGGGAAGGTGGTTTGGGGATTTCATAGGGATGAACTAACAGGTTACGAAGGTTAGGTGGACGGCAGAAAGACACTCTTGGTGGAGTGGGGAGGATTTCATGAAGGATGGATCTCATTTCAGGGCAGGATTTGAGGAAGTCGTATCCCTGCTGGAGAGCCACATTCAGAGTCTGGTCCAGTCCCGGAAAGTATCCTGTCACAAGTGGGGCACTTTTGTGGTTCTTCTGTGGGGGATTCTGGGTTCGAGGGGATGAGGAAGTGGCTCTGGTTATTTGCTTCTGTACCAGGTCGGGAGGGTAGTTGCGAGATGCGAAAGCTGTTGTCAGGTTGTTGGTGTAATGGTTCAGGGATTCCGGACTGGAGCAGACTCGTTTGCCACGAAGACCTAGGCTGTAGGGAAGGGACCGTTTGATGTGGAATTGGTGGCAGCTGTCATAATGCAGGTACTGTTGCTTGTTGGTGGGTTTGATGTGGACGGACGTGTGAAGCTGGCCATTGGACAGGTGGAGGTCAATGTCAAGGGAAGTGGCATGGGATTTGGAGTAGGACCAGGTGAATCTGATGGAACCAAAGGAATTGAGGTTGGAGAGGAAATTCTGAAGTTCTTCTTCACTGTGAGTCCAGATCATGAAGATGTCATCAATAAATCTGTACCAAACTTTGGGTTGGCAGGCCTGGGTAACCAAGAAGGCTTCCTCTAAGCGACCCATGAATAGGTTAGCATACGAGGGGGCCATCCTGGTACCCATGGCTGTTCCCTTTAATTGTTGGTATGTCTGGCCTTCAGAAGTGAAGAAGTTGTGGGTCAAGATGGAGCTGGCTAAGGTGATGAGGAAAGAGGTTTTAGGTAGGGTGGCAGGTGATCGGCGTGAAAGGAAGTGCTCCATCGCAGCGAGGCCCTGGACGTGCGGAATATTTGTGTATAAGGAAGTGGCATCAATGGTTACAAGGATGGTTTCTGGGGGTAACAGATTGGGTAAGGATTCCAGACGTTCGAGAAAGTGGTTGGTGTCTTTGATGAAGGATGGGAGACTGCATGTAATGGGTTGAAGGTGTTGATCTACGTAGGCAGAGATACATTCTGTGGGGGCTTGGTAACCAGCTACAATGGGGCGGCCGGAATGATTGGACAAAGACACCAACCACTTTCTCGAACATCTGGAATCCTTACCCAATCTGTTACCCCCAGAAACCATCCTTGTAACCATTGATGCCACTTCCTTATACACAAATATTCCGCGCGTCCAGGGCCTCGCTGCGATGGAGCACTTCCTTTCACGCCGATCACCTGCCACCCTACCTAAAACCTCTTTCCTCATCACCTTAGCCAGCTTCATCTTGACCCACAACTTCTTCACTTTTGAAGGCCAGACATACCAGCAATTAAAGGGAACAGCCATGGGTACCAGGATGGCCCCCTCGTACGCCAACCTATTCATGGGTCGCTTAGAGGAAGCCTTCTTGGTTACCCAGGCCTGCCAACCCAAAGTTTGGTACAGATTTATTGATGACATCTTCATGATCTGGACTCACAGTGAAAAAGAACTTCAGAATTTCCTCTCCAACCTCAATTCCTTTGGTTCCATCAGATTCACCTGGTCCTACTCCAAATCCCATGCCACTTTCCTTGACGTTGACCTCCACCTGTCCAATGGCCAGCTTCACACGTCCGTCCACATCAAACCCACCAACAAGCAACAGTACCTGCATTATGACAGCTGCCACCAATTCCACATCAAACGGTCCCTTCCCTACAGCCTAGGTCTTCGTGGCAAACGAGTCTGCTCCAGTCCGGAATCCCTGAACCATTACACCAACAACCTGACAACAGCTTTCACATCTCGCAACTACCCTCCCGACCTGGTACAGAAGCAAATAACCAGAGCCACTTCCTCATCCCCTCGAACCCAGAATCCCCCACAGAAGAACCACAAAAGTGCCCCACTTGTGACAGGATACTTTCCAGGACTGGACCAGACTCTGAATGTGGCTCTCCAGCAGGGATACGACTTCCTCAAATCCTGCCCTGAAATGAGATCCATCCTTCATGAAATCCTCCCCACTCCACCAAGAGTGTCTTTCCGCCATCCACCTAACCTTCGTAACCTGTTAGTTCATCCCTATGAAATCCCCAAACCACCTTCCCTACCCTCTGGCTCCTATCCTTGTAACCGCCCCCGGTGTAAAACCTGTCCCATGCACCCTCCCACCATCACCTACTCCAGTCATGTAACCCGGAAGGTGTACACGATCAAAGGCAGAGCCACATGTGAAAGCACCCACGTGATTTACCAACTGACCTGCCTACACTGTGATGCATTCTATGTGGGAATGACCAGCAACAAACTGTCCATTCGCATGAATGGACACAGGCAGACAGTGTTTGTTGGTAATGAGTATCACCCTGTGGCTAAACATGCCTTGGTGCACGGCCAGCACATCTTGGCGCAGTGTTACACTGTCCGGGTTATCTGGATACTTCCCACTAACACCAACCTATCCGAACTCCGGAGATGGGAACTTGCTCTTCAATATATCCTCTCTTCCCGTTATCCACCAGGCCTCAATCTCCGCTAATTTCAAGATGCTGCCACTCATACCTCACCTGTCATTCAACAACATCTTTGCCTCTGCACTTCTGCCTCGACTGACATCTCTGCCCAAACTCTTTGTCTTTAAATATGTCTGCTTGTGTCTGTATATGTGTGGATGGATATTGTGTGTGTGTGCGAGTGTATACCCGTCCTTTTTTCCCCCTAAGGTAAGTCTTTCCGCTCCCGGGACTGGAATGACTCCTTACCCTCTCCCTTAAAACCCACATCCTCTCGTCTTTCCCTCTCCTTCCCTCTTTCCTGATGAGGCAACAGTTTGTTGCGAAAGCTTGAATTTTGTGTGTACGTTTGTGTTTGTTTGTGTGTCTGTCGACCTGCCAGGACTTTCATTTGGTACGTCACATCATCATAACCATTTCAGTGCAGTGTTCATTGTAAATGTGTGTGTGTGTGTGTGTGTGTGTGTGTGTATGTGTGTGCGGAACCTGTGGAAGGTAAATTAACTTATTTGTTTTACTTGCAAATATCTGTCATGTATTATTGTTTTTCTGACATGTTATACATCCTGGAGGACCTCCTCACTATGGATCAATTGGAATGAAAGTAAATCTAATCTAATCTAATGAAATACAGCTCACATGACTGCAGCCTCAGACAACTGAAACCTGTGATGTCAGTTGCCTGAGACTGCAGTCATGTGTGTGAGTTGCATTTGTGTGTGTGTGTGTGTGTGTGTGTGTGTGTGTGTGTGTGTGTGAGAGAGAGAGAGAGAGAGAGAGAGAGAGAGAGAGAGAGAGAGAGAGAGAGAGAGAATGTGTGTCTATTGCGGATGAAGGCCAATGGCCAAAAGCTTTAACTGTGAAAGTCTTTTTATTGTGCCTATCTGTGACTCAGCATCTCAGCTGTATGGTGAGTAGCAACTTTCCTTCTCATAGTATTGTTACATTCCATGCTGGATTTTCAGTTGTTGTGTTTAAAGTTTGTATATTCTGAAATATTCTATGTTGGTATAAGTAACTGTATGCTCTGTCCAGATTCATTCTGTTCTGTTCTGGCTGTGTGACGGTGCCAAAAATAAGTGAGCTTTCAGTGTGCTTCAGTGACATTCCTGCCTTCAGATTGGAATTGACTGTAGTTTCAACATGACATTGTTTGGTGGAGACAATGGGTATTTCAAAACATCTACATCACTGTGGTTTCTGTTAATCACCTCAAAGACCTACATGTGCAATTAGAATACAAGCAGTTTATCATTCTTAAGGTCTGTTTACTGAGGAGACAGATGGATTCCAAAATAGTGGTAAGTCAGCTGCACATCAGCCATCCATGAGTGTTTCCAGGAGATGCTGATCAGTACCTGTCGAAATGGCTGGGAGGATTCAACGAAGTCACCAAATACAACAGGTGGGCTGACATGATGTGTTTGGCAAATGTATACTTTCACTTGGATGACACAGCCCAGCAGTGGGCCTACAAAGAGGTGCTCAATAGCTGGGAAAGATTCCAGGCTGAAACTGAGAAATAAACAGCAAGTCTACTTAGATGAAAATCAAATGAAGAATAGGACACAACTTCACAGGGAAACAACACATACACACATAATGTTTTGATCCTTTGCAACATTGTGAATCTGCATGTGACAGAAACCGAGAGAAAATCATGATGAAAGGAGTCACAGAACATATTTACCACACTCTACTGGTAAAGAATGTCACAACAATGCAAGCATTCATCAAGTGGTGCCAGTGCATCAAGAAAATGCACCAGAAAAGAGTTGGGTGAAGGAAGGATGATAGCTACCAATGGCAGTTGTAAAAGACCACTGTGATTTGGCTTCTTTCAAATGCCAGGTTGTAAGAGATGAGATACAGCAGTTTATGGCAGCCAGAATTGTTGTACAGAGTTCACAAGAGATAGTGGCCATGAATGTTGGCCCCATACACCAAGAGGTAATAGAGAATGCTGAAGAACACTATGTGGCACAAATATCTGTCACCAGTTGAATGTGTCTTGAATAAAGGACTTGAACAACTCAGACTTACGGCACCACTGTCAAACAACCACCCAGCATCTGACCAATGCAGATACAAGTAATTCCTTCATCAAATATAATGCCCTACAGAAGAACAGACATTTTGAGGATACTAGACAACACACCACTCTGTTTTCCCTGTGGATGCCATAGATACATTGTATGCTACTGCAGAGAATGAAGACAACTGTTCGATGACTATTGTGCTGCAAGGCATTGACTATAACAACAGGCCTGTTCACAATAGTCCACTGCAGACAATTATAGTTAACTTGTGGGCCATATCCTTGATGAGAATGCTCTCCAACATGCCATCACTGCCATACAGACAAATCAGCCACTTGCCTAGCCACTGAATTCAGGAGAACTGAGTGAGGCAGTCATCTGTGGAAGTCAGGCCACCACATATGAAAATCCTTTCTGGACAACAGTAACCAAGATGATAGGAACTCTCGCTGACATCAACAGAGGTAGGCAGCTGGTCCAGGCACTAGTTGACTGAGGGGCTTCCATTTCTGTAACATCAAATGCTTGTTGTCACCAGCTCAAGAAGAGTATGATTTGTGATATGAAAGCGATTGTGCTAAATGTCACAAATGGGAAACACATCCAGCCAAGAGGAGAATCTATTGCAATAATAACTACCAATGACAGACCACAGCCCTTCAAATTTGTCATTTTAACAGAATGTAGTTACTATGATATTTCCTGATGGGACAGGTATCACAAGGTATCACAAGTTTTCACAGACTGTATAAGAACAGAGCTTCAAACTGATGAAGCTATTCCACAAGCACACATAACAAAGACTACCATGGGTGGTTGTTTTCCATTGAATATATTGTTATCCGGCCATCATCAATGAGACAGTTCATTCATCATTTGTGATGCACAATTAATCTGTGAAGCTTCTGTCTGTTGCAAATGGTTCAAGTGGCTCTGAGCACTACAGGGCTTAACTGCTGAGGTCATCAGTCCCCTTGAACTTAGAACTACTTCAGCCTAACTAACCGAAGGACATCACACACATCCATGCCCGAGGCAGGATTCGAACCTGTGACCGTTGCGGTTACACAGTTCCAGACTGTAGCACCTAGAACCGCTCGGCCACCCTGGCCAGCTGTGTGTTGCAAAAAGCTACACAGGCTCACAAAATAAATCTGCCTGCCAGTGATGATCATAAGCATTCCAGTGATGATCATAAGCGTTGTGAGTGGTCAAGGAGAATTTTGGATCAGTAATGGTCATGAGCAGCTGCAAACTCAACATTAAAGATATGAGCATAGGGGCAGCTGAACAAGTCCAGACTGGGCACCTCAGTGTCATCTCTGAAGAATTGTGCTCCACTACCACTACAGACAAGTCAGGGGATGAAGCTACTATTGAACTGCCAGTATGATCTGGCCAGACCGAGGAACAACATCAGGGAGTGGAAGTCATTCTGTGTCAATTGTTGGATGCGGAGAAAAGACAGACCAAGCAGCCTACGATAAAACACAATTCAACACTGGAGATCATCCACTAACTAGCCAGCACTCTATAGAGTGTCGCCGGCTGAATTATGGATAATCCAGGAAGAATTGGAGAATATGCAGAATTTCTGCATCGACTATCAATGAATGAACAAAATCACAAAGAAAGGTGTCTTTCTGTTGCTGTGCATTGCCTATATTCTGGAATGTCTGAAAGGAGTAAAGTATTGCATAAATATGGACATGAATACAAGCTACTGGGAAACTGAGGTTGATGCGACTGATGGGTAAAAGACTGTCTTGATAACCCCTGATGGCACAGTATCAAGATGGCGGCTCGTATAGAAGTTTTAGTAAGTGGCTCCGTGAAAAACAAGTATACTGCCGATATAAAGTGCATCTTATGCAGTGAAAGACTTTTTAATGGTTTCAGACTATGTTCAGCGAGTCAAAAATGGATTCATTCAAAATGCATCTCGAGTTCTGCTGCGGTAAGCGCAAAATGTGACTGTGGTGTAATTGGCTGTTGTTTGCGATCGATGTGCTTATCAAAACAAGATACTGTGCGAGAAGAAAACGTTGTCTCCACATTAGAACAGGATTTATTGTACGCTAAAGAGTATATACATAATTTGGAAACAGTGATTAGTGATCTCAAACAAAAACAAAAAGTGGAAAACGAGCCTTTTCTTAGGCCTAAAATAAACAGGCGTGTGAAACAAAGTGGAAATCGTTTCGAATTAAAAACAAGGAATAAATATGAGCTGCTAGACACGTATGAAGAGACGAACAACCAGGGACATAAGAGAAATGAATACACGTCTCTAGGGCATACTCTGAAGAGTGAAGAAAACACTAAATTTTCGCAAAATGGTTCACGAAGTGAGAGTAAGGGCGATGTTTACATTTTTTCAGCTAGCCACGGAAGAGGCTTAGCAGGTAAAATGGCCACTATGCAAAATAAACGAAAAGTAAGTGGAACCACCAAGCCTGGGGCTCCTCTACGAGAAGTGCTAAAAAACTGTGAAACATCAGTAACAAAAGGTTCGAAATGTGTCATTATTGGAGGAGGTAACGACGTTTATAGAAACGAAAGTGTCAATGCAACAAGGGCTCTACGTGAAACCTTAGGGAAAATTACACATTCAGATGTATATGTTGTAAGCATTCCACAAAGACACGACTTGATGGAAGCTTCATGCGTAAATAAAGAAATTATTCGAACAAATAGAAAATTTAGAAAGATCTGTAGCAGTTTCGCCAATGTAACATTTATTGATGCAACAAGCTCTCAGAGAGATCATTTTACAAAGCATGGGTTGCACAGAAACAATTTTGGTAAAACAATTCTGTGCAAAGAAATATTAGAAAAAATTGACAAACCACAAGAACAGATACATCCACCCATAACACTGCCAGTGAAGGAAGAAAAGGAAGAGTCACCACTTTGCCCTATAAAGGAAAAATCAGTGTTATTACCAGCAGAAGAACCAGTGTTGTCACCTCCAGAAGAAGAAGTTGTGACACCACCAGCTGAAGAAGAAGCACCACCTTCAGAGATCCTGCAGCCAAGATATGGGAGAGGAGAGAGAAGAAAGAAACAGCTAAAGGACCAGGATTTTGTATACAATGAAGCCAGCAGCAGCCGACCAATTCACAAGAGGCAACCACCTGCGAGAAGTCAGGATTTTTGTTGGCCCCAGATCAGCAACAGCACACCATAACAGACATGGGGATCAACAATCTGACAAGCACACCACTCGTAGGTAATGTAAAAAATATAAACTGTGATTCAAAGTCAAACTGTATCCAGATAAACAAAAAGGGAGATAATATGCTGACATTACTTCAAGTTAATATTTGTTGTATTAGAAATAAGATGTTAGAATTGGAACATTTCTGTAAGATTAAGAATGTTGATGTAATATGTGTATGTGAGCATTGGTTAGTTGCAAATGAGGTAGATATGTTTGTACCTCAAGGATACGTCACTGCAGACATAATGTGCAGAAAGCAGAGGCGAAATGGTGGGGCTGGGATCTTTATCAGAGATAATTTCAACTTTACAAAAATAGATGTATCATCTTACTGTACAGAGTTAGATGCAGAATTTAGTTGTATAAAAATGACTGATGAAAATCTAATAATTGTAAGCCTATACAGATCTCCCAATGGCAACATTGATACATTTTTTGAAAGATTTGAACTAATGGTTAGAAAAATACTAATGCATAAAACAAAGATTGCCATATGTGGTGATCTTAATATAGAAATGGTAAACACAAGTAATGAGCCCTCAAGAACTTTTCTTAATTTATTAAGGTCCCTTAATCTGTACTGTACCATCCAGTGTCCAACACGTAAAAATTCATGCATAGACAATATTATTGTGAATTTTCCCCGTGGCAGCTACACTGTTAGCCTTGCAAATGGGTGCTTTGCAGACCACGACCCATTGCTTCTCAATCTCGTTAGTAAGCAACCAAATTCCACTAGTGTGCACAATATGACATGGGTAAGAAGACAAAAAGAAGAATACATTATGTCATTTATTCGTATACTAGAGGATGCAAGTTGGGACTTTGTCTATAGGTGTTCATCTGAGAAGTCTGATGTTGAAACTACCTTTGAAAACTTCCTTAAAAATTATACAGAATTATGGTATTCATGCTCACCACTAATTAAAACCAACTCTTCTGGAACATATAAAAATAAAAAGCTGGAATGGTACACAGACGAACTGGTCCAGATAAGAAAAAACATGCTCGTACTATACACAGCATATAAAAATGCATGTAAACAAAGATCAGAGCAGGAGAGCACCTTTTATGCAGCATACCAAAAATGTAAAAAATTCTACAAACTTAAGCTGATACAGACAAAAAAGGCTGCTTATGAAGGGTACATAGAAGGTGCAACAAACAAGTGCAAGGCAGCATGGCAGATTGTAGCACAAGAAAATCCCACACGTCACACACATGAAACTCAGCTCACTCCAAGGGAACTAAATGACTACTTCATTAGCTCAATTAAAGAAATTGAAAGTAAGATAGAAAAAACAGATACATCTGCAAGCGATTTACTTAATGCCCTTCCACCAGTAGATCATGTCTTTAACTGGTATAGTATCACACCTGCTCAGATTAAACGAACAGTCACAAAATTTTCAAATTCTAAAAGTATGGACTGCTACTGGCTCTCCAATTACATAGTAAAAAAAACTGTAGACTCGATCGCTAAACCATTGGCATTCATATTTAATAAATGTTTACAGTCAGGAGTGTTTCCCGACTCCCTCAAAATTTCCAAAGTTATTCCAGTGTTTAAAAAGGGTGACAAACATCTTCCTAAAAGTTATCGCCCAATCTCAATTGTGCCAATATTTTCTAAAGTATTTGAGTCACTTATGTACACTCAATTAAGTAGCTATTTTGAGACACACAACCTTTTGAGCAATAGTCAGTTCGGATTCCGACAGGGCAGAAATACCACTGCGGCCATCCTGGAAATTGTTGACCAGACATTAACAGCCTTTGAAGACCAGAATATGGTGTCACTTGTCTTGTGTGATCTGAGCAAAGCTTTTGACTGCATTCCCTTTGGCACCCTGGTTGCAAAACTAGAATTTTATGGTGTATGTAACCCAGCATTAGCAGTAATAGAGTCATATCTTCATAATAGAAGACAGTTTGTCTCAGTTAAAAATAATTACTCCCCTGTAGCAGCAGTTAGTACTGGTGTACCACAGGGCTCGGTTCTGGGACCCTTCTTCTTCATCATAGCCATCAATGACCTACCTCATCACATAAATAGTACTACCATATGCTATGCAGATGACACAACCCTCCTCACCTCACATCAGAACATCTCAGCTTTGGACAATAACACACAGGAATCACTCAAATCAGCCATCCACTGGTTCACATCCAATAAATTACTGTGTAACTCAGAGAAAACACAACAGATTCTCTTAGGGTTACCCAAAACCATAGAAAACAAAACTGTAAAACTATTAGGAATGCATATTGATTCCAAACTTAACTGGGAAGAACACGTAAATCAGGTTTGCAAAAAGCTTTCAAGAGTCTCCTATCTCCTTTGGAAACTTAGGGACATGATTAGCATGAACGTTCTGAGAACAATGTACTGTGGACTCTTCCAGTCACATATTACATATGGCCTTCTCATATGGGGGCACAGCTCTCACAGTAACAAAATTTTGTTGATGCAGAAAAGAATGCTGCGCATAATGTGTAAAGTCGGTCCCACGGAGCACTGTCGTCCTCTCTTTATAAGGCTAAGACTGTTGACCATTGTAAACTTGTATATTTATATCTGTGTGTTACACATTAAAAACAATGGTATGGAAGGTGTTGTCAGGGAAGAAATTCATAACTACAACACTAGAAGGAAGGCAGATTATGATATACCAAGACACAGACTAACAAAAAGTAGTAACTCACACAAAGTGAATACCTTAAAAATATTCAACAAACTACCGAAATCTGCTCGGGACATGCCCACAAAAATTCTTAAACAAAATTTGTACAATTGGTTATCTGACAATCCATTTTATTCTATGCAAGAATATTATGATCTGAGTAGCACAGAGATAAACCTGTAATTGCATAATTAACTCAATTAACTACTATATATACTGTTACAAAATATTTCATATCTAATACCTTTGTATTTCAACTGTGTTAGGTAACTACTTTATTTGCCAGTGTTATGATGTGTTACGTAACTACTGTGTTTGCTACTACAATGTAACTCATTTTTGGTACCTTTGTATGTATCTGAAACAAGAATATGTATTAAGCATTGTAGTCACCTGCTTAAGGTTTAGGTTATTTGTAAGTTACTCATATGCTAATTATATCTATGCCTTATATATAGTGTCTGGAATATTAATATTATTTTATGTACTGACGAAGCCTATTTCATCTTGCATGATCAATGGCTAATAAAGAATCTTGAATCTTGAATCTTGGCCTCTATGAGTTCAGAGTTGTCTATGTAACATTCCAGTCATCTTTGCATGTGAGATGGTCAATCTGCTTTGACACCTTAAATGGACAATGTGCCTTTTCTATCTGGATGGCACTGTCATTTTTAAAGACATTTGAAGAACATATAAGCTGACAGACAACTGTGATGAAGTGTGTTCAGATCTTCACCTGAATCTGAAAAAGTACCTCTTTGTCACTGAAGAGATAGTTTTATGGCATCTAATGAAAGGCACTGGAGTCCTTCCCAATCCAGAGAAAATAACAGCAGTCACATTTTTTTCCAGCTTCTTGGCACATTGATGTGAGAAGTTTTCTTGGGATGTGCTCATATAACAGCAATCCATAAAGAACTTCTGTACCAAGGCACATCTCTTGCAAGAACTTCTACAGGGAGATGACATATTTTCCTTGAATAAAATGTGAGAAAGGGCTTCCTTTGTCCTTAAGGAGACACTAACATCTGCTTCAGTTTTAGCATTGTGTGATGAAAATACCGAGACAGGACTTCACGCAATCATTAACGGTTTCAGAATAGGGGCAGTTCTAGTAAAAACTCAGTAAGATGCTGAAAAGGTGATACCTTATATTTCCAGTGTATTCTCCAAGACCGAGAGGAACTACTCTACAACTGACGAAGAGTGCCTTGCAGTCATTCAGCCATCAACAATCTGAGATGGTATTTACATGGAAAACCATTCTCCGCTGTGATGGATCACCATTCTCTAGGCTGACTGATAAGCCTGAAGGATTCATTGGGTCAACTGGTGAGATGAGCACTGACAGCCTTTCAGTGAATCCTTTGGCCAAAAATAGCAGTGTGGACGAAATTTCAGTCATTACTGCATAAAATGATATTGGTTTTTAACACAGGGAAGATCCAGCATTGCTGAAAACTATAGAAAATTTGAAGAATGAGGAACCAAATGGAAGAGGATTCCATTTAATAGACAGAACACTGTATAAGAGTATGGAGTGAAAATGGTGACTCATCATCCCAGCTCATCTGCGGCCATGAACCTGAAGTATTTTCATGAAGCTCCAACATTTGGTCATCTGGGGTACATGAAAATACCAGACTGAATGAGACTCAGGTATCACTGGCCAGGTATTTACTGATTTGTTGGATGCCATTTGAGCCACTGTAAGGAATGCCAACAGCGGAAGTATGTACCACAATTCCCTCTGGGACATCTGGTACCAATCCCACCTACAGTTCCGGCATACAGAAGATGACTGACAAGATTTAGGTCCAAGGTGCATTAATTGGTTCCAGTGACAGTGAGAACTTCCAAAAGGGCAGGTCACTATTTCTCTAGAAGAGGGAGCAATGCCATGAGGCGTGGTGCAAGCAGTGAAGTGTAGTGGTTAGTGTTGCTGGCTTATATGCTGTGGCTCGCCATTTCAAGCATGACCACTGCAAATTATTTGTTAGTTAGTATTTATCATTTCTGGAAGATTCTTGAAACACCTTAAGGTCCACAATGTTTTTAAATTCTGGAATATTTGATGTTTCTATAAGTAGCTGCACTCTCTGTCCAGGAGATCAGATCTGTTAGGGCTGTGCACTGGTATTAGTAGTGTGCTTTCAGTTTTAATTATAAGTGCTGTACTTCACTTACAACTCTGCCTTCGAATTTGAACTTGGTGATGGTTTCAACGTGACAGTTTTACAATAAGCTAGTTATGTCAACGGTGGCAATATATGAGCCTTGTGTATATTTTTTAAAACTGTTGTAGAATGATTAAGTTATGATGGTAGTGCTATGTGTTTATACTAGATTTTCAATCAGAAAGACATCTGCAGTTGTAATTGTGTATCATAATAAGCAGCCTGCAAATGTTTTATACTCAAATCTTTACATTTTCTATTAAATAATTTTATTTTGGAATAAAGGTCATATTTTTGAGAGTTTGAATTTAACTATCTCTGTGGAAATGTGTTCCATCATTTTGTTTGACTGTGTTGCAGGAAGCTATATTTATGTATAACAAAAATAACCAGTTTAAGTGAAATAATGCATTAAAGATCCCATCGAACCATATCATTTTTGGATATAATCCTTTGTGCTAAAGCCTAAAAAAGTGTTGGTTTCTTTGAACTCTGCCTTGTGCAAAACACTATTTATTTATTTTTGTTCACCCAGACATGTTTTGACACCTATGTGTCACCTTCTGTGCATCAAATTTATTACTGTGAAGTATTACCATATTTTACAGACTAATATGCTATGGACTATAAGACTCACTTTAATTTTTAAGCAATTAAAAAAAAGGGGGAAAAAACAGTTTTTCCATTTTCATTATTAGATTGCAAAGCCAGATTACAAAAATACTTGGTTTATAAAACCTAAATGACCTTTAAAACCCCTGAAAATCGTCATTGTAGACTGCAATGATGCGTCATAGGCTAGACAGTGTTCTGGATTAGTGATAGTGGGGTGGGAGTTAGCAAGCTTATGGATCCCCACAACTCATGTTCATCACATCAGTGCACTGCTGCTGCCAGTTGAATCCAATATTGTCAGACAGAGATAGGTTTTCCATGGCATTGAATATATGACCATTTTTAAGACTGGTGGAATTTTAAATCAAACACTAGACATTTTTATATTAATTTTGAGTATAAAATGAACCTGAACATTGGAGGCAATTTTTGGAAGAAAAAATAGCTGTTATAGTCCATAAAATACGACATACTTTATTTCTTTTCATACATCCTCACATGTTTCCACAACTGTTTGTCATCTTCTGTGAGTCAAATTCATTTCTGTACTGTAAATATTTCTATGAAGTATAATACTTTAACAAAATGAATTTGACCCTGAGAAGATGATGTATAGGTGTCAAAATATGTGTATGTGAATAAAAAGAAATACATAGTGTTATGCATAAAGTGGAGTTAAAAAAAAGTAAAGAAAAAAAAGTCTTCCCGAGCCACTATACGTGCACGTAACACATCAGTTGTAGACAGATCACTTTCCTGTTGATCTGCTTGTTATTTAAATATTTCACACTTCAAAAATATTCACTCACTTTGTCTCCAATGTCTTTAAGACAATTGGTATAACAGTTTCGCAGATTATCTTGCCTAATTCCTCAGCATTATCTGAAGTCTCACATGAGTCACACTGTAAAACTTTTGATGTGTTCAAAATAATGAGAACTGACGTAGTTAAAATTATCTGAGCATGGCTACTGACAAATTTGGCAGCTTCACACATGAAATCCCTACAATGTTTATCATCCACACCAATAATTCATCAGAATAAAATAAAACACTACACTCATTTTGTTTAAAAATGATGTCCATTAATGGAGAAATACATTCATCTTGTTGAATTAGGCTTAGGTGTGATTCAAAAGTAACTCCTTTCTTAATTTCCTTCACTGCAACACCACAAAGAAAAGCAAGTGGTGCAAGTTTAATGGCTGTTACCTACAGACCTGTGAAAGAATAGATTCACTTTGTAGTGGCAATATTGTTATTATTTATATCGTCAAACAACTACCAGTAAATAAATGTTTTGAAGAGGCCATACATGCCTTGGGGCCCATTAAGTGTCTGCAGACTTTTTGCAATTTTTTCTGGAATCTTATGTATGACTTTGATGAAACTGACTTGTCACAGCTGATTACATTCATCTCACAAACATGCTGATTTTGTTATTGCAAAGGGATACCTATCTCCAACATTCTGTTGAGAGCAGCTCTTGAATCCAGCATTGCATTGTTGCCTGAGATTCTCCTTAAAGTGCTAAAGGGCAGTTCTATAGAATCGCCATTAAATATTCTTGTTGCTACAAACTGAATGCACAACAACGGTAAGTATTGAACACAGAGTACTGCAGAATGTGCAGCCTACTGAACTGCCTCTTAAGTCATGTTGCTAAGGAAAACCACTCCTTGCTTATGGTATAATTTTTTCACATCCTCATTTTCTGGCCAATGAAGCCTGCCATCATCTGCATTGAAAATATGGATTATGTCAGGGCAAAACTTAGTGTTATTATAACTGTTAATATAGTGGATGTTGTACCATTTCTGAACCATTTTATGAAATATACAGTTGTTGTGCAGTCTTGGAACAAATGGGCTCTTGGATGTTGAGATTGTCTTTGGAGATATTACAGAGCTGTTATTATTGGTATACATTCCTCGCTTGCTTCAAATTCAGTTTTTATATGTAAAAAAAAGTGGACAGGTTTTATGACATAATTTGCTTGCAGTTCATAGAGAGCCACTTTTTTGTCTTCTCCACAAGACATGGTCTTCGCCAAAAATATGTTTCTTAATTTTTTTAAATGTGGCACTGATCAAACACAAGAAATAACGGCCAATTCAGAACATTTGGGTGAGTAATTTGTGAAAAATCCTACCATTGGAAAGGCATGACATCATGCATACATTGGTCTAATGATTGTCAGAAACTAGATGTACTATAAGAAATCCACATTTCTTGAACTCTCAGGTAACATTTGGTGTCATATTATGTAGTTCCTTGCCTGTGAATCATATTTGGTGGACAAGTACACAGCCTGTTACTAGTTTGTAAATCTGCTATCAAGAAACACAGTAAATTATTGGCAATAATTTCACATTGTCTCTCATTCATCTCATTCTCAGCTTCAGATATATTATTGCTATTGTTCTAATAGCTTTTGTTAACAAGTGTCATCTTATGACCCAAGATGGTATCCAGCTTCCTGTCATATTGTAATAACTGTTGTTTCATTGCCATTTCATCAAGGATCAAGGAACAAAACCTTAACAAAATCTTTCAACCTCATTCAAATGTTTGGCTTCTAAGGTTAATCTTTCTTCTAGGAGGTTCATAATTCCAGTTTCACATGAAGCATCACCCAAATAGCGTGACAATGTGCCCATAGAAGACAGCTTTAAGATATTATTTCTAGCATATCTGTATGCTCTGAGTGATACTGATTTCCACACTATAAGGCCTATGTTTTATAGAATCTTCTGTCCATGTGGGAGAGGATTTCTGGAAATACTGGAAGATTTTGCTTGTCATAAATCTTATTCTGCTGTTTTAAGTACATGTGATAAAACCTTGCAATAGCTGTTGTTATAAGACTCCAGCTCATGAGTGGTTACATTGATTTTTCTTTTCAAGACATTAAAGCTTAACATGTGCTCTTCACAGTTTGAGTCACAATTTATTCTGCTGTATTTTGATCAGCTTTTCATCTAAAATGTCACACTGGATATGACTGGAACAACAGCAATTATTATTGCCATGATACTCATGCAGGGAGACACCTGAAGTAATGCTCTGATCATGGGCTTACTCAATGTTTTCATATTTTATTTTTTTGTATTTCATATTCACTGAATGTCTGATAAAAAACCTAAATTCTAGTTTGACTTGTCTGGTCTTATAAATGGCTCTAAGCACTATGGGACTTAATGCCTGAGGTCATCAGTCCCCTTGTGATCTTATAAGTTGGATAAAAAGGGAAAAACAAGGGAACAACAGTTTCCTGCAATTTTTTAAATCACGGTTGATAGAGTTTTAGAAATAAATGGTACATACCACATAAGTTCTAGAGCAGGGGCAAAAAGAAAGAATCTGTTTGTATAAAGTTATGATAAATTGAATATTTTGAATCTGAAACTCCCATCACACGATGCTGTTCTGTCACTGATCAATATTTCTTCATTATTGTTAGTGCCAAGTATGCTATGTGTGGCTCAAAAATACTCTTCTTCTCATGCAGCCCAGGTAAACTACAATGTTTGGACACCCCTTATCTAAAGTTTAAGCTGTGTGTGAAAACTTCTCTTGATATTGCTCTACGCCATTGGTCTCTGACATCACATTGGCTGGGAAATGCTTGAAATGAAACTCCTTTTACCTTACCACTTTGGGTTGGGTAAAAAGGTAGACAGCAATACACCATTGCTTTCAGTAAACTGAAGCACGTAATGATATATTACTGTATTAACGCAGTGTAAGGCAAGATCATAAGAAATAACTAATTTGAGATGAGCTAGATAGAGAAATGACAAAGAACAATATTTTCACCATTTCCACTGTTGATTCTAATGTTTGTCCAGTGTGGGTATACTCTACACTACTAACACCACAGTGGCCAAGTTGGAAACTCTGAGATGTCTGCTGAACTGCACACATGCTGAGTGAAGTAGAGAGGCTGGGAGTACAGAAGCAGGCAATGGTTTTGGTCAGTGTTATGTATTCTGAGGCATTGCCCACTACAATAATTTACTATGCTTCACAGTAGCTGGTTCACACATTAAGTGTTGTGACCAGTTGAAACTACTTTTGTCCAGCCACAATTGTGAGTTCTTCGATAGCTCTGGAAGAAGATTCATCATATTAGCATACATGAAATATTAGTTAATTTTATTATGTAAATGAATAAAAGATTTACTTAAGTCTGACACACCACAGGAGTACTAGATAATTTACAACTGCCATGGACTTGCAAAACATCATTTGATGCACTAATTAACAAACTGTTCTCATGAGGTAAAATGTTCAACATTAACAATACTGCAAGTTCATCTGAAACTTTAATACTTGCTGGTCCCATACTCTGATGCTGACTGCTGTAGCTAAGGTCTTTAACTGGCCTGAGCTCTTGCATGCTCAACACTATATTGACCTCAGTATGAGGGATCTGGTGTGGACAATTCCACACCAAGTACAAGATGCCTGCTGTGCACTTGTTCACCAAATGTTTTGAGCAAGGAACTACACAATTTGATACCATCTTGTGTTCATGATTTTTCTTGGGTTGGGGAGGCTGGGAGAATACTAGTGGATGATGCCACAAATGAGTGACTAAAAATCCAAAGTAAGTATGGCACTCAATTGCATTCGGAAAGCAGTCACAACATACCTCACTTGTGTGGTGTGATCTTTGTCTTGACCATTTCATTCACAGCAATTTAAGCTGCACTCTTAGGTACCTGCCTAACCACACCTCAAGCATTTGTGACAGGCATGGACATATATATTACTGCTGCTCCTTTTACCTCCAGCAACTTATGCTGTACTCTTAAGATTACTGCCTTGCTACACTATCAGAAATTGAGACATACTTGGAGGGGGGAGGGGGGGGGATGGTGTAATATTGGTGACAAGAAGAAATATAAATGTCATTCAGGATTGCCACAAGTTTCCTCAAGTGAAATTCCCTGATTTCCAGACAAGTTTTAGCATTTAGATCTCAAGGATAAGTTAAGTCACAAGTTGACAACCTGTCTTTGCAGCTATGGTACAAGAAACAATAGTGCAGACAAGGAAATGTAAAAAAAACTTGCAAGCAGATGTGTTTCCTGATGCGAGCAAAAATGAGCGGTTTTTAGATGGAAAAAGCAAGCCAAATGATATATGTATTTCATTCAGACCACTGATGTCATTTTATTTCAACAAAACAAAATCCATTTGGTGACAAAAATATGCGTTTCCTTGGAGTCACAAGACATATTTAAAATACCTTCACTGATTTCAGTAATAACCTCAGAAAAGGACTCTTGAAAGAAGTGTATAAGGCGGGGAAGAATTGTGTAAGCCAACACTGTAGATGACTACCAATAAAATGTTGGTTCTACTACATTCATTATTGTCAGTTATTACCCACTGTGTTATATCTATTATTTTACAGGTGCTGTGTGAAGTTTCTTTCGAGAAATATATGAACACAAAGTATACAAACCACCAGCAACTGACACAATTTTCTTCTTCTTATCATCCATACTTTCTAGCACATAAACTACTCTTGAAGTGCCAAAATGTACTAGAACAAATAAAATGTCTATAAAATGCCACACTGTACAGCGTACTTGCAGTGAGACAGTTGCAATTCCTGAAATCCATCAGTCATGGTCTCTGGACTGCTGAGGAGCACTACAGCCCTGGGTCCATGGATAAACCATGAAAATATGCTGCATTACACCACACACAAACAGGCCAGCCTGTGGGCAGTTAGGCAAGACTAGATCCAATGGGAAGGGCCTGCACATTAGTGGGAACCAAATGGCTTCAGATCAGCAGGTCTGATACATAATAGATAGCCACAGAAACTGCCTGTGGTTTTGACACATCACGGAAATTCACTCATGTGGCTAGTTATTCATGAGCCTCAGGCAACATGTTGATGAGATGAGACCACAGTGATCAATCAATGCAACAGATAACTTGTTCAAATAAGCTGAGAATCAATAATAATGAGGATATGTAGCAACTCACTGTAAAGATGATTGCTGAGCCACAGAGAGACATGTAGAAGAGACAATCACACCCTAGCAACTAAATTTCAGCTATAGCTTTGTCAGGAAACAAGAGCATACACAGATTCACACAATCACTCAGACACAACTCATGCACACACAACTGCCGTCTCCAGCCACTGTGTCTACAATCCCTCAGAATCAGATCCAAACAAACCACTCCTCACACCTCCCTGCCTCTCATTGGCAGCTGCTAGGCTAGTGGCAAGAAGTGGAGGTAGCACTGACTGCAAGCTGAGGGAAGTGGTAGGAAGGGGAGAAGCAGTAAGAATGAGGGAGTAGGGAAGCAGTGCAGATACTCAGCTGCACCCAGCCAGCAACGATGCATGACAACTCAGTAAACAAACCATTTCGTCTAAGATTTTTCCAGTGTTTTTTTCATATTCCCCACACGTGTTAGAATTCCCTGATTTCCAGAACCTGTGGCAACCCTGTCATTGCTTCTTGTTTCACTCACAACAACTTCATCTTTTGTTTTTCAAAATGAAGTCACAAAATTGAAGGAACTCATTACTGAGAGAGAACTCTCTTATATATAAATACCAATTAAATAACATCCAACATTGCACAACATGCTTCTGTTACATGAATAAGAACTCCCAGGATGTGTTACAAATGCTAAGATGGAAGAAGAGAAAGAGTCAGATGAACCTTAGTTTTGAACCCCCTTTCTTCCACTCCACATTGTCACACCTTCCACAAATGACCAGGGGGAAAACTTAAGACATTGCATTAAAACAATCCATACATAATTTTTACAGATGGTACGTAATTTTGTATCTTTTACAAATGATACATCATTAATTGACATTTAATTATAATAAATTGCAGCCATAGCGATACATCTTCATTGTGCCCTTGTCTTAAAATGGCATATTGTCGTAATATGAAAGTTATAATACAGAAACAACCAAAAATGATAGACTCAGTATGGTGGCTCAAAAATAGCAAATGAGGGATGTCACGTGACCATTTTCCAATTTCAGCTGTGCACCACAAGCCTGACACAGAAGAGAGAGCTCTCTGGAATATATATTTCGTTCTTTTCATTACATCACAAATCTTTACCCTCATATTTCTTTGATAAAAGAAATATGATCAAATATTCATCAAGTTTCTTTGACAAAGATCTTTTATGTGGTACAAAAAAGGAGTATTACACTGTCATCTTAGGCTTACTGTAACACTGTGATTTCTTGCTAAAGGAGAGAGCTACTATAGTTTACAATACAGATTTCAAATACTATATGGCACATTAACCAACATAATTCCAGAAATGTGTAGAAACAATTTATAAAGCAATGGAGCAGGAATATCTGAAGCTAAATGAATGTTTAATATCCTATATGGATATCAAGAACTATTTTATTTTTGAGTAATTTAATTAATACAATTAATGTTCCAACAAGTACAAAATTAGTAGAAATGTATGAAACAGATAAAGCACTTAACTTATGGCATCCAGAGTTCAAAAATAGACCAAGGTAGAATGAAGAGCTAAGAAAAATGTTTTTATTTGAAACTGTGTCCTCTGCCTCCATTCTGGATTGTTGAAAAGCTGCCTGGATGTATCCACATGTAGAGGTGTGTGGCTGTGATTGTGGATTTGAAGTATCCTGCAGCACTTCCCACCTGCCCATTAGTACATGATTAATCACATGAATTGTGCCCCTTGCAAAAGCCTCCCCCCCTCCCACATCACTTGTCTCCTGTGGTTCACCCACATGTGGGTGGCAAAAGCGCTACATCCATCTTCTTGGGTACACTGGGATTGTCTGTGCCACATGTCAGCCACTACTCTCAGTATTCTGGTGGCCTAAAGAAGAACATCTCTTGACACTTTTCTTTGCTTTCTTGGAGTTTGCCTCGTGTTGATGGGGCTCACTGTAGGTGACCTCAGTCTCCTCTTGAGAAGAATACTGAGCCTTTATTTCATGCTATAAATAAAGAAATGAAAACCATTAGTTACATATTATCGCAGACATACATAAATTTTATTTACTGGTACACACACGCAGAGAAGAGTGGGGGCAAAATGCAAATGATTTTGAGGAAAAGTGGAATTGTTTTAACACTACAGGAGCAATGGATGGAAAGCATATTTGCATCAGAGGTCTATGAGCTAGTGGTGCTCACTTTTTCAATTACAAATCTTTCAACAGTATAATTTTGTTTCCTCTGGTAGGTTCTACCTACAAATTATTGTATGTTGATGTAGGAAGTAATGGGTATGTTGGTGATGCTGTAGTGTTTTCAAAAAGCAAACAATGGGAGTGTGTTATTGACCCATCTATTCTGAACATTCCTGAAGGCAGAAAGCTAGGGAACAAAAACATTACAACTCCAATTGTTGTGCTGGCAGACAATGCTTTTCCTGTGAGTAACATTATGAAGCTGTATCCCTTGAAGGGAATCACTAAGGAGGAAAAAGTTTTCAATTACATGTTATCACAAGGAAGAAGACCAGTAGAAGGCAACTTTAGTATTCTTGCCATTCGCTTCAGGATTTTTCTTACTACTGTCAATCTGCCTCCCTACTACAATAACATTGGCAAAACATTGCACTTGACAGTTCATGTTATGTCAAGTTAGGTTGGCTACACAGCAACAGTTACGTTGCATCAGCAGCCGCTGCACACACAACATATGATACAGATTTCTGTTCGACCTTGTAAATGTAAGCTACTGAGCAATAACAGCATATATAAGAATTTGTTTTGAGCAGCAAATAAACAACTGCATAATACTGTACATATAGTATAGCAAAGCACATGCTTTCGATGATGGGACAAAGAAGTACACGAAATAAGCATTTGACGATGACTGGTATTTTGAAAACAATACAGTACATAGTTCACAAAATAATAGAGATAGTAACTTCTTGCCCTAAGTTTTACTATGACAGTGATAGAATAAATATTCGTAGCCTTTCACTCACCAATTTACGGCAACAATGATGCAACTCCATCCAACTCCACGTAGTCACTGTTGTCGGAATCAACACCAAAACCATCTCCATCATCGTCATCACAAAGGCAAATTAGCTGTTCATGGTCACTAATCATACCTTCCATAGTCCAAGTTTACCAATGTGCTCGACCTTTTTCCCCCATCACGCTGCATCCACAGTAGCAAGAGCTTTGCATAAAAGCCTTGCATCTCTTTTATTGCAAATTATTTGTCATTGTTCCTTATTCATGTCTTCACATCAACCCATACTAACTTAATAAAGAGTGACATAGTGGCAGTCTTATTTCACAGCGATTTCATCTACTACATAAGCAGGCGCCATAGGTTTAATCTCTTTAACTACCGAATGTAACAAAAGCTTCATCATGCTCATATCAGCAGCACTAGTTCGTACCCATAACCATTACACCACAACTTCTTTGCAGTCGTTTGTGGTTGGGGCTTTGTTCAGTATCACTGAATGATATGGAGCACTGTCCAAATTACAATTGTTGTAGGGGCAGAAAAGTGTTTTAAAAGGTTCCTGAAACATTCAACAAATTGTGTGTGGTCCATGTCTGCATGGTAATCATCCATCATTGAAAAACTAAAAGTGCATCAGGGACAAAACCACTGGGTGAACCTGCATGGACCACTATTAATCTTCCTCCTCTTCCTGTCGGCTGATCACCACTACTGCTTCGAGTGTCCTCAGTCCAGCATTTACTGACAGCTTCCCTGGCATTGACCCACATTTCGTCTAGTCATATTATAGAATCAATGTCCTCGCCCACAAGTTTGTGCAAGAATATGCTTCGAGCCATTACAATATGTGCCTTTTCTAAAAGAACTTTGTGTCACAGTTATTAGAGACATTTTCCCACTTTTAATGACACTATCAACTGTGCTACAATAGGGTATTGTTTCGTCTAGTCATATTATAGAATCAATGTCCTCGCCCACAAGTTTGTGCAAGAATATGCTTCGAGCCATTACAATATGTGCCTTTTCTAAAAGGACTTTGTGTCACAGTTTTTAGTGACATTTTCCGACTTTTAATGACACTAGCAACTATGCTACAGTTGGGTATTGTTTTGTCTGCGTTCCACTACTTTATTGGCAGAAACTGATGGCTGCCCGTGAATACTCACATATTGTATCATATGTTAACCGGAGGCCTAGAAACGATGGAGAGGCTCCATCCCCGCCACAGCCACAGTGGTCCACAACCCCAAGATGACTACCACAGTGCACTTCACCCCTCCACCGCCCCACACCAAACCACTCTTTCAGGGTTATTGTGCGGTTTGGCCCCCGTGGACCCCCCCCCCCCCCCCTCCCCCAGGGAATATCTCACATCAGACGAGTGTAGCTCACATGTTTGTGTGGTAGAGTAAAGGTGGTGTACGCATATGTGGAGCACTTGTTTGCACAGCAATCGCCGTCATAGTCTAGCTGAGGTGGAATAAGGGGAACCAGCCCCCATTCGCCGAGGGAGATGGAAAACTGCCTAAAAACCATTCACAGGGGCGGCTCACCAGACCTCGACACAAGTCCGCCGGGCGGATTCATGCCAGGGACCATGCGCTCCTTCCCAATCTAGAAAGCCGTGCGTTAAACCACATGGCTCACTGGGCGGACATACGTATTCTTACTCCTGCTCATAAATCTTGCGTGTTCACTGGGTAGTAACTCCAGTGCTTGGCTGTTTAGTGGCACATCTCGATGCAAGGGATTGTCACTCAGCGAACTGACTCTCTTTCTGTGGCATTTATCACTTATCACAATTTTCTAAACCACAGAACAATGCGATCATACGTGTCAAACTAATCACAATGCACGTTATGTAAAGTGTACACTGAAAACAAAGGTGGCAATGCGGGAGCTTTGACATCATGACCGAAAGCGACTACTACGCAGGGATTGGTTCGTACGGCACGCCTGACACCTAGCGCTTCTCATTCTTCACTGAGTGCTGGTAACGGAGCGATTGTTTCGGAGGCGGAGGTTTCGCGCCATTTCATTCGGAGCCTCCGGCTTTCTCTGGTTGGACAGGTCCAATCGAGCAGACGCCACACTGAAGATGAATCTTGCCATATTTGTTTGATTTTGCAGTGGAGTTTTGCGTAGCACAAAAACATGCTGTTTCCGGGCATAAATTCTATGAACACAAACCACCATCGAATTTTTCTCATAGGAGTTTGTCATAATGAAATGCTGTTAAACGCTAAATTTATTTATAAAATTTTTATAATAGTCTTATACGAACAATGAAGTACAAATTTGAAACATGATCAAGCGACTTAAATTGTAGATTTATCAGTAGTGTTTAGTATCTGAGTTGGAAGTCCTTAGTTCGATTTCACGCAACAGCAAATATTTTAATTCTCCATAAATGTATAAAATTTGTTTCTTTCACACTTCTACTACGAAAGCGAGTTTTTTTTTTTTTTTTGTTTCTAGAAGGTAATATATTTGTGAAGCTTTATTCAACATGTCATATACCTTTTATCAAGGGCTGTCCTTACAGCTTTCTGTTATAAACTGCCGAGTTAACGTCCACACAGTGTCCCATCTTCAAATAAATTTTTCACTTGTTTTGTGAAATCAATTTGAAGATAGGGAACAAAGATGTAGTAGCAGTCCTGTGTGAAGAAAGTCTAACTGGAGACAAGCGTCGCCCCATCACAACATTAAAACCAAAAGTATC
This sequence comes from Schistocerca nitens, assembly GCF_023898315.1. Classification (NCBI taxonomy): domain Eukaryota; kingdom Metazoa; phylum Arthropoda; class Insecta; order Orthoptera; family Acrididae; genus Schistocerca; species Schistocerca nitens. The sequence continues at coordinate 97,146,622 of NC_064617.1, forward strand.
GAATTCCAAGTTAATTTCGATCTTCTGTTACGTTCTGATTAGTCTGTCCACAGCAGTGATTCCAAACACTGTATGTAAGCGGGAAACAAGGGATTGTTGTTAGTGTTCTGTTTCCTCGTCGTTTCTTGTCGCTCTGTTTGTACTATTTACATAGAACAATTTCTAAGAAAAGCGTTGCAGCTACCCCTACATGTAATTATTATCTTTTCCTCTGTCCAGACTTATCAATCATTATCAAGAAGAGAAGAGCGGAGTGATGGGAGGCAGCAAGGAAAACTGAGAACAACTAAGGAAAAATAATTTTATTATATATAATTTTATTTTATATAACAGTAACTACATTAAATAATAATGTTTAATTGATTAAACTCTAAATAAGTTATAAATACTTCTTGTATCCACTCAGAAAAATACATTTCCTGGCTGTTTCTGGGTAAGCGAATTACGCCAATCAGAAATAATTAGTCCAGCTTTTGCAAATATTCCTTCGGCTGGTACAGATGAGCCTGGAATTCTGAAGTAACACTTGGCGACGTCGGTTAGCCCTGTCGTACGATTTTACCGGCACCAGTATTCAACAGGATTTGTCGTCTGAAGCGTACATTGATTCTCAACATACTGATGCACACAAATTGTGGCATCAACTGCAGTTGATGATGGCCTCTGCGTCTCTAATTTCTGTGCCATAAAATCTAGTAATCCTACACCCCAGGAACTACAACCAGCAACTGGTTGCATCGTTTGTTCAACTTTCTCTTCCTGCTTCTTCACCATAGTTCTCATTTCTTCAGCACGCGGGGAATATTGAAACGCTAACTTCTTGCAGCGTGGATCAAAAAAAGAGGCTAACTTTATGACAGTGCGTGTTTTATAGTGAAACAGGCACTATTCAATTGATTCTTTAATAGATGTTAAATTCAGTTTAGCAGTGTTGGTGGTCAGATTGTCATTCACGTCCATGAGTTTTAAATAGACACCGTGAACTAGTGGAATAATTTGGGAGGCAGTCACATATCCTTCACCTGAGAGAACAGTAATCATTGTATTTAACTGGCTACTAATTAAACTCACTTCCTGAAGAAACTGTCCAATCCTCCACTGAAATAAAAGTAACGGGATTCAATTAAATAGATGGTAAGTGGAAAAAGTTATATGTATTATAATTGAACATGTGTAGAGAACTGTAAGAAACCGAGGAGCGTTTGCCAAATGCGATGGAGCGAGGACAAGTTCGTCTTTCACTTCTAGCAAACGCGCGGTCATAGCCAATCTGCTATTCCATCTAGTTGCAACATATTGCACGTGACGTAATCACTGTTTCCCTGCGATATCTTGCACATTTGATAATTCTGCATAAGCAATATTGCTTTGCCTGAAACGAATGTTAAAAATCATTGTTACATAGACACCTTACAGGTGTTAGTAATGGAAATAAATAATCTGACTTACTTGAAATAAATGACGATGTCAGCACTATGATCTAACAGCACAGCCAGTGACGGAGTGTTTTTTATACCGTCCAGCAAAACTAAATTTATTGTGTGTGCCACGCATGGTATATGGCGGATGGACAGGTGTTTTACAGCTGCAACCATATTTTTGTCATTATCGTGACAATGTCAGTTTCTGTCAGAAATACACCACGTGTCCAATATTTTTTTAAGTTTATCGGCGATATTATCTGCCGTGTGGTTTTCTTTATAAGCGGAGCAATCAAGACATGCCGAAGTCAGTGTTGAATCTTTTTTGAAATGCGCCGTCACTGCTATGTAGCTATCTCGCCTATTGCAAGCCCATGACCCAGTGGTCAGCGTCACTGTTTTAACCTTAGATAAATCTGTGAATACTGCATATTTTATGGCCATATATTTTTCTTGTAAAATATCCTGTGGACGTAATTAGTAATTGCAAGTTAATGTCACGAACGGTGCTATGTTTCTTACACAAATAGTTACTATACAAAGTGAATTTTGTTTTTGAATTGTATGTTAGCTGATATAACTATAGTTCAATTCTTTTATCTTGGCGGTTCGCGCATGCAAGCCCAGACGCGGGAGATTGCTGCGTTGCCAGTTGTACGCGCCAAGAGAAGCAGCGCCGTAGTATAGTATAGTTCGCAAACTTACGTTTAGGGGAGAGCGCGCAGCCGCATTAACCCTTTCGCTGCTACAGAGACGTGGTCCCTGCATTCCGCGCTGTGCATGATTTTGTCATCACTGCACTGCTCGCCTGTGCAGACACATGGTGTTTCGACTGCTTTGACACACTTTATCATTCGATTTCACAAAAACTATTTGGCCCAAAAATTTGATTTTTACACATCTTCTTGACTGATACCTTCCCCCATAAATGACTTAATTTTGTTTCGATGTTCAACGCAGTTATGGTGCAGCATTAAATGTAGTAAACCATTGCACGAAATTTTGAAGAGTTTGCAGAGGTAAAAGTCCACAGCGTATACTTTCCATATGGTCGATTTTAGTTGCAACTAGAAATTTCCAAAACTTACATTCAAACAAATAAAATTCATGAACTAAGACACTTCGATATTGTTTTTAAATAAAGAAAATATTAAGCACCATATAAGGTTTGCATTCAGAACCTTTTGCTTAGCAGCCATACACTTTAACCATTACGCTAACTCAACTCATTTCTGAGTAGCTCTCCTGGCGGAGAACTTAAACACATCATGCAAAATACCGACAAACACTGTTGGTATGACTATGAATTACTCACGTTTCGTCGAAGCACAATAGGAAATAAACAATTACTGCTGTTCTTTATTGCGAAAAAGCGGTTAGTTAGAATGATACAAACACATTTCCTTGCTTTTACTTGAATTAGGAGGCTTATTGCTTGTTTGGTTTAATTAATCAATAGAATAAGCGATTGGTATAAAGAATGCTTTTTCCAAACTTTCTATAAAATAAAGTCTGCTATCAAGACATTGTTTTTGGTCAATTACTTTATTTATGACTGAACGTTTCTAAAACTGAAGACACTCGTCCGTGCTCTGCACTGCAATCGAGCTCTGGCAACGCCATTCTCTGTTCATTGGCTTACTGTGTTTTGTGACGTCAGATGCGCAGAACGAACCTAAACTCGGCCGCCGTCGTAAATGACACTCACTTTAGTGCCTCTGATGTTTCTCGCAACACAGCTACATAAATCCATTGTTTATCATAAACCCACATTTGAAAGATCATGCCTTCCGGGTAGCGCACAGCGAGGATTCAGAGCTTCCACAAACTTTTGGAATGCACTGTCGTCCACATTTACGAATGGTTGCATTGCGGAAATAATGAAATGTGTTAAGGCATCGTCTAGTTACTTTTTTTCGACGCTTTCATTTCCATACTTTACGACTTCCATGTTGTTTTGTACTTCATTATTATAGGAGTCTTTATGAAATCTTTTTAAATGATCGTGAAGATTACATGTTCCTCCACCTGCAACATACAGTCGTCTACACAACCTACACATAATCTTTTGGCATCGTTCAGCCCCTGTCTCGAAGAAGTGCCACACATCCGATCTACGTTTTGACGTACCTAGAAAGGGATTATTTTACGTTTAAAAACGTAGTGGTTACCCAGATAAAGTATAGTCACACTTATAAGAAAATGTTCGAACGTTAATTAACTTCAAAATGTCTACTTCCATGTGGGATACAAAAATACGACAAATACACATTCCCGTCGGTTCAAAACAACCGCCTCATTTGTTGCGCCTCCTGCGCTAGTACCAGAAACGCCCGGGTGGAGCGCACTCGTCGGAAACTCCGTTTGACCGGCGATATTCCTAGGCGCCCTCCGTTTCCTCCGGCCAGCCTCCGTGGAGCGTCCTCCGATAATACCGGTGATCCACCGGATGTGGCACACTAGTCGCATCTTCGATTTACCCGCCAGTTAAACGCATCCGCAGGCCAGCGGAAACGCATACGTCAATTGCAAAGTTTCAGTGGGTGCGGTAAACCTGTTTGGACGCAGCATAGCTTGCTAACCGAGAGGAGAAAAAAAACATGTGCACTCATTAGGAAACAGTGTCTGCAGTAATAGGAAACTGTGCCGGCCGCGGTGGCCGTGCGGTTCTGGCGCTGCAGTCCGGAACCGCGGGACTGCTACGGTCGCAGGTTCGAATCCTGCCTCGGGCATGGGTGTGTGTGATGTCCTTAGGTTAGTTAGGTTTAAGTAGTTCTAAGTTCTAGGGGACCTATGACCTAAGATGTTGAGTCCCATAGTGCTCAGAGCCATTTGAACCATTTTTTTAATAGGAAACTGCACTTGAGTCACAAGGCACTGAGAACCTACACCAATAGAACCTACAGTTTGCCAAGCTGCCTCTGAAAGTCCAATACATGGGAGAGCAAAAAATGGTTCAAATGGCTCTGAGCACTATGGGACTTAACAGCTGTGGTCATCAGTCCCCTAGAACTTAGAACTACTTAAACCTAACTAACCTAAGGACATCATACACATCCATGCCCGAGGCAGGATTCGAACATGCGACCGTAGCAGTCGCGCGGTTCCGGACTGCGCGCCTAGAACCGCGAGACCACCGCGGCCGGCATGGGAGAGCAGTTAGAGAAAACTTTTTACAAAGGTGCTGCGAAAATGCTCTGGCAAAACAATCGCATTTCCAAAACTAAATGTAAAAGAATATATCTACCACAAAAATTTCTTCGAAGGTGGGTGTTCAACGTTCATTGTCACGTTTAACACCCTCTACATTGGATACACTTTCATCAGCCGCTGTTGTCTGATACATAAACTTAAAGAGAGAACCACTATACCAGTGGAGTGTAAGCAGCATGTGAACTGGGTCTACGTTTGCTTGCGCTTTACGCATCTGCAATAAACAAAAGTATCTAAAATACTTGTATACTATGTAAGTATTATTGTGCGCTGCAAGCATCTGCAATAAACAAAAGTTTGTATTCCAGATGCCTCATGTGATAAAGCGCCTAATCTCTTCACACATTTCTATTAATTTTGAGGTCGAAGAAACACACCAACTAAGTGTTGCAGCGATATTTACAAACACACAAAATACGTCAAATAGCGCAGCGATTCTAGCGCTCCAAGTGTTTACATTTCACATTGCTGCATGCAGTCATGAGTGAACAGAAGACGAACGCGGGACGACTTTTATGAACAAATATACTGCGAGGGCCTAGATTTGATCATATTTCTTTGAAGAAAGGCGAGATTTGACAAAATTCCGTATTACACTGTCAAATGTTTTTGACATATGTATTTAATTATCAACTTTGACGGAGAAATATGATAGCTAAATACCTGCCTAACGGATTAACTGTTGTTTACAAACAGATCGTTGGTTGTTTTGGTGTTCATATGGTTGAGTGAATGGTATGATGCGGAAGGGTAGTGTAGTGTATTGCTGGTTCTGAAGACTAAACACGAAGGTTTGTTTTAAAGGTGTTCTCAACAGTTATATGTAATATGTATATGTAAGCAATTCCTCGTGTTATTTTTATTAATAAATGACTTCAATTTTCCGCGTAGTAATGAAAAACTCTAGTGCCCATGTACACGAGGGTGTGTTTCGCTTGCTTATTTTAATGGTCAGGATTTTGATATTATTCAGCAACATCTGTATCTTCCCTCCTTTGAGTCATTTCGATGAGCTGGTGTGCGGCATAATATTTTAATGTGACGCGATGTGTTTTAACATGTCATTAACAGATGCTGAGTAAGTTACTGTGAAACCCACATAAACAATGTTTGTCAGCTTTCGCTATACGTGAGAAGTATGACATTATAAGAAGTTGTTTCCAGTAACTTTCTTACGTTTATGTTGCACATGTTCACCAACTATCTTAAAACCGAGGAAAAATTCCAATTTTCAGAAAATGGTGAGAGGTATTGAAAATCAGAACCCAGTTTTGGATGTTATTATGGATGATTTGCCAAATCACCCTCAGTGCCCACATGGTATGTATTTTCATTCCATTTTCCAGTGGTTACTTAAATGAGTTTGCCTTGTGTAGCCATATGCACTTGCATTGTAATTCTAACCTAGTATATTGTACTACCAATTACATGGTACATTTTTATGTAATTCTAGTATATTTTTTTAGAATTCTTACATATTTACAAGTAGTTAAAAATCTCTTGAGAAAATATTGCCTAGACATAAAATTCTGTGCTTTTCTAATTCACAGTAGGCTACATTGTGTATTTGCACACATTACCTGAACAGTTTAGTATGCAAGCCTATAGTAACTTTACGTTACATTAATACTTGTTTCATAGATCATGAATACGACATTTCGTAATGATGTGGAACGTGTCAGTTTAACTAAGTTTTCATTACTCAATATAACTTAATTTTTTTAAAGTTACTATTCCGTATCTAAAAATTCATCTATTGAGTAGAAGTAGTTGTCATTCAGAAATTCTTTTAATTTGTGTTTAAATGTTGTTGGCAATTTGCCAGCCTTTAAATGCTATTTGGCAAACGACCAGAGATTTTTGTGGCAGCACAGTTCACCCTTTTTTGTGCCAAACTCAGATTTAACCCAGAACAGATAAATAGCATATATTAGCTCTTCAGGTAAATATATTACAAAAAAAATTGTATTTCTTTCTTGTAAAGGAGTAAAATTGACTGTGTTTTCCAATCCTATCAAGCTTTTATTTTGTTCATGAGTAACTTTTTTAGATTGATACCGTAGCGCAGTAAAAAGTGAGTCGACTGAAGTGTCCGATCCCACCTGTCGGCTTTGACCCGCGACGTAAGGCTGCTGTGGTGTGTGACGTCACGATGGCGCGGAATTTAGTTTGTGAGAGTGGCGTGTTTGAAGGTGTCGTTTTGATGCGATTGGTGGTGCTCTCTGGTGGTGTGTTTGGTGATGTTTTTGGTTTAGTTTGCAAGTGTTGCGTCGTGTGTGAATTTTGGTAAATTGCTTTTTGTATGTCTCTTGTAGGTATGGATATTACTGACAGGGTCAACAGTTTTCGGTTGTCGGCTGTGATGGGGGACAGTGCGTTGTCACTAGTAAAATTTCTTCAACTATTCGGATTTTTGGATGAAGTCGTGAAGTGTTCAGTATGTCGTGAAGAAATGAGCCTTACTTAAAGCTCCAGCATCTCGGACCAGGGACGGCTGTATGTGGAGATGTCGTAAGGATAACAGGTCAAGGGAAGTGTTCGATCCCAATGTGTGGCTGTGAATGTTGGTATTGGTATCGGGAGATGTTTTTAAGCTATATAGGGTCAAGGGAAGTGTTAGGTCCTAATTTATTGGATCAGGAGCTGCTGTTGAGCTATATAGGTCAAGGGAAGTGTCCGATTCCAGATGATGTGTTTAGTGGTGGGGAGTTTTGTGATGTCGGTTCTTTTCGTCGTTTTGCGTGGTTTTGTATGGGGGTGGGTTTCTAAATTTGTATATATTTAGTTTGTCCCCACCCCAAAAACCCCTATTTCCCGTGCTTGTCCCGTTAGTGTCATTAGGCCTTTTTGTGGAACGTTTGTGTGTTTGTTTTTCGATGTATTTTCGTCCTCATAATGTGTACGTAACGACTTTATATACGCCATATTGGAATCGTGGTTTATGGTCATTTCCGCCATATTTGTGACGTCAAGGGTCAAAGCAGACGGGCGGGATCGGACACTTCCGTATTTCCTAAAAAGTGTCACAGTAGAATTTCCAGTTTTTCAACTGTAAGTTCTGTCAAATGAGTTTGTTACTGTCTGTCCTTACACATCTGAGTTTGTCATCAGTACAATGATGATTTTGTTCTTCATGAATAATTGCCCTTTCCATAATTATACATTGAAGTGTGACATTTACTGTGGATTACGCAAAGAACTTACCTCGTTGATGAGTTTGAGAAACAGACCTTCTGAGAGACTGATTTGTAGTCCCCCCCTCCATCCCGGCAACACACACAGAATATTGGACACACATTAATCTATAGCTTAGCTTAAGATCTGATTTGATCACAATTCAGCATCTTTGTGCATGTTATGAGGGTATATAATTCATAATCTATGGGATATGCAAGAGGAGGGATGTGAGGCACTATTTTACTCTTACTGATTTTTAGTGAATAGTGTTATGATGAACTGTATTGAACAATTGAATCTCAAACATGGTGTGGTCATTGCTTGGGAGTGCCGTGCCGTACATACATATTATAACTGTGCTGAAGTGAAAGTCTTTCCTGTCACTGTATGTCAATGACATACATTTAACTTGAGTGGATTTTTGTATTGATGAATACATGTATATTGGATAACCCCACTAGACTTCATATCAACTTCCATAATTGTTTCTAGAATCATTTATAGGCAGTGATGTAATTCTGATTACCAAGCATCACGTCATAGTGAATATTAATGACAACATATTGAACAAGGGTTTATCTCACTTGGCTTCAGAAAGGTATATATTTGGGAAGCAAACCATTCTGGCATGAAGTAGGAAAAAAGTCACACAGGCCCTGTTGTCAAAGGAAAAACAGCAGGACAGGATGGAACGAAAACCAAAGTGACTTGCCATTAAGAAATTGGGTTGGCAAACCTGAACAGTTAGTAAAGTAGACCGAAACTAAAAAAGTACGGTCACGAGAAAGATTAGTAACTGCAGAGGAGAAGGAAGTATCAGTAAATACTAAAGCAGCAGCCAAAAGAAAGACACTATGAGAAGTTACAAAATGTAAAGGGTAAAAGGAGCGACACCTAAACATAAGTAAACCTGAAAGAATTTAAAGATGTTATACGTGGTGGCATTTCTGATTATTTCATAAATAGTGTATTTGATCCAAACCCTGACATTGGTCCCTGATTTTGAAGGTCGGCGTTGGTGTATATTTTCTGTACACACCAACATTTGCCCAAGCAAAGAGAGACTGGAGTCACTTCCGGGAGGAACAGGGCTGAGACTATCCAGTTTAGTTTTCTGCAGGTTACTACACCGATTAAGGCAAAGCTGGGATGTTGCCTTTGGCAAGGTCATGGCCATTTTCCATGCCCATTGTTCCCTGATCCTAGATTGTGCACTGCATCTAAAGCAGCTCCTTCTGACGGGATGTGAAATCCGAATCTCCCTCCCTCTTCACTATCGCATGTTTAAGTAAAAGTTCTTTCTATCTTCTTCTCATCATACATTCAGTTAGGCAGTCTTTCACTGCATTGTTTAACACTGCTACATGATTTTTGCAGCAAAGTTTTGGCTAATGGGGTATTACGATTTGCCCTCCATCTTTCGAATGGCCCGTGAATGACATGCAGAAGCTCGTCAAAATCAGTGGCTTGCGAAGTCCAGCTTACTCTTGTAAGATAGATTTTTCACGAACATATACCTCAAGAACAAGTAGATGTTATTGTCATGTCATGGATAATTATTTTCCCTACATTCTGTGTATTTAGATGTATGTAGGTAAAAACAAAACGGCCATAGTGTCTTCAGGTGAAGATGACCAAAAGACTGTTTGCCAAAGTATTATGGCTGTGAACTATATTAGTTGATCTGTTGATATGTTCAATGGGATTACAAGACTTATAATTATTAATTGAGATTCTTTATTTGGCATTGACAATGTACAGATGTAGAGAAGTAGAGGCTTTGTCAGTGATAGCATGTTACAGTTGCAATCAAAATATTAACTATTTACATTCACATTACACGCACAGATGAAATAACAGATATTAACCAGAAAAACTTACCCCCATGAACCATGGACCTTGCCGTTGGTGGGTAGGCTTGTGTGCCTCAACGATACAGATGGCCGTACCGTAGGTGCAACCACAACGGAGGAGTATCTGTTGAGAGGCCAGACAAACGTGTGGTTCCTGAAGAGGGGCAGCAGCCTTTTCAGTAGTTGCTGGGGCAACAGTCTGGATGATTGACTGATCTTGCCTTGTAACACTAACCAAAACGGTCTTGCTGTGCTGATACTGCGAACGGCTGAAAGCAAGGGGAAACTACAGCTGTAATTTTTCCCGAGGGCATGCAGCTTTACTGGAGAGCTGCATCAAACCAGTCTCAGGACTGAAGACAAGAACAACAACCAGAAAAAATCAAAATCTTAAAAATCATTTTTAACATTAAACATATCAAAGAATTTTCTAATGCTTTGAATAGGTTTTCAACTAACCAGCTACACAACTTACTTTCCAAATTATTTAAAGATGTTGTCAGAGCGGAATGTTACAATTAACTTTGTGCGAGTTTCCTGTCTTTGTCAGTCTATACTGTTGATAGCCATTTTGCCTCTAGTCTCAGTTTAGTGTATATTTTCTCTAGTGTCAAAATCTCTTACATTGTTCTTAATATAGACAATATTACGAAAAGGATAGAACCTACTCACTTTAAAGATGACACGTTGAGTTGCAGACAGGCACAACAAAAAGCCAAAGCCCTCTTCAGAAAAGAAAAGAAAACACACACATTCACAAAAGCAACCACACCTCATGCACATGACAGCTGGAGCTGCCAGAGATAAGCCATGCGTGCATGAAGTTTGGTTGCTTGGGTGAATGTGTGTACATTTGCTAAAAAGAGAGCTAGTTCGTGGAAGATGGTGGGAATGCTGTTTTCTGTTATGCATTTCTGTGCTCCACACATCAGTGCACTATAGTAGAGTGATTGCCTTTCTCTTATTTTACAAATAATCTTATTCTTTCACTTAATACAAGTACCTGTAATTTAATACTTCTCCATCTGTTGTGAGATTTCTTAGCTGTTATTTTACCCTCATTACATTTTGTTTGCTAGTTTCTTGTAGTGTCCCTCCAAGATATCCACATTTAAGTTTACTGTGGTTCCTTTAAAAACAGTTTTCTTCCTCATCCCTGCCCAACAGAGCTAGTATTGTGTCTCTAATGGCCCCCTCATGTTGATGGGACATTTACTTCTGATAATCCTCTCCACTTCCCCCGCAACTTTCTTTGTAATCTGCTTTCCGAGTAGTGTAGTGGTCTTCCAGCCACTCCTTGTGGTCCCTTAACTGTTGTTATGTTGGTCATAAACCATAAAAAATTGGAAATTTGTGGTAAGTTCCTATGGGAACAAACTGCTGAGGTAATCAGTCCCTAGGCTTACAAACTACTTATTCTAACTTAAACTAACTTGCACTAACACACATGTGCTCAAGGGAGGACGCGAACTTCGAACTAGGGGAGCCGTGCTAACTGTGGCAAGGCAACTCAGACCGCGTGGTTACCCCGCATGGCCATAAACCATAAGGTTAGTATCGTGTTGTTCTCCGAGCTTGTAACTTGGCTGATATCCTCTTTGTTTCAGCATAATTGATGCATCCCACATCATCAATTATCTGCTTTATGTACTCATATCTAGGCTACCCACTGTGATTCTCCCAATAAGTTCTCATCCCCATTGACCTGCTGGACAACTTCATTGAAATTACCATAATCTGCTTCAATTACATTGTCATCTATATCTATACCTGGCATATATGCTGGCATGATTATGGTGTCTGTTCGTTATCTATTCAGTCTGACCATGTGTGTTCTTTATGTTTGCTGCAGATGACACGACTCTACTACCAATTTCCATATGAATTGATTATCATTCCTACTACTGTTCAACTATCATTTCAGTCAGTATGACTAATCCTGTGATTCCACTCCAGAAATCCCCTGTCTTCTGTCCATCACAACCCATGCACGGCTAAAGAAAAAAAGTGAAAGGGAATACAGACATCTGAAAAGTAAGATTGACAGAAGGTGCAAAATGGGTAGAGGACAATATAAATGAATACAAACTTAAATGTATTAAATTATCTTTGGGTTTTTGTAGCCATAAAAACTTCCAAGACTTAAACATTTATTTGTGTTAGGCAATTAGTTATTAATGTATAAATCAAGTAATCCTGCTAAGAAACTAATCAGTGGAGATGACCAATTGGTCAACAATAAATCCTTTAGGCTTCTCTTAAACTGTACTTCATCAGTAGCTAATTTCTTTTTGTGCTGGCAAGTCATTGAACACATTGTGGGCCACAATGAGTGTGCCATACTTGACCCCTAATTATTGAACATGGTATCATTCATATGTCTGCCAAAGTATCTTGGGCAATTTTTAATACTAGAAGATAACCTTTATGTTGTAGCAGACATTGGAGAATGAATCACGCCACACATTGTGAAAACAGGAAGGAAGAAAGAAAGAAAGAAAGAAAGTCAGTGCTATGAGAGTGATAGGACGGTGAACTACAGCTAGATGGAGTGGCTCCACTTACTCTGATACCATTCCTATTCTTCAGTTAAAGTTTTTGATGTTTTGATGCATCAAGTTATAGGGGCCATTTGCTAGCCAATCATAGTTTTTTCTTGAGCACCTCATGCTTATTGTGTTTCCTATTTGCTAAGTATATGCAGATCTTTGTTTTACATGGCTGGTTGCACACTGGCAATGCTGTGCCCCTGCCTCTGAAATCTGTTAGTCACGTAGTTATTTTATTCAAGGAATAATTTAAGTACTATTTTTTCCTCCTTTTTTTTAACATACCTGTTACATATACATGAAATATCCAACTTCATTTTCAAGTTGTCTTTTCCTAAAGCCTGTTATTCAGAGTGTAATTGATGTGTATCTGACAACAACTTTACAAATGTTCTATATATAAACCTTATATTTAAGGAAATGTTCGAAGTTTAAAATTTGGGATGATCACATTGAGTTGGAAATCAACCTCGCTAATGATTGTGTGGTTTAAGACTGATACATCTTATTTGAAAGTCCAATTTCTGTACTGTGTAAAGAACTTCTTGTCCTTTTTCTAAATTTTCTAGTTAACGGAAGATTACTACCCAATGCTGTTGCATAGTTATTCAAATTTTAGAATGCAACCCTTTCAAAAAATCTAATGTTACTGCTATTTTGTCGAAAACAGACATTCTGAGCCCTTTGCCGTGTACAAAAAAAGATATGGGTTCACTCTTGCATAGAAGATAACACCAACCAGTCGCTTTTTACAGTGCTATTTCTTTATTTAAATAGCAGTGTTACTGGTTTCAAACCGACAGGTTCATCTTCAGATGGCTAGTTCACACTAAAATACATTTTACATTAGCTTTTGTCTTTTGTTTCCCCAATTTGATGAAATTTCCTTGGGGTGGTGGTACCCTACAACCAAAACAAGATGTGAGACAATGTCTTTTTAACTGTAATTGTGGGTGACAATGATTGTAATCTAATCTAATAATCTAATGTAATCAAATTATTAAAGGGAAGATGTTTCAGTTACTTACGATGAAAAATCCGCACCATTACTTTCCATTGCATACTGCTTGTGGTCTTGCAGCAGCAAAAACTGTAAGATGCATTTTCTTTTATATGTATATGTATGCACATAATCTAAAGCACCACTCACACACTAAGACGTTTCACCACATCGAGGTATGTATACATAGATGGCAATATTGCAACCACAACAATGCCGAAGACTTCCACTCTGAGATATTTTGTTATATAACTGTACGTGGCAGTAGGAATTTACAAATTACCAGTGTTACATTACTTACTATTTACATTGAAAGAGAACTGATTAAAAATTGTGGCAAACAAATAAAGCAGTTAGTTTGTTATAAAGTGTTACTGTAGTGATATTACGTAAATATTATGGTATACATTGGAACTAAAGTAAACGATAAGAGCCAGAGGTACATAAATAAATATTACAACTATGGCCGTATTATGTAAATATTATGGCGTACATTGGAAATACAGTCAATTAATGTGTGTGTGTGGGGGGGGGGGGGGCTTCTTTAATTGGAGAGCAGGTGAATGAAATTTTGAAGTTGGAAGAAAGGCTGCATTTGCTAACTTGATCTGTTCATTGAGGAGATTTTGTGGTGATTTGCTTTTATGTACATATATTTGTCTCCTCAAACAAATTCAGAGGGCTACCTTTCTCAACATGTTGCAATACCTGTACATGGTCTTCAGTGCTCTTTCTTCCATGATTGTTAGTAGTTACCTGCATGACAAATGTGGATTTTGAAATGGCGTTCAAATATATGACATCTATATGCTCTTTGAGCTGAGTCTCAATACTTCTCCCAGTTTGTCCTGTATTGTGAAAGGGGAAACTTTGACAGCTAAGCTTGTGTTTGCCAGTTGGGAGGAGGGGGGGGGGGGGGTCTCCAGTGCAATACCTTTTCTTCTGTTTTCTACTGTGTTTTGTGTCAGCTGCATGGTAGTCTGGTATGCAGCTTTGTTGGCTGATGATTTTTGGATTTTTTGTGACAGTTTGTCTATCATGAGAGGGCTGTATCTATTGTTTGAGGCTATGGTTTTAATGATATTGATTTCTTTTTGAACTGGTTTAAGTGGAATTTTATGCAGGCGATTCAATATGGATCTAAAGTATGCCATCTTATGCTGGTTTGGATGACAACATGAGCTGTTGACACACACATCAATAAACATTGGTTTCCTATAAATCTCAAAATGATGTTTATGGTTTTTGTTGGTGTTTTTTACATCTAAAAAATTTATGCTATTTGTGGTCTCATATTCAGCGGTGGATTTGATGTTTTTGTGCATTCTGCTCAGATTTGTTGCTAATGTGTGTATTTCCTCATTGATGCCACCAAAGAGTATAATTGTATCATCAACATAGCTTTTGTAGTAGATGATTTTGCTGTTGCTGTGCTATTAGCTTAAAAAATATCTTCTTTAAGTGACTTACATAAATATCTGCTAACATTCCAGCTAGGCTGCTACCCATTGCCAACCCATCTTTCTGTTTGTGTATTTTTTATTGAAGCTGAAGTAATTGTATGGCAATACCAAGATCACAAGCAGTTTGAAATGGAATGTAATGGCATGGATTTTTCATCATAAATAACTGAAACATCTTCCCTTTAATAATGTGTTTACATCACTTAAAATTGTTGTGAGGCACAATTACAGTTAAAGACATTGTCTCACATCTTGTTTTGGTTGTAGGGCACCACCACCCCAAGGAAATTTCATCAATAGGGGAAGCAAAAGGTGAAAACTAATGTAAAATGTATCTTAATGTGAACTAATCATCTGAAGATAAACATGTCAGTTTGAAGTGGGTAACAGCGCTATTTATATAAAGAAATAGCATTGTAAAAAGAAGCTGGTTGCTGTTATCTTCTACATACTGTTCTAGCGTTACTGTTGAAAATTGCACACTTTTATTAGAAAAACACTTTAGTCTTGAAGATAAAAGTTATGATTCTAGAAAATTATTTCCAAACACTTGGCAAAAAAAGTAACTTAAAATCTGCTCATAAAACAGAACATGGTATTAATGCCATTTTAAGGGTATTGTCATGTAGAGGAAGGTGTAATTAGATGAATGACAAACACTAACTTCACTTAATGAAGGTTTATTCAGCGCATTCTTATACAAGAGTGCGGAGCAAACTGCCTCCGGCCAGAACACATACGGTATATATACAGCTACTACCGAACATTCCAGTACAATGATTCTTGCCATTTGTGGATACTTCTAGAATGTACTCGAACCGAATATAGAAATTAAAATTTTACAGTTCAGGTGAGTTTTGAACTTACGACCTTTGATGCAACAGTATAGTACCACAACCACCACACTACGGTGTCTGTGCTTCTCAGCTCCTTCTGCGACATTGCTCCCTCCTTAAGAAAACAGCGTCTCGGTGTTACGTCCTCCTAGTCTGGGAATGAGTCATCGGTCCTGCATACTCCAACTCCTGATGACTGATGTTCGCCCCGGCAGCGATCTTAGAACTTCCCTTGCTGCTATGCTCTTCATCACCTTTCTGACTGTTGTCTGTTGCTGGAGCTTCGAATTTACCCTGGGTTGCAGGATCCTTATAGGGCTTCATGCGAAGGACATGGACAGTATCTTGGATCTTTCGTCGTCTTGTCTCTGGCTTGAAATCTTCAACTTTGTAAGTAACATCCGACAACTGTCTTACAACCTTACAAGGTCCAAAGTAGTGCGTGAGGAGCTTCTCAGAGAGACCAGCCTTCCGAACAGGAGTGAAGATCCAGGCGAGGTCACCAGACTGGTAGACAACAGTGCGGTGGCTTGCATCATACCTTCGGTGATCGTTTTCTTGAGCTTGCAGCATGCGGAGTTGAGCTAACTGCCGAGCTTCCTCAGCTCTGGTTAACACCTGGCCGATGTAGTCGTCATCCACGTCATCTGGATGTAACGGAAACACAGTGTCCATCATTGTTGTTGCCTCACGCCCATGCACCAGGAAAAATGGCGTAAATCCTGTGGTGTCTTGTTTGGTGGTGTTGTAGGCAAACGTCACGAAAGGTAGCACCTCATCCCAGTTGCTCTACTCAACATTGACGAACATTGATGGCGTGTCAGCCAAGGTCTCATTAAGGAGTTCAGTAAACCCATTAGTTTGCGGATGGTAGGCAGTAGACTTCTGATGAGTAATGTTGCACCAACGATTTATCTCTGTCACAAGATTCAATTAAAAAACTTACACTCGATCCATAGTTAACGACCTTGGGGCACTGTGTCTTAATACAATGTCTTCTACGATGAATTTGGCTACCTCAAATGCTTTGGCTGTTTTCATGGCTTTTGTAATGGCATAGCGTGTCAGAGAATCAGTGCAAACAGTAATCCATCTATTGGCACTAGCAGACATTGGAAATCATCTGAGGAGATCAATCCCAACACGCTGGGAAGGCGTTTCGGTTGGTGGAATTGGTGTGAGTCGGCCAGGTGGTTGCTGAGGAACTGCCTTTCTCCTCTGGCACACTCGACAATGTGACGACCACTCCTAAATAAAGCTGGCCAGAAAAATCTCTTGCAGATCCTATCGTATGTTTTAACAAATCCTAAATGTCCGGCCTCAGGTGTGTCATGGAATTTTTGTAGAACATCTAAGTGCATGTGTTTAGGAATCACTGGTAGCCATGTTTTTCCAAACAGATCAAAATTTTTCTTGCATAGTAATCCATTAACTACCTTAAATTGTCCGTTCACATCCTCTGACCGATTTAAGGCATGCATAATTTGAGATATCTTGGTGTCCTCCTGCTCAGCAGAGAGATCCTGGAGTGCAGCGAGACAGTCACTTCATCAAAGTCTTGATGGTCTTGCACAGAGTTTCTTGAGATACAGTTGGCATCTTGGTGTTTTCTTCCGTTTTTGTACACTATGGTAATGTCATACTCTCGGAGACGTAGTGCCCACCTGGCGAGTCGTCCTGTTGGACCTTTAAGACCTGTCAACCAACAAAGTGAATGATGGTCTATAACAACTATGAATGGCCTTCCATATAGATACTGTCAAAATCTGCACATGGCCCAGATCACAGCAAGACATTCTCTTTCTGTAGTTCAGTAGTTTCTCTCGGATTTTGTAAGTGTCCTAGAAGCATAGGCTTTAACTTTCTCTTTTCCATCCGAAATTTGCACCTGAACAGCACCGATCCCATACCCAGTGGCATCTGTGTGTAGTTCTGTAGGTGCTCTCTCATCATACAGACCAAGTACAGGGTCAGTCGTCAGAGCTTCTCGCAGCACATCGAAAGAATCTTGTTGAGCACCACCCCAGATAAATTTAGCATCAGCTTTTAACAACTCTAGGAGTGGCATGGCTTTGATACAAAAGTCTTTGATGAAACTATGGTAATAAGAACATAATCCGAGTAAGCTTCTCACATCTATAATACTTTTAGGAATTGGAAATTCCGTGATGGATCTCACCTTTTCTGGGTCTGGCTGCACACCTTCATTTCACACAAGGTGTGATTTCTTTTGCTCCAGAGAGACACTTTCATGGATTAAGTTTCAGTCTGTCTTGTTGGAGACATTTAAGAATGGCCCTCAGTCTTTTTGTGTGTTCATCAAATGTGTCTGAGAATGCTATAATGTCATCTAAATAACAAAGACACATCGTCCACTTCAGGTGCCTTAGAAGATTATCCATCATCCGTTCAAAAGTTGCTGGTGCATTATACAAACCAAATGGCTTTACCTTAAACTCATACAGGCCCTCAGGGGTGATGAATTCAGTTTTCTCACAATCAGCCATGGTTGAGAAAAACTTAGCCCCCTTCACACAATCTAGTGTATCATCAATTCGTGGAAGAGGGTAAACGTCCTTTTTAGTTATCTTATTAAGCTTCCTGTAATCAACACAAAAGCGCCGACTGCCATACTTCTTCCAGGCGAGAACCACTGGTGATGACCAAGGGCTCTGCGAAGGCTGAATGATGTCATTCTTCATCATTTTCTCTACCTCATCGCGAATTATCCGACATTCCGTTGCTGATACACGGTATGCTCTCTGGCTTATTGATTGATGGTCTCCCGTGCTAATCCGGTGTTTCACTGTCACTTTGTCTAATTTGCTCTTCACCTGTGGATTGAAGCATTCAGAGAACTCTTGAAGAATAGCAAGTAGCTTCTTCTGTTGTTCCTTAGTTAGATCTGGTGATAGTCGAGCTAGAAGATCTTGTCTCGTAATGGTAGTGCTATTTTTGCCCACAGACTCGGCATGGGAGGTTTCTATGACACTCAGCTGTTCTGCAATTAACGGCTCAGTAATTGCTATGCACATGCGTCGTGGAAGAATCTGCAGTTCTCGGTGACAGTTAACTATCTACAATTCACCGAATCCGTTCTTAACCGAGACAACAGAGGCTGGGATGACCAAGTTATTCTTCAGTGGTAGCTTCTCTCACATTCCACTACAAGATCCATGGGTTGATGCATGGCATGACACATGACAGTTACCTTTCTAGCGCTGACTGCAGGAATGATCACTTCTTCCAGCACACATAGTCTCCACACACTCGAATGCGCATCTTCCTGTCCATAGTATCTCATCTCGTCTAGCATAATCTTCGAGCGACCACAATCTGTAATTGCCTGAGAAAATTTCAAAAAGTCCCATCTGAGAATGATGTCATGACTACACTCTTGTATGATGATGAATTCTAAGAGCTGTGTATGGCCACTTATACCATCATGAATGACACATCTTCCTGTAAGTTTTATATATTTCCCATTATCCACCTTCAGCAGAGATGTTTTGTTGTCGAGGAATACGGTTCTCTGCAACTGGCGACGGTACTTCTGCAAAATGACTGAATGTGATGCTCCAGAGTCCACAAGAGCTTGGGCTGGTCGGCCATCCATGAGAATATCAACATAGTTTCCTATCATTTTTGTAGTGATTGACGCCGGAGGATTTTTCTCTTCAGCGGCCTCACCTCCAAGGAAAGTTGCATCCTTTAGTTTTCCAGGTTGCGGTGGGGTCATTCCATATCAAATCACCCAATAAAAAATAAATTTTACACCCACCTCCTGAGATTTTCATGAAATTTCGCTCAAATGGTTCTAATACCATCCTGACAACACCTGCAATTTTTTTTTTTTGCTGTATCTCTTACAGTTTTTTTTATAAATTTTTAAAGTTTTTATGTTTTGCGTTTTCTGAACCTTCGGAAATGGTCAATTTAATTTGTATTCAAAACTTTAAATTTGCTTATCTTAAAAACTCTTTTAGATAACATCATGAATTTTTTCAGCAAGTTTATTTATTATACACATTTGAAGATAAAAATGATGCTATTAAAATATATTAATATTTTCTATGAAAAAAAATATATGTATTTTTTTCTTTTTTTTAACGGATGTTTTGTTTTATAAGAATTGCAATATCTAGAGTCTCAGACCTGATAGAATGCTCAAATTTGTTTTAATTTACTCTTAAACATATAGGCTATTTGATAAAACAAAAATAATGCTGGCTTTTTAACATGTTTATTAATTATAGTAGATTACATTAGAATTATTTACAAAGATACTTACGACACTTATGTATAACCCAACTGATTGCTTGAAACATTGAATTTTTTGAGTAATTTTGTCTTTTTAATAAACATTAATGCTGATTCAAACTGTTTTTCCACTTCATCCAAGAGCTTTCAGTTCTTTTGATACAGTCTTTTTTGAAGTAATACATTCTCCCAGTGCCGCTTGATTGAGGTGCGTCTACTACACAGACTATGTGCTCCAAAGGCACTATGCAGGAATCTTCTCTTTCAGGCCAATAAAATGATGCAGCAGGTCCTGAAGGATGTAGAAATAGAATTTCTGCATCTTCTTCATCATTGAATATTGTTTTTACCAGTCCAAAGTACCAGTTACCATCATAATTTGCAGCCACATAGCTATTTATGGATGGTTCAACACGAACCCAATCAGAAGAAGAATGGAAAGAAAAGACTAAGGAGGGTTTTACACTATCTGTAGTCCTTCTAATTTCAAGGTTGTTTGTTGGAAGTGGTTTGAAGTTATGAAAACTTCTTGTTCCAGGAATGGTTCGGGTTGCTGAAAAACATTTTTCTTCTTTTAACCGTAGCAAATCAGCTTCTTTTTTGTCAATAAAGTGAAAATGAATGTTCTCAATATTTTTTTCACAAAACTTATACACATCGATTGCTGTCATTATTTGTTCTTTGTCTGAAAGCTGTAGACTGGCTTTCCTTAAAATTCTTTTAATAGTTCCTCCTAGGCCATCACAAATTGATTTCCCATGACTTGTTGCAAAAAAAGAGTGTTGGGCCTTCAAATTAGTCTCTCAAGTGTTCAGTCAAATTTTTAAAACTGTTTCTATTTTTGTACTGCCCAGCACAACCATCTGTAAAGTAGTGAACTGAGTCAATGTCAGTATGATGTAATGACAGCGACTTTGTAATTTCTTTTTGTACAAAGTTAACAAAACCAGTGTCATGTTCTTCGTCGTCACTAATGAAACAGTGGTTGGAAACAAAAACATTGTTTTCCTCATTTCTTAGAAAAACTCCAACTGCTTGTAGAGTACAACCACCTCTATTCCAGTGGTAACTTTGGATCTCATTTTGTATAACAAAGGAATAATTTTCACTGAAATCCATCACAATAATTGCTGTTTTGGGTGGTGGGTCTTCTTTCAATCTTTTAAAGGCTGCTGATTGGGATTTTGCTATAAACGAGTTCGGGGTGAGCTTTTCCAATGACCTAACCAATAAAGAAATGTAGTCTTCAACACTGATAGACTGTTTGATCATTTCTGCCCTGTCTGTGTTAACCCACTGACTGATTACAATTTCTTCTTCTAAATCATAATATTCACTTAGTTTTTCAGTTAAGCACTCTGTTAGTGCAGTATTTGCAGGACAGCTGTTGCAATGATGTAGCATGCAGTTTTGGTTTTCTGTGTTGCACACAAGCATCTTAATTAGGTCTTTATAAGATTCTTAAATTTTCACAGCATCCAGTAATAGTTTAACATTCTGGTGGATACTGCATACACATACAGTGTGTGTGCCTGCAGCACCAGCAAGGATACACCATTTAGGTCTCAAGAAACAAAATTTTGAAAATCCTACTTCTACCTTGGGATTCTCATATTTGAAATAATAATAGAGTTCTCTCAAGTTACACAAAATGAGTCTTTTTTGCATGTACACATTTTCTTGAACACTTACTTTGTCTTTTGTTCCAGGTAGCACTCTGGAACTTTCATCCTTTTCATAAAAATCTGTTACAAGTCTTACTGTATTTTCAGAAAGAGTTTTACCTTTTTTTGGACCAGGAGTTTCCAAAATACCCTTTTCAGATTTTAACTTTCTAGCTTGTCGCACCATGTACTCACTTACATTAAATTCTTTCATCACTTTATTTCGACTCCAAGAATCTGGAGCCAAGGTCAGAATCTGGATTTTTCTAGACCTCCCAACAGATGAAATCTTCTCTTTCATAAGAGAAATCATTACATCAAAATCCTTTGCTTTCTCAACCACACTTTTATCTTCTTCGTCATCATCAGAACTTGGTGCATCATATTTTAATGCTTTTGAAACCGCCTTTTTTGCAGTCTTTTCAATACTGCTAACCTTCCTTTTAAAATAAGACCCTTTACTTTGTTCTGACAAGCCATGAAGCTTTATCGGTGTTAAACCTAAATAATCAAGAGCAATGTTTGTTTGTACGAGGGATTCATTTCTGGATTCCAATGATTCTAATTCAACCATGAATTCATCATCTGTTTCACTTTCATTGACTTCAACTCTTAATTTTTCCTCACAAAAGTTACGGCATGTTGAGCAAAGCTTTTGTCCGGGTTTTATGCTGATATTTTTTGTCAGTAATTGTTTAGAAAGATCCAAGCCTACATTTCTCAACGATTTTTTGATGGGCTTTTTGTGTTTTTTTAGTGGGTCTACACGTTGTTTGATACTTTTCAAAAACATTTAAAAAGTAGTAGCTGTGGTGTGAACATATATTCTTAAATTCACACAGATTAATTCCAGATCGTAAGTGGATCAAATCTTTTTCTTCCTCACTCAATTCTGATACCGGTTGTAACTTTTTTGAAGGTGTGTAGGTTGTTTGGAAACAGTCAGATTTTTTAAATAACCCTACACTACAGGTTTGAATATCTGACATACTGATTTCACTTTTGGTCTGATTACTGTTCTGGTTACTTTTATAGGATATTGGAAAAGAATCTCTGTAAACTAAGTAACAGTACTTACTGAGAGTTCGAATAAACTTAATAAAATACTATCCAAGCACTATTTAACACTGTAATAATTTTTTACTTCAAAACACAGGAGTAACAAAACAAAATCCAAGTGTACATTGCTACTCCAAGAAGACAAAAACTTATTTTCGGTGTCTAAGTCACTTGGTATTTTTTGTTTTTAAAATATAATTAATATTATTTTAAAAATTAGATAACTATTAAACAGGTTAAAAAGCCAACATAATTTTTCTTTTATCTAATAGCCTATACAATTAAGAGTATTTTAAAACAAATTTGAGCTTTCTATCAGGTCTGAGACTCTAGATATTGCAGTTTTTGTAAAACTAAACATCCGTTAGCAAAAAAAAAAAAAAAAAACCTTGTAAATTTTTTTTCATTTGGAAGATTTTAATATATCTTTATGGTAATTTTTTTTAACATTTAGATATAATACACAAACTTATTCCAAAATTTCATACTGATATCTTGAGTATTCTTTAATATACAAATTTTTTTAGTTGTGAGGACACGTTAAGTTACAATTTCCGACTGCTGAAACAACGCCAAATCTAAAAACTTTAAAAATTTATTAAAAAAAATAAGAGATAGAGCAAAAAAATTTTACAAGTGCTTTCAGGATGATAAAAGAAGTAATTGTACCAAGTTTCATCAAAATCTGACATGGTTGGTGTCAAGGCCTGGGTGACTTGACATGGAATGACCCGGCGGTTAGGTGATCGGCTGGAGCTTCTAAACGGTGATGGAGACCTTGATCGGCGTGTTGTGGAGCGACCTCTCCAGCGGCTAGCTTTCGGCGATGGTGACCTACATCGTCCTGCACCCACACCTTCTTGTTCATCTTTGTCATCCCGGAGTTGTCGTCAGCTAAGATTGGTCTGCTGTTTTCTGGCGCGGGCGTCATAAAATATCCACCGCCTTTCTTGACAATAGTGCACCACATGTCCCAGTCGTATGCAGTGGAAACATACTACTTGGTTATCCTGCGACCTGCAGACGTCAGTCTTCCTTTGTGCCCAAACAGGTTCATCATGCGGCATTGTAGGAATGTAACTTCGCCTGGGTCTTAACTTTTTTACCGTTTTAAAGGTAAATGAAGGACGAGAGATTGGGTTCAATGCCTGTTCCACTTCCTCCCTTATGACCTCTTGAAGCACCTTGGTTCTTTTGCTCGCCATACAATCCAAGTGCCTTCTGAACTTCCTGTCTAACTATCTGACGAAGAACACTTGTGAAATCAGTTTCTTCCTCCATCACAGACATCAATACGACGTTTGGAAGCCATTCATAACTTCTTGCATGTAATTCTTTTTTGATGCATTGTCTCGATATGCTGACACCTTTTTATGAAGTCATCTGCTGTCGAAACCTCCTTCTGGAGTAGGGCTTGATACATGTCCTCAGCAACACCCTTCATGAGATATGCAACCTTACCTTCCTCCTTCATCCTGGGATCCACTATTGTACACAGCTCCAAGACGTCTTGAATGTAAGATGCTGTCGTTTCTCCTGGGTGCTGTGCCCTGCACTTTAATTTATCTTCAGCCTTGCACTTCTGTCGTCGTGTGTCACCAAAATACTTTCGCAGTTCTGCCTGGAATACTTCCCAGCTTGTGAACTTCTCCTCTTTGTTCTCATACCATTGCTTGGCAGTGCCCTACAAGTAGAAAATTACGTTAGCCAAACACACGGTGTCACCCCTTTGTTAAATTTGGCTATACACTCTTATACCTTCAGCCACTTGTTTGGATCTTGGCCATCCTCACCAGAGAATAACGTCCTCTTCTTCTTCTATCTCCGATAGATTGTGATCTGCAGAATATGGCTCAAACTCGGGTTTCTCGCCGTGTAAACAGCAGCTCTGTTGTGGCCTGATGGGAGCCTCTGCATTGTCGATAATGTGTGGTATCACAGGTTCCAATACCCAGCGCCTCCACCAGAATAATGTCACATAGAAGGTGGTGTAATTAATGAATGACGAACACTAACTTCACTTAATGAAGCACTTGCACATACAACAGCGTGGAGCGAACTGCCTCTGGCCAGAACACATACGGTATTTATACAGCTACAGAACATTCCAGTACATTGGTTCTTGCCATTTGTGGATGCTTCCAGAATGTACTCGAACCGAATGTAGAAATTAAAATTTTACAGTTCAGGTGAGTTTTGAACTCACGACCCTCGATGCAACAGTCTAGTATCATAACCACTACACTACAGCAACTGTGCTCCTCAGCTTCTTCTGCGACAATATATTGTCAACAGTTAAAGGAAGTAACTTATTTTCCAGATGTGTAATAGTGTTATTTACAATTCCTGTCTTTTATATTATTATTGAATCCATAACTGATCTGTATTTTAATATTTTGTGAAAACTTTCTTATTCAAGTCTTTAAACAGGCACCAGGAACTGTCTTGAGTCAGTCAGCACTAAGCCACACTGTGGGCAACTGATCCTTAGAGTCTCTGTTTAGCCAGCAATATGTGACACTCTACAAAGTAATTTCACATACCATGGCTTCAGTTCCATGTGGTGTTATAAATTGCATCTCACGTTATTAGTTTAGACTCCTTGAGAGCTTTGTAAGTTGCTAACCTACTTCGTAATAACCAGTAAGCCATCGATTCTTTAAAATATCAAAGTCTGGTTTATGAAACAGCTTCAAACATCTGATTACTTTACAAATGAGTTAATGTGTTAAATATTTGATGTTAAGCATGTCGGCAAGAAAAAGTTTAGAAAATGTTTGAAATTATGCCTAAAGTTTATTAGAAGTCGCCATATGTTCTCATTACGAAACAGTGGATGAACATAGCCTGGGTAATTTGCCTCCACTTTAAGCAAAAGGTATTTTTTCACACATCTTGGCATTGTCATATCTCCTAAACTACACTATGTGATCAAAATTACCCAGACAGCCTCAAAAACATATGTTTTTCATATTAGGTGCATTGTGCTGCCACCTACCGCCAGGTACTCCATATCAGTGACCTCAGTACTCATTAAACATTGTGAGAGAGCAGAATGGGGCGCTCCATGGAACTCACGGGCTTCGAACGTGGTCAGGTGATTGCGTGTCGCTTGTATCATACGTCGACACGTGAGATTTCCACACTTCTAAACATCCTTAGGTCGATTGTTTCCGATGTGATAGTGAAGTGGAAACGTACAGCACAAAAGCATACAGGCCGACATCCTCTGTTGACTGACAGAGACCGCCAACAGTTGAAGAGGGTCATAATGTGTAATAGGCAGACCTCTATCCAGACCATCACACAGGAATTCCGAATTGCTTCAGGATCCACTGCAAGTACTGTGACCGTTAGGCGGGAGGTGAGAAAACTTGGATTTCATGGTCGAGCTGCTGCTCATCAGCTACACATCACACCGGTAAATGCCAAACGACACCTCGCTTGGTGCAAGGAGCATAACATTGGACGATTGAACAGTGGAAAAACATTGTTTGGAATAACAAATTACGGCACACAATGTGGCGATACGATGGCAGGATATGGGTATGGCGAATGGCTGGTGAACATCTGGCAGCGTCTGTAGTGCCAACAGAAAAATTCGGAGGCGGTGGTGTTACGGTGTGGTCGTGCTTTTCGTGGAGGGGGCTCGCACCCCTTGTTTTGCGGGGCACTATCACAGCACAGGCGTACATCGATGTTTTAAGCACCGTCTTGCTTCCCAGTGTTGAAGAGCAATTTGGAGATGGCAATTACACCTTTCAACATGATCGAGCACCTGTTCATAATGCACGGCATGTGGAGGAGTGGTTATCCTTGTAATGGAGGGCCTGCACAGAGTCCTGACCTGAATCCTATAGAAAACCTCCATGATGTTTTGGAATGACAACTACGTCCCAGGCCTCACCAACAGACATCAGTACCTCTCCTCACTGCAGCACTCTGTGAGGAATGGGCTGCCATTCCCCAAGAAATATTCCAGCACCTGATTGAATGTAAGCCTGTGTGAGTGGAAGCTGTTATCAATGCAAAGGGTGGGCCAACACCATATTGCATTCCAGCATTACCAATGGAGGGCGCCACGAACTTGTAAGTCACTTTCAGCCAGGTGTCTGGATACTTTTGATTACATAGTGTAAGTGTTGTACAATGATACAGTTTTTGCAGATATGTTTACATCTACATCTACATTTATACTCCGCAAGCCACCCAACGGTGTGTGACGGAGGGCACTTTACGTGCCACTGTCATTACCTCCCTTTTCTGTTCCAGTCGCGTATGGTTCACAGGAAGTACGACTGTCTGAAAGCCTCTATGCGCGCTCGAATCTCTCTAATTTTACATTCGTGATCTCCTTGGGAGGTATAAGTAGGGGGAAGCAATATATTCGATACCTCATCCAGAAATGCACCCTCTTGAAACCTGGCGAACAAGCTACACCGCGATGCACAGCGCCTCTCTTGCAGAGTCTGCCACTTGAGTGTATTAAACATCTCCGTAACGCTATCACGGTTACCAAATAACCCTGTGACGAAACGCGCTGCTCTTCTTTGGATCTTCTCTATCTCCTCCGTCAACACGATCTGGTACGGATCCCACACTGATGAGCAATACTCAAGTATAGGTCGAACAAGTGTTTTGTAAGCCACCTCCTTTGTTGATTGACTTCATTTTCTAAGGACTCTCCCAATGAATCTCAACCTGGTACCCACCTTACCAACAATTAATTTTATATTATCATTCCATTTCAAATCGTTCCGTATGCATACTCCCAGATATTTTACAGAAGTAACTGCTACCAGTGGTTGTTCCGCTATCGTATAATCAAACAATAAAGGGTCCTTCTTTCTACGTATTCGCAATACATTACATTTGTCTATGTTAAGGGTCAGTTGCCACTCCCTGCACCAAGTGCCTATCCGCTGCAGATCTTCCTGCATTTCGCTAGAATTTTCTAATGCTGCAACTTCTCTGTAAACTACAGCATCATCCGCGAAAAGCCGCACGGAACTTCCGACACTATCTACTAGGTCATTTATATATATTGTGAAAAGCAATGGTCCCATAACACTCCCCTGTGACACGTCAGAGGTTACTTTAACGTCTGTAGACGTCTCTCCATTGATAACAACGTGGTGTGTTCTGTTTGCTAAAAACTCTTCAATCCAGCCACACAACTGGTCTGATATTCCGTAGGCTCTTACTTTGTTTATCAGGCGACAGTGCGGAACTGTATCAAACGCCTTCCAGAAGTCAAGGAAAACAGCATCTACCTGGGAGCCTGTATCTAATATTTTCTGGGTCTCATGAACAAATAAAGCGAGTTGGGTCTCACACGATCGCTGTTTCCGGAATCTATGTTGATTCCTACAGAGTAGACTCTGGGTTTCCAAAAATGACATGATACTCGAGCAAAAAACATGTTATAAAATTCTACAACAGATTGACGTCAGAGATATAGGTCTATAGTTTTGCGCATCTGCTCGACGACCCTTCTTGAAGACTGGGACTACCTGTGCTCTTTTCCAATCATTTGGAACCTTCCATTCCTCTAGAGACTTGCAGTACACGGCTGTTAGAAGGGGGGCAAGTTCTTTCGCGTACTCTGTGTAGAATAGAATTGGTATCCCGTCAGGTCCAGTGGACTTTCCTCTGTTGAGTGATTCCAGTTGCTTTTCTATTTCTTGGACACTTATATGTCAGCCATTTTTTCGTTTGTGCGAGGATTTAGAGAAGGAACTGCAGTGCGGTCTTCCTGTGTGAAACAGCTTTGGAAAAAGGTGTTTAGTATTTCAGCTTTACTCGTATCATCCTCTGTTTCAATGCCATCATCATCCCGGAGTGTCTGGATATGCTGTTTCGAGCCACTTACTGATTTAACGTAAGACCAGAACTTCCTAGGATTTTCTGTCAAGTCGGTACATAGAATTTTACTTTCGAATTCACTGAACGCTTCACGCATAGCCCTCCTTACGCTAACTTTGACATCGTTTAGCTTCTGTTTGTCTGAGAGGTTTTGGCTGCGTTTAAACTTGGAGTGAAGCTCTCTTTGCTTTCGCAGTAGTTTCCTAACTTTGTTGTTGAACCACGGTGGATTTTTCCCGTCCCTCACAGTTTTACTCGTCACGTACCTGTCTAAAACGCATTTTACGATTGCTTTGAACTTTTTCCATAAACACTCAACATTGTCAGTGTCGGAACAGAAATTTTCGTTTTGATCTGTTAGGTAGTCTGAAATCTGCCTTGTATTACTCTTGCTAAACAGATAAACCTTCCTCCCTTTTTTTATATTCCTATTAACTTCCATATTCAGGGATGCTGCAACGGCCTTATGATCGCTGATTCCCTGTTCTGCACTTACAGAGTCGAAAAGTTCGGGTCTGTTTGTTATCAGTAGGTCCAAGATGTTATCTCCACGAGTCGGTTCTCTGTTTAGTTGCTTGAGGTAATTTTCGGATAGTGCACTCAGTATAATGTCACTCGATGCTCTGTCCCTACCACCTGTCCTAAACATTTGTGTCTCCCAGTCTATATCTGGTAAATTGAAATCTCCTTCTAAGACTATAACATGCTGAGAAAATTTATGTGAAATGTATTCCAAATTTTCTCTCAGTTGTTCTGCCACTAATGCTGCTGAGTCGGGAGGTCGGTAAAAGGAGCCAATTATTAACCTAGCTCGGTTGTTGAGTGTAACCTCCACCCATAATAATTCACAGGAACTATCCACTTCTACTTCACTACAGGATAAACTACTACTAACAGCGACAAACACGCCACCACCGGTTGCATGCAATCTATCCTTTCTAAACACTGTCTGTGCCTTTGAAAAAATTTAGGCAGAATTTACCTCTGGCTTCAGACAGCTTTCTGTACCTATAACGATTTCAGCTTCGGTGCTTTCTATCAGCGCTTGAAGTTCCGGTACTTTACCAATGCAGCTTTGACAGTTTACAAATACAATACCGATTGCTGCTTGGTCCCCGCATGTCGTGACTTTGCCCCGCACCCTTTGAGGCTGTTGCCCTTTCTGTACTTGCCCGAGGCCATCTAACCTAAAAAACCACCCAGTCCACGCCACACAACCCCTGCTACACGTGTAGTCGGCTGCTGGGTGTAGTGGACTCCTGACCTATCCAGCGGAACCCGAAACCCCACCACCCTATGGCGCAAGTCGAGGAATCTGCAGCCCACATGGTCGCAGAACCATCTCAGCCTCTGATTCAGTGTTAAGTTAAGCGTTGGTGTGACATCATACGCGCGTGACTGCGTGTGAGATCGTTCTCTAAGTTTTCATCTATTTTTAGGTTGCAGATATATATTTTAACGGTTTTTGTGATAATATTTACTATATAAGTGACTTATTAGTGGTTTCTTCATTCACCTCTGCCTTTCTTGTGTTGTGACCTGATATTTGTGAGTGTTTCGTATCGAGCAACTTAACCTCTTACCCGTGTTTACATTCCGCGCTGACCAGTTGCAGCTGTAGCGGCGCATCAAAAGCTAAGTACTAATT
This sequence comes from Schistocerca nitens, assembly GCF_023898315.1. Lineage (NCBI taxonomy): Eukaryota > Metazoa > Arthropoda > Insecta > Orthoptera > Acrididae > Schistocerca > Schistocerca nitens. The sequence continues at coordinate 97,176,630 of NC_064617.1, forward strand.
AATTGTTTGTGTATAGTAGTTTATTTAGTAACTTTAGTAGTCTTCAACCAGTGTTCTTGGTGTTTTCCGGTGAAATAACTTCAGAAGAAATTTTTGCGAACTGCTTTCAGTTTCGTTACTGTCATGAGACGTTTTATTTTCTTTCTGTGTTAGTATTTTGTTATATTCTCAATTTTTGTTGATTAATACTGTCAATAATAGTAGTTACTTTCCTTGTGGAGCAAGTTTGTGATTATTGTAGTCAGTTTTTAACATCTTCTTATTGTTGTAGCGGAACTTAGATAAAGTTGTTTTCTTGTTTCAATAACTGTAAAATTTTATCATGAGTGAGAAGTGTGGGCTTTGCCGTAGGTTCGTGAGTAGTGGATTGCGGTGTGAGACTTGTTCGAAGTGTTTTCACTGGGGGGAATGCAGTGGGGAAGCCAGTGGGCATTCTGGTGAGATCCTCTCCTGGAACTGCAGGTTATGTAGCAAGAGTAAGTTGATAGAGGAGCAGGAGCGTAAGATCTGTGCCCTTCAGGTGCAGTTGAAAAACGCACAGGAGGAGCTAGATAGGATGAGGAGGGAAAAGGGGGTTGGGGAATGGGAGCTGGCTGTTGGCAAGAGATCTGCTAGGAGAAGGAGATTTTCAGATAGTTTTACTATTGGTGTTTGTGATAGATTTGACCAACTGTCAGAGTCTAGTGGAGAGGAATCTCTAGAAGCTATAGATGTAGGAAGTATGCAGCAGACCTCAGCAGTTAAGGTGGCTAGGAAAGTTGCAAAGTCTAAGAGAAAGAAGGAGGTTCTGCTGTTAGGTAGTTCTCATGGTAGAGGTGTAGGCCAGCAGTTGCAGGAAGTTTTGGGGAGTGAGTACCAGGTCACCAGCATTGTGAAGCCTAATGCAGGATTGGCTCAGGTGACTTTTAACATAGGGGGGTTATGTAGGGATTTTACAAAAGAGGATCAGGTAGTGATTGTGGGTGGGGCTGGTAATAGTATTGATAGGGATGGGGAGTATGACATAGATGGTGACCTGGAAAAGGTAGCCACTCAGACTGGCAACACGAATGTACATTTCGTGGAACTGTTTCAGTGTCATGATCGGCCTCATCTTAATACAGCCGTCAGGCGTAATAACATGAGACTTGGGGGTGTGCTGATGACAGAAAGCATGGGTCACATTTCAATGGTGTCGGTGGAGTCTATCAGCAGGACGGGTTTCACTAGACACGGCCTGCACCTCAACAGGTATGGGAAGGGGAGGTTGGCAAAGCTTATAGGTGACAGCATAGGTGGGGGTGGGGGGATCACTCATGGGAAAATTCCGGTAGTTGTGGGTGTTAGAGCTGTACCTTTTTTAGATTGAAGTCAGCTGACAGGTATTCCTGCTTAAGGGAAGTCTCTCTAACAAAGAAACCACTTTCGACAAAGCTTAGGTATCCGATTAATGAGGGAATTAGTATATTTCATCAAAACATACAAGGCATTAGAGATAAAGTTAGTGAACTACTTATAGATGTTGACTCTGAAATTATTGGTATATCTGAACACTTCTTAAATAAGGAGATAATTCAGAGGCTTCCTTTACCAGGATACAGGTTGGCTGGCAGCTTTTCTAGGAGCTCTTTGCGGTGTGGGGGAGTAGCCATGTATGTAAAAAATGGTATCCCATTTGAGTCAATTGATGTTTCAAAGTACTGCACTGAAAAGGTGTTTGAATGTTGTGCAGGTGTGGTTAAATTTAGTGGAGCTAAACTTCTTACTGTTGTTATTTATAGATCCCCAGACTCCGATTTCACAACATTTTTGCTAAAGCTAGAGGAGGTTCTTGGTTCACTTTATAGGAAATACAAAAAGTTAGTTATATGTGGTGACTTCAATATAAATTGTATAAGTGATTGTGCAAGGAAAAGGATGCTGGTAGACCTCCTTAATTCATATAATCTTATGCAAACCGTATTCTTTCCAACGAGAGTGCAAGGGAACAGTAGAACAACCATAGACAATATTTTTGTTCATTCGTCATTACTAGAAGGGCATTCTGTTAGCAAAATGGTGAATGGCCTTTCAGATCATGATGCACAAATTTTAAGTCTAAAAGATTTTTGTGCTGCAACACATGTTAAATATAGTTACCAACTTTTTAGGAAAGCTGATTCAGTTGCTGTAGAGACTTTTGTAAACCTTATCAAGGAACAAGAGTGGCAAGATGTTTATAGTGCTGATACAGTAGACGATAAATATAATGCTTTCCTCAATACTTTTCTCATGCTCTTTGAAAGTTGCTTTACATTAGAACGTTCAAAACAGGCTACTAGCACAAACAGGCAGCCTGGGTGGCTGACTAAAGGTATAAGAATATCTTGTAGAACAAAGTGGCAATTATATCAAAACGTTAGAAACAGTCACAATCTAAATGCAGTAGCCCATTACAAACAGTATTGTAAGGTGCTTAAAAAAGTTATTAGGAAGGCAAAAAGTATGTGGTATGCAGATAGAATAGCTAAGTCTCAGGATAACATAAAAACCATATGGTCAGTCGTGAAGGAAGTGGCTGGTCTGCAGAGACAGGTCGAGGATATAGAATCATTGCTTAGTGGGAATGTCCGTGTTACTGATAAGTCGCATATATGTACAGTATTTAATAATCACTTTCTGAATATAGCAGGTGAACTAAATAGAAACCTAGTCCCATCAGGGAATCATATAGCGCTCGTAGAAAAAAGTGTTCCGAGACTGTTACCTGAAATGCTCCTCCATGATACTGACAAGAGGGAGATTGAGTTAATAATTAAATCACTAAAGACCAAGAACTCTCATGGATATGACGGGGTATCTAGCAGAATACTGAAGTATTGTTCCATGTATGTTAGCCCAGTACTTAGCCATATCTGTAACTTTTCCTTTAGGAGTGGTCGGTTTCCTGACCGATTAAAGTACTCGATAGTGAAGCCACTTTATAAAAAAGGAGACAGGGATAATGTTGATAATTATAGACCTATTTCTATGCCATTGGTGTTTGCTAAAGTTATCGAGAGGGTTGTATATACAAGGTTACTGGAGCATTTAAATTCACATAATTTGCTGTCAAATGTACAGTTTGGTTTTAGAAATGGCTTAACAACTGAAAATGCTATAGTCTCTTTTCTCTGTGAGGTTTTGGACGGATTAAATAAAAGGTTGCGAACGTTAGGTGTTTTCTTTGATTTAACGAAGGCTTTTGACTGTGTTGACCACAAAATATTACTGCAGAAGTTGGAACATTATGGAGTAAGGGGAGTAGCTTACAATTGGTTCGCCTCTTACTTTAAGAACAGAAAGCAGAAGGTAATTCTCCGCAATATTGAGAGTGGTAATGATGTTCAGTCCCAATGGGGCACTGTTAAATGGGGCGTTCCCCAAGGATCGGTGCTGGGGCCACTGCTGTTTCTTATTTATATAAATGATATGCCTTCTAGTATTACAGGTGATTCAGAAATATTTGTTTGCTGATGACACCAGCTTAGTAGTGAAGGATCTTGTGTGTAATATTGAAACGTTATCAAATAATGTAGTTCATGAAATAAGTTCGTGGCTTGTGGAAAATAATTTGATGCTGAATCACAGTAAGACTCAGTTTTTACAGTTTCTAACTCACAATTCAACAAGAATTGATATTTTAATCATACAGAATGGGCATGTTATAAGCGAGACAGAACAGTTCAAGTTCCTAGGCGTACGGATAGATAGTAAGCTGTTGTGGAAAGCCCATGTTCAGGATCTTGTTCAGAAAATAAATGCCACTTTATTTACCATTAGAACAGTATCTGAAATAAGTGACATTTCAACACGAAAAGTAGTCTACTTCACATTACGCTTATGTCATATGGTATTATTTTTTGGGCTAATTCTTCTGATTCAAAAAGGGTATTTTTGGCTCAAAAACGGGCTGTTCGAGCTATGTGTGGTGTAAGTTCGAGAACCTCTTGTCGACCCCTATTCAATAGTCTGGGAATTCTGACATTGCCCTCACAGTATATATTTTCTTTAATGTCGTTTGCTGTTAGCAATATTAGCTTATTCCCAAGAGTTAGCAGCTTTCACTCAGTTAATACTAGGCAGAAATCAAATCTGCATGTGGAATGCACTTCCTTGACTCTTGTGCAGAAAGGAGTGCAGTATTCTGCTGCATCCATTTTCAATAAGCTACCACAAGAACTCAAAAATATTAGCAGTAGCCCAAACGCTTTTAGGTCTAAACTGAAGAGTTTCCTCATGGCTCACTCCTTCTATTCTGTCGAGGAGCTCCTGGAAGAGCTAAAAAATTAAGCAAATTCCATTGTTACATTCTTGATTTTCTTTATTTAAACTAACGACGTATCACCTGAATATGTTTCTTATATTTCATTTTATCTGTTTCTACAATCGTGTTATAATTTCATGTATTGACTCGTTCCATGACCATGGAGACTTCTCCTTAATGTGGTCCCATGGAACAATAAATAAATAAATAAATAAAAGACCCTCCACTCGGCTCTGTACCAAAGGTCCACAGTCAGTCCTGTCGATGATGCTGCAGATGGTGAGCTCTGCTTTCATCCCACTAGCGAGACTGGCAGTCTTCACCAAATCAGATAGCCGCCGGAAGCCAGAGAGGATTTCCTCGATCCATAGCGGCACACATCATTGGTGCCGACATGAGCAACCACCTGGAGATGGGTGCACCCTGTACCCTTCATGTACCCTTCATGGCATCTGGAAGGACCCTCTCCCCCCTCTGTGCTGAATAGAGTTAGTGGTAAAGAAACAGTAAGTTAAAACATCATGCCTGATGCTGAAGTTAAACTGCACTAACAGCGAAAATGTAGTAAGTGATGAACTTCTTCCCTTTCATCATTTTGTAGGGTTGTCGGTAAAGAAAAAGTTTCATTAAAGTTTGAAATAATTTGTAAAGTTGTTGGAAGTGCTCTCATTCACAAATACTGGATGAATACAGTATGGCTATTTGGGCTCAACCAGTTGACCTGTTTCAAGAAAAGCTCACAGTTTCTAACTGTAATACTTGTCTTATTGTGTCAAACTTTTAACTTAACATTATACCTCTTAATGAGTAAGATTATAACAGAAATGAAAATTTTTAAATTCAGTCATTAATCATGCAGAGAATTGAAAATCAAATTTTTGCTATCTCTGTAAGCAATTAGATAGGCAACTTGCAACTGGTACCTGATTGTGGCATAGTGGTTTAGTAATGCAGATAATGAAACTTCTTATCAGAATTCTGATGACCATTAAAGTGTTCTGTGACAATAAATGTGTGTTGACTGAAACTGAATGTCTTCAGAGTCATCTTGGTAGTTTTAAATTGTTCTAAGCACCTATATGTACACCTGCTTTGCATTCCCTGTCGGGTTGGGGAGTTTTCTCTGCCTGGGGACTGGGTGTTTGTGTTGTCCTCATCATTTGTGACAGTGACTAGATTGGACTGTGTGAAAAAATTGGGACTTGGTATGGGCACTGATGACTGTGCAGTTGAGTGCCCCACAAACCAAATATCATATACAATTAGTTGGAAGAGTTATGTACCATATGTGAGTTGTGAAAGGTGTATTGCTTTCAACTGATATCTGAAGAGTTGATGGTAGACATTTGTATGTTCTTAGCATTCTCAGGATTATTCTACGAAACCAGTACTACTTATGTTTCCTTTTCAGGTCCAATGCTGCTATTTGCACAAAAGAACAGGAAGTTCTATGCTTGTTCTGCATGCAGAGATAGAAAGTTGTGTCCATATTTCATTCAGCATGGGACTGAAGTTAGTGCAGCACATCTTTTATCTTGCGCTGCTGAACGAGAGAAATTGGAACCTGCAAGCAATATTGATATTATGCGCCAGAAAGTTGTTAAATTGCTAAAGAAGAAAAAGAAAGTCGATTACTGTCATTCTTGTGAATGTTTTGTACTTGGTACTGAGGAACAGAGTCACAGCCATCATGAAGTTACGGCCAACATAACCTTTCACCATTTTACACACCCATCTGAGGTGGGTCATCAACAGAACTTGTATCTTCACCATAAAGGTAATTTATGGTTTCTGCTGAAGTAAGTGTTGTCCTTGAATGATTTGTTGTTACTTTAAACTAAAGATTTTTGAATTCATTCATCAGCATTGTCTGATAATGTGGAGTATGGACAGAGACAGTGATTTTACACAGTTACATAATTGTCATTAATTTCCATTATCTGTGGTAAGTCAAGTGTTTGCCCACAGATCTGATGACAGAAACATTTCATTAGTATTTAATGGGCAGAGAGAAAGAAATACTTGTGTTAGAGACAAGGATATGGCACCATACACACAGTGTAAAGAGCATGCTCAGAATCAGTCCATGTGATTCACAGATTGGAAGTAGTAATCTTACAAGAAGCGAAAGCAAATCTTAATAGCTGTAATAAGCGACCTAAATTGTTAACCATTTTAGTATTGCTGTGTTTATGCAATCATATTTGCATAAAAATGTACCGGCGACATTAGTTTTATGAATTGCTATGAATTCGTTGACACCTACCTTTGTTATCTCTCAGGATTTTGCAACACAGTTTTTCTGGGTGTTCCGCTGAGTTGTTTGCATTTCATGCACAATATTTTGACTACCAACACATCTTTCTCCTATAGGTTCTGCGAGTTTCACTGTTATGAGTACTTGCTCCTTGGACTCCAATCTGGTTGTGAACTATTGTTGGTCTCGCACTGCTATTTGTAGCTGACTTCAGTTCCTGTTGCTCACTACGCCCTTTTATGTTCTTTTGGTTTTTGGAGCTCACACGAATATTCCATGAAATTCAAATTTTCTCAGCATTGTCCAGCTCTGGTGGATGTGATGGCTGGCAATAGTTTAATAATTTGACTGTCGGACCCCAAGCATTATTTGAATTGAAACCCCATCCGTGTTTATAATGTTTTCTGTTTCTCCTTAATTATGCTATCCCAAAAACTTGGCTTTTGTGCCACAATACTGGTCACATTGTATTTCATTTCATGATTATATTCGAGGTGGTGCCCGGTGAAATCTGATTTGTTGACTGCTTTAGTCAGGTGTGTCATTGAGTTTTTTTCCCTTCTCACTGGACTATTACACTAGTGTTCCCCCAGACTATCTTTAACATTACAAAGAATTCCTTTTATCTTAGGTGAAGGAATGGAATACACTGGTTACCATGTTTCCATAGAAGACTACAGATCTTTCCAGATATTGGGCCAGCACAATGTAGTAAGTGACATGTGGCTTGAAACTTCCTGGCAGATTAAAACTGTGTGCCCGACCGAGACTCGAACTCGGGACCTTTGCCTTTCGCGGGCAAGTGCTCTACCAACTGAGCTACCGAAGCACGACTCACGCCCGGTACCCACAGCTTTACTTCTGCCAGTATCTCAGTTGGTAGAGCACTTGCCCGCGAAAGGCAAAGGTCCCGAGTTCGAGTCTCGGTCAGGCACACAGTTTTAATCTGCCAGGAAGTTTCATATCAGCGCACACTCCGCTGCAGAGTGAAAATCTCATTCTGGACATGTGGCTTGTCTTCCTTGACCTGTCTCAACCTCTTCTGTAGGCATTCTTGGTTTCCCCTGCATTGTCAGTTCAGTTTAATGTTCTGAGTACCCATTCCTTCTGAACACTATTCATAGGTGGTGTATTTCTTTTGTGAGGCTATCATTGTCTGGAAGTGTTTGATCTCAATGGACCAGTCTGTTGCATGAAATATCTTTGTGCCTGATGGTAACGGCTCGAGGCATGGAGATAGGGATCAGTGTGTGTACGATTTCTATGTACGTTGCGACCTAGGGATCCATCAATTATTCTCTTTATTAATACTGAGGAAAGGTAGTTTTTCATCTTTATCGTGTTCCATTGTGAATTTTATATTATGATAGATAGTTTAAATGTTCCAGGAACTCTGAAGCTTTTCTGCTCCTTGTTGCCATACTACAAATTTGTTGTCTGCATACCAATAGAAACATGTTGGTTTCAACTATGCTTCAAAGTGTTCCATGTATATATTAACCATGTCACGCCATCTGTTTGTTCAAAATACTTTCTGATGAACGGGAAATAAGTTTAAGTCAGAACATGCCAATAACGTTCCATGAGACAACTGTCGAACTTTTATGGATTTATTTCCAAAGGATCAGAAAGTGGAACTCTCATAAAGATGGTGAATGTATAAAAAGTGACCAAAATATCTGTATGTTGGAGCTGCAGTTGACTGAGGTGGGTTTAAGAGTCATCAGAGTTGTGTATGTGGTTTCACACTTTTCCACGGATTTCCTGAGAATGTGTTGCAGATATTTTTTGAGCTGGTAAGTAGGTGCGCCAGTATTACTAACTTTTTGTCTTAGAGGAATTTCTTTCTTGTGTACATTAGGAAGGCCACTTAGTTGTGGTGGCACTGTTGCTCGTGTCTTAGACCCTTAATGGTGTTAGGTGGCAATCTTGACTCAGTGAGAAGAGTCATTTAATCGAGAGGAAGGATTTGTGGTGAAATATGAATACCATATCTGTAAATCTGCCAGCTTTGTACTCCACTTCAGCCAATTGCAGCTCCAGGATATGAATATTATTGTCACTTTCAATGTGGCCTCTGTGTTTATGAGAGTTCCTTGGAAATAAGTGCAGAAAAGTTTGAAGATTGTTTTATGCAGCTTTTTAGTCACATCCTGACATTAACTTATTTCCTTTTCGTTGGAAAGTATTGCGAAAAACCAGATGGTGCAGCGATGGGTAGTCCGTTATTGCCTGTCAAGATGAACCTACGTATGGAAAACTTTGAAGTAAGGGCCCTAAAACCCATCAAATTGAAACCAACTTGTTTGTATCAGTACATGGACAACACATTTGTAGTATGGCCATAAGGAGTAGAAAAGTGTCAATTGTAGTATAGCCATAAGGAGTGGAGAAGTGTCAAGAGTTATTGGAATGTTTAAACTCTACTCATCATAATATAAAATTCACAATGAACTTCCTTAAAAAGGACCAACTACCTTTTCTGGTGTTAATAAAAAGAACGGATGGATCCCTGAGCCATCATGTAGTCAGGAAACCTCACCACTGATCTTCCCCCAAGGTGTTCAAAACTCTTTAGTGAGTTAGTGCTTGGCTACCATGAGGCCACAGCCTTTACAGCACCCTTTCCCTTTCTGTGCTCCTTTGGAAATGTATTCTCAAGTTTTAATAGCCCAACATCAGAACAGTCCCTCAGCTGTTTTTTCTTTCTTTCCTCATTTTCCGTCTCCTATCCTTCCTCCATTTCAGCATTTGAGTTTCCCCTTCATTTCTCCTTCCATCTTGTGCACTCCTGAAGGGCGGCCCATGAGTTTGACGTGTAACAGGTAACTGGGTAACGCATCATTCCTAGTCCTGGCTCGACAGGTAAGGTTAGTAAGTACCCTCTGGTACAGGCCAGGCTCAGGGATGGGTGATTGCCCGAGCTGTTAGCTTGTCAAACTGCCAATGTCCCTTTATCAGGAGTTCGGGAGGTGTGACCTGAAGTGTGAACAGTCACCTAAGGCAGGTGAGCCCCTCTCTGAGGAGGAGGAGGAGGAGGAGGAGGAGGGGGGGGTGATTTTTTTTTGCAATGAGCTAATCACCATCTACATCTACTAAACATAAACAGAATGAGGCTAAAGATCCAAAGAATCACCCAGCTGCACCTCGATTCCTCTTGGTATCACGTACCGAAGGAGGTCAGTTCTTTGCTAGTATTAATCCATTTATTACCCAGAAAGGTGTTGAATGCAGTTGCAGGCCCTGTGAAATCCTGCTCTGGTTTACATAATGGAACTTTGGTTTTGGAAACCAATTGTGATACTCAGGCCCAACAACTGCTGGCAACTTCAGTCCTCCACAGCTATACTGTTTGTGTTGATGCTCAGTGAATGCTGAATTCTTTGCATGGTGTTATTTACACTAGGCTGCTCGATGGTCTGACTGAGGTAGAAATCCAGACTTACCTCTCTGATCAGTGTGTCACTGCCCATTGGCTAATGAAAAAAGTTGATGCAATGTTAGTGCCTACACGCACTCTTTTTCTCAAGTTTGATCAAGTAGTGTTTCCATTGAAGATCAAAGCAGGCTGTGAAGTCATCACAGTCCGACTGTACATTCCAAACCTGATGTGTTGCTACAAGTGTTGCTGAACACTCGGCTGCAAGCTGATGAAGTCCGCGTTATCCTTCCTCGCGCCAGCTTTTCTCTTTGCAATTTTCCGTTATTTGGTGTTAACAGGGCAGACTTCCTCCAGCTTATTGGTGAACTCCCTCACCCCTTTTTGCTGCTCGGTGACTTAAATGCACACCATCGCCTTTGGGGATCTTCCAGAACCTGTCCGAGAGGTCCCCTCTTGGCTGACCCTCTCAATCAACTCAGACTCACTGGAACACCCATGTTCCTTTCAGACTCCACACACACCTCATTCCGCACTGCCCAGCTCCCTCATTGTCTCGAGCGGTTCGTTCTCTCTGACACGTACTCAAGCGACCATTTCCTGTGTGCTCTCATTTGCTGACTCCTACCCTACTTATGTGTAAGCCCAATTGGCAACTTTCTAAGGCCAACTGGAGGCTTTATTCCTCCCTGGTGACCTTCGACAAACATTTCCCCAGTTGTGATGACCAGTTAGAGTACCTCATGAATGTCATTTTTTACTGCCGCAGAATGTTCCGTACCTCATCCTTCGTTTTTATTGTACAATGTCCTGGTCCCCTGGTGGACTGAGGCGTGCCGTGACGCAATTCACACGTGGAGATGTGCTCTCTGCATTTGTAACTGCATCCTACAATGGCAAACCATATTCGACGTAACAGTTGCGTGCATAGCATCGTCGTATTCTTTGCGATAGGAAAAAAGCTAGCTGGATTTCATTCACTTCCGTGGTGTGGGGAAACCTCTGTCAACATTCTGCGACCAAGGTCTGTTCCTCAATTTCCGGCCTGACCGTAGCAGGTGACATCTTTGTGGACCCTCTAGCTATCTCCAACACCTTGGCCTGTTATTTTGTGGGGATTTTGAGTTCCATCCACTGTCACCCTTCCTTCCTTCGTTGGAAACAAATGAAGGAGGCGCAGATGATAAACTTATCCTCCCAGAATCGTGAGTGCTACAATGCCGCTTTTACTATGAGGGAGCTAGGTCATGCTCTCAATTCATCCTGATCCTCCGCCACAGGGTCAGACGATGTTGACATTTCAGATGTTGCAGCACCTTTCTCTTCCGGGCAAGCACTTTCTCCTTCATATGTACAGTTGCATTTGGACAGATGGTACATTTCCCAGACACTGGCATGAAGCCACTGTCATACCCATACCTAAGCCCATTATTGACTAACAGCTTCCTTCTAGCTACCACCCCATTTCTCTCTCACCAGCTGTGTTTCCAAGGTGATGGAGCTATACTTAATGATCGGTCGTTATGGGGTCTCGAATTTCGCATCCACTAACTGCTGCACGATGTGGATTTCGGTGTACCTGTAGTGGTTCACCGGCTCTGTTTACCTCTTCATTTGATGTCCTCGGTGTCGACGTACTGGCTGAAGAAATAGGGGATGGACATGCAGTACTGTCTACTGTAAATGATGTAGCCAACAGATGCACATTTGCATTTCACAGTCTTTTACTTTCACTTTTCACAACCCCCAATATGACACAATCATATGTGGCCAGTGCACTATTGTTTAACTTTCGATAAGCCTCATTAATAGGTTGGAGGCGAACATCCACATACTGCTACAATAGTTTATTACTGGACACCTATGAGCAGTAAAAACCTAACCACAAAGTTCGCAGTTCTTGAAGAGTAGAAAGGTACGTATGGAGCAGACACTGTCATTGTTTTTACACACGGCCTAATTATTTAACACTTATTCCAGAGTTAAGTTGAAGCATTGTTGTTGTTCTAACCAACACAGGTTTCTCGTCTGCAACTCGGCCATGGACTGACTGTCTTGTGACTGAAAATCAGGCCCTTGTATATCATCACAGTAATAAGTACTGAAACTACACATTGTTTGAAGTTAAATTTACAGAAAGTACAATTAAAACTTACTTCATTCAGTGAACTGAATACATCGAAAAATTGCGTCTTTTTAACAGTTTCTTCTACTGCGAGAATTAGGCCAAATTATTTATTTAAATCATGAAATTAACATATATAGTTACGCAGACAATACTTTTGACAAAACTGTTAATTACTTTGGGATTAATTAAGGGCTGGCTTTGCTAACATGTTTTTGAATATAGCCAAATAGATACTTTAAGATTACTAGCATTTCGTCTTCAAAATGTCTGTAATTAGTACAGAATTTGTATTTGTTATACATCAACAATAGAATTTAAGTCACAAAACAATTAATGATTTCACCCTATAACAAAAGATACTAACTAGGAATAATTAAAATAAATTAGAAAATCAATTACATACATAAAACTAAGCACAAAATTAGATCTGGTGTTATATTCCTTAAAACTGAGGGCCAACCTTTCTCTTTTATGAAAATGGAGATTATATTCACGTATGTTAATGGTAAACAGTTAAAAGTAAAAAGAATGAATTTAAGGAGGCAGATGGTAAAACAAGAGGGGAAGTAAAAATATCCCAGCTTGCTTCGTCACATCCCCCCCTCCCCCTCATTGGATTGATCAGATAGATATTGCAAATGGCTAACTGGGCAATTCGTGACCACAAGTGACACCAGAAATTGGGTTTAAAATCTACACACAAAAAAATATTACATAAGAAATCTTATCAAAATTACAGTACATATGCCTTTTTTTTTTTTTTCCTCCTCCAGATTTATACTTATGTGAACTGGCTGTTCTGAACTGGTCATGAAAATCCACATACAAAATAATTACTTACAGTGTATTGTACATTTACATAAAATATCCACAAGTTATACTTTTAACAAAAATTAGGCATCTTCATCATAAGTGATTCCTTTTTGGGTAAGCGAAGATTACATTTAAATATACATATCATTTGATACAAGTCCTGTCTTGTTACAAATAATAAATCCTCGTGGGTTGCAATGGACAGAAAATTTCACTTGTATTAGTATTTTCCTATAGCACTTTCACACTTTTAATGAGCTTTTTCACATTTTCTCACCAAGTTGCCCATGCCTTCAATAGGTCCAAGTGGCAGTTAGCAGGCAAATGCACTGCTATCAGTTCCCTTGGAGGTGGTTCTCCTCCACCACAGTACATGAAAAAAATCATACAAAATACCCTACTTTAATAAACTTACTTTTTCTTCTGACTGAAGTCTAAGACAAAAAATGTTTAACACTAATGGAGGTACTTGAGGGCAATATTATGGAAATGGAGGAGGATGTAGATGAAGATGAAATGGGAGATATGATGCTGCATGAAGAGTTTGACAGAGCACTCAAGGACCTAAGCTGAAACAAGGCCCCGGGAGTAGACAACGTTCCATTAGAACTACTGACAGCCTTGGGAGAGCCAGTCCTGACAAAACTCTACCATCTGGTGAGCAAAATGTATGAGACAGGCAAAATGCCCTCAAACTTCAAGAAGAATATAATAATTCCAAACCCAAAGAAAGCAGGTGTTGACAGATGTGAAAATTACCAAACTATTAGTTTAATAAGCCACAGCTGCAAAATACTAATGTGAATTCTTTACAGATGAATGAAAAAACTGGTAGAAGCCGACCTCGGGGAAGATCAATTAGGATTCCGTAGAAATATTGGAACTCATGAGCCAATACTGACCCTACGACTTACCTTAGAAGCTAGATTAAGAAAAGGCAAACCTACATTTCTAGCATTTGCAGACTTAGAGAAAGCTTTTGACAATGTTGACTGGAATACTCTCTTTCAAATTCTGAAGGTGGCAGGAGTAAAATACAGGGAGCGAAAGGCTATTTACAATTTGTACAGAAACCAGATGGCAGTTATAAGAGTCGAGGGACATGAATGGGAAGCAGTGGTTGGGAAGGGAGTGAGACAGGGTTGTGGCCTATCCCCGATGTTATTCAATCTGTATATTGAGCAAGCAGTAAAGGAAACGAAAGAAAAATTCGGAGTAGGTATTAAAATCCATGGAGAAGAAATAAAAACTTTGAGGTTCGCCGATGACATTGTAATTCTGTTAGAGACAGCAAAGGACTTGGAAGAGCAGTTGAATGGAATGGACAGTGTCTTGAAAGGAGGATATAAGATGAACATCAACAAAAGCAAAATGAGGATAATGGAATGTAGTCGAGTTAACTCGGGTGATGCTGAGGGAATTAGATTAGGAAATGAGACACTTAAAATGAGTTTTGCGATTTGGGGAGCAAAATAACTGATGATGGTCGAAGTGGAGAGGATATAAAATGTAGACTGGCAATGGCAAGAAAAGCGTTTCTGAAGAAGAGAAATTTTTTAACATCTAGTATAGGTTTGAGTGTCAGGAAGTCATTTCTCAAAGTATTTGTATGGAATGTAGCCATGTATGGAAGTGAAACGTGGACGATAAATAGTGTACGCAAGAAGAAAATAGAAGCTTTCGAAATGTGGTGCTACAGAAGAATGCTGAAGATTAAAAGGATAGATCACGTAACTAATGAGAAGGTATTGAATAGAATTGGGGAGAAGAGAAATTTGTGGCACAACTTGACTAGAAGAAGGGATCGGTTGGTAGGACATGTTCTGAGGCATCAAGGGATCATCAATTAGTATTGGAGGGCAGCATGGAGGGTAAAAATCCTAGAGGGAGACCAAGAGATGAATACACTAAGCAGATTCAGAAGGATGTAGGCTGCAGTACGTACTGGGAAATGAAGCAGCTTGCACAGGATAGAGTAGCATGGAGAGTTGCATCGAACCAGTCTCAGGCCTGAAGACCACAACAACAACAACAAACATTATAGATAAATACATTACATAGTTCTCATAACATTATAATAATTAGCACTAAATTTGACTATAGTACGAAAGTTGTGTGCTAAAAAAGTTTAAAATCAAGTGCCCATTACACTTTAAAACATTACTATAAGTCATAACTGTCTGAAACTGGTTAAACTTGAAAGATTGGGTCACATACCATTCTGCTGCTGACCATCTCATCACTTTGTCAACCCATGTCATGAATGGTTTTCTGCAGAAATACCAGACTGTGACTGAGTTTTTATTTGGAGAAAGTGTAAACACATGCTGGAGGACTGGTCCCCTCCGTACCTCATACATGCGGGGCTTCCAAAGCCACCTGTCCTGTTTCCTCCAGAAATTTTTAAAGGACTGGGGTTTTGATGTGTGAGTGGGTTCAGCTTTGTCGAACACGTTCTTCCAGGGGAACGGGCTACCTCAAGGTTCTGTCCTGAGCGTCATCCTCTTTGCTATAGCCGTTAACCCTATTATGGCCTGTTTCCTCACCAGGCACCTGCAGCTCCCTTTTCATGGATGACTTTGTGATCTATTGCAGTTCTTGATGGGCTTGTCTCCGTGAGCAGCATCTTCAGCAATGTCTTGATCGTCTTTACTAGTGGAGTATTGACAATGCCTTTCACTTTTCTACTGACAAAACAGTTCGAATGAATTTCTGGCAGCGCAGTCGGTTTCTTCCACATTCTTTACATCTTGGTCCTGTTGCTATTCTGTTCACTGAAACTATGGAATTCCTGACACTCGTGGTTGATGGAAAACTTTCTTGGTCCTCTCACATGCCTTACCTGGCCACACACTGTATCCAGTCTCCCAGTGTCCTATGTGTTCTAAGTTGTGCTTCTAGGGGAGCAGATTGGACCACTCTCCTGCATTTGTACTGATACCTTGTCCATTGGAAACATAGACTACGGGTATTTCGTTTATTCATCTGCATGTCTGTCCATCTTATGTCATCTTAATACTATCCACCATTGTGAAATCCGTTTGGTCATTGGTGCCTTTTACACTAGCATGGTTGACAATCTCTATGCAGGAACTGCCGAACTGCCACACTCATACTGGTGTGATGTTCTTCTCAACAGATATGCATGCCATTTGTCTGCCATGCCTAGCCACCCATCCTATGTCTCCTTTTTTTGATGACTCCCTTGATCGCCGGTATGGGGCATTCCCTCTTCTCTGTTACCTCGTGAAGTTTGCATTTGGCTCCTACTCCAGCAGCTTATCCCCCTGTGGGTCCGGTGTAAGAATAGGCCCGAGGTATTCCTGCCTGTCGTAAGAGGCGACTAAAAGGAGTCCCTACCCCTCAAGGGGGTAGTTTGCGCGTGTGTCCGGAGACGGACAGTTCAACGACTTACATTTGTGGTCATTTTGGTTTTTCGCTTATTCTGGTTTCTTCCTTCCTTTGTTTGTTTCCTTTCTTTGTCCTTCTCCCTCTCTCACTGTCTTCCTTACTTTTTACGTTGCCTTCTCCTTGCCTTCTTGTCCACCCTATGGTCTCCGCCTTGTCGTTTGGGACAGTCTGTCCTTTCTCTCCCTCTCTCCTTTTTTTTTCCTATTCTTCTTTCCTTTCTGTGCATGCCTGAAGGCCGACCCACATGTTCGCACGCATAGCTGGTAACGGGGTAAAGCGTAATTCCCCGCCCTGGGTAGACAAGTAGGGCCCGTGCGTACCTCCTGGTAAAGGCCAGTCCCGTGGAGGGGTGATTGATTGCCCGAGCTGACACCTTCCGACCATGCCCATTGGTCCCTCTGTCTGTTTCTCGGGAGGTGTGACCTGAGGTGTAAACATTCACCTAAGGTGGGAGCTCCCTCTGAGAGGGTCCCCACAATGAAGGAGCGCACCATCGTAGATACTGGCAATCATGGGGGATTCATCCACAGTGGATTTCTCTTTTTCTCTCTCGACTTCTGCCCAAAAACGGAAACTTGACCAGCCACCAGTGACAAAAGTACTACCGCCTGCCCCAAAGTTCCTCATAGTTTCTAGATCTGAGGACAGAAAGGATTTTTCATCTGTCAACCCTTTCGTTATTCAGAACGGCATGGATGCCATAGCCGGACCTGTCAAGTCTTGCACCAGGCTGTGTAACGGTACCTTGTTGTTGGAAACTGAGAGCACCTTTCAGGCACAAAAACTCCTTCGGGCCACACTCCTGTACACGTTCCCTGTTCGGGTGGAGGCTCACCGCACTTTGAATTTGTCGCTTGGTGTGGTATCTACTAGATCACTCGACAGATTGACTGACGAGGAGATTCAGTCTTTCCTCGCTGAGCAGGGCATGATGGCTGTCCATAGGGTCATGAAAAAGGTCGACAATGACCTTGTACCGACCCGGACACTTTTCTTGACCTTTGATAGTGTTCAGCTGCTGTCGCGCATCAAAGCGGGCTATGAGGTTATTTCTGTTCGCCCCTATGTCCCGACACGTACGCATTGCTACCAGTGTCAGCATTTTAACCACACCCGCCAATCTTGTTCTAATGTGGCTAAATGCATCACTTGGGGCAGGGACGCCCATGAGGGTGACTGTCCACCTCCGTCTCCTCGTTGCGTGAATTGTCAGGGTGACCATGCAGCGTCCTCTCGCGACTGTCCCAGGTACAAGGATGAACACTGTATACAGGAAATTTGGGTCAAAGAGAAAGTGTCCACTTCGGCTGCTCGCAAGCTTTTGCTAGTAGGAAGCCCACGCTGCTCCCAGCAGGGAAATACCTCTCCTCGGCCTACCAGGGAGGTATCGACACAGACATGCAATCTGACCTTTAGCGCTACGGTCATTCGTTCCGCCAGTGCTAAGATTGCCCGGTCAACGTCTCCTCTTCCTCCCATCACCCCTAAGACCCAAGCACCTTCATCAGCTTCTGCCAAGACTAAGACCCAGAAGTCAGATGCACAGGCCTTCAAGAAGGAACTGTCCCATGACGACTTCTTACGCACCTCGAACTCCCAGCCATCGACCAGTACTTCAACTAAACGACATTCCAAGAAGGCTCATAGGAAGAAAAGTTCTCCTTCTCCGCCACGGCGCGTTTCTTCTCCTGTGCCACCCAGCGGTTGCCGCCCCAGGCCGTCATCCATTTTGCCTGGCCGCACCGCTGGTAGCCAACCATCTGGCCGTTCACTGGTGGAGGAAGCTTCCCCTCCCAGCCAACATGGTGGCCAACGAACCTATTGAAAAAATGGACGATGACTCTCCGCCTATTGATAGCGGCAGCAGTGCTCGCTCGAAGCCAGGCCCTCAGCAGCCTTCGAGGTGACCCCTTCTTGCTTCTCCTTTTTCTTCTCACGATGGCACTTGTTCATTGGAATATTCACAGCATTCGGTCCAACCAACAGGACTTAAAGTTGCTGCTACGCTTGCACTGTCCGCTCGTAGTAGCTCTCCAGGAAACAAAGCTACGCCCATGCGATTGTATTGTCGTATTAACTTGGCACACTATACCTCTGTGCGTTTTGACCTACCCCCTGTGGCAGGTATTCCAGCTTGTGGAGGGGTCATGTTGCTGGTCTGGGATGATATCTACTACGATCCCATCACATTGCACACCGATCTGCAGGCAGTTGCCGTCTGAATTACTCTCCCCGCTTTCACATTTTCCATTTGTACTGTTTACACTCCATCGTTGTCTGCCGTTACTAGGGCAGACATGATGCAAATTATTGCTCAGCTACCTGCACCATTTTTGTTGACTGGAGACTTCAGTGCCCACCATCCCCTTTGGGGCTCTCCAGCATCCTGCCCGAGGGGCTCCCTGTTAGCAGACCTAATCAACCACCTCAATCTTGTCTGCCTCAATACTGACGCCCCTACTTTTCTTTCGGACACAAATCAAACTATTCCCATTTAGACCACTCTATATGTACTCCCCAACTTGCATGTCGGTTTGAGTGGTACGCTCTTTCTGATATGTATTCGAGCGACCACTTCCTTTGTGTTATCCATCTCCTGCATCATACCCCATCTCCATGCTCAACTAGTTGGAACATCTCCAAAGCAGACTGGGGGCTCTTCTCTTCCAGGGTGACATTTCAGGATCAAAACTTCGCAAGCTCCGATAGTCAGGTCGCACACCTCACAGAAGTCATTCTCACTGCTGCTGAATATTCCATCCCTCATACTACTTCTTTTCCACGTCGCGTACCGGTCCCCTGGTGGACCGCAGCATGTAGAGACGCTATACATGCTCGTCGACGTGCTTTACGCGCCTTTAAATGCCACCCTATGATGGCGAATTGTATTAATTATAAACGATTACGTGCGCAGTGTCGTAGTGTTATTAAAGAAAGCAAGAAAGCTAGCTGGGATGCTTTCACAAACTCCTTCAACAGTTTTACTCCTTCTGCTGTTGTCTTGGGTAGCCTGCGCCAGCTATCTGGCACTAAGGTCCACTCACCAGTTTCTGGCTTGACGGTAGCGAATGACGTCCTTGTGGCCCCTGAGGATGTCTCCAATGCCTTCGGCCGATTTTTTGCAGAGGTTTCGAGCTCCACTCATTATAACCCTGCCTTCCTCCCCCGAAAACAGGCAGAGGAGGCAAGGCCACCTAACTTCCGCTCCTCGAATCTTGAAAGTTATAGTGCCTCATTCACCATGCGGGAACTCGAAAGTGCCCTTGTCCAGTCACGGTCCTCCGCTCTGGGGCCTGATTCTATTCATATTCAGACGCTGAAGAACTTTTCTCCTGCAGGTAAAGGGTTTCTTCTTCGTACTTATAATCGCATCTGGATTGAGGGTCATGTTCCCACATGCTGCTGTGAATCTGTTGTTGTCCCGATTTCTAAGCCGGGGAAGGACAAGCACTTGCCTTCCAGTTATTGACCCATTTCCCTTACCAGCTGTGTCTGTAAGGTGATGGAACGAATGGTTAACTCTCGTTTGGTTTCTCTGCTCGAATCTCAACGCCTTCTTACCAATGTACATTGTGGATTTTGTAGGTGCCGCTCTGCTGTTGACCATCTGATTACCTTGACAACCTTCATTATGAATAACTTCTTGCGGAAGCGCCAGACAGTAGCTGTGTTCTTTGATTTGGAGAAGGCTTGCGACACCTGTTGGAGGACGGGCATTCTCCGAACCATGCATACGTGGGGGCTTCGCAGTCGCCTTCCTCTTTTTATTCGTGCATTTTTAATGGATCGAAAGTTCAGGGTACGTGTGGGTTCTGTGTTGTCCGATGCCTTTCGCCAGGAGAATGGGTGCCACAGGGCTCATTTTTGATCGTCGCTCTCTTCGCCATAGCGATCAATCCAATAATGGATTGCCTCCCAGCTGAAGGAACAGGCTCCCTTTTCGTGGACGATTTTACCATCCACTGCAGCATGCAGCGTACATGTTTCCTGGAGTGCTGTCTCCAGCGTTGTCTTGACCGTCTTCACTCCTGGAGCGTCGCCAATGGCTTCCGTTTTTCTGCCGAGAAGACGGTCTGTGTTAACTTCTGGCACTACAAAGAGTTTCTCCCACCATCCTTACATCTCGGTCCCGTTGCTCTCCCATTCATGGAGACAACAAAATTTTTAGGTCTTACATTTGATAGGAAACTTAGCTGGTCTCCACATGTGTCTTATTTGGCTGTCCGTTCCCTAAATGTCCTCTGTGTTCTCAGTGGTACGTCGTGGGGAGCGGATCGAACCGTTCTACTTCGCCTATATCGGTCTATCGTCCGCTCAAAGCTGGATTATGGGAGCTTTGTATACTCCTCTGCACGGCCGTCCATCTTACGCCACCTCAACTCTATACAACATCGGGGGTTATGTCTTTCAATTGGAGCGTTCTATACTAGTGCCGTCGAGAGTCTTCATGCTGAAGCCGGTGAATTGCCACTAACCTACCGGCGCGATATACTGCTTTGTCGGTATGCCTGTTGGCTATTATCAGTACCCGACCACACGTCTTATCGTTCCTTTTTCGACGACTCTCTCGACCGTCATTACAGGTTGTATGTATCTGCCCTGCTACCCCCTGGAGTTCGCTTTCGTTGCCTCCTTCAGCACCTTGATTTTCCACTCCCTGCAACCTTTAGAGTGGGCAAAGCCAAACGCCTCCTTGGTTCCAGGCTCAGGTTCGTGTTCATCTTGACGTCAGCTTGCTCCCAAAGGAGGTTACCCCAGCTTCGGTATACCGTTCGCGGCGGTTTGTCGAACTTCGTTCGAAGTTCATTAATATGATCTTCATTTATACAGATGGCTCTAAGACCAATGACGGTGTCGGGTGTTCTTTTATTGTCGGGGCACACAGTTTCAAATACCGGCTCCATGGCCATTGTTCAGTCTTCACAGCTGAGCTATTTGCCCTCTATCAGGCTGTTCTTTACATCCGCTGCCACCGGCATTCTGCTTATGTCATCTGCTCTGATTCCCTGAGTGCCATCCAGAGCCTCAGTGATCCGTATCCGGTTCACCCTTTCGTGCACCGTATCCAACGCTCTCTTCAGCAGCTGGCAGACGATGGTTCTCCAGTTACCTTTATGTGGGTTCCTGGCCATGTCGGTATCCCTGGGAACGAAGCTGCAGATGCCGCGGCCAAGGCTGTGGTCCTCCAGACTCAGACAGCTTTTTGTTGTGTGCCTTAATCTCATTTTAGCAGGTCATTTGTCAGCGCATTTTATCGCTTCGGGCCTTGAAACCTCTTCCCATGGTTTGGACGACATCTTCTCGCCCTTCTCGGCGGGAGGAGGTCGTTTTGGCCCAGTTACAGATTGGACACTGCCGGTTCAGCCACTGCCATCTGCTGATGGCTGCGCCGGCGCTGTTCTGCCCATGTGGGCAATTGCTGATGGTATGCCACATTTTAATGTCCTGTCTGAAATTTAATACACTGCGCATTGATCTTGGCCTGCCATGTACTCTGGATGAAATTTTAGCGGATGACCCAGGAGCAGCTGCTCGCGTTCCTCGTTTTATCCACTTGACAAACCTGTCTAAGGACATTTGATTATGCTGTTTCCTTTTAATCCCTTGCCTGTTAATGTGCCTTTTATAGTGTTGTCCTTTTTAGTTGCTGTTTTAACATTGTGCCTCGCAGTGCATTCATAATTTAGTCTGGGCGCTAATGACCACTGTAATTGCGCACCCTAAAACCACAAAAAAATATAGCAGCTTAACTTCACGCTATCTCCCACATTCCCAGTGGGTGTGAACCCTTCACCACCTTGGCTTTGGGCAGCAGCCTGTGTTCATTCGCTAGGAAACTACTCTGGGTCGATCTATTGCAGTAAGTTTCTTGACCTTCGCACGCAACTTATTGACAGCATCTTCATGCACAATGGTGGCTCTAAGACTGACCATGGTGTTGCGTGTGCCTTCGTCATTGGCACCAACCATTTTTGGTATTGGCTCCCTGAACTTTGCTCAATATTTACCTCCGGAGCTCTTTGCCCTCGATCAGGCCACCCAATACATCCGGCGACACTGGCTTTTTAATTGTGTCATATGCTCCTGTTTTCTCAGTGCCCTTCAGCGCCTCTGTGTGCAGTCCACAGTCCATCCATTAATGCAACACGTCCAAGAAACCTTCCATTTGCTCACTGTGTAGGGGCCCCTGTGAGGTTCATGTGTATTCCTGGTCATGTTGGTCTGATGGGAAATGAGGCTGCTGACGCTACTGCCAAGGCTGCCCTCCTACCTCTGTCCGCTAGCTCTTTGATCCTTCTGGATGATCTCCATGTTGCCATGTTTTGGCAGGTGGTGTTATTTTGGCATCACCACTGGTATTCTCTTCATGGGGACAAGCTCCAGAGAATTAAACCTGTCCAAGCAGCTTGGCCGATATCATTTTGGCCTACTTGCTGCAAGATCGTTTTAGCTAGGTTGAGTATTGGGCATTGTCGATTTAGCCATTACTGTTTGTTAAGTGGTGGTTGCCCACACTTTGTGCCCAGTGTCGTCAACCTTTAACGTCTTATCATTTCCTGACCGAATGCCCTTTTTTTAACCACTTACGTTCTCATATGTTTGCTGTCTGCATTGTTGGCTGTTTTAGCAAACAAAGCACAGACTGTCGACCGCATTTTACGTTTTATCTGTCATAACAATATGTCTCTACTTCATATTTTGTGGACCTTTCTGCATGAGGAAGTCCTTGTTCTTACTTCGATTTCCTTCCATCGATTGGGCTTAATATACAGTCACTTTTAAGTTCTTTTACTTCTTGATGGTCTAAGCTAATGACATGGGCTCTCATGAACTTGGTTGTTTTTGTGTCCTAAACCAAACAAAAAGAAATACCACTGAACTATGTGTTTGTGCCTCGAGCCATCACCATACATCACAAAGAAATTCAATGCTGGAAGCTCGGTCCCATAGAGTATGAAGACTTTCAGACAAGGAGAGCCTCACTGAAGAATTACTACATCTACATTTAGTGTTCTGGAGGAACAGGTTCTCTGGTCATGAGTTTGAATGGTTGATGCAGTCAAATCAAGAACACCTGAAAAACAGATTGAGACTGAAAGCAAGGAAGAGAAGGCAAAACTCACTTATCTATGTTATGCTGGCCCACCACCTGGAAAGATTGGTAGACTCATAGGGGAACATGGCATTTCACTCTCTTCAACTACTTTTCATGTCACTCTTTGTAAAGTTAAAGACAGTCTTGTCTCCAAAAGCAGCATGTGTATCACATTCCATGTGAAGGTGGCATGTCTTACATGGGGCAGACTATCAGAACAATCGAGGAGAGATACAAGGGACATCAGCATCACATCCAACCTAAACAGCCAAGCAAATCAGCTGACCGAGCACTGCATCAAATAAAACCATGAAATGAAATATGAGGAGGCCAGTATTATGGAGCAAACACAAAGTTTCTGGAACAGCGTTATTGGAGAGTCTATCAAAATAAAGATGTCTGAAAACCTGCACATAACAACAGAACTCAGAACTCACAACACCTGAAGAACACAGATGGGTTGGTTGTGAAAATATTTTGCATAAAATGCGAAGAGTAACTCAGCAGAACATGTTAAAGTGCACCATTAACCATGGATACCTACTGAGACTGCTAGCAGTAATAATATGATTCATGATTCATATTGAAGTACTATATTATCTGAGAAGGAAGTGCTTCATCTTCTACAGAATATATCTGAGTTCTTCCTATGAAGAAACAAATAAATAAGTAAATAAATTTGTACTAAATCATGCTAACCCAGAATTAATTTCAAACACTGTCTGGGGTTCACGTTATCATATACAACTCAATATTTCAGTGTACATAATAACCTCTGGACTTCTGCTCTCACAGATTCCATAGATAATGAAATTGATCCCTGCACTAATTCGCTTCTTCTCATGTAAACATTAATACAAAATGTCTCTTAATTTCCTAATATAAGATAACTGGCTAAAATAGCAATGGCATTCAATGGCAGCAATTTTATGTCTCCTGCATGATACAAGCACTCACGGAGGAATAGTATGTCACTGTACAAGCCAAAATAAGAATTATCTGCTTGTAAAAGTGCATCTGTACCAACATCAAGAGGTTTCAATGTATTTGTGGGGGGGGGGGGGGGGGGGGGGACATACTGCCTGCTTCTCTGTTCTGTTTTTAGTGTCCTAGAGAAATTATTTTATTTATAATTTGCTTCATATTGCTCTCTTTTCAACAATCTCCTTCCCTCTACCTACCTCCTTACTATTGCTTACCTGGAAAATCCTCCATCTTCATGTTCATACATGTAATTCTCCCCTTTCCTTTGTAAGACTTCGTGCCATATTTACTGTCTTAAACACCAAACTTGGGATTGGGGTGATCCCCACAGTGAATAAATCTGAATTGATAACATGACAGTAAACCTGACCACCCTCAGAATTCAGTCTGGCAATCTGCACAAGCTGGCAGCACTGAAAGTTATGGCTTGTTGAGGGATTGAATACAAAATCAGTAGTTATTTCACTTTCTGACATGTCAGTGTTACCATAAAAATTTGTGAAATAGTTTTCAGCTGGCTGTGAAACTTTGTGTTTGGGAGTGTGCCTTTGACACAGTAGGTGCATACAACTACATGTATGCTCCCTTTCAGATGCAAAGAGCTGTACTCCACAGTATCACTATTATTCTTATTTTTGAAAATATAAATTTATATGTTATTTTTATGCAAGTTTTCAAGGGATGAGCCTTTGTCAATTGACCAGTTGTTGAAAATGCTCCCAGTTGAGCTAGTTTCACTTCTGTTGAAATTTGTTCATAAAGTACCTAAGGGGGCCATATAAACTTCTGGCAAATTTGAGCTCAATCTGTTACTTGGTGCAGATATTAGAGCTGTTTCCACAAGGTCCAATTTCTTTGGAACTGGAAAAAAAATGAAGTGGAACAAATTGTTGTGCATGACCTAACAGAGCTACAATCCTGCAACTTGCCATCCTGAGACAATTTTTTGTGCAGAATACAGAAATAACATAAATAAAGTTAAGAAAGCAGTAGCTATGGCACTGTCTCTCTTTAAACTTGCCGAAAAAATTTATTACAACCAACTTTTCCCATATTTTAACAAGGAATAGGTAATGTGTGAGGTGAAGTCAAATTTTCAAAGTTTTATAAATTACATCCAGAGTGGTGTGTTACTGTAGGTGCAGCAGGTCCACACTCTTGTGTAAAATACATCCCAAGCAGGTAGTTGAGAATCCACCATAAACTAACACGTATATTTACATTATTATTATTTATTTATTTATCACAAATGCAATCCACCTTTTTGCGTGTCATGTGAAACAACACCAAAATGAAAATAACTGTTTCTTAGAGGCTTAAATGCACCTTTTTAAGTGGTTTTAACAATTATAAAGTCAAAGGTGTCACTTTTAAGATACATGGTGTTAATGTGGGCAACTTTTGGTAATTTTAGAGATTGATATCATAGTGGACTATTTTGTAGGAAAGTTCATAATTAACTATTTTTTGACAGATAGATAGACAATGCATTGACAAATGTTCGTGATTCTAGTGCTATTTACTATAACTTTTTAAAAGAGAGGGAAAATTTTTGGCGTCAACATTTTCCAACAAGTGTGAAGACAGATTGTATCACAAGTATTGCTATTTGACCGTCATTTATGTTATTTCTGTATGCAGCTCAAAGAGTTCTGTCAGGATGACAAGTATCAGGATCATAGCTTTATTAGGCCAGGAACAATTGTTTGCCAAACTTGAGAAGTTCTGAAGAAAGTGAGCCTAATGTAAATAACTCTAGTACCTAAACCATGTTACAGATGGAGCTGAAATGTGTTAGAAGTTTATATAGGTCCCTTAGCTACATTCTGTACAAATTTCAAGTAAATTGGAGATGGTAGAGCCGGCTACTGTGGCTGAGTGGTTCTAGGCACTTCAGTCCGGAACTGCGCTGCTGCTACAGTCACAGGTTCGAATCCTGCCTTGGGCATGGATGTGTGTGATATACTTTAGTTAGGTGTGAGTAGTTCTAAGCCTAGGGGACTGATGACCTCAGATGTTTAGTCCCATAGTGCTTAGAGCCGTTTGAACGATTTGAGATGGTAGAGCTCGGACCCCTAGATGACATGGTATAATGACCCCATAGGAAATGTGTGCAATAAACTGAGTGAATACTATGTTATGCTCTTTCAGACAAGTTGTCCGATTTTGACTTTCATGGCGGGATTCATGAAGGACTCAGACTTATCGAAAGTGTCACAATAGGTTTTCTATTAGATTCATGTTTCTGAAGCTATGTAGTGCGGAAGGTTTTCTAATAGATTCACATTCCTGAAGCTACCTAGTGTGGAAGGGAGCAAGAACTTAATGACTGCAAACAATAGTGCCAGAAACTTTTGACTTGCCGAAACTGTCATGGACCAGTAAGATGATAAACATATTCGATATCGTAACAGACTATTTATATGTGTAGTATTATGTCATATACAAGTAAAATTTCAGAACTACCCTGAAAATGTAGAAATATGATGGTCAGAGTGGACATGTGAAAAAGCTCTGTTAACAAATTACTTTATTTCACACAGTAATGTACTTCATGGAGTATTCAGAGGGAAAATGCAGATAGGAAGAAGTGTGCATTCAGCAATTTAATACATTTTTCATTTTCATAACTATCACACAGGAATGGTGGTACCAGTTACTAAGTAATTTTTCTCATGTTGATTGGTTCCCAGTTGATGAAAAATACCTGAACCCATACTATCAAAGATCTTTTGAATGTGATACCACATACTTAGTGATGATTGTAATGAAGCAGAGTTTTTTTTAAAACTTATAAAGTACTCGGTTGCTCCACTAAGAATTAAACCAACAGCTAAGGTAACTATCACTTCAGAAGACCATCATGCTACCACTGTTTCATTTCACAGTGAAATAGGATTTGTCATCATCATACAATGAATAATAAATAGGTCAAATATATGTATACATAAAATATATAGGGATATTTTTATGAGGATGGATAGTTGGTTAGCCTTGACATTGCTGAAGGAGCCATCCTGGCTTTTGTCTGAAATGGTTTAGAAAACAACAGAAAACCTAAATTAGGATGACAACTGAGCAAACTCTATCTTCCTGAATATGAGGGCAGTATCTTGGTGACTCCACTGCCTCATTTGGTTGGTCCTTGTGCTTCCTTGAATCAAACACAGTTTGCACTATATAACTTACAGTGGGTGGTTCAAAAAGAAAAAAAAAAGTTAAAATTGTTTATTACAGACAAACTATGGCAGATAGAAACAAATTATGCATGCTATTGGATAGAGGAAGGTTCAAGTTTCGACATAGCTGCGCTGTCATGTGTTTGTAGCAACATGGCGACTACACCACAAGAGAGATCATTTTGTGTGTTGAAATTTGCACTAAGTCAATTCATTGCTTAAGTGCCTCATGCATTGTGCTGTCGATTCAGCATGAACCTCTGCACAAGAAGATTTAGGACTGGCATACAAAATTCTTGAAGTTGTTTGCATATGTAAAGAGAAGAAAACTGATCAGCCACACACTTCTGATGAAAATTTTGAGCCTATCCGAGATGCATTCTGAGGAGAAGCCCATAAGATGGGCAGGCCAGGAACTTCAACTTCCTCAAACAGCAGAGTGGCATGTTCTGAAACGGCCCCTGCATATGAAACTGTACAAGTTGCAGTTACTGTAGCAATGCTTCAGTCTTCCAGGTTATGGCAGAGGACGCTTTTTTTGAAGGACTCATCTTTTTGGATGACTTGACGTTTCAACTGTTGGGTAAAGTAAACTGCCATTATGTAAGAATTTGGAGGTTACAAAATCCTGCCATCATCGTCAAATATAAGAGACTCACAAAAACTGAATGTGTTTTGTGCCATTTCTGTTCACAAAGCTTAGGGGCCTTTCTTTTTTGTAGAAGAAACTGTGACAGGGATGTCATATGTAGGCATGCTGCAAGATTGGTTGCTTCCTCAATTTCACGGCAAGTCTAGCGATTTCATTTTTATGTGTGGTAGTGCCCCACCTAACATTCACCTTATTATCGTAACACCACCATATCACAATGTTCAGTTGGAAGAGGTGGATGACAAGGTCTTGTTCATTGCTTTGGGCCTCCCAGATCACCAGACACCTCACACCTTACAATTTCTTCCGTGGGCATTCTTAAAAGACAGGGTCTTTGTCTCGCCTATGGCAGCCACTCTTCGAGAGTTGAGAAATCTAATTATTGAAGCTGTTGATTCAGTATAAAGGGACCTGTCGATTCATGTGTGGAATGAAATTGACAATGATTTTGATGTTTCTTGAGTGACACATGGTGGTCATGTTGAATGTATGGTATAGTATCTGTGGAAACATAACTCTTTGAACCTCCCTATATTAAGTAACGTGCACAAACTGTTTATATGTTTCATAGTTTGTCTGTAATACACAGTTGAAATCTGTTCTTTCTTTTTGAATCATCCTGTATTATAAAACAGAGTTTTTCACTGCATCCACACTATGGACTAAGCTATCAAGAAGGTGCAGTAGTAATTACTCTAATTAGGATGGTGGGTAGACTGCAGAGTGAAAGAAGAGAAAATTTGTAATAGCTATGTGGGAATACCTTCCTTTATTCAAAACGCAAAGTTAACCCACCTTTTGTCACATTTTAAGTGAGAATTATTCAGCTCATTTCATGAAGATGCCAAGAAAGACAAATATTTCCCACAATATTGCGAAGTGTCAGCTACACTAATTATACAAATAATTTGTTTGCATAGCTAGTCTCCTGCGTAAGGTGGTCTGGACCTCTTTTGCTGCTAGAGAGACTGTTGGCTGACATTCAAAGACACAGTGTGGTTGGGCAAAAAGACAGAAGGGTCAGCAAACACCCCAATTGACTTTTATTCACATATAAGTAGTTATGGTCAAGGGCTAAAGCCAAACCATAGTTAGGAATAATGTTTAGTGTATTGATGCCAACCTAAATCATAACTTTATGTGCAGGAGTGTTATTTGCTTGGTTCTACTTTGCACAGCTATTATAATAGTTTTGTCTGAAGCACAGTGGATATTTGAGAGTTCATTCACCCTAAGAGGTTTGCATTGTTAGACAGAGTGACCTTGAACAGTTGACTGTACATAACACTTTGTGTTCTTTAGCGCTAAACCACTTGCAAGTACAGCACAGGACAGCTCAAGAAGAAGAGAACTTTTCCTGTACAAACTGCTGCAGGCTACAGTGTTACCACCTTTTACAGATAACTGGTCTTAGAATTGTGAGCGTGATCAAGTTTTCTGTGAAATCGGTCAGCTCAGACTAACAAGGGGACCCTCCATACTGTAAATCATGGATTTTGATGCACTTCAAATATGTTGTAGAGGCACTTATCCTGAGTACCTGCCTATCTGGTCTTTTAGCGATGGCCCTTAGTTTTTGAGAAAATCGATGTTGAAGTTCATTGCGCACTTTGTATACCCATAACCTTACATATATTCCGAGCAAGTCAGCGTAGTGCAGCGGTAAAGGTTCACGGCTACCGTGCTGGAGGTACTATGTTCAAATCCTGCTGGTGTACTTTTTTTTTTTCTTCAAAATCGACCAAATTTTTCAGTTTTATTTCAAAGAATATCAACAAACAGTGTAAGGTGTGCGATATTATAAAGATATATTTCAGTTATTAATTTTTTCAAATATTCATTCCGTTTGTGGTTCACAGTTGGAGTTCCAAATGTTCGTACAATGGTCGCTTCTTGCATTACCTGAAATCGATCCCCGCCCATTATTGTCCCCTATCCCATGAATACCATTAGCCATAACGGAAACCTCAGCTCCTAGTTCTGACCAATGAGGATGCGAGAAGCTTTCCTTTATATTCGTATCTAACTACAGTATCAGTTGCTCGCAAAGCATCTCAAGTGCCGTGTGTTAAAAAAATTATGTGAAATGGAAGAACCAAGTGTTTCTGGAGTAGTGCAGCCAGAAGAAGATCCACAAGTAGAGGAGTTGAATGAAGAATCAAAAGGCGAAATCACAAATGCCATTAAATATGCCAAAAATCTACTCTGCGATTTGAATCTTGTAACGAATACACTGCCTAGCATGATCTCTGCCAGTTCTGTTGCAATTGGTGATATGATGCAGTAAGTTTTACTTGTTTATGAATATTTTCGCTTTTGGACGAATGAAAATAAACATAAAACTCTTCACTTTGCAGTGTAGGGGGATAGAGGAAGATGGTGATTACGCTCCCGAGGAGCTCATGCCAGAACTGACAGATTGTGTGCCTCTGTCCTACAAGGAAAAATCAGTTGCTCTTGCTGCAGCTCATCCTAAGTGGAGCTTGAAAAGTCTGCAGTCTCATGGAGTTTCTTGATTGAAACATAAATCGATACTATATCGAAGAAAAGAGGATGTAAAGCTAGGTGGAACTCGTCTCGATAAATGGAGAACCATTGATTGCGAGACTTATGAAAGGTTCCTCGAAGCGAGGCAGAATTTGGAACAGGTAAATCATATTGACATGAAATATATGTTGAGTATATCATAAAAAAGAGAATGGCTTGTGAAAATAATGATAATTATTTCTGAGCTCAGGTGACAAAAAGAACTCTACAGCAGTGGGCGATGAACGCTGGAAAGCTTCAATTTCGTGGCTGACCATGCTTGGGTTGAGCAGTTCAAGAAAAAACATAAGATTTGTCAAAGAAAAATTACAAAGTTCGTCAGCTCTAAAGAATTTGCAACGATAGACAAAGTTTTAGCAGCTGCCGAACTATTCCGCATACAAACTAGAATACTTATGGAGAATTTCGACCGTGACTTCATAATCGACACTGATCAAACTGGCTGCCAGTATCAGGCAACGTATAATAGATCACTTTTGAAAAAAGGAACGAAAACCATTCTCGTCTGAGAAAAAGGCTACTCATTCTTATACGGCCCAATATACCATAACAGCATCAGGAAAGGTGATCCCATAGGTTTTTTTTATGCATGCAAGAACCATCCAGAAAATTTTGTCCTAACATTCAAAAACTGTAATTCTTCCGCACGTGGGACAGAATTTTTTTTTGTACATTATCGATTCGTGGGGAGGGCAAACTGATTCAGCTTTATATTATCATCTATCCACTGATGAAAGGAAAGTGAGCACCTGCAACCTAAAAGTGGTCCCACCAAAGTGCATGCCTTATTCCCAGCCCTGCGATGTTTATTTTTACCCACAGGTGAAAATCTTCACGAAAATTGTTCAGAATGCTCCCGACTTGATGAAAGACAATAGAGAGATTGCTTCTAGGGAAGATTAGATAAAATTACATTCGCTAATCCTACATCAATTCAGCGCACCTAATTTTGAAAGCGTGATTAGATATGCATGGTTCGCATCGAAACTAGTGGATGAAAGAGAAATCTTTTTGAATGCAAAAGAATTGTATTTCCTGGTATCGCTCATGAAGTAACCGTGCGCCTGCAAGATGGTTACTTTCATAAAACACGCGTGGTGCTGCGAAAATTTGTGCTTCAGTTGTTTCTATGGTAAGTATCACCCACAATATTGTTCTGGCACATCAAGCAATGTGGATGATGAAAAATAAGATTTTGTAATATTGTATGACAGAAAAAATTAATAACTGAATATATCTTTATAATTTCGCACACCTTACACTGTTTGTTGATATTCTTTGAAATAAAATTGAAAAATTCGGTCGATTTTGAAGAAAAAAAAAAAAAGAAATTAAAGTACACCAGCAAGATTTGAACATGGTACCTCCATCGCAGTAGCAGTGAGCCTTTACCGCTGCGCTACGCTGACTTGCTCGGAATATATGTAATGTTACAGGTGTACAACGTGCGCAATGAACTTCAAAATTGATTTTCTCAAAAACCAAGACCCGTCGCTAAAAGACCAGATAGCCAGGTACTCAGGGTAAGTGCCTCTACAACATATATGAAGTGCATCAAAATCCATGATTTACAGTATGGAGGGTCCCCTTGTAAGTCACCGAGGTGGGTGTCTGTTGGTCAGGTTTACCTGAGACTGTATATCTCACTTTCCCAGTGAGGAACTACGGGTAAAAAAACAGCATCCATGACCAGTAATAATTTGGTTAGATATTCACAATAATTTGAACAGGTATCTTCTTAAACTGAAACATAGCTCAGGAATGAATGTCAGCAATTTTAAACTTCCTATTACTGTCCATTTTTGTAAATATAGCTCTACACATTCCTGTTGTGGTGGATGTTTAGAAGCTGACCCTACTACCAACATAGAAAAAATATAACTTAATTTATTTCCAGTGTTTACCTTTGAAATCTCCATACCAATGATGCTTATATCACTTTTCCTTTTGCAGCTACTGAAACCTTCAGAGAGGGACAAAAAAGAGGCTCAGTACCTGTTTTCCTCCAGTGCAGTATCAGTAATAATGAATTTAGCACAGAAAAATAATTTGAGGAAACTGCTCTGTATTGGGTCACCACGGGTACATGAGTATGTAAACAGTTCTGATTGCCAGAACATGCACAGTCTACTTCTTGACATAGACACTAGATATGTAAGTATTTCAGCTTAAGAAGATGTACTTGATTTTCATTCTCACATAGAACTTGTCATCTGAGCTGAAAAATTTGTGTTTTGTGTGATAAATGGCGGGTTATGTAATACTAGCTGAGAAACCTGGCTTTGCCCAGGGGTCTGTTTCTATCTGTTCACGAGACTTTGCATGCATGGAATTTATTTTTACAACTCTTCTTTCTGTACACCATTTGAAATAGTATGGTTGGGGACATGGATGAAGAGCTCGTGTGCTTCAATAACATGGGAGAGAGCCATGTAGAACTGACCATGGAAAAAGCAACTGATACTAAGGTCCACACCCACAACATGCAGCATCTGTCCATGTGCTTTATTTGTGGTCGTAATATAGTGTAAGCTCATCAGGAATTGTAAACATTTAAGTAAAATGGTAAATTGTTAGGGATAAACAGGACTCGGGATGTAAAAAATCTCTCACCTACCCCACTTCCCGTCAAAATTTTTATGATGTTATGTTGGAGATAAATCACTTTAAGCCTGTTGAATCAAGGGCAGATAATGCATGACACTCTTGATCAAATTATGTCACTCCTCGCTTGTGGAAGGAGTTTCCAAAGACTGAGTTAAAGCTTGATGTTCTCGAGCCACAATAACTCTTGCCTCATGATCTTTGGGTTCTTGAGACAGTAAAGTCCTCAGTCTTTTTAGCCATTCTGGTGTGTGAAGGAAAACTCGACCATTTTCTGGTCATTTTTATTTGTAAACAAAGCAAAATTAAAATGTAATGAATAGGCACCAAAATCATAAAGCCCCCCCAAGGGGGTCCACAACTCTTTTGTGGATAAGTGCGCGGCGAGCACAGGGCCCCGAGCTAGTGCAGTTCTCCTTCCTTTCCGGGTTGCCCTACCCCCCCCCCCCCCCCCCCCCTTCACACTCCATCTTCTTGGGAGTAATGTATCGAGCCTTCGTCCGGAGATGGATGTTTGAACACTCCGGGATCCTGTTTCCTTTGTTTTTCTCTGTTCTCACACTTTCTTCCTCTGTTGGTCTTTCCCTACATTCACTCTTCTCCTTGCTTTCATGCCCTTACTTCTATCTCTGCCTCATTCTCCTTGCCCCATTGTCCTTGTCTTCTTTTCCATGTTTTATTCTCCGCTTTGGCGTTTGAGATTCTTTCTTCTATCCCTATCTCTCTTTCCTCTCTTCTTTCCTCCCTGTGCGTGTCTGAAGGCTGACCCACGCATTCGCACGCGTAGCCGGTGATGGGGTAACGCGTAATTCCCCACCCTGGGTAGACAGGTAAGGCACGCACGTACCCCCTGGTGAAGGCCAGGCCCAGGGAGGGGTGATTGCCTGAGCTGTTACCTTCCAAACGTGCCGAATGGTCCCTCCGTCTGTTTCTCAGGAGATGTGACCTGAGGTGTGGACAATCACCTAAGGCGGGAGTGCCCTCTGAGGGGGCCCCCACAGGGAAGAAGCGCGCCATCGGAGACGCTGGCAATCGTGGAGGATTCATCCGCAATGGATTTCTCTTCTTCTTCTTCTTCTTCTTCTTCCTCCTCCTCCTCCTCCTCCTCCTCCTCCTTCTTCTTCTTCTTCCCTGTCTTCTGCCCAAAAAAGAAAGCTAGATGCAACTCCTGTTCCGAAAATTCTACCACCAGCACCGAAGTTTCTTGTTGTCACAAGATCTGACGGTCACGATTTCTCAACAGTCAACCCTTTCGTCATTCAGAAGGGTGTAGATGCGATTACAGGACCAGTGAAGTCTTGTACTCAATTGCGCAACTGTACCTTGCTGTTGGAGACAGAGAGCGCCTTTCAGGCCCAAAAATTACTTCAAGCCATTCTCTTCCACACATTCCCTGTATGGGTGGAGGCCCACCGCACCTGGAATTCATCGCGTCGCGTCGCGTGGTGTATACCAGGTCACTCGACGGACTAACTGATGAGGAGATTCTGTCTTTCCTCTCTGATCAGGGAGTGACGACCGCCCATCGGGTCATGAAAAGGGTCGACAAGGACCTCATACCGACCCGAACCATATTCATGACATTCGATAATGTACAATTGCCTTCACGAATTAAAGTGGGTTATGAGATTATTTCTGTTTGGCCGTATATACCCAGCCCTACAAGGTGTTACCAATGTCAGTGGTTTAACCATACAAGGCAGTCTTGTTCAAGTGCGGCTAAATGCGTTACCTGTGGCAGGGACACCCATGAGGGTGACTGTCCACCTCTGTCCTCTCGTTGTGTCAACTGCATGGGGGACCATGCTGCCTCCTCTCACGATTGCGCCATCTACAAAGATGAGAAAAGTATACAGGAAATTCGAGTGAAAGAGAAGGTGTCGACCTCGGCTGCCCGCAAGTTATTCAATAGCAGAAAGCCCACTGTGCTTCCGGCAGGGAAATACAGTACTGTTCTCGTCTCTCCTCAGCCTACCAGGGAGGTAGATACACAGACATGCGATCTAACATTTAACGATTCGGTCATCAGATCGGCCAGTGCTAAGATCACCCGATCAACGTCTCCTCTTCCTCCCACCAACCCTAAGGATCAAACGTCATCATGTGCTATTGCTAAGACGAGGACCTCTAAATCAGATGCTCGGACCTTCGAAAAAGAAGCGACACGTGAAGATTTCTTGCGTACCCGAATTTCACAGCCATCAACTGTTCTTTCGACAAAACGTAATTCTTCAAAGAAGACTCATTGTAAAAAAGAGTTCTCCATCTCCGGCGAGGTGCGTTTCTTCTCCTGCGCCACCCAGTGATTGCCATCCCCGGCTGTCTTCATTTTCGCCAGGCCACACTGCTGGTAGCCGATCGTCTGGCCTTTCACCGGCGGAGGAAGCTGCCCCTCCTGACCAGCTCAGGAAGGTGGCAGACGCAACTGTTGAATTGATGGACCATGACTCACCACCTATCAATTGCAGCAGCAGTGCTTCCTCGAAGCCAGGCCCTCAGCGTCCATCAAGGTGACTCTCTCTCTCTCTCTCTCTCTCTCTCTCTCTCTCTCTCTCTCTCTCTCTCTCTCCTTTCCCCCCCCCCCCCCCCCCCTCTCCATAATGGCACTTCTTCCATGGAATATTCGCAGCATTTGGTCCAACCGAGAGGAACTAAAATTGCTCCTTTGAATGCAGTGCCCGCTTGTGGTAGGTCTCTAAGAAACGAAGTTACGCCCATGCGATCGTATTTGACCTGGCACACTATACCTCCATGCGTTTTGACCTACCCCCTGTGGCAGGTATTACGGCTCATGGAGGGGTCATGTTGCTGGTTTGGGATGATTTCTTACTATGATCCAATCACATTGCACACAGATCTGCAGGCAGTTGCCGTCCGAATTACCCTCCCCACTTTCACATTTTCCATTTGTAGTGTTTACACTCCATCATCGTCTACCTTTACTAGGGCAGACATGGTACAACTGATTGCTCAGCTTCCTACACCATTTTTTTTGATTGGAGACTTTAATGCCCACCATCCCCTTTGAGGCTTTCCAGCATCCTGCCCGAGAGGCTCCCTCTTGGCAGACCTTTTTAACCACCTCAATCTAGTCTGCTTAAATACCGGTGCACCTACCTTCCTTTCGTATGCAACGCATACCTATTCCCACTTGGACCTCTTAATATCCACTATCCAACTTGCATGTCGGTTCAAGTGGTATGCTCTGTCTGACACATACTCGAGCGACCATTTCCCCTGCATAATCCATTTCCTGCATCACACCCCTTCTCCACGTTCCACTAACTGGAACATCTCCAAAGCCGACTGGGGGCTTTTCACCTCCATGGCGACCTTCCATGATCAAGACTTCTCCAGCTGCGATAGTCAGGTCGCCTACCTCACGAACGTTATTCTCACTGCTGCTGAATATTCCATCCCTCGTACTTCCTCTTCTCCCCGTCGAGTCCCAGTCCCCTGGTGGACTACGGCATGCAGCGACACTATTTTTGCTCGTCGACGTGCTTTACGCACCTTCCAACGCCACCCTATGATGCCGAACTGTATCAGTTACAAACGACTCCCTGCACAATGTAGTCGTGTTATCAAAGAAAGCAAAAAGGCTTGCTGGGTGGCTTTCACCAGCTCATTCAACAGTTTTACTCCTTCTTCGGTTGTCTGGGGTGGCCTGCGCCGGCTATCTGGCACCAAGGTCCACTCCCCGATTTCTGGCCGGATTGTAGCGAATGACGTCCTTGTTTATCCTGAGGATGTCTCAAATGCCTTCGGCCGATTTTCGCGGAGGTGTTGAG
The DNA here is from genome assembly GCF_023898315.1 of Schistocerca nitens. Classification (NCBI taxonomy): domain Eukaryota; kingdom Metazoa; phylum Arthropoda; class Insecta; order Orthoptera; family Acrididae; genus Schistocerca; species Schistocerca nitens. The sequence continues at coordinate 97,213,735 of NC_064617.1, forward strand.
CTCTGCCCATTACCACCCTGCCTTCCTCCCTAGAAAACAAGCAGAGGAGGCACGGCCACCTTTTTTCCAGTCTTTGAATCGTGAAAGTTACAATGCCACCTTCACCATGCGGGAACTCGAAAGTGCACTCGCCCGGTCCCGATCCTCTGCTCCGGGGCCTGATGGTATCCATATTCAGATGCTAAAGAACCTTTCTCCTGCAGGTAAAGGCTTTCTTCTTTGCGCCTATAATCGCATCTGGACTGAAGGTCATGTTCCCACACGCTGGCTTGAAGCAATTGTTGTTCCCATACCCAAACCAGGAAAGCACAAACAGCTTCCTTCCAATTATCGCCCCGTCTCCCTTACCAGCTGTGTCTGCAAGGTGATGGAGCGCATGGTAAATTCTCGATTGGTTTGGCTCCTTGAATTTTGACGCCTCCTTACCATGTCCAATCTGGCTTTCGTAGGCACCGCTCTGCTGTTGACCACCTAGTTACCTTGTCGACCTTCATTATGAACAACTTTTTGCATAAGCGCCAGATGGTGGCTGTGTTCTTCGATTTGGAGAAGGCTTACGACACCTGTTGGAGGGCCGGCATTCTCCGCACCATGCACACTTGGGGCCTTCGCGGCTGCCTCCCTCTTTGTATTAATGCATTTTTAATGGATCGAATGTTCAGGGTATGTGTGGGTTCTGTTTTGTCAGATGCCTTTCGCCAGGAGAATTGGGTGCCCCAGGGCTCCATTTTGAGCCTGGCCCTTTTCGCCATAGCTATCAATCCAATAATGGATTGCCTTCCAGCTGACATTTCAGGCTCCCTTTTCGTGGACGACTTTACGATCTACTGCAGCGCTCAGAGAACATGTCTCCTGGAGCACTGTCTTCAGCATTGTCTAGACCATCTATATTCCTGGAGTGTCGCTAATGGTTTCCATTTTTCTGGTGAGAAAACGGTCTGTATGAACTTCTGGTGTTACAAACAGTTTCTTCCACCATCCTTACATCTCGGTCCTGTTGCTCTCCCATTCGTGGAGACAACAAAATTTTTAGGTCTTACATTTGACAGGAAACTTTGCTGGTCTCCACATGTGTCTTACTTGGCTGCTCGTTGTACCCGTCCCCTAAATGTCCTCCGTGTTGTCAGCTGTACGTCATGGGGAGCCGATCGAACCGTCCTACTTCGCCTATATTGCTTATATCGGTTCATTGTCAGATCGAAGCTGGATTATGGGAGCTTTGTCTACTCTTCTGCCCTGCCATCCATCTTGCACCGTCTAAACTCTATCCACCATCGGGGGTTACGTCTGGCGACAGGAGCATTCTACACCAGCCCTCTTGAGAGTCTGTATGCCGAAGCTGCCGAATTACCGCTAAACTACCGGCGTGATATGTTGCTTTGTCGGTATGCCTACTGTCTGATGTCAATGCCTGACCACCCGTCATATTTCTCTTTCTTTGACGACTCTCTCGACCGCCAATACTGGCTGTATGTCTCTGCCCTGTTACCTCCTGAAGTTTGCTTTTGTCGCCTGCTTCAGCAACTTGATTTTACCCTCCCTACGACTTTTCGAATGGGTGAGAGCCCGACGCCACCTTGGCTCCAGGCTCAGGTTCGCGTTCACCTTGAACTCAGCTCGCTCCCAAAGGAGAGGACAGCTGATTCGATATACCGCTCGGGGTTTGTCGAACTTCGTTCGAGACTTGCTCATAACGTCTTTATTTAGACAGATGGCTCCAAGACTACAGCTGGCGTCGGATGTGCCTTTGTCTTTTGAGATGATACCTTTCAATAACTGCTCCTTGACCAGTGTTCAAGCTTTACAGCTGAGCATTCTGCTCTCTATAAGTCTGTTCAGTATATCTGCCACCATCGTCATTCTCCCTATGCCATCTGCTCTGATTCTTTGAGCACCATTCAGAGTCTCCATCACCCATATTCGGACCACCTTCTCATGCAATGGATTAAATGGTCCCTACAGTCGCTAGCTGATACCAGTGCTCGTGTCCTTTTTTTTTTGTGGATTCCTGGCCACGTTGGTGTGCCTGGGAACGAAGCTACTGATGATGCGGCCAAGGCTGCTGTCCTCCTGCTCGGACAGCTTCCTTTTGTGTCCCATCAACTGATGTTAGTGGGGTTCTTTGTCGGCGTGTTTCATAATTGTGGCATGAGACTTGGTCCTCTCTCCATGAAAATAAGCTTAGGGCCATCAAACCAATCCCGATGGCTTGGATGACCTCCTCAAGTCCTTCCCGGCAAGAGGAGGTCATTTTGGCCAGGTTGCGGATCGGGCATTGCCGATTTAGCCACCGCTACCTGTTGTCTGGTGACCCCACCCCGCAGTGCTCCTGTGGTCATCCATTGATGGTGCGCCATGTTTTGTTGTCCTGTCCCCTTTTTATTCACTCTCGTGTTGTCCTATGTCTGCCGCCTATCTTACAGGAACTTTTAGCTGATGACGCTCGAGCAGCTGCTCGTGTCCTTCGTTTTATTACACTGACGGACTTGTCCAAAAAGATCTAACTCTTATATTTTGTTTCTCTGCATCTTTGTAAGTACTTTCTGATATTGTCCCCTTGTGTTTTTCTATGCTCTTAGTGCACTAACGTTTGTGACTGGACGCTATTGACCTTAGTAGTTGAGCGCCCTAAAAAAAACTGATAGCACCATTTGTTGTTTCTTTGGTATATTACAGAATGACAGCACAGTCTGTTAGTTATTTGGTGTAGTATGCCGTGATGATGAAACATCTGAACTACTAAACTGAGCAAATGATATTAGATTAAAGTTTAATTAACGATATCATTTTTGATGAGATAAAAGACTTTCATGTTGCCACAAGCTACACTCAAGTTGCTTGTGAAAATCTTATGAGAATTTGTCAGAGATTAGCGTGTGAAGAATAGAATCTCTGTATATTTGATAGTAAAGTATTACATTATTTTAAAATGTGTTGTGGGCATTAAATGTTTATTTTATTAACAGTTTATTTTTGAATTTCAGCATAGCTTTTACAGTCGAGATAAATTCTGCTGGTACAATTCATTTAACAACTACTTCTTTGACTCTTCTTGCTTGGAAGAAGTACTGAAACCTTTCTTACTAACAGATGCCAATGATGGCATTTTATTGGTTCTTGACCCACCTTTTGGAGGCAGAATGGAGCCTTTGGCGTACTCTATCAATGAGATGCGCAAACTGCATCAGGAAGTTAATGAGCACCTGCAGAACCCTACATTTAAAGGTAAGTTTCATTCCTTTTGATTTGTCTTGGTGTTTCAAAGGCACTTTATTATCCGTCATAATGTTATGATATAACATATTTTTTCTGTTTGTAGATATATATCCTTCCATTCATTATGTACTCCAAAGTGCTTATGCAGTATATTTCAACCATTATGTGAAGCAAAGAAACATAAAATATGGATGTGGGTGAAATGGGGAACCTCTATCCATTTCATAATGATTTTTAGTGTCAGCTCACTGTTAATTAAAATATTTCGATACTGAACTGATATTTTGAAGAGATAAATTGCTACTCGCCATATAGTGGAGATCTCGAGTCGCAGACAGGCAAAACAAAAAGACTGCTAAACAAGTAAGCTTTCAGGCAAAAGGCCTTCAACTGATGTTGGCAAAACAAACAAACACACACACACACACACACACACACACACACACACACACACAGTGACAATTATTGAACTATGTGAAAAAACAGTAAATTAGTTACAAAGTATGGTGAACACACACTTTATTCAACATGTAAACGTGTCTACAGATATTCAGATTTAGGTTACGACGTGTCCGATATGTCTGCCCTCATTGATGATGATGTGGCGCAGACGAATAGCAAAATTCTGCGTGACCTATTGAAGTATCGGAACATCAAGGCTGTCTATGACCTCCTGAATAACTGTTTTCAGCTCAACAAGGGTTTTGGGGCTATTGCTGTACATCTTGTTTTTAATACAGCCCCACAAAAAAGGAGTCACATGCGTTCAGATCCGGAGAATATGGCAACCACTCATGCCCCATGGCAGTGGCCTCTGGGTATCCCAGAGCTAGAACATGTTCTCCAAAGTGCTCCTCCAGGACATCAGACACACTCCTACTTTGATGGGGTCGAGCTCCATCTTGCATGAACCACATATTTACAAAATAAGGATCACTTTGGGTAATGGAAGTGAAATAATCTTCCAAAACCTTCATGTACTATTCGGTAGTCATCCTGCCATCAAGGAATATCGCACCAATTATTCTGTCTGAACTTATGACGATTGTATTTCAAATAGTTCAATAATTGTCACAAACATAATTCCCACAAAAATGACCACTGTCTGGTTGCCAAGACCAGACCTCTCTGTCTGGCCTTGTGTCGTGGCTGGGAGTTGCGTTTTTTCGTGAGTGTGTGTGTGTGTGTGTGTGTGTGTGTGTGTGTGTGTGTGTTTTTTTTTTTTGTGTACTTCAGAAGAAGGCCTTTTTGCCAAGAGCTTATTTGTTTATTAGTCTTTTTGTCGTGCCTCCCTGCAACTCAACATCTCCACCATATGATGAGTAGCAATGTATTCTTTTCATTAAATTAAAACTGAAGACTATCTGAAGAAATACAAGGGTCATTTGAAAAGTCTATGCAAAGTCTGAGAGATGGCACCACCGGCATGTACTGAGGTCATGTTAGTACCATCTTTGGAAAGAACGCACACCAAGTTTCAGCTATATTGGTCTATTTCTTTTTGTTTGGCATTCGTGTAAAGTCGTGTGATTGTCAAAAAATGGATGAAAAAGAATTTCGTGTGGTGATTAAACATTACTTTATGAAAGGCAAAAAGCCTCAGGAGACTAAAGAGAAGCTTGATAAACTTTACAGTGACTTTGCACCTTCGATTAGAACAGTTTATAAGTGGTTTCAATATTTTCGGAGTGGCCATATGGGCCAAAGTGATGCTGAACATTCTGGACACCCTGTGGAAGTTACAACTCCAGAAATCATTGATAAAATCCATGATAAGGTGATGGATGACAGAAGAGTTAAAGTGCATGAGATTGCTAGTGTTGTGGGCATCTCAAATGAACGGGTACATAACATTTTGAATAAACATTTGGACATGAGAAAGCTATGTGCAAGATTGGTTCAGCGATTGCTCACACTTGACCAAAAACGGATTCATGTGAAGTGTTGCAAGGGTGATTTGCAGCTGTTCAGGAAGAATCCGCAGGACTTTAAGCGTTGTTTCGTCACTGTGGATGAAACATGGATACATTAGTATACTCCTTAGACCAAACAACAATCTAAACAATGGGTTACCAAGAGAGAATCTGCACTAAAAAAGGCGAAGACCATTCCTTCGGCCAGAAAGGTTATGGCGACTGTCTTTTGGGATTCGCAAGGGATAATGCTCATTGACTATCTGGAAAAGGGTAAGAATATTACAGGTGCATATTATTCATCGGTATTGGACTGTTTGAAAACCGAGCTTCAAGAAAAACGCCGGTGATTGGAACGCAAAAAAATTCCTTTTCCATCACGACAATGCACCAGCACACACCTCAGCAGTTGTGGTCGGAAAATTAATGGAAGTAGGATTCCAACGTGTTTCACATCCCCCATATTCTTCAGACTTGGCTCCCTCAGACTACTATTTGTTCCCCAATTTGAAGAAATGGCTGGCGGGACAAAGATTTTATTCAAACGAGGAGGTGATTGCAGCAACTAATAGCTATTTTGCAGACTTGGACAATTCCTATTATTCGGAAGGGATCAACAAATTAGAACAGTGTTGGATGAAGTGTATATATCTAAAAGGAGACTATGTCGAAAAATAAAAAAGGTTTACCTCAAACACGTAAGTAGTTTTCATTTTTTCATTGCCTTTTCAAATACCTCTCGTAACTGTTTTATCTAAAAAGTACCTGACCATCATCCAAGAGAAATATATTACGTACTGGAAGGGATCTCAGTTCCGTTCAAAGTAGACCTCTGCCATCACCAAGGCTTTGCAAATAGGGAGCTCAGAAAAAAAAAAAAAAAAAAAAAAAAACTGGATTTCTTTCTTTTTCTTCCCAAGAAAATTTGTATCAGGTGGAATGAATGATATTGAACGCTGTCATGATTCAGTGCTAGAGCCTCCCTTCCCCTTCCCCTTCCCCTTCCCCTTCCCCTTCCCCTTCCCCTTCCCCTTCCCCTTCCCCTTCCCCTTCCCCTTCCCCTTCCCCTTCCCCTTCCCCTCCCCTCCCCTGCCCTGGCCTCCCCTCCCCTCCACACCTCTCCCCTCCCCCTCCCCTCGACTCCCCTCCACAACTTCCAGATTACTGTCTTCCTATGCTGAACTATACCACAGGGCTGTCAGAAAACCTCTGCATAGGTCTCTTACATTGCTATTTGCTTTTCCACTGTGTATTCTGAATAAACAGTTCCATATATATTAAAGAAGAAACTCAGCATAAACCTGATTTTGATTCATACTCTTATTGGATTTCAGTGTATCCATATTTTTCCTAACTCATCTTCAGTTATTGGAGTATAAAGAAACTGGGGATCATTTTTTATTTTCACAGCATTTACTATGAAATGTCAAGATTGGTTTTGCTTCTGTACCTTAGACGGAACTTGTGCACGAATTCTGCAGACACTGAGCCAGAGTTCATGCAAAACTGTATGTATAGAAACTTTGCTGGTCTGAACCTTTCCATAAACCCTCCTGTACTATCTCTCAGCATAAGATGTCACACCCTCCCAACAACAGCTGCACTAAGTAGTTTGTGTGCTCTCTGAACAGTGTTTGCACTGTATTCATGTTCAGTCATTTAGAGCAATTAAAGTGCTCTTCTATATGTGTTTCTTCCAAGACATTGTCTCCCGTTGTTTATTGAAAATTGTTTAGCTTGTAGGCTGATTCATATACTGAATAACCAAAACATAATTTGACCCCTTGCTTTATAGCATTTTGGTCCCTCTTGGGAACACAATAGAACAGTGATTCTGTGTGGCTTGGTTCTAGGAAGGTTTCTGGAGGTATGTGGCACAAGATGTCTGCACACTAGTCACAGGTCAAACAATTCCCATGAATTACTAGTTGAGGATTTTTGGGGATGGAGCTGATGCCCAATAGCATCCAGATGTGTTCAGATCATGTTAATTTAGTGGCCCAGAGATCAAAATGAATTCACTTCATGATCCTTAAACCACTATAACATGCTTTTGCCTTTGTAATATGGACAGTTATCCTGCTGGAATGTGCCATTGTCATCAAAGCTCAGGTGAATTTCCCCATAGCATATCCCCATCATCCTGCATTCACGGTGCCGTATATGTTTCGAGCAGCTGTTTCCATGGGTGATGGCATATTCAGACACAAACATCAAGCTAGTGTAGGAAGGAACGGGATTCACACAACGAGACAACATTTTTCCATGATCCACACACTAGTCTCAATAGTACGATGCAGATGTCGGGTCAACATGGGAACACATAGGTATGGAGCCTCATGTTCAACAAAGTGCCCCGAACAGTGTGCTCCAAAACACTTGTGCCTAGACCAGCATTCTACTGTGTCATCAGATCTGCTGCAGATTACCGGCTACAGAGTAAGCAAGTCTCCGACATCCATATTCCAACAAAATTGTCATCTACTCGTGGTTTCACCGTCCTTCAACCATTTCAGTAGATGCTCATGAAAGTAGCTCGCAGAAAACCAACCAGCTTCACTATTTTCTTATATGGTCATTTACAGGTTCCAGGACATAACAATTTGCACTTTGTCAGAGTCACTTATCTCAAAAGATTTCCACATTCCCTTATCATACTGAGTGAACTCCCCAAGGGCTCTCAGTTCTTTCGTGAGTTTATGCATGGCACCCACACGGTCCAGAGCTGTGGCAGCCTCTTCTTCCTTCCCGGGCTGCATTTCCTCCCCGTGCCCCTCACTCCCCATCCTCGCTCCTTCTGTGCTGCCCCTCCTCCCCCTTCTTAAGTATGTTGATGTGGCTGTCCACCTTGTTTCCTATATTCCTTGTGGTTTCGTTTGCCTTGCCTTTTCTCTTTCACCCTCTTTGGCATTTTTGGTCCCCTTTGGGGTTTGACCTTCACTTCTAAATTTTCTGTCTGTAGTGTGAGCCATGTGGGGAAGAACTCCCTCCCTAGCATCTATGGCATGAATTCCTCTACTCCCTTCCTTCACCTCTTCCTTCTCTGCTATAGCCCCTCCTCCACCCCACTATGTCATCAACAGGTGTAGCCAGTCCGTGTGGTGGGGCTGTTACGTACCCATCTGGCTCATCTCCCTGACAACACAGGGATCACACTTCTGATACCTGAGCTGTTGCCTCCACACGTGAGTCTAGGAGTGGTTATTTGTCATTCCAGATCATTGCAACTTTCAGCAATGGCCACGGTGAAAGACGGCCCTTGCTGTGGCTGGGTGGGACCCATGTGAAGAGCCCCTGATCAGAGTGGGTGGTATCAGGGCAGATGTTTTTTGCGTGCAGTGTATCAAGCTCCAAAAATTTGGCCATAACTCCTACGGCCATCTCTTCGAGGTAACAGATTGAATGCTGCTTTTTATGACCCTTTGGCCTTCCCTCTCCTTGCTACATTCTGGGACAAGTGCCAGGCTCGCCAGCTTGGCGTGAAACACTTTCCCCGCTACCTGGTCTGTACTAGGATGGATGGGGACTCATTCATCTCCACAAAGCCACTATTTTTTGCAGAAAATATCAAAGAAAAGTTTGGCAGTGTGGAGTGTCTCAGATACAGTTGGGTTCCCTGTTGAATAAAGCTTGTTATGCTACCCAATCTGTAGCTCTTTCTGATTGTGATCATCTTTGTGACATCCGGTGTCTGTTACACCTCATCAGTCTCTGAATGTGGTACAAGGAATCATTTTTCATTGGGACCTCATTTTTCAAACTGATTAGGACCTTTGGGCTGATCTGGAACAACAGAGTGTTCATTTTGTTCAACATGTGCAGGAAGGTTGTAAGGAGAACCATACCAATACTGGTGCCTTTATTCTGGCTTTCAAGGGAGATACCCTCCCAGAGGAAGTCAAGGTTATGTGGTAGCAGTGTGATGTGAAGCCACATGTGCTGCCACCCATGAGGTGCTTTCGGTGCTTACATTTTGGACATGTCTTCACTATGTATGGTAGATGCTCTGTGGTGACTGTGGACACCCACACCATGAGGGGAGCCCCTGTGTTACACCACCTGTGTTTGTAGCTTGTCATGACCGTCATTCTCCATGCTCACCAGATTGCCTGGCTTACAAGAAAGAAAAGAAGATACAAGTGTATAAGTCCCTGGATTGTCTATTTACTCTAAGACTTGTCAAAAATATGACTGACTCCAACCTGTGTCGATGACTTCTACTTTTACCTCTGTTATGTCCTTTCCCCTCCTCCCTCTTCCTCATCCCACCCTCCTCCCTCATCCTCATCCCAATCCCGTCCCCCTCTCCTCTCCCCCTCCCCTGCTGTTCCCACACCCTCCCCTCCAGGTGTCAAAGAAGTGCTTCCCCTCTGTGGCCCCTGTTGGTGATGGGGCTCCCTTCCAGGACCCCTGCCTGCGGCGTCTATCAGGCTGGAGGCCTCCTACCCCAACTCAGCCACAGGACTCAAAGTGGCCACGGGACTCACAGTCTGTTTGCCCCAAGGTTGCCTACTCTCTTTCGGTTCTGGATCTCACAGAAGCCTGCTCTCCTCCTGTATCATGCCCTCCTCTGCCTGTGGAAGGGAAGAAGAAGAAGAAGAAGAAGAAGAAGAAGAAGAAGAAGAAACACGAAACACAAGTACCAGTTCAGGGCTACTCCAGTGCCTCCAGAGGTGTCCTCTCTCCCTTGCAACCTGAGTCTGACATTTATGGATGTCATCCCGTCATCGTTGGTGACGGTTCGTGACCCGTGATGTGTGATTGGCTCCAGCCCCTTTGCCTCCCACTTAAATACCTGCTCTGTGATTATTCAATGGAACTGTAATGGATACTACTATCACCCCCCAGAGTTGCAGTGCCTTATTGCCTTTTACTCGGCAGATTGTGTCATCCTTCAGGAATCTCATTTTAGTGATGCTCACTCTCTGACCCTTCGTGGGTTCCATGCTTTATGTTGGAACCAGGTCGGCCCTTTGAGGGCTTTCGGTGGTGTCTGCATGTTGGTCTGTATGTGTATTGTTGTTTATGGATTCCACTTCCTACCACATTGGAAGTCGTTGCTATTTGGGTCCACTTGGACCCTGCCATCACAGTTTCCAGTCTGTCTCCTTCCTGACACACCATGTACATATGCTGCCGTAACCGTCCTCCTTCAGCAATGTCCCCCCCCCCCCCCCCCTTCCTCTTCCTTGGGGATTTTATTGTCCATCACCCTTTGTGGGGCAGTGCTTCTTCATCTAGTCGGTGGTTCCTCATTGACCAATTGCTTGTGCACCATGACTTGTGCCTTCTTAATGATGGTTCCCCAACTCATTTTAGTGCTGCACATGGCACTTTCTCTTCCATTGATCTTTCGCTCTCTTCCCCTCCCCTTCTGCTTCTCTTACACTGGTTGCCACTTGATGACCTCTGTGATAGTGTCCACTTCCCGTCAGTTCACTTGTTCTGTTCCCACCTCCTGATGACTAGGTTTCCTTGCTGGGCTTTCCATCTTGCTTGATTGTCCTCTGTTACCTCTCATGTCGTGCTTCCACCTTAATTATCAGGTCTTATTGACAAAGTCATCCATGATAATCCAATAAGGTAATCTGCACTGCCGGCATTGCTGTTCCCCGCTTGACAGGCCCCGTCGGCCAGTTCTGTGTTGGAGTATGGCTATTGCCACTGCTATCTGTGATCGTCTTGCAACATCCTAAGTGCCACCTGCCCTCCGCCGGTCTTATTACCTTTAAACATCTTCATGGCAAAGCCCATTACTTAATCAAAAAGATCAAACAGGTGTGTTGGGAATACTTTCTCTCTTCTGTAGGTTCTTCTGTCTCTTTGTCACAGGTGTGGGATACACTCTGCGCCCTCCAAGGTTGTCAGTGGCTTCTTGCATTCTGGGCCTTGCCCTTCCAAATGTCCTTTGTACAGATCTGTCAGTTCTTGCGGATCACCTGATGACCCATTTAGCGACGGCATTGGCGGCAGCCTCCTGTCCAGCTTCCTCCCTCCACTGGAAACAGTAGGCTGAAGCTTCCTGCTTATGTTCACCCCTTGTCAGTCAGAATCCTACAATGAACCTTTTGCCAAATGGGAGCTTCTTCTGGTCCTCACTACTTCTCATGATTCAGCTCCTGCTAGTGACTCCATGCTTAACCAACTACTTAAACTCCTCAGTCCTCCACAGTGACAATATCTCCTCCAGGTGTTTAACAATATTTGACTCCAAGTAATTTTCCCTTCTCAGTGAAGAGTCAGTATTGTGGTTCCTGACCTTAAGCGTGGCAAGGATCTGTTGTTCCTTGATAGTTATTGGCCCATCTGCCTGACCAACATCCGCTGCAAGTTACTAGAATGGGTGATGGCTCGTCGACTCAATTGGGTCTTTGACTCTTGGGGTCTTTTTTTCTCCTTATCGGTGTGGTAGGAGGGATGATCTCTGATCGATCATCTGCTTCAATTGGAACCTGCAGTTTGGCAGACCTTTTCTCAGTGCCGCCATCTTGTGGCAGTTTTCTTTGATCTTCATAAATCCTACGACACCGCTTGACACCATCACATCTCTCTTTTACACTCCATGACTCAGGTCTTCGGGGCCCCTTCCCAAATTTTGTTTGTCAGCTCCTGTCCCACTGGTTGTTCAGAGTCCGGGCTGACACTGTTCTCATGCCCTGTATGTGGATGATTTCTGTATTTCGGCTATCTGCCACTCGGTGGCCTCTTTGGAATGACAGATCCAGGGTGCTATCTGGCACGCTTCCACGTAGACACTCTTGCACAATTTTCAGTTCTCTCCCCTTAACTCAAGCGTGGAGAATTTCTGTCACTGTACTACGGTTAATTCTGATCTGGAGCTCCACCTTGATGCACACAACCTGACTGTGGCCACAGTTACATTTCTTGGGTCTTCTTTTTGAATTTGGTTACCCTATATCCATCATCTGAAGGTTGCCTGTCTTTTCAAACGCAATGTCTTTGCTTCCATGCCCACGCCTCTTGGGGTGCAGATCATTTGACTCTTCTCCGCCTATACCTGTCGTCTCTGGACTGTGGTTGTCAAGTTTATGGATCAGCTTTCGCTTCCATGCTGCTCCTCTTGGACCCAACTCACCATCATGGTATGTGTTTAGCCACTGGTGCCTTTTGCACTAGCCCTGTTGATAGTCTTCTGGTTGATGCTGGAATCTTTCCCCTTTCAGTGCAGCAGTCTCAGAACCTGGTTTCCTGTGCCATCACTATCCGCTCTTCCCCTGCTTACCTGTCTTATTCCATTCTTTTTGTGACTTCAGGCCATCGCCTGCCTGCTGCCAGCTCTCGGGTGGGTTTACCTGTTGGGATCCACCTCACTTCTCTCCACCATGACTTCCATCTCCCCTCCTTATCCTCTTCCCCATGTTCTCTCCTGACCAGCTCTCCTTGGGTAGTTCCTCGACCACAGATTCGGATGGATCTCTTCCGGGTACCAAAAGTGTCCATTGTTCCAATGGTGTTTGTTCTGAATGCTCTTATGGGAGTTTCAGGATGCCACCATTTTTTACACTGATGGCTCTAAATCCAAGTTGGATATCTCTTCACGTCTTCTGTTGGCACAGAACACCATCTCTTGCCTGCCACGTGTGCGGTGTTTACTGAGGAACTGATGGCCATCCGTTGGGCCCTCCATTTTATTAAAGGTCCTCTCTTACCTGAGTTTTGTTATGTATGGGCTCAGTGAGTGGCCTTCAGGCTATCACTCGGTGTTTTTTTTCCCACCACACCTTGGTATCTGACATCCGAGACCTTTTCACTGGTCTAGCTGATGCAGCATGTTTGGTTGATTTCCTTTGGGTTCCTGGCCATGTGGGCATACTGGCTAATGAACTTGGTGATCATCTGGTTGGGGGAGGGGAGGGGGAGGGAGGGTGAGTAGCTACCCTTCGTTCTCCGTGACCATTCCGGGGGCGGATTTGTAACTTTACATCAGATTCCTTTTTCCTCAATCATGTGCTGACTATGGAGAGGCTACCCCTCTGTCTAATAAACTTCTTGCTGTCAACAGGACTCCCAGCATGTGGTGTTCTTCCCTCTGCTGCTTCTGGAGGGAATCTATCATGCTCTGCCATCTTCGTATTGGCCATACTATGTTGATCTATGCTTTTTTACTCCACAGTTGGCCCCGCCCTTCCCCTCCTTCTTTGTAGTTAGGGTTCCGCTTACGGTGAACCAAATTTTGCTGGATTGCTCCCGCCTTTTGGCCCTTTGCACTAAATGTGCCCTCCCCCCTTCCTTGTCGCAGGTGTTAGGGAATGGCCCTGACATGGTTACGTCTGTCCTTGGTTTCTTTGTAAAAGTGGTTGTACTTTCAGGTATGCTTTCCTTGGTTAGTGTAGGTGTTGGTTAAGAAGGCCTTGACATCGCCTCCACGCTGGCCAGGTTCTCCCCACCTTTTTCGTACCTTTTTGTCTGATCCATCGTGATATTTTGTTTCCTTTTTTCTTGTGTCTTCTTCCCATACTGTTGTCCCCTTTGTATCATGATAATGGTATGACGTGGATGTCGGGACAGGTCAGTGACAGTGTTGGTGTCCCACCTTGCGTGGTGTTTCTGGGGCACACCTGCTGTCCTCATTCCCACCCACCCTCTCTTGTTCTGTCCTCTTCCTGCTGTGCTGACATCCCTTTTCCCTCTTTGTTTGTGCATTACCCCTTCCCTTCACTGGACTGTGCTGTTTGTGTTGTTCCTCCCTTGATTTCTGCCATCCTCGATCATGGGGCCAATGACCTCACTGTTTGGTCCCCTCCCCCAAATCAACTAATCATCCTATACAAAGTGCATCACCTAAATCTTTCACCGCAAACATTGCAGAAATGGAAAGTGCTATTGATGTGCGGTTTTCACAGAATGGATTGGTAGTCAGCAGCTTGTATTGTTAGCCAACCAACAGATTGTAATGATACTTAGAAAGTGTATTTTTTGTGCAAACAAACACTTTTTTTAAAATGGAACAAACTAGAAATAGGGTAAATTAGAAAGTAAGAGGTGTTTTTTCGATGATAGTCCTGGTTGTTTACAATTTATCATATTTTGAAATGTTGCCACACCAACACTTTTACAATCGGACCCACATTACTATTATCAGAGTGAAACAAATGAGGAAGAAAAGCACTTCTGACAGTGCATCTGTGCTGTAACTCATAATTCATATACAAGTATTCCTCAGTCATTTTCTGTTTATTTACATGTTGTAATTTGGTGCTGAATGCTTTTGTATTAATAAATTTCTGCCAAGAGATATTAAAATGAGCATTTCCCAAAATTTCTGTTTGATGTCTTTGAGACATTCGTCTTATGTAAACTTAAATTTTGTGTTTCAGTTGTCTGGGTATGTCCATATTTCATGGAACCATACATACTTGATGCCTGTCCAAAGTTGCGCATGTTGGACTACAAAGTTTATTACGAGAACCACCCTCTGTTCTCTCAAGGTAATCTTAGGTACATAATTAGTTGCATATATTATACGTACTACTGGCTATTAAAACTACAACACCAGAAAGAATTCCAAATAACAATATTTTATGTATTGTGCTTATAAAGTATAGTAGGAAGGATTCATGACTGAATGTGTAGGTTATATATGATTTTACAGTCTTTGACATTCAGAACACAGAGCTGCTGTCTCTGACAGCAACAATGGCAATAGGACATCATGACATTGAGTCAGAGTGAGCTTGTATGACACGTACAAGTACATCGTTCCATGCTGCTTCATCTCTTAGCTAGAGTTCATCAACCATAGTGTCTGTCAGATGGTGGTGAACCATGACCAACTATTTTCATTGGGTGAGAGATCTGTACACACTGGCCAAGGCAACGGTCAAACATCTTCTGTATCGAGCTAGGTCAGGACAGCACAAACAACATGCAGTCTTGCATTGTGCTATTGAAAGAGAACGTCACAGGGATCTCAAAAAATGGGGCTTATACATTTCAGAAATCTAACAGCTGCTGTTCAAATTACTGGCTATTTGAATCACAGGTGATAGTTTCATGTACCCAGTTGTACCAAATACTATCAAAGTGTTGGGTCCTTATGATGATGGCTAATGCAATCTGACCACTTTTTTCTTGGAGCCTCCACAATGGAGCATTCAGTTTAATGCTGTATGCATAATGACGACTTGCCTGAAGAAATGCCGTGGTGTCATTTTTGTGTCCACTGTAGTCATTGGCTGCACCACTGTCAGCATGCCTCTCTGCTACTGCTCAAGAGAAACAGTGACAGTGGTCACCATGCTGAAAGTTCATGCTGATTCACATGTCATTGCGGCATTAAACTCAGAGTGATAAAAGTCGGTTGCTATAGGCCATGATACTGCTACTGTCGAATTCCGACACATGTCAATAGACACTTCTCCTTCTTACACAAGACATGATATGATCTTCTTGGAAGCAGCCAACATTCAGATATGATTTCTGGCTGAGAATCTCACCTTTTTTGAATACAGAATGTTTGAGAGGCCCTCAAATGAAAACTGAAAACTCACAACAGTGGGACCATGGTACAGTTCCATTCAAAAGCAGTAACAACACATGTTATGATGTTTAGTCAGATGAACCATTCCTGTTTCATAGAATGTGGTTGTGCCACTCACAAATCCACAAAGCACCCACTCTAGCACTTCCTCATCCATCTGAAACCAATGTCGACACTCATCTGTCTTAAGGTTGCCAAATATGTGAAAATTACATCCGGCTGTACGGAGGATGTTGCAGTGTCCCAAACAAATCACTTTGTCACATTTGCAGTGAGGGGTTGGGTGTTATTGTGTAAGTATATGATTCCATCTGACAGCCCAACAATGGAAGTGTCCCATATCTTCCCAGCCAAAGAAACCCAGAGCTGTTCACATAAATTCCAGTAAGGTCATGATGACTTCCTTCTTTGACTCCAGAGGGTCTCTGCTCATAGAGTTCCTCGAGCATGGAACCACAATCAGTGCGCAGCACTATGAAGATGCCTTGAAGAAACTGCGATGTGACATGAAGTAAAAATACCCAGGAATGTTGTCAAATGGAACTGTCTTGTTGCTTGATAGTGCCCACCCTCACCCTGCTAATTGGCTACTCTTGAGCAGTTTGGTTGGGAAATGCTGCAACAGCCTCCATACAGCCGGGATCTTTCACTGTGTAATATTCACATCTTAAGCGACCTCAAGAAAGATGTGTGAATGTCAGTTTCAGTCAGACAAGGAAGTGCAAGAGTGGGTGTGGTTGTGGATCCATCAGCAGCTAACCACATTCTGTGAAACAGAAATTCATCATCTTGTCTCCCAGAGGGATAAATGTCTTAACCTGTGGTGATTAATTTAAAAGAAATCATTTTATGGTCCCATTGTGGCAAGCATTTGGTTATCATTTGCTTGTTCCTTATAGATAGTGTTACTACCACCCACTTTGTGCAGTTGTGCTAAAATGCTAATCATTTGTGTGTCCAAGCATGCTAATTTGACATTTGTTCCGTGCTGCCTTCGTGATGTTGCAATTTTAATTGATAACATTTTATTATATGTGGTAACTGTTCTTTTTATAAGTCTGAAGCAGTTGAGCAGTTGTGAATATTGTATGTGTCATATCTTGTTTGCTTTCATACCTTTCTTTATGAAGTACTTAATCAATGCTCGAATCTCGAGGGCAACTTGAGCAAAAACTTTACCTATAATGGCCTAGCTTTAAGTGTGATGTTAAACTATGGGAAAGTGAAGTATAAGTTATTGTATGTAGCAGTGTACACAATCAGTGACAAAAATCTTCCTTTTGAGGAAAAAGTGGGAGGAGTGTTAATTTAAACATATACGTATTTAACAGTTTACTTTGTTTGTATCTAACCATAAAATAAAATTAATGGTGGAAAATCCAGAATGGAATGTAACAGTATGGTGAAAAGGGTACATCTACATCTACATCTACATTTATACTCCTCAAGCCACCCAACGGTGTGTGGCGGAGGGCACTTTACGTGCCACTGTCATTACCTCCCTTTCCTGTTCCAGTCGCTTATGGTTCGCGGGAAGAACGACTGTCTGAAAGCCTCCGTGCGCGCTCTAATCTCTCTAATTTTACATTCGTGATCTCCTCGGGAGGTATAAGTAGGGTTGTTAGTTGTGGTCTTCAGTCCTGAGACTGGTTTGATGCAGCTCTCCATGCTACTCTATCCTGTGCAAGCTTCTTCATCTCCCAGTACCTACTGCAACCTACATCCTTCTGAATCTGCTTAGTGTATTGATCTCTTGGTCTCCCTCTACGATTTTTACCCTCCACGCTGCCCTCCAATGCTAAATTTGTGATCCCTTGATGCCTCAAAACATGTCCTACCAACCGATCCCTTCTTCTAGTCAAGTTGTGCCACAAACTTCTCTTCTCCCCAATCCTATTCAATACCTCCTCATTAGTTACGTGATCTACCCACCTTATCTTCAGCATTCTTCTGTAGCACCACATTTCGAAAGCTTCTATTCTCTTCTTGTCCAAACTGGTTATCGTCCATGTTTCACTTCCATACATGGCTACACTCCATACAAATACTTTCAGAAACGACTTCCTGACACTTAAATCTATACTCGATGTTAACAAATTTCTCTTCTTCAGAAACGATTTCCTTGCCATTGCCAGTCTACATTTTATATCCTCTCTACTTCGACCATCATCAGTTATTTTACTCCCTAAATATCAAAACTCCTTTACTACTTTAAGTGTCTCATTTCCTAATCTAATCCCCTCAGCATCACCCGATTTAATTTGACTACATTCCATTATCCTCGTTTTGCTTTTGTTGATGTTCATCTTATATCCTCCTTTCAAGACACTGTCCATTCCGTTCAACTGCTCTTCCAAGTCCTTTGCTGTCTCTGACAGAATTACAATGTCATTGGCGAACCTCAAAGTTTTTACTTCTTCTCCATGAATTTTAATACCTACTCCGAATTTTTCTTTTGTTTCCTTTACTGCTTGCTCAATATACAGATTGAATAACATCGGGGAGAGGCTACAACCCTGTCTCACTCCTTTCCCAACCACTGCTTCCCTTTCATGCCCCTCGACTCTTATAACTGTCATCTGGTTTCTGTACAAATTGTAAATAGCCTTTCGCTCCCTGTATTTTACCCCTGCCACCTTCAGAATTTGAAAGAGAGTATTCCAGTCAACATTGTGAAAAGCTTTCTCTAAGTCTGCAAATGCTAGAAATGTAGGTTTGCCTTTTCTTAATCTAGCTTCTAAGGTAAGTCGTAGGGTCAGTATTGGCTCATGAGTTCCAATATTTCTACGGAATCCGAATTGATCTTCCCCGAGGTCCGCTTCTACCAGTTTTTCCATTCGTCTGTAAAGAATTCGCGTTAGTATTTTGCAGCTGTGACTTATTAAACTGATAGTTCGGTAATTTTCACATCTGTCAACACCTGCTTTCTTTGGTATTGGAATTATTATATTCTTCTTGAAGTCTGTGGGTATTTCGCCTGTCTCATACATCTTGCTCACCAGATGGTAGAGTTTTGTCATGACTGGCTCTCCCAAGGCCATCAGTAGTTCTAATGGAATGTTGTCTACTCCCGGTAGAGATGGGCAAAACTGTTCTTTTCAGAGATCGGATCTGAACTGTTCACTCCCTGAAATGAACTAGGTCTTTTTCATGACTCACCACTCATTCACAATAGAAAATAAATGGAAGGCACATTGCCCTTTAAACTTGGTTTATTCCAGTACTATACCTGTATTTTGATCTTATTTGATCCTATTTTGAAGTAACACAGATAATGAGTAAGAATTTTGTATTGTTTATTGAAATTTCCACGATATGACAAAGTTTTTGATTAACGATTTATTTTGCGCTATCGTGGTTTTTTGGGTGATCGGAAAATTTTGGAACTTGAGATTTACATTAACAATGTATTTGGCTATAATGTATTAAAATTTCATTAACCTCGTACAAATACATCCCAAGCCATATATTTTTAAAGTGAACATTTCCTTCCTAAGACGCCCAAAATCGCAAAATCCGTACTACAATTAGAAAAAAAAATATAAATTTGACTGGAAGACCAAAGTGCTGCATATAGCCTTATGCAGAATAAAATAAGGAAAATATTGGTGTATCACATTTTGCGATACGTTTATTGGTTCGCTTGTAATTAAAGTGTAAATTCGAGTGTCCATAATAAAAAATCCTATAGTAAGAGGAGTCGTCAGGAACCTCATCTGATCAGTTTAAACAAATAAAAATAAAATAAAAACAAATGATGTATACATAACATAATTATGTAATATACACATCGGTATTAGTACGAAGAACAATATCCAGTATAGACGAACTCCGATGCAGAGGCGCTGAGTCAAGCTGGTCGAGCCGCGAGCTGTATTGCTGCGTGAGCTAAGACCGCAGAGACCAGAGTGACACCTGAGTTGCTTTGCTCAACGCTCTGGCTAGAGTCGAGAACGGTGGGGTGAGCGTTGAGCGGGCGAGTTCCGAGGGTGGGGGGAGCGGTGAGCGGCCACCAGTCACCCGCTCCGAGACAAATCGTCCGCTCTCTTGCGAGCAGGTTGTTGCAAGTAGTTCTTATGTTCTCTGCTAGAAGGCTCTCTGTCCTGTTGCTCGCATCAACTGCCCAGAGGGCAGGACGTGCGACTGAAACGATCGCCGACGGAGTGCGATGCTAAGGTGCGCCAGACACTGCACGCGGCAGAGGAAGCACAGAGACGGCACGGGATATGTGAAACACAAAATCCAATGGGGCACTGCACAATGCAGGCAGCCAAGGCAGAAGCAGGGCAGAGGCCGGCGCTGGCTGTGTTGTGTGGCGCGCAGTGTGCTCTGACCAGCAGAGGCCCCGCTGATACGCTCCGTCTCTCTCTCTCTCTCTCTCTCTCTCTCTCTCTCTCTCTCTCTCTCTCTCTGCTGTGGGAAACGTTTGGAGCTAGCGTTCTTTTTTTCTGAATCACTGATTGTTCACTCCTTTGAAAGATTCAACTCTATAAAACAGTTCAGGAGCGGATCCCCCATCTCTAACTCCCGGGGCCTTGTTTCGACTCAGGTCTTTCAGTGCTGTGTCAAACTCTTCACGCAGTATCTTATCTCCCATTTCATCTTCATCTACATCCTCTTCCATTTCCATAATATTGTCCTCAAGTACATCGCCCTTGTATAAACCCTCTATATACTCCTTCCACCTTTCTGCCTTCCCTTCTTTGCTTAGAACTGGGTTGCCATCTGAGCTCTTGATATTCATACGAGTGGTTCTCTTCTCTCCAAAGGTCTCTTTAATTTTCCTGTAGGCAGTATCTATCTTACCCCTAGTGAGACAAGCCTCTACATCCTTACATTTGTCCTCTAGCCATCCCGGCTTAGCCATTTTGCACTTTCTGTCGATCTCATTTTTGAGACGTTTGTATTCCCTTTTGCCTGCTTCATTTACTGCATTTTTATATTTTCTCCTTTCATCAATTAAATTCAATATTTCTTCTGTTACCCAAGGATTTCTACTAGCCCTCGTCTTTTTACCTACTTGATCCTCTGCTGCCTTCACTATTTCATCCCTCAGAGCTACCCATTCTTCTTCTACTGTATTTCTTTCCCCCATTCCTGTCAATTGTTCCCTTATGCTCTCCCTGAAACTCTCTACAACCTCTGGTTCTTTCAGTTTATCCAGGTCCCATCTCCTTAAATTCCCACCTTTTTGCAGTTTCTTCAGTTTCAATCTGCAGTTCATAACCAATAGATTGTGGTCAGAATCCACATCTGCCCCTGGAAATGTCTTACAATTTAAAACCTGGTTCCTAAATCTCTGTCTTACCATTATATAATCTATCTGATACCTATTAGTATCTCCAGGATTCTTCCAGGTATACAACCTTCTTTTATGATTCTTGAACCAAGTGTTAGCTATGATTAAGTTATGCTCTGTGCAAAATTCTACAAGGCGGCTTCCTCTTTCATTTCTTCCCCCCAATCCATATTCACCTACTATGTTTCCTTCTCTCCCTTTTCCTGCTGACGAATTCCAGTCACCCATGACTATTAAATTTTCGTCTCCCTTCACTACCTGAATAATTTCTTTTATCTCGTCATACATTTCATCAATTTCTTCATCATCTGCAGAGCTAGTTGGCATATAAACTTGTACTACTGTAGTAGGCATGGGCTTTGTTTCTATCTTGGCAACAATAATGCGTTCACTATGCTGTTTGTAGTAGCTAACCCGCACTCCTATTTTTTTATTCATTATTAAACCTACTCCTGCATTACCCCTATTTGATTTTGTATTTATAACCCTGTAATCACCTGACCAAAAGTCTTCTTCCTCCTGCCACCGAACTTCACTAATTCCCACTATATCTAACTTTAACCTATCCATTTCCCTTTTTAAATTTTCTAACCTACGTGCCCAATTAAGTGATCTGACATTCCACGCTCTGATCCGTAGAATGCCAGTTTTCTTTCTCCTGAGAGAATGGGGGACTATTTTACCTCCGGAATATTTTACCCAAGAGGACGCCATCATCATTTAATCATATAGTAAAGCTGCATGTCCTCGGGAAAAATTACGGCTGTAGTTTCCCCTTGCTTTCAGCCGTTCGCAGTACCAGCACAGCAAGGCCGTTTTGGTTAATGTTACAAGGCCAGATCAGTCAATCATCCAGACTGTTGCCCCTGCAACTACTGAAAAGGCTGCTGCCCCTCTTCAGGAACCACATGTTTGTCTGGCCTCTCAACAGATACCCCTCCGTTGTGGTTGCACCTACGGTACGGCCATCTGTATCGCTGAGGCACGCAAGCCTCCCCACCAACGGCAAGGACCATTGTTCATGGGGGAAGGTATAAGTAGGCGGAAGCAATATATTCGATACCTCATCCAGAAACGCACCCTCTCGAAACCTGGCGAGCAAGCTACACCGCGATGCAGAGCGCCTCTCTTGCAGAGTCTGCCACTTGAGTGTATTAAACATCTCTGTAACGCTATCACGGTTACCAAATAACCCTGTGACAAAACACGCCGCTCTTCTTTGGATCTTCTCTATCTCCTCCGTTAACCCGATCTGGTACGGATCCCACATTGATGAGCAATACTCAAGTATATGTCGAACGAGTGTTTTGTAAGCCACCTCCTTTGTTGATGGACTACATTTTCTAAGCACTCTCCCAATGAATCTCAACCTGGTGCCCGCCTTACCAACAATTAATTTTATATGATCATTCCACTTCAAATCGTTCCGCACGCATACTCCCAGATATTTTACAGAAGTAACTGCTACCAGTGTTTGTTCCGCTATCATATAATCATACAATAAAGGATCCTTCTTTCTGTGTATTCGCAATACATTACATTTGTCTATGTTAAGGGACAGTTGCCACTCCCTGCACCAAGTGCCTATCCGCTGCAGATCTTCCTGCATTTCGCTACAATTTTCTAACGCTGCAACTTCTCTGTATACTACAGCATCATACGCGAAAAGCCGCATGGAACTTCCGACACTATCTACTAGGTCATTTATATATATTGTGAAAAGCAATGGTCCCATAACACTCCCCTGTGGCACGCCAGAGGTTACTTTAACGTCTGTAGACGTCTCCCCATTGATAACAACATGCTGTGTTCTGTTTGCTAAAAACTCTTCAATCCAGCCACACAGCTGGTCTGATATTCCGTAGGCTCTTACTTTGTTTATCAGGCGGCAGTGCGGAACTGTATCGAACGCCTTCCGGAAGTCAAGAAAAATAGCATCTACCTGGGAGCCAGTATCTAATATTTTCTGGGTCTCGTGAACAAATAAAGCGAGTTGGGTCTCACACGATCGCTGTTTACGGAATCCATGTTGATTCCTACAGAGTAGATTCTGGGTTTCCAAAAACGACATGATACTCGAGCAAAAAACATGTTATAAAATTCTACAACAGATCGACGTCAGAGATATAGGTCTATATTTTTGTGCCTCTGCTCGACGACCCTTCTTGAAGACTGGGACTACCTGTGCTCTTTTCCAATCATTTGGAACCCTCCGTTCCTCTAGAGACTTGCGGTACACGGCTGTTAGAAGGGGGCCAAGTTCTTTCGCGTACTCTGTGTAGAATAGAATTGGTATCCCGTCAGGTCCAGTGGACTTTCCTCTGTTGAGTGATTCCAGTTGCTTTTCTATTCCTTGCTACTTACCATACGTTGGAGATGCTGAGTCACAGAGAGGCACAACAAAAAGACTGTCAGAAAGTTAGCTTTTGGCCAATGAGGTCTTTGTCGAAAACAGACAACCCCCCCCCCCCCCCCCCCACACACACACACACGCAATACCTCCACTTTAACAGCTGCCACACATTCTGTACCAAGAAGTCCTTTCCATACAGCCTAGCCAACCGAGCACTTGTCTTATCTTTCCAGTCCCCCAATACCTCCCTAGTCCCACCGTCTGGCCACAGAGGGGCATTCAGCTTGTGACTGAGTACTGCCAAGGACTGAGCAACTGAATTACATTCTCCACCAGAGTTTTGACTACCTCTCGTCATGCCCTGAAATGAGAAATGTACTAACCACTGTCCTTTCCACCCCTCCCGCAGTGGTATTCCAATCCGTGGAACCTACACAATTTCCTTGTCCATCCCTATACAGCCCCCGTTCCCAACCCCTTGCCTCATGGCTCGGATCCCTGTAACAGACCTAGACGCAAGACCTGCCCCATACAGTATCCCACCACCACCTACTCCTTCCGGTCACAAACATCACCTATCTCATCAAAGGCAGGGCTACATGTGAAACCAGTCATGTGATCTACAAGCTAAGCTACAACTACTGTGCTGAATTCTAAGTGGGCATGGCAATCAACAAGTTGTCTGTCCAAACAAAATTGCCACTGACAAACTGTGACTAAGAAACAACTGGACCACCGTGTTGTTGAGCTCGCCATCTGACACGACATTCCTCATTTTGATGATCTTCACAGCCTGTGCCATCTGGATCCTTCCCACCAACACCACCTTTCTAAATTGCCATGTGGGACCTCTTCCTGCAATATATCTTATTTCTCATAATCCTGCTGGCCTCAACCTTTGTTGGCCATTGTCCTTACCCATCTAGCCCTCTCCCTGTTCCCATTCCAGCACTACACAGCCCTCTATTCCACCAACACACCCAGTCTTTATACTTCTCTCCTTTTCCCCAATCCCCCCCCTCGCCCTTTGCCTAATCTCCCGATTGCACCAAGCTGCCCTACCCTCCACTTTGTCCCCTGCACACTCCCAGCAGCTCTTAACTGGCCCCCACCCCTACCTGGCTATCCCTCCCCCTCCCTGTCCCAGCCTCCTCCTTACCCCCACCCGTTTGTCTCTCCCATAATGCGCTGTTACTCGCAGTCGGGCTCCAGCTGCCAGAGACTGTGGTCGTGTGTGTGAGGTGCGGGTGCGTGTGTGTGTGCGCGTGTGCACGTGTGGTGTCTATTTTTGACAAAGGCTTTGTTGGCCGAAAACTATCTTTCTGACAGTGTTTTTGTTGTGTTTTTCTGCAACTCAGTATCTCTGCTATGTGGGGAGTAACAACTATCATATTGTTACATAAAATAAATTTGGCACTGAATGTATTTCATCTCAGACAACATTTATCAAATGATAGCAATAAGTACAACTGGTTTTTGTAAATTAACGTAAATGATGGATTTTTTGTCATTGAAATTTTATTGTAACCAGATGATGTGAAGTTCCCATTACTGTGCTGGATCCTTATGAAGCCTTGGTTACCAGACATAGATTCAATAATGCATTTTTTTTTCAACAAATGCATTATTTATTTCCTTTCAATTACAGTATTTTACTTTTCCTGCAGATCTCATCATCGTTCTGCTAGTAAGACTGACTATGGACTTCAATCAACTAAGATATGTACCAAAGGTGACATAATAGACAAAGATAAATAATTCAAAGTATGATGATAAACAGTTGTTTCATAGTTGACTTGAATGTCACAAAAGTGTCAGTCATTAGTTACTCAAACATTACTTTAAAAAAAGGGACTCTAAGATAATCAGTGTGAACCCCATGTCATGAAGATGACAAAATGAATTAACAAGTACAGAGCTGTAACAGTAAGTGACTAGCGTGACACCCAATGAAACGGAGTCCAGTTTCTGTAAAACTGTTACGGGTGGCACTTACTGATTTTTGGAATGATGGTGTGTGTGTGTGTGTGTGTGTGTGTGTGTGTGTGTGTGTGTGTGTGTGTGTGTGTGTGTTTCGCTTCACTGTTACCATGAAGTCTTTGCGGCAGTTAATTTAAATGTGTTCAGTTATGATATTTGGTTCACTTCTCATGACAAAATTTTAGGTTCTAAAATTATGAAGAAGGGATCACCTGTACGGATTTTCGCTGACATCCCACTAGAGAAATGTGAATTACCAGCAGAAGAAGGATATCGGTTCTGCCCCGTATGTAGACAGTGGTCTAGTCAGGAGAACAAGCATTGCACTTATTGCAACAAGTGTACTTCAAAGGTAATGTGTGCAGTAATAGGATTAGAAATTATTCATATGTTAAAAATGAAAGGGGTATCAGAGTTTAATGTCTTGTATATGAAGTTTGTACTTAATATGCATTTAGGACACATCGTACAGAATTTGTTGCCATAGATATATTCTATTCATTATGTGCCTCATTAGGTGCCACTCTCTGTCTGCTTTCTAATGTACAGCCCTTGTGCACCTGTTCTTCGCTTGATAAATCTCAGTGAAAAAAATACTATTTAGCATATAGGAGAAAACCTGTCTTTATTTGTGGATTTTCCTTCCTTAGAAATAATTACTGAAGTTTCGTAATTTAATGAGAGTGTGTGTATCGTCCCTGTTAGTGTAGAATTTATGTTCATGCTTAGCATTTAATTATGTTAAAAGAGAATCTCCTGTTTGTCATTTTGAGCACAACAATTTTTACATTTGTGTCAAAAGGAACTTGAACCCTCAAATCAAGGTCATTGGCAGTTCATTTCTGATTTTTTTATGTGTAGTGGTGTCGCAAAGTTCATCTGATATTCCGTACACTTACGTTGTGTTTGTTGGGCAAGAGTACAGACTAGTATTGAGTGAGTTTTTGAAGTCAAGGAACACAGCATCGACCTGAGCATCAGTATTTGCTGCTGTCTGTGCCTCTTGGATGAACAGAGCAAGTTGGATTTCACATGATTGCTGTTTGCAGAACCCATTTCAATTCGTATGGAGGAAATTTTCAGCAGTCAGTCAGGTCATAGTACATGAGCATCAACCATGTTCCAAAATTCTGTGACAAACGGACTTCAGCAATATCGTTGTATGCACTTGTTTGACACCCTTTCATCAAAATGAGAATGACCCCTGGGTTTTCCATTAATTTTGAATGCTTCATTCTTCTGGTGATGTATGGCAGGCTATTGCTAGAATAGGAGTGAGTTCCTTCACATTCTGTATCTAGAATTTTGTAGGTATCCAGTCAGCTGCAGTCTCCTTTCCTTTGTTGCTGTAATTTAGTTGATTTTCTATCATACAGTTGCTTATTTCGATATCTTATCATTTTATTTTTTGTATGACAATTGAAAGAAGGTACCACACTACAGTCTTCCTCAGTGAGATAGTTTTAGAGAAAGAGGGTTTAGTACTGTGACCTTCTCTCTGTCATCCTCTGTTTGTTTCTTTATAGTTGATCAGTGGCTTTAATCTGTTTATGGATTTAACCAAGCAACAGAATTTCGTAGAATTTTCCTTACATCAGTAGATAGAATATTACTTTTGAATTTGTTGAGTGCTTCATGCATGGCTGTCCTTACACTAATTTCAACTTAACTTAGATCTGCCACCCCCCCCCCCCCCCCCCCCAATCCCCCAATCTCACCTCCCCTACCCCATGAAGCTTTGGCTATGCTTAAACCTGCAATGAAGTTCTCTTTGGTTTTGAAGCTTTCGCACACACCACAACTTTGTTTATGATGTATTGTACAGTAATCTTGAACTTGTCCATTTATAATCATCATTGTCAATCTCAGAGATGTGTTTTATATTGGCTGCTCTACTCAAGTAATCAGAAATCTCTCTCTCTCTCTCTCTCTCTCTCTCTCTCTCTCTCTCTGGTGTGTGTGTGTGTGTGTGTGTGTGTGTGTGTGTGTGTGTGTGTGTGTGTAACTGCAAGAAATTTTTCTCATGTAATGAGAAACACGATCACTGTAATATATATGAATAGATGATTTTTGTAGGAGTTCAGTTAACAACCTATAACAGATCACAGTGCCATATGTACTAACATGGTGGCTAAATGTGTAGTACATTGCCTAGCTTTCAGAACTAATAGTCCTTTCTTCTGAGAATCTGTAGGAGCTGCCCTTCATTTTTTACCTTCTCCAACCTACTCCTCTCTCTTCCCCGAAAAAGGAGTTGTTAGTTTTGAAGGCTAGGAAATGTATGAATTTTTCTTTTATATGTGCAAATCAACAGTACTAAATGTTTTTGCTCCTTAAGGTAAGTATTCGTCAACAATTATGTCTTATATATCTAAAAACACAGATGATGTGACTTACCAAACGAAAGTGCTGGCAGGTCGATAGACACACAAACAAACACAAACGTACACACGAAATTCAAGCTTTCACAACAAACTGTTGCCTCATCAGGAAAGAGGGAAGGAGAGGGAAAGACGAAAGGATGTGGGTTTTAGGGGAGAGGGTAAGGAGTCATTCCAATCCCGGGAGCGGAAAGACTTACCTTAGGGGGAAAAAGGACAGGTATACACTCGCGCGCGCACACACACACATATCCATCCGCACATACACAGACACAAGCAGACATTTATAAAGGCAAATTACACTCCCATATTTTATTTTCTCAGGCTTGTCCGACATTTGGCATTACCCCCAAAGGCCTCACACTTAAAGTTCCCATCTCTGGCTGCAACCCTTCTTTCCATCAGTCCCTATACCAGTTCCAAACTGAACAATCCATTGCCCTCACCCACCTAATCCTTCACCTACACATCAACTCAGCCAATGAACACACCCGTCAACTCCTATATTTAATAAAAGTCCTCAATCTTTCCTCTCCCACATCCACACCGGCTGTCCAGAGCATCCTCCTACAGGCCAATCACAAATTAGAACAGCATGCCACCCTCCACCTCAAAAAACTATCCAATCTCCTGGTTTCCCACCTCCGGAAAGGCAACTCACTCACCCTTCACAACCTTTCCAGCAAACCTCAACCTCCTCTCATTGCACACAGACCCAGTCTCTCCCATCTACTCAATCTCCCACTTCCAGCTCCACTCCCCCCAAAACCTCAAAATTCCAATCAACACAATCTGGAACCACAACACCCTAATTCAGTAGTTAACCTTTCCTCCAAACCTCTCTCCCAATCCGAAACCTCTGTCCTATCCAAAGGCCTCACCTTCAGCCCCACTCCCAGATTCAACCAAACAGCCCTTGTCAAAGATTTACTGTCCTACACCCGTACTCTCTGCTGGAAATGTCACTTTGCCACAAAGAAAAATGATCCTAATCATGATCCTAATGGTCCAACTCCCCAAGACACTATCCAAATTGAACCCTGCCTGGAACAGTTTCGTCCTCCGTCACAGCGGGACCCACCTTCTCTTCCTCAAAATCACCCTCTCCAAACTTTCCAGGAATTTCTGACTTCCAGCCTTGCCTCTCAATCCTCCTTAAAAAACCTTAATCCTACTCCCAACATCACCACTGCTGAAGCCCAAGCTATCCGTGATCTGAAGGCTGACCGATCCGTCGTCAATCTTCCGGCGGACAAGGGTTCCACAACCGCAGTACTTGATCGTCGGGAGTATGTGGCTGAGGGACTGCGTCAGCTTTCAGACAACACTACATACAAAGTTTGCCAAGGTAATCCCATTCCTGATGTCCAGGCGGAGCTTCAAGGAATCCTCAGAACCTTAGGCCCCCTACAAAACTTTTCACCTGACTCCATCAACCTCCTGACCCCACCAACACCCCGCACCCCGCACCCCTACCTTCTACCTTCTTCCTTCTTCCTAAAATTCACAAACCCAATCATCCCGGCCGTCCCATTGTAGCTGGCTACCAAGCCCCCACAGAACGTATCTCTGCCTACATAGATCAACACCTTCAACCCATTACATGCAGTCTCCCATCCTTCATCAAAGACACCAACCACTTTCTCGAACGCCTGGAATCCCTACCCAGTCTGTTACCCCCGGAAACCATCCTTGTAACCATTGATGCCACTTCCTTATACACAAATATTCCGCACGTCCAGGGCCTCGCTGCGATGGAGCACTTCCTTTCACGCCGATCACCTGCCACCCTACCAAAAACCTCTTTCCTCATTACCTTAGCCAGCTTCATCCTGACCCACAACTTCTTCACTTTCGAAGGCCAGACATACCAACAATTAAAGGGAACAGCCATGGGCACCAGGATGGCCCCCTAGTACGCCAACCTATTCATGGGTCGCTTAGAGGAAGCCTTCTTGGTTACCCAGGCCTGCCAACCCAAAGTTTGGTACAGATTTATTGATGACATCTTCATGATCTGGACTCACAGTGAAGAAGAACTCCAGAATTTCCTCTCCAACCTCAACTCCTTTGGTTCCATCAGATTCACCTGGTCCTACTCCAAATCCCATGCCACTTTTCCTTGACGTTGACCTCCACCTGTCCAATGGCCAGCTTCACACGTCCATCCACATCAAACCCACCAACAAGCAACAGAACCTCCATTATGACAGCTGCCACCCATTCCACATCAAACGGTCTCTTCCCTACAGCCTAGGTCTTCGTGGCAAACAAATCTTCTCCAGTCCGGAATCCCTGAACCATTACACCAACAACCTGAAAACAGCTTTTGCATCCCGCAACTACCTTCCCGACCTGGTACAGAAGCAAATAACCAGAGCCACTTCCTCATCTCCTCAAACCCAGAACCTCCCACAGAAGAACCCCAAAAGTGCCCACTTGTGACAGGATACTTTCCGGGACTGGATCAGACTCTGAATGTGGCTCTCCAGCAGGGATATGACTTCCTCAAATCCTGCCCTGAAATGAGATCCATCCTTCATGAAATCCTCCCCACTACACCAAGAGTGTCTTTCCGCCGTCCACCTAACCTTCGTAACCTCTTAGTTCATCCCTATGAAATCCCCAAACCTCCTTCCCTACCCTCTGGCTCCTACCCTTGTAACCGTCCCCGGTGTAAAACCTGTCCCATGCACCCTCACATCACCACCTACTCCAGTCCTGTAACCCGGAAGGTGTACATGATCAAAGGCAGAACCACATGTGAAAGCATCCACGTGATTTACCAACTGACCTGCCTACACTGTGAAGCTTTCTATGTGGGAATGACCAGCAACAAACTGTCCATTCGCATGAATGGACACAGGCAGACAGTGTTTGTTGGTAATGAGGATCACCCTGTGGCTAAACATGCCTTGGTGCACGGCCAGCACATCTTGGCACAGTGTTACACCGTCCGGGTTATCTGGATACTTCCCACTAACACCAACCTGTCAGAACTCCGGAGATGGGAACTTGCCCTTCAGTATATCCTCTCTTCTCGTTA
Organism: Schistocerca nitens; assembly: GCF_023898315.1. Taxonomy (NCBI): domain Eukaryota; kingdom Metazoa; phylum Arthropoda; class Insecta; order Orthoptera; family Acrididae; genus Schistocerca; species Schistocerca nitens. Next base: position 97,244,424 of record NC_064617.1, read on the forward strand.
TCCGCCAGGCCTCAATCTCCGCTAATTTCAATTTGCCGCCGCTCATACCTCACCTGTATTTCAACAACATCTTTGCCTCTGTACTTCTGCCTCGACTGACATATCTGCCCAAACTCTTTGCCTTTACAAATGTCTGCTTGTGTCTGTGTATGTGCGGATGGATGTGCGAGTGTATACCTGTCCTTTTTCCCCCCTAAGGTAAGTCTTTCCACTCCCGGGATTGGAATGACTCCTTACCCTCTCCCCTAAAACCCACATCCTTTCGTCTTTCCCTCTCCTTCCCTCTTTCCTGATGAGGCAACAGTTTGTTGCGAAAGCTTGAATTTCGTGTGTATGTTTGTGTTTGTTTGTGTGTCTATCGACCTGCCAGCACTTTCGTTTGGTAAGTCACATCATCTGTGTTTTTAGATATATTTTTCCCACGTGGAATGTTTCCCTCTATTATATTCAATTATGTCTTATAATTTATCATCCGAATTTTCCTGTGGTACGTATGTATTAACACAAATTTATGAAAGTAAGCAAAATTGTCTCATACTTCTCAAAATAGTTTGAAAACTACATTATCCAGATGATGTTGTAAGGATCCAGAGCTGTATATGGAATCATGGAATCACATTTCAGCCTCAGTATTCCACACACTGTTCTTATACATACAGAACATCAAAATCAATTTCAAAGAGTGAGGTGACAAAAGTCACGAGATACCTCCTAATATCATGTTGGACCTCCTTTTTCATGCTGTATTGCAGCAACTTGATGTAGCATGGACTCTACAAGTCGTTGGAAGTCCCCTGCAGAAATATTGACTGCTGTCCATAATTGCGAAAATGTTGCCGGTGCAGGATTTTGTGCACAAGCTGACCTCACAATTAAGTCCCATAAATGTTCAATCAGATCTGTGTTGGATGATCTGGGTGGCCAAATCATTCACTTGAATTGTTCAGAATGTTCTTCAAACCAATCATGAACAACTGTGGTCTGGTGACATGTTTGGGAACATGTAGTCTATGAATGGCTGCAAATTGTTTCAAAGTACCCAGGCATCCAGAGGACACAGTCCATTCCATGTCTACACAGCGCACACCAGTTAACAGTTTGCGTCCATGACTTTGTGGGGTCTGCACTACAGTAGAGTTCTACCATCAGCTCTTACCAGCTGAACTCGGGACTCATCAGACCAGACCACAGTTCTACAGTTATATAGGGCAACCAATATGGGAAAGACCCCAGGAGAGGTGCTGCAGGTGATGTGCTGTTAGCAAAGGCACTTGTGTTAGCCATCTGCTGCCATTAGGCCATTAACGCCAAATTTCACCATACTCTCCCAAAGGATGTGTTCGTTGAACATTCCACATTGGTTTCTGCTGTTATTTCACACATTGTTGCTTGTCTGTTAGGATTGATAACTCCACACAAATTCCATCGGTTTTTTTCATCAAGTGAAGATTGTCAGCCACTGCATTGTCAGTGGTTAGAGGTAATGCCTTACATGTGGTATTCTTGGTATACACCTGACACTGTATATCTTGGAATATTGAGTTTGCTAAAGATTTCTGAAATGGAATGTCCCTTCCATCTAGCTTGAACTCCCGTTCTGCATTCAAAGTCTGTTAATTCTCATTGTGTGGTCATTATCACATCAGAATCCTTTATATGTGAGTCACCTGAGTACAAATGACAGCTCCACCAATGCACTGCCCTTCTATACCTTGTGTATGTGATACTACCGCTGTCTGTATATGTGCATATTGTTACTCTATGACTTTTGTCAGCTCAGTGTACATAACCAGTTGTCAGTGTATAACATATTTGCTCTCTTTTTCTTCTCCAAATACCTTAAAAACAGTATGTTATGAGAAAATTGGAAAACACAAAAACCTACAGTCGGCACCAAGAATTGTTGAAGTATGTAGGAACACAAGCTAATTGTTATTTTTTTGTTGTTCACTATAAAGTTCATTTAACCTAAAATGATGTTATATAGACTTTGCAACAGCTTGGACACTGCCCCAGTTAACATTGGCTTCCTATCTCAACTAAATTTGCATTAGATCAAAATCGGCAACTTTTTCAATGTCTGAGAAACTATTATGTTGTAGGCCTCAAGACTTTTGACCTTGATGTTTTAAAAAACCTATTCAAAGGAGTTACTTTATATGTTTCCCTGACTAGTGTGTCAAAGCTCAATGGAATCAGTGGGTTGCGGTGTGTGGCCTGTCATTGTGGCACATATTGAAGTGTTTCTCTGAGTCTTTTACTATGAAATGGCAGTGAATGCTATTGAAGGGATTCTTTATATTGGTACACACTAGATCTGAACTGACTGAATTATTTTTACTATCACATTATCACACATTTTTTATTGTTTTGTTACAGAATGGTACAACTTATGAGCATTGTTTTAAGTGTGACAGATGTGTGAAACCTTCTTGGAAGCACTGTAACACATGCGGACGCTGTTGCCTAACTAATCACAAATGTGGAACTTTTGTTCCTTCCAGTGTTTGTTACCACTGTGGTGGTGAAGGACACAGGAAAGGCAACTGTCCACAGAAAGAGGTATGCATTGGGTTTAAATTGAATTCATGAGGATAATACAGTACAGCAAAACTCTTTTACAGAATTAAGAAGCTCTTGTTATGTCAGTTTTTTTATTTGTTGTTACTATGCCTTATGTCTATCTGCTCAGAAACAATAGAATTTTGATATGTAGTCATCACTCTTTCTATGTTTTTTAGTGTACTACTTGCTTAATTGTAATTTTTATTTTCTAATATTCCTGTTAAGAGTGTTAGAATGTTCTACACTCATTGACACGGTGGTTAAGGCAGACTTCCCCCTGACCCCATCTCATGGTTTCTGTAAATCACGTAAGGTAAATGCTGGAACAGTTCCATATAAAACACCATGCTGTGACAGCCTTAATGAGTCCAATCTTGTGCTCTGTCAATGCTTCTGTCATTGTTAACAGAACATTAATCCATGATCTTGTTTCTTTGTTCATACAGTCACAGACGTCTGTTTTGTAAGCTCTGGATGTATTATGATCACTTGGTAATGACTAGGATCAAGAAAATGTAGCATCTATCTTTGGTGAAATTCATATCTATTTTTACCAAAATTTGCATATTTTGTCAGAATTCACATCTAACTTTTTTGCTTGCAAATTTAAAAAGATGTCAGGTGACATGAGTGAAGACAAAGCCTTAGTGCTTTGACACTGTTAAAAAATGTGCAGATTGGGGAACTTCATAACTGGAATGTTTGCTTTTGCAAAAACTTAAACAGTTTTTTTTTTCTATCTGAAATTCTGAAATAGCCTTTGTTTCTTCTTTTGGCTATATTTCAACTTTCAACAAAGGATTGTTCTGTTCGGAAGTTAGAGCATTTTCCTACCAATGAATTGAATGCATCTCTGACTTAATGTGTTTCTTGAAATTAGTTTTCTTCCTCCACTCAATTCTATTGCTACAAAATTTGCATAATATTAATTTTGAGCTTCTTTGGGCATTCATAGCCATGCAGCCCATACATGACAGTGCTGGAGAGAGAACTGACAAGGCACGTAGCATAGAAGTAGTACCAAAAAGAACTCCTTTTGCATGTTAGGGGAGAAATTTTGGCACGGTCAAAATACATGGCGGGTTTTGTTTTCCACTTGCTTTGGTGTAGTATGTGGACTGTGTATACTAGTGGACAGCTGTGAGTCTAAACTAAACAAACTAGAAAAATGACTTGCAGAGGAAAGAGGAGCAGTGTGGGGAAACACGCCCTGCCTCCCTCTTGCAAGGCAGCCACCAGCCGATATCCGTGCTCTATTTTTCTGTGAAAGCAGATCTGACACATTGTCACAGAATCACTGATCTTTCTGGTGTTGTGAGGAAAAAAAAAAAAAAAAAAAAAAACAGCAAGCAACATACAATACAAAGCATTCGGAATGGTCAACTCTGCAATTGCATCTTGAGGTTGGAAGAGTATATTGCTTATGGAGATTTTCAGAATATTGTAAACTAGGTAGTTCAGGCCCGACATCTAGCGGAATTTGATGTGAACACAATTCAAAATACCCACCACCAAAAATTGCCACAGTGAAAATGGTGAACTTTGGCTAACAAACAAATGTGTGCAACCACGTACTATTTTTTGTTATGCATTGCGACAACAGCACTCAAAGCAGTGGATAAGTTACGGTCCTGAATACAATATTCAGTGAATGTAAACACTGTCATTTACATGGATTTTCATCCTTATATTTATTTATTTATTTATTTATTTATCTATTTATTTATGTATGTATATAATAGAGGGAAACATTCCACGTAGGAAAAATATATCTAAAAACAAAGATGATGTGACTTACCAAATGAAAGTGCTGGCAGGTCGACAGACACACAAACAAACACAAACATACACACAAAATTCAAGCTTTCGCAACAAACTGTTGCCTCATCAGGAAAGAGGGAAGGAGAGGGAAAGACGAAAGGATGTGGGTTTTAAGGGAGAGGGTAAGAAGTCATTCCAATCCCGGGAGCGGAAAGACTTACCTTAGGAGTCTTTCCGCTCCCGGGATTGGAATGACTCCTTACCCTCTCCCTTAAAACCCACATCCTTTCGTCTTTCCCTCTCCTTCCCTCTTTCCTGATGAGGCAACAGTTTGTTGCGAAAGCTTGAATTTTGTGTGTATGTTTGTGTTTGTTTGTGTGTCTGTCGACCTACCAGCACTTTCATTCGGTAAGTCACATCATCTTTGTTTTTAGATATATTTATGTATGTATTTACTTATTCATGTAATTATTTATTTTTGAAGTTGGAGCAAATTTGTACTGCCTTTCAGTTGATAAGAGCTGTCTTAGTTGGTGGTATTATATTGCATTATGTGGTGTGTATCTTACACAGACCATTCAACTGTTGACAATTGGCAAGGCACCAGGGCACTGAGTGCACTGATATGCTGTTGCATTCGTGCACTTTTTATTTTGCAAACACATTCTGACACACACTATCTTTTCAAATTGGGTTTTGCCTGATGATGTGCAATACCAGTAATCAAAAACTGGTTACATTTTCAGTATGTATGTAAAGAAAATAAAGCTATATCAGACAATCTCTAATAAGAAATCAAATCTGTATTTGCATTAATCACAAAATGCAAACTTTTTCTGATGCTGGTAATGACATTGCTCTACAGCATCACATTTTTGACCTTGTGTACTCTTGTTTTTATGATTTAATGTGAAGTGCTGTAACAAAAAATAATAAAAACTGTGAGATTCCAAGTCATTTGTTGATCTAGATAAGGCTTATTTTGTTGCTGAAAGATTTTTTCCTCCTGTGCTATTTTTTCTTTTTGAATGTTCAGTCTATAATTATTATATGCCTTTTTATTGCTATGCATAGAAACTGCTGAACTCTTTGAGTAATGTATACTCAGCAAAGTAATTGGAAAGCAAAAGGTTGGTGAAAGCAGTGTCTGAAATATGACATGTCATTTGTCTGTCGTTAGTTGTCAGCATCCATTTGTGATAGCACCATTTTGTACACTGGAAAACCAAAACCGTACATGATAAGATGGTCCGAGTACCTTAAAAGATTTGCATGTTATTGAGCAAAAGCAGTTTGCAAATATTGTATTATTAGAACATGTAATTTTGACAGTTTGGCACTGTGTTAACACTTGAGAATGTGCTGAGTCTGTAAGTAATATGCTGAACCAAATCCGTATTGGTCCTGTTTGATATGTTGGAGATAATGAGCATTGCTAATTTCCTGATGGGCTATAGATGTCAGTGGTATATCCTAACAAATTCCTCTGCTTTCAGTGTTCATTGTTCTGTTTTAAATGCTAATTACATTTCAGAAATCATCAGGTGTAATTTGAATGAATCTAGCCGTCAGGGGATCAGCATTCATCCACCAGGTACAGGCTTTGTGACCCCAGTTTCCTGAGCTGGGGACTGGTAAGTGCTGCCAGTCCATTGTCACTTTGGGACTGAGATGGAACCTTCAAAATTTCCTCTTTTTTTTCTCTTAGTGGAATGGGTAGGCAGCTCATAGGTATAAACACCCAGTCTAACACGAGGGCTCAGGTAGCCAGTCCTCCTAATTTAGGAATTATTCAGGGTGCTTCCATTTATAGTAACAGAATGCTTGCTACTCTGTCAAACTGTAAGAGTGCAGCTTTAAGAAAGTTTCACCTTTCTGTATCCGAAAGGATTTAGAGGGCATCTATGGCACATTTAAAATATGTCAAGTGCTTGCGAAATGGGACGCTGTTGAAAGATACATATAGTTCCCATCAAGTAAAGAACCTCCAGGAAGCTCAATGCCTCGGGGAGTATGCAATCGAAACTGAACTGTGCAACACCATCAACTACAGCAAAGGTGTTGTGCCATGCAGATATCTGGTAAATATTCCAAAAGATGAACTGAAAGCTGATTGACCAAAGAAGGCATTGCTGACATGCAAAACATCATGAAAAGGGTAGATGGCAGTCTGATGAAATCAATCTCTTCTATATTTAACAATTAATACCATGAAACTTCCAGAGTGTGTCGAAGCAGGTTTACTTCATCTAAGCACGTGGTCTGACCCAGTACACTGCTTTAAGTGTCTACACTTTGGACACACTACTCTTAAGTTTTAAGGGAGAAGCCACTTGTGGCAAATGTGGTAAGGCCACCCACGAAGGAGTTGGTTGTTCATCTCCTCCGAAGTGTGTCAGCTGCTCTGGGGATCACCCTGTCTGGAGTACAGACTGCAGTGTCTTTCTTGAAGAAAGGTAGATCCAGGCATGACAAGGGCATCTTACATGGTGAAACCAAAAATATCTAAAAGACCATGCAAGTACTCACATTTGCTGCTTCTTTTGCTTCCGTTCTTAAACAGCCAGCCCCGAAAACTCATGCTGGTATTCAAAAGGACGTTGGTAGTGTCTGCAGTAGTATCTGTTTTTCTCGAAGCCCAACCCCACCCCCTAGAACATCAGAAAAGGCTATGGTTGCCATTGTTGCAGAGCTCCCTGCCCCTCCAATAGTTCAGTTCACTGTCCAGTGTTGCCACTACCATAGCTGTGGTTGTGGCTCTAAAGCCTACCTAGGGTAAAGGCAAAGAATTAGCCACTGACAGAGATGGGAAGTAAGCAGTAAGGTGAGGTTGATGTCACTGTCTGTGATATCTCTCATAATTCGTTTTCAGAGCTGATGGACCTTCGTGTCAGCCTAGGGCAGTCATCTTTGCCCGAAGACTGGGCCTCCACCCACTATGGGCTCCCCTTCCAGGCAGAAAGGCAAGGTGAAAGTGCAACCTCCGAGACAAATGGCTCCCATACTGCAGTGGAACATCAATGGATTCAGGGCTCAGGGGAAGGAACTGAAATTCCTAGCATAGGAACATCCCCTGTGCTTGTTTTTGTGGGAAACACATTTTAAAACATCTGATGTCTCTGTACTAGGGGGCTGTACCCTTCATTGCAAGGATGACCTGACTGATGAACAGGGCAAGGGAGGGGTTTCTGTGTTCGTCAATAACACGCTTCTCCCCTGCTCTCTCCTTGGTTACTGACCAACATGCCATAGCTGTTGCAGTTCATTTTGGTCAGATCATCACTATCTGCTCACTGTACCTACCTCCGCAGGATGCGATAGACACTGACACAGACATTATAGAACAGCTCCCCTGCCCATTTCTCCTAGTAAATGATTTCAGTGCATGTAATGTATTATAGGGCTCAAGTTCCATTTGCCTTGGGGGTTGAGTGTTGGAGAACATCATATTGTCTCAGGAGCTTTGCATCCTCAACACAGATGGTCACACACATTTCTCACCTGTTACTGGGTCGTCCTCAGCCATCAACCTCTCTTTCTGCTATCCAGCCTTTGCAGACCCTGCTCAGTGTGAAGCAACTGATATTCGTCATTCCAGTGACCACTTCCCAATGTGGATCATCCACATACTGGATGGAGCGTTACTTAACAGAAGCCACCGAAATGGATTGTCAGCAAGGCTAACTGGACAGTGTTCAGCCAGCTGGCTGTGTTCAGACATCGCGACAGTATATAGGAATGGGTGGATAACACCACAACAGTGATCCATCTTCCTGCTAACTTATCTATCCCAAAGTCCTGAGGTTACCTTAAGAGGCAGTCTCTACCTTAGTGGACTTATGAGTGCTGCTCAGCAACCTGGGACAGGCATGCAGCTCTTCGACAGTTTAAATACCACCCAACAACAGATAACCTCACAGCCTTTTGAGTCACAAAAGCCGAGGCTCGAGGTGTAATTAAGGAGAGTAAGAGAAAGTCACGGCAAGTTTTCTTGGCTTCCATAAACCATTCCACTTGTTCCACGAAAGTATGGAAACCCGTCAGGAGGGTTTCTAGCAAATACAGTCATTTCCCAATAGCAGCAGTGCTGAAACAGGTGCATTTCCAAATAATGCACCAAGACATCACTCAGACATTTAGAGTAACTGCTGTCAAAGCCAGCCAGGATCCGTCCTTCCCCCTCTACCTTGCAGCTGTAGAGAAGGGGCAGGATGGACTTTAGATCCAACAGTTCTGTTTTTTGCAGCTGCCCTTTCTCCTTGTGGGAGTTGAATTCAGCACTGACTGAGACTTGTGATTCTGCACCTGGTCATGACCAAATCTGGTACTGCATGCTTCGACATTTGCCAACAGCATCAAAGGAAATCCTCCTCAAATATTTTAATTTGATATAGCAGACAGGTCACTTTCCCAACTCATGGAGAGAGGCAATTTTGATACCTGTCCTCAAACCAGGAAAGGACCGCACATGTTCCAGTAGTTACCATATTGTCACCTTAACGAACTGTATAGGAAAGACCCTGGAGTGAGTGATTAACAGTCATTTGGTCTGGTTGTTGGAGATCATGCAATGACTTAGCCACACTCAGTGTGGATTCCTGTGTTGACAACCTGACCCTGCTAGAGGTAGCTGCTCAGCAGGCTTTTCTATGTAAACACCACTGTCTTAGTATATTCTTTGAAATATGTACAGCATTCAGTACTACTTGGAGACATAATATTCTCACACAACTCCATCAATGGGGCTTTTGTGGCCACCTCCCAATCTTCATATGGTGTTTTCTGTCTAAGCAGTTTTTAAAGTGTTGAGTTTGTGACACACAGGTGGATCGTTGTCAGGAGGAGAATGGTGTTCCTAAGGGCAGTGTTCTCAGCATTACCCTCTTTGCCATAGCCATAAACAGCATCATGTCTGCAGCAAAGATTCCTGTAAAACGCTCCTTATTTGTGGATGATTTTGCAAGTTTCTCCTCCAATGTTACAACAGCAGTTTGTCAGTTGCAACTGACAGTGCACAGTTTAGGGGAGTGGGCTGCAAAGACAAGTTTTCAGTTTCCTGCAGATAAATGTATGTGTCTTCATTTTAATCATTCTTGTCAAATTTTTAATTTACTTGACTTGCAAGTGAGTTACCCCATTCTACATTTTAAAAATTTGGTGAGCCTTCTAGGCCACATTTTTGACTCCAAATTGTCATGGTTACCACACCTGAGAGACTTGAAAGCCAGTACCCAGAAGACACTGAATATCATGCTTTCTTAGCCACAGATCTTGGGAGTGGACAGAGCACATCAACTCCATTTGTATAGGGCTTTTGTGCGATTGCAGCTAGACTATGGGTGCGCACTATATGGATTGGCGAGGTACTCTTCTACATCTGCATCTATACTCAATAGCATGCTATGAGGTGCATGGCAGAGGGTATGTCTCATTATACTACTTACCGTATTTACTCGAATCTAAGCCGCACCTGAAAAATGAGACTCGAAATCAAGGAAAAAAATTTTCCCGAATCTAAGCCGCACCTGAAATTTGAGACTCAAAATTCAAGGGGAGAGAAAAGTTTTAGATTGCACCTCCAAATGGAAACAAAGTTGGTCCATTGTAACATGAGACACAATTTAGGTCAAATGGATGAAGATGCAGCTACAGTAGTTTGGTTCGAGTCGTAAGATTAGCATTAACTGCAGGTAGCCACTGCTATGCGTCAGGTGCTCCGTCCATATTTATATGGGCACTCTTTCTTTTCCATGTACAGTAAAGAAAACCAAAGAAAAATTAGGAGTATGGATTAAAGTTCAGGGAGAAGAAATAAAAACCTTGAGATTTGCAGATGACATTTTAATTCCATCAGACCCAGGAAAGGATGTGGAAGAGCAGTTGAATGAAATGGATGTTGTGTTGAAAGGAGGATATAAGATGAACATCAAGAAAAATGGAATGTAGTAGAATTAAATCAGGTGGTGCTAAGGGAATCAGATTAGGAAATGAGACGCTTAAAGTAGTAGATGAGTTTTGCTATTTGGCCAGCAAAATAACTGATGATGGCCGAAGCAGAGAGGATATGAAATGTAGACTGATAATGACAAGAAAAGTGTTTCTGAAAAAGAGACATTTGTTAACATCAAATACAGATTTCTGTGTTAGGAAATCTTTTCTGAAAGTATTTGTCTGTGTGTAACCGTGTATGTAGGTGAAACATTGATGATAAACAGTTTAGACAAAAATAGAATAGGAGCTTTTGAAATGTGATTCTACAGAAGAATGTTTAAGGTTAGATGGGTGGATCATGTAACTTAGAGTAGGTACTAAACAGAATTGGGGAGGCAAGAAAGTTGTGGCAAAACTTGACCAAAAGAAGGGTTTGGTTGATATGGAAGGGAGTGATAGGGGTGGGGGGTAAAAATCATAGAGGGAGACGAAGAGATGAGTAAGCAGTTTCAGAAGGATATAGGTTGCAGTAGGTATTTGGAGATGATGAGGCCCACACAGAATAGAGTATTTTGGAGAGCTGCATCAAACCACTCAGACCACAATAACAACAACAACAACAAAAGTGATATGGAGGACAGGGTGGGCAGCAATCTGTGGTTGTTTGCTGATGATGCTCTGGTGTATGGTAAGGTGTTGAAGTTGAGTGACTCTAGGAGGATACAAGATGGCTTAGTTAAAATTTCTCGTTGGTATGATGAATGGCAGCTGCCTTTAAGTGTAGAAAAAAGTAAGATAATGCGGATGAGTATGAAAATCAAACCTGTAATTTTCAGATATATTATTAGTAGGATACTGTTTGAGAAAATCATGTTGTTTAAATATCTGGGCATAATGTTGCAAAGCAATATGAAATGGAATGAGGATGTGAGAATTGTGGTAGGAAAGGTGATTGGTCGACTTTGGTTTATTTTTTGAGAATTCTAGTAAAGTGTGGTTCAGCTGTAAAGGAGACAGCATATAGGACGCTAGTGCGACCTATTCTTGAGTATTGCTTGACTGTTTGGGATCCATACCAGCTGGGATTAAAGGAAGACTTCGAAGCAGTTCAGAGGCAGGCTGCTAGACTTGTTACTGGTGGGTTCAAAAACATGCAAGTGGTGGGTTCAAAAACGTGCAAGTGTTACGGAGATGCTTTGAGAACTCAAATGGGAATTGCTGGAGGGTAGGGAACATTCTTTTCAAGGAGCACTATTGAGAAAAGTTACAGCACTGGCATTTGAAGGTCACTGCAGAATGATTTACATGCCTCTAACATACATTGTGCATAAGGACCAAGAAGATAAGATACAAGAAAGTGGGCTTCATAAGCAGGCATACAAACAGTCGTTTTTCCCTTGTTCTATTTATGAGTGGAACAGGAAGGGAAACAACTAGTAGTGGTATGGTGTACCCGCTGCCATGTGCCGTAAGGCAGATTGCAGAATATCAATATAGATGTAGATGAACAGTGTTAATATGTTTCATGTCTTCCAGCAGAAGAAATGTCCGCCCCCGGTAGCTGAGTGGTCAGCGTGACAGAATGTCAATCCTAAGGGCCCGGGTTTGATTCCTGGCTGTGTCGGAGATTTTCTCCACTCAGGGACTGGGTGTTGTGTTGTTCTAATCATCATCAGTTCATCCCCTTCGACGCGCAAGTTGCCAAAGTGGCGTCAAATCGAAAGACTTGCACCCGGCGGATGGTCTACCCGACGGGAGGCCCTAGTCACACGCCATTTACATTTTTAGCAGAAGAAATAGTTCTTTTTACATAAAGGTTTTATGCTATTTGATATTAATGACGTTGTTTTCTTACAGTGTCTCTCTTGTGACAGATTTTAAACAGAATTTATTATTAAACATATTTATGTTACTTGATGAGTTTCTTTGTATTGTTTCAGAAACTTGCTACAAAAAGGAAAAAAAGAAAAATGAAGCATCATCCAAAGGAGACACCTGAAGTTAGTGTAAATACAAATGAAAAGAGAACTAAAGTACAAAATAAAAGGAAAAGATTGTAGCATTTCTTTACTGTATTTCAATTTAATTTGTAAATAAAGAGCTTTGTACATGTATTTGTTATTTTTGAAGTAACATTTTTAACTTTCAGAAAGCTGTTCAGAACTACTTTGTTATAGAGTGAGTCAGCCTGGTACAGGTGTTGTAATAATATTACAGCTCACCACAGAAGAAATGTGTGTTAAAGTCTTTATTTTATTACACTCATAGGCCACAAAGGTGGAAGAATAAGGAATGTTCAAAAGTATGAGGATGAAGAAGATAATTGAAATAACTGCATTAAGGAAATGTAGTCTCTGAAGGGCATTATGACAATCTGTCCACTGGCAAAAGACTCCAGATCAGTGCTCCAGTCAGGTCTCAAGAAGGGTCTGACAAGGCAGAGGTGAAAATGAGAAAAAGGTTAAAAAAGCAACAAAAGGCTAATATTCTACTAGGTAGATTGTGGAATGTCAAAAGTGTGAATGTGGTAGGGAAACGAGAACATGTGAGAAGGGAAAGGCACAGACTGAAACTAGTTATGGCAGGGGTACTGAAGTGAAATAAGAATAAGATGTAAATGTGTGGTCAGACAAATATAAGATAATATAAACAGCTGCATAATATGATAAAATGGGAATAGTATTCATAATATATCGGAATATGGCACAGAATAAGTTGCTATGAACAGCCTATCAACAGGATTATTCTCATCAGAATTAATGACAAACCAAAGCCAATAATTACAATTCAGGTAAACATGGTGGTATCACTAGTAGAACATGACAATACAAAGAGTGAAATTGAGGGAATTGAATGGGTACCTTGGTATGTATAGATAGATAAAAATCAGATAGTCAAAGGGGACTGGAATGCAAGTAGTAATGGCACAGTTACAGAGAAATATAGACTAGACCACAGGAATAAGAGAGAGAGAGAGAGAGAGAGATTCTACAATAATTACGAGGTTGTTAATAGCAAATTCATTGTTCAGAAAAGACACTAGCTGGATTATATCAGTCTGAAATAGGATATCGGATAGTGAGGTGTACACAGGAGAACATACAGACTTGGCTCACAGTTTAGTACTTATGAAGAGTTGGCTGAAATTTAAGAGAATCATCAGTGTACAAGTGGGGTACAGAATTATTGAGGAATGATGGCATTCGTTAAAATTCCTCTGAGGCTGCAGGTACTGTGATGATACCACAGGTTGCTGCAGATGACTGGGCATCTCTTTAAAGGGTAATCTTATATGTTGCCACATGGCTGTAGGTATACAAAGGGTGACTGCAAATAAAAATGTGGGTAATAGATGAAATATTTCAGCTGATTGATGAAACAAGGAAATACAGGAAGAGAAAAGACTCTCCAGAATAAGTCAGATTAAAATAAAATCAGTAGGAAGTGCAAGGAAATTAATATGAAACGGTTGCGGGGGGGAAAAAAATTCTGGAGGATAGAAGCTTTAAGGAAAGTCAAAATAACTTGCAAAGTCCTCGATATTTGAGATTGCACAAGAAAGTCCACTTTTAAATGTATAGGAGAGCTCAAATTGGTTAAAGAGTACATTGAGAGCCTTGAGAAATGGAGGAAATGTCTGCTAATGTGATAGAAGAATTCAATGATGGAAATATCTAGACAGGAGGGATAAGTATGAGGGCGTGCAGAAAAGGAATGCCTCCGAATTTTTTATTCTTTCTGAATATCGGTCGAGATATTACATGTCAGGCATAATACTCAGTCATCTTCCTGTTTTACTGACAGTAGTTGCAACCTTCTGCTGGTAGAGAGTTCTGAATAGCAGTGTACAACATGGTGGTGTGTAACGTAACTATGTTAGTGTGTGGGAAACAGTGTGCTGTAATCGAGTTTCTAACCACAGAAAATGTGCCTCAATTGAAAACCATAGAAGAATGAAAGCCGTATATGGTAATGATTGTATCAACATCAGTAATGTGTGATGTTGAGTTGTTCATGTCTGTAATGAAGGTGGTGGTAACCTAAAGGTGTGTGACAGAGCTCGGAATGGATGACCATGTACAGCATCCGACGAGACTCATTGGAATTGAATTGATGAACTCATCAGATTAAATCATCAAAGCATACCTCAGGTAAGTGTGGCACATCACAAGAGCATCCACAGGCCATCATTGTAGAATTGTGGTACAGAAAACTGTGTGTGTGGTGGGTGCCTTGAATGCTCAATGTGACATGAAACAGAGGAGACTGGACATCTGACAAAAACCTCTCTTGCATTTTAAGTTTGAGGCAGATCGATCCCGTAACAACATTGTGACGTGATGAATGTTAGCTTCACCATTCTGCCCCCCAAAAAGGAGCATAAGTTGTGCTCTGCAACAGAGGATCACTAATGCCAAAAAGTTTCAAGGCCATGCCATCAGCAGGTAAAGTTGTGCTATGTTCACAGTGTTCTGGGATGTTCAGGGTGAGGCGCATTTCGAATTCATGCGTAAAAGGCCCCACCATAAACTCTGCAAGGCACTATGAGGGTCTCAGAAAACTGAAAACACAAAGTTGAAGAGTTTACCCACAAGTGGAGCAAATTTTCCTTTAGCATGAAAATGCCAGACGCACACAAGCACTGTGACATCTGAAACTATCCAATACCTGGGGCTCATGGTTATTGATCATCCTCCTCCATTCAGTCCTGTCTTGGCTCTATCTAGTTTTTGTCTGTTTTCAGAACTTAAAGAACATGTTTGAGGACTTCACTTTGAGAGTGCTGAAGCAGTGTGAACGTAGGTGAAGTAGTGGCCAAGTTAACAAAGTTAAAACAATCTACAATGACGGTATGAACAAACTGGTCTCACGTTGGGAGAAATGACATGACAAAAGTCATGGGATACTATGCTGAGAAATAAATATCTACACACAATGACTGAAGATGTAGAATGTTAATAAAGTTTCTTTTATTTGAAAAACTTTAAAGAGTTTTCCCCTAAAAATTCGGTGACATTACTTTTCAGCATGTCCTCTTAACATTCCTCCAGAATTTTTAAAACCATTGCTGGAAGCAGAAACCAAAGAATTATTTAAACATATTGGGGAAACACTGTTTATAGCAACTCAGCTAAGTTAATGTTTTTGATATTGCGTTCAACTGACTATTTATTTTTTGATAATTTTATTTTTGTGATTCAGGACCAAAAATGGTGGTGGTATGTATATTTTCCACAGCCATGTTATGACCTGTTAAACCGTGGTGGTAAATGTGTTTCTCACTTCAGTTTTGTAGCAACGAAGCAGTGCGTTGTGACTTCGCAACTGAATACGGTAGTGATTTCACGAGAAACAGAAGCTGACTGTTCTAGCAGTTATTATGCACCATATACAACTTACTACCACAAGATGTCAGGCATAGCTAGAAGTGGTAAGATATTTTCCAGTGAATATAGTAAAAATATTAAGTTATTGGTAAGTGTGCTACCAAAAGTCCAGAAAAGAAATATCAGTTCTGTGCTAAGTATACTTCCCATGTTCCATGGAGACACTACTTCAGTGGTATGCCTGCTCTTACTTTCCAAACACCTTTAAAATAACGTTATTTGGCTGGCTGTTGCTTCTCAGGGCCCTAAAAGCTATACACTGACACGACAAAAGTCACGGGATAGTGATATGCACATATACACATGGTGAGTTTTGCGTACAGAAGCTATAAAAGAGCACTGCATTAGTGGAGCCGTCATTTGTACTCAGGTGGTTCATGCAATAAGGTTTCCAACATGATTACGTCTGCACAACGGGAATCAACAGAATTTGAATGTGCAGTGGTAGTTCAAACTAGATGCAGGGACATTCCATTTTGGAAACCGTTAAGAGGATTCAATAATCTGCAATTCAGTGTCAAGAGCGTGCTGAAAATACTACATTTCAGGCATTGTCTTGCACCACGGACAACACAGTGGCCAACGGCCTTCACTTAATGGCTGAGAGCAGCAGCATTTGCATAGTTGTCAATGCTAACAGACTAGCAGCTCTATGTGAAATAACCACAGAAATCAATGTCGATTGTGTGGTAACTGCAACCAGAACGGTCGCGGGGTTGACACGACGGAAAGCGTGGCGGGACCTGTGGAGTGGCCCACGAACCACAACACAAACAGGAGCGGATGGACACGTCCAACGAAGGACCTTATTACGACAACAACAAGATCAAAATAACAGAGTCACAAGAAAACCTAACTAGACAACCACGTCCACTCGTAAACAGAACACAAAAGTAAATACGCTGTCTAAGGTGAGGTGATATGTCCAGATACGTATGCAAAATTAGACTGACTGGCTGAGTGAGAGGCAGGCACTTAAATACATGATCAAGGGTGCCGCTATTGGCTGCTGGGACCACGTGTTCCACTGTGGCGCCCTCAAACTAAATGCAGGCCAGGAGTTGTGCGCCGTCACGGCTTACGGCGCAATGGTGCAGAGACCTCTACGGGTCTTTGATGTCCATATTGTCTGGTGCAGATTTGAGCTCCGCAGCGTGCGTTGCCAGATCCCTCCCCCCTGAAACTTGTGCGTAGGGGCGGAAACGCCCGAGACGGTGCCGAGGTGGGTGGCAAAGCAAAGAAGAGCTGGGCTCGTCAACCGCCGTTGGTGGGGAGGAAGGGAAGCCTTATGTATCCATGATGGTCAACCCAGAGTTCAGGGCAGGGGAGGGAGCTGCCGATCCACCTAGGGGTTGGGAGGGCCGACAGCAGGCCTGTGGAGAGACGGCAACCGGGTGCAAGGGCGATGACTCGAAGACCACATCTGTACCCGAAGGAGCAAGGTGGTGACGCGAGTCGTGCAGGAGCACGTGGGCGGAGCTGATTATGATGGTGGTGCTCCAACCCTTTCGACATCTGCACCAACGTGACATGCCGCCCATGGGCTGCTACGACCATGGCAGGTGTCCAGTCCGCCTTGCACCTGCACTCGCGGGCCCACACAACCGTGGTGGGGGAATAATGCTGTGAGGGCCGGGAATGGGGGTGGGAGGGGGAAGGCATCAGTAAATGGAGCAGGATCCGTGGCTGTCGCCCATGAAGGAGCTCCACCGGACTGCGTCCGTCAATTGGCGTAGTTTGATAGGTGCTCAAAAACAGGGTGAGGGCTGACACGGTTGGAGATGTGTCCACCACCTTTGTCAACTGTTGTTTAAAAGTGTGGACAAGTCTCTCCGCTGTGCCATTGGATGAAGGGTGGAAAGGGGGGGCTACGGATATGTTTGATACCATTGGCATGACAGAAGTCGTGGAAGGAGGACACCGTGAATTGGGGGCCATTATCGAAGACGAATGTGTGTGGCAGGCCCTCAATGCCAAGAACCTGGGCGAGAGCTGTTAGTGTAGCCTCCGTGGTGGTGGATGCCATGTGGACGACATATGGGTATTTGGAGTAAGCATCAACGATAAATAACCACATGGACCCCAAAAATGGGCCCGCAAAATCGATATGGATGCAATCCCAGGGCCAGCGAGGCACAGGCCAGGGTGTAAACGACTGAGGAGGGCTTGCCTGGTGACGTGCACACACAGTGCACAGTCGCCCTGGATGCCAGGCCAATACACGTGCCGCCGAGCCAAAACTTTCATACGGGACATACCCCAATGACTGCGGTGTAACAAACTGAGCACCCGAAGCTGCAAATGTGGAGGGATGAACACCTGATGGCCATCCGACTCTGTGGCCAACAGAAGGACATCATCAACCATGGAGAGCCTGTGGGACAGGTGGTGCCAGGGGCTGAAGTTGGACTGCATCCAATGAGTAACATACGAGGGCCACCCATGGACCACATAGTGGAGAATCTGTCACAAGATAGGGTTGCTGCGGGTAGCTGCAGCAATGTGAGCAGCCATGAGGGGCAGACTGTCCAGTGCATTCCAGCGGGTGGAATCAATGTGAAAGCAGAGGACCTCCTGTTGGTCAAAGGCAGGATCGGGGCCTGCTGGGAGTTATGACGAAGCGTCTGCATTAGCGTGGTGGACGGTGGGCTTATACTGGATGGTGTGGGCGTAATTTCGTAAAAACAATGCCCAGTGCTGTAGACGTTGAGCCATCTGCTCCAGAAGGTGAGAGTGGGGTCCGAAAAGTGTAACCAAGGGTTTATGGTCCATCAGGAGGGTGAACTTTGCCCCAAAAAGATAGGTGTGAAATTTTTGTACGGCGAACATGATCGCCAGGGCCTCCTTTTCCATCTGGGAATAGTGCCATTGTGCTGGGGTCAACGTCTTAGACGCATAAGCTACGGGCTGTTCGGAGCCATCGGCATCCTGATGCGTGAGGATGGCCCCAATGCCGTATGCCGAGACATCAGCTGCCACAACCAAGGAGCGGTCCGGAGAGAAGGGAGTAAGGCAAGGGGCGGACTGCAGCATCGCCTTTAAATGGAGAAAACCCTGGTCCCACGCAGGAGTTCAGTCAAAAGGTACCCTTTTGCGACACAAGTGATTGAGGGGTTGAGCAGCGGAGGCAGCCTGGGGCAAGAACTTTAAGTAATAAGTAACCTTACGCAAAAACACCTGGAGTTCAGATGAGCTCTTGGGACAAGGAAGGGTCTCAGTGGCCATGACATTACAACCTGAAGAGCAAATGCCATCTTTGCTAAGTCAGTGACCTAAGTATTCCACTTCCGGTTGAAAAAAAAAGAAAAAAACCTTGTCCAGCCAACAGCATAAACCTGCGGATTGCAGAGTGTGAAATAAGGCACTGAGATTTTGAACATGTTCCTAGCGGGAACGCCCAGTGACCAAGATGTCATCCAGATAATTCATGCAGGCAGGGATAGACTGTGTAAGCTGCTCCAGGAACCGCTGGAAAATGCCCAGCGCCGAAGAGACACCAAAGGGAAGGCACTTGTACATTCCAAAAGTCGTGTTGATAACCATGATGTTCTTAGATTCAGAATCCAAGGGTAACTGGTGGTATGCCTCAGCCAGGTCGATCTTTGAAAAATACTCTCCCCCGGCATGCTTGGCAAGAAGATCTTCCTGTTGGGGAATGGAGTAAGTGTCGACGAGGGACTGAGCATTGATAGTAGCGCCGAAGTCCCCACACAGCCAAAGGGACCCATTGGGTTTCCGTATGACCACCAATGGTGTTGCCCAGGCACTGTAAGTCACAGGCTCTAGAACGCCAGCAGCCTGGAGCCGATCAAGTTCCCGCTTGACTGCCGGACGGAAGGGGCTGGGCCCGGAAAAAGTGAGGCTGCGCATCCGGCCACAGGGTGATGTGCACCTGAAAACTGGAAGCACATCTGATATCCTTTGCAAACAATGACACAAAACCAGAGCACAGATTTCCAAGTCCTGAAAAGAAACAGCCGTGGAAACGACATTAACTTTGTCGGAAATTGGAAAGCGAAACAGCAGAAATGCATCCAGGCCAAAAATATTCGAAGCTGATAGATGGTCGACGAAAAAGAGGGTAAGGAGCTGGGGAACATGCTTGTACGTCGCCTGGACGATGAACTGCCCACGAAGGGGAATGGAACCATCTCCATAGGAGACCAAATGGAATGAGGGAGGTGGCACCTCATGAGAGCCCAGCCAGGTATATGTCGCCATATTAATCAGGGAGACAGTGTCCCCAGTGTCGACCTGAAAACTGACATCCTGAGCGAATAGGCAGAGGGTGAGGAAAAGCTGCTGTGCCGACGGGTCATCGTGTGGGATGACCGATTGCAGAGCGTGGACAGTATCTTGAGATCCAGGAGGGGGAGGACCGGAGTGAGTTGAGCGACTATGACAAACCGATCAGATGTGGCCCTCCTTGTTACACAGCATGCAGCTTTTCCAGCAGTGGGGACAATCAGTTCAAGAATGTGCAGTAAAGCACTGTTGGCAAGATGGAAGTGGTTCGTGTGACCAGTGATGAGGGGTGACCAGAGGCGCCGATGCCATAGAGACGTCGGACAACGAGAAGTCCCGATGGTGCTGGCCTCTGTTGGCTGGGCCACATTGACGTCATGAGGGCGGAACCCGTTGTGACACCTCTATCGCCGCTGCCTGCGGCTGTGCCATAAGACACCCGTTAGCTGCTTGATCAATTTCAAAGGTGTGGGCAATGCGGAGGATCTTTTCCAAGGAGGAGTTATCGAGTTTCAACGTCACAGTACGGACCTCAGGATTGGGAGCCAGCTGAACCACCACATCCCAGATCAGGGATTCTGCATACGAAGCCTTACACTGCTGATTGGTGAATGTAAAATCGAATTGATGGCTGAGATCCTGCACGTCCGTGACCCAGGAACAATATGATTGACCAGGCTGTTTATGGTATTGGTGGAAGTCCAGCTGAGAGGCGACCACATGGTAGCGTTGGGAATAATAGTTTCTCATCAAAAGTATATCTCCTGGAAAGAGAAAGCCACAGGATCGGACAACGGTGCCAACTTGCGGAAAAGAAAGAACATGTCTTGGGAGGCTCAAGACCAAAACAATGACCGCTGCAAGTAGTTGTCTGTGACTTGAAAAGCCGTGAAATGTTGTTTCAGTGAATGTAAGTACGTCTTCCAGTCTTCTTTAGCGTCATTAAATGGCGGCAATGACAGCGGATGTGAGAACGCATCGGACACCCGAGGACTCGAAAGCTATTGTGGTAATGCGTCCCGGGCATCGACTTTGTCTGTTAGCAATCGCAGTGACTGCTGTAAGATGTCTAATGGGAGCTGCTGCCGCTGCACGAGCTGCTGCTGTTGCTCCAGCAGACAGACTAACTTCACCTTCATATCAACAACGACCGCCGTTTACCTCGTCGCCTAAATGTTGTAACTTCAACTGGAATGGTCACAGCATTGACATGACGGAAAGCGCAGCAGGACCCACAGAACACAAACAGGAGAGGATGGACACAACAACAAAGGACCTTATGACAACAACAAGATCGAAATAACAGAGTCACAAGAAAACCTAACTAGACAACGATGTCCACTCGTAAACAGAACACAAAAGTAAACACGCTGTCTAAGGCGAGGCGATATGTCCAGAGACGTACGCAAGATTACACTGACTGGCTGAGTGAGAGGCAGGCGCTTGAATACATGATTGAGGGCACCGCTATTGGCCGCTGGGACCACGTGTTCCACTGTGGCGCCCTCACACTAAATGCAGGCCAGAAGGCGCACGCCGTCACGGCTTACAGTGCGATGGTGCAGAGACCTCTAGGGGTCTTCGATGTCCATATCATCTGTTGCGGATTCAAGTTTTGCAGTGCGCGGTACCAGAGATTGTGTGGTGAATGTATCCGTTACGACAGTGCGATGGTAAAATGGGCTATGGCAGTAGACGTGACTGAGCGCCTTTGCTAAAAGCACGACATCGCTTGCAGCACTCTCTGGGGCTCATGACCATATTGGTTGTCCAAGGTGCCTGGAAAACCATGGTCTGGTCAGTTGTCCAGATTTCAGCTGGTAAGAACTGGTCGTAGAGTTTGAGTGTGGTGAACATTTCACAAAGCCGTGAACCCAAGTTGTCAGCAAGGCACTGTGAAAGCTGACAATGGGTCCGTAATGGTGTGGGCTGTGTTTTCATGGAATGGCCTGGGACCTCTTGATGTATGGCTATTTGGATACTATTTGCAGCCATTCATGGACTTCATCTTCCCAAAAACAATGGAATTTTAATGGATGACAATATGCCATGTGACCAGTTCACAATGATTTGCAATTGGTTTGAAGAATATTCTGGACAATTCGAGCAAATGGTTTGGTTACCCAGATTGCTGCATATGAATCCCATCAAATATTTCAGACATAATAGAGAGGTCAGTTCATGCACAAAATCCTGGACTGGCAACACTTTGGGAATTATGAAAGGCTATAGAGGCAGCACAGCTCAGTATTTCTGCAGGAGACTTCTAACAACTTGAGTCCATGCCACATTGAGCTGCTGCACTACGCTGGGCAAAAGGAGGTCCAACAAGATGTTGGGATGTATTCCTAGACTTTTGTCACCTCAGTGTATTTTGTAACAAACAGAAATTACAGCTGTTGCAGCAGACTCACTAGATGCCAGGAGTGTACAGAAGTTATATGACTTCCCAAGTTTCGACAAGAAACAAAAATGTTGGCAAGTATTCGTTCCATGCCCTGTGAAATGGTTAAAGTTACTGACAACATAGTGTAAAAAAGATCATTTAGATTATCAGTTTGCTTTAGGAAAAGTAAAGATACCAAAGAAACACTTCTGATGTTATACTTGATAATAAGTAAAATACTTCTGAAAAATCAGTACACTTTCATAGGACCAGAATAAACTTCTGAATTCCTATAAAAATGCAGAGATAGGACAAAAATATTGCAACACAATGAAAGTCATGGCCAGAACAGTGTTGTGTGTGTTGTGAATGCATTATGTTGGAGCTAAGAGAACTAGAACATGTACAAGTTGTTGCTGCTCATATTGTGCGTGCTTCGGTATCAAGGTAGCTGAAATCTTTAATGTTGTAAGAGGCAACATATTAATGATTTATACCACATACAGGGAAAGTGGAGAAACATCACCTGCCAAATCACAATGTGGAAGAAGTGTGTGTTGAGTGATCATGACAGAAAGTCATCAAAGAGGATGGTGACAAAAAATAAGGGGACTGCAAAACTGAATGCCACTTCACAAATCCTGTCAACTTCAAAAGAACAATTTGGAAACTCCATAAGTATGGAATTGCCGAGCGAGTTGGAATCTCAAAACCACTCATTAGTGATGCAAATGGCCCATAACTGGAAAACTTGGTGCCGAAGCCATAAATCCTTGACTATGGAGCAATGTAAGGAAGTCACTTCATCAAAAAAGTATTGTTTCACCCTGTTTACAACTTCTGGTTGAACTGATATCCCAAGAGTCAAACATGGAGAGGGTTCGAAGATGGTTTGAGCAGCCAGATCATGGTATTCCGGGAGCCGCAATGTTGCGTTACTATCAAGGATTGTTTGACCATTTTGACTGAACAGGTCTAGCCCATGGTACAATGCTTGTTCCCCAATGGCGATACTGCGTTTCAAGATGACAGGGCCCCTGTTCACACAGCTCGCATTGTCAAGGACAAGTTTATGAGTACGAGGATGAGTTGTCACATGTCCCTGGGACACTGCAGCCACCAGATGTCAATAATATTGAGGCTTTGTGGTCTGCTTTGAAGAGAAGGATGTGTGTTTGCTATCCACATCCATAATCATTACCTAATCTTTCCACTATTTTGCTTTACCAAGCGAGGTAGCGCAGTGGTTAGACACTGGACTCGCATTCGGGAGGACGACGGTTCAATCCCGCGTCCGGCCATCCTGATTTAGGTTTTCCATGATTTCCCTAAATCACTCCAGGCAAATGCCGGGATGGTTCCTCTGAAAGGGCACGGCCGACTTCCTTCCCCATCCTTCCCTAATCCGATGAGACCGATGACCACGCTGTCTGATCTCGTTCCCCAAACCAACCAACCAACCACTATTTTGCTTTAAGAATGCTATGAGTTCCCTTGAAAACCATACAGGACCTATGGATGGAGATACAAAATGTTGTGTTGGTGGTGGATGTGGCCAACAAACAGAACCAGACATACACAAAAAGGTAAGGCATTAATAAAGTTTTTTTATAATAGATACAGTTAATAATTGAGATATATGTAACTTTGATGTGCTATAGGTTCTTTTGTGGTGTGCAGTTATTGATTGTTGCAAATAGTCTTGAATGCTGATGCATTTATGTAAATATTAAAGGACATCTAGTATAGGCCATGAGCTGCACTAGAAATGGTTTATTTGCCAAATCAGTTTTAGAGTTTATAAATCATCTTCAGTGCCATGTCATGCACTCTTGTAGCATTGATATGCTTGTCAGTTAATACGATATGATCTGAAATATGTCATACACTGAAGAGATAAAGAAATTGGCACACATGCCTAATATCATGGGGGCCCCCAAGAGCACGCAGAAGTGCCACAACATGACATGTCATGAACTTGACAAATGTCTGAAGTAGTGCTGGAGGAACTTGACACCATGAATCCTGCAGGGTTGTCCATAAATCCATGAGTGACCGAGCGGTTCTAGGCGCTACAGTCTGGAACCGCGCGACCGCTACAGTCGCGGGTTCGAATCCTGCCTCGGGCATGGATGTGTGTGATGTCCTTAGGTTAGTTAGGTTTAAGTAGTTCTAAGTTCTAGGGGAGTGATGACCTCAGAAGTTAAGTCCCATAGTGCTCAGAGCCATTTGAACCATAAATCCATAAGAGTACGAGAGGGTGCAGATCTCTTCTGAACAGCATGTTGCAAGGCGTCCCAGATATGTTCAATAATGCTCATGTCTGAGCACTTTGGTGGCCAGCAGAAACTCAGAAGGGTGTTTCTGGAGCCACCTGAGCAAATTCTGGAAGTGTAGGGTGCCACATTGTTCTGCTGGAATTGCCTAAGACCGTCGGAATGCTCAATGGACATCAATGATCAGACAGGATCCTTGCTTCTGTGTCACCTGCCAGAATCGTATCTAGACATATCGAGGGTCCAATATCATTCCAGCTGCACAACCCCCACACCATTACAGAGCCTCCACCAGCTTGAACATTCCCCTGCTGACATGTAGGGTCCATGGATTCATGAGGTTGTCTCCATATCCGCAAACGTCCATCTGCTCGATACAATTTGAAATGAGACTTGTCCGACCAGGCAACATGTTTCCAGTCATCAACAGTCCAACGTCAGTATTGATGTATGCATATACCAGTTTCTTTGGTGCTTCAGTGTGAAACGTAGGACACAGTGTTTCATGTATGTTATTGCTGTCAGATCTTAGGCAGTGACAATAGTTGGTAACGTTTGACACATCTGTCATGTCAGTAAACATGTTACTCTATATGACAGCTGTGTAGTGAAAGTGGGAAGGAATCAGTCACATAAGCTCATCAATACATGGAAACGAGAGGGATGAGCTTTGTGTCGTGTAGTTATCGACAGTACACGAGCTGGCCTTTGACTTTGAAAGCCTATATCGATGATGTTTCATTGAATGGCTCGCATGCTGACTCTTGTTGATGGCCCAGCACTGAAATCTGCAGCAATTTGTGGAAGGGCTGCACTTCTGTCATACTGAATGATTGTCTTCAGTTGCCATTGGTCCCGTTCTTGCAGTATCGTTTTCCGACTGCAGCGATGTCAGAAATTTGAGTTCTACTGAATTTCTGGTATTTACAGTACACTCGTGAAATGGTTATATGGGAAAATCTCCACTTCATCGCTACCTTGGAAATGCTGTGTCCCATCGCTCACGTGCCGACTGTAACACCACGTTCATACTCACTTAAACCTTGATTACCTGCTATTGTAGCAGCAGTAACCGACCTAAGAACTGTGTCAGACACTTGTTGTCTTATATAGGCATTGCCGACTGCAGTGCCATAGTCTGCCCGTTTACATATCTCTGTATTTGAATATGCATGCATATACCAGTTTCTTTGGTGCATCAGTGTAAAACATAGTACACAGTGTTTCATGTATGTTATTGTTGTCAGATCTTAGGCACTGACAATAGTTGGTAACGTTTGACACATCTGTCATGTCCAGTAAACATGTTACTCTATATGACAGCTGTGTAGCGAAAGTGGGAAGGAACCAATCACATAAGTTCACCAATACTTGTAAATGAGAAGGAAACCATCACTGTTGCTAGTATTAATTGTCCATTCAAAGTTGGCAGAAATTCTGACCTTCCTGTTCGCTTTTCATGTGATCACAAGAGGAGATGATTATTGACTTGCAGAAATGGGTTTCATAACTGCAACTAACCATTAATATTCTGATGAGCGAACTAAAAAAACTTACATCCGGAAAGTGTGAACCTACATCAAACTTGCCTCACAGTAACCACGAAATTCCAGGCAAAGTGAAAAACAAAGTGCCTCATTCTAAACGAAGCTTATTTAATGAGCCTAATATCGCGGTTACATGCAAGTTCAGTGCGCGATCAACTGTGCAAGATAAGAAACATTGTGCATGTGATAAAGCTAATTTCCGAGTTGAATATGAAACTACAAACACGTGGAGAGATACATTAAAAAGAATGCCAAACAACTCAACTACTGTTATGAAAGGAAAGGAAATGAAACTGAAAGACCTGAACAGTTGCGTGACCTAAATATCAAGTGTTTGTCCAGTGCTGATACTAAATTGTTTGGCCATAACGCCGGTGGGCCTTCTAAACATGCAGAGAAACCTAAACGAAGAAAAGTAGTTGTGATGGCAGACAATCGTGGTCGTGGATTTGCTCGCCTTCTGAACGATCAGTCCAGTGTACAAACAATCGCTTACATAAAGCCTGGTGCTTCTATGTCGGAAGTTTGCAAGCATTTACGATCCACAGACGTTGCTGACTTATCCTCTGAAGACTTTGTTGTGCTAATTGGTGCGCCAAATTACGTATATAAAAATGAAACACACAAAGCAAAACAAGAACTAAAAAGGTACTTAGGACAGTTGACACACACAAATGTTTTAGTGCTGAACATCCCACATCGGTATGACTTACCATCTTGGTCATACGTAAATAAAGAAATAATCAATGCCAACCAACAAATTTCATTACTTTGCAAACATTTCAGAAATGTAGATCTCGTAAATGTTAACAATATTGGCAGGAGATTCCACACATTGCATGGATTGCGCATTATCAACATGGGGAAAAAACTGCTCGCCAGAAAATATGAAGAAATTATCATCAAGAGGCATCAAACACTCAAAAGCAAAATCATCCTGGATTGGACCCCCAAATATTCGACGGAAACAACGCCAGAAAGACCTCACTCTCCAACATCAACAAAAAAAGAAGGAACAAGGTGCCTCCAGTATTCAGGCACAGCAACAACAATGAATTCAGTAACAGCTCTACCAATTGCAGACCCAGCTCTGACACCAGCAGCAATATTTCAACAGTAGGATCAGCAGCTGGACAACTACCAGGGGAGCCAGACACAGAAGAAAATTCTGCTGCAGATGATAATAGAAGAATAGGTGCAGTTGGGAAAAGAAAAGCAGTACTTCCAGCACACTTGAATGATTTTTTATTGACAAGGTAAAGGTAAGTGATGAATTAAATATGCCAAAGTCTGACAATATGCCAAAGCCTAACAAATCCTTTAATTTCATGCTGATTCATCAAAATGTCCAATCATTGCTAAACAAATTAAGTGAAGTTGAAATTTTATGTACCGATGAGCTAAAAAACGCTTCTGTAATGTGTATAACTGAACACTGGCTGCCTAAAGATGCAATGTCTGTCACAAAACTTGCAGACTTCAATCTTTCATCATCATTCTCTAGAATTACATCCAGTCATGGAGGGTCATGTATATTTGTTAAAAGTGGCATTGATTATTGTAACATAAAACCCATTGAACCGTTAGCTGAAGAGAAAGTTTTTGAAGTACCTGCAGTTGAACTCTCTGCATTGAAATTAATAATCATCTGTGTATATAGGAGCCCTGATGGGAACTTAAATGATTTCTGTCATCAGCTAGAAGCAGCTCTAAATACTATAAACAACAAAACAGTGATCATATGTGGAGATTTTAATATTGATTTTCAAGAAATAAAAGACCAGCAAAGCTTGATGACCCTACTAGAAACATATAATATAAAAGCCACCATAGACTCTCCTACAAGAGTAACACCAACAACAAGGTCAACAATTGATCAGATATTAATAAACACAAATGTAAATCACAATTTCTGTGCCGAAAATCTTAATACTGGCTTCAGTGATTACTACGCACAGTTTATTGCTTGCACACCTCAAATGAAACAACTGAGA
The DNA here is from genome assembly GCF_023898315.1 of Schistocerca nitens. Taxonomy (NCBI): domain Eukaryota; kingdom Metazoa; phylum Arthropoda; class Insecta; order Orthoptera; family Acrididae; genus Schistocerca; species Schistocerca nitens. The sequence continues at coordinate 97,272,516 of NC_064617.1, forward strand.
AAGAGGAACTTGTAAAAGAAGCAAGGAAATACACTAACAAACAAATAAACCTTTTTGTACAGAGACTAAGTGAAGAAACTTGGTATGAAGTGTATACTTGTGAAAATACTAACAAAAAGTTTGAAAAATTCATGGAAATCTTCATGTCATACTTTGAAGCTGCATTTCCATTAAAAAACAAAAATGTCAACCTAACTTCAAAAAGAACAAATGGATTACAATAGGTATTAGAATATCTTGTGCAGAGAAAAGAAGATTACACGATATAGCAAAGACACAGAACATGCCTCATGAATTTCATTTGTACCTGAAGAATTGTAAGAGGATCCTCGTAAATGTTGTAAGGAAAGTTAAACAATGGCAAATGACAAATACATTGAAAATTCAGAAAACAAATCTAAAGCTATATGGGAAGTTATAAAAAATTAAACAACAAGTGAAACTAAACAATATAAAAATATGAACTTATGTTATGAAGGACAAATGATTTCTTGCCCAACAGAAATTATAGGGACCTTCAACAAATATTTTGCAAACGTAAGTGAACAGTTGGTGAGTGGACTGGAAGAACACAACAAAATATCACCTCCATCATGCAATAGTGTGAGAAATGTGTCTATATCTTTGTTCCTTTCACCCACAAATACTGAAGAAATGTTATCAGTTATAAAAACCTTGAATACAGGGTACTCATGTGGAATTGATGGAATACCAGATGCAATTATTAAAAAATGCTGTCTTGCCTTAGCTGAACCCTTGACACACTTGTGCAACAGCTCACTGGCATCAGGAACCTTCCCTTCATGCTTAAAAACAGCAAAACTGAAACCACTGTACAAAAAAGGAAACCCAGAATGTGTTTCAAATTATAGACCAACAGCCCTACTGCCTGTATTTTCAAAAATTTTAGAAATTTTTTTTATAAGAGATTGTCTGATTTCCTAAATAAAAATAAAATTCTCTCCCCTTCACAGCATGGCTTCAGGAAAGGCTATTCAACTGAAAGTGCAATATTTGAATTTCTTAATGAAATCTTTACTAAACTGGATGCAAGTGAGTTTGTGACAGGCATATGTCTTGATTTATCTAATGCTTTTGACATCATTGACCATAATGCCCTACTGAAGAAGCTTGACCACTTAGGAATTAGAAGTATATCCAATGAGTGGCTCAAGACATACCTATGTGGTCGCAAACAGGTGGTTGAAGTGCAATGTACTGACCATAACAAAATCAGCTACTACTATTCAGGATATGAAAATGTGAAATATGGCATCCCTCAAAGATCAGTATTAGGACCCATTCTGTTTCTCATCTATGTCAATGATCTTATGTACAACAAATATTGCCAAACTACCCTCCAATTTGCAGATGATACAAGCTTCCTTATTAATGGTAAAACAGAAGAAAAAGTAAAAGACTCCACTATCCAAACAATGAGCAGTGTAGAACAGTGGTTCAGCTATAACAAGCTAATTATAAACAAAGAAAAGACAGTAGCACTGAACTTCTATAATGTAAAAGGAAGACACCACCCAAACATAGAAATAGAACTTATGAACAGAGTTCTTGAAAGTGTTGACAGCACTAAATTTCTGGGACTCTGGCTCCAGAACAACACAAAATGGGGGGTACACATTGAATATTTGCAAAGAAAACTAAGCAAAACCTGGTACATGATATGGATCTTAAAAACTTGTTGCAGCAAAGCCAGCCTGTCAAATGTATACTACTGATCTTAAAAACTTGTTGCAGCAAAGCCAGCCTGTCAAATGTATACTACTCCTATGTGTATTCTGTAATTAAATATGGCATAATCTTCTGGGGCAATTCAACAACAAATATTAAACTTTTCAGGATGCAAAAGAGAATATTAAGAATTATTGAAGGGGTAAACAATACAAATTCATGCAGACTCATATTCAAAAAACTGTCAGTTCTTCCTCTTCCTTGCATTTTTATCTACGAAACATCAGTTTTCATCAAACAATATATTGATAGACACCCAGTTATCTTATTAAAAAATGAAGATATACATGCACACAATACAAGGCAAAAATCTGACCTTCATATGAAACAGGTGAGAACATTATTGTGGCAAAAAGGCACACTACATACTGGGATAAAGATTTTCAATAATCTACCTAACCATATTAAATCAATAGGTAAACTCTGTAGTTTTAAGGCTGAAGTAAAGGCATATTTAATTGATCATTGCTTTTACAGTCTGACAAAATATATAAAAGCCAAATAACAAAAATAAAGATGCTTTATTAATATTCTACTTTGTATGTTACCTGTAATGTTTTTTGTATGTATGAATCTTTGCTAAATTATTTCAATATCTAGTCCTTAGGATTGCAATACAAATTGTATTTTATCTTGTAAGTACCTAACCATGTCCAATATCCTTGTATATATTCTATACGTATAGGATTTGAAGGACTAAAAATAAATTAAAAAAATAAATATAAAAACTAATTTGTTGAGTTTAGAAGCAATATCATTGTGAGTGGCATGCAGTATTGAACGAGAATGTTAAATGTTTGGTTCTGCAGTGTCACATGTGAAAATTGTTTGTATGTCCCAGTGTGCCGTTGAACAAATGCCCTTATTTTTCATATAACTGATGAATACTGACGGGAAAAGTTATGAATCAGTAGCATGTACACAACTGAATATCTAAACCAAATAAATCAAAAGCATCCATGTCAAAAAATATTGGGATTAGAATGAGACTGAGCTATTGTGAAAGCCACTGATGCAGGAGTATGAGTGGCTGTATTTCTATACGTTGCTTGCATTGAACATGTTCCTTGAATGGAGATACTTTCGCCATTGTATGCCATGATGCAGGCATGGTTTGTTTAGTTGGGATTGCCCCAGTTGCTCATAAATATTTTGATTAATTTGCGTGACTGAAGCATCTGTACCTAATTGAAATGGTACAGACTGAGTGCAAATCTTCAAAGACATAAACAGTTTGTGGTTTGTCCTCTGAATATGACAATCAGTTCAGACTTGCGGAAGACTGTCTTTGAGCTGTGACTGACAAAGCATTTAGCTGTACGTCTATAGAGGAGAGCTGGTTAGGAGAACACAAGTTCTGCACCGTGTGTTTTGCTGTACGAATGCATCACTTTCGTCCATGATGCCAATGTGGATAGCCAGGAGTAGTTGGTACACTCAGATGGAGAGACGATATTTATTTCCTGTTTCACAAAACGTGACTTGTGCGGAACAGAATTTACTTTTATTTCTTATTCATGCACACCATCTGTTTGTGTCCTGATTTGTGGCAGCGTGGGAAGTATTCATGGCAGAGTAAGCGGCTCTTATGGTCATGGGTTACATAAAATGTTATGCATGATGGTGGAATGTTTGAGCAAGCCGAAAAAGTGGGTGAGCATCCTGCACTGTGTGTTTTCTCAGTTGCCTGTGGCAGCAGTTATTATATGCCTGTGAAAATGGGGCCGCTTTGAGCTATCTGTGGTCAGAGTTGCAACGACAGGCACATTAACACTTTCACTGCCATGTTGGTGCCGGTAACCTCAGAAGTGGGTTTCTCACAGACCACGAGGACGCCGCCTCCCTCAGCTTCAATTGCATTCAGCTGACTCTCGAACAGGCTGGACTTGCAGGAAACCCGTACCTGCCATTTCTGTGACCTTGTGAAGTAACATTGTAATAGGTTCGCAGGAGAGCTTCTGTGAAGTTTGGAAGGTAGGAGACGAGGTACTGGCGGAATTAAAGCTGTGAGGACGGGGCGTGAAACGTGCTTGGGTAGCTCAGGTGGTAGAGCGCTTGCCCGCGAAAGGCAAAGGTCCCGAGCTCGAGTCTCGGTCCGGCACACAGTTTTAATCTGCCAGGAAGTTTAATATCAGCGCACACTCTGCTGTAGAGTGAATATTTCATTCTAGAAACATCCCCCAGGCTGTGGCTAAGCCATGTCTCCGGAATATCCTTTCTTTCAGGAGTGCTAGTTCTGCAAGTTCGCAGGAGAGCTTCTGTGAAGTTTGGAAGGTAGGAGGTACTGGCGGAATTAAAGCTGTGAGGACGGGGCGTGAGTCGTGCTTGGGTAGCTCAGTTGGTAGAGCACTTGCCTGCAAAAGGCAAAGGTCCCGTTCGAGTCTCGGTCATGCACACAGTTTTAATCTGCCAGGAAGTTTCAACATTGTAATAGAACGTGCAGTGGCCACTAGATCGCAGCACTGATTTGAGAGCTCCAGTAACCTCAGACGTGGGTTCATCATAGGCGCAAGGGCGCTGGCTCCCTGAGCTATAGTTGCATTCAATCAACTCTGAAACAGGCTGGGCTGGCAGGAAACTCAATTCTGTGTTTTCAATGGCCTTACAGGTAACATTGTAATAGTATGTGCAGTTAGATTGCAGAATAATTTACTTGTGAAACCCTGCCCTCTGTGTGACATGGTTCTGATACATTGTTTTCATAGTTTAGTTTTAATTGTTTAGAAATACTCTTGTGTAACCATGCGGCAGAGTTACTGTTAGTGTTGCCATAACAAACTGAAGAATATGTTCGGTAACTATTTGGCACATTATGAATTATTCTGTAATCGGTTGCTAAACACCAAATGTATTTTGACACTGTTACTTTGCTCTCTGTTGTCCAGTAAATGGCGCAGTATAACGACATGCCATCGAAGAAGTGCGGTGGAGATACTAGCCCCAGTCCCTCTACTGAAGCCGGCCTGAGTGGCCGAGCGGTTCTAGGTGCTACAGTCTGTAACCGCGCGACCGCTACAGTCGCAGGTTCGAATCCTGCCTCGGGCATGGATGTGTGTGATGTCCTTAGGTTAGTTAGGTTTAAGTAGTTCTAAGTTCTAGCGGACTGATGACCTGAGAAGTTAAGTCCCATAGTGCTCAGAGCCATTTGAACCCTCTACTGGTAAACAGAGACGGAAAGAAAAGTTTGACAGAGGAAGAGCTGTTAGAAATTCTCAAGGCTCGTGATGGGGAGTTATGTTTGTGATCTGAGTGACGAAACTGAAGGTGACTATGCACTCAACGAAACTTCCTCACCCAAGCAACAACTGGTGTCTGAGAATGAAAGTGACAAGGAATTGGAAGGAGGTAATGAGCCACCCATTGCATGACCTATTTGTCCTCAATTTCTAGAAATAAGTGAAAACGAAAACTAGGCCGAAGTGGGCTATAGCCCGCTGAGGAACGTACAATTCGGATGTATGGAAACCTTTGAATATAATGACCCACATTACCCCGAGAATCAGAAGGATCTGAAACCAGTACAAGTCTTCAGAACTTTCATCGGAGACGATATTGTAGCCTTAATTGTTACTGAAACAAAAATAAATGCTGTATAATTCTTGTCTCCTGATCAGCTCCATGGTAAAGGAAGAGCTACAGCTTGGAAGGAGACAAACTCCAGTTCTTTGGCACGATTATGTACATGGGGCTTGTTCACTACCCACACATTACCAACTATTGGAGTTCAAGTGTTCATTACAGGAATAACCCAGTCGCTAGAACTATGACCTGTAATCGATTTCAACTGCTGTTGAGGTTCGTCCATTTCGAGGGCAACACATCTGCCGATAAAAGTGACGTATATTCAAAATCTGAAAACTCCTTAATACGATCCAAAATTTATTTTTCTCGCAATATGAACTGGCAGAGATGTTAGCAGTGGATGAGTGGATGGTGTTCTTTCATGGATGCCTCTTATTTCGTCAGTAGGCCCTACATCCCCAGCAAAAACCATAGAGATGGAATCAAGGTACTCAAACTTTGTAACCAAGCCGGTTATGCGCTGAGAATGATTGTTTACACAGGAGGGCTGTACAATGTGAGTAAAAATCTTGCAGAAAAATTAGTTTTAGACTTAATGGAAAAATATGTAGATAAGGGATGCACCGTTGTTACTGACAATTATTACACAAGCGTGTTATTAATTAGGCATTTGCTGCTTACAAATACTAACCTTGTAGGTACACTGAGGGGAAAAAAAGAAAGTGTTTGCTCCCCCCACCCACTCACCATCACAATGCCACAGATAAGACAAGGCAAACTCACTGGCAGAGTCTAATGGAATAGTGGTAACAAAATGGCAAGACAAAAGAGATGTGATGTTTCTCACTTCTAAGTTCTAAGCATGGCATCTAAATGTGAACCATTTGGAAGAAAAGCAAGAAAACTGGCGAGAAAATATTTAAGCCTGCTGCCATTTTGGATTATAATGCGGCAAAGCAAGGAATCGATGTGTCAGACAAGATGTCAAATTTTTCACCACTGAGGAAAACAACAAGATGGTACCATAAAGTGGCGTTTGAAATTATGTTCGACACAGCAGTAGCAAATGCTCACATTTTGTAAGAAATATTTCCTGAGAAATATTCATATAAACAATTTTGGCGAGGAAATACTCATCAGCTTCTCGGAGAACAGCGTCAATACACCAAATCAACGATCTAAAAGTTTCAAGAGCCATACCGTAATAGAAAGCATGTAGAGACACAAATGAAATAGAAAAATCTGGAAGAGGTGCAGAAGTTGCTACTTTAAGATTTGAAGAGGTAAAGGAAGAAATGAAGTGCAAAAACTAGAAGCAAAAACAACCACACTCTGTAAGGAATGTCATGAATTTGTTTGATTTCCTGTTCTTCAAAAACATACAAATTGTAAAAAAATTGTTGTTCCTATGTTTGTATACTGTTTATTACATAACCTAATAAATAAGTCAATTGGAAACATTTTCATATAAATTATATCATGCTTCTTAGTCACATCCTGTAAGAGAGTGAGGTACCTGGTGTCCTTGCGGCTCACCTATTTGAAGCTGGACTTCACTTCTAGGCCATGAGGGCGCTGGCTACCTTACAGTTTAAGCCCTCTTTTGAAGCATTTCGAGCTTTCATACCTTCAGGGTGCAACATTAGAACTTATTCAATATGTGGTTAGAAATTATTTTTTTTTTGTTTTGCTTTTTCGGCCTGGGGCGACAACAGTCCCATAAGCCGCATGACAGCGAAAGTGTTAGTCATGTTCAGCGAAGTCTTGATCTTCCTGAGCTTTGGTTATTTTAAGGACACTGTTGAGAGCGGTGTTTTGATGCTTTAGAATCTCAGACTATAATTATTCTGTTCTCAGCAAGGTTTTGAATAGTGACATCACAAGTGATTTCTTTTTGAACTGAAACTCCACAAGTGCAGATAAATTTGCAGTTCCTAGTCATAATCTTGAGTTCAGCAGTCCATTTCTTGTAAGAGTGAGTTTTACGACAACGTACATGAAAAAAGTTGTAACGAGTGGCAGCTTCATGCATCTGAGCTTCGAAGTACTGTAGTGTCACAGAATAGTAAAGAGTTGGAAACGGGGGAATATTGTAAAAGTTTTGTTGCGTATGCCAAGGCCATAGGTTAGCCAAGAGGTAAGAGGATTGCACATACACTCCTGGAAATTGAAATAAGAACACCGTGAATTCATTGTCCCAGGAAGGGGAAACTTTATTGACACATTCCTGGGGTCAGATACATCACATGATCACACTGACAGAACCACAGGCACATAGACACAGGCAACAGAGCATGCACAATGTCGGCACTAGTACAGTGTATATCCACCTTTCGCAGCAATGAAGGCTGCTATTCTCCCATGGAGACGATCGTAGAGATGCTGGATGTAGTCCTGTGGAACGGCTTGCCATGCCATTTCCACCTGGCGCCTCAGTTGGAGCAGCGTTCGTGCTGGACGTGCAGACCGCGTGAGACGACGCTTCATCCAGTCCCAAACATGCTCAATGGGGGACAGATCCGGAGATCTTGCTGGCCAGGGTAGTTGACTTACACCTTCTAGAGCACGTTGGGTGGCACGGGATACATGCGGACGTGCATTGTCCTGTTGGAAAAGCAAGTTCCCTTGCCGGTCTAGGAATGGTAGAACGATGAGTTCGATGACGGTTTGGATGTACCGTGCACTATTCAGTGTCCCCTCGACGAACACCAGTGGTGTACGGCCAGTGTAGGAGATCGCTCCCCACACCATGATGCCGGGTGTTGGCCCTGTGTGCCTCGGTCCTATGCAGTCCTGATTGTGGCGCTCACCTGCACGGCGCCAAACACGCATACGACCATCATTGGCACCAAGGCAGAAGCGACTCTCATCGCTGAAGACGACACGTCTCCATTCGTCCCTCCATTCACGCCTGTCGCGACACCACTGGAGGCGGGCTGCACGATGTTGGGGCGTGAGCGGAAGACGGCCTAACGGTGTGCGGGACCGTAGCCCAGCTTCATGGAGACGGTTGCGAATGGTCCTCGCCGATACCCCAGGAGCAACAGTGTCCCTAATTTGCTGGGAAGTGGCGGTGCGGTCCCCTACGGCACTGCGTAGGATCCTACGGTCTTGGCGTGCATCCGTGCGTCGCTGCGGTCCGGTCCCAGAACGACGGGCACGTGCACCTTCCGCCGACCACTGGCGACAACATCGATGTACTGTGGAGACCTCACGCCCCACGTGTTGAGCAATTCGGCGGTACGTCCACCCGGCCTCCCGCATGCCCACTATACGCCCTCGCTCAAAGTCCGTCAACTGCACATACGGTTCACGTCCACGCTGTCGCGGCATGCTACCAGTGTTAAAGACTGCGATGGAGCTCCGTATGCCACGGCAAACTGGCTGACACTGACGGCGGCGGTGCGCAAATGCTGCGCAGCTAGCGCCATTCGACGGCCAACACCGCGGTTCCTGGTGTGTCCGCTGTGCCGTGCGTGTGATCATTGCTTGTACAGCCCTCTCGCAGTGTCCGGAGCAAGTATGGTGGGTCTGACACACCGGTGTCAATGTGTTCTTTTTTCCATTTCCAGGAGTGTATATCGGAATGTGTCGTCACGCAGGGGCAATGGCCTGGTTACATACAACAGGCGAGAGAGAATTGCTTAGCACGCGGGTTTGTGTTAGACGGAGACTTTCGTAGAGTATAAGACAGAGGTATAGCGTCAGCTGTACTGCATTTCACAACTTTGCGTAAGTCTGCCGTAACAACACGTAACTCTGTTGCAAGAACACCTAAGGGGCAAGTACGACAGATGAATCAGCAGTATAAGTGGAACGAATGCATTCATTACAAACGAGCATGACGTCAGGACGTCGCTCGTGCTTCCTTTAAATACGCCAGCTTTGATAGCAACAAGGCACCCGCAGTTAGACATGCAGTTAGATGTGTACTGGGACGCTGTGTAGCGCTCAGCTCGGTGATCGACATGTTAATCTTTATTAAGGAGATGTTGCAGTAAGGGCGGCCCATCCAGCAGCAGACGTGAGGGGACAGTACCAGCTCTGGTCCTCTCTGCTGCCGCTGTCAATCATCGACCCAGGATTAGCGGACATCGCGGCAGACTCGCTCGCCGCCAATGCCGACCACATCAGTGAGCCGCCGTCGAGATCGTGCGGGGCCTAGGCCCTGTGCATCCGCCGTCACAACCGGGTGAGCCGACGATGCTGGGGGACTGCAGCCCGTTCCGCCCGTCCACCGCGGGCGAGCCACCAGGAGGAGCTGGGAAGAAGACGGGGTGGGACAGAGTACACTCCACACTATGAGAATGCCTCTCGTGCCGACAGCGCCAGGACTCCAACCCGGAGCGTCCTACACGCAGCGGCTTGCTGTCCGCAGCTGAGCCGGCCGGCCAGCCGGGTACCACCAGCAACGCGCGGCCGAAGTACGAAGTAAGGACATTCCTTCGCTACGTCACAGCACGCAGCACTGCGCTAGCAAGACTGTGCGGCCCGGAGCTGGTGTCATCGCTACGAGTCAGCGAGGACTCGGGAAGGTCGTTGATATCACCAAGCCACATTGTACTCGGCAGGAATAAAGATGTTATGAATTAATAATATTTCTTTGGCGTTTCTGACGCGTCCACAGTAATTTCCTAGCATCCTTACAACTGGAGAGGTTACCGCTCAGCCATCCAGTCCACCGTAGGCGACCGGGACCACAGGGGCGCTGCTGCAAACGTCGTCGAATTGTTCGTGCAGATGTTTGTTGAAGTGTTGGCAGAAGAGCCAACACTGTGTTGCTAGAGGAGGCCGAAATGCACGCGTTTAATTACACGCTGACTGGCGTGAGGTCTGGAACAGGACAATGTCTTGAGAATTGCAAATAAAGTACGTAGATGATGTAATACTTAACTTTAATCCATAATTGGTGTACATCTCTCTTGACTGTACATGCTTCAAGATAAATATCAATTGAATACGGCGCCTTGCTAGGTCGTAGCAAATGACGTAGCTGAAGGCTATGCTAACTATCGTCTCGGCAAATGAGAGCGTATTTGTCAGTGAACCACTTCTATGAACGTCGGCTGTACAACTGGGGCGAGTGCTAGGACGACTCTTTAGACCTGCCGTGTGACGGCGCTCGGTCTGCAATCACTGACAGTGGCGACACGCGGGTCCGACGTATACTAACGGACCGCGGCCGATTTAAAGGCTACCACCTAGCAAGTGTGGTGTCTGGCGGTGACACCACATTCCTCCCCCGCAAATCGGCGAACGGTTGTGTTATAAGGCTTCCGCCCGCCGTGGGGAGGACCCCATGTTGACGTATGCGACGAGGTGGGGAGCCTAGCAACAGGCGAGGCTGTGCCACCCGCACCCGGCCATTCGGTCAGAGGGGAGCTAGGAAACGCCTGAAAACCTAGTCCAGGGTGCACGCCAACATGCGGTGTATGCGCCCTTAGAGAGACTGGAAGGGCCGAAGGGTCGACCTCCATCGCGTCGGGGTAACCGACGGGCGAAGACGACATCTGGTCCGGAGCGGGCAAGAGTTCCATGTCGGAGGACAGCTGGTCACGGGAAGCGATCGGCGGCGCGTGACCTAGGGAGACGCTTGGCGGCTGCAGCGAAGCGTCCACGGCGGGCGTCGCCGGCGGGAGGCGGCGGCGGCGGCGGCGGCGGCGGCGGCGGCGGCGGAGCGTCGCCATGGGGCAAAATGGAAGGCTTCGTCGGTAACACCTGGGGATGAGGCGAGCCAGTAGATGGGTCCCCAAGGCGCTGACCGGACGGCACCGTCGCTGAAAGCAGACGGGGAGCGGCAGAACCCGTGCGCCGACAGAGGCGCAGCTGATTGAGATGCCGACGCACCTCGCCAGAGGCCCCCAAAACCAGATACATAGCGCGGCCGATGCAGCGAAGAATGCGCCCTGTGAGCCAACGCCTTGAACCGCGATAGTTGCGATAGTATACAACGTCGCCTGGAGCAAAAGCAGGCGGCTGCCACTGCACAGGAACCTGATGCGGCGGATGTAGCAAAGACATCAAGGTTCGATGAGGACGACCGAGGAGCAACTCAGCCGGCGATCTCGGGGCTGAGAGCGATACGAGGACAAAAAGAGCAATAACGTGTCCTCCCGAGAATGCGACTCTTTCAACTTCAACATCTGTGACTTGAAAGTCCGGACCAATCGTTCAGCGGCACCGTTTGACTGAGGCGAAAACGGCACAGATGTCAGATGTTGAATACCATTGGCCTTGCAGAATGACTGAAATTCTGCGGACATGAATTGTGGGCCATTGTCGGAAACAATAGTCTGTGGAAGACCTTCAATACAAAAGGTAGCAGATAACGCTTGGATGGTGGCAGATGACGTCGTGGAAGACATCCGGACAACAAAAGGAAAATTACTGAAGGAATCGATCACAACCAATCATCGAGCATCCCAGAATGGACCAGCAAAATCGATGTGTAAGCGTTGCCAAGGGGTAGTGGCTTTCGGCCATGCAAAGAATTTCCGCAGTGGTGCGGATTGTTGTTCGGCACACGCCCTGCAAGAAGAGCACATATTCGTAATCGCGGCATCGATTCCGAACCAAGTACAGTGCTGACGAGCAAGTTGTTTCGTACGCACTATACCCCAATGTCCTTGGTGGAGAAGCCGTAAGACAGAGGACTGTAACGAACGTGGGACCACGACCCTGGACTGATCATTATCAGAACGCAACAGCAAAACACCACGTCGTACAAAAAGTCTCTCCTTGTGAGCAAAAATCGGCGAACCAACGTATCCTCGATCCGTGACTTCGACAAGGGCCATTGCGTAGCAACAAAATGCAAAACGGTAGCAAGGACAGGGTCAGCAGCTGTGGCCGTAGCTACACGACGAAAATCGATCGGAAACGATTCGACCACGTCATCGGTTTCCGCATCAATGAACATGCAAGCAAGTTCGGAAGAATCGAATGCTCTATCCTCAGCAACAGGCAAACGGGACAACGCATCGACGTTTCCGTGCTTAGCAGTGGACCGATACAAGATATCGTAGCGGTACTGCGAGAGGAAAATAGACCAGCGAGGTACAGGCTTGTTCGGATGAAAAAGCGATGTCAAAGGTTTGTGGTCTGTGATGATGGTAAAGTGACGACCATACAAGAAATCCTGAAACTTAGTAACACCAAACACGAGAGCCAAAGCTTCTTTCTCGATCTGTGAATAATTTCTTTGCGCAGACGAGAGCAATTTGGACGCAAAGGCAATAGGGCGATCATGCGATCCAACTTTGTGCGCAAGCACAGCACCGATTCCGAAATCCGATGCATCTACCATCAACAAAAGGGGTTTCTGGGGATCGAATGGCGTAAGGCAAGTAGTGGAAAGCAACGCCGATTTTAACTGGCGAAAGGCGCGTTCGCATTCCGTCGTCCAGACGAACGGAACACCTTTACGGCGTAAGCGATGAAGCAGAGCTGAAATGGAAGAGGCGTGGCGCACATATTTGTTATAGTAATTGATTTTTCCCAGCACACTCTGTAGCTGCTTAAAATTCTGCGGTGAAGGCAAGTCTTGTATGGCACGGAGGTGCTCTGGACTGGGATGTATGCCTTGGGCATTGATTACATGTCCCAGATAGGGTAAGTCACGAGCAAAAAAACACACATTTGTCCTTCCGCAAGCGAAGACCATTTTGTTGCAAGACCTGAAATAATGTTCGGAGATTGGCTAAATGTTCTTCTTCTGTCGTTCCAGAGATCACAATATCGTCCAGATAAGTTGCTGCAGTAGGGACCAAAGCACAAACAGTTTGCAGATACTGCTGAAACAATGCAGGGGCGGATGCACACCCGAATGGCAGTCTGTCGAACCGATGCAACCCAAGATGCGTGTTAACCACCAAGACGCGCTGGGATTCGTCGTCCACTGGTATTTGCAAGTACGCATCTGCTAGGTCCAACTTCGAAAAATATTTACCCGGGCACAGTTTGTCAAAAAGATCTTCCAGGTGGGGTAAAGGAAAAGTTGCAATCACTAGTTGTGGATTCACCGTTGCCTTGAAGTCCACACAAAGTCTCAATTTTCCGGAAGGTTTTGGCAAAATTACTAAGGGTGATGCCCAGAGAGAAGTCTGCACACGTTCAATTACACCTTGTGATTCCAAATCGTTTAATGTTCTAGCGACCTCATCACCCAATGCGTGGGGAAAATTGTGCGCTCTGAAAAATTTCGGATGCGCGTTTACTTTAAATTCCAAATGTGCTTGATAGTTCTTAGCACAACCAAGGCCCGGTGCAAAAATGTCTGCAAATTCTTCACAGAGACGAGAAACACTGGCTGAAGGCACAATCTGGTTCACTGATAGGACCTGATTTGCTATAGAGAAGTTAAACAACTGAAATAAATCTAAACCAAACAAGTTCACAGCAGAAGAAGAACGAAGGACGTAAAAAGACACAAGTTTTGTATGTCCCTTGTATGTTGCAAGAAGGCTGCACTGTCCTAACACAGGGATATTCTGACTGGAATAGCTAGTTAACTTTTGCGGCACGCAAGGGAGGTGTGCCCAGTTGTTTGTACGTTTCTTTATTGATTAATGAAACTGCAGCTCCGGTATCGAGCTGGAATGGTATCACGTGGCCATAAATGTCCAAATCTACAAAAAGTTTATTGTCCTGCTGATGACAAGAGCGACTGTCTCGTGCAACGTGAACTGACACTGGTACAGAATCACTTGCGACTTGACGTGATTTCCGTCGATGTCGACGCACACTTTTTGTGGGATGAATACAGTCACCGTTAGAGAGAGTGGCACTGGGCGGAGTGGAATGAACTACATGAATGTCCATGGGCGAAGGTTCACGAGCCCGTGTATTCCTGGTTCGATTCTGGCGGGAAGCAAAGGGCCTGGAATGGTTGTGAGTTTCCGATCTGAGCTTTTTCTGGCAAACACTTTGAACATGTCCTTTTTTATTACAGAAAAAGCAAATAGCTTGGCGTGATGGGCAATTCGCACGCGAATGTCTAGTAGCACACCGCGGGCATGACTTTAGCACTGCATTTGCCTGCTTGCGCGGCAAATGTATCGGAGAACTTGGCGGCAGCTGCGCGGACGGGCGTGAGGGCTGTTTACTGTTCCGTGCAGCTCGCCCGGCGGGCCGGTTAATGTGACACACAGCTGGCGAAGTTTCAAATGATTCCTGAGCAAAGTCAAGTGTGTCTTGCCTATCCAATATGTCCATCACTTGTTGAAGGGAGGGATTGACTAGTTTCAAAATCTGTTCCCGTATACGAACATCAGAAACGTTCTGTGCAATTGCATCACGCACCATAGTATCTGAATAAGGGAGTCCACATTCACACTCAAAAGCACAATCCCTAGTAAGGCCTTGCAAGGTTGCAACCCACTCCCAATTAGTTTGACCGGCCGTACGTTTTGTACGAAAGAACGTATACCTTTTTGCAACTACATTGACTGATTCCTTGAAATATACATCTAATGCCGACAAAATTTCGTCGTAGGACAGAGTTGCTACGTCACATTGGGGAAATAATTTCACTATCATTCGGTACGTGGATACGCCGACGCAAGAAAGCAAAAAAGGCTGCCGCTCATTACCTTGAATACTGTAGACAGCGAGATGGAATCCAAATTGGCGTGACCGCTCCGTCCAGCTTTCCAGTGCCGCATCAAAATGACGAAAAGGTGGTGCAACTGCATGTTGTGGCTGCGGTAGCGGTGGGGCGGCGGCTGCCGCATCGTTTTGCATTGCACGTTGACCCTGGACGAGCTGTCCAAGGGCATCCAATAATGCATGCGTCTGCTGATTCTGCAAGTGATAAAGTTCGGACAGTACATCTGGAGATTGTGGCGAAGCCATGACACAAGTAAATTAAGCAAGTAGAAAGAAGAAGACCCTTTTGATACTCGTCGCCATATGAAGTGTTGGCAGAAGAGCCAACACTGTGTCGCTAGAGGAGGCCGAAATGCACGCGTTTGTCTGGAAGAGGACAATGTCTTGAGAATTGCAAATAAAGTACGTAGATGATGTAATACTTAACTTTAATCCATAATTGGTGTACATCTCTCTTGACTGTACATGCTTCAAGATAAATATCAATTGAATACGGCACCTTGCTAGGCCGTAGCAAATGACGTAGCTGAAGGCTATGCTAACTATCGTCTCGGCAAATGAGAGCGTATTTGTCAGTGAACCACTGCTATGAACGTCGGCTGTACAACTGGGGCGAGTGCTAGGACGACTCTTTAGACCTGCCGTGTGGTGGCGCTCGGTCTGCAATCACTAACAGTGGCGACACGCGGGTCCGACGTATACTAACGGACCGCGGCCGATTTAAAGGCTACCACCTAGCAAGTGTGGTGTCTGGCGATGACACCACATTTGTTGTCTTGCCTATGTCCCCATCTGTTGACTCAGGGATCGAGACGTGGCTGCACGATCCATTAAGCCATGCGGATAAGATGCCTGTCATCTCGACTGCTAGTGATACGAGGCCTTTGGGATCCAGCACGGCGTTCCGTATTACCCTTCTGAACCCACCGATTCCATATTCTGCTAACAGTCATTGGATCTCGACCAACGCGAGCAGCAATGTCACGATACGATAAACCGCAATCGCGATAGGCTACAATCCGACCTCTATCGAAGTGATGGTACGCATTTCTCCTCCTTATACGAGGCATCACAACAACGTTTCACCAGGCAACGCCAGTCAACTGCTGTCTGTGTATGAGAAATCGGTTGGAAAATTTCCTCATGTTAGCACGTTGTAGGTGTCGCTATCGGCGCCAACCTTGTGTGAAAGTCCTGAAAAGCTAATCAGTTGCATATCACAGCATCTTCTTCCTGTCGGTTAAATTTCGCGTCTGTAGCACATTATCTTCGTGGTGTAGAAATTTTAATGGCCACAAGTGTATATGGGATATAATCGAGAGGTCATTATTATGGACAGCTGCAGACGTATATGGCTCAATATTTCTGCAGGGGACGTAAAACGATTTGGTGAGTCCACCCCAAGTCGAGTTACTACACTACACCAGGCAAAAGGGGGCCTGACACGATATTAGTAGATATCCCATGACTTTTGCTACCTCAGTGTATAATTCACTGAAAGGTTTGTAGCATCGTGCTATGTCAATGTACTGTCCTCACTGCAATATTTCACACTAATGTTACGTCTGTAGATACACAGTATCTGGGTGGGCGAAGCTCTGAGTGTGACTGCTTAAAAAGTCGTGTTATCCTATGGGAGATGTAGGCCATGTCAACTCTTCGTCCTCTGGTGACATGTTTGCTAGGCACCACCCCTCGGAGAACGGTGAGTGAAGGAAGAGCAAACTTGTCCAGCGGCATGCTGGTGGGAGTTTAGAAGTGTTGCCTCTCATGTAACTGGGCAAGGTGCACCGGGTGCGGTCCACCAAGATGCCGTCTATACCGCACAAGGCAGATTGCTGCAGGTAAATAGACTATACCTCACCAAAAGAAGTGTGTAGAGTCAAATCTAGGCCTTAATTTGTGGAAGAAATTTTTGAGAATGTGTGTCCGTTACAGCATGGATTTGAATCATGGGCTGCGAGGAAAGCAAAAAAGAAACAGGGATTTTGAAATTGGACAGACAAAATGCAAGCTACCCACTGGTGGCGGCAGTTCTCCATCTGCCAAACGACCAAAAAGTCGTAACCCGCAAGAGGTGATACATTTATGAATAGCGCAAGGAAATCTGATATTCGTTAAATTGTGGCCACTGTGTGGATCACCCCTGAGTTGACTAACTTGACATAAAATTAATTTAATTCCTCCAAACCCGCTTACAAAATAAATGACATGATAGGGAATGAGAATGGGTGTCGTTGAAAAATTGATAACAAGGACCTATGGTGTCACAAAGAGATTTATTAACTAATATCAAGGTCAAGAGAGAACAAACATATAAACAGAAACTTCAACTGTGTAACATTTCATTAACACGAACTCAGGTTGGTTGGCAATAGACTTGGGGAATCTAACTGGAATTTACGTGTAGACGAGACTGGCTTCTGTGAGTGGAAGAATTCTGCTGTATCGTTCCACTGATTGTTCTCTCGCATCAGATTATAATTAAGCATGCAATGGACACCGGAAGTGACTACCACGAGTTCAAGGCCACTATCAAAAAAAGATGGCCACGGAAACGAATGATAAGCTGCTGAATTTACCGAAGCTGCGCAACATTACCGATGTGGCTGGTGAAACACGAGATGCTGTCGTCTGCGTGCGTGCGCTGCCGAAGCTGCTAGATTAGGTGGCGCGTTGTTCTGTGGGAGATGACACCACGTCCGCCGGTGATTGCCTCACGTCCGCGAAAATATAAAGTTTCGCCCGGGTGTCCGGACATGTTTGCAACTAACTGCTCTCTTCGTAGAAACGGAAGAGCTCTAGCGACTCTACTCCGCGACGCTCGTGAAGCAAGTCCTCGCCTCTACCGTTGCTCAAAACCTTCCGAAAACACAGCCATTCCCCCCCCCCTCCTCCCCCTCACTGTCGCTGTTCTTGAACAACCCTATGAGGAAAGGTTTGTTCAAGAAGAGCGAAAAAAGATGCCCTTCAGTGGTTACTGTGCCAATCATGTTTTCTAGCAAGGAGATCCGATCTTCCTCAACCTATCAGTCCAGTGCAGTACACATTGTGTTCTCCAAATGACAGCACACAATGCCTGAAGGCCCTGAAGCCAAACCTCTGGCGCCATCCACAAGATGAGGGATGCTTCCTAGTGAAAACAAGCTCCATTTTGTCCACAAAACGATTTAACGGGCGGCGTTTTGGTGAGGCGTGTCATCTAAGAAACACGACAACCGGAGAAATTCGTCGTCCAGTCTCACAGGGTACGCTGTTCTTGTAAGAAACACATTAGCCAGGCGCCAGCCCGATGCCGCTTTATCTGGACCCACACAGGGGATAATGAGACCAAACTCCCACATCGCGTCCACTTTCTAATAAAGCGGTAAAGCCGGGGCCAGGATGCCTGGCGCCGCCGGTTTCTAAAGAACTGTCATTTCGCATTCAGCGACGGAGTTCCGACCCTCTTGCTTCGGCCGCTCACGGAACAAGCCCAACCGCCCGAATGGCAGCCCATAAGCTACTGCCCTGCAGGGTGAACGGCCAGTTTTGGTGACTAGAAAGGGAGGCGAACTCGCTTCCTGCTAGAGGAAAGTTCTAAAGCTGCCCCTAATACAATGGTCTCCTCCAGCGTCCAAAAATCTGTTTCTAACGCCGAATTTAATTGTACTACTGCTGCTAAAGTCATGAAAGTACTGTGAGATCAATCAATGGTTTACCCTAAGCTGAATAGTCCATCAGACTAATATCAATAAGGGAAAATTTAGATACACCAAAGGCGAATGGATCTGTATGATAATCACCGAAACAAAATGAAAGGGGAAGTGCGTGATGGGTATCAAATGGTTCAAATGGCTCTGAGCACTATGCGACTTAACTTCTGAGGTCATCAGTCCCCTAGTACTTAGAACTACTTAAACCTGACTAACCTATGGACATCACACACATTCATGCCCGAGGCAGGAGTCGAACCTGAGACCGTAGCGGTCGCGCGGTTCCAAACTGTAGCGCCTAGAACCGCTCGGCCAGTGATCGGTATCACCATGGCAGTGGCCTGCCTCGAAGGCACCACTGTCTTTCAAAAATAAGGAATGAAGAGGTTCTGCAGAGGCTGAGGAAAGGAATATGTGGACAACACTAGCTTGAAAAATGGGCACGATTACAAACTAGTGTTAACAGCCATGACATAAGCTCTATGGACATAGAGGGGAAAAATTCCGGGGGAAGACAGATTGAGATTATTATTGTTGTTATCATATACAGCAATAAACACTGTAAGTTCCACTCTGAGGTGAAGATAATGCCACAGGAGCGGAAATTGTGGCGAGCCACATAAATCCAGACAAATGGTGACCCGTTCTCACTCCCTCTCCCAATCCAAAAGAAACTAAATTATCTCGAATTGAGGAACAAGTAATGAAAAGATTACGCTTCAGACATTACGAAATGATGAATGTATCATGTGTCATGAATGTATCTGGTGTGTGGGGTTCATGTTTGTAGACTGCTTCAGTTCTTATAACAAACAGCTGCTGTGAAGTTTTTATAGCGGAGTTTTTATTTGTCAAAGAGTTGAGATATTACACATGTAACGTATATTAATATTTTGCGAAACACGCTACTGGCCAATAAAATTGCTACACCACCAAGATGGCGTGCTACAGACGCGAAATTTAACCGACAGGAAGAAGATGCAGTGATATGAAAATGATTAGCTTTTCAGAGCATTCCCACAAGGTTGGCGCCGGTGGCGATACCTACAACGTGCTGACATGAGGAAAGTTTCCAACCGATTTCTCATACACAAACAGTAGTTGACCGGCTTTGCCTGGTGAAACGTTGTTGTGATGCCTCGTGTAAGGAGGAGAAATGCGTACCATCACGTATCCGACTTTGATAAAAGTCGGATTGTACCCTATCGCGATTGCGGTTTATTGTATCGCGACATTGCTACTCGCGTTGGTGAGATCCAATGACAGCAGAATATGGAATCGGTGGGTTCAGGAGGGTAATACGGAACGCCGTGCTGGATCCCAGCGGCCTCGAATCACTAGCAGTCGAGATGACAGGCATCTTATCCACATGGCTGTAACGGATCTTGCAGCCACGTCTCGATCCCTGAGTCAACAGATGGGGACGTTTGCAAGACAACAACCATCTGCACGAACAGTTCGACGACGTTTGCAGCAGCATGCACAATCAGTTCGGAGACCGTGGCTGCGGTTACCCTTGACACTGCATCACAGACAGGAGCGCCTGCGATGGTGTAGTCGAGGACGAACCTGGGTGCACGAATGGCAAAACGTCATTTCTTCGGATGAATCCAGGTTGTGTTTACAGCATCATGATGGTGGCATCCGTGTTTGGCGACATCGCGGTGAACGCACATTGGAGGCGTTTATTCGTCATCGCCATAGTGGCGTATCACCCGGCGTGGTGATATGGGTTGCCGTTGGTTATACGTCTCGGTCACCTCTTGTTCGCATTGGTGGCGCTTTGAACAGTGGACGTTACATTTCAGATGTGTTACGACTCGTGGCTCTACCCTTCATTCGATCCCTGCGAAACCCTACATTTCAGCAGGATAATGCACGACCGCATGTTGCAGGTCCTGTACGGGCCTTTCTGGATACCGAAAATGTTAGACTGCTGCCCTGGTCAGCACATTCTCCAGATCTCTGGTCAATGGTGGCCGAGCAGCTGGCTCGTCACAATACGCCAGTCACTACTCTTGATGAACTAAGGTATCGTGTTGAAGCTACATGGGCAGCTGTACCTGTACACGCCATCCAGGCTGTATTATCTCAATGCCCAGGCGTATCAAGGCCATTATTACGGCCAGAGGTGGTTGTTGTGGGTACTGATTTCTGTGAGCTCAGTCAAAACTGATGTCAGCGCCCTAGCTGTCTCAGTGATTGTACAATATGTTTCAGGGATCACTGAGGCTGTGTGACAAAATGATACAGCATGTGTGTGGAAGCAGTTACTGCTTTGTCAATTGCTGTGTACTATATGCTGTTGCTATGAAGTTTATATTGTTTATTTTAATTAAAACTTAAATCTACATTTGTAACAATTGATTTCATACTCTAAATATAAAATTTAATGTCTTGTACCATTTGAATAATTATGGCCCCAAAAAATTTGAGACACCTTGTGTATGGACGATGAATTCCTCTATGACAAAACGGTATCGCGAGAGTGCCAACTGAATTTTTGTTTTGTTGTCATAAGACATCATGTTTGTCCCAAGACACATCCGTCAAGAATTGTAATAATTGCAACAGAGAAACTTCAGTTCATTGTTAGGACATTGAGAAAGTGCAGCAGTGTATGAAGAGACGGCTTATAGAGTACTTATCAACTGTCCAGAAATAATGCCCAGGTACATCATCCAGTCACGTCAATGTGACCACCAGACAAAACCCTGAATAAATACCTCCTGCAGTGCAGGCATGGAGGAAGAGAGTCAGTGATGTTCTGGAAGGTACTAACAGGGATATAGAGCAATGCCGACTACAGTGCTGTGAACAGATGTGATAGGTTTCTCGGTTGGGAATCCATGGTGCGAACTGCCTGATTGAGGTAGTCCCATAGATTGTGAATTGGGTCTAAATCTGGGGAATTTGGCAGCCACGGGAGTAAGGTAAACTCATCCTGGTGCTCTTTCGACCACGCACGTACACTGCCAGCTGTGTGACACATTGCATTGTCCTGCTGGTAGGTGCCATTGTGCTGGGGAAAAACAAACTGCATGTAGGGGTGGACATGGTCCCCAAGAATGGACGCAAATTTGTGCCTTCCAGAATAATGATCACCCAGGGAGTGCAACAAGAATGTTTCCCAGACATTAGCATTCTCTCCTCTGACCTAGACCATTCTGATGATTGTTGCAGGGCCATACACACCAATGGCCATCAGTACGAGGGAACACAAATTGTGATTCATCTGGAAAGGCACCTTTTAGTTTTGGCATTGACGTGCAAATTCCATCCTTCGTCACTGACCAACAGCAGTCACCGTGGGTGCATGAACCAGGCACCAGCTATAGTCTCTACACAGTGAGATTTGGTGAATGGTCATTGAGGAGACGCTGTTGGTAGCCCCTTCGTACATCTGGGCACTCAGGTGATCAACAGTTGCATGTCTTTTTGCCAGTACACACTTCCGCAGCCGTCTTTCACTTCTGTCATGTATGGCCTGTGGAGCGCTGCAGCTGACTCGGTGCCAGTTTTGGATAGAGCCTTTCTGTCATGCACGGTATACTTCAACCATGGCGGTACGCGAAAAGTTGAGGAACAAAGCCATTTCAGAAGTGCTTCCATCCTTGATCCGAAAGCCAGAGATGATGTGACGTAATCGCTCTGTTTTCGCTTTATGACAACGATTGTACCGTTTTCTGCATCTCCCTGACATGCATTTTATAACATCAACTGCTACTGTTGCCACCTGCCATCTTTGAGTGGTTACTGCATGATGATATTGGATATAGGCAGGGCTCATATTAATGTGACTGAACAGTGTAGTTATCGTGTGACGTTGTCTGGTACCGTGTGCCGCGGAATTTGAATCCCCTCCAGACGGCGTGGACGTCGTAGGCCCCTAGAGGTCTCTGCACCATCGCGCCGTAAGCTGTGGCGGCGCGCGCCTCCTGGCCCGCTTTTAGTGTGGGGGCGCCACAGTGGAACACGTGGTCCCAGAGGCCAATAGCGGCGTCGCTGATAGAGTATTTATGCGCCTGCCTCTCGCTCAGCCAGCCAGTCTAATCTTGTGGACGTTTCAGAACACATCGCCTCGCCTTAGACAGCTTATTTACTTTCTTGTTCTGTATACGAGTGGACGTGGTTGTTAGGTTTTCTTCTGACTCCGTTGTCTCGATCTTGTTCGTTCTGTCCTTCGTTGGTCATGTCCGTCCTCTCCCGTTGTGTTGTTGTTCGCGGGCCGCTCCGCGGCTCCCGCTGCGCTTTCCGTCACTTCAACCCCGCGACCGTTCCGGTCGCCGTTACAACACGTTGATAACCAGAGTATAGTGTAGAATAGGTTTAAAAAGGAAAGTAGCACTATTGGATTCCGATTTGTTCAGTTATTAATTTTAATCTGGTCCTAGGGACAGCATTACTAAAAGCACTAAAAAAGCCTGGACTCCAGCTGCCACAATTTCCTAGAACTTGCTGACTATATGAAGGCACTGTAACACGGGAGGGAGGTTCCCACACAAATAATCCTGCTAGGGAATACTGAAAAGTAAGGCTTCTGATGTTTTTTATGCGAAAACGCTTAAAGCTTTTTAAATAAAACAAACGTCACTAACATTCTACATCTTTATTCTTCATGACCAGATGTGGCTTAAATTCAAAGAAATAGTATCGGCAGTAGTTGAGAGATTTATACCAAATACATTAACAAACGCGGAGCTGATCCTCCTTGGTACAGAAAACGGGTTAGAACACTATTGCAGAAACAACGAAACAAACATACCAAATTTAAACAGACGCAAAATCCTCAAGATTGGCGATCTTTTACAGAAGCTCGAAATTTAGCGCGGTGTTCAATGTCAGATGCCTACAACAGTTTCCACAACGAAACTTTGTCTCGAAACCTGGCAGAAAATCCAAAGAGATTCTGGTCGTATGTGAAGTATGTTAGCGGCAAGAAACAATAAATGCCTTCTCTGCACGATAGCAATGGAGATATGGAGATACTATCGAAGACAGTGCTGCAAAAGCAGAGTTACTAAACACAGCCTTTCCGAAATGCCTTCACAAAAGAAGACGAAGTAAATATTCCAGAATTCGAATCGAGAACAGCTGCCAACATGAGTAACGTAGAAGTAAATATCCTCGGAGTAGTGAAGCAAGTCTTCTGGTCCAGACTGTATACCAATTAGGTTCCTTTCGGAGTATGCTGATGCATTAGCTCCATACTTAACAATCATATACAACCGTTCTCTCGACGAAAGATCCGTACCCACGGACTGGAAAGTTGCACAGGTCACACCATTATTCAAGAAAGGTAGTAGGAGTAATCCACTAAATTGCAGGACCATATCGTTAACGTCGATATGGAGCAGAATTTTAGAACATATATTGTGTTCGAACATAATGAATTACCTCGAAGAAAACGATCTATTGACACACACTCAACCTGGGTTTAGAAAACATCGTTCTTGTGAAACACAACTATCTCTTTATTCACATGAAGTGCTGAGTGCTATTGACAAGGGATTTCAGATCGATTCCGTATTTCTGGATTTCCTGTAGGCTTTTGACACTGTACGCCGCTCGGGATTAGCCGAGCGGTCTCAGGCGCTGCAGTCATGGACTGTGCGGCTGGTTCCGGCGGAGGTTCGAGTCCTCCCTCGGGCATGGGTGTGTGTGTTTGTCTTTAGGATAATTTAGGTTAAGTAGTGTGTAAGCTTAGGAGCTGATGACTTTAGCAGTTAAGTCCCATAAGATTTCACACACATTTAAACATTTTTTTGACACTGTACCACACAAGCGGCTTGTAGTGAAATTGCGTGCTTATGGAATATCGTCTCAGTTACGTACTGGATCTGTGATTTCCTGTCAGAGCGGTCACAGTTCGTAGTAATTGACGGAAAGTCATCGAGTAAAACAAAAGTGATTTCTGGCGTTCCCCAAAGTAGTGTTATTGGCCCTCTGCTGTTCCTTATCTATATAAACGATTTGGGAGACAATCTGAGCAGCCGTCTTCGGTTGTTTGCAGACGACGTTGCCGTTTATCAAGTCATCAGAAGATCTAAACAAACCGCAATACGATTTAGAAGAAATATCGGAATGGTGCGAAAAGTGGCAGTTGACCTTAAATAATGAAAAGCGTGAGGTCATCCACATGAGTGCTAAAAGGAACTCGTTAAACTTCGGTTACACGATAAATCAGTGTAATCTAAAAGCCGTAAATTCAACTAAATACCTAGGTATTACAATTACGAACAACTTAAATTGGAAGGAACACATAGAAAATGTTGTGGGGAAGGCTAACCAAAGACTGCGTTTTATTGGCAGGACACTTAGAAAATGCAACAGACCTACTAAGGAGACTGCCTATACTACGCTTGTCCGTCCTCTTTTAGAATACTGCTGCGCGGTGTGGGATCCTTACCAGATAGGACTGACGGAGTACATCGAAAAAGTTCAAAGAAAGGCAGCACGGTTTGTATTATCGCGAAATATGGGAGAGAGTGTCAGAGAAATGATACAGGATTTGGGCAGGACATCATTAAAAGAAAGGCGTTTTTCTTTGCAGTGGAATCTTCTCAGCAAGTTTCAGTCACCAACTTTCTCTTCCGAATGCGAAAATATTTTGTTGACACCGATTTACATAGGGAGGAACGATCAGCAAGATAAAATAAGGGAAATCAGAGCTCGTACGGAAAGATATAGGTTCATTGTTTCCGCGCGCTATACGGGATTGGAATAGCAGAGAATTGTGAAGGTGGTTCGATGAACCCTCTGCCAGGCACCTAAATGTGATTTGCACAGTATCCATGTAGATGTAGGTGTCTACATACCTGTACCTCTTTGTCACTAGAGGGCTCTGAGTAGCAGAGTGCAACATGGCGGTGCGTGAGAGAAAGCCGGCTGTAATTGAATTTCGAACTGGAAGAGTTCGTCCACAGCATCACAACGCCAGATCACACAGGAGCGCTGCAACGGCTGCAACAGTCCTAAGATTTGGGTTCACTGTCATCGATTATCCTCCATACTGTCCCGACTTGGCCCTATCAGATTATCATCTGTTTCCAAAATTTAAAGAACAGGTACGAGGACTTCGCTTTGATAGTGATTAAGTGATGAAACGGAGCAAGCTGAGGTGAGTTTGTGGATTCGTCAACAAAGTCAGACACTCTACATTGGCGGTATCAACGAATAACTCTTTCGTTGGGTGAAATGTGTTCGTCGCCAGGGGGGCTATGTTGAGAAATAAATACGTAGACATGACGAATAATTACGTAGAATGTTAAGAACATTTGCCTTACTTAAAACTCTTAATGAGTTTTCACATAAAAGTTTTTGAGGCATTACTTCTCAGCATGCCCTCGTATCAAGAGACTCAAAAGACTTGCATGGTAGATTTTATATTCGCTGATACTTCAATACCTGATTGTAGGGAAAGAAAGATACAAGGAGGTAAACAATGACCATACGTGTGACAAGATATTACACCGGTTCTGCTGTTGAGGAAAAAATGTCAACACATGCACACAAGTCATCAAGGGAAGTATCCAAGTGACCAATTACCACTCGTTTTTACGTCCGAACTTCTTTCCAGAGAGACCAAGGTAAGACTGAGCCACACCACTGCGTTGTAGCAAAAACTTATTTGTGACCAAGTTAAGTATAGATCACCTCATGATGTGCAAAACACGGCGTTGAGTTTTGTCACCACTTACCTGTGTCACTCCTACCAGCATCTAATTCCGAATCTAGCAAACTGAACAAATCAGGCTGGCCAGTTTAGCCTGCTCCTTTTTAGGAACTTTGTAACTGTATTGAGTGCATCTTTCAGTTCCATCCGGTCACTTTGATAGGGGCGAGCAATTGCGTCTTTGCCAGGCAGGCGCCGCAGTGAGTAGACGGGCGAGGTAGCGTGAAGACTCTGCAGCTAACAGGTGTACGTCTCGACCAACCAAGGTCTGAAACTCGCGGGCACCTTGCGCTCTTTGTAAAGTATTACGGTATAAACGTATTTTTCTGTAATAGGTCTCAACACTGGAGTGGAAATAAGGGAAGGGCAATCCTGCACTGAACATTCATAACATAACGGTACCGATGCTGGACTAGATTCCTGCAAGTGAACTGCGTAAATTTTTTGCCTCTCCTGTCTAGATACAGCGAACGTGCGGAGCAGTTAAGTTTGCGCGCGTGTTTGTTCGTTCTGGTATTTGTGAACACGTGTAAGCTGCGAGAAACTAAGCACATGTGAATTGCACTTGTTCTCGGTTCCATCTTTACACTGAGATGACAAAAGTCATAGGATACCTCCCACTACCGTGTCGGGCCTCCTTTTGCCCGGTGCAGAGCAGAGACTCGACGTGGCATGGACTCAACAAGTCGTTGGAAGTGCCTAGCGGAAATATTGCGCCGTGCTGCTGCCACTATAGCCGTTCATAATTGCGAAAATGTTGCTAATGCAGGATTTTGTGCACGAACTGACCTCTCGGTTATGTCCCATAAATATTCGATGGGATTCATGTTGGGTGATTTAGGTGGCCAAATCATTAGCTCGAATCGTCTAGAATGTTCTTCAAACTAATCACGAACAATTGTGGCCTGGTGACATCATCCATAAAAATTCCGTTATTGTTTGGGAACATGAAGTCCATGAATAGCTGCAAATGGTCTCCAATTAGCCGAAAATCATTTCCAATCTATGATCGGTTCTGTTGAACCACAGCACTCGGTCCATTCCATCTACACACAGGCCACACCATAATGGAGCTGCCACCAGCTTGCACAATGTCCTATTGACAACTTGGGTCCAAGGTTTCGGGGGGGTATGCGTCACGTTCGAACGCTACCGTCAGCTTTTACCAACTGAAATCGGGATTCATTCTACCAGGCCATGGTTTTCTTGCCGTCTATGGTCCCACCGATATGGTCACTAGCCCGCGTGAGACGCTGCAGGCGACGTCGCGCTGTTAGCGAAGGCACTCGCGTCGGTCATTTGCTGCAACAGCCCATTAACGCTAAATATTGCCGAACAGTCCTGACGGATACGTTCGTCGTATGTCCCATTTTGATTTCTGCGCTTATCTTACGAAGTGCTGCTTGTCTGTTAGCACGGATACAACTCTATGGGAACGCCGCTGCTCTCGGGCGTCAAGTGGACGTCAGCCACTGCGTTGCTCGTGGTGAGAGATAATGCCTGAAATTTGGTATTCTCGGCGCACTATTCACATTGTGGATGCTGGAATACTGAATCCCCTAATATACCAAATGGAAGATCTATGCATTTAGCTCCAACTACACTCCTGGAAA
Organism: Schistocerca nitens; assembly: GCF_023898315.1. Lineage (NCBI taxonomy): Eukaryota > Metazoa > Arthropoda > Insecta > Orthoptera > Acrididae > Schistocerca > Schistocerca nitens. The sequence continues at coordinate 97,300,376 of NC_064617.1, forward strand.
TTGAAATAAGAACACCGTGAATTCATTGTCCCAGGAAGGGGAAACTTTATTGACACATTCCTGGGGTCAGATACATCACATGATCACACTGACAGAACCACAGGCACATAGACACAGGCAACAGAGCATGCACAATGTCGGCACTAGTACAGTGTGTATCCACCTTTCGCAGCAATGCAGGCTGCTATTCTCCCATGGAGACGATCGTAGAGATGCTGGATGTAGTCCTGTGGAACGGCTTGCCATGCCATTTCCACCTGGCGCCTCAGTTGGACCAGCGTTCGTGCTGGACGTGCAGACCGCGTGAGACGACGCTTCATCCAGTCCCAAACATGCTCAATGGGGGACAGATCCGGAGATCTTGCTGGCCAGGGTCGTTGACTTACACCTTCTAGAGCACGTTGGGTGGCACGGGATACATGCGGACGTGCATTGTCCTGTTGGAACAGCAAGTTCCCTTGCCGGCCTAGGAATGGTAGAACGATGGATTCGATGACGGTTTGGATGTACCGTGCACTATTCAGTGTCCCCTCGACGATCACCAGTGGTGTACGGCCAGTGTAGGAGATCGCTCCCTACACCATGATGCCGGGTGTTGGCCCTGTGTGCCTCGGTCGTATGCAGTCCTGATTGTGGCGCTCACCTGCACGGCGCCAAACACGCATACGACCATCATTGGCACCAAGGCAGAAGCGACTCTCATCGCTGAAGACGACACGTCTCCATTCGTCCCTCCATTCACGCCTGTCGCGACACCACTGGAGGCGGGCTGCACGATGTTGGGGCGTGAGCGGAAGACGGCCTAACGGCGTGCGGGACCGTAGCCCAGCTTCATGGAGACGGTTGCGAATGGTCCTCGCCGATACCCCAGGAGCAACAGTGTCCCTAATTTGCTGGGAAGTGGCGGTGCGGTCCCCCACGGCACTGCGTAGGATCCTACGGTCTTGGCGTGCATCCGTGCGTCGCTGCGGTCCGGTCCCAGGTCGACGGGCACGTGCACCTTCCGCCGACCACTGGCGACAACATCGATGTACTGTGGAGACCTCACGCCCCACGTGTTGAGCAATTCGGCGGTACGTCCACCCGGCCTCCCGCATGCCCACTATACGCCCTCGCTCAAAGTCCGTCAACTGCACATACGGTTCACGTCCACGCTGTCGCGGCATGCTACCAGTGTTAAAGACTGCGATGGAGCTCCGTATGCCACGGCAAACTGGCTGACACTGACGGCGGCGGTGCACAAATGCTGCGCAGCTAACGCCATTCGACGGCCAACACCGCGGTTCCTGGTGTGTCCGCTGTGCCGTGCGTGTGATCATTGCTTGTACAGCCCTCTCGCAGTGTCCGGAGCAAGTATGGTGGGTCTGACACACCGGTGTCAATGTGTTCTTTTTTCCATTTCCAGGAGTGTATCTTTCAGCGTTTAAAGTCTATTAATTCCCGCCGTGTGGTCATAATCACGTCGGAAACCTTTTCACATGAATCACCTGAGTAAAAAAGACAGTTACAGTTTCACCAAAGCACTGTCCTTTTATGCCTTGTGTACGCGATACTACCGCCATCTGTAAATGTGCATGCTGCTGTTCCACGACTTTCCTCGGTGTAAGTGTAGCCGAGTGTTCCAGTGTGCGATTTGCAGGGGGAGATGGGGGGGGGGGATTCCCCCCCCTCTCTGCATCAGACCATCCCCTCCTCTGGCTTTAGTTTATGCATCCCAACCTGGGATGTTTATTTCCCACACACTGGAGTAAAACTCATATAATTTAAATTTGTGGAGCCGAACACTGAAAGTTTTTAATACAGTCTTACTATTAATACTATTTATATGTTTGCTTATTAATTTTGAAAAAGTGTTATGTAGTAGTTAAGCATTTCAAAACATTTAGAACTAAAGCATCATTCTGATGTTGTCATTGTTGCTTTCGTCTAAGGTGCCGTCATCCATTTACTTGCGAGCTTGCGAGGGAAGTAGTGTGGCAGTCATACCGCAGCAGTCATACCGCAGAGTTGGGCGATCTGGGGGCTGAAATTCCCACCCCGAGCCCTGATACAGGGTTGTGACTGGTCCGGTACCAGTGTGAACATTTACCGTTAGGCCTTATGGCAACGGTATGGCGCGGACTAACGCGCCTGGGACGAAAGCACACATTACTAAATAACGCACCATCGTGTGCTTCTAGTTCCTAGGATACTATTTCGTGGACCTTCTTTAAATACTCTTCTCTTCCACCATCGTTTTCTTTTCCTTTGTTTTTCAGTTCCGTTGTTAGCTGCATGTGCAAGTACCAAGTAGGCCGCAGCGTAAACGAGGCTTTAGAACAAGGTCTGTATTTTATGGTGAATGTGATGTGTTGCGTACGAAACTAAAACCTGCAATCAGATCCAAACGTCGTGGAAAACTGTGAAGAGGTGTCATCCTGCAGCAAGATAACGCCCCCCCCCCCCCCCATTCTGCCAAACGGACAGCCGACGCAATAAAGGAGTTGAGATTCGAAGTGCTGGAACATCCACCATACAGTACAGACCTGGCTCCAAGTGATTTTCACATGTTTGGACCCTTAACGGTAGCACTCCAAGGAAGAAGATTTGAAAGTGATGAAGACGTCATTGCTGCGGTGCAAAATTGGTCACAGATGCAACCGAAAAGCGTATTTTCTGATGAAATAAAAAAAAAAACTCGTAAAACGTCGGGAAAACTGCATTGAAGTCCAGGGAGGTTACGCAGAAAAATAACGCATGTTTCAGTTTTCTATCATCAGAATAAGTACAGCTTTTCACAAATGTGCCTTTACTTTTTGAATTCCCGTCGTATACCTGTATGTAGATGATATTGTAAATAAGCTTTACCTATAATGTACTTTTAAACATATAACAAGGGATGGCTTTTCTGATAGTGCATACGCGTGCATAGTGAGTTTCGGCATTAACATCTATTTATAAATAACTGTTTAACCATGGGTAATGCCACGGTCCAAGCTAGTAACATATGTATTTATAGTAACCCCCTAAGACATCCCCCCCACTGGTAAAACCACAAATCGCACCCTGGAGTGTTCTAAGGCCTGTCGGGGACTTCCGAAACAACAGCCCTAATACCAGTTTTCGGAGAAATTTTTGGCCGATGGTTAATAAGTCTCCAACTCCAGACACAAGGAATACATATATGGACAGTACCTATCATCTTCTGTGGCGCCACCTGCTCCCGCCAAAATTTTGGCAGCCACGGACGGTACCATCCATCTTCTGTGACGTCACCTCCTGCTGCCGCCAAAACCTCGCGCCATCAGAGACTGCAGCGCTTGACGGGTCAGCTGCTACACGTCGCTGCTGTTTCAGTCCGAACTACTCTGTAGCATCGGGAAACTAAGACATTGCAGGTTTTTTTTTCTACTCTTCCGCATTAACTCACGTATTTCCACTTTTGGAACTAGCTGACATTCATCACACTTACAAGAAATTTTGTGTAAGTAATCTTCTGTCCTGCAGTCATTCAACTTCGACTGCTGCCGTACGTCATAGCAGCATCAGCAAACAATGGCAAATTACTGCCCACCCTGTACACCAAATCATTAACGTACACTGAGAATAATAGCGGTGTATTACACTTCTCTGGGGCACTTCTGACAATAGCCTTGTCTCTGATTAACACTCGCCGTCGAGGAAAACATACTGGGTTCTTTTATTTTCACAAGTTCGTCTTGATCACATAGATTTCTTTACACTTTATGACCGGTTTCGGCTTATCGCCATCGTCAGATCGTTAAAATATTCTGATATAAATCATCGTTAAACATGGTGATGTACATGTTTAACTTGACGATGTTGTATATCAGAATATTTTAACGATCTGCCCGGTCATAGAGTGTAAAGAAATATATGTGATCAAGACGGACTTGTGAAAATAAAAGTGCTAAAAATCAAATGATCGCGGACTCATTTTACAGACTTCATGTCTTCAATTGATACTGGGTTCTATTGTTTAAGAAGTCTTGAACCCACTCACATATCTGTGAACTTATTCCACATGTTCGTACCTTCTGCAACAGCATGCAAAAGGGTACCGTGTCAATTGCTTTCCCTAAACCTAGAAATATGGAATCAGCCAGTTGCCCTTCATCTATAGTTCGCAGTATATCATGTGAGAGAAGGGCAAGCTTGAGTTTCGCACGAGCAGCGCTTTGTAAACCCGTTCTGATTCGTGGACATAGGCTTTTCGGTTTCTAGGAATTTCATGACACTCGATCTCAGAATATGTTCAAGACTCCTGCAGACGCCTTAGAGTACTCTTCGTAAAACTGGGATTTCATGCGAACCTGTAATCAACTCTTTCATTAGTTACTCTAAACTAGGGATGGTTATTGCTATGTCATCCATACGGGACTCTGTGCGATGGTAAGTTTGTACGATTCCACAGCGTGAACGATTTTTAAACGCGGAATTTAAAACTTCGGCTTTCGTTTTGCTATCTTCTACTGGTCCGCAGCTCGTGGTCGTGCGGTAGCGTTCTCGCTTTCTGCGCCCGCGTTCCCGTGTTCGATTCCCGGCGGGGTCAGGGATTTTCTCTGCCTCGTGCTGACTGGGTGTTGTGTGCTGTCCTTAGGTTAGTAAGGTTTAAGTAGTTCTAAGTTCTAGGGGACTGATGACCATAGATGTTAAGTCCCATAGTGCTCAGAGCCATTTGAACCATTTTATCTTCTACTGCCACGCCAAATTGATCAACGAGTGACTGGACGGGAGCCTTAGACCCGCTTAGTGATTTTACTTACGAGCAGAATTTTCTCGGGCTCTCGGTCACATCTTTTGCTAAGATATGACAGTGGTTGTTGTACGCTTCGCGCGTAGATCCTTTCGCAGACGCACGAATCTGTACTAAACTTTGCCTGTCGTCATTTGTGCGTTCTCTTCTGAGCCGAGAATGTAACAGCCCCATCTTCCTCAGCATTTCCCGAATGTTATTTCTTAACCACAGTGGATCTTTTCTGTCCCTAGGCATATATTTGTCCAGAGCACGATTCACAATCTGTTTAAACTTTGCCCATAACTCTTCTATGTCATTCATACTGAAACTGCATCATGTCAGAGCATTATCTAAGTGAGATGCTAACAATTGCTTATCTGCTCATTGTAGCAGAAACACTCTCCTAGCCTCCTTGACTGATTTATTAACTTTCGTAACCATAGTAGCTATCATGACGTCATGACCACTAATCCCCGTGTCTATGCTGACAAGGTTAAAATATTTCCATTGCGCGTGGGCTGCCAAACTAGCTGTTTAAGACAGTTTTCAGAAAGAATACTCAGAAGTACTTCGCAAGACTGTCTGTACTGCCTGCAGTGTATCCATAGATGTCCCAGTCTATGCTTAGTATGTTAAAGTCACTTCCAACCAGTATTGCAAGATCTGGGTATTTAAGGTAAAGTGCCCAAATATGGCCCTTTTTTCATTATTACCTCTGTAAATTCATCAAAATGCTGAAGAAAAGTAGAGTACATGCTTCATTAAAACACACTAGTATGTTTATTGTACGTGCTAAGATCAACTTTTACAACATATTACTGAAAAAAATCAAAAATGATGATAATATGAGGAAGTGGCATTCTATTACTTATGAGAAAGGTGATCCAAATATGGTCCCTATCTATTAAAGGCACACAAAACATTGAGAGTTGGCGATAAAATCGCTCAAAACATAAGTACTTCCAAAAATTTGTTAATACTAGAAAACACACTAGTATTAAAATTTACATTTCAAACAAAGTATGCAAATAAATGTAATTTTTTGTGAAATTCGTCCATTGTATTTTCCGTGGCCCCACAAAAAGCACTGCCTGCACTGATTCAATGTTTGTCCTTTGTTGTCCTGCGAATATAGTTTATATGTCACCAGAATTTGAATCGTAATCTTCAGCTTCAAAATCCTCTGAGGATTGAGACGAAGAAACTTTTCATTTTCTCCTCGGTTTCCAAAAACTGTCTTCTTTCTTGCATCTGATTCCTCCTTGTCTTGCTTCTTCTGATACGTCTCCACAAGGTGAGGCTGTGATAAAAATAGCGGCAGCTCATTGGGTGGAAGTGCTTGGTTCGATGGAAGGCACAGATCAAATTTCATGAGATGATAGCATTGATTATTAACCTCAGGAACATTGATTTTCATCCAAGGGGAAAATTCCCGTGTATAGTACACGGGATGTTGACATATCTGCAGCACTTGTGTAAGCACGACCAACCAGAGAAACTGTTTGATTGTAGCTAACAAAGAGAATCGCAAAACATTTGTCCACGTTCTCCTTTGAGAATCCCTGGAATCTAGCTTCAAAGAGCAGCTGCGGTGCTCTGAAGGAAATATCAGGATGGTGTCTTATGAACAGCTGTAGCCTTTGAGACTTAAAAGGATACACAATATTGTTTCTAATGACTAGCTGAAAAGCCGTCTAAATATTAATAATTTTTCTCCATTACTTTACAGTACTCGACGAGCTGAGCCTCTACCTTGGGAAGTAAAGTAGTTTTCCGACTTAGTGCAACATTCAAAACATCTGCAGATACAGCGTTTTGCGATTTCAGAGTCTTGAGGTATGTCCTTAATGTTGATCTCGGTACCTCAAAATCACTAACCGCTTGTTTATGAGGCATACACTGATAACCCGGAATATTATGACCACCGACCTACTATCGACATAAACCCGGCAAGGCGATAACAGCGTCACCTGACGAGGAATGACTGCTAGACAGACACACGCACAGTGCATCTAGTGTCTGTGTTGTCCATATGTAGAATGGGGAAGGTGCATGATCCATCTGAGTTTGACCGAGGGAAGATTGTGATAGCCTGGAGGCTTGGCACGAGCATTTCGGAAACTGCACGATTTCTTGAATGCTCGAGAAGTGCTGTGGTGAGTGTCTTCAACAAGTGGCGAAACCAAGGTGGAACCACGCCCGTCCAATACTCGTTACAGATTTCAGACGTCGTAGACTGGGCAGATTGGTAAAGCAGGACAGGCCTGCAAACTGTGGCGGAACTAACATCAGACTTTAGTGCTGGGTGGGGTACAAGTGTGTCTGAACACCCAGTGCACCGAACACTCCTAACGATGGGCCTCTGCATGGGCCAATTTTAACACCTCAACATCACAACTACTAGTGAAATGGGCACGTGACCATCGGCACTGGACGTTGGTACAATGGCACAGAGTTGCATGTTCTGATGAATCCTAACACTCTTTGCATCATGCGAATGGGAGGGCGCGATTGGGTCGTCTTCCAAGGGAACAGCTGCCGGCCGCTGGTGGCCGAGCGGTTCTGGCGCTACAGTCTGGAACCGCGCGACCGCTACGGTCGCAGGTTCGAATCCTGCCTCGGGCATGGATGTGTGTGTTGTCCTTAGGTTAGTTAGGTTTAAGTAGTTCTAAGTTCTAGGGGACTTATGACCTCAGCAGTTGAGTCCCATAGTGCTCAGAGCCATTTGAACCATTTTGAACCAAGGGAACAGCTCCTTGAGATCTGTACTGCGAGATGAAGACAAGCTGGCGGTGGCTCCATTATGCTCTGGGAAACATTCACGTGGGCATCCATGGGTTAAGTGGAGCTCGTGCAAGGCACCATGACGTCCAAAGAGTATCATACGCTGGTTGCAGACCACGTACACCCCTTCATCATGAATCTCCCGATGGCAGTGGCATTTTTCAACAAGATAATACGCAATGTCACAAGGCCAGGAGTGGGATGGAATGGTTTGAGGAACACAATGGCGAGGGCGAGATCCACCTGATGTGCTGATCCCCGCCCGCCCCCCTACTCGCCATATCTGAGCCAATCGAACACATTTGGGATGTAGTTGAATGTGATGTCAGAGCTCGTCGCCACCCTTCCCGGAATTCACAGGAATTAGGTGACACTTGTGTGTGCAGATGTGGTGCCAACTCCCTCCAGCTATCTAGCAAGACCTCATTGCTTCCATGACATGGTGCGTCACAGCTGTTATCCATACCAAAGGTGGGCATACTTACTATTAGGAAGGTGGTCATAATGTTCTGGCCTATCAGTGTATTTCCCTCTTGCATTGTTTTACTCGCACTGAGCACAGAATTTATATCCCAGTTTCGTCTTTCTGTCATCTGAAAACAGGAAGAGCACTTACTTAAAGATCTTAAGCCAAATTTGGCGCCAGGGCCATGATTAGACCCAGCCTCGGACTATATTAAGAGAATGGCCTGAATTGCAAATGGCACGTGATTTCCAAAGCGACAGTTGATGTAAAATACACACAACAAATGGAGATAAAGAAAAGAATGCGGACTTTCTGTTACTAAAAAACTGGTCTCCTAGTACGTTCTGTAGCTACAATGTACCAAAAACTCACTTTTTTTCTGAAAAGGAAACACAAGATTCAGGTCTTCTTCTTTGAAGCACTCACCAGCACCCTCTGCATGAGTGCACCACTTGCCAAAGAGTTTAGATAGGGTGGCCATATTTGGGTAATGCGCCACATTGGGTACTTTACCTTACGGAGTGCTGACCGTAGACTTTCTTTGAATGATTCTAGAACTGTCACATTGGAATAAGCTGGCTGGTAAAAACATCCAACAATTACCTTCTTTTCACCTAGACTTGTTATATGCGACCAGATAACTTCACTGTCGCACTCATTTTCAACGTCAATAGAGACAATACATTTATCTACTGCAGTGAAGACTCCACCCCCCTATCATGTCTAATCTGTCCTCTCATACACATTTCTATGACGTACTAAATATCTCAGAGCTTTCTACTTTGGGTTTCAGCCAGCTCTGAGTCCCAAGAATAATTGAGCGCTATGTGGCCATAAATTCGGGATATTTGTTACGAATACTTCGACAGTTTACTGATAAAATTTTGGCAGTTGAATTATCCTTACTCTGAAGACGATCTAATTTAGCTGTATGCGTATCGACTGGCGAGTGTTCATCAGAGTATCTCAAGCTACAGCCTAGCCTGAAAATCCATGTGCACACCCCACAAGTACTCTGCTACTGAGTAATTGCGTCCTTCCTATGGTGCACCCCTGACCTATCAAGGGGAGTCCTCACATCCTCCATCCAGTAATGCAGGTTCAGAAATCTGCAGCCAAGACTGTCACAGATTAGGTGAAGCTTTTGGTTGAGATCCTCATCTCGGCTCCAAACCAAAGGATCCTTGCCAACTCTGGGAACAATCCTGCAAATTGCAACGTCTGTTAGCAGTCGATACACGAGGCCAGCAACCTGAAACACTTCTGTCAGCCATCTTTATGAACTGAGGATGGCCTCACAACGCATACAACAGGCGTCATTGGCGCCGACATGAGCCACAGCTTGCAGATGACTACATCCTCCATGCTCAATAGCCGCAGGCAAGGCCGCCTGCACATCTCGAATCGGGCACCTCCAGCAGACATACCGAGTGCACATTAGCTTTCTTTCCACGAGCTCTGAATGCTATCTTCCTAAGGTGCTCCATAATTGCGCCTAATGTTGGAGCTCCTGGTAACTAGAAAAGCCCTCCTAGACGGTCAGGCTCCACAATGGCCCCCCACCTCGAGTGATGGGAACATGCTGCACGTGTCACTCACTCTGCTGCGAGGACTAGTACTCTCTAGTATATTCATTTACACTGTAGGCCAACTGACTGTCGTAGCTCTAAGGATCTATTATCTGCAGGTGGTCCTGCATTTTTCTACAGTTTTCTGTCGTTGCGACTCTCCTATTTAAAGGCTCATAGCAGTTTTGCATCAACTGCATATCTGCAAACATGTGTGCTCGAAAACGCACATCTGTGAAATCATTAATTTACTGTTGGGTAATATTCAGTACCTTGTTCCTCGTCTTGTGCATTGTAGCGTGTTTGGATCCTCTTGGCATACTGTTCACAAGTAGTGACGGGAAATGAGAACAACCAAATGAGAACAATCGACTCCATCGGTTGTGGGAAAACAATCGACTCGTGTACACTACTGGTCATTAAAATTGCTACACCACGAGGCTACACCAGAGGCGAAATTTAACCGACAGGAAGAAGATGCTGTGATATGCAAATGATTAGCTTTTCAGAGCATTCACGCAAGGTTGGAGCCGGTGGTGACACCTACAACGTGCTGACATGAGGAAAGTTTCCAACCGATTTCTCATACACTAACAGCAGTTGACCGGCGTTGCCTGGCGAAACGTTGTTGTGATGCATCGTGCAAGGAGGAAAAATGCATACCATCACGTTTCCGACTTTGATAAAGGTCGGATTGTAATCTATCGCGATTGCGGTTTATCGTATCGCGACATTGCTGCTCGCGTTGGTCGAGATCCAATTACTGTTAGCAGAATATGGAATCGGTGGGTTCAGGAGGATAATAAGGAACGCCGTGCTGGATCCCAACGGCCTCGTAGTTGAGATGACAGGCAACTTATCCGCATGGCTGTAACGGATCGTGCAGCCACGTCTCGATCCCTGAGTCAACAGATGGGAACGTTTGCAAGACAACAAACATCTGCACGAACAGTTCGACTACGTTTACAGTAGCATGATCAGCTCGAAGACCATGGCTGCGGTTACCCTTGACACTACATCACAGACATGAGCGCCTGCGATGGTATGCTCAACAACGAACCTGGATTTCACGAATGGCAAAACGTCATTTTTTCGGATGAATCCAGGTTTTGTTCACAGCATCATGATGGTCGCATCCGTCTTTGGCGACATCGCGGTGAACGCACATTGGAAGCGTGTATTCGTCATCGCCATACAAGCGTATCACTCGGCGTGATGGTATGGGGTGCCATTGGTTACACGTCTCGGTCACCTCTTGTTCGCATTGACGGCACTTTGAACAGTCGACATTACATTTCAGATGTGTTACGACCCTGGCTCTACCCTTCATTCGATCCCTGTGAAACCCTACATTTCAGCAGGATAATGCACGAAGAGGAGTTTGTGGCACAACATGACTAGAACAAGGAATCGGTTGGTAGGACATGTTCTGAGGCATCAAGGGATCACCAATTTAGTATTGGAGGGCAGCGTTGAGGGTATAAATCGTAGAGGGAGACCAAGAGATGAATACACTAAGCAGATTCAGAAGGATGTAGGCTGCAGTAGGTACTGGAAGATGAAGAACCTTGCACAGGATAGAGTAGCATGGAGAGCTGCATCAAACCAGTCTCAGGACTGAAGGCCACAACAACAACAATGCACGACCGCATGTGCAGGTCCTGTACGGGCCTTTTTGGATACAGAAAATGTTCGACTGCTGACCTGGCAAGCACATTCTCCAGATCTCTCACCAATTGAAAACGTCTGGTCAATGGTGGCCGAGCAACTGGCTCGTCACAATACGCCAGTCACTACTCTTGATGGACTGTGGTATCGTGTTGAAGCTGCATGGGCAGCTGTACCTGTACACGCCATCCAAGCTCTGTTTGACTCAAAGCTCAGGCGTATCAAGGCCGTTATTACGGCCAAAGGTGGTTGTTCTGGTTGCTGATTTCTCAGGATCTATGCACCCAAATTGCGTGTAAATGTAATCACATGTCAGTTCTAGTATAATATATTTGTCCAATTAATACCCGTTTATGATCTGCATTTCTTCTTGGTGTAGCAAGTTTAATGACCTGTAGTGTATATAAAGCCCAACTCCCGCCACAATCATCATCAGTTGTTGACAGTGCCTTGTTGTATCCGTGTGATTCCTACAATATGAAACCGACAGCCGGCAGTGATGACAGCTGTAGTGGTGGTGGGAAACGGCCAAACTTGAGTCAATTGCCATATAAGTGTTTATAAAAAAGTTCAAATTTGGCAGTTTAAAATTTCGTAGCGGGTGGTATATTTTCGTAACAAGTGGTTCTTTCTTCTTGCTATTGCAGCATTCATTCCCAAAATGCTGGTAGTACTAGAACGCCAGCTGGAAGCTGAAAGTCACTACCAAGCTCAAGAGGTTGTGCTACCATCGTGTAAGTACATCTCCAAATTCTGTGTGACAGTTTACATGTTGAGGAAACAGCTCTTGATGTATTCAGATCGTAACTATTTATAAAATTTTTGATCTCGCTGTTGCATCATTAGAGCAACAGCTGACGGACATTGAGCTGCTACTGGAGTTCGAAATGCAGACAAGAAAGTAAGTACACTTGTAGTATATTGCCATTAGACTTTTTTCATCATATACAGATGTGTGAAGATATATTATCCATTATTGTAGATGCTGCTAAAGATCAAGAGGAGAATGATATTCTAGTAGGGGTATGCGTCAAGTATGATGTCCAGGAGTCATCACTTCCATCTGGTATGACATTCTTACTTATTTATTTTTTTCGTAGTTATGTATAATCAGTATCTCGCTGCAGGCAAATTAAATGCAAATTTGTTGTTGTTGTTTCTTATAATCAATATCTTATTGCACACGACTTCATGTGAGACGGATCGGTGGCTCCACAACAACAACTTTTTTCCGGCGTGGGTGAAATACTGGAATGGGAGCGTGAAATGGTGACTGCTGAAAGGCAATGTGATCTCTCCCTTTTGGAACAGGAGATGGAGATATTTGACTGGATGGAAGAACTACCAGTAAGATCGACTGAGCTGCTCAATCCTGAGACCCAGAGTGTAAAAGATGATTATAATATGACCTTCATTGTTACAGCATATAATTATTATTCTGGAATGCTGATGTACTTAATTGTTATTATTTGTTTATACCATATACAGAGTCGTCCATTGATCGTGACCGGGCCAAATATCTCACGAAATAAGCGTCAAACGAAAAAATTACAAAGAACGAAACTTGTCTAGCTTGAAGGGGGAAACCAGATGGCGCTATGGTTGGCCCTCTAGATGGCGTTGCCATAGGTCAAACGGATATATACTGCGTTTTTAAAATAGGAACCCCCATTTTTTATTACATATTCGTGTAGTACGTAAAGAAATATGAATGTTTTAGTTGGACCACTTTTTTCACTTTGTGATAGATGGCGCTGTAATAGTCACAAACATATGGCGCACAATTTTAGACGAACAGTTGGTAACAGGTAGATTTTTTTAAATTAAAATGCAGAACGTAGGTACGTTTGAACATTTTATTTCGGTTGTTCCAATGTGATACATGTATCTTTGTGAACTTATAATTTCTGAGAACGCATGCTGTTACAGCATGATTACCTGTAAATACCACATTAATGCAATAAATGCTCAAAATGATGTCCGTCAACCTCAATGTATTTGGCAGTACGTGTAACCACATTCCTCTCAACAGCGAGTAGTTCGCCTTCCGTAATGTTCGCACATGCATTGAGAATCCGCTGACGCATGTCGTCAGGCGTTGTCGGTGGATCACGATAACAAATATCCTTCAACTTTCCCCACAGAAAGAAATCCGGGGACGTCAGATTTGGTGAACGTGCGGGCCATGGTATGGTGCTTCGAAGACCAATCCACCTGTAATGAAATATGCTATTCAGAACCGCTTCAACCGCACGTGAGCTATGTGCCGGACATCCATCGTGTTGGAAGTACATCACCATTCTGTCATGCAGTGAAACATCTTGTAGTAACATCGGTAGAACATTACGTAGGAAATCAACATACTTTGCACCATTTAGATTGCCATCGATAAAATGGGGGCCAATTATCCTTTCCCATGATGCCGCACCATACATTTACCCGCCAAGGTCGCTGATGTTCCACTTGTCGCAGCCATCGTGGACTTTCCATTGCCCAATAGTGCATATTATGCCAGTTTACGTTACCGCTGCTGGTGAATGACGCTTCGTCACTAAATAGAACGCGGGGAAAAAATCTGTCATCGTCCCGTAATTTCTCTTATGCCCAGTGGCAGAACTGTACACGACGTTCAAAGTCGTCGCCATGGAATTCCTGGTGCATAGAAATATGGTACGGGTGCAGTCGATGATGTAGCATTCTCAACACCGACGTTTTTGAGATTCACGATTCTCGCGCAATTTGTCTGCTACTGATGTGCGGATTAGCCGCGACGGCAGCTGAAACACCTACTTCGGAACACCTACTTCGGCATCATCATTTGTTGCAGGTCGTGGTTGATGTTTCACATGTCGCTGAACACTTCCTGTTTCCTTAAATAACGTAACTATCCGGCGAACGGTCCGGACACTTGGATGATGTCGTCCAGGATACCGAGCAACATACATAGCACTCGCCCGTTGGGCATTCTGATCACAATAGCCATACATCAACACGATATCGACCTTTTCCGCAATTGGTCAACTGTCCATTTTAACATGGGTAATGTATCACGAAGCAAATACCGTCCGCACTGGCAGAGTGTTACGTTTGTGACTATTACAGTGCCATCTGTCACAAAACGAAAAAAGTGTTCCAACTAAAACATTCATATTTCTTTACGTACTACACGAATATGTAATAAAAATGGGGGTTCCTATTTTAAAAAACGCAGTTTATATCCGTTTGACCTATGGCAGCGCCATCTAGTGGGCCAACCATAGCGCCATCTGGTTTCCCCCTTCAAGCTAGAGGAGTTTAGTTTTTTCGTTTGACACTTATTTCGTGAGATATTTGGCCTGGTCACTATCAATGGACCACCCTGTATTTAAAAGATCTTGAACATTGTACTTAATTTTTTTCCATTATTCGTATGTTACAGAGGTGCCACTAACACCGTCACAAAGACAGCTTGCTGTGGAACATGCACCAACAGCGGTGGTTGTGAGGGCAGGTATCTAAACACTCACCCGAGTGAAATGCACTGCTGTTCAAAGCGCCGCTAATTGTCATGCAAGAAGCCGCCACGGCTACTGCAGTGTCGGCCCCTGCATAGTTGCATAGCCTCTGGCGTCTGTGGGCGGTTGAGTCAGAGCAACGATCTCCCACCCCCTCAGGCTGGCGATGGTGAAGGCCCCAATATGCAGCAGCATCAACGAACGCCGTCTCCACAGCCTGGGTGCTCCCACCGGAGGTCACCACTGCTACATCCTCCCACTCCGGTCTCTGGCTGTTCGCCCTCACCGGCTACAAAAGGTATGTATGCTTGGGCGCATATCCCTCCCCCCTGAAGGTGCCTTCTCACCAGTGTCCTTATCCACTGGGTGGACACAGTCGTCTCCTAGGTGTAGTATTAATGATAATGAACCTGTGGCTAGCGGTAGTGCTCTATCCCATCCTGATAGCGAAGGACATCAGATTAGCGGCGTCATGACCCCTCTAGAATACTTGGTGGTTTCTAGGGCCTTTGAGGGGCGTATCTCGTTTACTAGAATTGAGAATCCTGGTGAGGTTTCTAGAAGTGTGCCTCCCAGTGCTGGAGGCAGAGCTCCTCAAAGTCATTGACAATCCGAGATATAATGCCATTAAACATAACAAAATACTCTGCTGTGAGTTGACTCACCTTCCCAAACAGCAGGGTGCTACTGAAGAGAAAAGCCTTCACTCCATCTTGGGTGATAATGGCGTTGTATCTCAGAGTACATCAATTGCTGAGTGGTATCGTGAATCCACCTTTGGCGCTATACTGGCCCAGTTTCCCGAGATGGAAGTCAGAGGGTCAGCTAAACACAATGTCAAATACCACACCTCTACATCCATATTCATGTCTATGACCCGTTAAATGGCGAGTCCAGTTATATCAAACTCCCTAAGGATATATCTGATACGAAGACATGATTTATGGTTCAAAATGACCAGGATAACGCTTGTTTTTCATGTCAATCCTGGCTTGCGAAAGAAAAGCTGAACAGAATCCAGAGTGCACTTCTCGATACAGAATAGGTCTTAGCATTTGTGGATGTTATAACTTTGACGGTATCAAGTTCCCCGCAAAGGTTCAGGACATACCAAAATTTGAGGCACAAAATCCTGGAATATCAGTTCACGTTTATGGCCTAAGTAGAAGCAGAAAAGGAAGCCAGATAAGCACAACAAGCATATTGTAATTGGACCACTCCATTTTTCGAAATATTCAGGTGAGTGTCATCTTCATGTAAACATGCTGCTCTTCTTTGACGGTGTAATCAGCATTACGTATGGATCAAAGACATGTCCACCTCCTTGACAGGCAATAAACATAAATATAAGAAACATATTTGCTTCATGTGTCTAAATACCTTTTTAGAAGAAAAGTATTTACTTACGGCATGTGGAGGACTGTGACTCCAAGGAACTGGTACATGTTGTTACGTCTACAGAAGAAAACAAGTTCATTAAATTCAAGAATGCCCACCATCAGGAATGATGTCCACTTGTTGTATGGGCAAACTTCGAATGTCTTCTTGCCCCTATCACCTGCTGTCTAGGGAACCCCTTAGCCTCACATACCACCTTCACAAAAAAAGTACCATATGTGGTAGTATACCAAACTGCATGTTCATACGTTTCACGTCTTAACTGCTATGAATCTTATGTCGTGGGTAATCCTACAGTTTGGTTGCTCACTGAGCTTGAAAAACTCTCATAGGATGTTGATAGGTTTTACAGCACCAACATCCCCATTACCGAATCGGAGGAGGATAAAAAATTATACAATTATGTGAGTAATTGCCATATTTGTGAGATGCCGTTAGACAGAAAAGCTGAAGCTCCTCTAGAGATCATTATCATCTTACAGGGAAGTTCCACAGACCAGCTCACAACACATACAATTTGAAGTATCAGTTACCACGACACATTTACCATAGTTTAAATGGGTATGACGCTCACTTTCTTGTTGAGCAATTGATTAATGTCGGTTGGGAGAAAAATCAGTTAGTGTCCTGCCTCAGAGTGTTGAGAAGTATATTTCATTCTCCAAAGGAATGATGCCAAAAATTACACTACACTTCCTTGACACGCTAAGTTTTATGCAGGCGCCACTCCAGAAACTCTTTGAAACTCTACCTGAGGAGGATATGCATATCACGCAATCTGCATACCCCGATGAGGAAAAGTTTCAGCTTGTGACTAGGAAAGGAGTTTTCCCTTATGTGTATCTGGATAGTAAGGCGAAACTCTACTAAACCAGGCTGCCTGACATATCTGCAATTATCAGTAATCTCACGGGCGACGCCATATCTAGTGCAGATAACTAGCATGCCGCGAATGTCTGCTGGAAATTCAACATTCCAAATTTAGGTAAATACGCAAGATTATACATGGACAGCACCGTGCACTTGCTTGCGAATGTTTTTGAAAAGTTCCAGAGGCCACATACTCTCGGGACCCCGGCACCTGAGTTGACCCGGGACGCAATGCTCGAGGAAACGAGGCACAGCATCGATCTTTTGACTGATGCTGATATGCTTATTTTTTTGAACGAGGGATCCATGGAGGACTTTGTCAGTGTGTCCATAGACAAATAATCCACGTATGGGTGCGCGGTTCAAAACATCTCTCGATTCTCAAGTTATATTCTGTATTTGGATGTGACTAACTTATACGGACACGCCATAATGCAGCCATTGCCAATTTGTGGGTTTCAGTGCGTGCCCGAAAACGAATTAGAGGGATTAGGTGGATAAACATTGGGCCTGGTGGCTGATTCTGATGTAGGGTATATGGTGGAGGCAGACTCCATATACCCTGCCAGTGTGCGCGAAATGACAGGCGACTTGCCGTTATGTCTAGAGCAACGAGTTCCGCAAGGAAGTACACTACTGGCAATTAAAATTGCTACACCAAGAAGAAATGCGGATGATAAACGGATATTCATTGGTCAAATATATTATACTAGAACTGTCATGTGATCACATTTTCATGCAATTTGGGTTCATAGATCCTGAGAAATCAGTACCCAGAACAACCACCTCTGGCCGCAATAACGGCCTTGATACGCCCGGGCATTGAGTCAAACAGAGCTTGGATGGCGTGTACAGGTACAGCTTCCCATGCAGCTTCAACACGATACTACAGTTCATCAAGAGTAGTGACTGGCGTATTGTGACGAGCCATTTGCTCGGCCACCATTGACCAGACGTTTTCAATTGGTGAGAGATCTGGAGAATGTGCTGGCCAGGGCAGCAGTCGAACATTTTCTGTATCCGGAAAGGCCCGTACAGGACCTGCAACATCCGGTCGTGCATTGTCTTGCTGAAATGTAGGGTTTCGCAGAGATCGAATGGAGGGTAGAGCCACAGGTCGTAACACATCTGAAATGTAACGTGCACTGTTCAAAGTGCCGTCAATGCGAACAAGAGGTGACCGAGACGTGTAACCAATGGCACCCCATATCATCACGACGGGTGATACGCCAGTATGGCGATGAGGAATACACGCTTCCAATGTGCGTTCACCGCCATGTCGCCAAACACGGATGCGACCATCATGATGCTGTAAACAGAACCTGGATTCATCCGAAAAAATGACGTTTCGCCATTCGTGCACCCAGGTTCGTCGTTGAGTACACCATCGCAGGCGCTCCTGTCTGTGATGCAGCGTCGAGGGTAACCGCAGCCATTGTCTCCGAGCTGATAGTCCATGCTCCTGCAAACGTCGTCGAACTGTTCGTGCAGATGGTTGTTGTCTTGCAAACGTCCCCATCTGTTGACTCAGGGATCGAGACGTGGCTGTACGATCCGTTACAGCATGCGGATATGATGCCTCTCATCTTGACTGCTAGTGATACGAGGGCTTTGGGATCTAGCACGGCGTTCCGTATTACCCTCATAAACCCACCGATTCCATAGTCTGCTAACAGTCATTGGATCTCGACCAACGCGAGCAGCAATGTCTTGATACGATAAACCGCAATCGCGATAGGCTGCAATCCGACCATTATCAAAGTCGGAAACGTGATGGTACGCATTTTTCCTCCTTACACGACGCATCACAACAACGTTTCACCAGGCAACGCCGGTCAACTGTTGTTTGTGTATGAGAAATCGGTTGTAAACTTTCCTCATATCAGCACGTTATAGGTGTCGCCACCGGCGCCAACCTTGTGTGAATGCTCTGAAAAGCTAATCATTTGCATATCACAGCATCTTATTTTTGTCGGTTAAATTTCGCGTCTGTAGCACGTATTCGTGGTGTAGCAATTTTAATGGCCTAAACTGATGACCACTGTTGGATACAAGCAGAGGTATGTAATTCATTATTGTAATCTCCAGCAGTGTCTCAGCTTAGGGATGGAGCTAGGCAGAATCACCCGCTACCAGCTAGGTAGAACCACTCCTTCAATCACTCCCCATCAGTATATGGATACATTGAGAGTAATATTCGTACCTTTGCTGGGGTCATAAATGTGTTTATTGAGTGTAGACATTGTGGAATAACTAAAAGTCTGTGAAAAGTTTGTCAGCCTTCAAATCGTCAATTTTCTGAATGTAGTAAATTAAAAGTTTTTATCGGTTTCTTTCATTTTTCTTTACATCGTTTAAGGTTAGTTGACCAAACCCCTTTTGATCATTCAATTTCTATGTATAAAAGTGTGGCAATAACTGTTGCAATTATTCCACGCAGAGCATTCTGCATGGATCGCAGTACTGCTTTTTGAAATATTTTAGCATGTTGCTGATCACGCAATTGCAGCGGCAAGACGAGGTAAGTTGTCTGTTGCGTACAGGATCAATGCAGAACAGTTATTAGTAGACGTTAGGAGATATTTTTAAAACTCGTAGTCAGATGGTTGAGAATTTATATCTTTGTAATTCGTGGAAGGAATAATTAATTTTCTGTTCCTGTTTCTCTTTCTTGTCAATCAGAATTCAATTATTGTCAGAGACGGAACGTCACATACACATTTCCTACATGTCTTTTAAAATAATAATACAATTCTTTTCAAGCGGGTAGGAGTGGTCAAAACATCATGTCTTTAACATACTCCCATAGAAAAAAATCACAATGTCTGATGTCAGTGCTTTTTGGCAGCCTGTGATAAAGTGCTCTGTCTCGAACTGCCTGGCGGCCGATCCCATGCTGTTGGCCCCTTTCGTTCGAATAGGCACGGACAGACAAGTGCCAGTGAGGTTGGCCCCATCCTGCTGGAATATGAGTTGATGTGCTTTTTCTTCGAGTTGAGGCAACAGCTAGTTCTATAACATTTCCGGATAGGTTATCCTAGTTACAGTTGCACCTTCGAAGAAAAAAGGACCAGAAACTTTATTGGCTGAAATGGCACAGGAAACGTTCACCTTGGGCGAGTCACGTTCATGTTGAATTGTTTCCCGCGGATTTTCAGCGCCCCGTATAAGGACATTGTGCCGTCTGACTTCCCTTGTTGTGTGAAATGTTGCTTCATCGCTAAACACTAGCTTAGAAATGAACCGGTCAACTGTTTCCATTTGCTCAGGGACAAACTCTTAGAACTCGATTCTTTTCACCTTATCCCTTCGGAAAGCGCTTGAACCAATTGTAGACCATAAGCTTTCATTGCTAACCTTTCCCTTACAGCTCTCCAAATGGTCGGTTGCGGAATTTGCGCTCTGCTAGCATGGGGGTACTGTGAGCTAATGCTTTCTGAATGCGGCCAACACTTTCTTCACTCGTGCACGGCCATCTGGAACTTGTCCTCTACTGGACATTCCACGATGCGGTAGACCATCGACGGCAGTGAGTGATGTGAATAAGGAGACCATTGATCAAATCATCCAAAATGACAGATGTGTGACGACACGACAGCTTGCTGAAATGACTCGTGTGTCATTGGGTAGTGTGGTATCACTAGTACACTCACTAGGGTCTCATGAAGACCTTTGCTGAAGAGTGGAAACAGTGTTTTGAAGGTGTCATTACCCAGGATGAAACATGATTGTTTTTGTCCTAACCTGAGAACTAAACCCAATCCATGGAGTGGCGTCGTTCGGGTTCCCCTCGGAAGAAGAAACTAAGTCTTTCACGAACAGCAGGCCGAAAGGTGATGGCCTCCTTCTTCTGGGACCAGTGTGGTGTCATTTTCATTGACTTTGTGGAACCTGGCTCCACAATTAACCGGGACCGTTACTGTCTGTCATTGGACAAGCTGCAACGTGCCATCAAGACCTACAGACCACAGCCTCAGGGTCAGCTCAATAGGCTACACCATGACAATGCTAAACCCCATACAGCCCTTATGACGCAGGAGAAAACCAGGAAAGTGTGTTGGAAAATTGTTCCTCATCCTCCCTATAGTCCGGACTTGGCTCTGTCTGAATTTTACCTCTTTGGTCGTCTGAAGGCCCACCTGCGCAGTAAAACATTTGATGATGAGAAGGACCTTATTTCCTGTGTCAAGCGATGGTGTACAAGTCAATCCCCAGAATTTTACCAAAGTGCATTGACATTATGGAAAGAATGTCGGGCCAGATGCGTCACAGCTGATGGAGGCTACATTGAGTAGGCTCAATGTATAGCTAAATGTTCCAAGTATGTTCACAAAAAATTTCATTCTCCTCCTGCCTGCAAAAAATTCAAAAAATAAAATTCTTTCCGCACACTATACGAGATTGGAATAATAGAGAATTATGAAGGTGGTTCGATGAACCCTCTGCCAGGCACTTGAATGTGATTTGCAGAGTATCCATGTAGATGTTGATGTAGATGCACACACACCCTTCCTTTGTGAATTCTTTATGCCAACGTACGATATGTCACTTATCAGGAGGCTGATCACCATACTTGGTTCGAAATGCACGCTGAACAACTGTCGGCGATTCACTTCTGCCGTACTCGATAACACAGAAAGCTTTTTGTTGAGCAGTCACCATCTTTGCATTGACAACAGAAATGAAGGTTACGTGGCCAACTGCGCTCCTAGCGGCCAAATGAGCAAGCAGAGGAAAGTTCAGGGCTTCCTTCAATCGTGGGCAGAAACAGCGTAGCTCTCCTTTCCTTCTATGCAGAGGTCTCGATTTTCAGGTTTGTGGTATTGTTTTTGAATCAACCTGTATTCCTATATGGTATAGGAGGAGTCGGTAAGGAGAAGTATTATAATGCCACATTTGAAAATAGTGCAGACGTCTCTGAGGTATCTTATTTCCATGCGTGGATTGTCAAAGAGCATATTTCACCCATTTATGTTCCAAATTTAGAGTCATTAAAGTGTAACGCGAATCATTTTTCCTTTTAGGGTGGCACTTGAGAATGTCTTCGTTAGTCTCAAACACCGTTGGACTGGTGATAACAAATTTCATAAGTGAATAAATGTGCTGATAGACTGCGGTTAATATTCCGAAATGTTTAAAGAGATGCTTGCTAGAGGTATGTGTGTGAGCCTCACACGTAATTTCAATTGTGATACTGTTCTCGGGTTTGCACCGGATCAATATTTCGACGGCCCAACTGACCGTCATCTTCATGTGACACACTGCGGATCTGAAGTCTCGTCGAATTCGTCTCGTCGAGGTACTCGGCAGTTGCGGCTGAAGATGCTGGGCAAGTGGACCGCCGAAACATTGTGTCAACTTCTCTTGAAGCTCCGGCTTCAAACCTGAGAAGAGTAGCACAAGTTATTCCGCCGAGACAGCTTATCGAATCACATAACTCTAATTACTTTTTTCTGTGCACTGAATACTTTCTACCTAACTGAGGAGTTACCCCAAAATATGAGGGGCGTTCAAAAAGAAAAGAGCTGGAGTCTGGAATGCGCAAGCCAGTGACAGCAGGGTAATATCGTGGCGTGTGTAACGAGGTGTGGTTCCGACCAGAACGTGGAAGTTCACAGCCCGTCGCTAGAGGGAACGCGTGCACGTCACGTGTCTATACAGAGCTAGCAGCAGCATGCATCAGTCGTCCAACGCTGCCAGTTGCATTGCAAACAGTGACATGGAGGCGTCAAAAGAAGAGCAAAGAGGTGGTGGTCGTTTTCTGACAGCGGTAGGAGGAACGGACATTCATCGACGAAGTCATAGGTGTACGGCGAGCACTGCGTGTACCTTGCAAGGGTCAAGGCGTGCCACAAGCCCTTTGGGAAGGACGGGTGTCGCTAGCCAATGATGCACGGTCTGGAGCACCACACTGCATTACCGATGACATCGTCCAGCTGGTGGAGGCAATCGTTACCCAGGACTGCCCAGTCGGAAGTGTTCACACCATCATGAAGGAACGACTGTACAAGCGCAAAGTGTGTACCCACAGTCTTCAACCACACCAGGAAGAATGTCGAATGGCCCACTGTCTTGCTCATCTGCAGCGCTATGCCTGGGAATGGAATACATTCCTGACACGAGTGGTGGCTGGAGATGTGTCATGGTGTCATTAATTTGAATTAGAATCAAAACGAAAAAGTCTCCAGTGGAAGCATCTATGGTCACCACCACCAAAAAAAGCCAAGGCGATCCGCATGAGTGCAGGAAAGGTTATGCTGACTTCCTTCTTTAACCATGATGGCCGCCTTCTGATTCACTTCCTGCTGCATGGGACAACAGTGAATGCCCAGCGTTACTCGCAAACCTTGGCCACCCTTCGCCAAACGATCAAATCAAAACGACCAGGTAATCTCACCTGTGAGGGTCATTCTGCTCCACGACAATACAAAGCCTCATACGGCCAAGACAGTAGTGGCGGTCCTGCAGAAATTCAAATGGGAGGTTCTTGGCCACACTCCATACAGTCCGGACCTCTCTCCCTGTGATTACGCTAATTTCGGTCCCCTTATAAAGGCTCTGAGGGGCAAACGATTCATCTCGGACGACGACGTCGAGCTGTACGTGCGGAACTGGTTGACATCGCAGCCCTGGGAATTGTATGACACAGCTATTCACCGCCTTGTGTCATAGTGGGACAAGCGTCTCAACAGCCAGGGTCAATATTTCTAACGTACAGGTATTGGTTTCTGTAATTACGCCTCCAGCTCCTTTCTTTTTGAATGCCCCTTATATAAGGAAGCTGTCAAAAAAGTTGTCTTTCGAAGGCCGTACGGTCCAGAACCAGTATGCCAACAAGGCAAAATCGGCCTCAGCATTGAGGAAATCGTCCCAGCGATGAACCACGTCACAGGTATCCATTTGGTAAATGGCTGCCTCGCTCGTCAGACAGGAATCGTCCACCCTTCAAGGCCTTTTTTCAAGGAACCGAAGGTGTGATAATTGCATGGGGAGAGATCGGGTGCTACACATACGCTGCAGAGACGCACTCAAATGGAAACTTCTTGATCGCCCCTTACATAATTCCATTAGACGTCAGCGAGTAAAATTAGGCAAAATATAGCGTTAAATAGTATCAAGTCAGTCAATAGTACGTGTGTTGGTGAAAGATACACACACACACACACACACACACACACACACACACACACAGAGAGAGAGAGAGAGAGAGAGAGAGAGAGAGAGAGAGAGAGAGAGAGAGAGAGAAGGCTGTAGTGTTTTGTTTATTCAGCTGGTATAATGTTAAATCTCAGCACATGGCCTATGAAAATTGCGACTAGTAAAGGAATTACATGTTCCGTATTTAGGAAACTGAATCTGTCATCAGGTTACCTTCCATTCAGAATAAAATTTAAAAAAGACGACTGATCGCTGAAATATATGATTTACAAAAGTGTATCTATGGTTTATTCACAGAAACGAGCACCTCTCGAATTGTTTGTAAGAAGCATTTGGCTTCGGAACATACGTTTCCTGTGCTGAAGTTTCTGCCTGTAATTCAGTTGCCAGAAAGTGAACTCCGCTCTCCTGGCCCTCTAATGTTAGCAGTGCATGTTAGCAGTCACATTGCATCAACCTGAAGCTTCCCAGCTGGCGAGGAGCTACGCTTTTCCAATAATTCGATACCGACTGCTTTTCCTCAGCAGAAGCACTAAACTGAATTTGATTTACTGAATTAGTAGAAAGGTTTGAATCGAGGCAGAACAGAAATTCTCGTGTCGTTATAATTGATACAGTGACTTTGTTTACAATAAACCACTTTCATTTTCTATGTCCAGCTGTCGCCCAAACCCTCCACCCTTCTCACCCACTTCCACTGCCAAAAATAAACAACACACACGGAACATCGGCAGTGGAGAATTTCTTCTTGCCATGAAATACGGCAATTAAATAATAGAGATTTTACTCTCAAATAAATAGCACAGATTAAGGAAAAAGCTCTAGGAGGAAACACATTCGTAGGTGTAAGTGAAACCACAAGTGAACAGCTTACTTCCATATTTCCAGAATTTCGAATGACACTTTACCATATCTTCGACTACCAACCAATATGCGATCATACGAAGTATCTTCAGCCGTAAGTTACGCGATTAGCAAGATGAAATATTGGCCAATAGAACCCAGTAAGTTAAAATGGACGGAGAATGTTCTACAGAAATGTAAGCAACGTCGAATGTGCCCCAAGCAAGCGTAATAGGACCGATAATTTTCTCAATATACACTGAGAAAACAGAAGTCACGGAATACCTCCCAATGTCGTATCGGACCTCCTTTTGCCCGGCGTAGTCCGACAACTCGACGTGGCATGGGCTCAACTAATCGTTGGAAGTCCGATGCAGAAATATTGGGCCGTGCTGCCTCTATAGCCGTCCCTAAATGCGAAACTATTGCTGGTGCAGGATTTTGTGGACGAACTGACCTCTCTGTTATGTCCCATAAATGTTCAATGGGACTCATATCGGGCGATCTGGGTGGCCACATCATTCGTTCAAATTGTCCAGAATGTTCTTCAAACCAATCGCGTACTTTTGTGGCCCGGTGACGTGTGGAATTGTCATCCATAAAAATTCCATCGTTGTCCATGAATGACTGCAAATGGCCTCCAAGTAGACGAACATAACCATTTCCAATAACGATTGGTTCGGTTCGACCAGAGGACCCAGTCCACTCCATGTAAACACAGCCCATACCGTTATGGAGCCACCACCAGCTAGCACAGTGCCTTGTTGATAGCTTGGATCCATGGCTTTGTGGTGTCTGCGCCACCCTCCTATCAACTCTTACGAGCAGAACTCGGGACTCATCTGATCAGGCCACGCCGGTCGTTGTTGCCGAGCGGTTCTAGGCGCTTCAGTGCGGAACCGCGCTGCTGCTACGGTCGCAGGTTCGAATCCTGCCTCTGCCATGGATGTGTGTGATGTCCTTAAGTAGGTTAGGTTTAAGTAGTTCTAAGTCTAGGGGACTGATGACCTCAGATGTTAAGTTGAAAGGTGGCTACACTGAGCCACAGCGCCAGAGATCGCGCTAGAGAGTATTGTTCCGCCGCCTCCACTGGCAGTTCTTGTCGAGAAGTCGTAGTGGACAGTGATTACTGAGAAGTTGCGGTGGGCAGTGCTTATCGAGAGGTCGTGGTGGAGTGTGCTTGTCGAGATGTTGTAGTAGGGAGTGCTTGTTCCATGTTTTATGCAGTTGTTTGATGGGCTAGACAGCAGATGTTGTACTAATGGAGATATTGTAATGATCAGAGTGCTTTTCGTCAATATACACTCCTGGAAATAGAAATAAGAACACCGTGAATTCATTGTCCCAGGAAGGGGAAACTTTATTGACACATTCCTGGGGTCAGATACATCACATGATCACACTGACAGAACCACAGGCACATAGACACAGGCAACAGAGCATGCACAATGTCGGCACTAGTACAGTGTATATCCACCTTTCGCAGCAATGCAGGCTGCTATTCTCCCATGGAGACGATCGTAGAGATGCTGGATGTAGTCCTGTGGAACGGCTTGCCATGCCATTTCCACCTGGC
Organism: Schistocerca nitens; assembly: GCF_023898315.1. Taxonomy (NCBI): domain Eukaryota; kingdom Metazoa; phylum Arthropoda; class Insecta; order Orthoptera; family Acrididae; genus Schistocerca; species Schistocerca nitens. Next base: position 97,326,939 of record NC_064617.1, read on the forward strand.
GCCTCAGTTGGACCAGCGTTCGTGCTGGACGTGCAGACCGCGTGAGACGACGCTTCATCCAATCCCAAACATGCTCAATGGGGGACAGATCCGGAGATCTTGCTGGCCAGGGTAGTTGACTTACACCTTCTAGAGCACGTTGGGTGGCACGGGATACATGCGGACGTGCATTGTCCTGTTGGAACAGCAAGTTCCCTTGCCGGTCTAGGAATGGTAGAACGATGGGTTCGATGACGGTTTGGATGTACCGTGCACTATTCAGTGTCCCCTCGACGATCACCAGTGGTGTACGGCCAGTGTAGGAGATCGCTCCCCACACCATGATGCCGGGTGTTGGCCCTGTGTGCCTCGGTCGTATGCAGTCCTGATTGTGGCGCTCACCTGCACGGCGCCAAACACGCATACGACCATCATTGGCACCAAGGCAGAAGCGACTCTCATCGCTGAAGACGACACGTCTCCATTCGTCCCTCCATTCACGCCTGTCGCGACACCACTGGAGGCGGGCTGCACGATGTCGGGGCGTGAGCGGAAGACGGCCTAACGGTGTGCGGGACCGTAGCCCAGCTTCATGGAGACGGTTGCGAATGGTCCTCGCCGATACCCCAGGAGCAACAGTGTCCCTAATTTGCTGGGAAGTGGCAGTGCGGTCCCCTACGGCACTGCGTAGGATTCTACGGTCTTGGCGTGCATCCGTGCGTCGCTGCGGTCCGGTCCCAGGTCGACGGGCACGTGCACCTTCCGCCGACCACTGGCGACAACATCGATGTACTGTGGAGACCTCACGCCCCACGTGTTGAGCAATTCGGCGGTACGTCCACCCGGCCTCCCGCATGCCCACTATACGCCCTCGCTCAAAGTCCGTCAACTGCACATACGGTTCACGTCCACGCTGTCGCGGCATGCTACCAGTGTTAAAGCCTGCGATGGAGCTCCGTATGCCACGGCAAACTGGCTGACACTGACGGCGGCGGTGCACAAATGCTGCGCAGCTAGCGCCATTCGACGGCCAACACCGCGGTTCCTGGTGTGTCCGCTGTGCCGTGCGTGTGATCATTGCTTGTACAGCCCTCTCGCAGTGTCCGGAGCAAGTATGGTGGGTCTGACACACCGGTGTCAATGTGTTCTTTTTTCCATTTCCAGGAGTGTATATGAAGGTAACAAAACTCTTATTCTTTTTTTTTTTTTTCATTATTTCAATGTCCTGAATAATGCGTCATTACAGGTTCAGTCAACAAAGCATCTGGCTTGTGTTCTTGGATTAGAGTGTAATCCTGGTTTTCTTGCGTAATTATGGTATTTCTATTTTCTTTAATTACTTCAGTATAAATGATATTTAAAATTCCTTGTGTTATTGAAGAAGAACCGTGCCAGATGCGTACGTTGAATCACACTCCCACACACAGAACAATTACACTTGTGTTTTGGTTTCGTAGGTTTTATAGTTGCTGGGGACTTAATTAATTAATTGTATTAACGGAAATTTTCATTTTATTCTTTGTTGTTGTTCTATGCAGTCAGATTGCGTACAAAAACTAGTCAGGGCCAACCGTTTACGAGACTTCGTAACCGGACAGACACCTACTAAATCAAAAAAGTAAAATTATTTGCATTCTTTTTTTAATAATTAAGCCCCCATGCAAAGTCCCATAGTGATTAGAGCCATTTCAACCATTTTTGATCAGGCCACGGTTTGCCAATCGTCTACTCTCCAAGTAATATGGTCGCGAGCCCAGAAGGGGCACTGCAAGCGATGTCTCATGCTGTTACCAAAGGCACTCGGTCGGTCGTCTGCTGCCGCAGCCCATTCACGCCAAGATTTCGTCGCACTGTGCAAACAGACACGTTCGTCCTTTCGTCCTACGTCCCACATTGGTTTATGCTGTTATCTCACGCAGTACTGCTTGTCTGTTAGCACTGTGATCCCTGCTCAAACGCCTCTGCTCTCGGTCGTTAAGTGAAGGCAGTCGGCCACAGCGTTGTCCGTAGTGAGAGGTAATGCTTGAGATTTTTGGTATTCTCGGCACACACTTGACGCTGTGAATTCTCTATTTTCGAAATGGAATGTCTCATTTGTCTAGCTCCAACTACCATTCGGCGTTCAAAGTCTGTTAATTCCCCTCTTCTAGCCGTAATCACATCACGAATATTTTCATATGAATCACCTGAGTGGTGCAAATGACAGGTCCTCCAATGCATACCTTGTGTACGTGATATTACCGTCATATGTATATGTGCATATTGCTATCGCATGACTTTTGTCTTCTGAGTATATGCCCTGTTGTGAATGGTTTCCGGGAAACAACACCTTTAATGGTCAGTCTACAACACAAAAAGCGGGCCACCTCTGAATTCCGTCTTGTAAGTCACACCTAACTGCATGCAACTGACATAGCATAGCTGTGTCGCAGGTCCTCTAAGCCCTCTCCACTACAGTCGTATGACTAGATACACGCAATGGGTACCACACGAGACTACTAGAGAACATTGCTCTTTATGGCAGTCAGTGCAAATGTAACGCAATACCGTCATACAGAAATATTACAAAACGCATTACTAGAGATGAGACAGACCCTAGCACTTGTAAATTAAACTACCTTACGATAAGTGACACTGCAGAAGTTTTGTCCCACTCATTAAATGACATGACGAGCTATTGTTCATAATCATAATTTGAACAAAGCTTGCGTGTCTGATAGAGACTCGATTATGCATAAAGAGACGTAAAATATCGAAGTGTTCAGCAGTACCTATATGGGTTGGTGACATAGCACACTCAGGTGTCAGATATTAAATATGTTAACCAACAACATGTTACTGGAATCTGAAACGACTATACAAATGATTTTCGCCTGGCAAGGATTCGAACCCGGTACCTTTCGCTATTGTCTTATAGCTACGAATAGAGATGAAATACGAGGGTTGGAAGTTTAATAATGGCAACTATTTATTTACAGCTCGTACAAAATAGATACGTGCTTCAAAGTGTTATTGACCTTCAAAGTAGTCACCAGCATTGTGTTTAAACCGTTGCCAGCCATGTGGAAGTCGTAGGATACTCTTAGCAGTGCCAGTTGTGTTGACAATTCGAGCGGCGCAGCCTATTGCTCGACGAATTTGTAGCAGTTCTGAAGCGAATGCCGTGAAGTGTTTCCTTCAGTTTAGAAATCGAGTTAAACTCACGAGCGCTCAAGTCAGGCGAGTGCAGTAGGTGGTATAGCACTTAGCAGCCCCATCAGTCAAACACATCAGTAACAGCTTGCACTGTACATGCTTGAGCATTGTCCTGAAAAATGATGGTCAGGTCTTGCAGAAAGTGCCATCACTTCAGTCTCTATGCTGTTCATTTTTGGAACACAACCTTCGACCAGCTTCGAGACAGAAGTGATGACACTTTCTGCAGGGCCTGACCATCAAATGGCTCAAATGGCTCTGAGCACTATGGGACTTAACTTCTGAGGTCATCAGTCCCCTAGAACTAAGAACTACTTAAACCTGACTAACCTAAGGACATCACACACATCCATGCCCGAGGCAGGATTCGAACCTGCGACCGTAGCGGTCGCGCGGTTCCAGACTGTAGCGCCTAGAACCGTTCGGCCACTCCGGCCGGCAGCTGACCATCATTTTGTAGGAAAATGCTCTAGCACGTACAGTGCAAGTTGTTATTTGTCTGACTGATGGGACTGCTAAGTGCTATACCGCCTACTGCACTCTCCTGACTTAAGCCCTCGTAAGTTCAAATCGTTTTCTAAATTAAAGGAAACACTTCACGGCATTCGCTTCAGAACTGCTACAAATTTGTCGAGCAGTAGACCGTGTCACTCAAACTGTCAACACAACTTGCACTGCTAAGAGTATGCTACGACTTCCACATCGCTGGCAACGGGTTATACACAATGCTGGTGACTAAATGGAAGGTCAGTAAAACTGTGAAGCACGTATCTATTTTGTACGAGCTGTAAATAAATAGTTGCCACTATTAAAGTTCCAGTCCTCGTATTTATTGCTTCTTTATCAGTAGCGAGATGTGCATATGTTTGGTTAGTTGTAACGCAACGAATAGTTCTGTGCTGCCTGGGTATCCAACCCCGTGCACATCGTCGTTGTTGACCCCACAGAAAGAGGTGTCAACTATCAAATTCTCTCTCACTAGTAGTTGGGATCGCGCCGTTCGTAGAGACCTGGAGGAGTTTGCCGTTGTAAGGAAACAACGAAATGCTGGAACAGTATCATCTAGAAGGGTTCAAATCCGAAAAAATACTGGAATCGGAGCTCGAATACATGCCCAGTGCCAACAATTTCAAAATCTCACCGTCACCTAAAATAAGAATTGAAGGCCCTATTACCTTACATAACGACTGGTTCATGAACTTAAATAAAATTACTAGGGTAAAAAAACGTACTAGAGACAGTGTTTCTGCAAGCAGCGTCATCCACCTCTGACAGCCCAGTCAGTAGCGAATGGACATGTTTATTGCTGATCTGGAACGACGGCACAGACTTGTGTTCTTTACTTGGCGGTACTAGAGGTGAAGAGATATCCTCTTCACCTCCAGTTTGTGGCTGTTAAAAACTGGTACCTCCAGCGGGAATCGAACCGACACCTCAGCCATTACAAGCTCGATTCAGTCCAACCAACCATCGAATTTCACATGTGTTAGCATCATGGTTTTGTCATAATGGGGTACGCAGCACACGATACGAAAAGTGTTGATTTCCACTTCAGCTGTAGCTGTGGATAACCTATTCTTGGTCTAGTAGTCAATGTCATGCAGTGTGTACGCAAGCGTTCGACAGTGTCAAATGGTGAAAGGTGTTCGAAGTTCTGAGAAAAATAGGGGTAAGCTATAGGGAGAGACGGGTAATATACAATAAGCACAAGAGCCAAGAGGGAATAATAAGAGTGGACGACCAAGAACGAAGCGTTCGGATTTAAAAGGATGTAAAACAGGTATGTAGCCTTTCACCCCTGCTGTTCAATCTGTACATCAAAGCAGCAGTGATGGCAATAAAAGAAAGGTTCAGGAGTGGAATTAAAATTCAAGGTGGAAGGATACCAGTGATAAGATTCGCCGATGACGTTAGTATCCCGAGTGAAAGTGAAGAAAAATTACGTGATCTTCTGAATGGTATAAACTCTATAATGAGTATATAATGCGGATTGAGAGAAAATAGAAGAAAGACGAATTAATGAGAAGTAGCAGAAATGAGATCAGCGGGAAACTTAACATCAGGATTGATGGTCACGAAGTAGATTAAGTTATGGAATTCTACTAAGTAGGTAGCAAAATAACCAATGACGGACGGAGCAGGGAGGACGTCAGAAGCAGATGAGCACTGGCAAAAAAGACATTCCTGGCCAAGAGAAGTCTACTAGTATTAAACATTGGCCTTAATTTGAGGAAGAAATTGCTGAGAATGTTCTTTTGGAGCACGGCATTGTATGGTAGTCAAACATGGACCGTGAGAAAACAGGAACGGAAGAGAATCGAAGCATTTGAGATGTGGTGCTACAGACGAATGTTGAAAATTAGGTGGACTGATAAGGAATCTGTGGAAAACACTGACAAGGAGAAAGGACAGGATAATAGGACATCTGTTAAGACATCAGGGAATGATTTCCATGGTACCGGAGGGAGCTGCAGAGGACAAAAACTGTAGAGGAAGGCAGAGATTGGAATACATCCAGCAGATAACTGAGGATGTGGGTTGCAAGTGCTACTCTGAGATAATGTGGTGGGCCGCATCAAACCAGTTAGAAGACTAAAGAAAAAAAAATCGCCACATTCAGAAAGACAACCAACAGGCCCTGATGAAGGTCAATAACAGGGTATGCGATAAGTGGCAAGTATAGCTATGTCACACAGCATGGAAAACGTTACTGTCGCGCCAGGTTGGAACTGAGAGCAACTGACTCTTTACAGTACGTCGACAATTTCATAAAGCAAGCGACCAACTGCTGCGTTAACCGCTCCCTCTTTGCCGTTATGATGACTGATGCAGATAATTCGCAATGTAGACAACGAGATTAGTTTACGGTACAAAATGTGACAATTGACCCTGAACAATAAAACGTGTGGGGTTCTCCACATGAACACCAAAACAATTCCGTTAAAGTTCACTTACACTATAAACCAGTCGCATTTAAAGATTGTCGATTCAGGTAAATATCTAGCAGCTACACTCACGAACGACTTAAACTGGAACCGTCATAAAGAAAATATTGTGGGGAAGGAAACCCAAAGACCTTGTTTTATTGGTAGGATACGTAGAAGGCGCAACAAATCAATTAGTGAGACCGCCTACAACACTTGTGCGTCCTCTTCCTGCCCAGTATTAGATCCCTACGAGGTAGGACTGACGGAAGACATCGAAAAAGTTCAAAGAATGGCTGATCGTTTTGTATTATCACGAAATAGGGCTGATTGTGTCATGGATATGGTAAATGAATTAGGGTGGAAATCATTGAAACGTAGGCGTATTACATTGTGGCGAGACGTTTTCACTAAATTCCAATCGCCAGCCTCCTTCACTGAATGCCACGGCATTTTGTACGTAGAGGACCTGACCACTGTGATAAGAGACATCAGTGCTTGCAGGGTAAGGTTTGAAAGTTCATTATTCCCACGAGGTTTTTGCGAGTGGAAGGGTAGAGAAATAATGTCACAGTGTGCTAACCTCTTAATTCTGAACTGCAGAGTATTCATGTAGATGTGGATGCAGATGTCAAGGGAGGGGTAGTAGGAAGGATGGGGGGAGATCTAGGAATGGATAAGAGTGCAGAAGTGCAAAATAAAAGAATTGAAAGCTTGCAAAGTGTTCCTTACTGAGGCGTACGCCACAGTTCGTTTTATATTACGGCAGAGAGAAAGGAAGGAATGTTTTCCGAAATGTTTGGTCTCCCGCTGCAAATACTTCGCGTTCAGAAAGGGATTTTCTCTGCTTTTAAACCCTAGCTCCCTGTGCTCCTGCTGTGAGCTGACTCTCTTCCTGCCTGAGCTAGGAGTTCTGCTGGTAGTGCCTCTTTCAAGGTAGTTCCACCACCACCTTGTTGCAGTGGTATGTGGCACGCCAGATCCTCTGCTAGGTTCTCTGATGGAACATCCACCTCCTTGAATAAGAGTGATTATCTCGAGAAGATCTCTCCCAGTAAGTCATTGCAACAGATGGCCTGTTGGGTATTTCTGCTTGCCTGTCTTATCTACATCTACATCTACATCCAGACTCCGCAAGCCACCTGACGGTGTGTGGCGGAGGGTACTTTGAGTACAGTAACGCCGGAAATGCATATCCTGCTATTTCCATCTATTGTACTATAAATTTTTTCCTAATTTTGTTACCTGAAGGTATGACATTTCTGTGTCTTTATATATTGTAATTGTTTTACAATTTATATATATATATATATATATATATATATATATATATATATATATATATATATGCATTTATTACGATGTATAACTGGTTTGTTTCGTAAATGTTATTTGTATTTTTACGCTGGGTCTTGCATAGGGAAAATTATGCTATCGAACGATTACATCGATAGGTCGTGTGGGGAACCAAAGTGTTTAGGATCTTTGGTAGTGTAAACTCTACCGCGTGGAGAGCGGGCAGAGCGGAGTCTGGCTGGAGTACGGCGGTGGAGCAGGTGTGTTGAGTGACGCTCTTGCTAGTTGCCGCGCTTTCGGGGTTTGGCAGCATGTAATTGCGCTCGAATTGCTATGATAGTTTCTGGCACGGTTCTGCGGACGGGAAACATTAGCTGGCACACATCAAGAGCCCGTTACGCCTGGTGACCATGTCGAGAAGAAGGCGCTCCAACCTCCAGTTTCTGCAACAGCGACGGCCGACAATAAGTAATTGTCGCCACCTCCTCGATCGACGACTTCAAACCTTCAATCAACCAACAAGGAAGACCGAAAGCACGTAAAGTCTTAGAACTACACTCCTGGAAACGGAAAAAAGAACACATTGACAATGGTGTGTCAGACCCACCATACTTGCTCCGGACACTGCGAGAGGGCTGTACAAGCAATGATCACACGCACGGCACAGCGGACACACCAGGAACCGCGGTGTTGGCCGTCGAATGGCGCTAGCTGCGCAGCATTTGTGCACCGCCGCCGTCAGTGTCAGCCAGTTTGCCGTGGCATACGGAGCTCCATCGCAGTCTTTAACACTGGTAGCATGCCGCGACAGCGTGGACGTGAACCGTATGTGCAGTTGACGGACTTTGAGCGAGGGCGTATAGTGGGCATGCGGGAGGCCGGGTGGACGTACCGCCGAATTGCTCAACACGTGGGGCGTGAGGTCGCCACAGTACATCGATGTTGTCGCCAGTGGTCGGCGGAAGGTGCACGTGCCCGTCGACCTGGGACCGGACCGCAGCGACGCACGGATGTACGCCAAGACCGTAGGATCCTACGCAGTGCCGTAGGGGACCGCACCGCCACTTCCCAGCAAATTAGGGACACTGTTGCTCCTGGGGTATCGGCGAGGACCATTCGCAACCGTCTCCATGAAGCTGGGCTACGGTCCCGCACACCGTTAGGCCGTCTTCCGCTCACGCCCCAACATCGTGCAGCCCGCCTCCAGTGGTGTCGCGACAGGCGTGAATGGAGGGACGAATGGAGACGTGTCGTCTTCAGCGATGAGAGTCGCTTCTGCCTTGGTGCCAATGATGGTCGTGTGCGTGTTTGGCGCCGTGCAGGTGAGCGCCACAATCAGGACTGCATACGACCGAGGCACACAGGGCCAACACCCGGCATCATGGTGTGGGGAGCGATCTCCTACACTGGCCGTACACCACTGGTGATCGTCGAGGGGACACTGAACAGTGCACGGTACATCCAAACCGTCATCGAACCCATCATTCTACCATTCCTAGACCGGCAAGGGAACTTGCTGTTCCAACAGGACAATGCACGTCCGCATGTACCCCGTGCCACCCAACGTGCTCTAGAAGGTGTAAGTCAACTACCCTGGCCAGCAGGATTTCCGGATCTGTCCCCCATTGAGCATGTTTGGGACTGGATGAAGCGTCGTCTCACGCGGTCTGCACGTCCAGCACGAACGCTGGTCCAACTGAGGCGCCAGGTGGAAATGGCATGGCAAGCCGTTCCACAGGACTACATCCAGCATCTCTACGATCGTCTCCATGGGAGAATAGCAGCCTGCATTGCTGCGAAAGGTGGATATACACTGTACTAGTGCCGACATTGTACATGCTCTGTTGCCTGTGTCTATGTGCCTGTGGTTCTGTCAGTGTGATCATGTGATGTATCTGACCCCAGGAATGTGTCAGTAAAGTTTCCCCTTCCTGGGACAATGAATTCACGGTGTTCTTGTTTCAATTTCCAGGAGTGTATATGGCAGACCTCAGCTTTTCAAACTGTTCCATTTGCATCATAAAAATACAGCAACTTAGCATGAACCTTTGTTGCTCATTGTCCCAATTGCATTACGAAGCAGGGTCCCTTCCTTTTCCGGATTGAAGCCGAGTGTCGTTGAAATTCAAACGCTAGCATTAAAGTAATATCATTCCATTTCACTGCTTTAATTTCAAAGTTCAGTTAAAGTATTCCTAGCTGGCTACCATAACCAAACAGTATTATATTTAGATTACACAAGCACAAATTAAGAGTGCGAGTTTTGTTACCATATTTTAGCTTAACTGTGACTGCAGTTCAGCTTGGTACGTACTAAATTTTACTATTGTTAATTGTTCGGAAACATTTAATTCAAATTCAAAGTTAAATCTCTTATTTATAAACTGCGTAGCTTCAAGTTGCTTTTGAGATGATTGTTGAGGTAGCCCAAGACTAACCTTATTTTATTTAATTTCGTAGTGCTTCAGAAACAAAGTTCACTATTAATTTCAGTCACTAAATTAACTTTCAGTTTTCTGGTTTGTTAATTCTTTTGCTAAATTAAGTCAGTGTAGCGAAATTTATTACTTCTGACAAACATTCAGTTTTCACACAACACATGCCAATCTTCAGTTGCCACGCTTTTAGTGCTAATTATATGTGCATTAACCTTTCTTTTTCAGTTATTATAGCAGTTGTCCATAGGACTGGCGACCGTAATTTTCCCCAAATCTCAAATATCTAATTAACGCCAGTTAATTGTTAACCTAACGACCGCACATTTACTTTCTTTATTAACTTTACCCTTTTTCAAAATTAATTTCCCCCAGTTTTATTTGCAATTTTTCTTTCATTTAGATGTAGCCCTTTCCTCCCTCTTTACCGACAGATTAACTTCGGTGACGATTGCTTTTCCCAAATTTCCATTAGGTTCACGCGGTTTAATTTTTCACTAAGGTCGATAAGTGAGGGGGACGTTACAGTACCGCTATCGGTTCTCCCTTCCCTGACGTTAGAAGAGGAAGTAACGTATTTACATGAGAAGGAGCGACAGAGGTAGAGCCATGCGCTGCGGCCATCCCGGGCGGAGCGCTGTTGACCCGCCACCGCCACCGCCACCGCCAGCTCGATTGCTGCGGTCTCGCCTCGGCACGAGGCTGTGACTGGCTGGTCAGCCCCTCTGCTATTCAAGCCCGACTGACCCGTAATTCGTGAGCCGCAGTCAGTACACGCCCAGACCGCAAAGCCACATACATCCCTTGAAGGAACAAACGTTTCATCTACCCTACCCAAGTCTGTAGTATAAACTGACGAAGCGAGAGCTACACTAAAGAGCCAAAGAAACTGACACACCTGCGTAATATCGTGTAGGCCACCCGCGAGCACGGAGAAATGCCGCAACATGACGTGGCATGGACTCGACTGATGTCTGCTGGAGGGAACTAACACCATGAATCCTGCAGGGCTGTCCATAAATCCGTAAGAATACGACCGGGTGGAGATCTCTTCGAAACAGCACATTGCAAGGCATCCCAGATATCTACATCTGCATCTACGTCCTTAACTCCGCAAGGCACCTGACGGTGTGTGGCGGACGGTACTTTGAGTACCTCTCTCGGTTCTCCCTTCTATTCCAGCCTCGTATTGTTCGTGGAAAGAAAGATTGTCGGTATGCCTCTGTGTGGGCTCTAATCTCTCTGATTTTATCCTCATTGTCTCTTCGCGAGATATACGTAGGAGGGAGCAATATACTGCTTGACTCCTCGGTGAAGGTATGTTCTCGAAACTTCAACAAAAGCCCGTACCGAGCTACTGAGCGTCTCTCCTGCAGAGTCTTCCACTGGAGTTTATCCATCATCTCCGTAACGCTTTCGCGATTAATAAATGATCCTGGAACGAAGCGCTCTCTGTTGGATCTTCTCTATCTCTTCTATCAGCCCTATCTGGTACGGATCCCACACCGCTGAGCAACATTCAAGCAGTGGGCGAACAAGTGTACTGTAACATATTTCCTTTGTTTTCGGATTGCATTTCCTTAAGATTCTTCCAATGAATCTCAGTTTGGCATATGCTTTACCAACGATTAATTTTATATGGTCATTCCATTTTAAATCACTCCTAATGCCTACTCCCAGATAATTTATGGAATTAACTGCATCCAGTTACTGACCTGCTCTATTGTAGCTAAATGGTAAAGGATCTTTCTTTCTATGTATTGGCAGCACATTACACTTGTCTACATTGAGATTCAATTGGCATTCCCTGCACCATGCGTCAATTCGTTGCAGACCCTCCTGCATTTCAGTACAATTTTCCATTGTTAAAACCTCTCGATATACTACAGCATCATCCGCAAAAAGCCTCAGTGAACTTCCGATGTTATCCACAAGGTCATTTATGTATATTGTAAACAGCAACGGTCCCATGACACTCCCCTGCGGCACGCCTGAAATTACTCTTACTTCGGAAGACTTCTCTCCATTGACAATGACATGCTGCGTTCAATAACGCCCATTTCTGTGGAGTTTGGTGGCCAGCGGAAGTGTTCAAAATCAGAAGAATAATCCTGGCGCCACTCTGTAGTAATTCTTAACGTGTAGGGTGTCGCATTGTCCTGTTGGAATTGACCAAGTCCGTCGGAATGGACAATGGACATGAATGGATGCACGTGGTCAGACTGGATGCTTACGTACACTTCATCTATCATAGTCGTATCTAGACGTATCGGGGTTCCCATATCACCTCTACTGCACACTCCCTACACCATTACATAGCCTCCACCAGCTTGAACATTGACCTGTTGACATGCAGGGTCCATGGAGTCATGAGATTGCATGAGGTTGTCTCCATATCCGTACACGCCCGTCCGCTCGATACTCTTTGAAACGAAACCCGTCCGACCAGGCAACATGTTTCCAGTCATCAACAGTCCAATGTCGGTGTTGACGCCCACGCGAGGCTTAAAGCCTTGTGTAGTGCAGTCATCGAGAGTACAGGATCGCATGCTGACACTTGCTGATGACCCAGCACTAAAATCTACAGCAATTTGCTGAAAGATTGCACTCGTGTCACGTTGAACGATTCTCTTCAGTCGTCGTTGGTCCCGTTCTTGCAGGATCTTCTTCCGGCCGCAGCGTTGTCGGAGATTTGTTGTCTTATATAGACGTTGCCGACCTCAGCGCCGAATTTTGCCTGCTTACATATCACTGTATTTGAATACGGATGCCTATACTAGTTTTTTTGGCGTTTCAGTGTGTTTTGCTACAACGTAAGCAGGCCCATGTACTTTTGACATTTCATTCAAATACACTCCTGGAAATGGAAAAAAGAACACATTGAAACCGGTGTGTCAGACCCAGCATACTTGCTCCGGACACTGCGAGAGGGCTGTACAAGCAATGATCACACGCACGGCACAGCGGACACACCAGGAACCGCGGTGTTGGCCGTCGAATGGCGCTAGCTGCGCAGCATTTGTGCACCGCCGCCGTCAGTGTCAGCCAGTTTGCCGTGGCATACGGAGCTCCATCGCAGTCTTTAACACTGGTAGCATGCCGCGACAGCGTGGACGTGAACCGTATGTGCAGTTGACGGACTTTGAGCGAGGGCGTATAGTGGGCATGCGGGAGGCCGGGTGGACGTACCGCCGAATTGCTCAACACGTGGGGCGTGAGGTCTCCACAGTACATCGATGTTGTCGTCAGGGTCGGCGGAAGGTGCACGTGCCCGTCGACCTGGGACCGGACCGCAGCGACGCACGGATGTACGCCAAGACCGTAGGATCCTACGCAGTGCCGTAGGGGACCGCACCGCCACTTCCCAGCAAATTAGGGACACTGTTGCTCCTGGGGTATCGGCGAGGACCATTCGCAACCGTCTCCATGAAGCTGGGCTACGGTCCCGCACACCGTTAGGCCGTCTTCCGCTCACGCCCCAACATCGTGCAGCCCGCCTCCAGTGGTGTCGCGACAGGCGTGAATGGAGGGACGAATGGAGACGTGTCGTCTTCAGCGACGAGAGTCGCTTCTGCCTTGGTGCCAATGATGGTCGTATGCGTGTTTGGCGCCGTGCAGGTGAGCGCCACAATCAGGACTGCATACGACCGAGGCACACAGGGCCAACACCCGGCATCATGGTGTGGGGAGCGATCTCCTACACTGGCCGTACACCACTGGTGATCGTCGAGGGGACACTGAATAGTGCACGGTACATCCAAACCGTCATCGAAGCCATCGTTCTACCATTCCTAGACCGGCAAGGGAACTTGCTGTTCCAACAGGACAATGCACGTCCGCATGTATCCCGTGCCACCCAACGTGCTCTAGAAGGTGTAAGTCAACTACCCTGGCCAGCAAGATCTCCGGATCTGTCCCCCATTGAGCATGTTTGGGACTGGATGAAGCGTCGTCTCACGCGGTCTGCACGTCCAGCACGAACGCTGGTCCAACTGAGGCGCCAGGTGGAAATGGCATGGCAAGCCGTTCCACAGGACTACATCCAGCATCTCTACGATCGTCTCCATGGGAGAATAGCAGTCTGCATTGCTGCGAAAGGTGGATATACACTGTACTAGTGCCGACATTGTGCATGCTCTGTTGCCTGTGTCTATGTGCCTGTGGTTCTGTCAGTGTGATCATGTGATGTATCTGACCCCAGGAATGTGTCAATAAAGTTTCCCCTTCCTGGGACAATGAATTCACGGTGTTCTTATTTCAATTTCCAGGAGTGTATTTAAAGAAAAATAGGTTAAATAATACACACATGATAAACGTAGCTACCACAACTAGCGAGAAATCGGATGGCACAGAAACTATTCTTTCTTGTAAGCGCTCTTCATTAGATTTCACTTTAAGGAAGTATGTATTCTACCAAGATAACTAAGCGGATTTTGAAAGTGAACAGTTTTGATGGCAACCTCGCCAAATAATTGTGTATATATAGCACACTTTTTGTGCGCTCACGAAGTGTACTCATTTTCTCTGAAACAATAATTGCAGCACGACGGAAATTACGTTCTGCTGAGACACTTCATTTAGATCGCAATGATACATAGTTGCTCTACAATTCACATTTAAATGTTTCGTAGAAGGTTCACAGAATCACTTAAATTTCTCGACCTCTTCACCCACGTACGAAGCTCGAGAAAAATTTCTCTTATGTTATTAAAGTTGTAATAACATCCTTCGTACGGTGGTGGCAACAAAAACTGTTTACATTCGGAAGAGAAAGACGGTGGTCGAAATATTATGGAAATGATGGGTCACAGTGAAAAGTGCTTGTTTTAATATTACGTCCCCAATTCGTCCCCCTGCTACGCCCCCCCCCCCACCCCTCCATTAAAAAAGAATCCGCGACACTCTGTCCCCTAATACTATAGTACAAAATCAGCTACCTTTTTCAATGTTTTTGATGTCTTCCGTCAGTCATGTCGGGTAATGATCTGACATCTGATTGTGCTTATTCAACAGTTCATATACACTACATGATCAAAAGCACCGGGACACCTGCTTGAAAATGACTTACAAGTTCGTAGCGTCCTCCATCGGTAATGCTGGAATTCAATATGGTGTTGGCCCACCCTTAGCTTGGATTCAGTTTCCGCTCTCGCAGGCATACTATCAGTCAGGCACTGGACGATTTCTTGGCGAATGGCAGCCCATTCTGCACGGAGTGCTGCACTGAGGAGAGGTATCGATGTCGGTCAGTGAGGCCTGGCACGAAGTCGGCGTTCCAAAACATCTCAAAGGTGTTTATAGGATTCAGGTCAGGACTCTGTGCAGGCCAGTCAAATGGTTCAAATGGCTCTGAGCACTATGGGACTCAACTGCTAAGGTCATTAGTCCCCTAGAACTTAGAACTAGTTAAACCTAACTAACCTAAGGACACCACACACATCCATGCCCGAGGCAGGATTCGAACCTGCGACCGTAGCGGTCTCGCGGTTCCAGACTGCAGCGCCAGAACCGCGCGGCCACTTCGGCCGGCGCAGGCCAGTGCATTACAGGGATGTTATTGTCGTGTAACCACTCCGCCTCAGGCCGTGCATTATGAACAGGTGCTCGATCGTGTTGGAAGACGCAGTCTCCATCCCCGAATTGCTCTTCAACAGTGGGAAGTAAGAAGTTGCTTGAAACATCAGTGTAGGCCTGTGCTGTGATAATGCCAAGCAAAACAACTTGGATGCAAGCCCCTCGATGAAAATCACGACCACACCATAATACCACCGCCTCCGAATTTTACTGTTGGCACTACACACACTGGCAGATGACGTTCACCGGGCATTCGCCATACCCACACCGTGCTATCGGATCGTCACATTGCGTACCGTGATTCGCCACTCTACACCTTTTTCCAGTGTTCAATCGTCCAATGTTTACGCTCATTACACCAAGCGAGGCGTCGTTTGGCATTTACCGGCGTGATGTGTGGCTTATGAGCAGCCGCTCGACTGTGAAATCCAAGTTTTGTCACCTCTCGCCTAACTGTCATAGTACTTGCAGTGGATCCTGATGCAGTTTGGAATTCCTGTGTGATGGTCTGGATAGATGTCTGCCTATTTCACATTACGCCCCTCTTCAACTGTCGCCGGTGTCTGTCAGTCAACAGACGAGGTCGGCCTGTACGATTTTGTGCTGTACATATCCCTTCACGTTTCCACCTCACTGTCACATCGGAAACAGTGGACCTAGGGATGTCAAGGAGCGTGGAAATCTCGCGTACAGACGTATGACACAAGTGACACCCAATCACCTGACCACGTTCGAAGTCCGTGAGTTCCGCGGAGCACCCCATTCTGCTCTCTCACGATGTCTCATGATTACTGAGGTCGCTGATGTGGAGTACTTGGCAGTAGGTGGCAGCACAATGCACCTAATATGGAAAACGTATGTTTTCGGGGGTGTCCGAATACTTTTGATCACACAGTGTAGGTATTCTACTTCCTGTCCATCATCACAATTTTACTTCATGGCGTTGCACATACGTGCGTTGCATTTTATCACATATATTTCGTGGTTAATTCTCGGGGGCAATATAAGCTCCATGGGGACCCTGGTGCAGTGTTAAACGTACCGTCGTTTATAGCCAGGTTCGGACAAGCGGCATTGTATGCTGATGCTGGTGAACACATCGGAATTTTACGTCTATTTGTGGCTAGTCAGGATTCGGACAGATACGCAAGCTTTGTTTGGCTAACAGTGGGTTCAAATTCAGATCACGACCGAAAAATCATCATGTCATTTAATGGGCACGATAAGACTTCTGAAGTGTCACTTATTGTAATGAAGTTTTATTTAATAGCCTTAGGGACTGCCCCATCTCTAATAACGTGTTTCCTAATACTTGTTGTGCGACAGTATTAATACTTGCATCTGGACTGACTGCCATAGTGAGAAGCGTTCTCTAGTGGTCTCTTTTGATAACCGTTGTCTATAGTTAAACGAGTGTACAGCGCAGTGTTTCGACGTTTAGAGTACCTCTGAGGCAGCTATGTCTTGTTGGTTGCATTCAGCAGTGTCTCACTTTTTTTGCTGTCAAGTGTACATTGCCGGCGTGGGCTGATAGTGGGACTACGCTGCACCAATTCAACAATGTGTTACTGTTCCTGCACAGGTTGTTGAACTACATGTTCAGAAGAAACATAGAAAATTGTTTGTTTTACGCAATGTGCCGAAGACCCCAGTAACTCTACGACCAGGATTCGACCTGTCGAAAGCGCCGACAGCAGCAGGAGCTTTACCATAGCGGAAGTCGTAAACTTACACCACATTTGACTATCTTCATTATTTTGGATTTGTGACATCTTAGCCAGTGTGTGTACAAACTCAGATTACCGATGCCTTTCAAAACACGCCATGGGCAACGGGCTACTTTATGGCAGAGAGGCATACGGAGTAAAAAGACTGAAACCGACGAGTTAAGGGTGAGCTAGAATAAAACGTCTCGTTGGGTGGGTATGATCCGTATGTGCACCTATAGCCTAAAAGCATATGTAAACACATCAAAAAAAGTTTTGCGCCACCTGGTTCCCAGAACTCTTGAAGATAGACGTTGACTGTGGATATTGTATCGCAGACACAGTCCCTTTGACTGTTCAGAGATGTCACTAAACCCGCCCAAAGGTGTAAACAGACAGCGCCTATGAGACGGAGGGGTCCGACAGCCGATCATTTCCAGTCATTCCACCAGGAAGGAGATGCACGGACCATGTTGTCTGTAGTTCAACCATGCATAGACGTTCAATACCGCAGTTCGATCGCGTCCGCATTGTTACTACGTGCCAGGAAGGGCTCTCAACAAGAGGAGTGTCCAGACGTCTCGGAGTGTAACAAAGTGGTCTTGTTCGGATATGGAGGAGATACAGAGAGACAGGAACTGTGGATGACATGCCTCGCTCAGGCAGCCCAAGGGCTGCTACTGCAGTGGATGACCGCTACCTACAGATTGTGGCTCGGAGGAACCCTGACAGTAACGCCACCATGTTGAATAACGCTTTTCGTGCAGACACATGACGTCGTGTTACGACTCAAACTGAGCGCAATAGGCTGCATGATGCGCAACTTCACTCTCGACGTCCATGGCGAGGCCCATCTTTTAAACCACGACATTATGGGGTTGGGTTCTTTGGGGGAGGAGACCAGACAGCGAGGTCATCGGTCTCATCGGATTATGGAAGGACAGGGAAGGAAGTCGTCCGTGCCCTTTCAAAGGAACCATCCCGGAATTTGCCTGGAGCGGTTTAGGAAATCACGGAAAACCTAAATCAGGATGGCCGGACGCGGGATTGAACCGTCGTCCTCCCGAATGCGAGTCCAGTGTGCTAGCCACTGCGCCACCTCGCTCGGTCACAACATTATGCAGCGCGGTAGAGATGGGCCCAACAACATGCTGAATGGACCGCTCAGGATTGGCATCACGTTCTCTTCACCGTTGAGCGTCGCCTATGTCTCCAACCAGACAATAGTCGGAGACGTATTTGGAGGCAATTCGATCAGGCTGAACGCCTTAGGCACACTGTCCAGCTAGTGCAGCAAGGTGGAGGTTCCCTGCTGTTTTGGGGCCGACGAACGCCGCTGTTGGTCATGGAAGGCGCCGTAACGGCTGTACGATACGTGAATGCCATCCTCCGACCGATAGTGCAACCACATCGGCAGCATATTGGCGAGGCGTTCGGACAAGAATTCGTGCACACATCGTGCACATCTTGTGAATGGCTTCCTTCAGGATAACGACATCGCTCGACTAGAGTGGCCAGCTTGTTCTACAGACATGAACCATATCGAACGTGCCTGGGATAGATTGAAAAGTGGTGTTTATGGACGACGTGACCCACCAGCCACTCTTAAGGATCTATGCCGAATCGCCGTTGAGGAGTGGGACAATGTGGACCAATAGTGCCTTGATGAACTTGTGGATAGAATGCCACGACGAATACAGGCATGCATCAATGCAAGTGGATGAGCTGCTGGGTATTAGAGGTACTGGTATGTACACCAATCTAGACCACCAACTCTGAAGGTCTCGCTGTATGGTGGTACAACATGCAATGTGTAGTTTTCATGAGCAATAAAAAGGAGGGAAATGATGTTTATGTTGATCTCTATTCTAATTTTCTGCACAGGTTCCGGAACTCCTGGAACTGACGTGATGCAAAACCTTTTTTTGATGCCTGTATATTAAATGTGTTGTATCTTGGAACAATCTGGAATACGACATATGTCCATATGAAGTTTTTTGCTTCAAATGAGCGTTCCTGTTATATCTCTGAATATTGAACGTTCCTCCTGGGACACTCTGTTTATCACTCAGCTGCCAGTAAACATGAGAGGTAATATAAAAATTATTCTCCTTACAGGTGACACAAGTGATATTGTGAAAGATGCAGTAGGTAATAATGTAGTCAATAGGGAAATCTGCAACAGCAGCACGTGGCATTCAGAAAACAGATTAATGCATAACTTCAACAACACACGCTGTATACAATTTCTCACACGGGACCCTTGCAAAAGCGAAATTTTACTGTCTGAAGGTGAAGTCGATCACTTTCAAATCCTAGAACTGGGAGTAGATGGAAGGCTCTCTCGGACCTTTAAAGTTCAAGATCTTGTACGGAAACTGAATGCGTCTGCGTTCGCCATAAGAATGGTCTCTACTGTCTCTGATAGTGAAACGCGAAGACTTAGTCTGCTTACTTTCATTCTGTTATGTTGCACAGAGTGCAGCTCTGTGCACTGAGCAAGAATATTTTTGGCCCAGAAACAGTCACCCAGACTGATCTGCGGTGTTCCTTCAAGAACTGCATTTAGGCCTTTGTTCAGGTGTGTCGGAATTCTGCTGTTCCTGAATGAAAAATGATGTACGTTTGGATAACACTTTCCTAAGCATTGTACAGAAAGGCATGGACTACTCAGCAGGTTCCATTTCCGATAGCCTTCCAGCAAACCTGGAAAAGTTGAGTGTTGAATCCCAAGAATTCAAATCCAAGTTGAAATGTTTTCCTGTGCCGCACACCTTCTACACTGTACAGGAGTTCCTCACAGTTGTTGAGAACTTTTATCTGTATTGCGGTATTTGTTCGTAATATCTGTATCTTCGTGTTTTATTAATTCTTAAACATTTTTTTTAAAATTTTTCTTGTTAGCATTCTGGAAACTGTATACTGACTCGTTCCATGACGAAGAAACTTTGATTCGCAAGGTACCACGGAACCTTATAAAGGAATAAAAATCTTCCTTCCTACCTTCCTTGCATACAGGGTGTCCAGGTAGGAATGATTAATATTCAGAGTATGACAAGAGCGCTCACTGGTAGCAAAAACCTTGATATGGACATACGCTCTATTCCGAATCTCTTTCGAGATAGGACACATTTAATATATACAGAAGCGCCAAAGAAACTGGTACACCTGCTTAATATCGTGTAGCTAGCCGATGTGTTTAAACTCAAGTGTTCTTGGAGCCACTCTGTAGCAATTCTGGACGTATAGGGGGTCGCGTTGTCCTGCTGGAATTGCCCAAGTCCGTCGGAATGAACAATGGATATGAATGTACCCAGGCGATCAGAAAGGATGCTTACGCACGTGTCACCTGTTAGAGTCGTATCTAGATGTATCAGAGGTCCCATATCACTCCAACTGCACACGCCCCAAACCATTACAAAGCCTCCACCAGCTTGAACAGTCCATGCTGACATGCGAGGTCCATGGATACAGGAGGTTGTCTCCATACCCGTGCATTTCCATCCACTCGATATAATTTCAAACGAGACTCGTCCGACCAGGCAACATGTTTCCAGTCATCAACAGTCCAATGTCGGTGTTGACAGGCCCAGGCGAGGCGTAAAGCCTTGTGTCACGCAGTCATCGAGGGTACACGAGAGAGCCTTCGGCTCTGAAATCCCATATCGATGGTGTTTCGTTGAATGGTTCGCACGCTGACACTTGATAATGGCCCAGCATTGAAACTGCAGCAGTTTGCGGAAGGGTTGCACTTGTGTGACGTTGAATGATTCTCTTCACTCGCCGTTGGCCCCGTTCTTGCAGGATCTCTTTCCGCCTCGTCCCGGGCTACTGGCGCAGCCAACGTGCTCGGCGGCCACTTAGGTATAGCGTGAGTAGGAGTGCTACGTCTGCAAGGGTGAGCGGCCAGGAGCCGGTCTAGCGGATTTCGGCATTGGCACTGGCTCTGACCCACGCGGCGCCACCACAGGTATCAGCAGAAGGCCCGCCGTTTACCTTTGATGCAGTAATGTCAATGACACACTTGCTGGTGTTCAAAATGGTTCAAATGGCTCTGAGCACTATGGGACTCAACTGCTGAGGTCATAAGTCCCCTAGAACTTAGAACTACTTAAACCTAACTAACCTAAGGACATCACACACATCCATGCCCGAGGCAGGATTCGAACCTGCGACCGTAGCGGTCGCGCGGTTCCAGACTGTAGCGCCAGAACCACTCGGCCACCAGCGGCCGGCTGCTGGTGTTCCCCTGCACGCTTCCGCGTGAGTCACCCCTCTCTCCCAAATTGTACCTCTCAATCCTTGTGACATATTACAACAGCTGAGCTCAGTGGGTTGTAACACCATAGTTGGTTTCAGATTTCAGTAATGCTATTACTAGTCTTAAATGAAAATTGTAAAATAAGAGTGCAGGAGGTCCTGTGTAGAAAACTGTGTGGATATAAAACGACTGGGAGTACTAGAAAGGTTCCCTCTAAAATCTGTTTTAATAATTTTGAACTACGCTCGTTTTGGAGCCATATGCACTGAATGGTTGGTTGGTTGGTTGTTTTGGGGAAGGAGACCAGACAGCGAGGTCATCGGTCTCATCGGATTAGGGAAGGACGGGGAAGGAAGTCGGCCGTGCCTTTGAAAGGAACCGTCCCGGCATTTGCCTGGATCGATTTAGGGAAATCACGGAAAACCTAAATCAGGATGCGAGTCCAGTGTCTAACCACTGCGCCACCTCGCTCGGTTCCACTGAATAGTCAAAGAAACTGGTCCGCCTGTTTAATATCGTGTAGGGTCCCCGCGAGCACTGAGAAGCGCAGCAACACGACCTGCCATGGACTCGACTAATGTCTGAAGTAGTGCTGGAGGGAACTGACCATGAATCCTGCAGGGATTTCTGAGCCGTGCATGGTTCGTGTTCCTGCCATCATGTGTTTTATACCCTGTTTTTAACGTACTTCCACCCCAGTACGTTAATTTAAATTACTGCCGTCACTGAGTTGCTGCTTTGCCTGACCGTGAGTGGCGTTAGCAGCGCGTATCTATATATCCCTAGTATCTTTGCTGCACTGCTATTACTTCCCGGTCGTTGTCTGTCGTAACGAAGGCAGTTGGTCGGAGTTCAGGTCGCGACTTCAGGCTGCCAGTCAGTGGGAACGCGTCTGGAGCGCAGTCCGGACCCGAAGTCGGGTTGGAGCAGCAGTGCGGTCTACGCCGACATGGCTTGCCTGACCACTGCCACCACGCATCACTTGAGCCGGGCCTCGGTGTTGGTGGATCGTCGGTCGGTCGTTCTACCGGACGACGCGTTTTGGCTCGCCGATAGTTCATGAGTCGGCTGTGTGTGTGTGCATCGACTCCCGATTTGTCTTCGTGCGTCCTTAGTGACTGTTGGGTATCGTTCACGTCTTCGTACAAGTGTTTGTCAGGTTGTGTGTGTAGTTGCCGTTATTTCCACTCACGACTATCTTAGACGTTGTCGGCACTTCTGGCCCCCTTCAGTTACCATCTTACGGGTCTTGAGTCGGTCCTTTCCTGGTACAGGGATGTCGTTTAGGCAGTGGGCGTGTTTCCTCTGCATGGTTCGGTTCAAATGTTTCAAATGGCTCTGAGCACTATGGGGCTTAGCTTCTAAGGTCAGCAGTCCCCTAGAACTTAGTACTTAAACCTAACTAACCTAAGGACATCACACACATCCATGCCCGAGGCAGGATTCGAACCTGCGACCGTAGCGGTCGCGCGGTTCCAGAATGTAGCGGCTAGAACCGCTCGGCCACCCCGGCCGGCGCATGGTTGGGTCCGAGCCAGTATTTCCGCCGTCGTGTGTCTGGAAGTGAGTGGGAGACGCACCAGCAATGCAGTCGCGACGGAGCAGCAGTCGCGGACGGATCAGCAGGCAGTCGGGTCGGTTGTTGCGGACAAGGGAGGACATCTCCGTGCGGTGCAGCGGCTGGGTCCGCTGCCGGGCCCTGCGCAGTGTCGCTGCGTGTGTGGAGCTGTCCGATCGCTACGAGCTTAGTGGTTCACCCACACAGGACGCCATAGTTGAGTAGTGGTTTATTTTGAAATCTTGTTTTTGAGTTCCCATATACCGATTGGTGGCAAGCAAGCGGGTTGTCGGTCGGTCCGTAGCTGTCCCCTGGTTGGGTTCCGACGGATCAAGTATAGTTGGGCTCACCACCTGTCTCACCTAAGTGAACGAGGGCAGACCGACCTCCCTGGCCACCGGTGTTTAATTATCTGTTGTCAGTTATTTTAAATTTTAGGCTTATGGTTATTTGTTTGGTCTCTTAAAATTTTGCAAATTAATTTTTAAATTTATCTTTGAAGCTTAAACACTGCGGCCTTCTGCCTTTAAAGATTATGGTAATATATTTTAAAATTTGGAAGTTTAATTGTGGCCCTCGGCCATTTGTGTTGCACTTTGCGTATGTTGCTTCTTTTGAAAAATTATTTTATTTCTATCTTAATTTGATTTTTATCTTGATAAGATTTATTGTTGGAGGCCTTCAGCCGTGAAAGAGTTGCATTCGGTAATGATTCGGCTGTAAAGGTTATTAAATTACAATAAATGACAATTAGAAAGAGAAACTGACCTCAACCTTTGGCCCCTTTCCACAATCCTATTCTGCCCAGCGGGTTTAGCGGGGGTTTCAGTGTCCATAAATCTGTAAATACGAGGGTGTGGAGATCTCTTCTCAAAAGTACGTTGCACGGTATCTCAGATATGCTCAATAATGTTACTGTCTGTGGAGTTTGGTAGCCAACGGAAGTGTTTAAACTCAGAAGGGTGTTTCTGGAGCCGTTCTGCTCCAATTCTGGACTTGTAAGGTGTCGCATTGTCCTGCTGGAATAGCCCAAGTCCATCGGAATACACAACGGACATGAACGGATGCAGATGCTCAGACAGGATGACTACGTACGTGTCGCCCGTCAGAGTCATATCTAGTCGTATCACTCCAACTACACACGCCCCAAACCATTACAGAGTTTCCACCACCTTGAACAGTCCACTGCTGACATGCGGGGTCCATGGATTCTTGAGATTGTCTCCATACCCGTGCATGTCCATCCACTCGATACAATTTGAAATGAGGCTCGTCAGACCAGGCAACATGTTTCCAGCCATCAAACGTCCAATGTCGGTGTTGTTGACGGGACCAGGCGAGGCGTAAAGCTTTGCCGGCCGGAATGGCCGAGCGGTTCTAGGCGCTACAATCTGGAACCGCGCGACCGCTACGGTCGCAGGTTCGAATCCTGCCTCGGGCATGGATGTGTGTGCTGGGTCCCGTCGCTGGTGCGCCGACTATAACACCACGTTCTGACTCACTTAAATCTTGATGACCTGCCACTGTAGCAGCAGTGATCTAATAACTGCCCCAGTCGCTTGTTGTCTTATACAGGCGTTACCGAACGCAGTGCTGTAGTGTATCTGTTTACATATCTCTGTATTTGAATAGTATGCCTATACCAGTTTCTTTGGCGCTTCAGTGTAGAAGTATTGAGAGGACTAGGAAGGTTCACACTAATATGTGTGTTTGAATAATTTTGAGCCACGCTCGTGTGGGAGCCACGTATGTTCCGTTAGTATTACGGGTTTATTATCACTTTGAAATGATGATGATGTTTGGTTTGTGGGGCGCTGAACTGCGCGGTTATCAGCGCCCGTACAAATTCCCAATTTTTCCACAGTCCAGTTTTACTCACAAGGGGAACCTCCCCATCGCACCCCCCTCAGATTTAGTTATAAATTGACACAATGGATAGGCCTTGAAAAACTGAACACAGACCAATCGAGAAAACAGGAAGAAGTTGTGTGGAACTATGAAAAAATAAGCAAAATATACAAACTGAGTAGTCCATGTGCAAGATAGGCAACATCAAGGAGACTGATAGCTGATGAGCGCCGTGGTCTCGTGGTTAGAGTGAGCAACTGCGGAACGAGAGGTCCTTGGTTCGAGCCCTCCCTCGAGTGAAAATTTTACTTTCTTTATTTTCGCAAAGTTACGATCTGTCTGTTCATTCATTGACGTCTCTGTTCACTGTAATAAGTTTAATGTCTGTGTTTTGCGACCGCACCGCAAAACCGTGCGATTAGTAGACGAAAGGACGTGCCTCGCCAGTAGGAACAGAAAACATTTGATCGCAAGGTCATAGGTCAACCGATTCCTCCACAGGAAAACACGTCTGATATATTCTTTACGACACTGGTGACGGCATGTGCGTCACATGACAGGAATATGTTGTCGTCCCACCTAACTTGCACACTTGGCGAATGGGTAAAAAGATTCTTCTACCTTGCCCGATTTAGGTTTTCTTGTGGATGTGATAATCACTCCAAAATAAGTGATGAAAACATAAGAGTTTGTCACATAAACTGCATCAAATGAATGCAACAGTTTCAGAGTCGCACAGTTTTCCCTGTGCTCTGTCAAAACATATGTTTTTTACGTTTTCAAATGTTTCCGTGCGTAGACCGTCAAATTCTGTATATGTCCAAGCAAATCTGAACATGTCCTGGAATTTTGGAGAGAGAAGTTGATTATGTGTGAGTGCCTGAACTTTGATAATTATCTGAAAATAAAAAATTAAAATTTTCACCCGAGAGGAGATTTGAACCAACGACCTGTCATTGCACAGCTGCTCACGCTAGCCACGGGACCACGGCGCTCGTAAGCTAACACCCTCCTCGATGTTGCCTACCTTGCGCATGGACTATTCAGTTTGTATATTTTGCTTATTTTTTTCATAGTTCCACACAAGTTCTTCCTGTTTTCTCGATTGATCTGTGTTCAGTTTTTCAAGGCCTATCCCTGTGATAACTTATAACTAAATCTGAGGGGGGTGCGATGGGGAGGTTCCCTTGTCAATCCAATCTAGCCACTGGCACAAGTGATGATGATGATGATGCAGAGATGGTGAGGACAACAAAAACACCCCGTACCCGACAGAGAAAATCCCCAATCCGGTGGTGAATCGAACCCAGGACCCCGTGATTCAGAGGCAGCAACGCTAGTCCCTAGACCAGTAGCTGCACACTCACTGTGAAATGAGGGATAATTTATACGTCTGGAAATACGTGTTATGGAACCCATGTGCTGTTGCTTTCGAATGTAAGCGGAGTTTAAGCGTCATGAACTTTGTCTTCTGCAACGGATTATTGCTTGTAGACTGTCCCTGTTCTGGAACTTAATGGTGTTGGTAACTTGCTAGTTAAATGTAATATTAGTGTTTTAACAAATGTGGTTTTGTACTAATTTTCCGTGTTTAATCTGAGTATGTGAAGTTACATGGCACAATTGCCAACGCCTGGCCTGCACACCAGTGATTAAGTCCAATGGAGCCCTGAGGCGGCGAAAGTAAGTGAGACCCCCCCCCAGTATGCTTGGAAATTGATGTATTTGTAGTGTACATTTTCTAGAAAATGAATAATATAATTGTAATGGCTGGCAAAAGAAATAAGCATTTATTATGTATGTATTCCGGAGGTAAAATTGTCCCCCATTCGGATCTCCGGGTGGGAACCACTCAAGAGGACGTCATTATCAGCAGAAAGAAAACTGGCGTTCTACGGATCGGAGCGTGTAATGTCAGATCCCTTAATCGGGAAGGTTGGTTAGAAAATTTAGATAGGGAAATGGATAGGTTAAAGTTAGATATAGTGGGAATTAGTGACGTTCGGTGGCAGGTGGAAGAAGACTTCTGGTCAGGTGAATACAGGGTTATAAATACAAAATCAAATAGGGGTAATGCAGGAGTACGTTTAATAATGAATAGGAAAATAGAAATGCGGGTGAGCTACTACAAATAGCATAGTGAACGCATTATTGTGGCCAAGATAGACATGAAGCCCACGCCTACTACAGTAGTACAAGTTTATATACCAACTAGCTCAGCAGATGACAAAGAAAATGATGAAATGTATGACAAGATAAAAGGAATTATTCAGATAGTGAAGGGAGACGAAAATTTAATAGTCATGGGTGACTGGAATTCGATACTACGAAAAGGAAGAGAAGAAAACGTAGTAGGTGAATACGGATCGGGGATAAGAAATGAAAGAGGAAGCCGTCTGGTAGAATTTTGCACAGAGCGTAACTTAATCAAAGCTAACACTTGGTTCAAGAATCATGAAAGAAGATTGTATACATGGAAGAAGCCTGGAGATACTAATAGGTATCAGATAGATTATATAATGGTGACAGAGATTTAGGAACCAGGTTTTAAATTGTAAG
Source organism: Schistocerca nitens (assembly GCF_023898315.1). Taxonomy (NCBI): domain Eukaryota; kingdom Metazoa; phylum Arthropoda; class Insecta; order Orthoptera; family Acrididae; genus Schistocerca; species Schistocerca nitens. Next base: position 97,354,274 of record NC_064617.1, read on the forward strand.
ACATTTCCAGGGGCAGATGTGGACTCTGACCACAATCTATTGCTTATGAAGTGTGGATTAAAACTGAAGAAACTGCAAAAAGGTGGGAATGTAAGGAGATGGGACCTGGATAAACTGACTAAACCAGAGGTTGTGCAGAATTTCAGGGAGAGCATAAGGGAACAACCGACAGGAATGGGGGAAAGAAATACAGTAGAAGAAGAATGGGCAGCTTTGACGGATGAAATAGTGAACGCAGCAGAGGATCAAGTAGGTAAAAAGACGAGGGCTAGTAGAAATTCTTGGGTAACAGAAGAAATATTGAATTTAATTGATGAAGGGAGAAAATATAAAAACGCAGTAAATGAAGCAGGGAAAAAGGAATACAAACGTCTCAAAAATGACATCGACAGGAAGTGCAAAATGGCTAAGCAGGGATGGCTAGAGGACAAATGTAAGGATATAGAGGCTTATCTCACTAGGTGTAAGATAGATACTGCCTACACGAAAATTAAAGAGACCTTTGAAGATAAGAGAACCACTTGTATGAATATCAAGAGCTCAGATGGCAACCCAGTTCTAAGCAAAGAAGGGAAAGCAGAAAGGTGGAAGGAGTAAATAGAGGGTATATACAAGGCCGATGTTCTTGAGGACAATATTATGGCAATGGAAGAGGAGGTAGAAGAAGATGAAATGGGAGATATGATACTGCCTGAAGAGTTTGACAGAGCACTGAAAGACCTAAGTCGAAACAAGGTCCCGGGAGTAGACAACATTCCATTAGAACTACTGATAGCCTTGGGAGAGCCAGCCCTGACAAAACTCTACCGTCTGGCGAAATACCCTCAGACTTCAAGAAGAATATAATAATTTCAATCCAAAAGAAAGCAGATGTTGACAGATGTGAAAATTACCGAACTATCAGTTTAATAAGTCAGGGCTGCAAAATAATAACGCGAATTCTTTACAGACGAATGGAAAAACTGGTAAAAGCCGACCTCGGGGAAGATCAGTTTGGATTCCGTAGAAATGTTGGAACACGTGAGGCGATACTGCATTTCTAACATTTGTAGATTTAGAAAAATCTTTTGACAATGTTGACTGGTGGCAGGGGTAAAATACAGGGAGCGAAAGGCTACTTGCAATTTGTACTCAATCCAGAAGGCAGTTACAGGAGTTGAGGGACATGAAAGGGAAGCAGTGGTTGGGAAGGGAGTGAGACAGGGTTGTAGCCTCTCCCCAGTGTTATTCAATCTGTATATTGAGCAAGCAGTAAAGGAAACAAAAGAAAAGTTCGGAGTAGGTATTAAAATCCATGGAGAAGAAATAAAAACTTTGAGGTTCGCCGATGACATTGTAATTCTGACAGAGACAGCAAAGGACTTGGAAGAGCAGTTGAACGGAATCGACAGTATGTTGAAAGGAGGATATAAGATGAACATCAACAAAAGCAAAACGAGGATAACAGAATGTAGTCTAATTAAGTCCGGGGATGCTGAGGGAATTAGATTAGGAAATGAGACACTTAAAGTAGTAAAGGAGTTTTGCTATTTGGGGAGCAAAATAGCTGATGATGGTCGAAGTAGAGAGGATATAAAATGTAGACTGGCAATTGCAAGGAAATCGTTTCTGAAGAAGAGAAATTTGTTAACATCGAGTATAGATTTAAGTGTGAGGAAGTAGTTTCTGAAAGTATTTGTATGGAGTGTAGCATTGTATGGAAGTAAAACGTGGACGATAAATAGTTTGGACAAGAAGAGAATAGAAGCTTTCGAAATGTGGTGCTACAGAAGAATGCTGAATATTAGATGGGTAGCTCACATAAATAATGAGGAGGTATTGAACAGAATTGGGGAGAAGAGGAGTTTATGGCACAACTTGACTAGAAGAAGGGATCGGTTGGTAGGACATGTTTTGAGGTATCAAGGGATCACCAATCTAGTATTGGAGGGCAGCATGGAGAGTAAAAATCGTAGAGGGAGAGCAAGAGATGAATACGCTAAACAGATTCAGAAGGATGTAGGCTGCAGTAGGTACTGGGAGATGAAGAAGCTTGCACAGGATAGAGTAGCATGGAGAGCTGCATCAAACCAGTCTCAGGACTGAAGACTACAGCAACAACATATATGTACTCTACTTAAAGATATAGCTGAGAAGCTTAAAATAAGAATCAGCATTTAACACAGCAACCATCAGGAACGGTGCAAAGAAATAATTAAGAATAGAATAAGAAAATTACCTTCAATTTTAAGTGTCTAGAAACAAAGCTTGTATAATTATATCCTTTAGTTTCGTAGCCTTAGTACGAGGTGGCAGTTATTATTGATGTTATTATACTAGATGTTACATGCCTTTATTTTACTGTAATCATGAATAACACCGTTGAACTCTATTTCATCTGAAACTTTTCTTTCAATTGATAAAATGAACGGACTGGCTAGTAGCTCTTGATTCATTGAAGAGCGAAATAATTTTTTGTTAGTTTCAGTATGGAAAAGCTTCTCTCGCATGAAGCGACTGAGACACAAACGTTCAAGAAATATTGGATTGTAAGTGATGCGATTCACTGAAGTCCCAATTAATTATAAATCGAAAGATATCTTGCGCTGTACATCTAGCAGCAACGTCCACATTCGTATCGTCTGCACACAGATGCCTATGGTACCTTTTTATTTCTTGCAGCACCTGCTCCTTAACAAGTTCATAATGAATTTCTATCAGATTCTCCCCCGCTACATCCAGAGCGTCATCGTAAGCTCCAAGAATAAATTTTGTTTCAACGATTTTGAACATTTTGGTGATTTCCTTCGTGGCCGTATATCGTTGTGACAGTTCTTGTGTTAATTGGTCTCTCCATCCAAAAATTGGTCGAACGTCTTGTTGAATCGATAATTCAGTGTCAGGAGCTAGTTGACCCAACATTGCTCTACTTGCCTTCCTTCTATCTCGTCGATGACTTTTTATGCCCACATCATTGCATTTGTAGTGCCAAAAATAGCAGCATTGCCTATAACTGTAGTTCGTTCGCTCCCAAAATCTCATTCAGAGTTTTTAATGTGGCGAGTCTTTATCCAAAGTCAGTTTTGAAGACTGTAGATATTGACTGACTAAATTTACTTTCAGTAGTATCGTGTGTCAGAAATTGATGTAGTTCAAAGAGGTAAAATCACATATAGCTGGAAGGAGCCAACTTGCTGCAGAACAAGCTCGTGGTTTTTCTTGAATATACAGGGTGATTCAAAAAGAATACCACAACTTTAGGAATTTAAAACTCTGCAACGACAAAAGGCAGAGCTAAGCACTATCTGTCGGCGAATTAAGGGAGCTATAAAGTTTCATTTAGTTGTACATTTGTTCGCTTGAGGCGCTGTTGACTAGGCGTCAGCGTCAGTTTATGCTAAGATGGCGACCGCTCAACAGGCAGCCCGTGACAGAGCACTTCATCACTGGCCTCCAAGAAGCCCTGATCTTACCCCCTGCGATTTTTTCTTATGGGGGTATGTTAAGGATATGGTGTTTCCGCCACCTCTCCCAGCCACCATTGATGATTTGAAACGAGAAATAACAGCAGCTATCCAAACTGTTACGCCTGATATGCTACAGAGAGTGTGGAACGAGTTGGAGTTTCGGGTTGATATTGCTCGTGTGTCTGGAGGGGGCCATATTGAACATCTCTGAACTTGTTTTTGAGTGAAAAAAAAACCGTTTTAAATACTCTTTGTAATGATGTATAACAGAAGGTTATATTATGTTTCTTTCATTAAATACACATTTTTAAAGTTGTGGTATTCTTTTTGAATCACCCTGTAGTTTCATATCTTCCAATGTGTTCACAATTGTTTCCACGTTATCTTTTATGATTTCAACTGAATTCTATCGAGCACTCCAGCGAGTGTCAGACAATAGTTTCATTTTTTTTTCCCTTCCTGCAAGGAATTCCTACCTATATGTAGAAGACACAAGAAAGAATATAACTTCTCTATAGTTCCAAAAGAGGTGACATTAGAGAATGCATGGAGGCCACAAAGCTGTAGGGAATGATTAGCACAGGAACTAAACAGAGCTTTCGAACTGATTTCTCGAATTTTTGTACTCTTCCATGTAAACTTGATACTGATGTGGCGTTGTCGTAATCTTGAGCCCTGCACAAAACAATATCAAGCCCATTGTTTTCCAGATCCTGTTGAATATCTTCTAACATACTCTCTGCAGTCTTCACCGATATAAAAAAAAACTAGGAAGGGTTCTCTAACTTCCACAATGTATTCTGCATGGATGTATCTAATTATTTGACTCATCTGGTCAGCTCTGTTTTCATTGCAAGCACTGTCGGAACTTATTCCGTAATCTTTAGCTTTTTTTATCCTTGTAATAATTTTTTTCCTTAAAATGTTCACCCAAAATAAAAAAAAATATTTTGCATTCGTTTTGAAAGCTAAGGTAATGTCTTTGAGCCACCAGCGAACTCTTCAAATTTCAGACAATTCGCTTTCAATACTGGATCATATTTCCGTATAAACTACACCAATTCTAAGAAATTTCCTCTGTTTTCCGATGAACTGTGAGAAGCAAGGTTTTGCTGGACTAAAAATAGTGTGCAAGGGGGTACGCCAAATAAAAACCATCCTGAATATGCCGTGGCTGGAGCTGGTACACGTTTCTGCCGCTAGACGTGTACAGTGCAACTGATTGCCAGTTCAGTGCCGCCTGTATTGTCGACCTGGTTTGTTCTGTTCATCTGCAGTGGTTGTTTTTGAGCTGTTTTGTTCTTGTTTCGTTGTTTACGATGTCAAATTTAAGTGAACAGCGTGCAGCTGCGAAATTTTGTTTTCTACTCGCTAAAAATGCTGCTGAAACTGTGTTAATGGCATCTGAATTGTGCAGTTTGCACTTTATTATTGACATTCGCAGATAATGCGATAGGCATAACCTTCTAGAGAAGGGCACTAGGTGCCCGAAATCGACCAAGAAATTAAATTTCTTACATGGAACTGGTTGCTTATTATTTCATTACAAATAATAACCTAATTAGAAACGTAAGTACCCACGTTTTGGGTCTTCTTAGATACACTGCAGTAGTTTCATTGTTTAAGCTCACTTAACACTCCACGGCAAAAATTAAAAAAAGAATTTGTCTGTTGTTGAAGATCTATTATTTATTTTTCGCTACGAAGCCGCCATAGACCACGTCGGATGCACCCCGTTTGGCGATGACTATAACTACATAAAGATTTATGTCACATAGGGGTGTACCGTATGTAAAACTTTACAGAAAGTTATTTACGGTTAGTTCCTGCGTGTCGAGTATAGATGAATATAGTTTTGATCTTGATGTTTACACTTGGTAAAAACCGTTGCTTAAATCTACAGGGTGAATCGCCTACTGTCACAAACTGACTAGCAAGTCACAATGCAGTCAAGGGACACACAAGTTCACTGTACGCAAATATAACAACATCGTACCTACGATTTACTCAGCGCGAATGGCCTAAAATAGTGTCGGTATGGAAGCTTTTCAAAATGCGATACCTCGTGAACGACTCGCTCTAGAATCCGGCAACAAATACCACTGACGTTCTAATTTACCCTTCTTGTAGTACGTTAATGTCAATAGGCATTGTTCCATTTTTTTTAAAACTTATGTTTTCACAAAAAATACACTTTCCAAGTATTATTAAAATCTGTTCATTGGTTAACAATACGAGCCTCAGACCACCAATCCATTCTGTGAAAACGGAACGTCACTAGTCCTTTCCATTTCCGCAGTATTTGTAGTGCAAATTTTACATGGTTAGTCTTGTATATGACTCTACTCTAGTTCAGCTAGTTGTAAAGAGAGGCTGAGACCGAAGAAATTAACGTAGCTATGGGCGGGTGGGTGGCGAGAGCCAAGGACAAGTCGTAACATTCAGGTGGAATTTCATATTCTTGAAATATATTATAAGTATGTATAAACTTTTAAAAATCATTTTTCGAATCTAATACTTAATTAAAAATCTAATAAATCACTGGTAAACTCTTCACTGCACTTGCGCACATACTATTAAACTGTTCTTGTAGTACACCTGTGTAGATGGCATAGGTATCAAAAAACGTCTGACCTAGAATAATTGCGTCTAGCAGACAACTGGTTATCATTTTATAGCTTCTATGTTTCATGCAACGTTTTACAAAAATTCTAAAAATTCTGAGCTCACGTATTGACGAATTCCATGGTCTGATAACAGGTAAGTATATATCTATGTTTAAGTTTTGCATATGTTTGGTGCTCGAGCTCCAAGCTATCTCTTATTCACTGAACATATATTGGCCTCTTTTGAGATTTGATTAAAAATGATCTAGTCCTGGGGAAGGCGGGGAGTGGAGGAGGCTCCAAACTTCTAGGGCCGCGAGATATGGAGGTCCCTCAGGACTAGAGGCCCGGGGGCGGGGGGGGTGGGGGGTGGGGGGTGGGGGGGTGGCTCAACTGCCCCGCCACCTCCCCCTCTTATGTCTGTCACTGCTCCACATCTGTCTCCAAAACCAGCCTTGGAGGTATTCCTGTAACACTCTCTCCATCATCAGTTACGAGTCATTAATGGAGTCAAAAGTCCGCCTTACGAAAAACAGAGACAGCCTAGTGGTTGTCGTGCATTGATCACTCTGCCTCTGCATCCTCCAGTTACTCGATGCAGACAATTGCGGCAACACTCGTATGAAGGCGATGGCATATCGCCACATCTGCTGGCTGGAATCAATAGAGAGTCTAGCGCACGTCTGCAACGCGCCAGTCCAATCCACCACAGCGCTACAAAGCGTGGCTCACTGCACAATCACTGGGGAACCGCATTTACGTGAATTTCACTGGATCTCTTCTTGGCGACAAGTGGATGACTGTAGTTGGTGCTCTATCAAAACTGCCATATGTTTTCACTCTTCTACTGTTCCTGTCCCTATCAATTTGACCCTCAAAGTAATTTTTTTTCTATTGAATCGTTGCCTCGGACCCTTGTATCAGATAATGTTCGGCTATTTACCTCTGCTGAATTCTCTTCTTTTTGCCAGTCTTGTTTTTGATCACGTATTTGTATCCATGCTGCGTCGCTTCAAAGTGCGAAAATGACTTTAAAAAGCAGTGCCTACATACTGTTACAAAAATGGGATATCCTGATGGGATTCCTCTCGTCATATCCAACATATTCAGTTTTAGTATGTTTTATGACCTAGGTGCACAGTTGGCACAGCCAACGAACCTTGCAAGACCTCTTGGAAACCACGACTCATTTGCATCACAACCTACTCACCCACACTACTGTTTGGACTCCACAGTGCTGGCCCGCCCCTATAGCGTGGGCGAACTTCCGACACCATGAATATCAGTATCGTCCTGGCAGCATGCCCTATCCTCCAAACTGGGATCCGTCTTCTTCACCACCTTCATGGACTAACTGCCAGCCATCCTGTGGAGAATCTGCGCTACAAACCTCCACCAGTCCCACTGTGTTTCAGTAGGCATTGAGGCATCCATGGAGGCTGAGCCTCTACTAATGCTGAACGACACTACTCAACTGCAGGACAGCTTCCCTGCGGAGCTGGCCCCACTCGCGATATGCAAACAGCAAAGCGCGGAAGCCGGCGTCACTGAGGACTCGTTTCCGTCGAGATGGGTCCATCCGTGCAATCGGAGAATTTGATCTTGCTATCGATCCCCAACTGCCCCTTCTCGCTGCGCTGCTGCAGCCACCGGCAGGACATTTTCGGCCGTACTGGCCAAACATATCGGGGATATTTACCCAGGCTCCGACTCTGGTATCGATAAGGAGCCCTCGAAATTGCCGACCCCGACGCTCGCGAGACAAAGTGTCCCGTGCCGCAGAGCGCTCGCAATCTATAGAGTGGTGTCCTCAAAGCGAACCGTATCGGCCGTTCCACTTATCCACTCGTATCGTCTAGCAGCCTGTGACGTCGCCTGTCTCACTGATAAGACCTACTTTCTATTGGACTTGGATTCTATGGGATTGCTACTTTGGAAGACTTTGGTAGTTGCGCAAGACTACTTCGCTACGGATTCCTGGATTTCCTGCTTAAACTACCTTCTTCGGTCTCTAGTGGATTTTGACTCCACGTAGACAGTTTACGATCTGTTTCAATTATTGTACCTTTGTTTCCGTTGAGAGGTATTCGCCATGTCATTGTAGAATACTTGAATGAAGCCCATGTTTCAAAGGAACTCACGATGTTTATACAACTGCAATGAGGTGGAAAAAGTCGTGGAAAAGCGATGTGCTCATTTAAAGACGGCAGTAGTGTCACGTGCACAAGATATAAAAGGGCAGTGTACGAGGTGTGGCTAGAAAAAAACCGGACTAGTACTGGTGAAACAATAAAACGAATGCAATAAGGCTGAAAGTCGCGTGGCCTGTCACGTGACTCTCGCTCCGCCTACTGCTCGAGTTTCATCTGCCTCCTGCACTGTCTGCCCGTGGCGTCTGTTTTAAGTAGTTGACGTTTTGTCTGTGCGTCGGAAAATGTTGAGTGTACAGAAAGAACAGCGTGTTAACATCAAATTTTGTTTCAAACTAGGAAAATATGCAAGTGAAACGTTTGTAATGTTACAACAAGTGTACGGCGATGATTGTTTATCGCGAACACAAGTGTATGAGTGGTTTAAACGATTTAAAGATGGCCGCGAAGACACCAGTGATGACATTCGCACTGGCAGACCATTGTCAGCAAAAACTGATGCAAACATTGAAAAAATCGGTAAACTTGTTCGACAAGATCGCCGTTTAACAATCAGAGCAGTGTCTGAGTTAACAGGAGTTGACAAGGAAAGTGTTAGGCAGATTCTTCATGAAAGTTTCAACATGAACAAAGTGTGTTCAAAAATGGTTCCAAAGTGTCTCACAATTGAACAGAAGGAACGCCGAAGAATGATTTGTTCTGACATCCTGGAAAACATTGAAAGTGATCCCACCTTCTTACAAAATGTTATTACTTGCGATGAATCGTGGTTTTTTACTTACGATCCCGAAACTAAACGCCAATCGATGCATTGGAAAACTCCTGGTTCTCCACGACAAAAAAAAAAAGCACGAATGCCAAAATCGAAATTCAAGGCAATGATGATTGTTTTTTTTGACATCAAAGGGATTGTGCACATTGATTGGGTACCAGAGGGACAAACAGTGAATCAGCATTACTACATTAGCGTCCTGGCTACGCTACGTGAGCGAGTACGGAGAAAACGGAACGATTTGTGGAGAAAAAAGTCATGGATCCTTCACCAAGACAATGCCCCAGCTCACAGTGCGTTGTCAGTGAAGACGTTTTTAGCAAAACACAACATTCCCATCTTAGATCATCCACCCTACTCACCTGATTTGGCCACCTGTGACTTTTTTCTTTTCCCTAAAGTCAAGTCAGCTTTGAAAGGAACTAGATTTGAGACTGTTGAAGCAGTAAAAGAAAAAGCGACGGAAGTAATGTATGGACTTACCGAAAATGATCTGCAGCATTGCTATGAACAGTGGAAAATTCGTATGGAGCGGTGTAGAGACCGAGGAGGAGAGTACATTGAAGGAGATAACATGAAATTGTAAATAATTGTAAATAAATGTTTTTTCCAGCATCAGTCCGTTTTTTTTCTAGCCGCACCTCGTATTGGCAGCCCTGTCATTTGTACTCAGGTGACTTATGTGAAAAGTTTTCCGATGTGATTATGGCAGCACGACGGGAACTAACAGATTGCGAATGCGGAATAGTAGTTCGTGCTAAGGCGCATGGGACGTCCCATTTTGGAAATCGTCAGGACATTCAGTATTTCCAGATTCATAGTGTTAAGAGTGCGCCAAAACTACCAAATTTCAGGCACTATCCCTCACCGCGAACAACGCAGTGCCTGACGGCCTTAACGACTGAGGGCAGCGGTGTTTGCGTAGAGTTGTCAGTGCTAATAGACATGCAACACTGCTTGAAATAGCGACACAAATCAATGTGGGACGTACTACGAACGTATCCGTTAGGACAGTGGGGCGAAATATGGCGTTAATGGCCTATGGCGGTAGACGATGGTCCGAGGACGGGGCTCACGACCCGAACCACACGCCACTGTTAAGCCCTAATGAAGGACTGTGTCCCTTACTTCGATTGCACTTAATTCATTAAGGTCAATCCAACACATTTATTTCAAATAACATAAATGAAGTTACATTTGAATCTGTCTGACATTAAACAGGAATAAAAAAAAAGAACAATTTCAATATCAGCTGATTTAGTGCGTGAAGCGCGACTTAAGCCAATAACCAGATAAACTAAACAATTCTCCGCAGTTCAAAGAATGAGAAAAACAAAATTGAATCGATACTCCCCACTGACCAATATCCAAAAAGCCTTACAATACTACGCACAAGGGAACCTCCCCATCGCACCCCCCTCAGAATTAGTTATAAGTTGGTACAGTGGATAGGCCTTGAAAAGCTGAACACAGATCAATCGAGAAAACAGGAAGAAGTTGTGTGGAACTATGAAAAAATAAGCAAAATATACAAATGAGTAGTCCATGTGTAACATAGGCAACATCCAGGTGTATGTATACCCATGAGCGCCGTGGTCCTGTGGTTAGCGTGTGCAGCTGCGGAACGAGAGGTCCTTGGTTCAAGTCTTTCCTCGGGAGAAAATTTTAATTTTTTGTTTTCAGACAATTATCAAAGTTCAGGCACTCACATATAATCAACTTCGCTCTCCAAAATTCCAGGACATGTTCAGATTTGCTTGGACATATGCAGGATTTGACGGTCTACACACGGAAAAATTTGAAAACGTTAAAAACATATGTTTTGACGGAGCACAGGGAAAACTGTGCGACTGTGAAACTGTTGTATTCATTTGTTGCAGTTAATGTGACAAACTCTTATGTTTTCACACTTTTTTGGGAGTGATTATCACATCCACAAGAAAACCTAAATTGGGCAAGGTAGAAGAATCTTTTTACCCATTCACCAAGTGTACAAGTTAGGTGTGTCGACAACATATTCCTGTAATGTGACGCACATGCCGTTACCAGTGTCGTATAGAATATATCAGACGTGTTTTCCTGTGGAGGAATCGGTTGACCTATGACCTTGCGATCAAATGTTTTCGGTTCCAATTGGAGAGGCACGTCCTTTCGTCTACTAATCGCACGGTTTTGCGGTGCGGTCGCAAAACACAAGACACTAAACTTATTACAGTGAACAGAGACGTCAATGGACGAACGGACAGATCATAACTTTGCGAAAATAAAGAATGTAAAATTTTCGGTCGAGTGACGACTTGAACCAAGGACCTCTCGTTCCGCAGTTACTCACGCTAACCACGGGACCACGGCGCTCCTGAATTCGTTTTGTCCTTGTTATGGCATATCTTGCACATAGACTACTCAGTTTGTGTATTTTGCTTAGTTTTTTCATAGTTCCGCACAACTTCTTCCTGTTTTCTCGATTGATCTGTGTTCAGTTTTCCAAGGCCTATCCACTGTGCCAACTTATAACTAAATCTGAGGGGGTTGCGATGGGGAGGTTCCCTTGTCAGAATAATACACTGAAGTGGGGAGCAGTCATTCACCCGTCAGAACACTTCGAAATGAATTCAGTAACACAGATGCGTGCCCCAGAAAACTGCAAGACATTAAATACACTTAATTTGACGAATCACAAATGCTCATTAACATTACGCCACTCCTGTTTGAACTGCAGTGTCCCAAAGAAACAGGCGCTTATTCGGAAAGAACAATTTTTGTATATGTTTAAATTACAGCCTTAAGGACTTCCAAAGGATGTCCAATTCCTTTCTAGGCGGCGGCTGAGCCAGAAACACAGAATGCCACAAAAACACAGTTTTGCTATGAAATCTTACAGGACACCCGGAAGCAGTTAAAGGGTCGGCACCCACAAATAACACAGGCTAAGGCTGGAAGCACATCCTACGAGAACTTGTTCACACTATGCTCACCACAAACTGTAGACATTCCGGCCGAACATCCGCTTGCGGTGGCTGCCAGAAGGACGAAGCAATCAACAGGCCCACGCCGTGCTTCTCACACCGGCACCTCCATTTGTACAAACTTCTAGGCCAACTCCGGACTCCCCTGTCACTGTGAGGCTTGGCACAGTTTATATGAAATGCCTTCCAGGCAACCATTAACAGTCGCAGGAGTTTCACGATTTGCAAGCAGCCCCAGCGCAAACAGACGTCACACATGTGCTTACGCCCGAGCCACAACTCCGCCAGTCTCACAGGCCGCCCCAAACGACTCTCTCTCGCCGTCCCGCGCGCCCCAGCAGAAAACGCAAAGATCCTCATGCCCGGGGACGGGCCAAAGATAGCAAGCCGATCGCTGATGATCGACCAGCGATCTGGTTCAGACGACAAGCATGAGTGGCTTTGCTAATAGCATGATATTGCTCGCAAGGCCTCTCCTGGGCTCGTGACCATATCGGTTGGACCCTAGACGAGTGGAAAACCGTTGTCTGGTTAGATGTGTCCCGATTTCGGTTGGTAATAGCTGATGATAGGGTTAGGGTGTGGCACAAACACCATGAAGTCATGGACACAAGTTGTTAGCAAGGCACTGTGCAAGCCGGTGGGGACTCCCTAATAGCGTAGACTGTGTTTACATGGAATGGACTGGGTTCAACTGAACCGATCATTGACTAGAAATGGTTATTTTCGGCTACTTAGAGACCATTTGCAGCCATTCATGGACTTCATATTCCGATCGAAGACGGAATTTTTATGTTCGAGAATGCACCATGTCACCAAGCCTCAGTTGTTCGCGATTGTTTTGAAGAACATTCAGGACAATTGGCCACCCAGATCGCCCGACATGATCCCACCGAATATTAATGGGACACAATGGAGAGATCAGTTCGTGCACAAAACCCTGCACCGTCGGCGCTTTCGCAATTATGAACGGCTATAGAAGCAGCGTGGCTCGCTATTTCTGCAGGGGCTTCCAGTGACTTGTTGAGTCACGACACATCGCGCTGCTGCATGAATCCCATAGATCATTTACGGAACATGATGAGAGGCCAGTTTTTGCACGAAATGCTGCAGCTGCAACACTTTCGCAATTGTGGGCAGCTATAGAAGCAGCATAGTTCACTACCTGTGAAAGTAGTCTACGGTATTCAAACAGACAGCTTACAAGATGTACCGTCCCTAGTAGAAATATTACAAAAACTTGAAAGTGGTATTTGAAAAAAAAAAAAACATTTAATACTGGTTTATGCGTGAACATTAACCGCTCAGGCGATATGTAATTTTCTCTCAAGTGTATTATTATTATTATTATGATATAAAATTCTGTGCGTCATTTTCGAGTGCAAAGAATAAAAAAGATGCACTATGACAATAATGGACCACGTAGATGGAAAAGGAACCACGCTTCGTCAACTTTTATCGTTTATCACTCTCTCTCTAGTCTTCGATGCGAGTAGTCGGATATCTGGCGAGTGCTGTTGAATGTAAGCATTATTGTACTTGTACTTGTAATCAAACTAATATATTAGTTTCATGCTATTATTTACTTTTAATTATAAGAGGTGAGCCCTGTCTCATGTCCGCTTCCTTTGAATATCAGAAATTCAAGTTATTTTCAGCGCAACAATTGCAGCCGCCGTTGCAGCCACAGCCGCCATTACGTGGCAATTTTAATTTATGAAAGTAGCGGAAGCGAATTATTCGCCCGCCTCAATTACAGTACACACTTTTTTCACAGCCGCCAGCAGCTGCAACGGAAGACATAGCAGGAAGATTTTTATTTTCAGTTTAAAGGCCGAGATCCAGAGCCACGACTCAGACTACAGTGCATTACGAAAGAAAATGGACAGAAATTATTTTCTCGCGCGTGTGTGGGCAAATGCAAATAATATTCAGAGATCTCGTGTTTGAGCAGAAACGTTTAGCCGAGGCAAGAACCTAAAAAAGTTTATTTCATTTTTCAACTTATATGTAACGTGTTACAAGATCAGTGTGTCTTACAAGTGTTAACCTTACAAGTATTAATCTTACAAGTATTAACCCTTGCTATGGATTAACTTTCATTGAACAAACCGTCTTACAAAAAGCAATTTAATTCAAATCAAAGAAAAATTCAAAATTAAACTGATAACCAAATTAGCAATCAGTTTTGAGAAAATCCTACCACGTAATAACGACATTCATATAAAAAGAAAGAGAAAAATATTTTATGTTATAAATCACGCAAGAAAGATTAAAAAGGGTGTAGCTATGTAGAAATGAACAGACTAGCATGGAGAGCTGCATCAAATCAGTCATCGAACTCTAGACCAGAGTAGCAACAACAACAAGAACGCTCAATTTTCTGAGAAGTTTGGTAGACAATTAGGAAATCCGAAATACTATATTCGTTTGTGCAATGAACGATCGAAATGTGGGTAGAAGCAGGTCGAATTGTCGTCAGCACGCTCTTACAATGAGGGCAGGGAGAAAACACAATAATGCATCAAGTCTGCACGTTGCGAGCAAAATATCTCACACATCTCCTTATTTTAAGATTATTATGCCGACAACAGGCGAGACTGTCCGCGCACAGGCTGCGGTAAATTATTGTTGTACGTAAGGGGAAGAACGCCACGCGCTGAAGGTGACGCTTCTCTTGAAGACCCAATGACCTACTTCGCTGGTACAAGGACTTAAACAGGATAAGACGCATGAGTAAGCGTGTAGTGAGGAGGGATCGGAGAAAAAATATCCACGAAGCCAAACAACAAAGGAATGCTTACGTAAACTGGCTGAAAAATGCTTTGCCCACGGCAGTGCCGTGTGAAGCGCCTAGGCAGTTTCCCTGAAAGGGTCACTATTAGTTTGCTTCACACTCCTGTCCAGCTGGTGTAGCATATACATCTATATTTACACCCCGGAATGTGCGTGGCGGAGGGTACTTCTGGCATCGCTAGCAGTTCCCCCTTTTCCCTGTGGGAAGAATGAGTGAGCCGTAATTTTTTGTGATTTTCTCGTCACGACCATATCGTGAGACGTGCGTAGCAGGAAACTGTATGTTTCCCGAATCTGATTAGAAATTCAATAGTAAACCCTGTGGTGCACCATGCCTCTCTTGTGACGTCTGACGATGGAGTTTTGTTCCTTTTCCGTCACGTCCTCCTGCTTGCTAAACATTTCCTTGACGAAAAGTGCCGTTCTTCGTTGGATCTTTTCTGTCGCTTGTATTAATCGAATCTGATAACGGTTCCAGACTGATGAGCAATACTCAAGAATCGGTCGAATAACTGGTCAGTACACCAATTCTTTCGTGGATGAATTACATTCCTTCCAAAGAATCTCAGCCAGTCACGTGTTTTTCCTAGTTTCACGTGGTCATTCCACTTCAGGTCGCTCTGGGCAGTTACTCCTAGGTGTTTTCTTGTTATATTTTGTAAACAGAACGTTGTGCCGCACGGCTCGTATATAATTTTAAAAAGAAATCTCATAGTCCACTGCCAAGAGCTGCTAATAAATACGTCTTCACTATAAACGGTTTCAAACCTCACATCATCATGAGGTATCATAAGATATAAAACCCACGGCAGTAGACAACATAAAACGTCTCATAAGTTACTCTTGTCAAGTAACAAGATGTCTGACACTGCCAATAATAAAACGTATCGAACACTATTTGTCATGGTTCTATATTAGACAAGATGAGTCATCTCGCAGTAAAATAAAATCTGTGGGTGAAAATATTGAAAAAACTTCAACGCAAATATTAAAAAGATTTAATACAGACGAGAGTTTTTATATCGAGGCGAAATATTATATTGAGTACAATACTGGCCGCACAGGTGGCATAATTTTTCTAATTTGTATTATTATTAGCCCCTATATAAAATGTTAATTTCAATGTTTGTGTGCAAACATTACTAATTATGCACAATATAATCTATGTAAGTTTAATGTGTAGAAGAACAGCGGTCAGTAGTTCTACTTTTTTTTCTTTTGTCTGATGCGGTAGAGGTCGGACATGTTTGTTAACTGCTGACGAATGTAATCTCATTTGTGTAATGAATTCGATAATATAATAGTTTAAAGTTATTGTTCATCTTTATTTGTAGAAGGTGAGCCCTGTGTCATGTCTGTTTCCCTTTAAAATCAATATTCTGAGTAATTTTCAGCTCAACAGTTGCAACCGCTGCTGCAGCACCAGACGCCATTACGTGGCATTTTTAATTCACGAATTTAGCGCAAGCGAAGAGATGGCCCGCTCAAAACATAACAAATATTTTTTTCAGAGCCGCCTGGCGCAACGGAAGAAAACGTAGTTTTTAAGATTTTTATTTTTAGTTACTCGCCGAGATCCAGAGCCATGAATCGGACATCAACTATTTGTTAACGGCGGTAAGAACAATTCTCTCGCATGCGTGGGCAGTTACAAATTATGATAAAGAACGCATGCTTGTTAAAAATATTAGCCGAGGCAAATACAAAAATATTATTTCAGTTTTCAATTTACATGCAATGTGTTTCTAGACTGGCTCATATTAAAGTAACTTTAACGTGAACAAAAAGTTTACTCGTCTTAATCTTTATTAATCAGCCAGTTATTAAAAGCACAAACTCAAAAATATAAATAAAATCTCAAAAATAACTTCAGTTCAGTTCAAAATCACATCCAAATTACAATGATTAAAAAGTCTCGCACCCACACATTTCATTTTACCGCGAGGTGGCTCATCCTGTATAATATAGAAACATGACAGTGTTTGATAGGTTTCATTATTGGCAGTGTCAGACATCTTGTTACTTGACAAGAGTAACTTATGAGGCGTTTTATGCTGTATGATGCCATGGGTTTTATATCGCCATGCAAGCTGTTTCAATAGTAAACCTCCCTGTGATGCAACATGCCTCTCTTGTGACGTCTGCCGCTGGAGTTCTGTTCCTTTTCCGTTACGTCCTCCTGCTTGCTAAACATTCCCTTGACGAAAAGTGCCGTTCTTCGTTGGATCTTTTCTGTCGCTTGTATTAATCGAATCTGATAACGACCCCAGGGTGATGAGCAATACTCAAGAATCGGTCGAACTACTGTCAGTACACCAATTCTTTCGTGGATGAATTACATTCCTTCCAAAGAATCTCAGCCAGTCACGTGTTTTTCCTAGTTTCACGTGGTCATTCCACTTCAGGTCGCCTGGGCAGTTACTCCTAGGCGTTTTCTTGTTATATTTTGTAAACAGAACGCTGTGCCACACGGCTCGTATATAATTTTAAAAAGAAATCTCATAGTCCACTGCCAAGAGCTGCTAATACGAGTACGTCTTCACTAGAACCGATTTCAAACCTCATATCATGATGAGGTATCTTAAGAGATTTAAAACAGCTTGCGTGGCGATATAAAACCCATGGCATCAGACAGCTTAAAACGCCTCATAAGTTACGCTTGTCAAGTAACAAGATGTCTAACACTGCCAATAATAAAACGTATCAAACACTGCTTGTCATCTATGTTATACAGGATGAGCCATCTCGCGGTAAAATAAAATGTGTGGGCGCGAGACTTTTTAGTGATTGTAAGTTGGATTTGACTTTGAACTGAATTGAAATTATTTTTGAGATTTTATTTAAACTTTTGAGTTTATGCTTTTAATAACTGGATGATTAATAAAGATTAAGATGAGCAAACTTTTTGTTCACGTTAAAGTTGCTTTAATATGAGCCAATCTAGAAACACATTGCATTGAAATTGAAAACTGAAATAATATTTCTGTATTTGCGTCGGCTTTAACAAGCATGAGTTCTTTGCTATAATTTGTAGCTGCCCACACACGCGAGTCGTGGCTCTGGATCTCGGCGAGTAACTAAAAATAAAAATCTTAAAAACTACGTTTTCTTCCGTTGCGTCAGGCAGCTGTGGAAAAAATATTTGTTATGTTTTGAGCGGGCGATCTCTTCGCTTCCGCTAAATTCGTGAATTAAAAATGCCACGTAATGGCATCTGTTTCTGCAGCGGCGGCTGCAACTGTTGAGCTGAAAATTGCTCAGAATACTGATATTAACTGGAAACGGGCATGACACAGGGCTCACCTTCTAAAAATAAAGGTGAAGGATAACTATAAACATATTATTGAATTAATATCACAAATGAACTTACATTCGTCAGCAATTAACAAACATGTCCAACCTCTACCACATCAGACAAGAGAAAAAAAGTAGAACAAGTCACCGCTGTTCTTCTTTGCATTAAACTTACATAGATTATGTTGTGCATAATTAGTAATCATTGCACTCAATACATAATAACAATACAAATGAGAAAAATTATGCCGCCTGTGCGGCCAATATTGCACTCAATATAATATTTAGCATCGAGATGAAAGCTCTCGTCCATATTAAATATTTTTAATATTGGCGTTTAAGTTTTTTCAATATTTTCACTGGGGACGGCACAGCCAGAAGATATTGAACTATAAATGTAAAAAAAAAAAAAAATCAAATGTCTTTAATGTACTTAGAGTGTGCATACCAAAAATATACATTTTCTTATAGTATATGTTGCAAATGTCCTCCATGTGCTGCAACACGCTCCTCAACACGTTTCTTCATGTTTTCGGGTGGTCGCTACTCTCATGCGTGATTTCATCTTCAGTGTGTGCTTCAGTTGATCGATTGTGAGTTCTGTTCTTATAGACGTCGTCATTCAGATGTCCCCAAAGAGAAGTGTCACGGTACCTAGTTAGCCGCGTGAAATGATGGGTTCCTCAAAGAACTCACGCAACAGCATCATAGTGCTATTCGGCGCGTGCGCAGTTCTGGTAACATTCAGCTGTTATTGTTTCGAGAGAAAAAAAACGCAAATAGTCCCGCCGGAAAGAAACCATACGACTTTTCTGAATTTGGGATTGTGTAACTTCTGCCATACCTATATTCATAGAACGATGATAAACACTACATGATACAACTTGTTGTTGGTAGTATAAGACACAACAGTACTTATGGTAGATTTTACACTGTTTGAGACCACGGATTTTACACTGAAGTGCCAAAGAAACTGGTGTAGGGAAACGTATTCAAATACAGAGATACGTAAACAGGCAGAATACGCCGCTGCGGTCGGTAACGCCTATGTCAGACAAGAAGTGACTGGCGCAGTTGTCAGATCGGTTACTGCTGCTACAATGACAGGTTACCAAGATGTGAGTTTTAACGTGGTGTCATAGTCGGCCCACGAGCGATGGGACACAGCGTCTCCGAGCGATTAAGAGATTTTTCCTTACGGCCATTTCACGAGTGTACCTTGAATATCAGGAATCGGTAAAACATAAAATATCCGACTTCGCTGCGGCCGGAAAAAGCTCATGCAAGAACGGGACCAACGACGACTGAAGAGAATCGTTCAACGAGACAGAAGTGCAACCTTTCCGCAGATTGCTAAAGATTTGCCATCAAGGAGTATCAGCGTGCGAAGTATTCAACGAAACATCATCGGAGCGGAAGGCCCACTCGTGTACCCTTGATGACTGCACGACACAAAGTTTTCCTCCTCGCCTGGGCCCGTCAACACCGACGTTAGACTCTTGGTGACTAGAAACATGTTGCCTGGTCGGACGAGTCTCGTTTCACATTGCATCGAGCGGATGAACGTGTACGGGTATGGAGACAACCTCATGAATCCACTGACACTGCATGTCAGCAGGGGACTGTTCAATCTGGTGGATGCTCTGTAATGGTGTGGGGCGTGTGCAGTTGAAGTGACATGAGACCCCTGATACGTCTAGAAACGACTCTGACAGGTGACACACACGTGAGCATCCTGTCTGGTCACTTGCATAAATTTATGTCCATTGCACATTCCGACCGACTTGGCAATTCCAGCAGGACAATGCGACACGTCACACGTACGGAATTGCTTCAGAGTGTCTCCAGGAACACTCTCCTGAGTTTAAACTCTTCCGCTGGCCACATGACCCCCAGACATGAGCATTATTGAGCATATCTGGGATGCCTTGCAACGTGCTGTTCATCAGAGACCTCCACCCTCTCGTACTCTTACGGATTTATGGGCAGCCCTGCAGGATTCACGGTGTCAGTTCCCTCCTGCACTACTTCAGACATTAGTCGAGTCCATGCCACGATGTGTTGCGGCACTTCTGCGTGCTCGCGGGGGCCCTTCACGATATTAGGCAGGTGTACCAGTTTCTTTGGCTCTTCAGTGTATATCGTCATGTAATCTGTTTTAAATGTCTTAATATAACTGGTGATGGTATGAAGACTGAAAACTGGTTATAATAAAGAAGTGTTCATTATTATCTCTTGCCTCAGATCTATGATGTTTTTTAATATTTTATTGTTGTAACTCTTTGCAGGAACTGATTTTCAAAAGCGTAATCGATTAGTAATGGATCTCTAGGCCTAGTTATATGCAAAATGTCACATTTGTATACTTTTAGGGTGAAATGTACGTTCCTTCACCAATCGCCGACCCTCTGCAGACGTCTGGCTTTGAAATCTACCTACAGAGAATTGCAGCGCCGACGAACAGCTCATGGAGGTCCTCAACTTAGTCGCTTTTCCAAGCGTGTCTCCCGTCTAGTACAGGCATCGCGTTTTGAGGATTTGTCCAATTTTATTTTGTTATCTAATTTTGTGGTTCAAATGACTCTGAGCATTATGCGACTTAACTTCTGAGGTCATCAGTCGCCTAGAACTTAGAACTAATTAAACCTAACTAACCTAAGGACATCACACACAGCCATGCCGAAGGCAGGATTCGAACCTGCGTCCGTAGCGGTCGCTCGGTTCCAGACTGTAGCGCCTAGAACCGCACGGCCACTCCGGCCGGCTCTAATTTTGTTTCCGGATGCCCTTCCTGTCATGGGGGTAACCTTAGGGAGATGACTATTGTGCGCCAGCTGTCTGTGAATGTGTGAGCTCTCATTTATCTGTTATTGCATTGTAACTGTTTGTGCTCGTCGTATTCTAT
Organism: Schistocerca nitens; assembly: GCF_023898315.1. Taxonomy (NCBI): domain Eukaryota; kingdom Metazoa; phylum Arthropoda; class Insecta; order Orthoptera; family Acrididae; genus Schistocerca; species Schistocerca nitens. Next base: position 97,375,209 of record NC_064617.1, read on the forward strand.
GAGGTGGAAGTTGGCGACTAGCCCAGCATTTACCTAAGCGAGCGTGGAAAACCGCCTAAAACCAGACACATGTTTCCGGTATTCCAGACCATGGTCGTTGATCCGTCGATGGGATTCATACGGGCCCGACTCACGTCCGTGTCTTGCAAGACAGCGCACTAGGAAGCTTCTGAAGTTACTTACTAGATAAGTTAACAATTACGGGCCTAGCACATGGGGCTCCAGCGAAATTACTTTTAATTTGTCAATTATGTAATGTTACGAACGCTGTATTGAGTTCTTTCTCCTTCAGAGTTCAGAACCCAGTCACAGACCAGATGCGATAGATTGCTCGTCTTTTGTTCAAGAAATGACAGCGTGGACTTGTAGCCAGTGCCTTCCGGAAGTCAAAGAATACAACATGAACCTGGGTGCCATTGTGGGAGTGAAGGGGGTAACATGTAAATGTCATGGAAAAGGAAAGACATTAGTGTGGTCTCCATAGTTCGTGAGGCTGATTGTCGACTGTCCTTATGGGATTCAATGCGTACGGTGGTGGATGATGGTAGGAAGGGGTGACGTGTAAATCATAATTATGGAACAATAAACTAAGTTTGTTTCTATACTACAAGACAAATTCCACACTATTTCCTGTCTAATATAACACTGAAGTAAGTAAGTAACTGGGCAATCTGCTGAAGTTAACATATATTCTGTGCGTATTGCAGCATATGTGCTCAGTAGTATGTAACTGCGTCTCAAAGCACCAAATGCTTAGCCAGCCGGAGTGGCCGAGCGGTTCTAGGCGCTACATTCTCGAACCGCGTTACCGCTACGATCGCAGGTTCCAATCCTGCCTCCGACATGGCTGTGTGTGATGTCCTTAGGTTAGTTAGATTTAAATAGTTCTAGGGGACTGATGACCACAGAATTTAAGTCCCATAGTGCTCCGAGCCATTTTTGAACCAAATGCCTTTGTTGTTTGCTGTGTAATGACTATAAAGAATTTATGATTGCTTTTGGAAATGCTTTGCGTATTTCAATAGTTTTATTTATCTTGTGAAACAGCAGACTGTATACATATTATTTTGAATTGCCGGCAACACGCAGCCAAATGTCCACATTTTTAAGACGACAAAAAATGCCGCTCTAGCTGTAGAAAGTTTTTTTTTTTAATTAAAACCACGACCGAATTCATTCCAAATTAGGTGGGCCCTCGGGTGATTTACACAAGAGTTAGAAAATAAGTGTTTTACACCGGATTAGTAAATATTGTTATATGGAGTAGAATAGTCCTGTATATTAGGTACTTACATAAATTGTGTCTACAAAATTGTTTTACGCTGTCCTGGAGGCTCTACTAGTTGTGTGTGAATTTCTACTGGACCAAACTGCTGAGGTCATCGGTCCCTACTAGAGGCTATCCCCATCTTTCAAGTTACTGATACATTAAAACCCACTTGGAAGCGTTTGTCAAATTTATAAAAAGGAGGGCGCCCCTAAAACAAAATTAAACGAGTATTTGGTGAGGAGAGAATAAAATAAGCCCAGCAAAGAGTGCGAAAATGCATAGTGTCCCATTTATCTTGACCACCCTAAATAGCCGGCCGGAGTGGCCGTGCGGTTCTGGGCGCTACAGTCTGGAACCGCGTGACCGCTACGGTCGCAAAAAAAAAAAAAAAGGTTCAAATGGCTCTGAGCACTATGGGACTCAACTGCTGTGGTCATCAGTCCCCTAGAACTTAGAACTACGTAAACCTAACTAACCTAAGGACATCACACACATCCATGCCCGAGTCAGGATTCGAACCTGCGACCGTAGCAGTCGCACGGTTCCTGACTGCGCGCCTAGAACCGCGAGACCACCGCGGCCGGCGCTACGGTCGCAGGTTCGAATCCTGCCTCGGGCATGGATGTGTGTGATGTCCTTAGGTTAGTTAGGTTTAAGTAGTTCTAAGTTCTAGGGGACTGATAACCGCAGCAGTTAAGTCCCATAGTGCTCAGAGCCATTTGAACCATCAGAATCACCCTAAATAACTGTTTGTCCAGATACAAATTACAAAATGTTTCAAGCAAATGTTCTTTAGCCGCCAGCGGGACATCAATGAGTACGATTGCTTTCGTTGTAGCTTTGTCTTTTACAAAGATATGAACAGCAGTATGACTTTTTTAAATGGCACCTTGTATTTTTTATTCGGTAATTCATTTCCTCTCCTAAAGACCTATTCAAAAATGTATCACAGTGTACCATTCACTGAAACCTAACGTTATTATTTACATAACACAATATTGACTTTCAGCCCGGGATTAGAAACTCGTCCACTTGCTGGAGTTAAAAAACATAAAACAAAATTGACTTTGACTCTCCTGCACCACTGCCCAGGAGTAGAATAATCACAGGTGCTCAAAGTGGTGACTCTGGACACCGATACACTGGCGCACTCGTTGAATGAAAGAATTATTTACTGCTTCCAGTGTTGTTTGCAGAAGAGAATTACAAGCAAGCACGATACATTCCTGCATGTCCTCAGGAGTTGTTGGAATATCGCGATAGACAATGTCTTTAATGCCTCCCCATAGAAAAAAAAAGTCCAGAGGATTTAAATCAGGAGACTTAGCAGGCCAAGCAACTGTTGCTCCTTGACCAATCCATCTGGTAGGATACCTTCGGTTCAGAACACGACGTGCGCGCGCGGCATTATGTGCTGGACATCCATCATAATCATTCTGGTTCTTAGCGGCACTTCATCCAGAAGAGGAGGAAGAATTCGTCTGAGGAAGTTGGCAAACGCTGTGCCGTTTTGATTACCGTTGATGGTTCAAATGGCTCTGAGCACTATGGGACTTAACATCTACGGTCATCAGTCCCCTACAACTTAGAACTACTTAAACCTAACTAACCTAAGGACATCACACAACACCCAGTCATCACGAGGCAGAGAAAATCCCTGACCCCGCCGGGAATCGAACCCGGGAACCCGGGCGCGGGAAGCGAGAACGCTACCACACGACCACGAGCTGCGGACTACCGTTGATGAAATAAGAGCTAATAATTGTTGTACTAGGCAGCCCACACCAGATGTTAACTCTCCATTAACACTGATGTCCCACCTGTCTAAGCCATCGTGGGCTTTCGCTGGGCCAATAACGCATGTTCCTTGTATTTACCTATCCTTTGCTTGAGAAGGAACATTCATTGGTAAATAGAACATTGGAGAAGAAGTTCGGGTTGGCGACGATTTGCTGCTGTGCCCACTGACAGAACTGTACACGATTCTGGAAATCATTCCCATGCAATTCTTGTTGTAGGTGTACATGTTAAGGGTGGAACCGGTGACGTGTAAGGATACGATGTTCATTGGTTTTAGGAATGCGAATCTCGTGTCCAAGCTGCCGTGTGCTCACATGCGGATTCATAGCAACGGAAGCGAGAAAAGCAACTTCGGCAGCTTCGTCTGTGCGAGTGCCACGACGATTGCGTTGTCGTGGGTTGAAACTTCCCGTTTCCTGAAGCATCACAACAAGACGAGAAACCATCCATCGGGAAGGTAGATTCTCGTCAGGATATCGCTCTCTGTCCAGTTTCACTACCTGCGTAGCATTGGGCCTGCCTTCAACAACAACAACAATAAAAGAAACGTTATGTCGATGCAGTTTGTAGGAAGGACAGCCTTTACTATATGCCTTCTCAAAATCAAATGGCTCTGAGCACTATGGGACTCAACTGCTGTGGTTATAAGTCCCCTAGAACTTAGAACTACTTAAACCTAACTAACCTAAGGACAGCACACAACACCCAGCCACCACGAGGCAGAGAAAATCCCTGACCCCGCCGGGAATCGAACCCGGGAACCCGGGCGTGGGAAGCGAGAACGCTACCGCACGACCACGAGATGCGGGCTATGCCTTCTCCACGACAGTATTTAAAAGGACTAAACTACTGTACTAAATGTACCCGTACTTAAGAAAACAGTATTGCAATTACTGTTCTGCTAATTTACGTTCCCCATAGACGAGTAGCATTTCTACCTTCTCTTTGTTGTTGTACCTTCTACTCACACAGCTCTTCAACTGACAATGGTTGACGGAATGACGGGTGCGCATTCTTGTTATGTTTACATTTGTCCTCTGTCAATTTCAGCATTTGGATGTGTTCCATTACCCCGGGTACCTGCACTAAGCACTGGGAGCGTCAACGTCAATGTAGTTTTATGTAATTAATAACGTTGTGTTTCAGTGAATGGTACACTGTGATAGTTTTTGAATAGGTATTTAGGAGAGGAAATGAATTACCGAATAAAAAGTACGGGGTGCCACTTAAAAAAGTCATACCATTGTACATATCTTTGTAAAAAACAAAGCTACAACGAAGGCAATCATGCTGATTGATGTCCCCCTGACGGCTAAAGAACATTTGCTTGCGACATTTTGTAATTTGCATCTGGGCAAACATTTAGGGTGGTCAACATAAATGGGACACCCTATATAAGCACCCATAAAAGCATACCATATTATCAGCTGCAGGCCTTTCAGGGACGGCCATGAGGAACACTAAACTAGCTAGAGCCTTGCGCAAATAGCCATGAGGAAAACTGCATTCACTGTGGTTCCCGAAAACCCAGCGAGGTGGCGCTTTAGGGAGTGGGGATAGCGCACAGAACGGCGAAACATGAAAGAGGGGCAGGTGCTGTACATAAAAATAAATTACAGTTTAAGTCAGCAAGAAAACATGGACGATGCGGACTATTTAATATTTGTAGTGGATATTATTCCAGGCAGTCTCAAAATCAATGGATAATTTATAAACAGTAAATGATTTCACACGCATCAAAATATGTTGTAGAAAAATGAGAACGATAGGCTGGCTGACTAGGTAGTCAAAATTTCCTAAAATATTACTGTGTCTTCGTTCTATCTGGGTATTTTAGGTGAGCTCAGGAGATTTTTGTAAGCTTGGAAAATCGCTATCTCTTTTAAAACATTGAGGTTTTTACCCTTTGAGACGTGGGACTTAGGGAAAGCAGAAAAAGGTGTGGATGGGGCCTAATCAGTTACCGTTGGTTGCACAGTAAACACATACACTGTATTTAAGGAAATAATTTTTTAAAAACAATCATTTTAAAAAAATGTCTCTGAGACAAGCTACACTGACGGCAGAATGTGTTATAAAGAGAGAATTCAAAAGAATTTGTCAGCTGAAGGCCACAAGCAATACTTCAGAACAATTAACGGGTGAAGGCCTGAATTACAAATGAGGAAGACAATTACACTTTAAAATACCAGATTAATTTTTTAAACAATCTTTTTAAAAAAATTACTGTAACACAAGTTACACTGACGGATGAAGGCCTCATTAAGAAAGAATTCAAAATTATTTGTAGGCTGAAGGCCACAAGCAATACTTCAGAACAATTAGCGGCTGAATCATTAAAAAAATTGACTGTAACACAAGCTACACTGACAGCTGAAGGCCTTATTAAGAAGAATTCAAATTATTTGTCGGCTGAAGGCCACAAGCAATAGGATAACTTAAACAAAATATTAGTTTTAAACAATTGATACAATCAGAACAAATAAAAAAGGGGAGTGATCCACAGACAGCGCTCCAAGGATCGACCTGAGGAAAGTCTCTATAGCTGCATAAGTGGTGAGACAGGCAGCCAAGTGTTATGCTCACCTAACAGGATGGCAACTCGAACTAGGAACCGTTTAAACGTCGACCAATCCTCTTACCAAATCCACCTAACGTGTGATAACCAGTACAACGATGAAATAATTCAAGTGAGGGCGAAGTGACAGACAGCACTGCGTCTTCAGAATCCGGTGTTTAAAACATCGAAAGGCAGACGGAACCACTACAACCAAGGTAGAAAAAAGAAACCAGTCCACACCGCAATCAAGGAGGCTGTCGAACTACACGGCATGCCAGACAGCATCGGCAAGACAAGGAAAAGTACCCTGACGAAAAAATACGCAAACCTCCAGGGCAGGTAAGTGCGGCGTTAGCGGCTACTAGGCAGTGAAATACCGCTGGTTGCACTTCATCAAATAATAACACAAAATTCAGAAGCAGAAGACAGCTAATAGATTCCACCAATTCAACATGTTCCAACTGCTGTTGTTTGTCTCACGGCGACCCTCGAGCAGCGACGAATGAACAAATGGTGTGTTCACAAAAATAGAGGTTTCACTACTGGATTAATGTTCACTCAACGTGCTGAGTCCGATAGACAACGAGGTTGTGGCCCTCGCAGCTACAGCCCCTCAATCTGGCAATGCCTGCGTGCCACCAGTGGTCACGAGATGTACTCGCACCGCTGGACCTTTCTGCTGCTCTGTCCCAACCAAACTCGCGACACCCGACCCGGAAAACATTTCACGTCCGTCCAAAGATAGTATGGGTACTAGATATCTATAAATGCTGCTGCTGCCACTTATGGGCAGACAAAGCTAGCAAACGTAGTGGCGCCAGTAAAAAGAAAATGAAACCGAGACGCTACTATCCTTATTACATGATGCCAACCAACGAATGGCATCAATGGGAACCACACACGGCTCACCCTTATTCTCCAAATATACACTAGAGGCCATTAAAATTGCTGCAACAAGAAGAAATGCAGATGATAAACGCGTATTCATTGGACAAATATATTATACTAGAACTGACATGTGATTACATTTTCACACAATTTGGGTGCATAGATCCTGAGAAATCAATACCCAGAACAACCACCTCTGGCCGTAATAACGGCCTTGACACGCCCGGGCATTAAGTGAAACAGAGCTTGGATGGCGTGTACAGGTACAGCTGCCCATGGAGTTTCAACACGATACCACAGTTCATCAAGAGTAGTGACTGGCGTATTGTGACGAGCCAGTTGCTCGGCCACCATTGACCAGACGTTTTCAATTGGTAAGAGATCTAGAGAATATGCTGGCCAGGGCAGCAGTCGAACATTTTCTGTATCCAGAAAGGCCCGTACAGGACCTGCAACATGCAGTCGTGCATTATCCTGCTGAAATGTAGTGTTTCACAGGGATCGAAGGAAGGGTAGAGCCACGGGTCGTAACACTTCTGAAATGTAACGTGCACTGTTCAAAGTGCCGTCAATGCGAACAAGAGGTGACCGAGACGTGTAACCAATGCCACCCCATACCATCAAGTCGGGTGATAACGCCAGTATTGCGATGACGGATACACGCTTCCAATGTGCGTTCACCGCGATGTCGACAAACACGGATGCGACCATCGTGATGTTGCAAACACAACCTGGATTCATCCGAAAAAATGACGTTTTGCCATTCGTGCACCCAGGTTCGTCGTTGAGTACACCATCGCAGGCGCTCATGTCTATGATGCAACGTCAAGGTTCCGCAGGCACGGTCTCCGAGCTGATAGTCCATGCTGCTGTAAACGTCTTCGAACTGTTCGTGCAAATGGTTGTGTCTTGCAGATGTCCCCATCTGTTGACTCAGGGATCGAAACGTGGCTGCACGATCCGTTACAGCCATGCGGATAAGTTGCGTGTCATCTCGACTGCTAGTGATACGAGGCCGTTGGGATCCAGCACGGCGTTCCGTATTACCCTCCTGAACCCACCGATCCCATATTCTGCTAACAGTCATTGGATCTCGACCAACGCGAACAGCAATGTCTTGATACGATAAACCGCAATCGCGATAGGCTACAATTCGACCTTTATCAAAGTCGGAAACGTGATGGTACGCTTTTCTCCTCCTTACACGAGGCATCTCAACAACGTTTCACCAGGCAACGCCGGTCAACTGCTGTTTGTGTATGAGAAATCGGTTGGAAACTTTCCTCATGTCAGCACGTTGTAGGTGTCGCCACCGGAGCCAACCTTGTGTGAATGCTCTGAAAAGCTAATCATTTGCATATCACAGCCTCTTCTTCCTGTCGATTAAAATTCGCGTCTGTAGCACGTCATCTTCGTGGTGTAGCAATTTTAATGGCAAGTAGTGTAAATTCGATACACCTGGCATTACTTCGTTTTGCGAAGTTGTTGGTTGGACATTGAAAGAGGAAGGAACACATTAGTCCTGTTGTCGCACCTAATTTAGCAAATGAGATCCTACTAGAGATGATTATGGGTAGGGAAGAGTGAAATTTAATAGTGAGGGTCAAACGGGAAGAGTAGATGTACAGAAAACGCTATACACGTCGGCACATTTAAGAGAGTGAGAGAATATCGTAATACATAGGAGCACACTGTAATTACACGCGACAAACTATATCGTTGAGTAATTTAACTCTTCGTTACACACCTGTTGTTCGGACGTACGGTGTTCCGTTCAAGTAAACAAGGTACATTTCAAAAATACAAAGGGAAAAAAAGAGAACAAACAGACTTATTTTTGTTTTCACTGTTCTTGATTTTTCTCGGGTGTAGAATAGGGGTAGGGCAGGGGAGGAGCAGAGGGCGATGACCGAGGCGTCGGGGTGTTTTTTTGCGGGGGCAATGGTTACTTGCTGTGGGAGACGCCCTTCATGGTGGTGTCCAGGGCAGAAAGCTTTGGTCTGCCGGTAATCCTTATTCCACATAGTTTTCTTACTTTATTCCCACAAGTCCGTAAGGTAGTCTATTTTCTCGTTCTATTTGGTGATGATAGCGTGTGCCGTCATTCTGAGGATCCACATCGACGCAATTCGTTTTGCACACGGGAACGTTTTGGGATCACGCACGATGAGAGCGGTATATTAGAAGGTATTTTGTCTTTTATGCTTTTACGGGGCAGCATTTTTTTAGCACGTGGGCCATATTTCGAAGAATTCTCTGCAATGTGTTCAGGGGTCTTCTTAACGTTGGTACAACTGTCTGACCGGCCGTAATCATCCGCTATCGATGGACAGTAGCACCATTTCACTCGGGTTTGTTTTGGAACCTGGGGTATTTTTAAAGGTTTTCACGATGGGCTCAATTTTATCAATGTCTTCCGAGATTGGGATAAAAATGACCATTCCGTCAACATACACCATGCACGATGCGCTTGACGCTTCTGTTGTGATGTCTTTGAGGGTGCTTGTCAGTTTTCGTTGCAGTTGGTCCATTGATGTTGCGAATAAGGCCGTGCACAACGAGCAACATTGTCTCACTTGACTGCTCCTGTTTCATTCCTTTTGACGTCCATATGCTCGCTGACCAATTTTAAAGTGGCGTTGATCAGGGTATTTCTTGTTAGCTGGGTAAATATGTGTGCAGCCCTGACCATTCCGAGCGTTTTTAACAGATCTCGGTGAGTGACCCTGTCAAAAGCCTTGCAGAAGTTTACAGATATAATCGCGATGGTCAGTTTGCTGGTGGCTGCATGGGCTACGATGTGTCTGCACGTGTCGAAGATGCTCCTGCCGGGCGCTGTACATATCTACCATGCGATGACGACCTCATTCACTGCTACTGCTCGCCGTCGGCGTTTAGCAACATTATGGGTCTAAAGTCTCCTACACAGCGAACTACCTGCTGTGTTACGATTACAGTTACCTTCCTCTCCAAGACGGTAGATGGCGTGTCTGCCCGATTCAATATTTCGTTTAGTATCTTGGTGAGCGGACCACCTATTCGTCCTAGATCTGCCGGTCTACCCGTTGCGCTACTTTTGAGGCTGGATCTAACTTCGTCATCTGCAAAGAGCTCTGTCAGTAGGGCTAGCTCAGCGCTTCTTGACATTCGAGTTTTGTGCAGAATTCTTGCTGTTTCGGCGTCGTTTCTTTCTTTGCATCAGCTGAGGTCAGTGAAATGTTCTACAAAGTCGTTCACGATTTGATGTTTTATCGTAAGCCTTTTTCCATGATTGCTGCGAAGCTCTCTGATGGTTTTCCAGTTTTTCCTTTCTCTCCCTATAGTCAGGTGGTACAGTGTGGACAGGTTCATCTTTTACAAGCAAAGCGAACGTTCTATCACTTGAGATACAATAAACTGTGTATATAATAAAATTAAACGTTAAATAGGATTCATGTCTTTTCTTCGAAGTATTTAAAATTAGGAAGAGAGAGAGAGAGAGAGAGAGAGAAAGAGAGAGAGAAAGAGAGAGAGAGATAGAGAGTGAGAGAGAGGGGAGAAAGAGAAAGAAAGAGAGAGAGAGAGAGAGAGAGAGAGAGAGAGAGAAAGAGAGAGAGACAGACAGAGAGAGATTTGAGAGTCGCCGTGGACCGTGAGCACACACTTGTCCGCGTGTGACGCTCGAGATAGATTAACAACTGCAAATGATGATGAAGATTTCTCATTCAATCTAGTAGCACAATCACTTCATGGAATTAGACAGTTCGGGTATCTTGTAAAATTACAAAGGAAACTGACATAAAATGAAAACTGTTATGAGATTAAATACAGAATGCAATAGAGAGTAAAATACTGTTTGGTGTAACATTTTTAAAGAAACAATTCGAGGCGTGCACTGTATTCCACGTCATAATTTTATCATGTAAACAGTTCAATTAACGAAAATCTGGAAAAATCTCTTTCATCTGTAACACATCGGAACAATCATTTACACCGCTAATATGAACGTCAAATGTTCAATTATTTGTAATACACATGAATTTCTTACTTTAGGCTAACATATTTTTCCGTCACAGAATATTTCATCTTCGTATATCCATAATTGAAATGGACGACTTGGGACGTCAGCTAGTATTAAGGTGTTGTTTTTATTGACGACTAGTTTCGATGTTGTTACAACATCATCTTCATGCCCATACTTGTTGACAGCAAGTATATGTGTCTAACATTAATAGTCAGTGGTGAGATAGGCGTGTTCCATGCGGAAGGCAGAGTAAGTTACTACTTGCCTTCCGCATGGAACACGCCTATCTCACCACTGACTACTAGTGTTAGACATATGTAGTTGCTGTCAACAAGTATGGGCCTGAAGATGATGTTGTAACAATATCAATACTAGTCGCCAATAAAACCAACACCTTAGTACAGCTGGAGGAATTTCGTCATTTTTTAACATACAGAATATTTCGGTGTACATGCCTATATTTTTTAAAGTTCTGCCTAGTGGGCTCAGAGCCGAGGAGACAAGCTCGAGGCCGGTGCCCCAATCCGAATGTTAAAACTGCGTAACGCTGATGTTGTGGAAGACTGGGCAGCAGGCGAGCGCTGCCGCGTAGCCTCCGAGCGAGAGGGGCAAAAGAAAAAACTGGTTCACATGGCTCTCAGCACTATGGGACTTAACTTCTGAGGTCTTCAGTCCCCTAGAACTTAGAACTACTTAAACCTAACTAACCTAAGGACATCTCACACATACATGCCCGAGGCAGGATTCGAACCTGCGACCGTAGCGGTCGCGCGGATTCAGACTGTAGCGACTAGAACCACTCGGCCTCCCCGGCCGGCAGGCAAAAGCACAAAAGCTGCAGTGCTACATAACAGGGCAGTACGAAGTAACACTCCGAAACTTAAAGCGTCGGAGCGCCATTGCAGAAGTCAACTGGTGCAGAAAGACCCGAGCTCTGTGAACCTGAATTATTACTGAGCCGCCACAGTGAAGCAAGGAGCGCTGACAAGACCAACAAACGAGGGAAAATTCGATCACGCACCCAGAGCCAGTGAATCATAGGTGCAAGCTCGGCTGTCTAAATGATGAGACATTTGGAGCTCAAAGAAACACCCAGTCACACTGCCATTCTTTCCGTGACACTGTACCTAGAGAGTACGACAGTCTACTGAGTTTCAGTGCAACCACAAGCTGATCGAAGATGGTCCCACTGCTACCCAATTGCTGTACTCAACACTGAGGTGCAGTCAACCTGATGCAAACCACAGCCGTGTTCTGCCGTTACTGTCTAACTGGGACTTTGCGGATGAGGAGAAGACTGCTGAATAGCCAGCTCTCCTCCACTGAGGGGTACTCGAAGGTGATCTGCAAAGCTGCCATCTCCCCACCGTCTTGACATGGTGTGATAGTGCTGTGCCTTGGTCGTCTCGTGAACATCAGCGGCAGTCTTCGGTTGACGCATGGTGCATCACCGCGGCCTACTCTTCTCGTCAACTGAAATCCTGTACCGCACAGCCGGCTATCCTCACCTAACCACACGACTGTCTGTTTGCGAGAGTTCTGAGGTGTTAGAGCCGCACTGTACCGCAGATATGTTCAGTGCGAGCGGCGCCTGCCCATATCGACACGGCCACCTGCACAACACACGGCTGCCGCTAACTCATCTGCCGCTACGATGCGTTTTGGATCAGAAACCTGAGATTAGATTAGTACTTGTTCCATAGATCAGAAGCGACACTTCGTAATTATGTGGAACGTGTAAGGTTAATAAAAGGTGCCTATACAATATATTACATTAAACAAAATATTACATGACACTTAATATTTCTTTTTTTCGGTGGGGGTGGGGAAATTATCCACTTACTACATCCAAAAATTCATCTAATGAGTAGAAGGAGTTGCCATTCAGAATTCTTTTAATTTAATTTTAAATGCTGAAAAGGTGACCATAAATGAAAAAAAAAAAAGCAAGTAAGAGGTTCAAATGGGTCTGAGCACTATGGGACTTAACATCTGAGGTCATCAGTCCCCTAGACTTAGAACTACTTAAACCCAACTAACCTAAGGACATCACACACATCCATGCCCGAGGCAGGATTCGAACCTGCGACCGTAGCGGTCGCGCGGTTCCAGACTGAAGCGCCTAGAACCGCTCGGCCACACCAAGTACAAAAGTAACAAGTTTCGTTTAATAGGTTCGCTAGAGTAATGTTGGGACTACTAAATCCCGAACTTAAAAAAGGCCAGCTATTCCTTCCGAAGGTTGAATTTCATTTCAATGAGACATTGTTGTTCAGCAAAATCGGATCGATTTTTTTAAATGGAGGCTATTCCAGAAGATGTGAGCTTAATTGCGCACACTTGTTTCATTGTTTAATCGTTAATTAACTATTAGTTTCTTTTGATTAAGCTCTTACTGGGATGCAAGCAAAAACATTGTAAAACACAAGCACAAAAAATGAGGTAAGTTTCAGATTCCACAACATTCCGCCTACCTTCGCAATCCGTCCTTAGGTATGTACTATTATCTTTGCGAATAAGTCTTAAGTTCCTGCTAGCCGCGACTTCGGCTTTGAGACATTTTTTAAGCGACAGTGCGAAAATTCAGTTATTTACACCGACAAAATAGAATCGAAAAGTTGACTAAAATTCGAATAAAACACAGATGCACATGTAATCGTACAGTTGTTATTTCTAAAACACTGATAATACGCTATTACAAAGTAAAAATACACTCCTGGAAATGGAAAAAAGAACACATTGACACCGGTGTGTCAGACCCACCATACTTGCTCCGGACACTGCGAGAGGGCTGTACAAGCAATGATCACACGCACGGCACAGCGGACACACCAGGAACCGCGGTGTTGGCCGTCGAATGGCGCTAGCTGCGCAGCATTTGTGCACCGCCGCCGTCAGTGTCGGCCAGTTTGCCGTGGCATACGGAGCTCCATCGCAGTCTTTAACACTGGTAGCATGCCGCGACAGCGTGGACGTGAACCGTATGTGCAGTTGACGGACTTTGAGCGAGGGCGTATAGTGGGCATGCGGGAGGCCGGGTGGACGTACCGCCGAATTGCTCAACACGTGGGGCGTGAGGTCTCCACAGTACATCGATGTTGTCGCCAGTGGTCGGCAGAAGGTGCACGTGCCCGTCGACCTGGGACCGGACCGCAGCGACGCACGGATGCACGCCAAGACCGTAGGATCCTACGCAGTGCCGTAGGGGACCGCACCGCCACTTCCCAGCAAATTAGGGACACTGTTGCTCCTGGGGTATCGGCGAGGACCATTCGCAACCGTCTCCATGAAGCTGGGCTACGGTCCCGCACACCGTTAGGCCGTCTTCCGCTCACGCCCCAACATCGTGCAGCCCGCCTCCAGTGGTGTCATACAGGCGTGAATGGAGGGACGAATGGAGACGTGTCGTCTTCAGCGATGAAAGTCGCTTCTGCCTTGGTGCCAATGATGGTCGTATGCGTGTTTGGCGCCGTGCAGGTGAGCGCCACATTCAGGACTGCATACGACGAGGCACACAGGGCCAACACCCGGCTTCATGGTGTGGGGAGCGATCTCCTACACTGGCCGTACACCACTGGTGATCGTCGAGGGGACACTGAATAGTGCACGGTACATCCAAACCGTCATCGAACCCATCGTTCTACCATTCCTAGACCGGCAAGGGAACTTGCTGTTCCAACAGGACAATGCACGTCCGCATGTATCCCGTGCCACCCAACGTGCTCTAGAAGGTGTAAGTCAACTACCCTGGCCAGCAAGATCTCCGGATCTGTCCCCCATTGAGCATGTTTGGGACTGGATGAAGCGTCGTCTCACGCGGTCTGCACGTCCAGCACGAACGCTGGTCCAACTGAGGCGCCAGGTGGAAATGGCATGGCAAGCCGTTCCACAGGACTACATCCAGCATCTCTACGATCGTCTCCACGGGAGAATAGCAGCCTGCATTGCTGCGAAAGGTGGATATACACTGTACTAGTGCCGACATTGTGCATGCTCTGTTGCCTGTGTCTATGTGCCTGTGGTTCTGTCAGTGTGATCATGTGATGTATCTGACCCCAGGAATGTGTCAATAAAGTTTCCCCTTCCTGGGACAATGAATTCACGGTGTTCTTATTTCAATTTCCAGGAGTGTATAATAAAAATATGTTAAAATATAACAAAGACGGTCTAAGGCACTGCAGTCATGGACTGTGCGGCTGATCCCGGTGGAGGTTCGAGTCCTCCCTCGGGCATGGGTGTGTGTGATTGTCCTTGGGATAATTTAGGTTAAGTAGTGTGTAAGCTTAGGGACTGATGACCTTAGCAGTTAAGTCCCATAAGATTTCACACAAATATGAACATTTTATAACAAAGACTCTTTCAAAATTTAAACATGGCTGAAGCAGGAACTGTTGAAAATCTTCAAGGTAAATGACAAAAGCCAAACAGTTGCGGAATAAAGATTTATTGGAATTCTTGACCACGGTTTCGATATATCTAAATATAACACTAGTGCCCTCTCTCGTGGGATATGTTCCTTAGCGCAAGCTTCACCAGCTTCGCACTAGGACACAGGTAAATTTGTGTTCAGATTTTCTTTTGTATGCGGGTGTTTTAAATGGTTCTGATATATTTTATTTATTAAAACAGAGGGTTTAAACTAGCACATCCTTTAAAATTTTGATGGGCACGAGCATGTATCCCGGTGTTTTAATGTGCACGAGTGTCTCTCTCAGACCACAAGTGCTCCCTCTCGGTGAAAGTGTCTGCCCTAGTGCTCCAATACCCTCTTCACACTAGTTCACTGGGTAAGTACTGATAGTATGCATCGACCATCTCTTTATACACTACTGACCATTAAAATTGCTACACCAAGAAGAAATGCAGATGATAAACGGGTATTCATTGGACAAATATATTATACTAGAACTGACATGTGATTACATTTTCACGCAATTTGGGTGCATAGATCCTGAGAAATCAGTACCCAGAACAACCACCTCTGGCCGTAATAACGGCCTTGGTACGCCTGGGCATTGAGTCAAACAGAGCTTGGGTGGCGTGTACAGGTACAGCTGCCCATGCAGCTTCAACACGATACCACAGTTCAAGAGTAGTGACTGGCGTACTGTGACGAGCCAGTTGCTCGGCCACCATTGACCAGACGTTATAATTGGTGATAGATATGGAGAGATTGCTGGCCAGGGCAACAATCGAACATTTTCTGTATCCAGAAAGGCCCGACAGGACATGCGGTCTTGCATTGTCCTGCTGAAATGTAAGGTTTCGCAGGGATCGAATGAAGGGTAGAGCCACGGGTCGTAACGCATCTGAAATGTAACGTCCACCGTTCAAAGTGCCGTCAATGCGAACAAGAGGTGACCGAGACGTGTAACCAATGCCGCCCCATACCATCAAGTCGGGTGATAACGCCAGTATGGCGATGACGGATACACGCTTCCAATGTGCGTTCACCGCGATGTCGACAAACACGGATGCGACCATCATGATGCTGTAAACAGAACCTGGATTCATCCGAAAAAATGACGTTTTGCCACTCGTGCACCCAGGTTCGTCAATGAGTACACTATTGCAAGAGCTCCTGTCTGTGATGCAGCGTCAGGGGTAACCGCAGACATTGTCTCCGAGCTGATAGTCCATGCTGCTGTAAACGTCGTCGAACTGTTCGTGCAGATGGTTGTTGTCTTGCAAACGTCCCCATCTGTTGACTCAGGGATCGAGACGTGGCTGCACGATCCGTTACAGCCATGCGGATAAGATGCCTGTCATCTCGACTGCTAGTGATACGAGGCCGTTGGGAACCAGCACGGCGTTCCGTATTACCCTCCTGAACCCACCGATTCCATATTCTAACAGTCATTGGATCTCGACCAACGCGAGCAGCGATGTCGCGATACGATAAACCGCAATCGCGATAGGCTACAATCCGACCTTTGTCGAAGTCGGAAACGTGACGGTACGCTTTTCTCCTCCTTTCACGAGGCATCACAACAACGTTTCACCAGGCAACGCCGGTCAACTGCTGTTTGTGTATGAGAAATCGGTTGGAAACTTTCCTCATGTCAGCACGTTGTAGGTTTCGCCACCGGCGCCAACCTTGTGTGAATGCTCTGAAAAGCTAATCATTTGCATATCACAGCAACTTCTTCCTGTCGGTTAAATTTCGCGTCTGTAGCACGTCATCTTCGTGGTGTAGCAGTTTTAATGGCCAGTAGTGTACAATATGATTTATGGCGGCGGCACGCGAAAACGCTTCGGCCCTTCGCCCAAACGCCAATGATCATGCCCTTTTGGACATCAGCCGGCCATGGTGGCCGAGCGGTTCTAGTCGCTTCAGTCAGAAACCGCGCGACTGCTACGGTCGCAGGTTCGAATCCTGCCTCGGACATGGATGTGTGTGATGTCCTTAGGTTACTTAGGGTTAAGTAGTTCTAAGTTCTAGGGGACTGATGACCTCAGATGTTAAGTCCCATAGTGCTCAGAGCTATTTGAACCATTTTTTTTGAACATTAGCTAAATCACTCCGTTTCTGCATTATGACAACGACTGTTCTGTTTTCCGCCTCTCCCAGAAACGCTTTACACTGAGGTAACAAAAGTCATGGGGTACCTCCTAATATCGTGTAGGACCTAGTTTTTCGCGGCGTAGTGCAGCATCTAGACGTGGCATGGAGTCAACAAGTCTTTGGAAGTACCCTGCAAAAATAATGAGCCATCTTGTCTCAATAGCCGTCCTAATTGCGAAAGTGTTGCCCGTGTAGGATATTGTGCACGAACTGACCTGTCGATAATGTCGTATAAATGTTCGATACGATTCATGTCAGGTGATCAGGGTGGCCATGTCATTCGCCTGAACTGCGCAAAATGATCTTCAAGCCAGTCGCGGACAGTTATCGTCGGGTGACATGGTGTAGTGTCATCCATAAATGTTCTTTAGAAACACGAAGTCCATGAATAGCTGCAAATGGTCTATAAGTAGCCGAAAATTTATTTAATTCCAACAACCATTCCTCGTTCAGAGTTTGTTAATTCCAGTCGAGCGGCGATAACCATATCGGAAACGTTTCCACATAAATCATCTGAGTACAAATGAGAGCTGCACCAATCCACTGCCTTTTTTGTACCTTGTATGAGAGTTGCCCATAAAGTAATGCCTTGTGTTTTTCAACAATTCTGTATTGAACATAATGAGAATTACAGACAAGAAAGAATGATGTTTTATCTGCACATCCTATTTTTCCACGTAATCTCCATCCCGTTCTGTGGCCCCCCTCCAGCGTGAAACAAGTATGCCCTGTCGGTACCAATGCTCGTCCTGGTGGCGGAGCCAGTGCTTCACTGTGTGAATCACCTTCTCATGGTCTTCAAAATGTCTTCCACGAATAGTGTCCTTTAATGGTTCAAATTGCTCTCAGCAGTATGGGTCATCAGTCCCCTAGAACTTAGAACTAGTTAAACCTAACTAACCTACGGACATCACACAGGATTCGAACTTGCGACGGTACCGGTCGCTCGGTTCCCGGCTGAAGCGCCTAGAACCGCTCGGCCACACTGTCCAGCCATCTTTTCATGGCCCAAACAAGTGGAAGTCCGAGGGGGCTAGGTCAGGGCTGTCAGGTGTGACAGCCGTGGATAGTCTCACCCACCGCTGCAAATCGTGGAGCTCCGCCGAACCTCCTTCTGATGACCTCACCCTCAGTACCCAGCGACTAACTGTACTTCTGCTCCATAGACTTTGTGAATATTCCCCACAGTTTCTTTCTCCGCAGTTAGACATTTAATGACGGCACGTTGCTTGTAATGTGCATCACCTACAGACGCCATTTTGAAATTTTCCTGCTGCTACGCTATCTGTTGGAAGTGACGGAAACTTGGCGCGCTCTCCCAGGAGACTTCACATAATACATATGTGACGTTTCTGTAGCATTGTTTTCGTCTGAGAAAAAAAAATGCGGTGCATTACTTTCTGGGCAATCCTCGTATATGTGATACTATCGCAATCTTTATACGTGCATCTCATGACTTTTGTCACCTCAGTGCACATACCCTTGACTAAAGTGCGCGTCATTTATGTTGGCGGCCGAGTTTAGGTTCGTTCTGCGCATCTGACATCAAAAAATACAGTCAGCCAATGAACAGAGAACGACGTTGCCAGATCTCGACTGCAGAGCAGAGCACGGACGAGTGTCTTCAGTTTTAGAAACGTTCAGTTATAAATAAAGTAATAGAACAAAAGCAATGTCTTGATAGCAGACTTTGTTTTTTGAAAGTGGAAAAACCATTCTTTATACCAATTGCTTCATTTTCTACTAATTAATTAAACCAAACAAGCAATAAGACTCTTAATTCAGGCGATAGCACGGAAAGGTGTTTGTATCAATTTCACGAACCGCTTTTTCGCAATAAAGAACAGCGGCAATTGTTTATTTTCTATTGTACTTCGACGAAGTGCGAGTAATTCATAGGCATACCAACAGTGTTTGTCAGATTTTTGCGTAAGCTGTTAGAGTGGAGAAATGTTACGGGACCAGCTGCGCTAGTGTAACAGTTAAGGCGTTGGGTTAGTAAGCGATAGGTAAAGAGTTCAAACCTTGTGCAATGCTAATTTTTTATTTTTATTTTAAAACAATATCGAAGTGTCTTACTTCATGAATTTTATTCGTTTGAATGCAATTTTTTGAAATTTCTAGTGCTTTGTCTCTTCATTAACCCTTTCGCTGCTGCAGTCATGTGCTCCCCGCATTCCGCGTTGTGCGCGATTTTGTCATCACTGCACTGCTCGCCTGTGCAGACACATCGCGTTCCCACTGCTTTGACACACTTATCATTCGATTTCACAAAAACTATTTGGCCCAGAAATTAGATTTTTACACATCTTCTTGACTGATACCTTCCCCCCATAAATGACTTAATTTTGTTTCGATGTTCAACCCAGTTATTGTGCAGCATTAAATGTAGTAAACCATTGCACGAAATTTTTTAGAGTTTGCAGAGATAAAAGTCCATGGCGTATACTTTCCGTATGGTCGATTTTAGTTGCCACAATGTTGAGAATGAAATGTGGACAAGGTACCTAAATTTCATATAAAATTTACTGTAGAACAATATCTCATTTAATTTAAGTACCACATAGGTGTCGTATGTAATATTGAGAAATATTCCGTCTTTCGCGACTGTAATAAAAGTTTTATTTACACCGGGCGCGTTTGGCTTTATTTTAAAGGACATCAGTCAGTCAAAGGGGGGGGGGGGGGGGGAAGGTATCAGTCAAGAAGATGTGTAAAAATCTAATTTTTGGGCCAAATAGTTTTTGTGGAATCGAATGATAAGTGTGTCAAAGCAGTCGGAAACACCATGTGTCAGCACAGGCGAGCAGTGCAGTGACAAAATCGCGCACGGCGCGGAATGCCGGGAGCACGTCTCTGTAGCAGCGAAAGGGTTAATGCGGCCGTGGTGGCTTTACTTCATAAACTGCGCGCTCCCCCCTAAACGTAAGCTTGCGAACTATACTGTACTATGGCGCTGTTTCTCTTGGCGCGTGCGTCGTGTGCAACTGGCAACGCAGCAACCTCCCGCGTCTGGGCGGGCATGCGCGAGCCGCCAAGATAAAAGAATTCAACTATAGTAGTGCTGCCATCTGCCGTCTGTGAGTGGTTATTGCACGTTGACGTCGAACATAGGCGATGAACACATTAATAACTCGGACCGTGCATAGCTGTGTTCTTATCGGCTACTACCTGACACACCGGACCACTGAGGTTGCTTCATACACTATGTAATCAAAAGTATCCGGACACCTGGCTGAAAATGACTTACACGCTCGTGGCGCCCTCCATCGGTAATGCTAGAATTCAGTATGATGACAGCTTCCACTCTCGCAGGCATGCGTTCAATCAGGTGCTGGAAGGTTTATTGGGGAATGGCAGCCCATTATTCACGGATTGCTGCACCGAGAAGAGGTATCGATGTCGGTCGGTGAGGCCTAGCACGAAGTCGGCGTTCTAAAACATCGCAGAGGTGTTCTATAGGATTCAGGTCAGGACTCTGTGCAGGCCAGTCCATTACAGGGATGTTATTGTCGTGTAACCACTCCGCCACAGGCCGTGCATTATCGACAGGTGTTGAAAGATGCAATCGCCATCCCCGAATTGGTCTTCAACAGTGGGAAGCAAGAAGGTGCTTAAAACGTCAATGTTGGTCTGTGCTGCAAAAGAGCCACGCAAAACAACAAGGGGTGCAAGCCCCCTCTACGAAAAACGCGACCACACCATAACACCACTACCTCCGAATTTTATGTTGGCACTACACACGCTGGCAGGTGACGTTCACCGGGCAGTCGCCATACCCACACCCTGCCATTTGATCGCCACATTGTGTACCGTGATTCGTCACACCACACAACGTTTTTACACTGTTCAATCGTCCAATGTTTACGCTCCTTATACCAAGCGAAGCGTCGTTTGGCATTTACCGGCGTGATGTGTGGCTTATGAGCAGCCGCTCGACCATGAAATCCAAGTTTTCTCATCTCCCGCCTAACTGTCATAGTACTTGCAGTGGACCCTGATGTAGTTTGGAATTCCAGTGTGATGGTCTGGATAGACGTCTACCTATTACACATTGCGACCCTCTTCAACTGTCGGCGATGTCTGTCAGCCAAGAGAAGAGGCTGGCCTCTACGCTTTTGTGCTGATGTGTCCCTTCACGTTTTCACTTCACTATCACAACGGAAAGTATGGCCCTAGGGATGTTTAGAAATGGGAAATCTCACGTACAGACGTATGACACAAGCGACACCCAATCACCGGACCACGTTCGAAGTCCTTGAGTTCCGCGGAGCGCCCCATTCTGCTCTCTCTCGATGTCTAATTACTACTGAGTTCGCTGGTATGGAGCATCTGGCAGTAGGTGGCAGCTCAACGCACCTAATATGAAAAACGGATATTTTTGATCACATAGTGTATGTGGCGGCTCCACACGGCTCGCTAAATGCAGTGCACGTAAATCATGGCCTGTTATTACATCAGGCTAGCCGGTATTGTACTTGATGTTCACACTGGTTACCCTGACTGTGGCAAATAATCTCTTGAATTATTCCACTGCTGAAGTTATCAGCGTGTTGACGTTTTGTGTCACACTGTCTCTACAGTTCGGGGTCACAGATTTTCCGCCGTGGAAAAAACCTCTGCCCTTGAGCTGTGTATGTCAACAGGTGACACCTACACGGTCGCTGAAGCCATAAGAGTGCTGGTATTTTTCCGCTACACACCGGTTTTGGCAATGAATCCTCGACAGAACACTTATGTTACGCAAGCAGCTGCTAAAAGCAGGTTTTGTCATGTGTGATACAAAAATAACAGTATAACCAAGTAGGCAAAGAAAACGTCCCCGTCCGACGATCATGAAACACGGAAAATATGAACCGGATAGGGCGGCACTTATTTTGATGGAATTTTTAGTTTAGACTCGCCTGTTGGTACTGAAACCAATCTTCCTGATAAAACCAGACAATCACAGACAGTAGGTATATTGTCCAATGAGAGCTCCAACTTAAGGCAGTGATCGAGCTTCTTATGCAGATCGTGAAAAAAGAAAGGGCAGTACGATTTATAAAGAAGGGTGGCGGGATGGGGGGGGGGGGGGGGGGAGAAAGTTGAACTACGATTTTCCAGAACCGATCGGGGTTCTCTAGTTCCGAGCCGAGGCTTAAATCAGAAATGCAGAAGATTCTGTGAGGGTGTTGGATACGAATTTTTGCACTCCGCTGTCGGGTGGAGAATCGTAGAACTATACTTCATAGGTGATGCGTGCGATACTCACGGGGAGCGGCTTCCATTTTAGCTGAGTGTGGCGTGCACACATGAGATTTAGGATAGAGATATCCCTTCACAGCCCCAGTAAGTTACGTTCTGGTGTCAGAGAGGGAAGAACATCGGTCCCATTAATTAAAGAGAGTAGCATTCGCGTGCAAGGGATGGAAAGCTCGTGGTAACTGGCGGAGAATTGTTGTAGAGGCCAAGGTTCACATTGGAATGTAAAGCCAGAAAGTAGAAGAAGAAACATCCGCCTTGACAACACCGAGGAAATAAAATGTTAACATAGTTTTACAAAAAAAGAAAAGAAAAGTTCAAATGTGTGTGAAATCTTATGGGACTCAACTGCTAAGGTCATCAGTCCCTAAGCTTACACACTACTTAACCTAAATTATCCTAAGGACAAACACGCACACCCATAATGAGATTTTCACTCTGCAGCGGAGTGGGCGCTGATATGAAACTTCCTGGCAGATTAAATCTGTGTGCCGGACCGAGACTCGAACTCGGGACCTTTGTCTTGCGCCGGCAAGTGCTCTACCAACTGAGCTACCCAAGCACGACTCACGCCCCGTCCTCACAGCTTTACTTCAGCAGGAGAGCTTCTGTAAAGTTTGGTAGGTAGGAGACGAGGTACTGGCAGAAGTAAAGCTGTGAGGACGGGGCGTGAGTCGTGTTTGGGTAGTTCAGTTGGTAGATCACTTGCCCGCGAAAGGCAAAGGTCCCGAGTTCGAGTCTCGGTCCGGCACACAGTTTTAATCTGACAGGAAGTTTCATACACACCCATGTCCGAGGGCGGACTCGAACCTGCGCCGGGACCAGCCGCACAGCGCCCTAGACCACTCGGCTAATCCCGCACGGCTATAGTTTTACACTGTACAGTCGCGTTAATCTGAGCACGGGTCTAAACCTGAATAACCATTTTCTGCATTGTGAACCACTGTGAGACGTGCAGGAACAGAGTCAGTGGGTTTCTGGAAAGTACCGATGCGGTTTAAAATGGTTTAAATGGCTCTGAGCACTATGGGACTCAACTGCTGTGGTCATCAGTCCCATAGAACTTAGAACTACTTAAACCTAACTAACCTAAGGACATCGCACACATCCATCCCCGAGGCAGGATTCGAACCTGCGACCGTAGCAGCAGCGCGGTTCCGGACTGGAGCGCCTAGAACCGCACGGCCACCGCGGCCGGCTACCGATGCGGATGTGGAACCATGCCGACTCCAGCGCTGTTGCCAGCTGCGCTAGGTTTTTTGGTTGAGGATCCATGGCGCACACAGCACACTCGAGATGGTCTGAAATATACCCGATTGGGTTTAAGCCGTGGGAGTTCGGTGGCCGGTCATCCTGATGGTTGTCGAACCACGCACGTACACTGCGAGATGTGTGACATGTTGCATTGTCCTGCCAGTAGATGACATCCTGCTGAGGGTAAACAAACTGCATGTACGGGTGGACACGGCCCCAAGGAGAGATGCATACGTATGCTGATCCATTGCGCCTTCCAGAATGGCGAGATCGCCCACGGAATGTCACCAAAAACATTCCCCAGACTACAACGCTCCCTCCTCTAGCCTGGAGTCTTCGGACATTGTTACAGGGTGTCTGCTTTAGACGTTTCACGTCGATGGAGGCTAAAGCGTAGTTCAATTGGAAAGTCCATCTGTCGCCACACAGTCGACGTTCGAGTGCGGTAATGAAATTCCAGCCCTCGTCGCCGATGAATAGCAGTTAGCAAGACTACAGAAGTCCTCATACAGCATTGTTCACTGAATTATCGTTGAGGAAACTTAGTTTCTTTTTTAGTTTTTTTTCTTTGTTGTATGACCGGTGTTGCGGCTCGCGTTGGTGCCGTTGGTAGGTTGGCATCGTGTAATAGGCATAGTGGCGTCTCGTTTTCTTCTTGTGTTTACTAGCGCCACTACGTTTGCTAGCGTCGTCTGTCCGCGAGTGGCAGCAGCAGCGGTTATCGATATCTAGTACGGTGGTACTATCTTCGGAAGGACGTAAAGTGTTTTCCGGGTCGGAGTGTGTCAAGGAGTTCGCTTGGGATGGAGCAGCTGTGAGGCCCGGCAGTGTGAGGAAATGCTGGGACTGCTGGCGGAACGCAGGCACTGCTGGATCGAGGGGATGTAGTCGCGAGGGCCACAACCTCGTTGTCCACCAGACCCACGACGTTTGAGCTGAGTGAACATTAACCCAGTACTGAAACCTCCACTATTTTGAGATCACGCCGTTTCTTCGCATGTTGCTGCTCGCAGGGTCGCTGACACGAAGAGCAACGAGTGGAGTGTTTGGAGTTGGCGAAATTAATTAGCCATTCTCCACTCCTTATTATTAATCATTGAATCCCTTGTGTTATTATTGGTGTTCAACCATCTGTATTTTTGCCTAGTGACCGCTAACCCCCCCCCAGTTAGCTGCCCTGGCGGTTAGCGTATTTTTGTGGCAGTGTACCTTTCCTCACCTTGCTGCTGCTGTCCGGTAAGGCGTGTAGTTCGACAGCCTCCTTGATTGTGGTTCGGATATTTTGTTTTGAACTACTTTGGTCGTAGTGGTTCCTTTTGCTTCTGGATGTTCCAAACACCGGATTGCACTGGTTCCACATTGCCTGGGTTATTCCATCGTTGTATTGGTTATCAAACGTTAGGCAGACTTTGCAAGAGTGTTGGTCTGCGTTTAAACTGTCAATAGTTTGAGTTGCCATCCGGTTAAGTGAATACATCTCTTGACTTCCTGTCTCATCGTTTACGAAGTTGAGCGACTTTCCCAGGTCGATCGTTGGAACACTGTCTGAGGCCCACTTCTCTTTTGATTTGGTCAGATTGTGATGATTGTTTTTTAAAAAAAATTTTGAATTATTACTGTTTGGACCTTCATCCGACAAAGAGTTTGAATCTCTTGTAACAAGGGCTTCAGGTGCGAGTGTAACTTGCTTAAGAAATTTTAATTAGACAAAAATCTTAACACTGAGATGTTGATTATTGTTCTTTAAATATCTCTCAAAGAAGTTTAATTGCTTCTCAAAAATTTGCTATCCAGGCCTTCAGCTGTTAACTTGTTTTTTGAGTTACTGCTATTTGGACCTTCAGCTGACAAATAATTTGAATTTCTGGTCGATAAAGCCTTCAGCCATGAATGCAGTTGGTCTTAAGAATTTTTAATTAGGTATTGTCTCTTAATAGTGAAACTTTGATGATTCCATTTTTTACAAAATATTTTAGTATCTCTTGGAGAAGTTTAACTGGTTCTTAAGAATTTGCTATCCAGGCCTTCAGCCGTCAATTTTTTTTTTTTTTGAGTTATTACTATTGGGGCCTTCAGCCGACAAATAATTTGAATTTCTGGTCAATAAGGACTTCAGCCGTGAGTGCAACTTGCTTAAGAACTTTTTTAATTAGACGTTGTGTCTTAACAGTCATATTTAATAATTGTTCCTTATTGACAACTTAACAGTCATATTTGATAATTGTTCCTTATTGACAATTTCATTTGCAATTGTTTCTAAATAAAGTGTACGTGATTTTAAAAAAGAACTGAGCAACCAACGGTAGCTGATTACGGCCCCATAATATATTCATTCCCTTTACTATTCCACTCGCAAATACAGCGAGGGAAGAAGGACTACCCGTATGTATCCCTGTGTGCACTGATTCCCCATATCTTACTTTTGTGGTCCTTATGCAAAATGTACGTTGGCGGCAGTAGAACCCTTCTGCGGTCAGCTTCAAGTTCCAGATCTCAATAATATTTCTTCACAAGAACATCGTCTTTCCTCCAGGGATTCCCATTCCAGTTCCCGAATTATCTGTCTACTAATCTGGCGGGAGGCAATAGGAAAACTTCTATAAGGCTGTATTCTGAGGGAAACCTAGGTCTGCAGACTCGTATAGGTTTGGGATGTGGCGGTTAGTATACAGGTATTTTGTTACTGCTCACTGTGTCAGCCTTTTCAGGATATTTCGAAAACATATCTGAGCACGTATCAGTTTGCAGGAAAGATGAGGGCAAGCATCCTGGTATTTGCCCCACCGACATCAAAGCGTCCAATCCTTCTGGGAAGAATGGGAAACTTTAGAAATCTGGAATCATTAACAGCTGGCCGGCATGGCGAGCGGTACAGCCCTGACATGGGGGAGTAAGTTTGCACCCTGGTGACAGCTGATCACATCCAATTCAGGGGTGGAGATGAGAGTGAAACATCCTACTCCCCCCACAGACCGACAGGTCTCAGTAAGATTAGTTCTGGAACAGTATACCAGAATTCTTAGTGACTTACTTCCGCCAACATAACCAGACAACCGAGAGACAGAACGGAAATAGCGTTGGATGTCTTCAGGTATTTGCCGTTGGTTACCACCCGTTTTGGTATCAGTGGAAGTGTTTACTAAGTCTGTCATGGAATTTCAGGAATGTCATGGAAGCAATTTAATAACAGTTACGTAGCGAGTGTAATCTGATTGCAGGAAAACAAAACGCTCACCATGAAAGGGGCTCTCATGTTCAAATTAATTAATTAGCCTATCGATTTGATATCAATGACATGACGCATGGCGGGTGGATGCAGGGGTGAGGGCACCACAGATATAATTAGAGAGATGGAGCTTTAATCAGGCATATTTTCATTGTGTTGAGACGTTTTAATCGAGCCTACACTTGCCGAGATGCTCATCGTAATAAATTCAGCTATATTATCGAACAGGCCACATAATATAATCCCCCCCCCCATGAACCAAGGACCTTGCCGTTGGTGGGGAGGCTTGCGTGCCTCAGCGACACAGATGGCCGTACCGTATGTGCAACCACAACGGAGGGGTATCTGTTGAGAGGCCAGACAAACATGTGGTTCCTGAAGAGGGGCAGCAGCCTTTTCAGTAGTTGCAGGGGCAACAGTCTGGATGATTGACTGATTTGGCCTTGTAACATTAACCAAAACGGCCTTGCTGTGCTGGTACTGCGAACGGCTGAAAGCAAGGGGAAACTACAGCCGTAATTTTTCCCGAGGAAATGCAGCGTTATTGTATGATTAAATGATGATGGCGTCCTCTTGGGTAAAATATTCCGGAGGTAAAATAGTCCCCCATTCGGATCTCCGGGCGAGGACTACTCAAGAGGACGTCGTTATCAGGAGAAAGAAAACTGTCGTTCTACGGATCGGAGCGTGGAATGTCAGATCCCTTAATCGGGCAGGTAGGTTAGAAAATTTAAAAAGGGAAATGGATAGGTTAAAGTTAGATATAGTGGGAATTAGTGAAGTTCGGTGGCAGGAGGAACAAGACTTTTGGTCAGGTGATTACAGGGTTATAAATACAAAATCAAATAGGGGTAATGCAGGAGTACGTTTAATAATGAATAGGAAAATAGAAATGCGGGTGAGCTACTACAAATAGCATAGTGAACGTATTATTGTGGCCAAGATAGACATGAAGCCCACGCCTACTACAGTAGTACAAGTTTATATGCCAACTAGCTCTGCAGATGACGAAGAAATTGAAGAAATGTATGATCAGATAAAAGAAATTATTCAGATAGTGAAGGGAGACGAAAATTTAATAGTCATGGGTGACTGGAATTCGAATGTAGGAAAAGGGAGAGAAGGAAACTTAGTAGGTGAATATGGATTGGGGCTAAGAAATGAAAGAGGAAGCCGTCTGGTAGAATTTTGCACAGAGCATAACTTAATCATAGCTAACACTTGGTTCAAGAATAATAAAGGAAGGTTGTGTACATGGAAGAATCCTGGAGATACTAGAAGGTATCAGATAGATTATATAATGGTAAGACAGAGATTTAGGAACCAGGTTTTAAATTGTAAGGCATTTCCGGGCAGATGTGGACTCTGACCAAATCTATTGGTTATGAACTGTAGATTAAAACTGAAGAAACTGCAAAAAGGTGGGAATTTAAGAAGATGGGACCTGGATAAACTGACTAAACCAGAGGTTGTACAAAGTTTCAAGGAGAGCATAAGGGAACAATTGACAGGAATTGGGGAAAGAAATACAGTAGAAGAAGAATGGGTAGCTCTGAGGGATGAAGTAGTGAAGGCAGCAGAGGATCAAGTAGGTAAAAAGACGAAGGCTAATAGAAATCCTTGGGTAACAGAAGAAATATTGAATTTAATTGATGAAAGAAGAAAATATAAAAATGCAGTAAATGAAGCAGGCAAAAAGGAATACAAACGTCTCAAAAATGAGGTCGACAGGAAGTGCAAAATGGCTAAGCAGGGATGGCTAGAGGACAAATGTAAGGATGTAGAGGCTTGTCTCACTAGGGGTAAGATAGATACTGCCTACAGGAAAATTAAAGAGACCTTTGGAGAGAAGAGAACCACTTGTATGAATATCAAGAACTCAGATGGCAACCCAGTTCTAAGCAAAGAAGGGAAGGCAGAAAGGTGGAAGGAGTATATAGAGGGTTTATACAAGGGCGATGTGCTTGAGGACAATATTATGGAAATGGAAGAGGATGTAGATGAAGACGAAATGGGAGATAAGATACTGCGTGAAGAGTTTGACAGAGCACTGAAAGACCTGAGTCGAAACAAGGTCCCGGGAGTAGACAACATTCCATTAGAACTACTGACAGCCTTGGGAGAGCCAGTCGTGACAAAACTCTACCATCTGGTGAGTAAGATGTATGAGACAGGCGAAATACCCTCAGACTTCAAGAAGAATATAATAATTCCAATCCCAAAGAAAGCAGGTGTTGACAGATGTGAACATTACCCAACTATCAGTTTAATAAGTCACAGCTGCAAAATACTAACGCGAATTCTTTACAGACGAATGGAAAAACTGGTAGAAGCGGACCTCGGGAAAGATTAGTTTGGATTCCGTAGAAATGTTGGAACACGTGAGGCAATACTAACCTTACGACTTATCTTAGAAGAAAGATTAAGAAAAGGCAAACCTACGTTTCTAGCTTTTGACAATGTTAACTGGAATACTCTCTTTCAAATTCTGAAGGTGGCAGGGGTAAAATACAGGGAGCGAGAGGCTATTTACAATTTGTACAGAAACCAGATGGCAGTTATAAGAGTCGAGGGGTATGAAAGGGAAGCAGTGGTTGGGAAGGGAGTGAGACAGGGTTGTAGCCTCTCCCCGATGTTATTCAATCTGTATATTGAGCAAGCAGTGAAGGAAACGAAAGAAAAATTCGGAGTAGGTATTAAAATTCATGGAGAAGAAGTAAAAACTTTGAGGTTCGCCGATGACATTGTAATTCTGTTAGAGACAGCAAAGAACTTGGAAGAGCAGTTGAACGGAATGGACAGTGTCTTGAAAGGAGGATATAACATGAACATCAACAAAAGCAAAACGAGGATAATGGAATGTAGTCAAATTAAATCGGGTGATGCTGAGGGAATTAGATTAGGAAATGAGACACTTAAAGTTGTAAAGGAGTTTTGCTATTTAGGGAGTAAAATAACTGACGATGGTCGAAGTAGAGAGGATATAAAATGTAGACTGGCAATGGCAAAGAAATCGTTTCTGAAGAAGAGAAATTTGTTAACGTCGAATATAGATTTAAGTGTCAGGAAGTCGTTTCTTAAAGTATTTGTATGGAGTGTAGCCATGTATGGAAGTAAAACATGGACGATAACTAGTTTGGACAAGAAGAGAATAGAAGCTTTCGAAATGTGGGGCTACAGGAGAATGCTGATGGTAAGGTGGGTAGATCACGTAACTAATGAGGAGGTATTGAATGGGATTGGGGAGAAGTGAAGTTTGTGGCACAACTTGACTAGAAGAAGGGATCTGTTGGTAGGACATGTTTTGAGGCATCAAGGGATCACAAATTTAGCATTGGAGGGCAGCGTGGAGGGTAAAAATCGTAGAGGGAGACCAAGAGATGAATACACTAAGCAGATTCAGATGGATGTAGGTTGCAGTAGGTACTGGGAGATGAAGAAGCTTGCACGGGATAGAGTAGCATGGAGAGCTGCATCAAACCAGTCTCAGGACTGAAGACCACAACAACAACAACAACAATATAATCCTCATATTTACAACTTCTCTATACTGTTACCTTAAGAAACCTTATATGTAGGGAAGGATTTTGTTACTTTAAGTGAGTTCAAAAGTGAGGAGGCATCCTGTGACAGAGTTAGGGCATGCTCTTAGCATTCCATCATGAGCCAAACAATTGATTAATATTCCAGTGCAGTGATGCAGGACGTAACAGATAAGAAATATTTTTCTAGCTGATGATAGAATACTTAGAGGAAATATAGCCTACGTCATAGCGTTACACAGGATTTTCACAGATGTAACGATACTTCACCGATTAAAAATTGTGTTTTTTTCCTTTATTGAGTTTCGATCCCCCCCCCTCTACAGCCTACGGAATATTTAAAAACATAATAAAAATAAAAAAAACAATAAAAACAGGCGATAAAAACGGTGACTTTTTAAAACTGTAAAATGGCGGAAAGTTGTAGAAGTTAAAATATAAAAACAAAGGGTTGGTGATGCTAATTAAGACACACAGTAAGCAGACAGTTACAATAGTACACAGACAATTAAAAAACACGGCGACAGTCTGGTTTCTGTTCGCAAGAGATAAAAAAATCACACGTAGCGACAGTATGGTATCTGTTCACAACACTTAAAAAAGGGACACACAACATTTTGTAAGGTGGCTATAATTTCGCACCTTACAAGAACTCATCCACATACTTTGCCGTGATCTACAAACACAATTAGGTATCATGTGATAGGTTGTACATCGTATATATGAATATATAAAAGAGACTGACAGTGTCACGTACACCTTGTAAATAATTGTTAACGCTTATTGCATGAAAGATGACGGAGTGTCTTTATTATAAAAGACGGCGTAATGAATGATTGCCTATACTAGTAGAGGTTGGAACGCCAGTGCAGATGAAACGGCAAGCAGAACTTAAGCTCTGGGTGGAAGGCCCATACAAGTGTTGGTCCTGCTTAAACACAGGACGTAGCTAGACAGACGTCGTGGCACCTGAGCTCTGGAGCACAATAGGGTGACGGCCGGCCGCTATTGTAATAGCGGCCAGAAGAATAAGCGGATAATACTTCCGAACGCGGAAAATCTTGGACGCAGGTGAGAGGAACGAAGAAGCGGTACCTCGGAAACCACGCAGGCTGGGTTATTTCCAAGGATGTTTAGTCAGAAGGGTACCATTGTACGAGTATAGATTTTTCCTCGCAAACTTTCCACGCTGGTTGGTCGGCGTTTGGAAGAATCTGTAGAGAGGGAGAATATTCCGTGGTTTCGGGAATATGATCCGTTTTCGGAATTAGTATGGTGGGGAGTCAATCCGTGCTGGGAAGCCAGCGAAGGAGAGACGTGGTCTTCCGTTGTGAGCGCCCGTGTGTGACGGTTGCTCGATATCAGCTTTGTTGGTACAGACGGACTTGCTGTCTTTGATCTCAGAGAGTTTATAGTTAGAACAGTTAGGCACTGTACTATTGCGAACCTATACGATTCTGGACTTCATCTCTGGGTTGGAAGTCGTCGGTGACTACGCAGCGTTCAGTAAATAAGAGCACTTCCTCTGCCTATACTTATGTTCAGACATTATATGAACTCCGTCTTTGCGGCTGGGAGTTCGCTTTTCTCGTTTGTAGAACACAGAGAGGAGAAGACAGTAATAGAGTACATTAGTCAGAGGACCGTCTTCTGCCGTCCTAGTGTTTGAAAGAGTTTATTTGAGGCTGGAGTTCTTCCGTCGTCGCAGACGAGTATGAGAACCATCACTTCGACGCACCGGACGCAGCACATGTGGTGATATCGCAAATTGCTTCTACTTATTAGGGCTGTAAAAGCTAAACAGCTGTGATCACGTTAGTTTATTTCCACTGAGGTTCCACACCACCGTAGATCATCATTGAAAGTCGTGTCTTCTAGTGTTTGGTAAGTGGATGATGTCAGTCATTTTGCATTATTGATATTAGATCGCGCAGTCATAATAAGGGGCAGAGTTGGGCAATTGACTAGTAATTTTACTTAATGTAAACTTTGTAATATAAAGGTTTTTTTAATCTACAATAAATATATAAACAGGAACAACGTTTATCATTTAGTAGTATTAGTTGCCTTAATCATTCATTTATGTTTAGATTGTAATTTATACGTTAAAGTCCATTAAGAGATCCTAAGATCTGCTTCAGGGGGTAGTCAGACAGGGCCAAATCTTCATTTTAGCGTTTATTATTTTCCGTTGCGCACATTTATTTTTACACCCGCCTGGAGTGGCATCTTGGATATGGCTTACCCTGCCAGGATCCTACTTAGACTCTTCTGATAGTAGGCGTAAAGTGGTTTGAAACCTCGGAAATTTTCAAAAAAATCTTTTCCCATCTAATGTTTAGGTGTTATTGATAGTGATCACAAGCTTTCGTGTATAGTTTGCAGAGGTAAAGTCACGCGATAACATTAAAAAAGTAATATTTGTGTATTTTAATGTATTTCTTTTCAGAGGCGTTGCGCTTCAGCCCACTGTCCGCAATTTATTGATTTAGGTTATGTAATGTGTCAGTGTATTTTTTTGTATTGTAACGACACTGATCGTTCACGACGTTGCCATTAGTTTAGCTTCTTTGTTGTAGATATTTTATGTTACACGCCTGTTACATAATAAATGTGGGGAGTGTAGATTGTGTACCTTTAAAAGAGAGCTGTTATCAGGGATCAGTCCATGTTCATAAGGCGAAAGCGCCCTTAGTAGCACAACAGGGCACTGGTTGTAACAATATAGAAATGGCAGATACACGGAGTAGTCAAGAAAGCTTATGGGATGAAAAAGATTTAGCTATGTTAGCAGCACAAGTCACTGGTGAGGAGAATACCGATCCAAGGGAATTTTTTGAGGATGATAGACACAGCCAAGCCCGTGGTGGGCAATCTGATAGCGAAGATGAGGAACAGCGACACAGTGAGGCAACCATAAAGATACGGTACTATAATGTATGGAGTCGAAGTGAACACAGAACAACTAACAAGGGAACCTCCCCATCGCACCCCCCTCAGATTTAGTTATAAGTTGGCACAGTGGATAGGCCTTGAAAAACTGAACACAGATCAATCGAGAAAACAGGAAGAAGTTGTGTGGAACTATGAAAAAAAAAGCAAAATATACAAAGTGAGTAGTCCATGCTAGATCAGCAACATCAAGGATCATATAACCTCAGGAGAGCCGTGGTCCCGTGGTTAGCGTGAGTAGCTGCGAGACGACAGGTCCTAGGATCAAGTTTTCCCTCGAGTGAAAAGTTTACTTTATTTTCGCAAAGTTATGATCTGTCCGTTCGTTCATTGACGTCTCTGTTCACTGTAATAAGTTTAGTGTCTGTGTTTTGCGACCGCACCGCAAAACCGTGCGATTAGTAGACGAAAGGATGTGCCTCTCCAATGGGAACCGAAAACATTTGATCGCAAGGTCATAGGTCAACCGATTCCTCCACAGGAAAACACGTCCGCTATATTCTATACGACACTGGTGACGGCATGTGCGTCACATGACAGGAATATGTTGTCGACCCACCTAACTTGTACACTTGGCGAATGGGTAAAAAGATTCTTCTACCTTGCCCGATTTAGGTTTTCTTGTGGATGTGATAATCACTCCCAAAAAAGTGATGAAAACGTAAGAGTTTGTCACATAAACTGCAACAAATGAATGCAACAGTTTCACAGTCGCGCAGTTTTCCCTGTGCTCTGTCAAAACATATGTTTTTAACGTTTTCAAATTTTTCCGTGTGTAGACCGTCAAATCCTGCATATGTCCAAGCAAATCTCAACATGTCCTGGAATTCTGGAGAGAGCGAAGTTGATTATGTGTGAGTGCCAGAACTTTGATAATTGTCTGAAAATAAAAATTAAACTTTTCACTCGAGGGAAGACTTGAACCTAGGACCCCTAGTTCCGCAGTTGCTCACGCTAACCACAGGACCACGGCGCTCCCG
Source organism: Schistocerca nitens (assembly GCF_023898315.1). Classification (NCBI taxonomy): domain Eukaryota; kingdom Metazoa; phylum Arthropoda; class Insecta; order Orthoptera; family Acrididae; genus Schistocerca; species Schistocerca nitens. Next base: position 97,409,493 of record NC_064617.1, read on the forward strand.
AGCTGACATTAGCCTTGATGTTGCCTATCTTGCACATGGACTACTCACTTTGTATATTTTGCTTATTTTTTTCATAGTTCCACACATCTTCTTCCTGTTTTCTTGATTGATCTGTGTTCAGTTTTTCAAGGCCTATCCACTGTGCCAACTTATAACTAAATCTGAGGGGGGGTGCGATGAGGAGGTTCCCTTGTAAGAATTGTGGTAGATCGCCGTTAGTGTCATCGTCACGAGGCAGCATATCAGGGGCACGCGGTGATGACTTTCTTGAATACCAAGAAATGGAAAGGGAAAAGGGGAGAAGACCATCTAAGAGTAGAGGAAGAGAAAGTCACACTAGGAGAGAAGATTTACACAACACAGGTGTGTCGGACATCCTCGCATACCTAAAAGAAATGGGAAGTCAGATTCAAAATGTCAGTGCCGAAATGGGAAATAAAATTCAAGGCTGAATTGAGAGAGCAAATAAAAAAGAGGAATGATGAAGTACTCTCTGAAATGGAAAGTAAAATTCAAAACCTTAGTGCCGAAATTCAGACTATAAAACATGAGGCGAGGGAAGTGAAAAATGAGGCAGTGACGCTCCGAACCAAACTAGAACGAGAGATTGCAGAGGTCAGAAGAACCGCGAACGAGGCACGATTACTAGCGAGGGGCGCAAAGCAGATTGCTATTGAAAATTAGAGAAGACAGAAAACACGACAAAGATAGGTAGAGGTGCATTAACGATGTTGCAGAGGAGCGTGAGACAAGCAGAAATAACCCAGCTGCAAAGGACAGAAATTGCATCAAATAAGGCATTGACTGCGGAGTTCTCCCAATTTAAACAGGACATAGAAAGCGAAATTAAGCAATTATCTCGGGAAGTCAGGTCGCAACCAAGGCAAAAATCACATCTCAGAAAAGAAGTAGTAGGCGATTTGGAAGCAACAGAAACCGAAAGAGCCAGTTCAAACTCTAGAGGATCATGTCCAAGCCAAGACGATATGTGCTCGAATGTAAGAGTTGCTCGTCAGCTACAGACTGAAAGCGTATCCGCAGAGCAACGAAATATCGCTGGAGATATGGTCCCTTCGTCTACACAGGGCACGACTGGACAGCAAATTGCGAATACGGGGAACAGCAATGAAATATTTCGTATGCACAATTGTTATCCGATAATGCGCACCACGGAACATTTTTCCAGTGAGGAAAACGTGACAGGGAATAGAAGAGGGGATGCCCAAGGTAACGGTAGACAGGGAACACAAGCGCCAAGTGGGAATGTGATGGGCTGAGCGGGAAGAAACTCTAATGAAATTTTCGATTTTAAGCATTTTATCTCGGTACGAAAATTTCAGCATAACAAAGACGAGGTAATGTTTTACACTCGAAATCCTTTATTGGTTAATTTGATTTATCATTACCTTCTCACTGGCCTCTGATGTACAAACTGGACTTAGTATGAAATTTTCACTCTACAGCGGAGTGTGCGCTGATATGAAACTTCCTGGCAGACTAAAACTGTGTGCCGGACCGAGACTCGAACTCGGGACGTTTGCCTTTCGCGGGCAAGTGCTCGCAAGTGCCCGCGAAAGGTAAAGGTCCAGAGTTCGAGTCTCGGTCCTGCACACAGTTTTAATCTGCCAGGAAGTTTCATTGCAGCGCACACTCCGCTGTAGAGTGAAAATTTCATTCTAGAAACATCCTCCAGGCTGTGGCTAAGCTATGTCTCCGCAATATCTTTTCTTTCAGGAGTGCTAGTTCTGCAAGGTTCGCAGGAGAGCTTCTGTAAAGTTTGGAAGGTGGGAGACGAGGTACTGGCAGAAGTAAAGCTGTGAGGACGGGGCGTGAGTCGTACTTGGTTAGAGCACTTGCCCGCGAAAGGCAAAGGTCCCGAGTTCGAGTCTCGGTCCGGCACACAGTTTTAATCTGCCAGGATGTTGGACTTCGTATGTTCATACATGGAGGGAACAACGGCCGAATGCATGTGGAACATTGCAATAACGTGCACGTCATAAGAAGAGTTCCGTGACGCCTTTTTAACAAGTACTGGTCCAAGGAGACACAGGACAGGATCAAACAATAAAATGATGAGTAGAGACTTGGAGAGTTCAGGGTTTCGTAGTCCGGTGAAGTTTTTCGAGAACTTGACCAAGAAGAATCAGTATTTGGACGACCCATGTACACCGGCTGAGATCATAAGATTGTGTTACATGAAGTTGCCAATTTCCTACCAGCAAACGCTCGGTGGCCGATGTGGAAGTGATGTAGAAAGATTCAAGAGTATCCTAAGAGAGCTAGGGTTCGCTTTCAACGAGCAGTAGGCGCGAGAAAAACGTAGGCAGAGAGGCGTGCAAGGGAAAGAAGGGAGAACAACGGAGGGAATGATAGAGGCCATAATTGGCAAAAAAATGTAAATCGTCCGCCTCACCAAAACACGGACCAGAGAGAAAATAGCGGTAATAATGGACATTGGAGGAACTATGGCAGAGAATATAGGCAACAAAATGACCGCAGATGGGAGCCACAAAATAATGGCGCATTATGGGGCGAAATTCGTCAACGGTCTCATAAAGGATGGGGTGGAATGAATAGCAACAGGAATCGGGAACAATCAACTGAAATTAGAGCACCTAACCCTGGGAGAGTACGCCAAAATAACATAGAAAATGAACAATGACTAGGCCACACGACGGGCACTAGAGAAAATGGGCCCGTACCACGTCTCGGAAGAAATAATATAAATATTATAGAATATGAGGACATGACTGAGATATTGCTCGAAGAAAAGGAAACGTTACCTAAACAGGACATCTATCCGGTGGTAAAAGTACAAATTGGAGGAATTAGGGGCATTGCTGTAATAGATAGTAGAAGTGAACTCTCAGCTATTTCAGACAGGCTCTTCGCCAAATGCAAAGAGTCAGTTAATCCACCGGTGCTCACAGTACAAAAAACAAAGGTACAAGGTGCGTTAGTTGGAAAGAGTATGGAAATATCGCAACAAACACGTCTAGACTTTGATTGCCAAGGACACAATATGACTGAAAATCTGTTCACAATACCGAAACTGACAGCTGATATAATAATTGGTGCAGATTTTCTTTCAGCGCAGAAAGCTATCATCGATCTAGGAAGAGGAAAGTTAACGTTAGGGCAAGAGAATAAAATAAAAATCAGATTTGATCAGAAGGCAATAAAACCTGAAATTCCGGCGAGCAGTTTAAAACTGCAATTCACGGGCCAACATGCAGTTCAGAGGGAAGAGTGTAAAAACGATCATGACAACAGAGCAGAGTTCAAGTCAGAACGTGAATATATTAATGAAATTAACAGTAGGATTGATTCAAAACTTGAGGATCTGGATAACATAGATAATAAGGACAGAAAAGGGTTGGAGCTTGCACTAAAAAATAACGCAGAGATCTTCGTACCCAAAAGCGGATGCATTAAGGGGTATCAATGTAAATCTGAGGTAAAGAAACATAGACCATTTCGGGTACCTCCTTATGCCATCCCATGGCCATACCGGGAGAGGGTTCTAAGTGAACTAAGAATAGAGGACGAAGGTGTAATTGAGGCCGCGAGATCTGAGTACAATAGTCCAATACGCATAGTAGACAAAACGGACGGTGGTATTCGACTGGTGTTAGAGTCACGCCAAATAAGTACAATTATTGTGCCAGAGATGAATCGCCCTGATAGGCTTGAGGAACTGCTTCAAAGATTTCACGGGGTTTCGGTGTTTTCCTCACTTGATTTGTGCTCTAGCTTTTGGCAGATAGAGCTCGATCCTGAATGCCGAAAATACACGGCCTTTATTGCCTTCGGAAGGTGTTTTCAATTCAAATGGCTCCCTTCTGGATTAAATATATCTTTAGCTGCATTTACAGGGGTTTTAGCAAAATATTGAGTGAAGAGTTAAAAGAGAAGCTCACGTGCTATGTAGGCGATATACTGATAGTAGAAAAGACCTGGGAGAGACATAACAAACTCTTAGAGGAAGTGTTAAGCAGTTTGAAAGGATATGAGGTGACCGCAAACATTGAGAAGTCTTGTTTTGGGAGCAGTAGGGTTAGCTTTCTGTGACACATGATAACAGGAGAAGGGATTAGTTCCGACCCAGAGAGGATGGCAGCAATTGCAAAGTTTACCACCACCCCTACAACCAGAAAACAACTGAGAGGGTTTTATAAGAAGTTTATCTATATGGAAACATTATATAGTCCCTGACTCTGTCAATTGACAGGAAAAGGAATACCCTGGGTGTGGAATGAGTGTGCAGACCGAGAATTCAATAATTTGTAGGCGGCTCCGATTTTATCACATCCTGTCTTATCACAAGATTTTTGTATGGCCACTGACAGCGCGAAGACTGGTCTGGGAGTTATGGTGTTGCAGGAGTTTGAACAAGATGGCAAATTAGCACACAGAACAATCGCCGTCGGTAGCAGGGTACTATCCAAAAGCGAAAGAAATTACTCTGTTACCGAACTTGAAGCCCTAGCAACAGCATGGGGATTTAAAAAGTTCAGGTACATTCTGTTTGGTAGAAGACTAGCGAGATGGGTAGCTGTGCTTCAGGAATACCAGTTTTCAACGGTCTATGTACCTGGTCCGACAAACGTCATCGCTGACGCCCTGTCCCGCTCACCTATTGGTATAACAGAAGAGACGGCTGAAGCATTAGAGCAAGAGTACTTTTCGTTGTTCTGCCTCAAAAACGTGGCATTTGAAAGCTTCGTTACTGGAACGATGCGTAATATCCAGAATGAGCAGGACAAGGACCCAGATTTAGTCAAAATAAAAGAAAAATGGATCGGACGCAGGTCTTGAGAAAAGGGATTCTGTTTTATAGGGCAAACGTTAATGATTCGTTGTGAGTGGTGAGCATACCAAATGAGTTAATAAATAAGCTTATACGGCATACACACCTAAGTTATGCATATTTCAGTCCACGAAAACGTTTTATGAAAATGAGGAGTGTATGCTACTTTAAAAAGATCGAGAAACGAATACGTCAAGTACTAGCCATCTGTAAATAGTACCAAAAGGTGAAATCCATACCCGGCCGGTGTGGCCGAGCGGTTCTAGGCGCTTCAGTCTGGAACCGCGGGACCGCTACGGTCGCAGGTTCGAATCCTGCCTCGGGCATGGATGTGTGAGATGTCCTTAGGTTAGTTAGGTTTAAGTAGTTCTAAGTTCTAGAGGACTGATGACCTCAGATGTTGTCCCATAGGGCTCAGAGCCATTTGAAACATTTTCCACTACCATATCTCCGCTACCATACCTTCATTTACTTCATCGCCCTTTCTGTAATATTGCCTTCAAGTGCATTTCTCTTTTTATAGCCCTTCTATACCTTCCTTCCACCTTCCACCTTCCAACTTTCCCTTCTTAACTTCCCTTTTATTTCAGCTCTTGATGTTCATACCTGCTTCTCTTTTATCGAAACATCTATTTAACTTTGGTATATATTTCCCCTAGTCTTACATACATCTACAGTCTTACATTTTCTGTAAACCTAATTTTTTATACGTCTGTATTCCCTTTCCCCAGATTCGTTGACGTATTTGCAGATGACCTCGCAGCCTTGATTCGTGACGTTACAAGAGCCAAGAAGTTTTAAAAAAAGACCACAGAAAATGAGAAAATGCAGTTACACAGTTTCATTTGAAATGAGGGAATACATTAGCTGACAAAATACGAACAAGTGACATGAAAACGAAATATCAAGCAAATCTGACAACGGAAACATCCAATTACCTATGTGAAATAATTTGGGAAGATGTTATGTGAAAGAAAGCAAATGAAAACAGAAGAAAAAAAGAAACAACATAATGTATCGTGCAGAATATCCGTAACAAGAATTACATCTAGAAGTATGTAAAACTGAACATTACAATTTCGTCATGGAGTAGTTATGAACTTCGAAAATATTGACATGAAAGCAAATACCACACACATTAAAAATCAGATAGAAAAACTATAACAAAGGTCCTGGGACTGAAACGAACAGGGGACAAGTTGATGTCAAGAAATGACCAAGAGATCAAACGGTACAGAAACATCAAAGTGGTATCAGAAAACGCAGATTAAAATTCTACGGTGACTTCAAGGGATGAAACCAGATATCCTCAGAAGAAAAATCTGCGAATTTTAAGAAAACGGGGATGAAATAAAAATAGAGAAGGAATAGTAAAAGACACTCCTCACGGATGGGGGCTCAGGCCTGTTCCGACTGATGCTTGCAAGGCAGTACGAGCAGGGCGCTATGGATGTGGAACATGTGGTCAGGATGCTGTCAGTCCTTTCAGCCGTTATTTCCAGGAGATGAATCCTCACTTCAGTTTTCTTCTTCTGACTATTTTTTCAACACGGGTCCTTCCGTAGTGAAGGCCGCGACTCTAACCTTTCAGCTTTAGAGGTGGCCAAAAAAATAGAATGTTGGGAAAGCAAAAATTATCCAAAATTGGCAGGGATCGCATGAGTAGACAACCACAACAGAGAAATTTTTTAAGCTAAAATACAATTATGGTAAGTTAATCACGAGGAAAAATCAAAGGAGACTGGAGGGTTTTGGTCTCAAACGAGAAGACGGGTTCATGTAAAAACTGGGAGGGGAAGGACAACCAACGTTGTACTTTCCGCTGTCCTAGTTGGGCGATTCCGTATAAGAAGCAAAAAAATCTGCAAAGTAGAATTCGCGGGAGGGATTCCAGAAACTTGTGCAGATGAAACGAAGATAGGACAGAGAAATGGACTCCGTCCGTCAGTCTCATTTGAGGGCTTGAGAAGTGTTACTAGGATATCGGTGATAAGACTGGCTGATGACACTGCTAATCTCTTAGTGCAGCCACGTTGACTGCTATTTGTCGGCGACGAAGGCTGAAATTTGCACGCCAGTGCTGCAGCTGGTCGTCCGCTGACTGGAGGCAGATGGCATTTTCAGTTGTAAAATTGCCGTTGACGTGTACGGCGTGAAACGTCTGAAAGCAAACACAAGCAAGAATCTTCGGAAGGATCCAGGGCGGGGAATGTTTTCGTGGCATTCCCCGGGGTGATCTCGTCATTCTGGAAGCCACAATGGATCAACACAAGAAACAGAACCGCCAAAAGGAGTCTACTGCTACCAGACATAGGCTTTATCAAAATGAGAAAGAAATTTCTGGGGATGGACTCAGGGGAAATGGGAAAGAAAGAGAATCGAAGCGTTTTCTATGTGTGTAAAGTAGCCTGCTGAAAATTAAGCGGACTATTAACAAAGGAGGTGGAAACAAATATGATGAAAACAGAACAAGGGACGGGATGACAGTGCAAGTATTGAGATACCAGGGGATAACTCCAATTCTAGTACAGGGAACGGGAGAGCGTAACTTTCACCTAATCTCCCTACATTACGACGGTATTTAGCAGTCGCAAACTGAATCAAGGGTAAACGGATATTGATCTGATTAGATGAAATCTCGTATAGGACAATTACTATTTCTCATTATGCATATGCGATTGTTAATCTTTGACACCTGAACCACTTAAACCCGAACCCAATTTCCAGCCGGCCGGAGTGGCCGAGCGGTTCTAGGCGCTACAGTCTGGAGCCGCGCGACCGGCATGGATGTGTGTGATGTTCTTAGGTTGGTTAGGTTTAAGTAGTTCTAAGTTCTAGGGGACTGATGACCACAGCAGTTAAGTCCCATAGTGCTCAGAGCCATTTGGACCCAATTTCCATAACGGCGTTGCATTACCATTTCTTCCCACTAAATTGTTTAATTAATATTCTACCTCATAGCGCACTTACACTTCTTATTCCCGTCGACATTTATCTCACTTGAGATATTGACTAGTATCCAATACATCTTTCTTCCACTCGACGTTCTGCATACACCCCCTTGCGATAAGATGTACTCACTCATTCTTCCACCTTCGACTCCAGAATTCGCAACTAACTTGGAAAACGCATGCGCACTCGGATAGACAAACTCGCACTGTCAAATAAAGAACTTACCCTCCAGCAGATATAGTACGCTTGGAAGAAGCCGAAAATTTTAAGGCTGGACAGGGTGTTACCCTTATCTTGACCACCGCAAATAACTTTTCGTCCACTTGTAGAATAGAAACAATGTGTCAAGCAAATGTTTTAAGTCACAGGGGGCCGTTAACCAGCATGATTGTTTTTCTCCCAACTTTGTTCGTTACGAAAATATTAACAACAGTATGTCTTTTCTAAACAGCACCCTTATATTTCGTATTCCGCAATCCTTTTGCTCCCATTAATAACTGTTACAATAAAAGACAAGAACATAATACAAAATTGACTTGAGTCTCCTGCATAAGGACACATTACGGATAGACGACGCAATGTAAATCGTTTTTTTTAAATAAACAGTCAAATGTTTTGTGAAATGATTTGTCTAAAAGTAAGAAACAAAGTAGGTTAGAGAAACAATTAACGCTCCTTTGAATGCTGCTCGAAATGACGTACAGCAAATGATGCGTATAAAATGTTTCTCTAATTTATTGTAGTCTATTTCTTACTTTTAGACAAGTCGTTCCACGAAACATTTGACAATTTTTTTCTATTTTTTTTTTAGTTTCAAGTTTTGTTCAGAAATAGCGAAAGATAGTATACAATATATCGATCGGTATTCCATTATTATTAAGAGTATATATATATCAAGTGAAAGACAAAGAGCTTTAATTTAAACTGGAATTTGAATATTTATAACTTTCTCAACATGGAAAAAATTTCACATTTTCTACGCCAATGTAAGATTTTATGCCCAAAATAACTTACCCTTGAAGAGATGAACTTTTCAGAACTTGATTCACGCAGCAGTAGTTCTTCGTGAAATATTACAATTTTCCTTCAAATCGCCGCTTGAGTTACTTACCCTAATTACCTTCAAGTAATCAAACTTTTTTTTTCAAAGCTAGTTCTCACACTATCAATTTGATACTCCCAAGTTTTTCATTTCCCCCATCTTCGTTTGGCTACGAAAATTCTGACAAAACTCCATTGAGTAGCTGGCAGGGAGTGTTGTTTTTCGCTCTGTGCAACTATTTGACAGACAAGGAAAATGCACAGTGTTCAGCCAACAGTCTTCAGTTGAGGTTTTGTGTGAGTACAATGTACACTAACGAGGAGATGGTACAGATGCTACTCATACGTGTAGAATGTAAGTACTACAGTACTGTAATGCATACACCCCGCTGTAAATAAGAAGAAATTATTGCAATTACTGTGCTGCAAAGTTACATTCTCCGTGGACGAGTAACATTTCACCTTCTCTTCATTGGTGTACACTTTGCTGACACAAAGCTTCAACTCAAGACTGTTGACTGCATGACCAGTGTACATTTCCGTTGTGTTTCCATTTGATTACTGTTAGCTCCGGCACGCGGACGAGTTGAGTTGTCCCAAGTACCTACGCTGTGTACTGTTACAGGAGAGCAAAGTCAGTTTTGAGTTACATTTTTATTACGTGAATAGTACAGTGCGATACGTTTTTGATAGCGTCTTGAGGAGAGTAAGTGGATATAGGAGGCTATTTACAGAGACGTTTTGGTGCTCCTATAGGAGGCTATTTACAAAGACGTTTTGGTGCTCCTATCCGCGTAACGAACAAAGTTATAAGAAGGGCAGTCATGTTCGTTAATGTTCTCCTGGTAGCTACACAATATTTGCTTGATACTTTTTTTTTATTTTGCTTCTAGATAAGAAGTTATTTTCGGTGGTTAAGATAATGGGATACCCTGTCTGTATACAGGGTTGTTCATAAGTTCCAGGCGGTTATAATTAAACTGCAGCTACTCGCGGAGGTTCCAATGTGGGCGGTAATTTTCATACGACAATGAAAATCTGTGGAATGGATTTACAATGGAAAAAAAAATAGTTGGAATTTTGGCCACGAGATGAAAATCTGGTGCTATTAATGCAAGAAAGACGTGTAGAAACGTTTCCGCATGTCATGGACTAGGACCGGGACGTGGGCAGAAACTGTCATGCAAGTGAGAATGGAGTAATTTTGACTTTATTACTAACCGCCGCTTACACAATTTATTAAATGTGAGCACCGGAGACGCCGACGAGAAGCTGCAACCGTAAAACGACATGATGAACAACTGTTAGCTGCAGGTAGAGTGGAATCTGAGCAGGTGCTCAGGGCGCGTGCTGTCGTAGCACCATGAAGGACTTCAGCGATTCAGCGAATTGCGCGCACGTGCTCTTCTGACCGTGTTGATGTTCACTGTGTCATGGAATAGGGCTTTCAGACATGTGAGTGGCTTGAAGACTCCTTAAGTAATAGAACCCAGTACATTGTCCTAGACGGACAGTGTTCATCAGAGACAAGGCTATCGTCAGGAGTGCCCCAGGGACGTGTGATAGGACTGTTGTCGTACTCCATATACATAAATGATCTGGCGGACAATGAGGCAGCAATCTGCGGTTGTTTACTGATGATGTTGTGGTGTACGGGAAGGTGCCGAAGTTGACAGACTCTAGGAGGGTAAAAGATGACTTAGACAAAATTTCTAGTTGATGTGATGAATCAGAGCTACCTCTAAATGTAGAAAAATGTAAGGTAATTCAAGTGAGTGGGAAAAACAAACCCGTAACGTTCGAATACAGAACTGGTTGTGTACCGCTTGACACAGTCACGTCGTTTAAATACACTACTGGCCATTAAAATTGCTACACCAAGAAGAAATGCAGATGATAAACGGGTATTCATTGGACAAATATACACTCCTGGAAATGGAAAAAAGAACACATTGACACCGGTGTGTCAGACCCACCATACTTGCTCCGGACACTGCGAGAGGGCTGTACAAGCAATGATCACACGCACGGCACAGCGGACACACCAGGAACCGCGGTGTTGGCCGTCGAATGGCGCTAGCTGCGCAGCATTTGTGCACCGCCGCCGTCAGTGTCAGCCAGTTTGCCGTGGCATACGGAGCTCCATCGCAGTCTTTAACACTGGTAGCATGCCGCGACAGCGTGGACGTGAACCGTATGTGCAGTTGACGGACTTTGAGCGAGGGCGTATAGTGTGCATGCGGGAGGCCGGGTGGACGTACCGCCGAATTGCTCAACACGTGGGGCGAAAGGTCTCCACAGTACATCGATGTTGTCGCCAGTGGTCGGCGGAAGGTGCACGTGCCCGTCGACCTGGGACCGGACCGCAGCGACGCACGGATGCACGCCAAGACCGTAGGATCCTACGCAGTGCCGTAGGGGACCGCACCGCCACTTCCCAGCAAATTAGGGACACTGTTGCTCCTGGGGTATCGGCGAGGACCATTCGCAACCGTCTCCATGAAGCTGGGCTACGGTCCCGCACACCGTTATGCCGTCTTCCGCTCACGCCCCAACATCGTGCAGCCCGCCTCCAGTGGTGTCGCGACAGGCGTGAATGGAGGGACGAATGGAGACGTGTCGTCTTCAGCGATGAGAGTCGCTTCTGCCTTGGTGCCAATGATGGTCGTATGCGTGTTTGGCGCCGTGCAGGTGAGCGCCACAATCAGGACTGCATACGACCGAGGCACACAGGGCCAACACCCGGCATCATGGTGTGGGGAGCGATCTCCTACACTGGCCGTACACCACTGGTGATCGTCGAGGGGACACTGAATAGTGCACGGTACATCCAAACCGTCATCGAACCCATCGTTCTACCATTCCTAGACCGGCAAGGGAACTTGCTGTTCCAACAGGACAATGCACGTCCGCATGTATCCCGTGCCACCCAACTTGCTCTAGAAGGTGTAAGTCAACTACCCTGGCCAGCAAGATCTCCGGATCTGTCCCCCATTGAGCATGTTTGGGACTGGATGAAGCGTCGTCTCACGCGGTCTGCACGTCCAGCACGAACGCTGGTCCAACTGAGGCGCCAGGTGGAAATGGCATGGCAAGCCGTTCCACAGGACTACATCCAGCATCTCTACGATCGTCTCCATGGGAGAATAGCAGCCTGCATTGCTGCGAAAGGTGGATATACACTGTACTAGTGCCGACATTGTGCACGCTCTGTTGCCTGTGTCTACGTGCCTGTGGTTCTGTCAGTGTGATCATGTGATGTATCTGACCCCAGGAATGTGTCAATAAAGTTTCCTCTTCCTGGGACAATGAATTCACGGTGTTCTTATTTCAATTTGCAGGAGTGTATTATACTAGAACTGACATGTGATTACATTTTCACACAATTTGGGTACATAGATCCTGAGGAATCAGTACTCAGAACAACCGCCTCTGGCCGTAATAACGGCTTTGATACGCCTGGGCATTGAGTCAAACAGCGCTTGGATGGCGTGAACAGGTACAGCTGCCCATGCAGCTTCAACACGATACCACAGTTCATCAAGAGTAGTGACTGGCGTATTGTGACGAGCCAGTTGCTCGGCCACCATTGACCAGATGTTTTCACTTGGTGAGAGATCTGGAGAATGTGCTGGCCAGGGCAGCAGTCGAACATTTTCTGTATCCAGAAAGGCCCGTACAGGACCTGCAACATGCGGTCGTGCATTATCCTGCTGAAATGTAGGGTTTCACATGGATCGAATGAAGGGTAGAGCCACGGGTCGTAACAAATCTGAAATGTAACGTCCACTGTTCAAAGCGCCATCAATGCGAACAAGAGGTGACCGAGACGTGTAACCAATGGCACCCAATACCATCACGCTGGGTGATACGCCAGTATAGCGATGACGAATACACGCTTCCAATGTGTGTTCACCGCGATGTCGCCAAACACGGATGCGACCATCATGATGCTATAAACAGAACCTGGAGTCATCCGAAAAAATGACATTTGTCATTCGTGCACCCAGGTTCGTCGATGAGTAAACCATCGCAGGCGCTCCTGTCTGTGATGCAGCGTGAAGGGTAACCGCAGCCATGTACTCCGAGCTGATAGTCCATGCTGCTGTAAATGTCATCGAACTGTTCGTGCAGATGGTTGCTGTCTTGCAAACGTCCCCATCTGTTGACTCAGGGATCGAGACGTGGCTGCACGATCCGTTACAGCCATGCGGATAAGATGCCTGTCATCTCGACTACTATTGATACGAGGCCGTTGGGATCCAGCACGGCGTTCCGTATTACCCACCTGAACCCACCGATTCCATATTCTGCTAACAGTCATTGGATCTCGACCAACGTGAGCAGCAATGTCGCGATACGATAAACCGCAACCGCGATAGGCTTCAATCCGACCTTTATCAAAGTCGGAAACGTGATGGTACGCATTTCTCCTCCTTACACGAGGCATCACAACAACGTGTCACCCGGCAACGCCGGCGAACTGCTGTATGTGTATGAGAAATCGGTTGGAAACTTTCCTCATGTCAGCACGTTGTAGGTGTCACCACCGGCGCCAGCCTTGTGTGAATGCTCTGAAAAGCTAATCATTTGGATATCACAGCATCTTCTTCCTGTCGGTTAAATTTCGCGTCTGTAGCACATCATCTTCGTGGTGTAGCAATTTTAATGGCCAGTAGTGTATATAGACGTAACGTTGCAAAGCGATGGATATCACAGCATCTTCTTCCTGTCGGTTAAATTTCGCGTCTGTAGCACATCACCTTCGTGGTGTAGCAATTTTAATGGCCAGTAGTGTATATAGACGTAACGTTGCAAAGCGATATGAACTGGAAGGAGCATGTGTGAATTGTGGTAGGAGAAGTGAAAGGTCGACTTCGGTTTATTGGGAGAAATTTGGGAAAGTGTGGTTCATCTGCAAAAGAAGATCGCATATAGGACGTTAGTGTGACCTTTTCTTAACTACTGCTTGGGATCCACATCTAGTTGAATTAAAGGAAGACATCGAAGCAATTCAGAGGCAGGCTGCTAGATTTGTTGCCGGTAGGTTCGAGCAACACGCAAGTATTGCGGAGGTGCTTTGGGAGTTCGAACGGAAATCCCTGGAGAGAAGGCGGATGTTCTTTCCGAGGAACGCTATTAAAAATTTGAAGAACCGGCATTTGAAGCTGACTGCAGAACGATCCTACTGTCGCCAATATACGTTTCGCGTAAGGGCCACGTACCTGGGGTACGAGGAATTAGTGCTCGTACGAAGGTATATAGACTGCCATTTTTCCCTCGCTCTGTTTGCGAGTGGAAAGGAAATGACTAGCAGTGGTACGGGGTAACCTCCACCATGCAGAGTATGGTGGCTTGGAGAATATGTTTCGAGATGTAGATATATATAGCCTGTGTACATATTGAGCAACTACAGGGTGGTCCTAAACTGTATGTCAAAAATGCATAGGCAAATCGCCCAGAAGTTCACGTAAGACCTCCTGTAGGAAGATGTAAGTGTGGCCAGTTAAACGACTAGGTAGAATGTACGGTCCTACTAAGTTATTGTGCACAATGCCTGCCCAAACATTAACGGAAATTAATTCTTGGTAGGCATGTGCTATGGTGCCTTGTGGGTTACCATGAGCGCACAGCTGTTCAACATATCCGACCGCGTATGAGGTAGCCTCATCAGCAAATAAGACATCTGCAAGGAGGGTTTCATTGCCTAGCGTCTGCTGTGCGTACCAACGAGCAAAGTTGAGACACGGAAGACAATAGTCAGTGGTCATTGGCTGAACTTTCTGTAAACAGTACTGTTGCATTCTGTCTTCATAGGAAGTCCTCAGAACACTTTGATGGCTCACACCCAACGCACGTCCTACAGCTTTCGAGCTTGTCGAAGGATTATCTTCTATAGTGTTTAGTGTTCCTTCTTCTACTGCAGGAGTTCTATCTTCCAATAGCAGCTCCACTCCTGGAAGCATAAAACGTTCCTCTCGCTCGTAACACCCAATGAAGACCTCGAATGTTCGGCGATCCGGCTGACTCCTATCCGGGAATCGCTCCCTGTACGTCCTTTGAACAGCTGATCTATTTCCTTCCGCAGCCCCAAACATGAAATGCATGTCGGCCAGCTCCGGATTGGTGCGACGATGAATGCTGCTCGAGATCCGTGCGGGAAAAGATGAACCCAGCTGGCGAAGCACTTTGATACGATGCAGTCATCTCCGGTTTCTACCTGCTCATGGCGGCATTACCGCACACACATTCCTATGCGACATCTGCTTATTTCGGTTCTCTCTACCTGTCGTTACAGTTCGGCAAAAGAAGTTTTGCATCACCTCAGTTCCGACAGTTCCGGAACCTGTACAGAAAACTGGAATAGATGTCAACATATACATCATTTCCGATTTTATATAATCCATTATGGAGTCGAGGTAGCAGTTGTCGTTATACTGATTATCACTGTTAGCATTCAACCGCGATTCTTATACATATTTTAACAACGCGTTTCAAGAGACAATGCTCTCATCATCAGGTTGTAAAATCTATGTCATGAATTAAACGGACTAAAAAGACCAAATATGGACTTCCCAACTATTGGTGATGATATTTGGTCTTTTTAGTCCGTTTAATTCATGACATAGATTTTACAACCTGATGATGAGAGCATTGTCTCTTGAAACGCGTTGCTAAAATATGTATAAGAATCGCGGTTGAATGCTAACAGTGATAATCAACATCATTTCCGCCCGTTTTATTGCTCATGAAAACCACACATTGCAAGTTGTACCACCATACAGCGAGATCTTGGTGGTGGTCCAGATTGCTGTACACACCGGTGCCTCTAGTAGCACGTCCTCTTGTACTGATGCATACCTGTATTCGTCGTGGCATTCTATCCACAAGTTCATCAGGGCACTGTTGGTCCAGATTGTCTCACTCTTCAACGGCGATTCGGCGTAGATCCGTCAGAGTGGTTGGTGACTCACGTCGTCCATAAACAGCCCTTTTCAATATATCCCAGACGTGTTCGACAGGGTTCATGACTGGAGAACATGGTGGTCACTCTAGTCGAGCGATGTCGTTATCCTGAAGGAAGTCATTCACAAGCTGTGCACGATTGGGTCGCGAACTGTCGTCCATGAAGACGAATGCCTCGCCAATATGCTGCCGATATTGTTGCAGTATCGGCCGGAGATGCTACGGCGCCTTCCATGACCACCAGCGGCGTACGTCGGCCTCACATATTGCCACCCCAAAACAGCAGGGAACCTCCATGTACATCTACATCTGCATCTACATGGATACTCTGCAAATGACATTTAAGTGCCTGGCAGAGGATTCATCGAACCACCTTCACAATCCTCTATTATTCCCATCTCGTATAGCGCGTGGAAAGAATGATATATATATATATATATATATATATATATATATATATATATATATATATATATATATATATTGAATTACAAAAAACATATAATAAAAAAAGTTGCATAACGGGAGATTCGATCCGGCAACCTTCGGATTACAAACCCGAGCGCTTACTGCTGCGCCACGACGCTGTAGAATATTGTTAATCGTAGAGAGTATTTCACCGCAACGGTTTCTTTTAACTGTCGATTTTCTCGACAACGGCTGAGAAGTGCATTTTGGTGCTTTGCCACATTACACCTCTGGCCATGAGCTTTTATTATGCGCAGTATGAATCGAACCTGAATTTCACAATTGGCGGCCTCCCCTTGTGAGATGAAGAGTTCTGTACAGGAGAGTAAATCGTGTTCGCGCCAAACCAGTCGGAAGACTGAAGACGGAGAGGAGGTGAAAAATAATCGATCGAAACGATGTCCTAGCGCCCGCTTCCCTCCACAACGACGGCAATACCTCCGCTGTTGTGTGTGCGCGCGCGTCCACGCGTGCTTTGTAGGACATCTGAGGCCCGTCCTCGGGCGACCTTGATAGTGCTTCAGCGCGTGTGTTGTAAACAGTACCACAATCGGATGCTTGGCCTCAAATCGAATTAAAACGTATTGAGAGCGTCGTGGCGGCGTCGTAATGCGTTTAGGGGGGTCGGCCGGGCTCGGTAATGAGCGTCCGGCGGCGGTTCGCGTGATGTGCTGTCGCAGCGGCGAGTCGCCCGCGCCGAGGGAAGCCCGAAGCCGGCGGCGGCGCGCGGCTATAAAGGCGGCGAGCGGCGGCCCAGGCGCCCAGGTGCGAAGCGGCTGCGGTCGACTTTGCTCGCTGCCTGCTGCCCGCTAGCTTCTGCCTGCTGTCTCTGCCACTCCCAGACTCTGCTCACACACTCACCCCACGCATCAACACATCGCCGACTCACCACCATGGCGAACACCACTGACTTCTACCCGGTGCCAGCCGCCATGGCCTACGAGAGGTAAAGACGCAACTTTATAAACCACACTGCTGCTCACGACCGTCTGCTTCGTCCCACATTACGCCTACATGGAGTCCCTGCCAATCACACTGATCTGCCTGGCAGAGTGTTCATAGAATCACCTTCTAACAATACCACCACTTGCAAAGTAGGTTAGAAATCAGATTAGTAATAAAGACACTTCCTGGCAGATTAAAACTGTGTGCCCTACCGTGAATGCACTGTAGTTCCTTCTCTAGATTGTCGCACAGATGACAAAATGGTAGATATCGAAATAGACGACAGAGGGATAGAGAAACAATTAAAATCGCTCAAAAGAGGAAAGGCCGCTGGACGTGACGGGATACCAGTTCGATTTTACACAGAGTACGCGAAGGAACTTGCCCCCCTTCTTGCAGCGGTGTACCGTAGGTCTCTAGAAGAGACTGGAAAAGGGCACAGGTCATCCCCGTTTTCAAGAAGGGACGTCGAACAGATGTGCAGAACTATAGACCTATATCTCTAACGTCGATCAGTTGTAGAATTTTGGAACACGTATTATGTTCGAGTATAATGACTTTTCTGGAGACTAGAAATCTACTCTGTAGGAATCAGCACGGGTTTCGAAAAAGACGGTCGTGTGAAACCCAGCTCGCGCTATTCGTCCACGAGACTCAAGAGGGCCACAGACACGGGTTCACAGGTAGATGCTGTGTTTCTTGACTTCCGCAAGGCGTTCGATACAGTTCCCCACAGTCGTTTAATGAACAAAGTAAGAGCATTTGGACTATCAGACCAATTGTGTGATTGCATTGAAGAGTTCCTAGATAACAGAACGCAGAATGTCATTCTCAATGGAGAGAAGTCTTCCGAAGTAAGAGTGATTTCAGGTGTGCCGCAGGGGAGTAGGGGAGTGTCGTAGGACCGTTGCTATTCACAATATACATAAATGACCTTGTGGATGACATCGGAAGTTCACTGAGGCTTTTTGCAGATGATGCTGTGGTGTATCGAGAGGTTGTAACAATGGAAAATTGTACTGAAATGCAGGAGGATCTGCAGCGAATTGACGCATGGTGCAGGGTATGGCAATTGAATCTCAGTGTAGACAAGTGTAATGTGCTGCGAATACATAGATCCCTTTTCATTTAGCTACAAAATAGCAGGTCAGCAACTGGAAGCAGTAAATTCTATAAATTATCTGGGAGTGCGCATTAGGATTGATTTAAAATGGAATGATCATATAAAGTTGATCGTCGGTAAAGCAGATGCCAAACTGAGATTCATTGGAAGAATCCTAAGGAAATGCAATCCGAAAACAAAGGAAGTAGGTTACATTACGCTTGTTCGCCCACTGCTTGAATACTGCTCACCGGTGTGGGATCCGTACCAGATAGGGTTGATAGAAGAGATGGAGAAGATCCAACGGAGAGCAGCGCGCTTCGTTACAGGATCATTTAGTAATCGCGAAATCGTTACGGAGATGATAGATAAACTCCAGTGGAAGACTCTGCAGGCGAGACGCTCAGTAGCTCGGTACAGGCTTTTGTTGAAATTTCGGGAACATACCTTCACCGAAGAGTCAAGCAGTATATTACTAGCTCCTACCTATATCTCGCGAAGAGACCATGAGGATAAAATCAGAGAGATTAGAGCCCACACAGAAGCATACCGACAATCCTTCTTTCCACGAACAATACGAGACTGGAATAGACACGGAGAACCGATAGAGGTAGTCAAGGTACCCTCCGCCACACACCGTTAGGTGGCTTGCGGAGTATGGATGTAGATGTAGATGTAGACTCGAACTTCGGGATCTTTGCCTTTCGCGGACTAGTGCTCTACCATCTGAGCTACCGAAGAACGACTCACGGCCGGTCCTCACAGCTTTACTTCTGCCAGTATCTCGTCTCCTACCTTCCAAACTTTACAGAAGCTCACCTGCGAACCTTGCAGAACTATCACTCCTGAAAGAAAGGATACTGCGGAGACATGGCTTAGCCACAGCCTGGGGGATGTGTTCATATCAGCGCACACTCCGCTGCAGAGTGAAAATCTCATTCAGGTACATTCAAACTCGATTGCTCATTTTTGCCACTCAGTCACTTCCCTACATTTAGCCATTTTTACGTGAAATGTCAGCTTGAAACACAAATGTCTTATTGATCGCTACTCACGTATGCTAAAGTACAGGCAGTGCACGGATGATTGAGCACGTGCCTCTAGGTCGTTACAGTGGTGTCACCTCTTAAAAGTGAGTTAATGGCTGTATTCAGAGTATGTGCAGGTGCTTGCGATATACACTCACTGCCCTCATTCAAGTTACAATTAGTATCATCGCTTTGTATTTGGCGTCAAGGATCATAATCTTGTGCAGTTTGGCGATGAACTGACAGTAGAGCCCAGTGATTCGTCTTTTACACCGAAACAAAAAATAACATGAAAATATTTTTTTTAAAAAAGTTGCATACACTGCTGTAAATGCTGCAAATAATATATGTATACAGTGATCGATAAATAGTTCACCCAATTGTGAAAGAACCATCAAATGGTAAAGATGTCGAGGCACATAGCAACAGTACCTGCTCTAATACAGTTTAATTATTAGTGCTGCTGGTGATGATTAATAGTCTAACAATACCACCACTTGCAAAGTAGATTAGAAATCACTTGCAAAGTAGGTTAGAAATCAGATTAATAATGTTGCTCACGCAGCATATGTTCGCTTTATCGGGCAGCAACTAAGTTATTGTCTGTGAATGGTATAGTCAGACTGGAAAAAAGTCATTAATTTTGGCACTTATCTTGAATGGATTCCCACGTAGATTTCGTCGAAGTCGTTATGGCTCATCTTGTTGATTCTAGGGTGGTTCCACTTTGACTGCTAGAAGGTCCAGATCTGTATTTTAGCAATATTTGAAGACCTAACAAATACGTTTTTCAGGAAAATCTTAATGATCAAACAATCCCAGATCAGAACAATGGTATGGTAGAAATAATTTTTGACTTGATGTTCACGATCCACATTTTTATTAAACTTCTTGTAAATTCACATATACTTCTTCTTAATTGTCACACCATCAAGAAAACAGTTTTGTATCAATCTTCATATATTTAATTTCTAGTTTAACCAAACACAAGACTTGACTGTTCTTTTACAAAGCGGAATAACAACTTAACTTCTGCAAAGTGAAACAAAGACTGCTCTATGCGCATTCGCGCCAAAACGGTTACAAGTAAATCAAAGATTATGACAGTCTCACAGAAATGAATACACAGAAGAACCATATCACTGTAGTATATCAATGCATCGGAGTATGTCTGTTACTTCGCAGAAAAGTAGTACGATATTACTGGTGTCGAGAACTGGGGTTGGAGTGCCGTAATGGTCACGTAAATAAAGAACCATTACAACCTTCACAATAATTCTCTGTTATTCCACTCTCGGACAGCGCGCCGAAAAAGCGAACGCCTATATCTTTCCGTACGAGCTATGATTTCCCTTATTGTATTATGATGCTCGTTTCCCCCTATGTAGGTTGGCGTCAACAAAATATTTTCGCATTTTCGTGAGAAGATCCCGCTGCAACGAGAAACGCCTTTGTTTTAATGTTGTTCACCCCAAATTCTGTATCATGTCCGTGACACTCTCTCCCCTATTTCCCGATAATACAGAAAGTGCTGCCCTTCTTTGAACTTTCTCGATGTGCTCCGTCAATCCTATCTGGTAAGGATAGCACCCCACGCAGCAGCACTCCGAATGAGGACGGACGAGCGTAGTGCAGGCAGTCTCTTTAGTAGAGCTGTTTCATCTTCTAAGAGTTCTGCCAATAAAACGCACTCTTTGGTCCGCCTTCCTCACAACATTAGCTACGCATTCTTTCCAATTTCAGTTGTTCGTAATTGTAATTCCTGGGTATTCAGTTGAATTAATAGCCTTCAGATTTGATTGACTTATCGTGTAACCGAAGTTTAACGGATTCCTTCCAGCACTTATGTGGATGACCTCACAGTTTTCATTATTTGGGGTCGATTGTCAATTTCCGCAAGACGCAGGTATCTTTTCTAAATCGTTTTACAATTTGTTTTGATCTTCTGATGACGTTAGTAGACGATAAACAGCAGTATCATCTGCAAACAACCTAAGTGGGTTGTTCAGATGAGCTCCTAAATAGATAAGGAACAGCAAATGAAATGAAATGATCGTATGGCATTGTTGGCCGGGAGACGCCAGAAATCACTTCTGTTATACTCGGTGACTTTCCATCAGTTACGACGAACTGTGACCTCTCTGACAGGATATCACGAATCCATTCATATAACTGAGATGATATTCCACAAGCATGCAATTTGATTACAAGGCACGGTATGAAAAGCTTTCTGGAAATCTAGAAATGGAATCAATATGAAATCCCTTGTCGATAAAGAGCTAGTTGTGTTTCACAAGAATGACGTGTTCTCAATAGGTGTTGACTGTGTGTCAAGAAATCGTTCTCTTCGAGGTAATTTATGACAATGAAAATACTGTCGAAGTAGTTATTTGTTATCTGTGCGATTGGCCATTTCCAGCTTAGGGGCCATTTTCAAGCCCGTATGTTAAGCATGAAAATGACACAGAGTTGAAACTGGCCGATCGCAAAGATTAAATAAAAGTACACCCTCTTGGACAATTTTTCCATTCTTGAAACCAAATAAGTACGTCCCTCAGTGATGATCCGTAATTGTGTAAGATTATTTATGGATCTTTCGACATCCATTGCATTTGATGTTGCCAGTTGCCTTATAGAGCGCTGAGAGATCGTATTGGTTTACTGGCTTGAGTTATCGAGCCAAGTCTGTACTTTTCTGTCTCCTCATAGTAGGACCCATTAGGTTTCATACGTAATAGCGTGTAATTGGTATGTATGTTGTTGTAGATTACCTGAAGATGCCATTCATTAGCGCGAAACCGACTGTACCTTACTCTCACAATAAATTACGATTAACAGCTACAAGGGAACTCTACAATTTCTTGGAAGTTTTGTATCACAAAAATTTGAAAAGATCTTTTAGTTATACTGCAGTTAAGCCATTGTAGTGTTTTTGTCTACGTAGATTGTATTTGAATGTTTTTGCTACGTCGACAGGTTAGCTTTATGTAGACGCTTATTTGGACCCTGCTCAAGATCTTGTCTCTCATACAATCAATCTTCTTCGCTTAAAATGATTGAATAAATGTGCCAGTACCGCACTACAACTTACATAAATAAAAGAGTTTTTTGATAAACTGGGCTCTCATATCGCTCCTGCCCCAAATTTCGTCCCACCCCGCAACTCCCCCCCCCCCCCCCCCATCTACAAATTTTCGGTTTCCTCAGTTAGTAACAAATGTTTAGATGCCAATTCATGCGTGATCTCAGCCCATTATATTGTTGAGCGAATCCGTTGTGTGCAGCACGTGTAGCTTCCGCGTAGAGGGAATTAACTTTTTGATGCTGGGGTGAGTTAGTGTATCAGTCAAATTAACGGCCTGCAGTTTCTAGTGGGAGCACTGATTTGTGTTCAAATATTGGGCTGCATTTCAGTTATATAGTTTCTCATGTATAATCGCTATAGTCAAGGATTTAGTCTATGCTGCTTTAGCGGTCACTACAATAAATCTGGGGATGTTCGTAATTTCGTCCCCCGTGCAGTTTCTATTTTGGTCCCGGGGACGAAATTTGCAACTGCTGTTAAAAAGTGATGTTATTTGCTGTTTGTAAAGACCGCTTTGCTTTTTTCACACGGGAAAACAAAAGCAGAGAGGAATAGATTCGTTGCACGACATGCTTGGTTTGTTTGTTCAATTCAATAAACTTTACCAACAGCCGTACGCTTTACGATATTTTATTTAATTTCTAAAGCAACCAGTTTCGGCAATTCATTTTGCCATCTGCAGGCCACATACCTGAATCATACGAAAGCGTGACAGAAACTGAGCCCACTTCACGCTTTCGTATGAATCAGCTGCACAACGATTGGGATTCACGATATCCAGTTTTATGGCGCTATACGATAAGCTCGTTGGGGCCTGAAGATGGCAAAATGAATTGCCCGAAACTGGTTGCTTTCGAAATAAAATAAAATATCGTAAAGTGTACGGCTGTTGGTAAAGTTTATTGAATTGAAAAGTACGTACCAGCCGATGTCCCCTGGCCATAATGGACCAATGTTGTTGTCACGAATCATGCTTTTCATCTACATAGACATACAAATTCGTAACTGACGCGTCCTTGGCTGAAAAAAGCTTGAAATTTTTTCATTTATGGCCTTTCAAGTGATTTATAATAGGGAAAGTGTGTGGCTACGTTACAATGGAAAAATATCAGTTACTTGTACTATTGAGAATTTTTGTGGTTGACAAAATTACGAACTTTTGTATTTCTGTTTTTGGAGTGTTAATGTTTGTATCAAATACTGGCTTTAGTATGTTATACCAGTGTAAGTGTAACTTGCCAGTTAGAAGAAAAGTTACTATAATAATATATCGGAAAACTAGTACCTGTTAAGATATACTTCAATCTGTTCTCTCATTCCCATCTGTCTGTTACATAGAAGTAGACACAATAGGCAGAGCTGCATATCCCCTAGCCCTTCGTCGCAGTGAATCACGCACTCTCTCAAATACAGCTGGCTTCATTCGGGTTGCGTCGCATATATTGGTTACATGCTCCTGTAACGTCTGCACATTGTTGACGGGTGCCTATTGTCAGAAATCCAACGATTCGTTTCCGGTGGCTGGGAGCGCATGCTGCTAATCGTCCCCGACAAATAAATCGCTCGCAGAACGTTGCGGTGAAATAGGATGCATGGAAAGTGGCTGGTGCTGCGTCCCACATAAACTACAGTCGTTGCCTTCCTGCAAGGGTAACGTTCTCCAAAAGCGCTGGTAATCCATACCGCAGAAATCGGTGATATGCTGCACCTGTCAAACTGTTTGTTGAAGTGTATGGCCCTGTGAATCTGTTACGAATATAGACTGACACCGAAGCAATTCTGATGCCTCTCCTCAGTTACTGCTCGAGGATTTGCGTCTGCTCACACGTGCGTATTGTGGTAATTCAGTATGCAATCTCTTGTGAATCTTGCCTCATCCGTAAACACATTACTCTCCGCGAGTAAAATGGCCCATACCTCAACAGGTATTTGTTTCCGGACATATAATTACAGCAAGTTTTACTCTGGTTTTGGTCAGTACTACCCCTGTACGAATATTTTTTAAGCACGTTGTACACTCTTGTACAAATGACTCAGTGCAACTAGAATAGCTCCACCCGCATCCTCAGACAACTCCAAATCAAAGGTCGCATTTCATGAAGCGTGATTACATTGTTATCGTAATGTTTCCTTAATGGGAATTCGGCGCTCTTGTAGGTCGGCGGCTACATTCATGGAACTCGTGTAACGGTGTCCGAACAGTTATTTCCATCTCCGTGCGGCCACAGTGCAACCGCCGTCCATTGTTGCAGAGGCACGTCGCGTACTGTTATATGAGACATGAAAAATTACGACATCACTTTGCAATAAAATACATATTCTGCTAGCGAATATCACCAGGCTGATGGTAAAAACATGCAAATGTTTCCCCTCACCCATACTAGGCTGGTGCGAAACACAATGCCATTTATGCTTCGTCCCACTCTCAGACGTTTCTCTCCTACCATCTTTCCCTCTATATCTATACTCCGCAATCCACCGTATAGTGATTGGCGGAGAGTACTTTCTGTGCCATTGCCTCCCTTTTATGTCCCAGTTACGAATTGGTCAGAAAAAACGGTTGTTGGTAAGCCTTCGTATGGTAAGCCTTTGTGTGAGCTCGAATCTTTCAAGTTTTACTTTCATGCTCATCTCGTTAGATGTACGTTCCAGGATGCAATATGCTGGTCGAATCCTCTAAGAAAGAATTTTAATAGCAAACCGTTCCATTTTAAATCGTTCCGTATGCATACTAACAGATATTATGAGTAATATAAAAGTTTATTGCCATCTCGGTCACAAAGTACTTCTATTAATATACGACCGGTTTCATTATCGTATGTAGCCTCATTGGATGTAAAGTGCTTGGCTATGAATAGCACGTCAGCGTGAAATACGGTGCCATAAGCAGCATTTAAATCTGTCTTATACTGATAAAAATGCCTTGTGATGGTGTCGGCAATACATTTTTATGCTCCTAACAGTACTGCCATCGTTACATTCCTGTGATGCAGTCACCATTACTCCCACATATTTAATCGATTTGTCTCTTTGCAGTGATACCTTTACACAAGGGAGTTCGATTCTTTAAAGAATCGGGCATTTCTGGGTGCTGATTTTCCTCTAAAGTTTAATGCGGGAAAGTAAGTACAAAAAAGCGAATAGGGGTGATTTCACAAAGCGTCTAAATGTGTATGTATGGTATGGATAATGTCAGACACATTAATGTTTATTATGTGTGTAGGGTGCCAAACTTAATAGATTAATAAACTTTTTGTGACTTCGTTATTTAAAGTAGACAGAACAATGACAGGTCATCAACGTCATAATTTGGCTTTACAGCGCTGTATGTTTATATTAACCACTTCAGCAGTAGCGAGACACCAAAAAGTGCACAACAAAAGTCCAGATTCGTTCTCTCAACCTGACTGAAGAACTACAGATATCTGAAGACCACAGATTTATTCCGAAATAAGCCATAGCAATAGATAATAAACTTATTGAAGTTTTCAATTTATTTATTTACTTGTATCTGATTTTGCAAATACCTTATGCTATCGTAGAAGCAAGCCCATTCGAAAATTACTGGGAAAATAGCTTTAATTTTTTTGATATTCTGTCAGCATCCTTTCTTGCCTTACGTATCTTCCACTTATTTTCTCATTCTCATTAAATATCTTACTCTTCCACTGATGTCTTGATTTCGCTTCCAGTCCAGTAATGCAGAAAACACCACGCCACACAAAATCTCATCTATATGCTCTCTGCTCTTGTGGCTGGTTGTTCCCCAATGTTCACAATCAAGACCAATGCTGACATTGTCAATTCTTCTCAGGATTTGTGCATTGCTCTCCATGCGATATCCCCATTATTTCTCATAATCACACCACACAGGTAAAGAAGCTAAGGTAAATAGTCACTGATATGACAGAATGCGTAGCTACCGCCACGGACTAGAATATGATATTATTCGCCTAGTCCAGTGGTCTCCAAACATTTGAGTCTGCGGGCCACATTGACTCCTCCATGAAGTCATAAGGGCCAAGATCTACCTAGTGCGATTAAAGCACCCAGCACTCCATGATCACCGTAATATAAGGCTGAAGGAAAGATAAAATCGCAAAAATCTAAGGTTGTTGGAATAGCTAGCTTTGAAACGAACTGCGATTTTTATTCTCCGCAATATTGAGAGTGGTAGTAATGTTCAGTCCCAATGGGGCACTGTTAAGTGGGGCGTTCCCCAAGGGTCGGTGCTGGGGCCACTGTTGTTTCTTATTTATATAAATGATATGCCTTCTAGTATTACAGGTGATTCAAAAATATTTCTGTTTACTGATGACACCAGCTTGGTAGTGAAGGATCTTGTGTGTAATATTGTAACAGTATCAAATAATGTAGTTCATGAAATAAGTTCATGGCTTGTGGAAAATAATTTGATGTTAAATCACAATAAGACTCAGTTTTTACAGTTTATAACTCACAATTTAACAAGAACCGATATTTTGATCAGACAGAATGGGCATCTTATAAGCGAGACGGAACAGTTCAAGTTCCTAGGCGTTCGGATAGATAGTAAGCTGTTGTGGAAAGCCCATGTCCAGGATCTTGTTCAGAAACTAAATGCAGCTTTATTTACCATTAGAACAGTATCTGAAATAAGTGATACTTCAACACGAAAAGTAGTCTACTTCGCATATTTTCATACGCTTATGTCATATGGTATTATTTTTTGGGGTAATTCTTCTGATTCAAAAAGGGTATTTTTGGCTCAAAACGGGCTGTTCGAGCTATATGTGGTGTAAGTTCGAGGACGTCTTGTTGACCCCTATTCAATAGTCTGGGAATTCTGACATTGCCCTCACAGTATATATTTTCTTTAATGTCGTTTGCTGTTAGCAATATTAGCTTATTCCCAAGAGTTAGCAGCTTTCACTCAGTTAATACTAGGCAGAAATCAAATCTGCATGTGGAATGCACTTCCTTGACTCTTGTGCAGAAAGTATTCTGCTGCATCCATTTTCAATAAGCTACCACAAGAACTCAAAAATATTAGCAGTAGCCCAAACGCTTTTAAGTCTAAACTGAAGAGTTTCCTCATGGCTCACTCCTTCTACTCTGTCGAGGAGCTCCTGGAAGAGCTAAAAAATAAAGCAAATTCCAATGTTACATTGTTGATTTTCTTTATTTAAACTTACGACTTGTCGCCTGAATATGTTTTTTATATTTCATTTTATCTGTTTCTACTATCGTGTTATAATTTCATGTATTGACTCGTTCCATGACCATGGAGACTTCTCCTTAATTTGGTCCCACGGAATAATAAATAAATAATTAAATAAAAAATAAATATTTAATTACATAAATTTGGTTTGTGGACGTTTGTGACCGAAATTCTGGCGTATTTTATTCTGGCGAATTTCACCGACAAAAAAGTAAGTCACAGCACATTCTGTCTGTATATTACAACGTAATCTAAAGACAGTGAAACCTTGCTTGAGAAGCATCTTCCACAATGATTGATTACTAAGGCTAGTCGCCGAAGTGGCGTCCATTTGAAAGACTTGCACTGGACTCGTGAGTAGAATAAAATGCAAAGAATTTTTTTACTTAAAATGTTTTCGCCAATCTAGTCTGTTAACCGTTCTTTTTTTTCACTATCGCACTGAGAATGGTGTGTCTGTTTATTGTGGAAGCCACAAGTTTAAGCATGACCTTCCGCTTTGTAAAGATAGAACTCCGACAATGTCGCGGTGTATTGGTCGCGATAGGCCTCGAAACTCAATTGCTGCCAGTACAGGTACCACCTCAAATATTTGGCGGGCCGGATACCGGGGATGTCCGGCCAGCTAACGCGGGCCGGTTTGCCGGCCCTCGCGGGCCGGTCTCGGCCCGCGGGCCGTAGTTTGGAGACCCCTGGCCTAGTCTATTGATAGGTTTTTAATACCTACACCTGGAATCCCTTGTATCCCATACTTTTAGTCTTATTGTAGAGATGTTTACACTGTACTGCTTCATCAGTGGGAAATCTTTCACTGTACAGTGATTTTAATATAATTGTACGAGGGCAGTTCAATAAGTAATGCAACACATTTTTTTCTGAAACAGGGGTTGTTTTATTCAGCATTGAAATACACCAGGTTATTCCCCAATCTTTTAGCTACACAACACTATTTTTCGACGTAATCTCCATTCAATGCTACGGCCTTACGCCACCTTGAAATGAGGGCCTGTATGCCTGCACGGTACCATTCCACTGGTCGATGTCGGAGCCAACGTCGTACTGCATCAATAACTTCTTCATCATCCGCGTAGTGCGTCCCACGGATTGCGTCCTTCATTGGGCCAAACATATGGAAATCCGACGGTGCGAGATCGGGGCTGTAGGGTGCATGAGGAAGAACAGTCCACTGAAGTTTTGTGAGCTCCTCTCGGGTGCGAAGACTTGTGTGAGGTCTTGCGTTGTCATGAAGAAGGAGAAGTTCGTTCTGATTTTTGTGCCTACGAACACGCTGAAGTCGTTTCTTCAATTTCTGAAGAGTAGCACAATACACTTCAGAGTTGATCGTTTGATCATGGGGAAGGACATCGAACAGAATAACCCCTTCAGCGTCCCAGAAGACTGTAACCATGACTTTACCGGCTGAGGGTATGGCTTTAAACTTTTTCTTGGTAGGGGAGTGGGTGTGGCGCCACTCCATTGATTGCCGTTTTGTTTCAGGTTCGAAGTGATGAACCCATGTTTCATCGCCTGTAACAATCTTTGACAAGAAATTGTCACCCTCAGCCACATGACGAGCAAGCAATTCCGCACAGATGGTTCTCCTTTGCTCTTTATGGTGTTCGGTTGGACAACGAGGGACCCAGCGGGAACAAACCTTTGAATATCCCAATTGGTGAACAATTGTGACAGCACTACCAACAGAGATGTCAAGTTGAGCACTGAGTTGTCTGATGGTGATCCGTCGATCATCTCGAACGAGTTAGTTCGCACGCTCCGCCATTGCAGGAGTCACAGCTGTGCACGGCCGGCCCGCACGCGGGAGATCAGACAGTCTTGCTTGACCTTGCGGCGATGATGACACACGCTTTGCCCAACGACTCACCGTGCTTTTGTCCACTGCCAGATCACCGTAGATATTCTGCAAGCGCCTATGAATATCTGAGATGCCCTGGTTTTCCGCCAAAAGAAACTCGATCACTGCCCGTTGTTTGCAACGCACATCCGTTACAGACGCCATTTTAACAGCTCCGTACAGGGCTGCCACCTGTCGGAAGTCAATGAAACTATACGAGACGAAGCGGGAATGTTTGAAAATATTCCAGAAGAAATTTCCGGTTTTTTCAACCAAAATTGGCCGAGAAAAAAAATGTGTTGCATTACTTATTGAACTGCCCTCGTAGTCAGACAGTGAACAGAGCTTTTGGCCCTTTTCACTTTACTTTGCGTGTATTATCTGCAGTATTTTTAAGTTAAATAAATGAAATGGTATTTTTGCTAGCTATGTGAGGTTTGACTCGCTATGACGGCATATGACTTGGTCATGAACTTCTTATGTTCCATACCCTCAAATAAAGAGTGTGTAGTATTTTTTTTTTAAATCGTAGTATTAACTTACTGATGTACATTTACTTGCACCTTATAAGAGGGATAGTTTATTATAGTTTATTTGCAATGGCAGTTTCCCTTACGTAACCATCTTAATTTGAGGAAGAGTGTTTGTTTACGTGCACACGTGCCTGCTTCTTTCTTTAAGAACTGGAGTTTCGGCCATACTTGCGCGAATCCCCATATGAGTCGCTGGACAGAAAGAAAGCTTTAAAAATAATTCCCCGCCGTTAAGAGGATTGCAAGCAGCGCGCGGCGCGCTGCGGCACACTTGTGAAGTTTCATTTCGGCAGCCGCGGCGTTTGTGTGTGTTGCAGTAGCGTGGGCCTGCCGCTGCTGGGATGGAACGTGCCGACGGAACACCTCGACCTGGTCCACCCGCACTGGAGGAGTTTCCAGGTGCCCAACAAGTACTGGCACTTCGGACTAGCCTTCGTCTACTTCATGCTCATCTGCATGTCCTCCTTGGGCAACGGCATCGTCCTGTGGATATACGCCACGTCAGTAACCTTCTTACTACAAGTTTCTCCACATGCACTGTTTATTTATTTATTTTTTTTTTTGTGGCGCACGCTAAGATAAACTGCACAAGAGCCTTTAGCATTAAGGGGACTGGTTCGAGAACACAAGGGCAAATCACGAAAAACTTGTGAGTTTTCTGAACAGTGTAGCTCAAGGAATACGAGTTGTAAGCCCATTTAATGCTATCCATCTTTAAATAAATCTTTTGGGTACAATTTCTTGTATTGGCCACAGCTTTCGCTCTCACACTTCTTTCTGAACTGTATTCTATATTGCAAGTGAAATCAAGCATGTTAATTATTTATGTACAACACAGGTACACATACCTCGAAATATAAAGAAAGTAGAAGTTTGATTTTTCTTTTGCAAGTTCTGTACACTATTGTGTTTAAAGTAGACTTTGAGAAAGACTTTGCTCTCATAAATTATGGTTCAAAGAAATTTAATAAGGATCATCAAAAATTTCAGTAATTATAGTTTTTCTTTAAGAAAACTTCAATTTTCAAACTGAAGTCATAAGAATAGTCTACTCTTTAGTTACGTATACTTGAAGCCAGTATACAGAATTTCAGCCTCCAATCTTTAATAGTTTTTAACCAATGGGTGCCAGGATATAAAAAAGTGAACATCTGGTTAAAAAAATAAAAATAAACTCCAAAAAAATGTTTGAATGGTTTTCTTTCTCCTACAGCAATTTACAACCTCCTATAACGACACAAAAATTTTAGGATTCTCGGAGTCAAAGAACAAATATTCGGGCTATAAAGGATTGCAGCATACGCAAAGATAAAATGCACAAAAGATATCAGTTTAGTATTAAGTATTTAGCAGTAAGTGGGAATTTGAGGAGATGGGACCTGGATAAACTGAAAGAACCAGAGGTTGTAGAAAGCTTCAGGGAGAGCATAAGGGAACAATTGACAGGAATGGGGGAAAGATATACAGTAGAAGAAGAATGGGTAGCTTTGAGGGATCTTCAGCAGAGGATCAAGTAGGTAAAAAGATGAGGGCTAATAGAAATCCTTGGGTAACAGAACAGATATTGAATTTAATTGATGAAAGGAGAAAATATAAAATGCAGTAAATGAGCAGGCAAAAAGGAATACAAACGTATCAAAAATGAGATCGACAGGAAGTGCAAAATGGCTAAGCAGGGATGGCTAGAGGACAAATGTAAGGATGTAGAGGTGCATAGCACTAGGGGTAAGATAGGTACTGCATACAAGAAAATTAAAGAGACTTTTGGAGAAAAGAGAACCACGTGCATGAATATCAAGAGCTGAGATGGACACCCAGTTCTAAGCAAAGAAGGGAAAGCAGAAAGGTGGAAGGAGTATATAGAGGGTCTATACAAGGGCGATGTACTTGAGGACAGTATTATGCAAATGGAAGAGGTTGTAGATGAAGATGAAACAGGAGATATCATACTGCGTGAAGAATTTGACAGAGCACTGAAAGACCTAAGTCGAAACAAAGCCCCGGGAGTAGACAACATTCCATTAGAACTACTGACAGCCTTGGGAGAGCCAGACCTAACAAAACTCTACAATGTGGTGAGCAAGATGTATGAGACAGGCGAAATACCCTCAGACTTCAAGAAGAATATAATAATTGCAATCCCAAAGAAAGCAGGTGTTGACAGATGTGAAAATTGCCGAACTATCAGTTTAATAAGTCACAGCTGCAAAATACTAATGCGAATTCTTTACAGACGAATGGAAAAACTGGTAGAAGCCGACCTTGGGGAAGATCAGTTTGGATTCTGTAGAAATGTTGGGACACGTGAGACAATACTGACCATACGCTCATCTTAGAAAATAGATTAACGTAAGGCAAATCTACGTTTCTAGCATTTCTAGAGTTAGAGAAAGCTTTTGGCAATGTTGGCTGGAATACTCTCTTTCAAATTCTGAAGGTGGCAGAGGTAAAATACAGGGATCGAAAGGCTATTTACAATTTGTACAGAAACCAGTTGGCAGTTATAAGAGTCGAGGGACATGAAAGGGAAGCAGTGGTTGTGAAGGGAGTGGGGACTGGGTTGTAGCCTATCCCCGATGTTATTCAATTTATATATTGAGCAAACAGTAAAGGAAACAAAAGAAAAATCCATGGAGAAAAAAGAAAAACTTTTTCGCAGATGACATTGTAATTCTGTCAGAAATAGCAAAGTACCTGTAAGATCAGCTGAACGGAATGGACAGTGTCTTGAAAGGAGGATATAAGATGAACATCAACAAAAGCAAAACGAGGATAATGGACTGTAGTCAAATTAAATCGGGTGATGCTGAGGGAATTAGATTAGGAAATGAGACACTTAAAGTAGTAAAGGAGTTTTGCTATTTGGGGAGCAAAATAACTGATGATGGTCGAAGTAGAGAGGATATAAAATGTAGACTGGCAATGGGAAGGAAAGCGTTTCTGAGGAAGAGAAATTTGTTAACATCGAGTATAGATTTAAGTGTCAAAAAGTCGTTTCTGAAAGTATTTGTATGGAGTGTAGCCATGTATGGTTCAAATGGTTCAAATGGCTCTGAGCACTATGGGACTCAACTGCTGAGGTCATTAGTCCCCTAGAACTTAGAACTAGTTAAACCTAACTAACCTAAGGACATCACAAACATCCATGCCCGAGGCAGGATTCGAACCTCCGTCCGTAGCGGTCTTGCGGTTCCAGACTGCAGCGCCTTTAACCGCACGGCCACTTCGGCCGGCTAGCCATGTATGGAAGTGAAACATGGACGATAAATAGTTTGCACAAGAAGAGAATAGAAGCTTTCGAAATGAGGTACTACAGAAGAATGCTGAAGATTAGATGGGTAGATCACATAACAAATGAGGAGGTATTGAATAGAATTGGGGAGAAGAGTTTGTGGCACAACTTGACAAGAAGAAGGGACCGGTTGGTAGGACATGTTCTGAGGCATCAAGGGATCACAAATTTAGCATTGGAGGGAAGCGTGGAGGGTAAAAATCGTAGAGGGAGGCTAAGAGATGAATACACTAAACAGATTCAGAAGGATGTAGGTTGGAGTAAGTACTGGGTGATGAAGAAGCTTGCACAGGATAGAGTAGCATGGAGAGCTGCATCAAACCGGTCTTTGGACTGAAGACCACAACAACAACAACAACAACATTAAGTCAGGAAACTGTGTATACTACCTCTAGTTTTTGTAAAACTTACTACATATGGTTTATTCACGATTTGTACCCTAACTTTCTACATTAGATAGAGCGCGCTAGATTTGGAGTTGAGACATTTATCACAGTTCAAGTGCAGAAGTAATTAACACTAACAGGCTTGACCTATGCACGTATTTTTCCTGTTACAACTTCAGTTAATTAATATGACTAAGCTAATGAAATAACGTTGATAATTGAAAACTTCTGTTCAGGTTATTTTACTTCAAAACACAAAAATAATTGTCTCCGTTGCAGTTCGTCACTGCCCTCTCTCTCACTCCTGTAAGATGAATATGAGATTATAAATCGTCACGCGCAAAATACTGGCAATAGGTATTGTTTTAATGCTCACAGCTAGATGACATTTAATGGTTGGTCTAAATTTTACTGTTAATTAGATTTTTAGAGCAACAGTATCTTATTAGGATAGACGTCCACAGTTTAACTATTACTGGTTGAAGCTATTAGGTTCATTAATCTCCATTTAATCACCACAACTTTATTGAAAGGTTAATTACCCTCAGAATAATCGTCTAGGCACCGTACAGTCCACGTCTAGTGTCCTCAGAAAACATTGTGAATTCTAAACACAACAGCTCCATTTTATAAATCTGCCAAAGAACGTGCATTTCATCACACTCTGCGCACGCTTTCGTTGTCGTCCGGTATATCAGCAGTATTTTTCCTTTCTGTTTATTCAAAAATATCAATATTTTGACAAAGCACAGACATTAGAGTTAAGTGTTACAAACGAGTATCAACTTGGAAGATATAGTACTCTTACAGTTACATTTAATAAAGTGCTGTAGTGCGTTGAGTTTTATATTCCAAGTACTAATTCACTTGAAAAACAAATCTTGAATGGAGAGAATAAGCACTTTTCCTTTTGAAGTTTGTTTTGGAACACTAATGAAGTTAAGACTGTAGTACTGGATGTGAGCATCCCGCCTCCTCACATTCATTTTTTAAATTCGATTTTTTATTTATTCTTTTAACTCGGGGCTGGTTTACTATCGATTAATTTCACGCTGATCCGTGAAAGAATAACTATCTCTCTTATCGTTTGATGTGGTTAATGCAGGGCAATGATATGCTCGCCGTGTGTTTGTCCGTTTCCAGTTGATTGTTTGGATGCTGAACACTGGATCTAGCTGCGTGTAATACACAATATAAAGAATCTGTAAAAAACCTATCATCTGTTGATGAGCTTTCTGTGATTCTAAAACTGGGTAATGGGACAAGTAAATGTTTAAAAACTTTTTAAAGTGATTGGTTGAATTTTCCACATAGATCATCTGCTTCGTAAGATTTTATTAAGGTTCTAATGTGGGACAGTAAATCGCGAGTTTCATTTCCTATTATGCACATACACGTGAGACAAAACTCTAGCACTGCACTAGATGTTCAGTGCGAAAGACTTTATGAGATTTTTAACATAGTATGTGATTAGGTATTTATGGCATTTGTAGACTTGGAGAAAGCTTTTGACAATGTTGACTGGAGTGCTGTCTTTGAAATTCTGAAGACAGAAGGGGTAAAATACAGGGAGCAAATGGCTATTTACAACTTATACAAGAACCAGATGGCAGTTATAAGAGTCTGGGGGGGGGGGGGAGGGCATGAAAGAGAAGCAGCGGTTGTTCAGTCTGTTCATTGAACAAGCAGTAAAGAAAACAAAGAAAATGGAGTACGAATTATGATGGAATGTAGTAGAACTAAATCAGGTGACGCTGGGGAATTAGATTAAGAAACGAATCACTTAAAGTAGTAGAAGAGTTTTGCTATTTGGGCAAATATAGTTGATGATGGTCAAAGTAAAGAGGATATAAAATGTAGAGTGGCAATGGCAAGAAGAAGAAGAGAAATTAATTAACATCGAATGTAGATTTACGTATTACGAAGTCTTTTCTGAACGTATTTGTCTGGAGCATAGCCGTGGTGGAAGTGAAACATGGACGATAAACAGTTTAGACAAGAAGAGAATAGAAGCTTTTTGAAATGTGGTGCTACAGAAGAATGTTTAAGATTAGATAGGTAGGCCACGTAACTAATGAGGAGGTACTGAATAGAACTGGAGAGACAAGAAATTTGTGGCACAACTTTTTCAAAAAGTAGATATACCAGTCTCATGAACTTGGTTCGAAAAAACCATTCAAAATTGTATATTAAAGTATGCAACTATAATAATAATTGACCACAGCCCTTTGAATTAAAGGTACTACCAGATAATGGCAATTTAAGAAACAAATTGGAATCATTTCTGTTAGAAAGTGAGGTTATGTAATGAATTTATCCATTTTTGTTGGAAATTTATTTGTGTGGCATAGAGAGCACAATAGTAAATACGACATCCTCATTTAACACTTTCACACTAAGATATTTACTTTCCAGAGCTGAATGAAGAAATTAACTATTGATGTTGTATTGGTTACTGTGCTCTGTGTGCAGGACAAATTTCCAGGAAAAAATGGTTAAATGGCGGTACAAAGCCTTACCAGCACAACCTACAGGTAACTCTCAACACACTTCAGATTAATGTACGTCTGAATATAATGAACCTGATGACAGCATGCTCCCGAAAGGCGTCGTGCTACTAAATATTGACAAAAATTGACTGAAGCAGTAAAAGCTATTTCATAATTCTGCAATACGGTCGTTGACCTCAATCAATTCCATACGGCATGGATGAATTTCAGAGTAAGAGATTTGTTGTCACAAATTATTGATAGAGTATAGAAGACGCGTAAAACCACATAGGAATGGAAAACGTACGATATATGAAATAGGAACTGCCAGTAAATGGCACATATAAAATTTAAATAACAATAATTAAAAATAAATTGTAGCTTATAAAAAACTTTGATACGTAGCACTAATGTTTCACGATAAAATTTGTTTAATAGTTCTTTATGAACCGTCATCAGGTTCTTAGGCAATCATCACATAACTCAGCACTAAATAGAGAGTCCACACAACTTCAGCGAGAGTTCATAGCTGTACAAAGATTTTTGTACAAAGGTATGTAACATTTTATGAAGACATCGATACAAAATGGAAGAACAATTTAATACCAAAAGAGACTCTAAACAAATAAATCTCATATTACAGTTTATTCAAATATTAAATCTATATGAATGTATAAGCTGAATATATTGTACAAGTGAATGATGGCGCAGTCTACTATGCCATATGGAAAACTGGTGAATGTGTACAGGTTGGAAAAAGGATTGGATGGGGAGGCAGAAGTCTATCGAATGTGGGTGTAGAACAGTGATAACAAGATTATTATCTAATGATGATAGAAATAATGACTGGATGCTGCTACTTTAGTAAGGGAGGGTAATGGAAATATGTCTGGTCGTTAAGGACCAGGTGTAAAGGTGGAATCTTTTGTATTTCAGTCTCCAATTCTTTCTATGCTCAGTCAGTCTAGTAGTTATAGCCCTACTTGACTGACCTAAATATAATTTGCCACACAAATTGCAAGAAATCCTGTAAATTACACTCTGTTCCAAATGTGGTATCTAATCTTTGGTGTTGAACAGAAGGTGGGCAACAGTA
Source organism: Schistocerca nitens (assembly GCF_023898315.1). Lineage (NCBI taxonomy): Eukaryota > Metazoa > Arthropoda > Insecta > Orthoptera > Acrididae > Schistocerca > Schistocerca nitens. The sequence continues at coordinate 97,446,738 of NC_064617.1, forward strand.
TTCCTAATGTAAAAATGTGGAGTATATTTCCTGGATTTTAGATTCCATGTAAGAACTTGTGAAGTCCTGCCTATGATAATCTGAACATGAAAGGACTGGGAGAAAGATTGCACATTTGTTGAATATGCTCTGAATGGATGTTACACTTCTTCCTGTTCATGATATTCACCAGTTTGTCCATAAGCCATAGTAGGCTGGGCCATTATTCACATGTACAACATATTTGGCTCTTAGATTCGTATAGTTTTAATATTCGAGTATACTGTGTAACGTCCCTTTAGAAAAATTATAAATGACTGTGCTGATAAACTTCTTACGTTATTTGATTTTCAAACAGCTGAGCAAAACTCAATGTACTCAGACAGTTTTCTCGTTACTTATTCTCATCATCACTAAACAGATACACATTTTTTTTTTTTTTTTTTTTTTTAGCGCAACGCAATCTGACTTTCAATAATCCCTACAAAAGAATGGCCCTGACTAACACTGACTAACAATAACCTATACCTTTCATGAATCACTTACCTCACAAAAATCTTCGTTACTCGAACTACTGCAATACAGAAAGCGCCAATACTGCCAGATAAATGAAAGATTCTAACTACTGAAGGCACTAACTATTGATAGGCATAGTTAGCAAATAAAAGATGTTGATAGAGAACAAACAATGTATTTACCTTAATAGTATTCAAAAGTCATATATATATATATATATATATATATATATATATATATATATATATATATATATATATATATATATATATATATATATATATATATATCAGTTCATGACATCCAGTCTCACAAATTTACTGTCTCTGACGGACACACGTCCAGATCATTCGCTCTCAAAACTCTGCCATCCCTCTCCCCACATCCACCACTGCTGGCGGCTCACCTCGAACGGCGCAACGCTATGCGCAGTTCACATCCAACTGCCCAACACTACAATACCGAATATTCCGACAATGAGTCCAAGCAGCCACAGACTGTACAGCACAGTCAGTGATTTACATACAGAGCGCTACGTGGCGTTACCAACATAAAAACTTAAGCAGCCTACTTACTACTGTAATATAAGATTTATTTGTTTAGAATAGCTTTGGATATTACATTATGCTTGTGTTTTGTGTCGATATTGTCATAAAATGTCATATACTTTTGTACAACAAACTATGCACAGCCATGAAGTCCCGCTGAACTCGTGTGAACTATCTGTTTAGTATTAACTTACCTGACGATGACCAAAGAGGCCGAAAATCGGTTCATGACGAACTATTGAATAAATATTATTGTGGAACGTTAATATTGCGTATTCAAGTTTTTAATTTGACTGTGTTCCTCCAAGAACAGAGGGAATATTCCATAAATTGCAGCTTTCTGTAGGGTGGGTGCCGTTACATGGAGAGGGGACAGTAGGAGGCAGGCGACAGTACGTAGTGGTTCGAGGATAACCTAGCACGGCCGGCCGGAGTGGCCGAGCGCTGCTAGGCGCTACAGTCTGGAACCGTGCGATAGCTACGCTCGCAGGTTCGAATCCTGCCTCGGGCATGGATGTGTGTGATGTCCTTAGGTTAGTTAGGTGTAAGTAGTTCTAAGTTCTAGGGGACTGATGACCTAAGAAGTTTAGTCCCATAGCGCTCAGGCCGACCGGAGTGGCCGAGCGGTTCTAGGCGATACAGTCTGGATCCGCGCGACCGCTACGCTCGCAGGTTCGAATCCTGCCTCGGGCATGGAAGTGTGAGACCTCCTTAGGTTCGTTAGGTATAAGTAGTTCTAAGTTCTAGAGGGCTGATGACCTCAAAAATTTAGTCCCATAGTGCTCAGGCCGACCTATGTGGCCTAGCGGTTCTAGGCGCTACAGTCTGGATCCGCGCGACCGCTACGCTCGCAGGTTCGAATCCTGCCTCGGGCATGGATGTGAGTGATGTCCTTAGGTTAGTTAGGTCTAAGTTCTAGGGGACTGATGACCTAAGAAGTTTAGTCCCATAGTGCTCAGGCAACCATAGTGGCAGAGCGGTCATAGGCGCTACAGTCTGGAACCACACGACCGCTACGCTTGCAGGTTCGAATCCTGCCTCGGGCATGGATGTGTGTGATGTCCTTAGGTTAGTTAGGTTTAAGTAGTTCTAAGTTCTAGGGGACTGATGACCTAAGAAGTTTAGTCCCATAGTGCTCAGGCCGACCGGAGTGGCCGAGCGGTTCTAGGCGCTACTGTCTGAAACTGCGCGTTCGCTACGCTCGCAGGTTCGAATCCTGCCTCGGGCATGGATGTGTGTGATGTCCTTAGGTTAGGTAGGTCTAAGTAGTTCTAAGTTCTAGAGGGCTGATGACCTCAAAAATTTAGTCCCATAGTGCTCAGGCCGACCTATGTGGCCTAGCGGTTCTAGGCGCTACAGTCTGGATCCGCGCGACCGCTACGCTCGCAGGTTCGAATCCTGCCTCGGGCATGGATGTGAGTGATGTCCTTAGGTTAGTTAGGTCTAAGTTCTAGGGGACTGATGACCTAAGAAGTTTAGTTCCATAGTGCTCAGGCAACCATAGTGGCAGAGCGGTCATAGGCGCTACAGTCTGGAACCACACGACCGCTACGCTTGCAGGTTCGAATCCTGCCTCGGGCATGGATGTGTGTGATGTCCTTAGGTTAGTTAGGTTTAAGTAGTTCTAAGTTCTAGGGGACTGATGACCTAAGAAGTTTAGTCCCATAGTGCTCAGGCCGACCGGAGTGGCCGAGCGGTTCTAGGCGCTACTGTCTGAAACTGCGCGTTCGCTACGCTCGCAGGTTCGAATCCTGCCTCGGGCATGGATGTGTGTGATGTCCTTAGGTTAGGTAGGTCTAAGTAGTTCTAAGTTCTAGAAGAAGTTTAGTCCCATAGTGCTCAGGCCGACCGAAGTGGCCGAGGGTTCTAGGCGCTACTGTCTGGAACCGCGCGACCGCTTTGCTCGCAGGTTCGAATCCTGCCTCGGGCATGGATGTGTGTGATGTCCTTAGGTTAGTTAGGTCTAAGTAGTTCTAAGTTCTAGGGGGCTGATGACCTAAGAAGTTTAGTCCCATTGTGCTCAGGCCGACCGGAGTAGCCGAGCGGTTCTAGGCGCTACAGTCTGGAACCGTGCGACCGCTACGGTCGCAGGTTCGAATCCTGCCTCGGGCATGGAGGTGTGTGATGTCCTTAGGTTGGTTAGGTTTAAGTAGTTCTAAGTTCTAGAGGACTGATGACCTCAGAAATTTAGTCCCATAGTGCTCAGGCCGACCGAAGTGGCCAAGCGGTTCTAGGCGCTACAGTCTGGAACCGCGCGACCGCTACGCTAGCAGGTTCGAATCCTGCCTCGGGCATGGATGTGTGTGATGTCCTTAGGTTAGTTAGGTGTAAGTAGTTCTAAGTTCTAGGGGACTGGTGACCTAAGAAGTTTAGTCCCATAGCGCTCAGGCCGACCGGAGTGTCCGAGCGGTTCTAGGCGCTACAGGCTGGAACCGCGCGAGCGCTACGGTCGCAGGTTCGATTCCTGACTCGGGCATGGATGTGTGTGATGTCCTTAGGTTGGTTAGGTTTAAGTAGTTCTAGGGGACTGATGACCTCAGACGTTTAGTCCCATAGTGCTCAGAGCCATAACCTAGCACAATCTAGCGATCGGAAATCGTACATAGCCTTCCGTTATGGCCAGACATCAGATATAAAAATTTCTTCCGCCGCCAGCTTTCGAATCCCCACTGTAGAACCGCGCACCTTGTTAAGAGCCAGCAGAAAGTGCAGGTAATGTTACTGAGTACAGTGTTGCGTCGCCCACAGGACCAAGTCGATCCGCACACCGTCCAACATGTTCATCGTTAACCTGGCGCTGTTCGACGTGCTGATGCTGCTCGAGATGCCGATGCTGGTGGTCAACTCGCTGTTCTATCAGCGACCCGTCGGCTGGGAGTTGGGCTGCGACATTTATGCCGCTCTCGGTTCCGTCGCAGGAATGGGCTCCGCCATCAACAACGCCGCCATCGCCTTCGACCGGTACAGGTAGGTCTGCCTTCTCTCTACCTGTTGCTCCGCGCTGCCTGCGGGCAATTCAAGCGACGAGGCCAGCTTGCGCTTCCCGTAATCTCCGCATTGCCAATTGCACTCTAGAATCTTTCCGAAGTAGAGACATCAGACAGAAGGAGGGGGAGAAGCCACTGGACTGGATGAAGTGAGCGTGGAGATGGCGAGAGCAGCTGACATTTTTGGAGTACAGTGGCTCTGTCGGGTCACGAGAACGGTATAGAAAGACGGAGGGCACCTGAAGTCCGGCAAAAGGCTATCATAGTGCTAATTTTTAAGGAGGGCTGCGGGAAACATGAACAGCAACAAAAGCAAAACGAAGATAATGGAATGTAGTCGAATTAAGTCGGGTGATGCTGAGGGAATTAGATTAGGGAATGAGACACTTAAAGTAGCAAAGGAGTTTTGCTATTTGGGGAGCAAAATAACTGATGATGGTCGAAGTAGAGAGGATATAAAATTTAGACTGGCAATGGCAAGGAAAGCGTTTCTGAAGAAGAGAAATTTGTTAACATCGAGTATAGATTTGTCAGGAAGTCGTTTCTGAAAGTATTTGTATGGAGTGTAGCCATGTATGGAAGTGAAACAGGGACGATAAATAGTTTGGACAAAAAGAGAATAGAAGCTTTCGAAATGTGGTGCTACAGAAGAATGCTGAAGATTAGATGGGTAGATCACATAACTAATGAGGAGGTATTGAATAGAATTGGGGAGAAGAGGAGTTTGTGGCACAACTTGACAAGAAGAAGGGACCGGTTGGTAGGACATGTTCTGAGACATCAAGGGATCACAAATTTGGCATTGGAGGGAAGCGTGGAGGGTAAAAATCGTAGAGGGAGACCAAGAGATGAATACACTAAGCAGATTCAGAAGGATGTAGGTTGCAGTAAGTACTGGAAGATGAAGAAGCTTGCACAGGATAGAGTAGCATGGAGAGCTGCATCAAACCAGTCTCAGGACTGAAGACGAACAAAAAAAAAAAAAAAAACGCGGGAAACTGTGCCAAAATTATAGGGAAAGGGAGCACCGATGATAGATGGAGGAGGATTGAAAGAGGGACAAGGTCAGTTTAGACGAGGAAGGTCCACAGTGGATGTAACTTTCATGGTAAAGCAGTTAGAAGAGAGATGCTTTGAATTTCGTAAGGATTTAGTAATTGTGCTCCTAGACATTGAGAAGGCGTGTGGTAGTGTGGAACGAAGGGAGATCTGGGAAACTCTTTTGGAAAGGGGAACTGGAAGGCTGACTAGCACAGCGGAAACGTATCAAGGAACTGTGACTTGTGTAACAGCGGGAGGGGAGAAGACAGGCTAGTTTGAACAGATAAATGGGCTGAAGCAAGAGAACGTACTATCACTTTACATCGCCATTATGGATGATATAATGACAGGAGTGGTACAGCGAATATGAAAGGAAAATACGGAAACAATGATGTTTGCACATGATTTAATTGTGTGGGTAAATAGGGAAGGAGAAGTTCAAAAATGTTGGGATTAAGAGGCGGGACAGTATCGACTGAAATTTGGGCAAAGAAAGGTGAAATGATGCTGACGACGAGGAATAAGAGGGGAGTAGAGACGGATATAAGTGTTAGTGGGCAAGTACTAAAGAAAGTGGTGAGCGGACGATTTGGATGGGATTCGGTTAATGAAAAGGAGACATACAATACAAGGTTTATTTCCCCACAACAATTAATTAATTGTAATGAATTACACTATGGTTTACCAATTACAGTGACACAAACAATCAAACTGCTTACAATATGAGGTCAGAAAAATCTGAAATGTGGACAGAGAAACTTATTTGTGTCGTTTGAATCACTGCCAAACAAACTTTACAATTTGATACTTTAACAAATAATCGTTGCGCATTAAACTACATACTTTCACATAATACAGTTAAATTTTTAAACCTGAAGAACAAATGTATAATTTACAATTAAATTTTCAGTTGAAGTTACTCCTTCCTATACCTTCTTTAAAAGAATGATAAAATTTTCAACAGGTATCGCAGCTAAAATGCCCTAAAATTCTTAAGACAACAACACTCACATGAGTAAATATATGTATGGCAAGGCCCAACATTAACAGCGCAAACACATATAAACTTTCGCCAACATGGGCCGCTTGCCGGTCAAAACATGTTACGACTACAGCAGCGGGCAAACTTACATAGGTAATAACACAGGCCACCTTGCAATCTTGCCAAAATCAGTTTACACGAAGGGGGAGATGGGGGGGGGGGGGGAGGAGCGGTAAACACAATAAATACCATACGCAAGTGCACTTGCCAAACCTACTACTAAAAATACAGTATAAAAGCTATCAATTAATGACAAATCCGGGATAAGCCCGGCAATATTGGACCTGAGCGCTAGTAGCCAAAATAAGGTTGACGGACACCAAGGTCTGACATCATCTTAGGGCTAACTGGCACAACAAATAAATAAGAGTAAAAGAACAAGCAAATGCCAATGCTCAAGAATTTAAATAGGATTAAGTACACACGAGGCTAAAATCAATTTCTAGCACCTTGGACATCGTCTTAGGCTTAATTGACACTACAAATAAAGGTAAAACGACAGACAAATGACAATGCCCAGCAATTTAAATAAGTAAGCACAAGGCTAAAAGCAATTGCTAGCAACTTAACAAGCACACATAAAAATAACAGACTGCTGCCACATCACAAATGGAACAGGCGCGCGCGCAGTCCCCAGCAAGCCAGAAAAAAACAACACACACTCCAGCAACCGAGCCAGCCTGACCACAGTAATTTCAACTCAGAATCAGGGTGCGTGAGCACACCGGGTCCACGCAAAACAGACGCTGCTAAATAATTCCCACCAACAGATACGGCCGCGGGAAAACAGGGACGACAAACCGGGTACACACCAGCAGAAAACTCGACACACAGACTCCGGCAAAACTGCCCTGCAGTCCTTACAACTGCTGAGCACGGAAACCCAAGCGATATCGTGACACCCTTTTCAGAGGCTGAGAACCTCGAGCGATCTCGTGCGGGAATCCACCAGTTGTCCACTACACCACATCATCAACACGGCACACTGCCCAATGCCCAAGTCAACGAGACCACACGTCCGTGCCGGGGCGGAAGGCAAAATACCGCCAGCTCGGTGCGAATCCAACTGCCGAGCCGAGCGCGCGCGGCCCCCCGCGAAAAACCCTCCAGAGGGCAGCAGCCACCTCAGCGCCTGCGCAGGTCGAACCAGACGGAAACAGAAATACAAGTGGCTATCGATAGTGCCGGATACGCAACGTGCCAGAGAACTGGCACAAGTGGGAAGTTTCAAATACCTAGGGAGCGTAATAGAAGACAGCGGGAGGAAGAATAAGATTAGTGAAAGGGGACCGCAAGGCCACGGAGAGTGAAAAAAGCTTGGTATGGAGCAAGGACGTAATTCACTAAAGCAAGCACTTGTTATGCTGAGTATATTATACTCCAGTATTCACGTATGCATCGGAAATAGGGGTAATGAAGAGAAGGCAGGTGAGCAGTATATCAGCTTACAAAATGCAATTACAAAGAAGCGTGAAAGGATATGAATACAGAAGGAAATGAGACAATGGGAGAAATAGTGAAAGAGAAGCCCTTGCAGGAGACCGTAGAAAAAGCAAGATTAAGACGGTATGGGCATGCTGAAAGAATGCGAATTGGCAGGATACCGAGACCGGCCCATAAAATGACGGTAGGAGGCAAGAGTCCTAGAGGAAGACTGAGAGATGCATCGTGGAAGTGAAGAAATTTGCCATGAAGAGAGGAAAAGACTGGGACGGAGTGCAGGGAGAAACGTGGTATGAGGTCAGGGAAAGGTTGGGAGGCTTATGTTCTGAACAGACACAGCCATGGGATGGAACCTGTAGATGAAGATGTTGACGATGATGATGATGATGATGATGATGACGATGGTGAGAATCACGATCGGACGTGAAGGTCTCTCTAACTGCACTTGTATTCGAGGAGAACAAGACCTCCGGCGGCAGTCTTGTTGTAGGTTTTCCGCTCTTACTCTATGGACGTTCTCTCGGGAATGTCACAGGGCTCATTCCTGGGTCCACTGTTATTTTCCTTCTATGTCACTGATATCTCGCCGATTCAGTCGTCGTATAAATATCATTATTATACTGACAACCTACAGCAATACTCTAGTGTCAGGCCAGAAGATATGAATACTGTCACCGTCCAGATGAACGACGATTGGACTCCAGTGCTCAAATGGACACAAAATCTCCTCTCAGAAAATGGTGAAGAACTTGGGTGCAGTTTCGGGTGAGAATTTGAATTGGCCAGAAAATGCTGCCGCCATGGCCAGGGAGGTCCCCGCTTGCCTCTATGCCGTCCGTAAATTTCAGAACATATTATATCCCCAGGCTGTGAAACGTACACTTTTACCATCACTAATCCTGCCGAATCTCCACTATTGCGATGTAATCCAGCACGGCCTGAATAGCGGAAACCCTAGGCGGTAAAGACTAAGCCTGAAAGCTTATGTGCGTTACATCTGCAACATCCGTCTATTTAAGTGATTAACACACGCTACGCGTACTTCGTCGGCTCATCAGCATACGTTCACTCCAGAGATCGAATACCCACACAGTAGTCACTCAAAGTCTCACTTGTCTAATATCCTAGCTGTGCCCATTCAAAAAACGAAAGCATTCCCAAACAATTTTGCTGTTGCTGCTCGCTATAGGCGCATGCCGGGATTGTCCTATACGAAGTTACGACCTATTTCCCCACGCATCCATCATTCCTAGCACTTATCTGCATGGTCGGTTTCGTCTACAGCTGGGTGTCGAGCGCAACTTCTGAGACCTGTCCCTTACATGCCCTCGTTGACTTGCTCTAAGCATCATTTCTTATTACCCCCGCGGCGTCTACGTCCTCCTAGACCGCAATGGAAGACTGTTTTTGCCGTAGATGATGTGCCCACATCACCTAAGACATGTTTCTTTTAATTTGTCGATTATCACTGTGACTCCCATTCTTTCCCATTACGCGTTCTTCGTATGGACCAGCCGTGCAAAGCCATTGTGCCTTGTGGGCGCTAGTGATGTAAGTTAGGTTGCCTGCAATATTTTCTGGGCCAGGTTAACATTGTTGACCGTACTCGTGGACAACATTTCCGTTTCAGTTTCTTGCAGCCCTTGTTTATATTTCGCTATTGCTGCCCGATATTCTGGGCCGTATAGAGCCAGCAGAGTACGACGGATCTGTAAATTTTCCTCTTTAGTTGGTTGTGTGCTTTCTTGTGACGCAACACTTCTTTGACTTGACGACCGAAACTATAGCGCAACACGGCTAGAACCACAAAAGTGTTTGGTAACGTATTAATAGTCAGACGAATTTGTACATGGAGAACTTTCGTATAAGTTAGTTGACTCCTGTAACTACAATACATTGAATTTATTAATTTATTTCACATTATTGATTTCGTGATACCCTGTCTTATCCTCTAATGTTTCTGGAAAGAAGTATGTCAATGGAAAAAATTTTCGGCTGATATACTTCAGTTTTCAGCCACATCTGATGACGTGAAACCAAATAATTAATGCAGTACTGTTTGAGGAATCTGTTAGGCAACGTAAAATTACGGCTGCGTCTCACTCAAAACCGCCGAGAAAGAAGGGAAGGCAGGAATATACAAAATGACATAAAAACACTCTGTTGGTATTGTTAACGGAGCGTCTTTGCACCGACCGTGCGCTTATCCACAACCAAACAACATCTTTCAGCCATCTTTCAGCCTCCACTGCGAACAAGTGTTCAGATCTCAGTAACCGGGAACATATTCAGGGAACCTCTTTTTTTTAAAAAATATTATGATGGCTACTACCGCCTCTAAAAATAGGACACATACCTTTGTTATACTCCTTGCTAGTTGTATATACAATTCTTTCTCCTTCGCACTCCATACATATTAATGCTAAAGCCACCCTGAATCGGAACGTGTTTCATAGCGTGAAGCACGACGAATGTGAATCCCATCGTGGCTGGTTCACCCTTAGAAACGAGCTGGTGCATCACAGGGAACGTAACGTGTTCCTCACCGATATCTGCGACCGAAGCGCTGATCCAGCGACAGTTTTCAGTTGCATCTGACTCGCAAATCATACGGTTTGCTTATGAAAACGGACACGAGTGAAATTGCTACACCAACTCTATTAAAACTCACATTTTCTACTTTCTCGATATGCCAACCGTGTTCTTCTATCTGTAGTATACACAAATAAAATATCCATAAATATGATAAGCGACAAAAAGAAAAGTTTTGTTGAAATAGACGGAAGTTGCAGATGGAACGGACACAAGCTTTCATGATTACTAGTGCTGGATTACATCACAACAGTGGTCATAAACTTCTAAAACTTCCATTACAAATAGAGCGTTAGAAAGGTGCAAAACTCTTCTACATAAGATAGAAATTATATCATAATTCTTATTTTTTTTGTTAATTCCTAAATTGATTCGTATTAGAACACTCCTTCTATTTAGTAACTGAATTTTTAGGATTTACTAAATACGAGATCTAAAACAAGAAAGTGCGAAATTTCCTACAGCAAGAAGTGCAAGCTGTCTTGCAGATAAATGCAAAAGGTAATATCTGTACTGCAATACTGCTACTAAATTTTACACACAATTTTTACAAAGGACTTACATTTCCTACAGTATGGAAAGTTATTTGGATAAATAAAACAACAAGTGCTAAACTGCGATTTAATCAGGTAGAGTCTTCCAAAACAGATTTGCAATTCACTGGTCCACGTTCCATGGCATGTTCACAAAACCGAACGAGCTCACTTCTGAAGTAGTGCACCCTTATATATACATAACACCGAATATTATTGTACATACCTCTATGAAAGTAATAAGGAAGTCCAAGAATTTTTAGAGAAAGCACAGACGTATAAAAATAATCGCAAATAGCAGATGTGAGCTACCTAACTCGTATTTATAACAAAGCTTGTGTCCACTACACTATAGATTTTTTTGCTAAAATCCTTTACTCTACTGAAACGCCTTGAAGGTTTTAACCGACAATATCTCATTAAAAACCAAACTGCGCCCGAAAAAGCCATGATGGCCCAACGGTACCGACAGACCGCTGTGTAGTTCTCAGTTCACAGGCGTCACTGGAAGCGGATATGGAGGGGCATGTGGTCAGTACATCGCTCTTCCGGCTGTTTTCTCAGTTTACGAGACCGGAGCCGCTACTTCTCAATCAGGTAGCTCCTCAGTTTGCCTCACAAGGGCTGAGTGCACCCCGCTTGCCAGCAGCGCTCGGCAGACAGGATGGTCATCCATCCAAGTGTTAGCCCAGCCTGACAGCGCTCAACTGTGGTGTTCTGACGGGAACCGGTGTTACCACTGCGGCAAGGCCGTTGGCCAATAACGCATTAATTGACATTTAATTATGAAAAATCGTACCAAAAACGACTCGTTTTTGAAAAACCTTCAGTGAGGCGTTCACTTGAAACGTCATACGTTCATAACACGCAAGTTGCAATACAAGAAAATCAAATACAAAAGTTATTTAATCACCGATATGATGTTTCCCATAATTTTATTTCAACAAATTGCACAAAAAATGACGAGTTTTAGAGAAATCCGCACTGTGGTGGTGCTTCGGAACAGCATGTAGTCCTAGTACGTAAGTACACTACTTGCCATTAAAATTGCTACACCAAGAAGAAATGCAGATGATAAACGGGTATTCATTGGAAAAATATATTGTACTAGAACCGACATGTGATTACATTTTCACGCAATTTGGGTGCATAGATCCTGATAAATCAATACCCAGAACAACCACCTAATAACGGCATTGATACGCCTGGGCATTGAGTCAAACAGAGCTTGGATGGCGTGTACACGTACAGCTGCCCATGCAGCTTCAACATGATACCACAGTTCATCAAGAGTAGTGACTGGCGTATTGTGACGAGCGAGTTGCTCGGCCACCATTGACCAGACGTTTTCAATTGGTGAGAGATCTGGAGAATGTGCTGGCCAGGGCAGCAGTCGAACATTTTCTGTAGCCACAAAAGCACGCACAGGACCTGCAACATGCGGTCGTGCATTATCCTGCTGAAATGTAGGGTTTCGCAGGGATCGAACGAAGGGTAGAGCCACGGGTCGTAACACATCTGAACTGTAACGTCCACTGTTCATAGTGCCGTCAATGCGAACAAGAGGTGACCGAGACGTATAACCAATGGTACACCATACCATCACGCCGGGTTATACGCCAGTATGGCGCTGACGAATACACGCTTCCAATGTGCGTTCACCGCGATGTCGCCAAACACGGATTGCGACCATCATGATACTGAAAACAGGACCTGGATTCATCCGAAAAAATGACGTTTTGCCATTCGTGCACCCAGGTTCGTAGTTGAGTACACCATCGCAGGCGCTCCTGTCTGTAATGCAGCGTCAAGGGTAACCGCAGCCATGATCTCCGAGCTGATAGTCCATACTGCTGCAAATGTCGTCGAACTGTTCGTGCAGTCTTGCAGACCTCTCCATTTGTTGGCCCAGGGATCGAGACGTTGTGGCACGATCCGTTACAGCCATGCGGATAAGATGCCTGTCATCTCGACTGCTAGTGATACGAGGCCGTTGGGATCCAGTACGGCGTTCCGTATTACCGTCCTGAACCCACCGATTCCATATTCTGCTAACAGTCATTGGATCTCGACCAACGCGAGCAGCAATGTCGCGATGCGATAAACCGCAATCGTGATAGGCTACAATCCAACCTTTATCAAAGCCGGAAACGTGATGGTACGAAAAAATGGTTCAAATGGCTCTGAGCACTATGGGACTCAACATCTTAGGTCATAAGTCCGCTAGAACTACTTAAACCTAACTAACCTAAGGACATCACACACACCCATGCCCGAGGCAGGATTCGAACCTGCGACCGTAGCAGTCCCGCGGTTCCGGACTGCAGCGCCAGAACCGCTAGACCACCGTGATGGTACGCATTGCTCCTCCTTACACGAGGCATCACAACAACGTTTCACCAGGCATCGTCGGTCAACTGCTGTTTGTGTATGAGAAATCGGTTGGAAACATTCCTCATGTCAGCACGTTGTTGGTGTCGCCACCGGCGCCAACATTGTGTGAATGCTCTTAAACACTAATAATTTGCATATCACAGGATCTTCTTCCTATCGATTAAATTTCGCGTCTGTAGCACTTCATCTTCGTGGTGTTGCAATTTTGATGGCCAGTAGTGTACTAACGTGAAACGCATCAAATACGTGCTTCAAGTGCAAACTACGTAATTCAATATGGTGTCTCCTAAGTTCTGTTCGCGACGTAGAAAGCATCTGACTGGCCACGTTCCTCTTCACGAAGCAAAAAAAATCTCACGTGCCTTAGTTTTCCACGCTTCGGAATGCTCTGGAACGTGGAATGTGGAATTTGTGACGTCACAAAACTTGATCAACTCCACGTCCAGGAACGCTTTCACGTCTCGTACTGCAAAATTTTCGATACCGCTGGAGCTGTACCTGCTGCTTTGCGCTTTGCTGTGTACACGGTGCGTATGTGTACGTGTGTCTGCCCTCAGGACCATCTCGTGCCCGATCGACGGCCGATTGACGCAGGGCCAGGTGCTGGCGCTCGTCGCCGGCACGTGGGTCTGGACTCTGCCCTTCACGCTGATGCCGCTACTCCGCATCTGGAGCAGGTTCACCGCAGGTAAGGGCATTCCTCCTGCCTAACGGGGTGCTCCGGCCAGTGTTCACGTCGCGGGTTGCAGAAGATACGAGGGCTGTTCGGAAAGTAAGGTCCCATGGGTAGCGAAATGAAAACCACAGTGAAAGTCAAAAAATTTTTATTCTCAACAATGAGCCACACCTTTCATCTACCTCTCTAATTAATCGCCACTCCGACTTACACATTTGTTGTGGCGGTTTGCAAACTTTCCAGCACCCTCGTCACAGAAAGCAACTGCCTGTGCTTTCCGCCAATTCTCTACGCTGGTCTGCCTTTCGTTGTTTGTGCCAAAATGTTGTCTTCATAGCCAGCGGTTCATGTGAGCAGAGATGAACAACGGAGGGAGACAATTAAGGGCTGTGTTCTGGGTGATCAGACACTTCCCATCGGAAACGCTGCAGGAGCGTCTTCATTGCCCCTGCAGAATGCGGCTAAAAATTGTCTTGAAGAAAGAAACGCATGACATTTACGTTATGTGGGCTGCATAGGTTCAGGCGAAATCTCTCACCAGGTCCACATACTTGGCGGGAGACACTGTTGTTTTAGGCATTTCTATGTGATCGCTTTGCACTCTGAACTGAAAAGAGCGACGTGAAGCGTTTGACAGGCGCACTAAAGACACTGCCCAACACATGTGTGCAAACATCCATCGGATTTTCACTATGGTTTCCATTTCGCGCCTAATCGGAGCTTACTTTCCGAATACGCCTCGTATGCCCCCTAGCATTGACGCTGTCTGCTCTTTCCTGACCTGATCGTGACCGAGACATCAACTTCCTCTCACTTATCTCTGTGATTGTGATCAAGCTACTAACAGAAACCAAGGGCAGGTGGGGAAATGAAAAATCTACATAAATGAGAAAGCATCTGAATCGGCAGGCTCAACAGACTAAATTGATAGACAGTTTGGTGTTAAAGCAAAATTCAAATCTACTTCGTGAAACTATCAAATATGATATCTAAAGTTAAATTTATGTGAGAAGTATCACAGCCATTTAAAAAAAAAACAGGTGTTAGACAAGAGGAAGGCTTATCACCTGTACTGTTTAACTGCGTTTCAGAAAAAATTGAAAGTATCTGGAATTTGGAGCTAAAAAAAAATCACAAAATTGAGCCAATAATTTTGGGAAGGGAGACAAATGAAAATAAAGTAAAATACCTGGCTTTTGCAGACGATTTTGCAATGCCTTCAAAAAATCTGACAGAAGTGGTTATTAAAATAAGTATTCCGGAAAAATGTACGAGTAGAACCAATATCAAAGAAATATACCAAAATATATGGAAACGCAAGTAGGTAAAATAGAACGAGTTAGTAAGTTTAAATATCATGGGCGAAATTATACAGCAGAATGGAATAAAAAAAGTTGTAATAGATGCAAGACTGGACCCGTGGTCTAGGGGTAGCGTCTTTGATTCATAATCAAAAACGTCTTCGGTCCCGGGTTCGATCCCCGCCACTATCTGAATTTTGATAAATAATCAGCAGTGGCGGCCGAAGACTTCCGGCATAAGAAGTCAGCCTCATTCTGCCAACGGCCTTGTCAAAGAGGGCGGAGGAGCGGATAGAGGTTCAGGGCACTCTCTTGTCCTAGGGGTGGGAAATTGCCCCTAAAGGCGGAAGAATCAGCAATGATCAACGACAAGAGGATGCAGAAGGCAATGGAAACCACTGCATTAAATACACGTAACGTGTATCCACAGGACATGTGGCCTGTAATTGAAGAAGTATCGTGATGATCTCTCCATTGGCAAAAGATTCCGGAGTAGTCCCCCATTCGGATCTCCGGGGAGGTTACCATGAGAAAAAGATTGAATAATGAACGAAAGGATAACGTTCTACGAGTCGGGGCGTGGAATGTCAGAAGCTTGAACGTGGAAGGGAAACTAGAAAATCTGAAAAGGGAAATGCAAAGGCTCAATCTAGATATAGTAGGGGTCAGTGAAGTGAAGTGGAAGGAAGACAAGGATTTCTGGTCAGATGAGTATCGGGTAATATCAAGAGCAGGAGAAAATGGTATAACAGGTGTAGGGTTCGTTATGAATAGGAAGGTAGGGCAGAGGGTGTGTTACTGTTAACAGTTCAGTGACCGGGTTTTTCTAATCAGAATCGACAGCAGACCAACACCGACAACGATAGTTCAGGTCGCAAGCTGAAGATGAACAGATAGAGAAAGTGTATGAGGATATTGAAAGGGTAATGCAGTATGTAAAGGGGGACGAAAATCGAATAGTCATGGGCGACTGGAATGCAGTTGTAGGGGAAGGAGTAGAAGAAAAGGTTACAGGAGAATATGGGCTTGGGACAAGGAATGAAAGAGGAGAAAGACTAATTGAGTTCTGTAACAAGTTTTAGCTAGTAATAGCGAATACCCTGTTCAAGAATCACAAGAGGAGGAGGTATACTTGGAAAAGGCCGGGAGATACGGTAAGATTTCAATTAGATTACATCATGGTCAGACAGAGATTCCGAAATCAGATACTGGATTGTAAGGCGTACCCAGGAGCATATATAGACTCAGATCACAATATAGTAGTGATGAAGAGTAGGCCGAAGTTCAAGACATTAGTCAGGAAGAATCAATACGCAGAGAAGTGGGATACGGAAGTACTAAGGAATGACGAGATACGTTTGAAGTTCTCTAACGCTATGGATACAACAATAAGGAATAGCGCAGTAGGCAGTACAGTTGAAGAGGAATGGGCATCTCTAAGAAAGGGCCATCACAGAAGTTGGGAAGGAAAACATCGAAAAAGATATGATTGTCGGAAGGACAGACTCAGCATACAGGAAAGTCAAAACAACCTTTGGTGACGTTAAAAGCAACGGTGGTAACATTAAGAGTGCAACGGGAATTCTACTGTTAAATGCAGAGGAGTGAGCAGATAGGTGGAAGGAATACATTGAAAGCCTCTATGAGGGTGAGGATTAGTCTGATGTGATATAAGAAGAAACAGGAGTTGATTTAGAAGAGATAGGGGATCCAGTATTAGAATCGGAAGTTAAAAGAGCTTTGGAGGACTTACGGTCAAATAAGGCAGAAGGGATAGATAACATTCCATCAGAATTTCTAAAATCATTGGGGGAAGTGGCAACAAAACGACTATTCACGTTTGTGTGTAGAATATATGAGTCTGGCGACATACCATCTGACTATCGGAAAAGCATCATCCACACAATTCCGAAGACTGCAAGAGCTGACAAGTGCGAAAATTATCGCACAATCAGCTTAACAGCTCATGCATCGAAGCTGCTTACAAGAATAATATACAGAAGAATGGAAAAGAAAATTGAGAATGCGCTAGGTGACGATCAGTTTGGCTTTAGGAAAAGTAAAGGGATGAGAGAGGCAATTCTGACGTTACGGCTAATAATGGAAGCAAGGCTAAAGAAAAATCAAGACACTTTCATAGGATTTGTCGACCTGGAAAAAATGTTCGACAATATAAAATGGTGCAAGATGTTCGAGATTCTGAAAAAAGTAGGGGTAAGCTATAGGGAGAGACGGGTCATATACAATATGTACAACAACCAAGAGGGAATAATAAGACTGGACGATCAAGAACGAAGTGCTCGTATTAAGAAGGGTGTAAGACAAGGCTGTAGCCTTTCGCCCCTACTCTTGAACCTGTACATTGAGGAAGCAATGATGGAAATAAAAGAAAGGTTCAGGAGTGGAATTAAAATACAAGGTGAAAGGATATCAATCATACGATTCGCTGATGACATTGCTATCCTTAGTGAAAGTAAAGAAGAATTAAATGATCTGCTGAACGGAATGAAAAGTCTAATGAGTACACAGTATGGTTTGAGAGTAAATCGGAGAAAGACGATGGTAATGAGAAGTAGTAGAAATGAGAAGAGCGAGAAACTTAACATCAGGATTGATGGTCACGAAGTCAATCAAGTTAAGGAAATGTGCTACCTAGGCAGTAAAATAACCAATGACGGACGGAGCAAGGAGGACATCAAAAGCAGACTCGCTATGGCAAAAAAGGCATTTCTGGCCAAGAGAAGTCTACTAATATCAAATACCGGCCTTAATTTGAGGAAGAAATTTCTGAGGATGTACGCCTGGAGTACAGCATTGTATCGTAGTGAAACATGGACTGTGGGAAAACCGGAACAGAAGAGAATCGAAGCATTTGAGATGTGGTGCTATAGACGAATGTTGAAAATTAGGTGGACTGATAAGGTAAGGAATGAGGAGGTTCTACGCAGAATCGGAAAGGAATACGTGCAAAACACTGATAAGGAGAAGGGACATGATGATAGGACATCTGCTAAGACATGAGGGAATGACTTCCATGGTACTAGAGGGAGCTGTAGAGGGCAAAAACTGTAGAGGAAGACAGATATTGGAATACGTCAAGCAAATAATTGAGGACGTAGGTTGCAAGTGCTACTCTGAGATGAAGAGGTTAGCACAGGAAAGGAACTCGTGGCGGGCCGCATCAAACCAGTCAGTAGACTTAGACTGATGACCATGTGGTTCGACAAAAAATATATTTACAACAACAAACGCAAACCTAGAAAAACTAAATTAAAACACTGTACCGCAGTGGTAAGACCAGAAGTTTGTGACCATGTGAATGCTTAACTCTAAGCGGGACAGAACAGCTACTTGAAAGACGGATTATTAGAAGAACAGTGAGTGCAACACAAACTACAGATGGCTGGAAAATGAGAAGTAACGAGGGAATCTATGAAAATATTGCAAAAGCGTCAGAAGTAATAGCACAGCGAAGATGAATCTTCTTTGGACACATCTGCTAAATGAATGAGAATAGGCTAATGAAACAAATGTTTCTCTGGAAAAAGAAATCGACAGTGGCATATATTACAGAAATAAGAACATAACTAGAAAGAAAATGAAAGAATCGGAAATAACAGAAACAAAGGTGATTCACGCAATTGTTTAGAAATTACATACTTGCAACAATTCATTGCAGATGTAGACCGGTTGCAGGTGTAACGCTTGTTGCAAGAGACGGCGTTAAGCTAAACAGCTTGTAGCTGGTTTGCGGCTGGCAAAAGAAAAAAAGAAAGAGGTAAGAAAAATGAGGCGAGGATAAAGGAAACTCGTGTTTTGGATAGTGGCTTAGCAAAGGGTGACAGCGGTCTGCTTTTAAACGCGAGCACTTGCGGTACCCACTGTAGCTTAAACGCCTCGCTAATGGCGCCTTACCCTCTCTAATTACTTAGTGTTATTAGGTAGTGGGAGGTTGCAACTGGAGGTAATGCTGCCTGTCAACGAAGCAATGTCACGTGTAATTTGCAGACTGTGCCCGAACTTTATCGACAAAATTTCGGAGACCGTTCAGCGATATTTTCTGAGTATTTTAATAATAAGGGACCTGTTACCTCCGGTAGTTCGTGATAGAGTAACTTAATTTCATTTGATTTGTTACCGTGACAACTTCGTATCTTTACTGGAGTGAAATCATATTCCCAACAGTGCAAATGTCGTGGGTGTGTTGTTTGGAAACAAATTTGTTCCTTTCATTCACTACAAAGTGTGGATAGTCTAACTTGGCAGGCAGCCGCGATTGTCAACAAACGAGAACTTAGACCGCCTGAGGGGAGAGGAGTGGTGCGAGGGAAACAGACAAGGGGTACTTTTGTACTTTTGCATCCCCACATAGGCGCCTTCGAAGAACTAGGTCCTTCTATGTTAGAGCGAGATATTACAGGATCCTTCACAGATACGAAGATAATTCGGTTGACAAACGCACCACGGTTCCCTTATAGCAAAATACTCGTGAAATATCCCTGAACAACCACCAAAATTTTATCAGAGGCGTTCTCTGAGATGAAGAGGGGAGCACAGGAGAAGGAGTTGTGGCGGGCCGCGTCGAACCTGCCAGAAGACTGATGTCAAAAAAAGTTCGGAGAGTATGAGCGAACTTTTGTTGTAACGAATAGGTTAGCTTAGGTTTCCAAACTTTCTAGATAGATCAGTGCAGTGCATGGCGCTCGTGCCTGCCGCCCTATAACTTGTTATTGCTTGCAGCAGTAAGCCTCAGCCACTGCTTGAAGATGTAGAGTGTTTATCTCGAGGAAATAGGGAAGGATGCACAAAACGTGATGTGCCGGCAGATTCGCGAGTCAAATACTGATGCAGATCAGTGACTGTGAACTGAGACTCTCGACAACAACTTCCGCCTGTCGCAAATTGCAGACCGCGGGGAAAGGACGAAGCAAAAGAAATTTTCCCTTTCTCGTAATATTTATAATTATTACAAACGAATCAGTTATCGAGTATGACTTACTCTGCATCTACATCTACACTCCGAAAGCCATCCTACGGTGTGTAACGAAGGGCACTTTGTGTACCAGTATTACTTCCCTCTCTTCCTGCTCCAGTCGTTTACGATTCACAGGAAGAACGATTGCCGGTAACCCTTCGTGTGGGCTCGAAGCTCTTTATCTTGATGGTCTTTACGCGAGATATACGTAAGGGGAAGCGATGTATTTGTTGACTCTCCTGGAAATGTAGGCTCTCAGAACTTAAGAGCAGACTATAACGCGACGCAGAACGCCTCACTTGCAGTGTCTGCCAATGGAGTTGGCTGAGCATTCCTGTAACGGTTTCGCGCATGCTAAATGAACCTGTGACGAAACGTGCTGCTCTTCTTTGTACCTTCTCCGTTTCGTCTATGAGTCTTACGTGGTACGGATCCCATACTGACGAGAGATAATAAGCTACTGGTCGGGAGAGGTTTTTGTATGCTACTTCCCTTGTTGATGGTCTACGTTCCCTGAGGATTCTTCCAACGAATCTTCTAATGAATCGCCTTACTCGCGATTTATTTTATGTGGTCTTTCCCCTTCAAATCGCTCCGTGTGCATTTTCCTAGGTATTTTATGGAAGAAACTGCTTCCAGTGATTGGTCTCATACAGTAAAGGGTTATTAAATGAACTCACAATTGCGAATAAGGACAACCATCAGCTGTAGAATAGAATGACGACAATGAAAATTTGTGCCATACCGCGACTCGAACCCGGTTTTCCCATTTATCGCAAGCAGTCGTTTTACCATTTGGCTATCCGCGCACGACTCACGGCCACAGCCGAAATCCCATACGCCGTCATCCATGCGTGTTCGACCTGTACTCGCATATCCATTATGCATATTCCCGTACAGGTCATCACGGGGTCCCGGGCTCAATTCCCGACCGGGTTGGGGATTTTCTCCGCCCGGGGACTGGGTGTTTGTGTTGTCCCCATCATCTCATCATCATTCTTGAAAGTGGCGAGATTGGACCGAGTGAAGACCAGGAATGTGTAGTTTGGATCCGGCTGTGAGTCATGTACGGATAGCCAAATGGTGAGGCGACCGCTCCCGATAACCGCCGGCGCGGTAGCTCAGCGTGTTCGTTCAGGGGGCTAGTTTCCCTTTGTAATTAATAAACTGAGTGAACGGGTCTATGAGAAACATAAACAGGTGTCATGGGACGTCCGCCCCATAACAAATGTTACCAACAATAGCGAACAAAATGAGATCAGCCAAAAAATATATAAATAAATAAATAAATAAAATAAATAAATAAATGGTAAGACGACCGCTCGCGATAAGCGGGAAATCCGGGTTCAATTCCCTCTCTGGCACAAATTTTTACTGTCGTCATTCCATTATACAGCTGATGGTTGTCCTTATTCGCAATTGCGAATTCATTTAATGTATTTCACAGAGGCTGTAGTCGCCATAACTTTGCAGCGTAATCAGAATAACAATGCAATATACTAAAGGGTCTTGCTAAATATGTATTCTCAATGCTTTACATTTGTTTATTTTGAGGCTCAATTGCCACACCTTGCACCAAGTGTCGATCCTGTGCAGGTCTTCCTTCATTTCGTTGGAAACTCTGATGTTTCATTCGAACTTGTGTGGAAGGTGTTAAGGTAAACGGTGAGTGAGAGGAGCTCTGGTTTCTTTCAGAGGGCTTCCTGACGACGTGTTCGTTCGACTACCTGACCGACGACGAGGACACAAAGGTGTTCGTGGGCTGCATCTTCGCGTGGTCCTACGCATTCCCACTGTGCCTCATCTGCTGCTTCTACTACCGCCTCATCGGAGCCGTCCGGGAGCACGAGAAGATGCTGCGCGACCAGGTGAGTCGGCGCTGTGTGTCCACTTCTCACGTGAAGCTACGTCATCTTCAGATAATAAGCACTCCGGCCAAGAACATAAGCCACCCAATTATCACGCTAATATCCTGTAGCGCCGCCTCTAGTCTTGACATGGAACGGTGCAGTGTCTGCGTTTGACACTCTCTGCATACTTTACGTTCCGCTGGCCCTCAGCATAGTATACACCAGTGTAAGACACGCTCGAAAACTAGCCGCAACAAGTTAATATGATTTTCAAATATCTTACACAACAGGCCTCTTCCGGCTTATCGTCAATGCCGAGTGACGTCTAGTTGGATATTTGTAAACATATATCATCGTAGTAAAGAACTGTCAAAACTGAACTATCAGAATACCTGACAAAAATGTATTTTTACCTCCCGTAACTACAAAAAGTAATATAATTACCAAGATATAAAAAAAATTACTATGGACTCAATATCGCCCTCACTTCCAACTAAACGTTACTTGAAAATGACAATAAGCCGAAACAGCCGTGTTGTGAAAAATATTTTTGAAAAAATATTACCGTATTGCAGCTAGCTTTGGAGCTATGTATTGTCTTTTAAATGCAGAGGAGAGAATGGATAGGTAGTACAACGAAGATGAGGGGGGAAGATTTAGCTGATGTGATAGAAGAAACAGGAGTCGATTTAGAAGAGACAGAGGATCCAGTATTACAATTGAAGAGAGCTTTGGAGGACTTAAGATCAAATAAGGCAGAACGGATAGGTAACATTCCATCAGAATTTCTAAAACCACTGGGGGAAGTGGCGATAAAAGAGCTATTCACGTTGGTGTGTGGAATGTATTAGTCTGGCGACATACCACCTGAGTTTCGGAAAAACAACATCCACACAATTCCGAAGACTACAAGAGCTGAAAAGTGCGAGAATTACAGCACATTCAGCTTATCAGCTCATGCATCCGAGTTGCCGACAAGAATAATATACAGAAGAATGGAAAAAAAATTGAAGACGTGTTAGATGACGATCAGTTTGGCTTCAGGAAAGGTAAAAGCACCTGAGAGGCTATTGTGACGATTCGGTTGATAATGGAAGCAAGAGTAAAGGAAAATCAAGACACGTTCATAGGATTTATTGACCTGGAAAAAGCATTCGACATTGTAAAATGATGCAAGATGTTCGAAATTCTGAGAAAAATAGGGGTAAGCTATATGGAGAGGGGGTAATACACAATATGTACGAGCCAAGGGAAATAATAGCAGCTGACGACCAAGAACGAAGTGCTCGGATTAAAAAGGGTGTAAGACAGGGATGTAGTCTTTCGCCCCTACTGTTCAATCTGTACATCGAAGTTGCAATGATGGAAATAAAAGAAAGGTTCAGGAGTGGGATTAAAATTAAAGATGAATGGATATCAACCATAAGATTCGTTGATGACATTGCTATCCTGAGTGAAAGTGAAAGTGAAGAAGGATTACATGATCCGCTGAATGGAATGGTCTAATGGATATATAATAAGGATTGAGAGTAAATCGACGAAAGACAAAAGTAATGAGAAGTAGCGGAAATGAGAACAGCGAGAAGCTTAACTTTACGATTGATGGTCACGAATAAACGAAGGAATTTTGCTACCTGGGCAGCAAAATAACCAATGACGGTAAACATCAAAAGCAGACTAGCACTGGCAAAAAGGGTGTTCCTGGCCATGACAAGTCCACTAGTATCTAACATAGGCCATAATTTGAGGAAGAAACATCTGAGAATGTACGTTTGGAGCACAGCATTGTATGTTAGTGAAACATGGACTGTGGGGAAAAGGCAACAGAAGAGAACCGAAGCATTAGAGATGTGGTGCTACAAACGAGTGATGAAAATTAGGTGGACTGATAGGGTAAGGGATGAGGAGGTTCTGCGCAGAATCGGAGAAATATGTGGAGAACACTGACAGGGGCAGGATGATAGGACATCTGTTAAGACACGAGGGAATGACTTCTATGCCACTAGAGGGATCTGTGGAGGGCAAAAACTGCAGAGGAAAGCAGAGACTGGAATACATCCAGCAAATAATTGATAATTGAGGACACAGGTTGTAAGTGCCAAGAGATTGGCACAGGAGAGGAATTCGTGGTGGGTTGCATCAAATTAGTCAGAAGACTGATAAAAAAAAAGACCATCCTGTGTAGTGTTCAGGATGCTAAGGAGTTCTGGTATTGCGTTCCATTCCTCCACCAGCGCCGCTGACTGACAACTGCTGGATGGCCATTGGTGCATGTGGACGTGTTCCAGTAAGTCACCTCAACGCGTTCCACACATTGTCGATGGGATTTAAGTCGGGTGAATGGTCAAACCATCTCATCCGCCTAATATTCTCTTGTTCGAAGAGCTCCTCCACTTGCGATGTTGGGTGCGGTCGCGCATTACCATCCATAAAAATGACGTCACGGTCGGAAGCACCCGCGAAAAGACGGACATGGGGTAGGAGTACTGTGTAAGAATAACACCAGTGAGTGTACTGTTTTCAAAGATTTGTCGTGGCGCTGAGAGCATGGCGGCTGAACTAACGAGGAGTAGGATCACGTGCTCTTTTCGGATGGGAGCAGATTCCGCCTGGGTAGTGATTCTTGACGTGCCCTCATATGGTGAGAGGAGAGAACACGTAATGGACGCAGAAATCTTGTCGAACGTGACCGTTTTGGTGGTCCAGGTGTGACGGTGTGGAGAGGCATCATGTTGTGTGGATGCACTGACCACCAAATCTCTGAACACGGTTCACTCACTGCTCAACATTATTGTGACACTGTACTCCTTTCCCATGAGGGTCTTTTCGAGGGTGCATTCGGCCCTGACTTCCTTTTTGTGGATGACAACATACGATCGCACTGAAGAGCGCAGGTCGAGGAGCTCTTGGAACGAGAGGATATTCGGCGAATGGGCAGAACTGCAAATTCCCCCGACCTAAATCCCACCTAGCACATGTGGGTAGACGTACTGCAGCCCATACAGAAGCACCAACGACCATCCAACAGTTCTCAGACTCGTTGGTGGAGGATTGTAACTACCTACCACAAGAACTCTTTAGCAATCTAGTGACCAGCATGAAAAATCGATGTAGTCACTGCTGTCCATGGTGATCACATAGCCTATTTTAAGAACCATGTCCTGCCGGCTGTAATGTCCAGGGGATCATCACGAATAGCGGTGACTTCAGTATACTTGTTGTCATTGAATAAAAGACAGTTTCAATCTGTACTACACTGTAGCAGGTGTTTCTACGTACGGTCCATGGTTTCATCGATCTGTGTTACTGGGCAGTCACACACCATGCAAAAGTTACGTTCGTCATTGAATTTTTTGCAAGAGTGTACATTAATAAACGGCTGAAACTGTCACACAGCCCCAGTTCCCAGTTGTAGTTCAACATTTACATCACTATTCTGCAATTGACACTAAAGTGCTTGCAGGAGGGTTCTTCGAACCACCTTCGCACTGTTTGTCTACTGTTTCACTCCCTAACAGCGCGTGGGACAAATTAACACTTAAATCTTTCTGTACGAGCTCTGATTTCCTGTGTTCTATTACGACGATAGTTTCTCCTCATGTGTGCTGTTAACAGTGGAATACGAGGGCTATTCGGAAAGTGAGGAACGATCGGTCGCGAAATGGAAACCACTGTGAAAATCCGACGAGGTGCCTAGGATAACAATGTCTCCGGCCAAGTAGGAGGGCCCACTGAGAGGCTTCGCCTTAATGAATGCAGCCCACTTAACACAACTGCCACGCACTGCCCTCTTTATGGCAATTCTCAGCCGCACTCTGCAGGGGCAGTGAAGACGCTCCTGCAGCCTTTTCGATGGGAAGTGTTCGATCACCCACTACACAGCCATAATTGGCTCGTCCTAAGTATCATCTCTGTTCACATGAAACGCTGGATACGAAGACAACACTTGGGCGCAGGATATGCGCTATAGACCAGCGTAGAGAATTATCGGAAAGCACAGGCAGCTGCCTTCTATGACGATGGTGCTGGATATTTGGTATAACACTCCGCCAAATGTCTAACTCCGAGCGGCGACTGTGTAGAGAAGTACCTGGAAGGTGTAGCTAAATCTGCAAACAAAACAGTTTTGATTTTCACTGTGGTTTCCATTTTGCGACCGATCGTTCTTTACTTTCCGAACAACCCTCGTATTATCACATTGAGAGCAGAAAATTGGTGACTGAAACTTCGTGAAAAGGTCTCGCCAACACCTTTTTTTTAATTACTGCCATCCCATCTCGCTTATCATATCCGTGACAATTTCTCCAATATCTAAAGGCTTATGAGAGCAACAAAAATTTGATTTCATATATTTATTGGCCGAATTTAAATATTTAAAATGCTATCATAATCTACTCATTAAGAGGTGTAATATTACATTAAAGTTTTAGCACAATAAAACAAGTATTTAAGTCAGGAACTGTGCGTAAGTCTTGACTCGTAACAAACAGCGAGAAAACTATCCAGAACGTACTCAGCCATGGTTTGATTATGAGAGCAGTTAGCATCTTTTAACAAACTTTACACTAATTTTAAACCTTTTTTAAACTGTTTCTCTCTTGCAGCCCCACAATAAACACTTCAGATTTTCACTTTTTAATTAGTGTATGATCCGAACTAATAAAACCAGTATAATTAGGGTTTTGCGTCTTGAACTCTAAAGGTTTTACATGCTTGTTGTTGTTGTTGGTCTTCAGTCCTGAGACTGGTTTGATGCAGCTCTCCATGCTACTCTATCCTGTGCAAGCTTCTTCATCTCCCAGTACCTACTGCAACCTACATCCTACTGAATCTGCTTAGTGTATTCATCTCTTGGTCTCCCTCTACGATTTTTACCCTCCACGCTGCCCTCCAATGCTAAATTTGTGATCCCTTGATGCCTCAAAACATGTCCTACCAACCGATCCCTTCTTCTAGTCAAGTTGTGCCACAAACTTCTCTTCTCCCCAATCCTATTCAATACCTCCTCATTAGTTACGTGATCTACCCACCTTATCTTCAGCATTCTCCTGTAGCCCCACATTTCGAAAGCTTCTATTCTCTTCTTGTCCAAACTAGTTATCGTCCATGTTTCACTTCCATACATGGCTACACTCCATACAAATACTTTCAGAAACGACTTCCTGACACTTAAATCTATATTCGACGTCAACAAATTTCTCTTCTTCAGAAACGATTTCCTTGCCATTGCCAGTCTACATTTTATATCCTCTCTACTTCGACCATCGTCAGTTATTTTACTCCCTAAATAGCAAAACTCCTTTACTACTTTAAGTGTCTCATTTCCTAATCTAATTCCCTCTGCATCACCCGATTTAATTTGACTACATTCCATTATCCTCGTTTTGCTTTTGTTGATGTTCATCTTATATCCTCCTTTCAAGACACTGTCCATTCCGTTCAACTGCTCTTCCAAGTCCTTTGCTGTCTCTGACAGAATTACAATGTCATCGGCGAACCTCAAAGTTTTTACTTCTTCTCCATGAATTTTAATACCTACTCCGAATTTTTCTTTTGTTTCCTTTACTGCTTGCTCAATATACAGATTGAATAACATCGGGGAGAGGCTACAAACCTGTCTCACTCCTTTCCCAACCACATGCTTAACGTCACATATTTAACACATTAACTCAGTTGTAACCAGACGTATGAAGCTGTTTTATACATGGCAGTTTGGGGGGATCGACTGTTACAGATTTGTGGGGTGAGAGGGTGTTACTGGTACATACTGAGTCTGCTTGCAATTTCTCCATTCGTTGCAGTGTTAACGTTTTATGTCACCGCTTCCCAAGGCCTAACCCACTCGCATCGCTCAAATGTCATCAGTAGACGTGTGCACGTATAAAAGAAATGAGACCCGCACCCACATCGCGTCTACATCTGCCTTTTCCGATTCCGCAACTCTTTTTTATCCAGTTGTGCCCCGCATGCGCCGATGTTAAACTACTGTACGCCACTGTAACCCGTCCGATAGACTGGCGCTCTGAAGGCAATATTGGCTCTGCTATGAATTTTCGTCTGTTGGAGTCGGACACCATACTTTACACTTCACTTAGTAAGAACTTGGAGGTCGATAATGACCACAGTTTAATTCAACATGTCCCGTTTTATACTTCCATGAGTTAGAACTTCCGTTGTATTTAATGAAACGGATTTTGTGAAATTTTTCCGTGTACAATTTCCTCGTCACTGGGAAGTTAAATGAACTCGTGTGACAAAACAGAAGGGGAAGTGCCGAAAAAGTCCTGCTTCGTAAAGAGGACAATTTTCCCAATGTCTGCGACGTGTTGAAGTAAACGTGAAGCAACTGAATATTGCTCTGGAGGTGATACAAACCAAAACCACGGCGACTGGGACAGTGAAAGTCGTTTGAGAGCGCTGCAAAGTGGATTAGCGTGCAATACGGTTTCTTTCTGCTAAGCCTGAGGAAACCTGTAGCGAGGCGGACTGCTTCTTTCACTCCGCTGTCACTTTAAACAGCCTTACTAAGAGTGAGACACAGATGTCAGTTTTCGTCGCACCAGATTCTCTCACCTAAAATCACCGTCACTGATCAAACAGCTGAAGAGGCGCTCAGCAGAAGACCCGGAATGAAAACGCACCATCACGGAGAATCCCATGTTCGTTCACCAATCTCCTCTCTTGTGTCAACTTCTCAGAGAAGCAATTGTACCCAACATCTTGTTTTCTCATTTTTTTTGCCATATGATCCTTTCTTTGCCTATTCTACGGGCACCTCATCATTGCTTATCAGTCCACAAACTTTCATCGTCATTCTACAGCACCACATATTAAGCACTTTGACTTTCTTCTTTTTCGTTTTCCCGATAGTCCATGATTCACCTCCGTAAATGCTAAGCACCATACGTAAATTCTCAGAAATTTCTTCCTAAAATTAAGACCGATTTTGATAACAGTAGCCTTCTTTTGACCAGAAATGCTCTCCTGTTGCTGTATGTTTTCTGCAATCCTTGCTTCGCCCCCCAATATACGTTTCCAAGTTAATAGCACTCCTTCACTCCATCTACTTCGTGGACCCCAGTTTTGATGGTAAGTTTTTCACAAATCTTGTTTTTGCTACGCCTCATTACTTTCATCTTTCTTCGGGTTACTCTCGATCCATGATATTTACTCTGTATAATGTTCATTCTATTCAGTAAATTCACTAATTCTTCTTCACTTTCACTGAGGGTAGCAATGTCATCAGCCTCGAACTATGTCCACACTCAGGAACTTCTGTTTTATTTCCGTCTTGCTTCTTCGATGTATAGATTGAACAGCAGGGATATAAAGACTGGACCCTGTCTTACACCATTTCTAATCCGAGCACTTCATTCTTGGTCTTCCATTCTTATTTTGTCCTCTTGGCTCCTGCACACATTTTATATTATCCGTCTTTGCCTATCGTTTACACCATTTTTCTGGTATTTTCGAACATGTTGTACCATTTTACGTCGTCTAAAGCTTTCCCCAGATCAACAAATTCTACAATGTCTTGATTTCTTTTAAGTGTTGCTTCCATTATTTAGTGCAACGTGGTAACTGTATCTCCGTTGTCTTTACCTTTCCGAAAGCCAAACTGATCGCCACATAAGAGATCCTCATTTTCTTTTCAGTTCTTCTGTGTATTATCCTTGGATGCATGTGGCTACTTGTGCGGTAATTCTCGTACGTATCTGCCAATGGTTTCTCCAGAATTGTGTGGATGATATTTTTCTGAAAGTCTGACGCCTCTAGTCTTATACATTCTACACACCAACTTGAACAGGCGTTTTATTACCATTTCCCCTAATGATGTCAGTAATTCTGGAGGAATATGGTCTCTGTCAAACACAAACTTTAATACTGGATCGCTTTGTCTTGCAAATCGATTTCCATTTATTCTTCCATTTCGCCTACAGACAGTTTCACCCCTCGTTGCAGCCTTTTTTAGTTTTGCGGTGTGTTGTTTTGACTTTTCTATCGCTGAATCAATCCTTCATACAACCTTTTTTTTTTCGAATTCTTCGCATTTTGCCTGCAGTCATTTGCCTCAGCTTCCCTGCACTTCATTTTATTTCATTCATGAATGACTTATATTGTGCTGTTCCTGGTTTTTCCTGAGCAGATTCGTACTTCCTTCTTTCATCGATCGGTTGTAGTATTTCTTCTGTTGCTCCAGGTTTGTTCGGAGTTACGTTTCTCGTAACCATGTTTGTCTGTGCAACGTCTGTGATTGCCCTTTTTAGGGATGTTCTTTCCTCTTCTTCTTAGCTGGCTGCTGTTGTATACATTATCGCAGTATCTACAGCCTGAAAGAATTTCGAAAGCACATCGTCACATCTCAGTACTTCCTATCACACTTAATTCCACATTGATTCTTCCTGACGATTCTCTTAACCTCCAAACTACTCTTCATCATTAGTAGATTATGATTTGAGTCTATATCTGCTTCTGGGAATACATTACAATCCAGTAACTGATTTAGGATCTCTGTGTGATCATGATGTAATCCAAAAGGTATTTCCCGTGTCTCCAGACCTTATAAATGTACATGGTTGCTTTGTGTTTGCATGCTGATATCACCGAGAATGGATCAAATGTTTCAGCATTATATAAATTTCAGTTTTTATTATTTAGTTAATAAACTCCCTGGCGATAAATAGAGGAAATTAATTTCTATTAAATATTCTGATTAAAAACAATATTTCACCACTTACCGCAACTAGCGCACATAGTAAAAAAAACAATGTTACCACACGGAATCAATGCAGTACAGGATTAACGTAATAATACCATGCTGCCGAAACACGCCGTGCCAACTAGTTTTGTGAAACAAATACAAATAAATCGAGTGAATTATGAAAAAAAGTACGTATTTCAAGTGTTCTGCAATTGATGTCTTTAAACCTGTGTTTATCAATCCAAAATGACCTTTCTGTGGTAATGTGTTTCCTGACAAAAAAGTAAAAATGGTGCCCTAATGTCCGATACACAAGTTACGACCTTCCTCGGCGACGTAAATGAATGTGATCGCGTGAGCGTAACCGGACCAGAAAATTAAGACAATCGTATTCGAAATAATAAGTGATTATCAGGGAGAGTGTACAAGAAGTTACTTCTACAACTAACGTACTCCACTTTCTTCTTTACGTAAATTTTGAATGATCGTTATGAAGTCGTGCAAATCATACACTGTTTATCTGTCGGTAACAATACTAACGAAACGTTTGCTGACGAAATAGTTCGCACGCAAAACCAACATAAGCACTTTAGGAAATAACAAGGAGAGATACCGTTTTTAACTTACTTAAGAAAATCAGATGTAATAATTTGGGGAAAAATGAAATAATCGTTATAGAAATAGTTAAATGGTGAGCTCTATTACAATCAAAACTGAGTTGCCTCTCACTGACTTTTACCTGGACTGCTTTCAATGATTATAAAGAGTACAATCACCCACAATGCGACAATCTTCCAAAGAAGAAGGACCACTAGCCTTCACCCATAAGTGAACGCTGGAATCAGAATTTATCTTACAACGTCTACGACATGACAAAGACAAACTCCCGTGAGGTAAAAGGTAGGAACCCTCACTAGCAATAATAACCTCGGAAACAGGTATAGTACGGTAGGCTAAGATTTCCCGAGTTTCAAAGGATTCCAAACCGGCTCTTCCTGCATTATTGCAGGCAACGAAAGCTACAGTAAGTCATCCGTTACCCAAACTGGAGGAAGAAGAAACTTTCATTAAGGAAAAATTTAACCTTGCACCACAAAATAAAGTAGGTCCATGAATAAGAACAAATTGAGTAGTTTTACCAACTCCTCTTATTTCGTTCTTTTTACCCTTCGCAGAAGATGTCGAAGCACCAAGAGTGCCGTCCACATTGACGCATGATTGCAAGAAGCAGTGCCTCAG
Source organism: Schistocerca nitens (assembly GCF_023898315.1). Classification (NCBI taxonomy): domain Eukaryota; kingdom Metazoa; phylum Arthropoda; class Insecta; order Orthoptera; family Acrididae; genus Schistocerca; species Schistocerca nitens. The sequence continues at coordinate 97,478,555 of NC_064617.1, forward strand.
TGGCTATTCACTCAAACCGAGTGAATGCGCTAGACAGAACAGTGTGCTATTTATAGCATCAGTCCTGGCGCACGCAGCGGATGTGGACTCTTATCAGCTTACGCAATCGCACCGGAAGTGAACTTTCCAGCAACACACCATCAAGTAATACTAGTGGCGTGTTGCTACAACGTAATTTGAATCGCGCGCCAAAAACAAGACAACCAATCAGAGACTGTGCTCGACATCTATTGAGCAGCCCAGAGAGCATCACAGAGTGCCTCAGAGAGCATCCCAGAGTGCCCCAGAGAGCTAAAACACCAAGAAGAATCGCTTCTCGGCTTTTGGCAAGATCAATGTGTAGTATTTGTGGCTGGTTTACAAATCACTTGTCAATGTGGACGGCACTCTTGGTGCTTCGACATCTTCTGCGAAGGGTAAAAAGAACGAAATAAGAGGAGTTGGTAAAACTACTCAATTTGTTCTTATTCATGGACCTACTTTATTTTGTGGTGCGAGGTTAAATTTTTCTTTAAATCACTTGTCAATGTGGACGGCACTCTTGGTGCTTCGACATCTTCTGGGAAGGGTAAAAAGAACGAAATAAGAGGAGTTGGTAAAACTACTCAATTTGTTCTTATTAATGGACCTACTTTATTTTGTGGTGCGAGGTTAAATTTTTCTTTAATGCAAGTTTCTTCTTCTTCCAGTTTGGGTAACGGATGGCTTACTGAAGCTTTCGCTGCTTGCAACAATGCAGGAAGAGCCGGTTTGGAATCCTTTGAAACTCGGGAAGTCTTAGCCTACCGTACTATACCTGTTTCCGAGGTTATTATTGCTAGTGAGGGTTCCTACCTTTTACCTCACGGGAGTTTGTCTTTGTCATGTCGTAGACGTTGTAAGATAAATTCTGATTCCAGCGTTCACTTATGGGTGAAGGCTAGTGGTCCTTCTTCTTTGGAAGATTGTCGCATTGTGGGTGATTGTACTCTTTATAATCATTGAAAGCAGTTCTCTATAAACGAAAGAGATTATAGAATTCATTGTTCTGAATAATCTGGGACTCTTTGCATGAAATACTAATAACCAAAATTCAACGCTGATGCAACGCCACAATGGGAAACATCAATCGAACAATAAAAACACTTCTATAAAATCAATCGCCAAATGAAAGATTTAAAACAACATAGTTTTTCTTAGCCAGTATTATTGCATTTAAATTACATTACTAAGAATTTTGAAACACATTTCTGTCTTTAATTGACGAATTAGATTTTCGTCAAAGACACTCGATTCTATTACAGTAGGATATTCGCAGGATCCTAGTTTAGGTAACAAAGAAGTTACTTTCAAGATCTAAAAATTACAGCTTGTCGTGAGGTTTTTATTATTCAGTTCTCAGTGAAATTCACTGGATATACATTACAATAGTGCCAAGATAACTAGATGTGAACAGTCTCACAAGTTACCGATCCTGTTGACAAGACTGTGTCGGCGTCAGTAACAACTGTCTATTCATTCCGGTGCTTATCAGTAATAGCAGACGATTTCGGAGTGGCTCTTGATGTTATTTAGAGCTTAATTCGACTGGCGACGTCGCTTCTCTTGTGCCTCGACAGGTAGAGCTTGGGGCAACAGTGCCGACCGCACTGACACACGGAAGCACCACCCAGAGGCGCTGCCGCCATTGCAGCCAACTCTCTGACACACGTATAGAAGCCATTCCCATACTGCATGACCCACTGTAATATCAATTTACGTGGTATTACGAAAGTTGTTAAAGACTCTTCTAGGAAATACATATCATTTCTAAAAACATTTTGTTCTAGTCACAGGTGAAATTTGCCGCGCGGGGTAGCCACGCCTTCTAGGGCTCCTTGTCGCGGCTCGCGCAGCTCCCCCCGTCGGAAGTTCGAATCCTCCCCTGGGCTTGGGTGTGTGTGTTGTCCTTAGCGTAAGTTAGTTTAAGTTAGATTAAGTAGTGTGTAAACTTAGGAACCGATGACCTCAGCAGTTTGGCCCAATATAACTTACCACAAATTTCCAAATTTTTACCGGTGTAACTTCAAAGTTACAGAAGAAATAAATATTTTTCCTCGTACAAAATGAGAAGTAGTTTGGGAAGTTTGTGGTAAGAACTCTGGGACCAAACTGCTGAGATCATCGGTCCCTATGCTTACGCACTACTTAATCTAAAACTAACTTACACTAAGGACAACACACACACCCACGCCCGAAGGAGGACTCGAACCTCCGACGGGAGGAGCAGACAAAATGAGTTGACACTTAAGAAGATAGTTTAAGAAAATATAAGACGTTTCACAGGGTCTATCACACGCTTTCAGGGATTATAGGAGGGACTTAGTAGGTAAAGTTCTAATAGGAACTTCGTGTCCAGAAATAAGTTTGAAGATCGCGTTATTTTCAAATCCCCCGCTTCACGGTACGCCCACCAGCTGAGAAGAGGCCGCCGTCGCCAGTACTTTGTTGTAGTTATGACGTCACACACCATTTTTTTCCGACAGCAACACCGGCTGCGAGAAACTGGTACGTTTGCGACTTGTGGTGCTTCACGGACGCGCCCGCACGTTCTCAACTTTGAAGAGGACGTCCTCCGTTGCGGAAAGGAGAATCCATCGTCGATTTCTCGAAACATTGTCTGTGCCGTACGCTTCTGTACAGCACGCAGGTCAGAGCTCATTCTCTCTGCGCTGCACGTACCGCGAAGCGGGAGATTTGAAAGTGATCCGATCTTCATACTTATTTTACAGTAAAGCGGTGCATTTTCGGACATGGGTTTCTCATTAAAACTTTAGCTACAAAGTCTACTCTACAATCCCTAATAGCACGTAATAGGAATTGTGAAGTATCCAGTAAGTCCCATCTGTTTTATACTCGTAGCATTATAACCTCCTAGTTCATTTCAGAAAAATTCAAGTTCCAGTTTAGTTTCAACCAGCACCCCTCCCCCTACCCTATCGCTCGCACCACTTTTTTTTTTTTGACCATACACGTTTCATGTGAATCTGAAAACTGGTGAAGCAATCGAAAAAAGAAAAGGGCGTGGCATTTGTTATTGACCCACAGCAAAGTATACAAACATATGTTCTTACTAATTTCTACCTTACAGAAAGAGCAGCTTAGTTTTCGTATATTGTTTCTGACCCAATGGTTAAATTATCTGGAGTAAAAAAAAAGAGATATAATAAAGGTTTTTAGTGAGGCACCCGGTGAGATTCCAAGCTTCATTGTGTTCGTGTGTGTGCGTGCGTGTTTGAGCGTGTGTTTAGAGTTTACGGGCGCTCAACGCCGAGGTTATCAGCGCATTTACACATATTAAAAAAACGAATGTGGATAAAATGTGGAATATTGTTGCCAGATAGTAAGAAGGAAACCTATAAAACGACACTCATTCACTCGCTCCCAGGCCACTCGCGTTGACTCAGAGAATTACTCTGTTTCACAGGCCTTAATACGAGGCCTATTTAGAAAGTAAGGTCCGATTGGTCGCAAAATGAAAACCCCTGTGAAAATAAAATTTTTTTATTTGTAACAATTAGCTACACCTTCCATCTACTCCCCTACATAGTCGTCTTTCAGATTTAGACATTTGTCGTAGCGTTGTACCCTCGTCATAGAAGCAAGCGCCCTGTGGTTCCCGCCAGTTCTCTACGCTGGTCTACAGCTCGTTGTCTGTGCCACAACGTTGTCTTCTTAGTTAGCGGTTCATGTGAGCAGAGATGAAACTCAGGGAGAGTCAATTAAGGGCTCTATTGTGGATGATCAAACACTTCCCACCGAAAACGCTGCAGGAGCATCTTCTTTGCCCCTTCAGGTGCGGCCGAGAACTGTCTTGTAGAAGGTGTGATGTTACAAAATAAAAGTGATGTTGTTATTCAATGGAAAGTTGGAAATTGAGATTTAGCTTACTGTTTTATCAATCACAATTGGCATAAGAATCATGGATTGACCATTGTCATAAAATATTGCATTATGAGATGTGAATAGTTTTTACTTGCAGTTTCGGGTGGCTTGAGGCAGTCACAACTAGCGTGCTATTGATTAAGAAATTGCGTTATCGTCTTTCTAATTACTTCATGCTCGTAGATATGATCATACCCGGTTCTGAAGTTATTGTTATGACAAAACAATTTCCTAAGGGACCAGAAAGTTCTTAAGGGCGCAAAAACAACTGTAACATCACACAAAAGGGAAATTCAATATTAAAGCTGGTGCAAGAAGACGATAAAACAGTTTTCTTTTTATCAATGTAACACGCACATTGGACTGCGGATCTTGGTGTCTGTAATATTAGCAAAATGCATAATTAAAATGAAAATAATACTGAGGAGATAATAGGAATGAGCACTGCTAAATGATTCAGTATTCCCAGAACAAATATTTATTATAAACTAAAACATATACGTACCTTAAGCTTAGTACTACAATGACGGTAGATTTTTATGTCCGTATCATGTCCATTGAGCGCTCTTTTATATAGCCATTGTCTTCTTTGAGTCGCTCGTGCGTCGTCACGGTAAGTTATAACAGTTCTTTACACTTCACTCAAACTTAGACATAACACGTTTTTATACATTTAGTAAAAATTAGATCAGACTGCCACAAATCTGCGTCCGTCTTACTTGAGAAAAACAGTACAAGTCCTTTTTAGCGCACAAGGCTTCATTTGTTCTCCAGCGAACAAGATAGTGAAGGATCGCATATCTATCCGTATTTTTCTGTTTATATTGCCGCCCAAAGACGACGAATTACATTATTTAGAAAATTCCACCGTCGCTATGGGACGCCTCATTATACATTAATCATTATTTATAAACAAGTATTTGCCTTCTGGCTGAAAGTATTAACTACTCGTATTTGCTGTTTTAATGAAGTCAAAAATAGCGAATATCACAAAGGAAACGCATGACAGTAATGTTATGTGGGTTGCATGGCATCAGGCGAAATCTCACACCACGCCCTCGTACTTGGCTAGGGACACTATCGCTCTAAGCATCTTTACAGGCTTACTGTGCGCTCAGAACTGAAAAAAGCTACGTGACGCGATCGATGGGTATACTACAGACACTGCACAGCACATCTGTGCAAAGCTTCATCGGAGTTTCACTCTGGTTTCAATGTCGCACCCTATTGGACCTTACTTTCGTGTAATGGCGAAGGATGCCAAGTACCATTGCGGAGTTTAAAAGGTAAGTAAAACCACAGAAGATCTTAAATGTGACTGGTTGACCATGTACAAAAAACATGGGCGAGCCAGTCACTCCTTTAGCACATTAACAACATCATCCTGAAATTTCTGGAAACGAGCTGGACTCATCACAATATCTTAAAATGCTAACCAAATTCATTTCAGTATCATTTAACACACAGGGCAGACCTCCTGGCAAATCCGCCACTGCCCTCTGGTCCAAAAATAAAACACAGTCTAGTAGCATGTGGCGCACTGCCCACCCGGCTAGTCCAGTGGTCTGACGCACTGCTTCCCGAGCGGGAAGGCATGCAGGTCCACAGCACGAATACACCTGGTGGATTAGTGTCGAGCTCCAGTGTGTTGGCCAGCCTGTGGATGGTTTTTAAGGCTTTCTATCTGCCTCAGCGAATGTGGGCTGGTTCCCCTTATTCCGCCTCAGTCACACTATGTCGGCGATTGCTGCGCAAACACTGTCTCCACGTATGGGTCAACCATAGTTACTTTACCACACAAACATTTAAGGCTACACTCATCTGGTATGAGACGTTCACGGGGGGGGGGGGGCGGGGGGGGGCGGGAGAGGGGGGTCCGCTGGGGACCGAACTGCACAGTAACGCTGGGTTCGGTGCTGGGCGTCGGTGGGGTGGGTGGACTGCTATGGCCTGTTGTAGGGTTGTGTGCCACTGGGGGCTACAGCAGGACGAAGCCTCTCTGTCGTTTCTAGGTCCCTGGTTCAATACACAATACACACACACACAAGATGTGGCGAACACTTATCTGTACAGTACAGAGCACCACACGATGGAGGATCGTCTCGCTGGAGCCAGAAGCCATGCGTCAGAAGCCCATCTTTGTGGCCCACAGGAGGTGCGCCACGGCCGCGAAGTGGGCTTCACTAGACGCAGCAAGTTATCACACTTCTAGCCACTCGTCTTACTATCGATGCACGATAGTGAGGTGGTATCATGGAGGGGGTTACCACATTGAAATAACGGAGGATTGCGACACGCCTCCTTCTTTGGCACATACGCTCTTTCGTTCCCTGCAATACCCATGTGTCCTCGTACCCAGCAGAAAGACACATGCTTCTCCAGACCTCATTACCCTGGCTGCAGACGCAGAGCCACTGGCGTATTCCCCCCAAACTGACTCGCCCTTTCTGAAAGCGCCTTCAACTTCTGTGTTTCAGGCCAAGAAGATGAACGTCAAGTCGCTGCAGAGCAACGCTGACACGGAAGCCCAGTCTGCCGAGATCAGGATCGCCAAGGTGGCGCTCACCATCTTCTTCCTCTTCCTCTGCTCCTGGACACCGTACGCCGTCGTGGCCATGATCGGCGCCTTCGGCAACAGGTGCGTCACATCTGGCGTCCGAGCCAGCGTCGCGCTTGGGCGATGTCGTTTATTAGTTTATGTGAGCCACGATAGAGTGCAGCAAGGTGAAGTGTACCACATGACGCTCTAGCCCAAGGATGTACAACCCGTGGCCCTCGGGCCTCATGTGGCCCACAAAGTGAGCGTCTATCAGACGATTGCTAAAATTCCGTTAATGGAAGTTATGGTAATGAAATTTCCGCCATATGGTAAAGATGTCATTCTCTCATTGGTCCATACCAGTGATTGTTGTTGGCATTAAGTATAGGGGAGAGGCAAAATAATTTGAACACCTGTACTTCTTGGAAATGGTTTATTAATGAGGGGATGGATCCCCATTTGCCCGAAATACGGCTGCGATTCTTCTTGGAATACTGGCATATAATGATTGTATAGTCTCTAGTGGAATGTTATGCCACTCTTCGATCAGAACTTCTAACTCCTGTAATCATGAGGGAGGCGCAAATCTGCTCTGGGGTCTGGCCTCCAATACCACCCACAAGGGTTCTATAATCTTCAAGTCCGGGGACTGTGCTGGCCAGGGAAGACGCTGCAGTTCAGTTGCATGCTCCTCATTCCACGATTGTACTATTCTGGCTGTGTGAATGGGTGCATTATCGTCCTGAAATACGGCATGAATGTTGGGGAGCAACATTTGAATCACCGTGTGCACCCGATCACGAAAATGTTCACATAATCGTTGGCTGTAGCAGGTCCTTTGAGAGTAATGATGGTACCAGCAGAATACCATGATTGGATGCCCACACCATCACACTTCCACCTCCATGCTTAACCGTTGGAATCAAGCAATCAGGATTGTAGGCTTCTTTTGGCGTTCTCCAGACATAAACCCGGCCCGATGTTGGGAATAACGAAAACGTTGACTCGTCAGACTCAAGTGGCAGACTCTGCAAGAGAGGCGCTCTGCATCGCGGTGTAGCTTGCTCGCCAGGTTCCGAGAGGGTGCGTTTCTGGATCAGGTATCGAATATATTGCTTCCCCCTACTTATACCTCCCGAGGAGATCACGAATGTAAAATTAGAGAGATTAGAGCGCGCACGGAGGCTTTCAGACAGTCGTTCTTCCCGCGAACCATACGCGACTGGAACAGGAAAGGGAGGTAATGACAGTGGCACGTAAAGTGCCCTCCGCCACACACCGTTGGGTGGCATGCGGAGTATAAATGTAGATGTAGATGTAGATGTAGATGACGTGTTTCCACTGATCAGCCGTCCAGGATTTATGCTCCTGATACCATGTTTTACGCTTCTTTGCGTTGGTTGTCGTCATTAATGGTTTCGGTGTAGCAGCTCTTCCATGAATATTCGCTTTATGGAGTTCTCAGCGGACAGAATCGATAGATACGGGGCTTCGAAGATGGCTACTGAGCTCTGCTGTCACTTTAGTTTTGTGTTATTTTGACACACTTTCTGTTAGCGTACGTCGATCTCTGTCGTTTAGTTTTGATTTGCACCTACTGTTACATTTACAAGATGATATCTTTTCATGTTTTGTGTAGGCTGTTATGACAGTTGAAACAGTTGCTCTTCAAACATTCAATAAGTTGGCTGTTACTGATGCTCCAGCTAAGGCCCCCAAAATCGCCCCCTTGGCAACTCTGTTAGGTCTTTCATTACACGTCGACCTCGGCCTCTGAATGCAACTACGAAGTGTGCACTACTCGCAAGAAACCTGCACTGATGCCTGGTCTGTACTGAACACGCACAGTCCATCGCAACACGTGCATTGCCTGCGTTGTTGGCCGTCAAACACAACCATCCCATTACTACCACTGTTCACATTATTTTGCCTATCCCCTGTATAGCATTATCGGCTCAAAAATACGCGTCTTCTTCCAATGTGGCACAGATAAGCTAAAAGGTTGGACACACCTGCTCTAGCCAAACGCTTAATCCCACAATTTCGAGTTATCATTAGTTCTACAACAACATCTACATTCACACTCCACAAATCATTGGGCGATGAGTTATACTACATTCCATTCGCATACACAGTGCTGTAAGGATGAGTTCTGAAATCATGAGTGTGCTGTAATCTTCCTATAGGAGCAATACATAGGACAACTGTATAGTGATAGATTTTTCACATAACACTGGTACTTTAATCTTTATATGAAAGTGTGTTGTCTGTTCTTTCAGACATGTCGGCGGGAATGTGGATCGGTTGGGTAGGCGTGCCAAGATTGCTCGCGCACTTGGGCTAATGCTGTGTCCCGGATGGCCCAGTGATTAACGCACCTGCCTAATGAGCAGGAGATCCCGGCTTCGAATGCCGGGCCGGTACACATTATCACCCGTCACCGCCGATTCAGCGTAATGTCCCACTGCAGCTGACAACATTTTCGTGACTCTGATTCAAGCAAACCTGTGACTATTCCTGCTCTGCTCCTGTCTATACCTTTATTTTCCCCTGTTAGTAACATCTGGTATGGGTTCCACACACTGGAGAAATGTTTCAAGATATTTCGCACAATTGTATTGTACGCGGTCTTCTTTGAAGACTGACTGCATTTCGCAGTAACCAACCAATGATCAGACCCAAAATCTACCTTCTGCCTATTGGCGATCCAGCATATGTGATCAGTCCGTTTCACATCGCCACAAACTGTTGCACCCACATATACACTATGTGATCAAAAGTATCCGGACACCCCCCCCCCCCAAAAAAAAAGTTTTTCCTATTATGTGCATTGTGCTGCCACCTACTGCCAGGTACATCATATCAACGACCTCAGTAGTCATTAGACATCGTGAGAGAGCAGAATGGGGCGCTCCACGAAACTCACGGACTTCGAACTTGGTCAGGTGATTGGGTGTCACTTGTGTCATATGTCTGTATGCGAGATTTCCACACTCCTAAAAGTCCCTAGGTCCACTGTTTCCGATGTGGTAAGTGGAAACGTGAAGGGACACTACAGCACAAAAGTGTACAGACCGACCTCGTCTGTTGACTGACAGAGACTACCGATTGTTGAAGAGGGTCGTACTGTGTAATAGGCAGACATCTATCCATACCATCACTCAGGAATTCCAAACTGCATCAGGATACACTGCAAGTCCTCAGTCCCCTAGAACTTAGAACTACTTAAACCTAACTAACCTAAGGACAGCACACAACACCCAGTCATCACGAGGCAGAGAAAATCCCTGACCCCGCCGGGAATCGAACCCGGGAACCCGGGCGTGGGAAGCGACAACGCTACCGCACGACCACGAGCTGCGGACACACTGCAAGTACGATGACAGTTAGGCGGGAAGTGAGAAAAGTTGGATTTCATGGTCGAGCGGCTGCTCATAAGCCACACTTCACGCTGGTAAATGCCAAACGACGCTTCGCTTGGTGTAAGGATCATAAACAGTGGACGATTGAAAAGTGGGAAAACGTTGTGTGGAGTGACGAATCACGGTACACAGTGTGGCGATCCCATGGCAGGGTGTGGGTATGGCAAATGCCCGGTGAACGTCATCTGCCGGCGTGTGTAGTGCAACAGTAAAATTCGGAGGCGGTGGTGTTATGGTGTGGTCGTGTTTTTCATGGAGGGATCTTGCACCCCTTGTTGTTTTGCTGGCACTATCACAGCACAGACCTACATTGATGTTTTAAGCAATTGATGTTTTAAGCACCTTCTTGCTTCCCACTGTTGAAGAGCAATTCGGGGATGGCGATTGCATCTTTTAACACGATCGAGCACCTGTTCATAATGTACGGCCTTTGCGGAATGGTTCCACGACAATAACATCCCTGTAAAGGACTGGCCTGCACAGAGCCCTGACCTGAATCCTATAGAACACCTTTTGGATGTTTTGGAACACCGACCTGGCAGGCCTCACCGACCGACATCGATACCTCTCCTCAACGCAGCACCCGGTGGAGCATGGGCTGCCATTCCCTAAGAAACCTTGAACGTATGCCTGCGAGAGCGGAAGCTGTCATTCAGGCTAAGGGTGGGCCGACACCATAATGAATTCCAGCGTTACCGATGCACAGCTCCACGAACTTGTAAGTCATTTTCAGCCAGGTGTCCGGATGCTTTTGATCACATAGTGAATGTATGAGTTGATTCTAGTTGTGACTCTGTGGCATTGTAGTCATAGTACGTTTTTGCTTTTTGTGAAGACACAATTTTACATTCCTGAATGTTTGAAACAAGCTACCAATATCCGCATCATTTCGAAATGTTGTCGAGGTCTGACTAGATAAATGTGTAGTTTGTTTCCAGACGCAACTTCACACGAGGTGTGTTTTTTAATAAAAATAAGACATGTAGAGTTTTCTTAGAAATTTTATTTTCACGTGAAAATCTGTAGTTTAATCTACTTTTCCACACAATTACCACCAAATCTAAGGTAATTATCATATCGTACAAGCAGCTTTTGAAGACCATCCTCGTAGAAACCTGCTGTCCGATTAGGCGGCAACTGCATAAAGCACTCTTCTTGTTACTTGAGGAAACTCGACACATGACGTCGAAATCGTAAAGCGCCTGTTTTCTCTTAATTTTTCATTAACGTTCTGCACCAGTTCGTCAGTAATTACTGAAGATTGCCCAGTTTGTTCCTCGTCGTGAACATTCGTACGGCCATTTTCAAATTTATCGCCCATTTCCATACCATTCCATCACTCGTAATGTTTTCTCCATACACATAGTTGATGTGATAATGAATTTCAGCCGCTTTCATATCTTTGCCACTACGAAAACGAATCACAGTGCGTACTTCACAGTCAGCGTGGTTCTCAATCGGAGGAAGCATTTCAGATACAAACAAACGTAAATACGCCGAGTATTAGAGGGAATTATGTAGAAAAGTAGATTAAAGTACAGGCTCTCATGTAAAAATAAAATTGTTGTTCTTCCCATTTTAACTTTAAAACGGCATTTACGTAAATAACACACCTCTTGATGGTTAACAGTATCATTGAAAAAAATACAAGATTACTTTTAATGTTCTCTGATTGGTCGTTAATATGTTGTCTTTCAGAATACGCTGTATTGCGGTCACTGCTCTGTGTAGACCGGCCGGGTTTAAACTTTATTGCACTGCACCCTCTTGTAGCATTTGTGCCTCCAAATTGACGGAGTGTTCACCTGTAGAAATATCGGCGGTTGTCGAAGATGTCCCCGGCGGCATTCCCGTTAGTTGTTTGAACATTTTTTACGCCAGGAGATAAGTTGATGGGGACACATACCATGACGGGCGCGTGATACTTTTTGAGATGAGAGAGAGTATACGATGCGGCACCACCAGTGCTCTCTCTCTCTCTCTCTCTCTTTCTCCCTCTCTGTTCGTCGCCAGACACAGCAGCTGTTCTTTACACTGTCAGATGGTAATGTGTCTGAGACTGTACTCGAAAAGCATAGTTATATGCTACGCATTGCTTGTTAACTCAGTGCTTGTGTTTGCTTTTTTTTCATCATGAAAACAGAAACAGCTGTCATGCGAAACGCAAGTCGAGGTTTTCTCATATGACTTCACGGAACCTGTAAATCATGGCAGTCACGTGGACGTAGTACTTCTTGGTTTTCGAAAAGCTGACTATTGATAGTATCTTGTATGGAAAGTTATTAACGTTGAAGTATCTTCAGGTGTGTCCTAAGAAAGAAATCATAATTTGCTTTCTTTCATCTATTACTTCGATGACCTGGTGGAGGATACTGAAATCAAGCTTAGATTTTTTGGAATAATACATTTAGCTATTATGCACATTCATCACTCAGAATTGGTATGCATATGAATGATTAATAGAAATGCCTGCAAGCAAGCCCACTAACCTATGGCGAGATTATGACATGGCTTATAAAATTTACTGATATTACGACAGTTAAGTGAGAATCTGCTCGGATAGTCGTGTGTGTTAGAGCACCACTTTTGGGACGACGAGGTGCACCTGCCCAGATCGAATCTGCCTGGCTGAATAAACGACGAGGGGCGGTGCACTGCTTAGACTAGATATGGTTTTTAGGCGGATTTCCACAGTTCAGTAGGTGAATACCGGACTGATTCCTAAATTTCGTCTTAGTTACACGATTTGCAAACATTTAGAAAAATTTCGCTGACTTTCACACGCAGACAGTTGGGGTACACATCTTCCGTTCTGGGGGTTAACAGGGCGCCAACAGGAAGAGCAACCAGCCACCCCTTAAACTATGCCACATCCGTTCATAATCATGTGGGCCCTGTGCCAAAGTGGGACAAAGGCTGAAGCAAAAGAAGATGATGATAGTTAAACGAGAATTTTAATTAATTCCATTCATTAAATAATTTTGTTGCTGTTATAAGTCATATTTTACTGGTGATGTCTAAGTCCTCAGTAACAATCACATTAGAATAGAGAATACAGTTTCAAAATAGTGTCATGAGAGAAAGGTGAGTTCCGGATAATTACTTATCTGTTTTGGGAGATAAATGTGGTCACATCAACTTGACTCTGTGAGTTCGTCAATGAAATCTTTATTCTCTTCTATCGACAGTGAAAACAGTGCATCATTTAGTTTAACTGGTAAGTCATTATGGAATTTCTTAACCGGGTTTTATAATTTCATTTGAGCCATTTGCCGAAAGAATGCTTTCACTTCAGCTATATGTTTTTGTTCGACCATAACAAGCAATATGTTTCCGTTATCAACTTTGATTGAAAAGGATTCACGGTTTGCTAATGTTTCATAAATACTCTTCACTAATTACATCCCATCTTTGTTCTTGCTGGGTTGCACTGGCTTCTTCAATAGCGATAGCCCTTCTTGTTCCTACTGCTGAAGACATCTCTTGATGGTCAGCCAATTTTAATTCGGACGTGTGAAATTTATTTCAGAAATAATCTCTCTGTAGTCAGAATTGAGTGATGAAAGTGTACCGGTCCTTTTTTTAATAACTGCTCCTGGCCACTGGAGAATTGATATCTAGTCGGTTTCAGTATTCTAGCCTTTACAGTGTTGCGTGTTGGCCTTTTACCCTTAAATACTTGTTGCATAATGATGAAACTGGAGGAAGGGTCTTTAGCATCCATTCTCAAAGACTGCATAACAACTCTGGCTAAAAAAACACTGACTTAAAACAAGGTCTAAAATACTCGTACGATCCCGATTCCTCACGGAAAATGTGATTGAATATTCCAACGCAGATTGTCATCCTACGTGTCTAGCTATTTCTTTCATAGTCGTTCCCAATCTCCAGGGTGTACTAATCTTTCCCGGTCCACAACTTTCTCCTTTCTCTGCACACGAAATAGCTCGGACGATTTCTATGTATCCAGTAGACTCATGTTTCATTTACATCCCTAGTATGTCTTAAGCTACGTTGTGCAAGACGCGACAGTTCGCTGCGACTACGACGCTGCCCCCTCCTCTTTTCCCACCCTGGCAGACGGCGACAAGGCTGCAACACGACAGGAGTCGTCGCTGTTTTCCAAGCTCTGGTCGTCGGCGGCGGATTCAAATACATAAGAAAAATAAGAATTCCGATTTTCTTGCTGTAAAAAATACTGTATGTTAATGGAACAAAGTTACATCGGCTCCCAGACTTAGTTTTTCGATACAGATTCTCCTTTTACTTCAAAAAATTGAAAAGTATCTCTTCGGGTTTTGAGTGTTGTTTTCGCTGTATATCACTTCTCTTTCGATTGCGAGGAAAGTAAAAGGCACAAAAAATTGATGTTTGCGTATCTTACAGTTTCACATCACAGCTTGATAATGAGGTGTATATTTTTCCGATATTCATCACAGTTATTTCGATACTTAACTTACAAGTAACCTACTGCATAAAATTTGAATTGTGTACAGTGAAAAATGTGGTCGCTGGCTACTTTGCGTTTGGTTCACGTTAGGTCGTACATCGTTGCCGATGAAAAGAAGCTAACATATCGAAGTTATTTTTGAAGTTGGGATCAGAATGATATCGATCTCCGTTTCCGAGGTTTGGGCTCATATATCTCCGGGAGCGTCGCGCCTTCCTCAAAAACGAACACCTATTGATTACAGAAAGCTGTACAACAATCTGGTGGTGGTTTTTCACAACTGGAAGGTATCATCAAGACACCAATCTACCGTTTACTTTCAAAGTGAAGGTATTGTAGAACGTAACTTTCTCGTTATACTTTAGATTGTTTATTTTATAATGTACTTGCCGTTTTCAATTTTTATCGTCACAAAAAAGAGTAATGCGAAAATTGACCTGCAAGTTCATTTTCATCATTCTAATTCTACATCTGCATGGATTATACTGATTTTCATAACAGGACTGAAAAATTTGCATTAATGGGAAAATAATATATATTTCACTCACCTGGCAGTTTCAACTGTGCACGAATTTCTTCCCAAATTCTGTCTCTGAACAAAGTGTCCCTATATTTACGGTTCTTCAAATCGTAAAGGCAAGGATGTTGCGATACCAGCTCACAGAGCATCACATCCTGTGAGTGGCTCATTTCAGTTTTCTTTGACTGGCTCGATGTCTTTCTGGCAGCCGTACGTCATTGTGTCGTCTAGACAACGCCACATGACCATACTGCCGAGCTGACTATGTTCTATATGAACAATGTAGTTTGTACGTCATTTTGATATACCCTGGCAGACTTGATAACATCGTTGTTTGGTGACAACAATAATGCACTTTTTGGCTGTTCTGTCACAAATCATTACAGTTCTAATCATTTAGACACTCACAAATGGTCGGTACATGTACGACGTTGCGGTCACGTTGTTGTGTTTCTTTAAACTGGACGTCTCTGACCAGAAGAGGTTTTTCAACGAATAGAAGGAGATTTTAGTCTCTCGATACAAATTTTTCTATTTTGTAAAAAGCTTGATCATGATTTTCTGTCTTCCATTGGCTGTTGATAAATAACATCAGGTTTTTACACTATTTATGAAGAGAATAAGATGTCGATACTTCGTCGCGCAGAGTGAGTATCAAAACCAACGAGCCATGCTAATTTGAGGTGCAAATGATTCAGTGATGAGGTCTGTAAAAAAAAAAAATCTCGCAAAATTTGTTTGCGAGGGTAGAACAAACTTTTAAAAATAGCACATCTACACCTGTCACAAACCCGTGTTCACTGCTGAATATTGTATGGTATGGATTAATGAATTATTGTTTGCAGGGCTGCTCTAACGCCTCTGTCGACAATGATCCCAGCAGTGACAGCTAAGATCGTGTCGTGCATCGACCCATGGGTGTACGCCATCAACCACCCTAGGTTCAGGTAAGTCCACGACCTCAGGTTTTGATACTGATCATAGTTGTGTGACTGGAAAAATGTCATGCAGTAAGTATAAAAATATATTTAAACACTGACACGTCACCGAAAATTCAGAGTACTATCCATAGCTGAGCTAGTAACATGCCTTAAAGCTAGATGGGGAGTTAGGGTTCGACCTAGGGACTTTTATTTGTTAGATGGAGTGGATCAGATGCTGGGTGCAAGGTCCGCTCATTCAGCTAATTTTGTCACTGCCCTACAGAGATTTATGTCATCTCGCCGTAGATCCATACAGAACACAGGCACACCGCGACGGATATAGACATCTAAGTAAATAAGTGAATAGTACCACAGGAAAACAGAAATTATGTCCACGAAGTAAGCATACAACATGTGTAGATATGCACACAGTGAGCCAGTTATCAGTTATCATGAGCGAGAATCCTTGGTTTGAAAGACAATCTAACATTTTGAAGCGAGATGTAGCCCTTCTGGGAAGATGTATGGACGACCTAGAGGGCGTGTTGAAAGAAATGGACAGTATATTTACCGGAGAAGAGAGCTGACCTCCAACGTGTACATGATGTAGTTATTTCAGTCGAAGAACATGAAAAGGAAGAAGCAGCTGAGCGGTGCGTCAGACTATTTTACAACCTGTTCAATCTGTTCACAGAACAAACAAGGAAACCAAGGATAAATTTTTAAATGAAAATAAAATTAAAAAATGCAAAAAGAACTTTGCGGATTTTCAGTAACAGAGTGTTATAACAGGGGTGGCAAAGAACTTGGAGGATCGATGAAATTGAAAAGGCACAGTTGGGACATGGTACATTCTCTCCACCCTTATAAAATGAAAAGTTATTATCATTTGAAAATGCACCTACAAAGACGTATAACCGGTTGTATTGTGTAATAAAGGAATCTGTATACAACTAACGCGGCCTTGAAGAATTTTCATTCATTAAAAAAATTTAAGGGGTTTTTATGATTTTTTTTGAAAATTTCTGGAAATTTCTTTACAGTGACAATATATAATCTAAAGTATGGCTGTCCTTCTTACAAAATGGTCTTCAAAAGAAGATATAAGACGAACTTCAACAAAAATAAAATAAGGGCAGTGGAGTGTGATCGAATTAGATCAAGGCTGAATGAATTAGATTCGCAAATGAGACGCTGAAAGTAAGATATGAGTTTTGCTGCTGAGGCAGAAAACATATTAACGATGTCAGAAGGAAAGAGGACACAAAGTTCAGACTGGCAGGTTTCTTGAAAAAAAGAGAAATTTTGTTAACATCCAATGTAAATTTGAGTGTCAGAAAGTGAAATTAGATCACTTTGACCCTTGCAATAGACTGGTGACCTCGATACCTGGGTAAACTGTACAATTTGCAGTGAACTGCCCGTTCGTTCTTACAACTGGACGCCACTTCACAGACCTCCGCGCCCTTAACCTACCCCAGTAATGCTACTGGGAAGAGTCGACCTACATTTTAGCGTTGAATCCGAACCAAGTGCAGTGGGGCAACGTGTCAAATACTTTCCGGAAATCTAGGAACATGGAATCTACCTGTTGCCTTTCATCCATAGTTCGCAGTATATGACGTGAGAAAAGGGCAAGCTGAGTTTGGCACGAGCGATGGTTTCTAAAACCATGCTCATTCGTAAGTACAAACAACAATAACAACAATAGCAGTATCAAAGTTGAGAACAAGACAGTAGTAGAAGAGTTGAAAAAATTCTCCTATATAGGAAGCAAGACTATACAGAATAGCTGATGCAAGGAATATACTTTAGACACAGTCACAGAATATCCTTACATCTGTTTCGGCGATACACTCGTAACTTCAGAATCTACCATTGGATAAGAAGACAACCCATGTAAGAATCTTAAAATCTACACTCCTGGAAATTGAAATAAGAACACCGTGAATTCATTGTCCCAGGAAGGGGAAATTTTATTGACACATTCCTGGGGTCAGATACATCACATGATCACACTGACAGAACCACAGGCACATAGACACAGGCAACAGAGCATGCACAATGTCGGCACTAGTACAGTGTATATCCACCTTTCGCAGCAATGCAGGCTGCTATTCTCCCATGGAGACGATCGTAGAGATGCTGGATGTAGTCCTGTGGAACGGCTTGCCATGCCATTTCCACCTGGCGCCTCAGTTGGACCAGCGTTCGTGCTGGACGTGCAGACCGCGTGAGACGACGCTTCATCCAGTCCCAAACATGCTCAATGGGGGACAGATCCGGAGATCTTGGTGGCCAGGGTAGTTGACTTACACCTTCTAGAGCACGTTGGGTGGCACGGGATACATGCGGACGTGCATTGTCCTGTTGGAACAGCAAGTTCCCTTGCCGGTCTAGGAATGGTAGAACGATGGGTTCGATGACGGTTTGGATGTACCGTGCACTATTCAGTGTCCCCTCGACGATCACCAGTGGTGTACGGCCAGTATAGGAGATCGCTCCCCACACCATGATGCCGGGTGTTGGCCCTGTGTGCCTCGGTCGTATGCAGTCCTGATTGTGGCGCTCACCTGCACGGCGCCAAACACGCATACGACCATCATTGGCACCAAGGCAGAAGCGACTCTCATCGCTGAAGACGACACGTCTCCATTCGTCCCTCCATCCACGCCTGTCGCGACACCACTGGAGGCGGGCTGCACGATGTTGGGGCGTGAGCGGAAGACGGCCTAACGGTGTGCGGGACCGTAGCCCAGCTTCATGGAGACGGTTGCGAATGGTCCTCGCCGATACCCCAGGAGCAACAGTGTCCCTAATTTGCTGGGAAGTGGCGGTGCGGTCCCCTACGGCACTGCGTAGGATCCTACGGTCTTGGCGTGCATCCGTGCGTCGCTGCGGTCCGGTCCCAGGTCGACGGGAACGTGCACCTTCCGCCGACCACTGGCGACAACATCGATGTACTGTGGAGACCTCACGCCCCACGTGTTGAGCAATTCGGCGGTACGTCCACCCGGCCCACTATACGCCCTCGCTCAAAGTCCGTCAACTGCACATACGGTTCACGTCCACGCTGTCGCGGCATGCTACCAGTGTTAAAGACTGCGATGGAGCTCCGTATGCCACGGCAAACTGGCTGACACTGACGGCGGCGGTGCACAAATGCTGCGCAGCTAGCGCCATTCGACGGCCAACACCGCGGTTCCTGGTGTGTCCGCTGTGCCGTGCGTGTGATCATTGCTTGTACAGCCCTCTCGCAGTGTCCGGAGCAAGTATGGTGGGTCTGACACACCGGTGTCAATGTGTTCTTTTTTCCATTTCCAGGAGTGTATGCATGTTTTCTATTTGTAAACGATTTATGTAAAAAATCAAAATATATGTGGATAGTTGCAGTCTACAGAATACCATGTCAATGTTGGAAAACTTACAATCATCACATCACTCACAGAGATTATGAAGGGTGCATCAAGCATGGTTACAACACTCTCCATCCACAGCACAGTAAGTCAGTAATAGCTGAGAAAGTATTTATGCATGACATACAATGGATTATTCTGCCACAAAAATATTGGCTACAACAAGATATTTCTGGGATTCAGTTACTAAGAAGTCTATAGAAATATGAGTATATTTGGAAGAGGATATCGTTCGTCTTGTTGGTGCTTCAACTAGCTAGGTCTTGGAATCTGACGATCTCTTTAATTCCTTCAGAAAGTAAATTTTTACATTTTGTGCCACACCTAGGGACAGTTAATTTTTATCATTTTGACTACTACATTTTAACCTGGGAGCCTACAGTTTAACACTACTACACCTGTGCCTACACAGAGCAGCTAGCCACATGCCAGTACAGCAATTTTTGGTGTAAGCTTAGTGATGTGCTTCATCAGTCTCTAGTGTAAACCTCACTTAAGAATGGCGGCATGGTTTTCAACCAGAATAATGGGTCAAAATATTGATGTCATGGAACAAAAGAATAGTGGTTGATATCTGGCTCATTGCTGGTATTTGGTGAACAAAGTGTTCATGACATGCATTGTCATCTGAAAAATAAAACCAGGGAAATACGAGGTGTGGCTAGAAAAAAACCGGACTAGTACTGGCGAAACAATAAAACGAATGCAATAAGGCTGAAAGTCGCGTGGCCTGTCACGTGACTCTCGCTCCGCCTACTGCTCGAGTTTCATCTGCCTCCTGCACTCAGTCTGCCCGTGGCGTCTGTTTTAAGTAGTTGACGTCTTGTCTGTGCGTCGGAAAATGTTGAGTGTATGGAAAGAACAGCGTGTTAACATCAAATTTTGTTTCAAACTAGGAAAATCTGCAAGTGAAACGTTTGTAATGTTACAAAAAGTGTACGGCGATGATTGTTTATCGCGAACACAAGTGTTTGAGTGGTTTAAACGATTTAAAGATGGCCGCGAAGACACCAGTGATGACACTCGCACTGGCAGACCATTGTCAGCAAAAACTGATGCAAACATTGAAAAAATCGGTAAACTTGTTCGACAAGATCGCCGTTTAACAATCAGAGCAGTGTCTGAGTTAACAGGAGTTGACAAGGAAAGTGTCGAACAAGTTTACCGATTTTTTCAATGTTGGCATCAGTTTTTGCTGACAATGGTCTGCCAGTGCGAGTGTCATCACTGGTGTCTTCGCGGCCATCTTTAAATCGTTTAAACCACTCAAACACTTGTGTTCGCGATAAACAATCATCGCCGTACACTTGTTGTAACATTACAAACGTTTCACTTGCAGATTTTCCTAGTTTGAAACAAAATTTGATGTTAACACGCTGTTCTTTCCATACACTCAACATTTTCCGACGCACAGACAAGACGTCAACTACTTAAAACAGACGCCACGGGCAGACTGAGTGCAGGAGGCAGATGAAACTCGAGCAGTAGGCGGAGCGAGAGTCGCGTGACAGGCCACGCGACTTTCAGCCTTATTGCATTCGTTTTATTGTTTCACCAGTACTAGTCCGGTTTTTTTCTAGCCACACCTCGTATATAGGCATAACTAAGTGGTGCTTCGACTTCCTTACTACTAACACACACACAAACACACACACAGATGCACACACAAACAGTATGTGGATGTGGTTATGTGTGTATGTGTGTGTGTGTGTGTGTGTGTGTGTGTGTGTGTGTGTGTGTGGACAGAGGCTACAGTTTGACCTATTACGTGTCTCTTTTCTTATTTTGTGTAACGTAACTTCAAACAGTTAGTCATTTAGTACATGTCAATGTAGTGTGCAAATCAAAAAGCTCTCAAACATGTTTAAAACTAGAGTAAAAGCTGTATTTGTAATGAAAAGAATGAAGAAATGGCCCATTTAGTGATGAGCCTTCACTTCCAGTTGGAAGGTATTTACATACCTAGGCCTATGCTTAAAAGTGATGGTACTTAACAGATGGCATAGAGCATTATTCTACCATCCTCCTCCATCTACGAGGCACCTTAAGTAATTGGCCAATGATGGGAATGAAAGAAATTTGGAGCTACTAGCCTGTTGCAAGCCTATTTGACGCCAGTTTGGCAGTGTTCATGAATATTTTCCAGCTTATTTTATCAAGTGGCCTCTCATTTGGCCACCTGAGAAAAATCTGATTTGGTCACTTGAAATCAAATGAGGGCCTCTGTGTTATTACCCACAGATGCTAACTGCTAGACTACTGAGGCAGCATATGCTCAGAAGTAATAACACATTTGTTTCTAAAATTAAAAATGTGTATAAAAGGTCAATGACTCCTCCATACACACAATGTAATTTTTTTCCTATATACAGGGTGACAATTATTTAACCATATGAAATAAAAACATCATAACTTCTAAACAGTTTGCATTAGGACGTTCAAAGTGGACAGATGGCCATGGGGCATGATGGGAAATAGTATGTGCATCCATCATTTGGTTTAGCAACGAAGCCAAGTTTCATTCGGATGGGTTCGTCAATAAGCAAAATTGGCGTGTTTGGGGGACTGAGAATACGCATTTTGCGATCGAGAAGTCTCTTCACCCTCAACGAGTGACTGTGTGGTGTGCAGTGTCCAGTCACGGAATAATCAGTGCAATATTCGTTGATGGATTTCAGTCGCATTACCCATAGTGACCCTGATTTCCACCCCATCGAAGTAGGAGAATGTTTGATGTCCTGGAGGGGCACTTTGGAAAGCGTCGCTGGGGTACCCAGAGACAACTTGCATGTGCCTCGATTTAGCGCCGTATTCTCCGGATCTGAACACATGCGATTCCTTTTTGTGGGGCTATATTAAAGACAAGGTGTACTGCAATAACTGCAAAACCATTGCCGAGCTGAAAACAGCCATTCAGGAGGTCATCGACGGCATCGATGTTCCGACACTTCAGCGGGTCGTGCAGAATTCTGATATTCGATGCTCCACATTGTCGCCAATGATGGCAGCCATAACGAACATGTCATAACCAAAATTCGAATATCTGTTGTGACATTTGCATGTTGGATAAAGTTGTGCACACTGTAGTTTTTAATTAATTTACGTTTTTTTCGTATAGTTCAATAATTGTCGCCATACCTGAAGAGCATTTTGGCACAAGGTAGAGATGGTGTCAGCTGACGGTGGCCTGTTGTTGCAGGGCGGAGGTGCAGAAGCGGATGAAGTGGCTCCACCTTGGCGAAGATACGCGCAGCGGCAAGTCTGACACCTCGAGCACGGCCACGGACCGCACCGTGGGCAACGTGTCCACCTCGGCCTGAGCCCGCAGCCACCAGACAGTCTAGAACGCCCTGTGGGCTGCAGCAGCGGCTGTGGCGGCGGCGGCCGCGCGCCCTGAGCCAGAACACCGCTCACCTCTCTACTCGGGACGCGTGGCACCCGCCCGCGCTGCCATTACTGCTGCGACACAGGAGACCTGGCTGACGGACATGGACTTCGCGCCTCTCCCATACACACGCACTTCCTTTTTTCTTGTACAGTGCCATTTTCTGTCTAGAATAAACTCTTTCCTTTCATACCGCAACTGCTAGTCTACTGTCTTTATTTCTCGTTTTTCTATTCCTGTCCCCCTCACTCGAACATACTGGGTGATCAAAAGTCAGTATAAATTTAAATAAATCACGGAATAATGTAGGTAGAGAGGTACAAATTGACACACATGTTTGGAATGACATCGGGTTTTATTAGAACCAAACAAATACGAAAGTTCAAACAATGTCCGACAGATGGCGCTTCATCTGATCAGAATAGCAATAATTAGCATAACAAAGTAAGACAAAGCAAAGATGATGTTCTTACAGGAAATGCTCAATATGTCCACCATCATTCCTCAGCAATAGCTGTAGTCGAGGAATAATGTTGTGAACAGCACTGTAAAGCATGTCCGGAGTTATGGCGAGGCATTGGCGTCGGATGTTGTCTTTCAGCATCCCTAGAGATGTCGGTGGATCACGATACACTTGCGACTTCAGGTAACCCCAAAGCCAATAATCGCATGGACTGAGGTCCAGGGTCCTGGGAGGCCAAGCATGACGAAAGTGGCTGCAGAGCACCCGATCATCACCAAACGACGCGAACAAGAAATCTTTCACGCTAGCATTATGGTGTCATTCCAAGCATGTGTGTCAATTTTTACCTCTCTATCTACATTATTCCGTGGTTTATTAAGTTTTCAAATTTATACTGACTTATTGGTCACCCGGTACCTGAACATTTCCTGCTTGGTAGCGTTACTAAGCACTGTTCGACTATCAAGTTTAACACTTTGTTTATTGTTGCCACCAACGCCTAGAATTCCATCGATAACTAGGTAATATCAGCAACAAAAGTATTTATACTGGCAGTATTGCAAGGCAAAACTGTATCCTGGAGCTGAGCTAGTGGAGAGGAAAAATTCACGTTAGTTCCACGGAAGGAAACTGTGAGTCTCCGTCCCGTGGCCGAGCGTTATCCTGTTAGAAAGTGTCTTGAAATGCTGTTCATGAGTAGCAGCACAACAGGTCGAATCACCAGAGTGCCACATGGATTTGCAGTCAGGGTGCGTGGGGTAACCTTGAGACTGCTCCTGCTCTCATACTAAATCGCACTACAGACCGTTTTCTTTCTAGAATAAAGTCTTTCCTTTCATACTGCAACTGCTTATCTACTGTTTATTTCTAGTTTTTCTACGTATGTGTCCCTCACCAGACAATAGATAGCTGAACTGAACATTTCTGCTGGTAGCCTTACTTACCAGTGTGCGAGTATCAAGTTCAATACTTTGTTTGTTGTTGACACCATCATCTATAATTCAATGAAAACCTCAATAATATCTGCAACAAAAGTGTTGATACCGACAGTACTGCAACGAAAACTACACCCAGCTTCTGAGGTAGTGGAGAGGAGCAATTCATGTTAGTTCCACGGAAGGAAACTGTGTGTCACCCTCACATTCCCATTAAATACTACTGTTCGTATAACAATGATGAACACACTTTATGCCTTTCAGTTTACCTCCAGACGGTGAATATCGCCCAATGGTAACGCCGTCTATCCTTCTCACTAATGACATGAGATGGCAAGCTCACGGAAAGCGCAACATAATGTGGGAAACTTCCCGGACAGCAACACAATTTAATACTGAACACGTACAGGAAAGTGCTAACGCCACACTGCACTGACGGGAAAAATTGCAACACCAAAAAATAATTAATGTACAGTAGTGAAATTTCTGGAATACGCTTGTCTAGGTAACATACACTACTGTCCATTAAAGTTGCTACACCAAGAAGAAATGCAGATGACAGGCAGGTATTCATTGGACAAATACATTATACTAGAACTGACATGTGATTACATTTTCACGCGATTTGGGTGCATACATCCTGAGAAATCAGAACCCAGAACAACCACCTCTGGCCGTAATAACGGCTTTGATACGCCTGGGCATCGAGTCAAACAGAGCTTGGATGGCGTGTACAGGTACAGCTGCCCATGCAGCTTCAACACTATATCACAGTTCATCAACAGTAGTGACTGGCGTATTGTGACGAGCCAGTTGCTCGGCCACTATTGGCCAGACGTTTTCAGTTCGTGAGAGATCTGGAGAATGTGCTGGCCAGGGCAGCTATCGAACATTTTCTGTATCCAGAAAGGCCCGTACAGGACCTGCAACGGTCTTGCATTATCCTGCTGAAATATAGGGTGTCGCAGGGATCGAATGAAGGGTAGAGCCACGGGTCGTAAGACATCTGAAATGTAACGTCCACTGTTCAAAGTGCCGTCAATGCGAACAAGAGGTGACCGAGACGTGTAACCAATGGCACCCCATACCGTCACGCTGGGTGATACGCCAGTATGGCGATGACGAATACACGCTTTCAATGTGCGTTCACCGCGATGTCGCCAAACACGAATGCGACCATCATGATGCTGTGACCAGAACCTGGATTCATCTGAAAAAATGACATTTTGCCATTCGTGCACCCAGGTTCGTCGTTGAATACACCATCGCAGGCGCTCCTGTCTGTGATGCAGTGTCAAGGGTAACTGCAGCCATGGTCTCCGAGCTGATGGTCCATACTGCTGAAAACGTTGTCGAACTGTTGGTGCAGACAGTTGTCGTCTTGCAAACGTCCCCATCTGTTGACTCAGGGATCGAGACGTGGCTTCACGATCCGTTATAGCCATGAGGATACGATGCCTGTCATCTCGACTGCTAGTGATACGAGGCCGTTGGGATCCAGCACGGTGTTCCGTATTACCCTCCTGAACCCACCGATACGGTATTCTGCTAACAGACATTGGATGTCGACCAACGCGAGCAGCAATGTCGCGATACGATAAACCGCAATCGCGATATGCTACAATCCGATCTTTATCAAAGTCGGAAACGTGATGGTACGCATTTCTCCTCCTTACACGAGGCATCACAACAACGTTTCACCAGCAACGCCTGTCAACTGCTGTTTGTGTATCAGAAAGCGTTTGGAAACTTTCTTCGTTTCAGCACGTTGTAGGTGTCGCCACCAGCGCCAACCTTGTGTGAATGCTCTGAAAAGCTAATCATTTGCATGTCACAGCAGCTTCTTCTTGTCGGTTATATTTCGCGTCTGTAGCACGTCATCTTCTTGGTGTAGCAATTTTAATGGCCAGTAGTATATTTAAGTCAGTAGTGTTGTAAGATTACAGGTCAATGCAAGTGCGAGATAAGCCACCGCATATGTAAAATGCTGGCACATTAATAACGTCCACAGTGTTGAATGTAAGCGTGCAAACGTGCGTGGAGTGTGTTGTACTGGAGCTGGATATCAGTTTGTGGGTTAGAGCTCGACGGCTATTGCTCTTGATTGCTCACTACAGGGACGATAAAATGCCGGTCGTGGATGATGCTGGAGTTGTCTGATGCTGTCCCATACGTGCTCGATTGGAAAATGTTCAAATGTGTGTGAAATCTTATAGGACTTAACTGATAAGGTCATCAGTCCCTAAGCTTACACACTCCTTAACCTAAATTATCCTAAGGACAAACACACACACACCCTTGCCCGAGGGAGGACTCGAACCTCCGCCGGGACCAGCCGCACCGTCCATGACTGCAGCGCCTGAGACCGCACGGCTAATCCCGCGCTGCTCGACTGGAGACAGATCTGGTGACCAAGCAGGCTGAGGCAACATGTCGACACTCTGTAGAGTATGTTGGGTTACAACTGCGTTATGTGGGCAAACGGTATCCTGTTGGAAATTACCTCCTGGAATTTTGTTCATGAATGGCGTTACAACATATCGAATCACTAGAATGACGAACAAATTTGCATGGGATAAGCACGAGAGTGCTCTTGATGTCACACAAAATAGTACCCCAGACCATAATTTCAGGTGTAGCTCCAGTGTGTCTAGCACGTAGACAGCTTGGCCCTCAGGTGGCCTCCTTCTAACCAACACATGGACTTCACTGGCACGAAGCCAGAAGCAGCCAGAAACAACAGAAATACGAGGGCTATCCACAAAGTACATTACGTTTTGGAATTAAAAATAAATAAAGTATTGAATTTTTTTTATTATATACAGACGAAAGCCACACTTAAATACTACTTTTCTACATAGTTGCCATTTAAATTAAGGCACTTATCGTAGCAATGGACGAGCTTGGAAATTCCTTCGTCGTAAAATTCGGCCGCCTGCGCCTTCAACCACGTGGTTACCTCTTTTGGGACAGAAAAGGTGTGATTTTTGTGGGTTTCCTGGAAAGAGGCACTACAATACACTCTCAAAGGTATTGCCAAACTCTGGACAAACTCAGAAGAGCAATTCTAAACAAGCGCAGGGGAAAGTTGGGCTCAAAGATCTTGCTGATTCACGACAACACCCGGGCCCACACGGCAAATGCCACTCGTGAAGTTCTCGAATCTTTTAAGTGGGAGTTGTTTCCTTATCCGCCGTACAGTCCCGACCTGGCACCGAGCGACTTCCACTTATTCCCAGCAATGAAGAAGTTGTTGGCTGTGCAGCGTTTTGATGACGAGGCACAGCTTCAAGAAGAGGTAACCACGTGGTTGAAGGCGCAGGCGGCCGAATTTTACGACGAAGGAATTTCCAAGCTCGTCCATCGCTACGATAAATGCCTTAATTTAAATAGCAACTATGTAGAAAAGTAGTATTCAAGTGTGGCTTTCATCTGTATATAATACAATTTTTTTTCCAATACTTTATTTATTTTTAATTCCAAAACGTAATGTACTTTGTGGATAGCCCTCGTATATAAATGGAAGGGGGATCACTGCTGTCAGCTGCAGAGGGACATCAAGCGGAATCAGTGACGTAGATCACTGGCAGCGAGGCAGGACCAGCTTGCATCAGAAAACACAACAGACCTCCACCCTGCCCTCCAATATGCTCTCGCTTGACACGACTGAAGTCGCAAATGGGATAAGTGGAACGCACGCATCTGGCGCGGTGTTGTCCTTGAGGTAATCGATTTGTAACTGTTAGTTGTGTCATTGTTGCGCCAATTGCTGCTCTAATTGCTGCTGCAGATGCAGTATGAAGCGTCAGTATCTGGCGCGGTGTTGTCCTTGAGGTAATCGATTTGTAACTGTTAGTTGTGTCACTGTTGCGCCAATTGCTGCTCTAATTGCTGCTGCAGATGCAGTATGAAGCGTCAGTATCTGGCGCGGTGTTGTCCTTGAGGTAATCGATTTGTAACTGTTAGTTGTGTCACTGTTGCGCCAATTGCTGCTCTAATTGCTGCTGCAGATGCAGTATGAAGCGTCAGTATCTGGCGCGGTGTTGTCCTTGAGGTAATCGATTTGTAACTGTTAGTTGTGTCACTGTTGCGCCAATTGCTGCTCTAATTGCTGCTGCAGATGCAGTATGAAGCGTCAGTATCTGGCGCGGTGTTGTCCTTGAGGTAATCGATTTGTAACTGTTAGTTGTGTCACTGTTGTGCCAATTGCTGCTCTAATTGCTGCTGCAGATGCAGTATGAAGCGTCAGTATCTGGTGCGGTGTTGTCCTTGAGGTAATCGATTTGTAACTGTTAGTTGTGTCACTGTTGCGCCAATTGCTGCTCTAATTGCTGCTGCAGATGCAGTATGAAGCGTCAGTATCTGGCGCGGTGTTGTCCTTGAGGTAATCGATTTGTAACTGTTAGTTGTGTCACTGTTGCGCCAATTGCTGCTCTAATTGCTGCTGCAGATGCAGTATGAAGCGTCAGTATCTGGCGCGGTGTTGTCCTTGAGGTAATCGATTTGTAACTGTTAGTTGTGTCACTGTTGCGCCAATTGCTGCTCTAATTGCTGCTGCAGATGCAGTATGATGCGACAGAGCCATACACCGAACACGGTGGTCTGACCTACCAGTCGTGCCACGTTGCTGTCCGGATCCCGCTCTGGCTCTGAGCACTATGGGACTTAACATCTGGGGTCATCACTCCACTAGACTTACAACTACTTAAAGCTAACTAACCTAAGGATATCACACACATCCATTCCTGAGGCAGGATTCGAACCTGCGACCGTAGCAGTCGCGCGGTTCCAGACTGAACCGCTCGGATCCCGGTCTTCGTGAGACCGTACATTCCCGTGACCACCGCTGCCAACGATCGTACAGTGGCTACATTCCTGCCAAGTCTTTCAGCAGTATCGCAAAATAAACATCCATGTACATCTACATCCACGTGATTACTCTGCTAGTCATAATAAAGTGCCTGGCACAGGGTCCAACGAACCACCTGTGGTGTCACCGCCAGACACCACACTTGCTAGGTGGTAGCTTAAATCGGCCGCGGTCCATTAGTACATGTCGGACCCGCGTGTCGCCACTGTCAGGATCGCAGATCGAGCGCCACCACACGGCAGGTCTCGAGAGACTGACTAGCACTCGCCCCAGTTGTACGACGACTTTGCTAGCGACTACACTGACGAGGCCTTTCTCTCATTTGCCGAGAGACAGTTAGAATAGCCTTCAGCTAAGTCCATGGCTACGACCTAGCAAGGCGCCATTTGTAACATTGCATGTATCTAAAGAGTCCCACTTGTATCGCCACAATCTCCAGATGGCTCATCAAGAGCGATGTACCACAAGGATGGAATAAAGTTAAATATTTCCGCAGCTACGTACTTTTCTTTATAACATTCATTACGTATCCTGTTTCAGACCTCACTCCATCCTTCGTGAGTTAGCGCGTGCATCTTGGCCGCCTCTTTCAATTAGTGTGCGTAGTGTTGGCAAGTCTGCCGACACTACACCACCTTCAAGCTGTCTCTTTACCATTTCACTCTCGAACGGCACGCGGGAAAAACGAGCACTTAAATTTTTCTGTGCGAGCCCTGATTTCTCTTATTTTATCCTGATGAGCATTTCTCCCTATGTAGGTGGGTACCAAAGAATGTTTTCGCAACCGGAGGAGAAAAACGGTGGTTGAAATTTCATGAGAAGAACCCATCGCAACGAAAAATGCCTCTGTTTTAATGATTGCCACTACAATTCACGTACCATGTCTGTGACACTATCTCCCCTATTTCGCGATAATACAATGCGACCTGCCCTTCTTTGTACTTTTTCGATGTCATCCGTCAGTCCCACCTGATGCGGATCCCACACCGCACAGCAGTACTCCAGAATAGGGCGGACAAGCGTGGTGTAAGCAGTCTCTTTAGTAGACCTGTTGCACCTTCTAAGTGTTCTGCCAATGAATCTCAGTCTTTGGTTTGCTCTCCTCACAATATTATCTATGTGATCGTTCCAATTTAGGTTTTTGTAATTGTAATCTCTAAGTATTGAGCTGAATTTACAGCTTTCAGATTTGTTTGACTTATCGCGTAATCGAAATTTAGCTGATTTCCTTTAGTACTCATGTGAATAACTTCACACTTTTCTTTATTCTGCGTCAATTGCCACTTTTCACACCCTACAGATATCATATCTAAATCATTTTGCAAGTCGTTTTGATCATCAGATGACTTTACAAGACGGTAAATGACAGCATAATCTGCAAACAATCAAAGACGGCTACTCAGATTGTCTCGTATGTCGTTAATATAGATCAGGAACAATAGAGGGCCTGTAACACTTCCTTGGGGAAAGCCGGATATTACTTCTATTTTACTCGATGACTTCCGTCTATTACTACAAACTGTGACCTTTCTTACAGGAAATCACGAATCAAGTCGCACAACTGAGGCGATACTCCATAGGCACGCAGTTTGCTAAGAAGACGATTGTGAGGAACGGTGTCGAAAGCCTTCTGGAAATCTAAAAAACATGGAATCAATTTCACATCTCCTGTCGATAGCACTTATTACTTCATGAGTTTTATTCTGTGTTTCACAAGAACGATATTTTCTGAATCCGTGCTGTGTCAATAAATCGTTTGCTTCTGGGTACATAATGTTCGAATACAGTATATGTTCCAAAACCCTACTGCAAATCGACGTTAGTGACATAGGCCTCTCATTCAGCGGATTACTCCTACTTCCGTTTTTGGGTTGGCTCAAATGGCTCTGAGCACTATGCGACTTAACTTCTGAGGTCATCAGTCGCCTAGAACTTAGAACTAATTAAACCTAACTAACCTAAGGACATCACACACATCCATGCCCGAGGCAGGATTCGAACCTGCGACCGTAGCGGTCACGCGGTTCCAGACTGAAGCGCCTTTAACCACACAGCCACACCGGCCGGCCCCGTTTTTGGGTATTGGTGTGACTTGAGCAATTTTCCAGTCTTTAGGTACGCATCTTTCTGTGAGCGAGTTTCTGTATATAATTGCTAAATATGGAGCTATTTTATCAGCATACTCTGAGAGGAACCTGACTGGTATACAATCTGGACCGGAGGCCTTGCCTTTATTAAGTTATTTAAGCTGCTTTGTTACACCGAGGATACTTCTTCTTCTTCTCATAGCCGTATTACACGACGTCGTTCAAAGTCAGTGAGCTGCTGATTACAGGGTCTTGGTCGCCTTAAATGCATTCTGGACCAACATCAACTCACCACGTCCAGTCTCACAGGTAACAAACGCTCACAACTGTTACAGCATGTATGTAAAACAAACCTGATCTGCATCCTCATTGTGAAGCTACTGGCGCCACTCTTATACTACTAGTGCGAAATTTTCAATAGACGACTATCTCGGATGTAGGAACACGCCTACTAACTTCGGTTTACGTCATACTACACCTTTCTTATGATGCGATTTTTTCCGGCAGTCTCTTCAAGCCGCAAGTTTAATAAATCACACGTTACAGGCCAGATTTGTGCAATGACAAAGTCTTCGTCACCTATTAGCTACTTTACCTAATAACCTGTGAACATTTAGGCCGTGTGATGAAAGCATTGATTCGTAATTACAGTGTCTCAGCAGCAGGAAATTTTGTAGCAATTACGCCATCATTAGTTTACCTGGTTTGGTGAAAATCTTTTACAAAACAAGAAATTCTGGCAGCAAACACATGTGCAATGCAGCTATGAATCAAGTGCAACATAAATGCAAGAAGGACACCACCAAACGAATGTACATGAGATTTCTAACAATGAGGCAAACACGTGTGCTGAAAATTGGTAATTCCAGAAAAAGGTCTGAATGATTTTCGTGAAGCCGAAATGCAGTGGTTAAGCAGTATAATTTACTAGTTGGTTATTTGTATAATTTTACGTTGTGGTGCTGAATAAACATCCAGTTGGA
Organism: Schistocerca nitens; assembly: GCF_023898315.1. NCBI lineage: Eukaryota > Metazoa > Arthropoda > Insecta > Orthoptera > Acrididae > Schistocerca > Schistocerca nitens. The sequence goes on from NC_064617.1 coordinate 97,510,451, forward strand.
GGGTCTCACATTCCGTCTGGGCAGAATTTCACGATCACAAAAGAAACAATATCGCAAATCCACTGGAAACTTGGTCCTGAGTGAAAATAGTTGCTCGTATGTCACTGATGCCTAGCCCAGATACGAATTCAGATCACCACGTGTTCTCAGTCAATTGAAAATGTGAACAAAAACCCGAAACAATGCACGTGAAATCTACACGAAAATGTTATGCCTAACCTGACTGCTATCATGGTAAGTTTGCTGTTCGAACCAGTTCGTGTTCACACTAGAAAAATGTCTGCAATCTGTTTGCTACAGTAGACTGCTAAGGGCGCAGCACAATGAAGAAGCCTTCTTCTTTGAATAAATTTTTTTGTATTTTTGACCGCATTGTCAATATATAAAACTACCCACGCTTAGGTCCCTGTTGTAAGCGACAGCCTCTTACTTTCAGGAGGAAGGTTAAAGAGCCAATAGAAATAGCCAAGCGACCCACCAACATGAACTGGGAAGACGGGTAACAACTTCTGACGTCTTGGCTGCCATCAATAACAGCGTCACGGAACGACAGCTCATATAAAGCAACGCACAAAGACGTATGGGAGACCGCAGCGGCCGCAGGTACATAGAGTAGTGGTGCGCCTTCCGGCGCTAGAAAACTGGAAAACAACGCCACGTCACAGCTGCCGCCTCGTTTCCCATTAGCCGCTTTCCACCAATCACAAGCAGTAATGCAAACACCAATCGAAACATCGGTTTCCACCAATGAAAAGAAATAATAAAAACACCAATAAAGACTTCTAACATCCCTCCCCTTCATCCTTAGTAGTTTATCAGAAATAGGATATATATATATATATATATATATATATATATATATATATATATAAAAGTTGTTTCATTCAGCTGTACAATACCAACTACTGTACTTTTTATCCCACCGCCAGCGTGCCCCAAGGCTCCGTCCTTTCCCCTCTCCTCTATTTCCAGTATACTGCAGATATGCCCAAACCTCCCCCACCTGTTCAGCTCCTCCAGTTTGCTGATGACATCGCCTTCCTGGCCCTTTATTCTACCCTTCAAACTCACCTCGACCAGTCCACTGCCTGGTGCTACCAGTGGCTCCTTTGCATCAGCCCTTCCAAGACCCAGGCGACTCCTGTATGATCTCATCCCTTTCTCACACCCTCTTCTTTTCCTCAAACACATCCACACCCTGTACACTGTCCATCGACTCGATGTCCCCCATCCTCTGGTGTCTTCTCTCCTCGCTACCTCCAGTCCATTACCGCACCTATACTGTTGTGTCTCACCCTCTCTCCATCTCCACACCATCCAGCTCCTTTCCCAAAGATACTTCCAGCACCTACTCCTCCCTGATGATGAGCTTCACCCTGATCTCTACCCCTTCTACCAACTCTAACCCCACCTTCCCCACTTCTACTCCTCAGGGCTCCCTCTCCACTCCTACTTCCTTCCCCTGAGCCGTTTTCCTCCCTCCGACAACCCCTCCCTTTCCTGTGCCCCCCATCTGTGTCTCTGCATTCCCTCCTGACTTGCCTTCCCTCTCCATTTCCCACTCCACCTACCTCTTGGTGTGCCCCCTGACCTCCCCTTTTTTCTTTTTCTCCAGCCCCCCTCCCCCTCCCCTCTTTATCCCTCCACTCAGGCCCCCTCTCCCTCAGCAAATACCTCCAGGCAGGTTTTATTCTTTCGACTTCCAGTCGTTTTTTAAGTGTCTCTCGTTTTGTGTGTTTTTATACTGCAGCTAACTCTTAACTTGTGTGTGTGACTCCAGTGTATTTTAAGTGCTCCACGACTCACCAATTGTGTTCTTTTAACTTTATGTCGATCTTTTTTAACAGTACCACCCTGAATTTCCCATGTCAGTGTATATTTTAATCCCATTGACTACCTTTATTATGTTTTTATGTCCCCCCTTTTCCGCCTTTTTTTGCATAGTTTCCTCTTTTTATTTCAATGTAATGACACTCCACTGAAGAGTGGTGGACTGTGCCGCTGCCACCCACTACTGCCCATATGGGGCAGGGGAATGAACTCACAATAAAGAAAAAAAAATCATTCAGCACTAAATAAAAACACCTTAAAGAAGGTCGCTTGCAACAGGGACCAAAATGTTGGTAGTTTTATATATTGACAATGCGCTCACAAATGCAGAAAATTTTTATTGAATGTCGCAATGACGGTAGAAGCCTACATTTATAAGACTTATTCTTTATCTTTCTTATTATAGCTTGCAACAGCAGGCTCTCCATTGTTTCCTGTTCTGAGCATCTTCTTTAATCTGTCTGTATGTTCAACCTCTTCTAATCTCAGGGATAATTCCAATTTTCTTTCTACCTCTTGCTCCCATTCCACTTTTCTTTCTAAAATTCTTTGTTGAGCCAAGATTTTTTTCCTCTTTCTGATTACATCTTTCCTTATTTTGTTCGGGTCTTCTTCATTATTACGTCTGTCAGTCTATGTCACCTAAAGCATTCGTCTCCATAGCCACATTTCAAAACTTTCTAAATATCTTTCTTCTCTCTTTTTAACTGTCCATCATTCACTACTGTATAATATTACACCCCAGGCAAATATTTTCTTCAGCTGCATTGAAATTCTTCTACATATAAGGAACTCCTTCAACTTTTCGAGTGCTTTCTTTCCCATAGATATCCTCCTCCTTATTTCCTCTGTACAGGTTTCATTACCTGTCATTAAACACGCCAATTTTACTTGTTCTGTGTTTTTTCCAGCTAGGAATGTGTTAATGGGAGCTTCCTTCTTACTTATTCTCATAACTTTTGTCTTTATTTATCTTCATTCTATGCTCTTTGGCCCTTCTTTCAGTACTCTTCAACATCTTCTGTAGCTCCTCTTCTAATTCCGTCAGCAGTGTCTGATCATCCACGTATTTTATAGTCTTTATCCTTTCCCCTCCAATTACAGTGCCTGCTGCGTCCTCTGCGGCGTTACCTGTCAGTTTCTCTCCATATATAATGAAAAGCTTCGGTGACATTAAGTAAACTTGCTTTACACTCCTTCAAATGCTCATCGCTTCCATCTCGTCATGCCTTGCTATAACCAGCACTTTTGGCTTTATATACATCTCCTTTATTAACCTATCTTTCCAGTCTATCTTTTAAACTTCTCAGCAGTATACTTCAGTTGACTCTGTCGAAAGTCTTCTGCCAATCGATAAAAGAAATATACACATATCTCCACCGCTCTTTCTCCAGTCATCCTCAACTCTTTCTCAATCCGAATTGGTCTTCGTCAGTAATTTTCCTCGATTTTCTATTCAGTTCTCCCTAGGATGACTTTCGTTGAAACCTTTTTAACATAACTAATGCTGCCACTGTGTAATAGGTAATTACTACTTACAAAGTACCAAACTGAGACAATATACTCTACATTAAGCTTGTATGTATTGTACTGATGTGGGTAGGCAAAATTCGCTTACAATACTTTCACAATGGGCAGTTCAATTTTCACTATAACTGGCAATTTTGAGTGAAAACATCATGAACTAAAGGTACAAAGCCACTAGAAGATTGTAGAACCCAGAGGTATCTGTCATTTTCAGAAAAAAAATTTCAGATTTCATGAAAAATGGCTCTGGTATGATACGCCTGCTACTAGTCAGTGTCCATATGTTCTGGCTACCTTCAAATAGGCACTGGTTTCTACCCGTATTTTCTTCATTATTTAGTCTGTCAGTCAACTTCATCTTAAGCATTCTTCTCCACAACTATACTTCAAATCTTTCTAAATATCTTCTTCTTTTAAACTGTCCGTGATTCACAGCTGTGTAACACTACACTAGGGGCCTAAACATTTAGCAGATCTTTTCCTCAGCTCCACTGGAATCCTTCTCGATGTTAAAAACTGCTTTACATTTTCAAATTCTCCCTTTTCCCGTAGATATTCTCATCCTGATTTCTTCTGTACAGGTACCATTCCATGTCATTAAACTTCACAGGCCTATGTGATGGGGCAGGCAGCATGATCGATTTGAACATATAAATGTTTTCCTGGGGTCGGTGAAGGGAAGGGGAATGGGGAGGGGCGACGTGTTGTAGATTTCCTGCCCCATTTCTGATTACGCCCTTATAGCAAACTATTGATTTCCTTACGTATCTTTAAGATTTTCTTGAACACTGAAGGCGTTATCTGGAATACTAAGCGAAATATGGCAGTTATACCATACCTTCACGCACCAAATTGAATATAAAATCCAATACCAAAATAACAAGTAAGGAAAATGACAAATATCCAACTACGAACGAAATACAGGCCTCGTCTTAGGTTTCATGCTACCCACATGTTAAGTTGTTACTGTACATCATTACAAGCGTCTCTTTGCGACAAAAGCATTCATAAACAGAACCCTTTTTTTTCCTAAAGAGCATGAAACTGGAACGCCAACAACTTTTCAAACACAGTGGGTACATAGATAAAATTATTGGTATATGTTCCTGAAATATGATATTTGTTGTAGACTGCATATTCTATGAGATTTTTATTACATTGCTTTTCTTTCCTGTGCACTACATACAGAAACGCATACATTTTAATCCTCATTAAAATACTAGTGAAAAGTTTTTGTCCTCAGCTGCACCATTCGATATTTCGTTACGGATAACCTGACATTTCTTACGAAACTTAGAAATGACCGAGTATTTGGTATCTGTGAATGAATATCGAGTGAGTTTGATGACTGGCAGAATGCTTACCCCTGTCCCTTGGAGAACCTTCATTTCAGACACATCACGATGTGTTATTGGTATGCGACGTAATCCACCGCATGGACAGGCCGGCGAGCCGATCTTGATCGTGTACAGCATATCCGAAATCGATTGGAGAGACGGTCTACCTTTATCATCCTTCGGAAGGGAGTCTTTCAGACATCCGTGCAGTTATTTCTCAGAAGTGGAACTGACTGTCGCTGGAGCTCTTGGTCCGCTCTTTACATGGTGCGGTACTCTGCTGACAATAGTGTGCAACAGGAGCAACCACAGCATCTGTCAAACCAGCTGTGATAGAATTTTTCCAGTTTTGTTAAATTTTCATCTTCACTTCCAGAACTTTTCTAACTAGTTTCAGTATATCCATTGTGGATGACGAACTGCGACTGTGGTTTAAATTGGCTTTTATCTGGTAATAAATACGCTACCAGTCGCTTTTTTACGATTTATTCAACCGTGAACATGTTTTCGAGCCACTGCAGGCTCATCTTCAGATGGAGGTGTTACAGAAACATAATTTTGTGGACCAAGTGTAGTTAGATGCAGTGCTGGCGAGTGCACTGCCTTGTGGTATTTACATTGAGCCGTAGTAAAAATTGCTGTTTTGAAAAGCGCGCCGCAGCGCGTAGTGTGAAGCAGTCGCCCTCCGTTTCTGGCAGTGGCGCCTCTGTGGCAATCGCAGCTTTGGTGTCTCCCTCTGGTGTGAAAGGGGAAAGGTTGCCTGTTCACGTGCATTTAAGGGGCGCTATCAGCTCGTCAGTTACATCTTCGGCGGTAATCCGGAAGGATACCGCCCTTCGATTGGCCTTTCGGTTCTAATCGAAGCGTTAGGTGTATTGCAGGTGCCAGCCACCCTGAAGCGGTCCAGCCAGCAGCCAGCCAGCCAGCCAGCCAGCCAGCCAGCCAGCCAGCCGAGCAGAGCCGCAGCGGTCCAGCAGCAGCAGCAGCAGCAGCGGTCCAGCCGGCAGCAGCCAGTCAGTCCTCCTGCAGCAGCAGCAGCAGCAGCAGCAGCGGTCCAGCCAGCGAGCCAGCGAGCCAACCAGCCAGCTAGCAGCAGCAGCAGCAGCAGCAGCAGCAGCCCCGGCCCCGTCCGCGGCAGCAGCAGCAGCAGCTGCGGCGTTCCTGCCACCCGCCGTCGCCGTCGCCGTCGCCGTCCGACCTAGGTCTTCGTCCCTGGTCTTCGTCCGTCTTCGTCTTTGTCTTCGTCTGTCCCCAGTTTGTGTCCTTTCTTTTTCGTCCTGTGTGTTTTTGTTTCTCCCTGTCGTCATGTCTGCCCCCACCCCCACCACCACCGCCACCACTACCACCACGGCCATAGTTTATACTTCCCCTTCCGCCGCCACCACCACTATAACATGGTGTGCCCAGTCACATCCCCCCTCCTTCCATCCCACCTCTTCTCACTCTCCCTTCGCCCTCGCTCTTTGTCGCCCCCTCTCCAGCTTCTTCCTCCCGCTCCTCTCGATCTGATCCTTTCCCCCCACTCCCCCAGCCTGTCACTGCAGCTCCAGCTAGGGTGGTGGCCCGTCGGGCCACCGTCCATGCCCAGCTCTCCCCATCGCCTTCGCCATCACCGCCGCCACCGTCACCGTCGCCGTCGCCGTCGCCGTCGCCTTCACCGTCACCATATCTGGCGCCGACTGCTGCGTCCACGCCAGGACCTGTCCATACCCACCACCTCCCTATAGCTCCCGTCCCTCATATCACCACCCGCCCTTCTGCTGCCATAAAACGCCCCAGTGGCACCACCACCTCCTCTGCTCCCAAAAAGGCCCCGCCCCATCCTCCTTCCCCCCCCCCCCACCCAGGTGCCATGGATGTCTCTCCACCTGGCCCTGCTCCCTCCGCCTCCTCCTCCTCCTCCTCCTCCCCCCCTCTTTATACAAATACCTCCTCTCCCGTCTCGATCCTTCCCTTCTCGAGGCCCGGAATCTCTCCCTCCTCCTCTGCCAACACTTCCCTGGTGCCCCCAACTCTCTCCTCACTCCCAGACGGGATTCTGTTCTCATCTCCTCCCCAAGCCCAACCCTCCATACTGACATCCTCTCCCACCTCCCCATCACCCGTTTTGGCCCCAACGCCTCCCTCACCCCTGCTCCTTCTCCATCTCCTACCCGCCAACCCCAACCCCCGCATCGCCCGCCGACCCTCACCACCGTGATCACTCGGCTCAGTCCATCAATCACGGAGGAGGAGGTGTTGGCGGAGCTCAAGGCGCATCCCACACTGGAGGTGCGGGCGGTCCGCCGCATTTTCAACTCGGCCGGCCCCACCCGCCTTATGTGGGTTTTCTCCGAGGACGCCCCCTCCATTGACCATCTCCTGAAGGAGGGTGCCCTCCTCTTCAACCAGCGCTACAAGGTCGACCCCTCCCGTTCCCCTCCTCAATCCCTGCGCTGCCAGAGGTGTCTGCGCTATAACGCACACCCAACAGCTGAGTGCCGCGAGGCCCCCACCTGCCCGCATTGTAGGCAAGTGCACATCCTCCGGCAGTGCCCTAACCTTCAATCCCCTCCCTCCTGCAATACCTGCAATCTCCCCCATCCTACCTACTCCCAAAAGTGTAAAGCCCGACCCCCTCCGACCACTCCTGAACTCACCGTCCCTGTCCGTCCTCTGGACGCCCCCACCCCTCCTGGCAATTCCCTTCGTCCCCCCCCACCGCTGAGGACATCATCAGGTTCCTCACCATTGTCCTTCAGAATGTTCATCCCTTTCAGCGCCCCCACACCCTCCAACAGATCTCCCTCACCGCCCGTTCCATTTTCCAACTCAAAATGTACGCCACCTACTCCATCAACCAGGCCCATTTCACCTTCTCCCGTCTTGACACCCTTGTCTAAATCCCTGTCATGGCGCGACAGCAACGTATCCTTTTCAACAATATCCGCTCCCTTCCTGCCAACAAGAACCTCTTCCTGCACACCCTTGCCACCCACCGCGTGGATGCCTTCCTCCTCAATGAAACCTTCCTCCAACCCCACCACTCCATCCACACCTCACCCTATCTCCTCCACCGCTCCGATAATCCCCTCCCATTTGCGCGTGGCGGAGTTGCCATTGGTCACCACCGCCAGATCCCCGTCCGGCTCCAACCTCTCCTTCCCGACCCCACCGAACACCTGATCCTTAGTCTCTTCTTCCCCGGCCTTACCATTACCTGCGCCACCATCTATGTCCGCCCCAACGCCCCTATTCCTTTCGACTTCCTCTCCCACATCGACCGTACCTTCTCCTCCTATGTGATCGCCGCCGACCTCAACATCCATAATCGTTCCGCTGCCCAGTTACGGCGGTGGCATCGGTTCCTCTCCTCCCTTCAAGGCGACCTCATCCCCATCCCCCAGCACACCCGTCCCAAATCCAACTCCACTCCTGATGTTATCCTCTCCTCCCCCAACCTCCTTGGCCGCATAACGGTGGATGTCCTGGAGCCTATTGGTAGCGACCATCTCCCTGTCCTCCTCACCATTTCAGATGGTCGTCGCCCCCGCCCCGACCCTCGTAATGACCCTCCCCCTAAGTACGTCCATGACTATTCCCGTGCCAACTGGAATGCCTACCGGGATACCCTTTCCACCCTGACGATGTCACCCATGCCACCTCCTTTCTCCAGCAGACCTTGTCTGAGGCCATGGAGGCCCACGTCCCTACTGTTGCCGTCCACCCCCACCGTCCTACCTTACCCCCGCAGGCCGTCCTCCTCCTCCGTGAATCCCATCGTCTCTACTGTGCCTTCCTCCGCACGCGTGACCCGGACACACTACGACGCCACCGGCAACTCCAGCGACACATTCGTAATTTGCTCTCGGCTAAGAAACGCCGGGACTGGCGACAGACATGCACCCGTTTAAATGCTGCCCTACCAATCAACTCGTCCAAGTTCTGGTCGGCTTTCCATCGCCTTACCGGAACTAAACCCTCTCCCTATTATCCTCTTCTCCATGATGATCACCCTTTCCCTGACACCCTTAGTAAGGCCAATCACTTTGCCTCCTACCTCTCCGATGTATTTTCCATCCCCGATGATCCCCAATTCGATTACTCCCTCTTCCCGGATATCCGCGATCGAACTGACACCTCTGTCCTCCCCTCGCTCCTGGTTTCCAGTACTTGGACAACATTGCACACACGGAACTCAATGCCCCTATCACTACACAGGATCTCATTGATACACTCCGCAAAAAACGCACCACCGCTCCTGGTCACGATCGTGTCACCTACCGTCACCTTCGTGAAGCTCCTGTCTCTTTCCTCTCCACCCTGGCCAGGCTCTACAATGTAGTCCTGTCCACCGGTTACTACCCCGACCTGTGGAAAACCTCCCGTATCCTCATGTTCCTTAAACCTGGCAAACCGCCGTCCGCCGTCTCCTCCTACCGTCCCATCAGCCTTACATCGGTCTTCAGCAAGGTCCTGGAATCTATCCTCACCCGACGCATCCACCAGCATCTCCGCCAGCACCACCTCCTTCCCGTTACCCAGTGTGGCTTTCGGCCATCCTTCTCTTCCGACGACCTTCTCCTTCACCTCACTCATCTTCTATCCGAACAGCTTAATTCCCGTCGCTCCGCAATCTTCCTCTCCCTGGACCTCGAACGTGCTTATGACCGCGTATGGCATTCCGGTCTCCTCTTCAAGCTCCAAACCTTCGCCCTTCCCATTAACTATGTCCGTCTGATCAGCTCCTTTCTCTCCCGCCGTCCTTCCTATGTCACCATCCATAACACAGATTCCTACACCTTTTTCCCCTCCGCCGGTGTGCCCCAAGGCTCCGTCCTCTCCCCCCTTCTGTACCTTTTGTACAGGGCAGACATGCCGCCGCCGTCAGCCCCCGTCCACCTTCTCCAGTTTGCCGATGACACCGCCTTCCTTGCCCTTGCCCCCACCCTACAGCGCTCCCAACACCTTCTCCAATCCAATCTTGACCGGTTCATCGCTTGGTGCAACCAGTGGTTGCTCAAGGTCAATCCCTCCAAAACCCAGGCGATCATTGTAGGCAAAACCACCCCTTCCTTCCGCCTCCTTGATTTCTACATCACCATCTATGGCCGTCCTATCGCCCTCACTCCCACCCTTAAGTACCTTGGCGTCACCCTCGACCGTCGCCTCTCCTGGACTCCCCACCTCCGGACAATCCAAGGCACGCTCCCAACTCAGTCTCCTCAAGCTCCTCTCCGGCCGTACATGGGGTCTGGACCCCTCCACAATTCTCCACACCTATAAATCCCTCATCCGCCCTATCCTTTGTTATGCCCATCCGGCTTGGATCTCCGCCCCCCCCTACTTTTTACAAATCCCTCCAAATCCTTGAACGCCATGCTCTCTGCCTTGCCTATCGCATCCGTCTCCCCTCCCCTATGCGGATCCTGTACGATCTCATCCCCTTCCCCCACCTCCTCCTTTTCCTTGAAAGGATATGGATCCTGTACACCTCCTGTAAACTCGATCCTCCTCACCCGCTCGTCTCTCTGATCCTCTCCCACCCCCGCCTGCTGCCGCGCCTGTATTCCCACGTCCCACCCGGTCTCCATCTCTCCACCCTCCTTACCCTCTCCCAAGGTGGCTTCCGCCAGCTCCCCCTCCCTGATGATGTCCTCCTCCCCTCCATCTACCCCTCCTATCAACTTTGACCCTGCCCCAACCCCCACTTCCGGTGTCCTTTCCTTTAGGCACCCTCCCTCCCTTCTCTTCCCTTCTCTTTCCTTTTCCCCCGTCCCCTCCCTCCACCCCTCTTCCCCCGCGCTTCCCCTCCCCCTTCCTCCCTCCCCCCTATCTCCCCTGCCCGTGGCATCTCTGCTCTCCCCTCTCGCTCTCCCACTCCCCTTCCTCCTCCTCCTCTCTTGGCAGGTCCCCGGACTCGCACACGCAAAGCGAACATTCGCGCGCCGGAGATCATCGCCATCAGTGTCTCGTGTGTGTGCTTCGTTTTGTGTTTAGCGTTCTTTCGCAGTTACAACACTGTTCACCTGTGCCGTCGCCGTCCTCCGTGTTCTGTGCGCCGTATCAACAAGTGTTAGTGTTTTTATCGTCCAGCGTGAACGGCTTCATGTTTATTGTTTTTTGTCTCTACCTTTTTTGCCCGCCATTTTCATTGTACTGTCTGTGTCGCCTCTTTGTCATATGATTGTAGCACTTAAGACTGAAGAGCGGCGTACTATGCTGCTGACAGCTCGCCTGTATGAGGTGCTAAAATTACAATAAAGAAAAAAAAACTCGTCAGTTACTTAGTCGGTAAGTCAGTCAGTCTGAGTCGGTCATTCGGAGTGAGTCTGGGTGAGGTCTGTCAGTCTCGGCGAGTCGTTCAGTTGGTCAGCCTGGTCAGTGTGGGGCAGTCTCTGTCGGTCTGTCGTCCGGAGTGCTAGTATGTGTTAGGGCGCCAGTCTGCAGGCAATGGACATTGGCGTTTGGATCGATCGGTAGGTCTGTTTCTTGCCGGGGCAGGGATGTCGGGTAGCCAGACGGCATGTTTCCTCTGCAGGGGTGGGTCACACCGAGTGATCACTGAGTCAACGTCTGGAGTGCCATCACGTCTGTTGTTCGGATCGAACTTTAACGCCCGTCGGATCGATCGATCGGTTGGTCGGTCGCGCACTGGGACCCAAGATGACTTGTCCGCCTGGAGCGTCGGCGTATGTGAGGTCGCCACGCGAGTCCAGTGGGCCTCGGCGTATAGCGAGGGGTAGTGGCTTCGCGGTCGACACGAGAGCAACAGGAGCCAACCCACGACACCGGTCTGGCCGGCGCGAGCTGCGACGCCGTGAGACGGGAGATCGGCGCGTCTTCCTGCGTCCGTTGAAGCGGCTGGCAGCAGACGGTTCGGGAGAGAGTTTTGGGGGTCCTCCGCCAGGTCTTCGCCAGACATCACATTTTTAGAAGTTGAGTGATTTGTGATATGTTGTTTCATTTACTTGTGAAATTCTACTTGTTTTCTTGGTCAGTCTCTGTCCCCAGCTTGCTCGTCTGTCTCTCATCTGCATTTGTTAGGTAATTAGTGTCTGTATGTCTGTCTGTCGGTCTGCCGTACGTTAATAGCTGCCTCTGTCATGTTTGTCGGATTCGGTGTTGACGAATTTATTGCTTAAAGGACGAATTCTTGAAATATGTTTCTATCTTGCTTATCATCTTGCGAGGTGGTATATGTGTAATGTAGAACATGTTGTACATTTTGTGTAAGTCTTCATTTTATGGGTTTTATTAAATAGTTATTTTAGGTTATAAGCTCGCCACCCTCCCACCGTAAGAGTCCTTGAAAAAAAAAATCAAATTGCACTTTTACTGGCAAATAAATTGAGGGTTGTACCATTTCCATTCCTCTTACGGGGTGCATAGTTTACATGTTTGTGTGAGTTGTTAAAAATTTTTAGTTTAAAGTAATCTGGTGTGTTGCAGATTTGCACCAGTGTACTCTTTCAGAGGTTGTTGTGAGCGGTCATCACTACGGCCATGTTGAAAGGGAGCAGGCAAGCTTCTCAGCCCGAAGGCTCCTACTATTAATATAGTCTTTGCCTCTAAATAAAACTGTAACTTGATATTTCGAGGGTGATTTTCTGCTTACGATTTTAAATCTGTTTTGAAAAGCTTTTAGGAATAAATTCACATTTGTTAAAAGTAATTTTCCATCAGTTACTTCCTGGCAACTACTTCCACGCTCACCTAGTGTGATTAAATGTGTCAATGATCTTGATGAAGCGCCAGTAAATAAAATAAATTCTTTAAGAAAAGGTTTTGAAAGTAAATTCACGGTTCACAGATCAGATTGCTTCTTATAACGTGCATTATTAGGCTATGTACACAAATAAACACAATATGTAGCTACACTTGGTCTAACTTAGTGTAAAGCCAAGTGTAGCTACATATTAGGTCGGTGCACCTGTGGCGTTGGAATCTTCAGGGTTTGTAAGAGCCACCTCTCCCTTCAGGGATGAACAGAGACCGTTAGCTGGCACACCGCGAGGTTTTCGGCATTCGGTTTCCAGGTGGCCTAGAGGATGGACGTGCGGCGCGGCGGATCGGTCTCTCACTATCCTTTAAACAATCTTTCCTCCTACCTGGATAGGCTTCAGATTGTCTGCCCTATCACTCTGCAGTGGTAGATACTGGTTTAGCCGACAAAAGCAACGTTGAAGAAAATTCGACTAAACACCCACGGCGCAAAGGCCACATAACTCCAGCCCATGGGTAGCAGCTGAAAGTTAGTTAAACTATCAAGCGTTCGGGATTCTTGCATGAACCGTTTGAAAAAATGTAAAAAAAAAAATCTTTTAGTCGGTTTATTGTCTTTAAAACACGGAAAATGGCTATCAAGTCCTTGTTTGACATTCCGAGATCAATAACGCAATGTTACTGACTGTCTCTAACAAGTTCACATTGAAAAGCAGCCAGGAGATATTTAGTCCGAACTGACATTTTAAACGTCCTAAACAGTCACTGACCCACGACACTCGCGCGTTAACGCGTGCAGTAAGCTTCTTGTAAAGAAATGTTCCTATAATGTCTCGCGATCTGCTCGAAAGACGTCACGCGGAGTTTATGTACGACTTGAAAGGTTCACACGCGAATATCTCATAAAATAAACCACTCACAACGCTCAAACATTCACAAAATACTCAATATTGTAGTCGCTTTTCGTCGACGACACGAGAACGGATCAAACGCACGAATTTCTCCAGTTTGATACAAATTTTATCAGCGCGTTTTAACACAGGTGTTTACCAGAAGTAGTTCCCGACCGACTATCTCGACTCCTAGATTTGAGGCACAAAACCATAGTCCAATGCGCGGTGAAATGCTGAATTCCTGTTGGCTCTTACGTTAAGCAGTCAATCGGATTATCCCGAACACTTCTTTACTCGCGGTATGTCTAATGTCAGCCAATCACACTACCAGCAGCAATTTAGACTAAATTTCGTAATTCCGAAAAAAATTTAATTTTAAGAAAACAAAATACGATTCCCCTTTTCACAAATTAATACTCGACGCCCCTTCTGGTTGCCTTTTACATGATTTTGTAAAAGGCAACCAGAAGGGGCTCTCTCGGACATGCTGTATGTCACAAACTCCCCTATTGCACAACAACTTTCTCACGCAGAGATTTACAAGGTTTCATACAATATCACATTCTCACTTTATGTATGTCCTCCGTTGACTCTCTGTCTCGACCGAGCGAGGTGGCGCAGTGGTTAGCACACTGGACTCGCATTCGGGAGGACGACGGTTCAAACCCGTCTCCGGCCATCCTGATTTAGGTTTTCCGTGATTTCCCTAAATCGCTTCAGGCAAATGCCGGGATGGTTCCTTTGAAAGGGCACGGCCGATTTCCTTCCCCATCTTTCCCTCACCCGAGCTTGCGCTCCGTCTCTAATGACCTCGTTGTCGACGGGACGTTAAACACTAATCTCCTCCTCCCCCTCCTCTCTGTCTCTCCAACACTCACACAACCAAAACACAATGAAGCAATAATTTTCCGAAGTATTGTCAGTTACGTCAGTATTCTGTAGTACGGAGACTAAAGAAAATTACAGAAACTTAGATTATGTGAACCTATGCTCTTGGTCGTAGTTTCAATTGATACTATAAATGAACACATTACAGTCCCTAACTCAAGTTTCACGATGCCAGCGTCAGCTGTGTGAGCGTGAGAACCAAAATCTCCTCTCCTCCCGGCTCCACGGCAAGCTAAGATTCCAACGCAAGATGACAATTTTTAATAATTTGCTACGTCACAGCCTCTGTGCAGATCCCCGTGAAGCTGTGTGGTTAATTAGGTATATTGCAACTAAAAATCCGTTTTTTCAGAACCTTCTTGATCATGATTATTTTGGAACCAGCCTGTGTAATTGTTTTCCAAGTACAGTCAGTGGTCAGGGCTTAGTTTTCTAAAAAGCACAAGGAGCTCATTTCAAATCTAGCAGTATGAAACCTTCAGCAAAATTAATGTTTTTTGCATTCATTTTTCCCTCCAACTGTATCTATTTCTTTCCGTTAACTCTTTTCCAGAATATTTATCGTTTTTCCTTTGCCATATGGGCCTAACACGTTATGTATCCGTCAGCCATACGGTCGAAACCGTTGTAACAAATAGTGGTCATTTTTACTAATTGTTTACAAATTAGGATCGTAATGGAGTGAACAATTTCAAATCCTTCAATTTGATTGTATTTACTTTTCTCTGTTTCCAATTGTCTCCATGCTCCCACATGAGCATAACTGCATTGCTTAGAAAGTCAGTAAGGATGGGATTTGCATGTGTGAACGTTTGCTATTAATCGAAAAACAATCCGATACGGCTAGTACAGAGCTGTGCCACTGATTTCCGATCAGCCACATGGCGTTGGCTGCATAGTCAATGAGCAACGGACGTTCATGTGGAATTCCATGGTAGGTTCTGCGCGTGTGTTGTGTGAAATTTTGCCATCGACTTCCAGTCTCCCACGTAATGTTGGCTACAGGGTCATTACAGATTGCAATCAATCTAGTAAAATTTCGTGGTAAGCTAAACTCGTGATCTTGCGAAGGATTTGGTAGGATGTATTGTTGATTCATATGTACACTGACGGTAAAAATTGCTACACCAAGAAGGAGTTGTGAGACATGAACGAAAGTTGGTAGGCGTGTTTCTACATCCGAAAGAGGATGTCTGTTCGGATTTCGCGTCAGTTGCATAAGAGTGGCGCCAGTAGCGCTACTATGAGGATGCAAGTCGGATTTGCTTTTAATACACTGAACCATGGTGCTACTCAGTTCTTTAGAAAATCAAAAATTACAATCTCACCACAGTTATTTAAAGGAAATAGGAACCCAAAGTTAAACAGCAATACCACAACTTCATTAAAAAACAAAGTTCTTAAAGCTTAATAAAACTGAAGTGCCCACATAAAGGTCCACAGTGAACCATGCTTATACTGAAAATGCAAGGTGGGCCAACCAAGGTCGTAAAACTGGCACACAGGAAAAATAACAAGTTGCACATTCATTGAAGATACACAAATGATTAACGTAAGTGTTAAATAAGAATGGCTAGTAATTACTCAACCAGTAAAATGACTTACAGAAACGCTAATATTAACAAAGCGGCCTCACTTAACTAACGGACATAATGACTCAGAATGATTCCCAAATTGCACTTAACTTTAGAGAACGGCGTTAAGGCCCACAGGAGTATTCGGAAGCAATGACGCTACGGCCGGCAGGCAATACGAGCGTTCACTCCCCACGGCTTGTGCTCAGGCTCACTAGCAGTTCGTATATGTTCATATACAGGGTTATTACAAATGATTGAAGCGATTTCACAGCTCTACAATAACTTTACTATTTGAGGTATTTTCACAATGCTTTGCACATACATACAAAAACTCAAAAAGTTTTTTTTTAGGCATTCACAAATGTTCGATATGTGCCCCTTTAGTGATTCGGCATACATCAAGCCGATAATCAAGTTCCTCCCACACTCGGCGCAGCATGTCCCCATCAATGAGTTCGAAAGCATCGTTGATGCGAGCTCGCAGTTCTGGCACGTTTCTTGGTAGGGGAGGTTTAAACACTGGATCTTTCACATAACCCCACAGAAAGAAATAGCATGGGGTTAAGTCGGGAGAGCGTGGAGGCCATGACATGAATTGCTGATCATGATCTCCACCACGACCGATCCATCGGTTTTCCAATCTCCTGTTTAAGAAACGCCGAACATCATGATGGAAGTGCGGTGGAGCACCATCCTGTTGAAAGATGAAGTCGGCGCTGTCGGTCTCCAGTTGTGGCATGAGCCAATTTTCCAGCATGTCCAGATACACGTGTCCTGTAACGTTTTTTTCGCAGAAGAAAAAGGGACCGTAAACTTTAAACCGTGAGATTGCACAAAACACGTTAACTTTTGGTGAATTGCGAATTTTCTGCACGAATGCGTCAGGATTCTCTACCGCCCAGATTCGCACATTGTGTCTGTTCACTTCACCATTAAGAAAAAATGTTGCTTCATCACTGAAAACAAGTTTCGCACTGAACGCATCCTCTCCCATGAGCTGTTGCAACCGCGCCGAAAATTCAAAGCGTTTGACTTTGTCATCGGGTGTCAGGGCTTGTACCAATTGTAAACGGTGAGGCTTCTGCTTTAGCCTTTTCCGTAAGATTTTCCAAACCGTCGGCTGTGGTACGTGTAGCTCCCTGCTTGCTTTATTCGTCGACTTCCGCGGGCTACGCGTGAAATTTGCCCGCACGCGTTCAACCGTTTCTTCGCTCACTGCAGGCCGACCCGTTGATTTCCCCTTACAGAGGCATCCAGAAGCTTTAAACTGCGCATACCATCGCCGAATGGAGTTATCAGTTGGTGGATCTTTGTTGAACTTCGTCCTGAAGTGTCGTTGCACTGTTATGACTGACTGATGTGAGTGCATTTCAAGCACGACATACGCTTTCTCGGCTCCTGTCGCCATTTTGTCTCACTGCGCTCTCGAGCGCTCTGGCGGCAGAAACCTGAAGTGCGGCTTCAGCCGAACAAAACTTTATGAGTTTTTCTACGTATCTGTAGTGTGTCGTGACCATATGTCAATGAATGGAGCTACAGTGAATTTATGAAATCGCCTCAATCATTTGTAATAGCCTTATATTGTCCGACCGGCCTCAAAATGAGCGGTCCTGACAAGAATCCATAACCGCACAGACGCCAGGAAACGAGCAGACTTAAATGGCCTGCAGCACAAATAGATCGCAATGAAAACAAGGTCAAGTCACAGCCACACTGGAATATATAATAAGCATGCCCCTAAATTATTATGGAGCTATACTCTAACATTACCCGTCTCTCAGTAAATTTTGCAGGAATCTTAGATGTCATTTCCAGTTGCCTTAAGGCACTTTCAACATTAAATAAACGTACCAAATCCTGCCGTGACAAATGATTAAACCATTAACTCTACGGCTGCCGGGCACGTACACAACCGCAACCATTTCAAAGCGGTCAATATACCTAAAACAAGTTAAAATTTGTATGAAAACCACTTAAAACACACACACCACAGATGATGAGAAACGAAATGAGGAACATCAGCCTCCTTCAAATAGCCACTGTGGAACCAAGTTCAGAACCATCTCCGGCAGCTACCGAAGCCACAATGTTTCAACCATCTTCTTAGCTAAACACAGAATAAAGGTCATACGTAACTCGGAACTTGCAAACTACGAGCTGGGAAGCTGTTCAGCGTGAGACGACGAATCCACCACAATTTCGCACGACAAGGCTCCCAATGATCGGCACCGTACATCCGGCGCGACAAAAGACAAGGGCGGCGAGCACGGCGAGACCCACGCACCACAGTTAGGGACGCAGGCTCGTTTTCAACACAAGTTGGCCCGTTACAGTCGTTAATGTTAACGGCCCTGACCAGAAAGAAGTGGGAAGCGTAATGTATAGTGGCGTCATCATGCCTGCGCACAGTGCATATTCGCAGCCCATGTGCAAGCGAGTACAAGCGCGTGGCATCCGCGTGGTGGTCGCGTTGCTGTCAACAATCGCTCACGCGGCTGCATTATCAGGCAGGGTAGCATCGGCCACCTTCGGCAACTTCCGCCAAAGTTTACGAAGGGTATTCGTCCTCTCTCTCGCACATCACAGCCGCATGCGGTCGACGCGGTCAGGCCACTAAGGGCGGGGGACCAGATCTCTATCCACAGACCCATTCCAACCTTATATTGATATCTAGTACCCTTTATGACATACACTCCTGGAAATTGAAATAAGAACACCGTGAATTCATTGTCCCAGGAAGGGGAAACTTTATTGACACATTCCTGGGGTCAGATACATCACATGATCACACTGACAGAACCACAGGCACATAGACACAGGCAACAGAGCATGCACAATGTCGGCACTAGTACAGTGTATATCCACCTTTCGCAGCAATGCAGGCTGCTATTCTCCCATGGAGACGATCGTAGAGATGCTGGATGTAGTCCTGTGGAACGGCTTGCAATGCCATTTCCACCTGGCGCCTCAGTTGGACCAGCGTTCGTGCTGGACGTGCAGACCGCGTGAGACGACGCTTCATCCAGTCCCAAACATGCTCCATGGGGGACAGATCCGGAGATCTTGCTGGCCAGGGTAGTTGACTTACACCTTCTAGAGCACGTTGGGTGGCACGGGATACATGCGGACGTGCATTGTCCTGTTGGAACAGCAAGTACCCTTGCCGGTCTAGGAATGGTAGAACGATGGGTTCGATGACGGTTTGGATGTACCGTGCACTATTCAGTGTCCCCTCGACGATCACCAGTGGTGTACGGCCAGTGTAGGAGATCGCTCCCCACACCATGATGCCGGGTGTTGGCCCTGTATGCCTCGGTCGTATGCAGTCCTGATTGTGGCGCTCACCTGCACGGCGCCAAACACGCAACGACCATCATTGGCACCAAGGCAGAAGCGACTCTCATCGCTGAAGACGACACGTCTCCATTCGTCCCTCCATTCACGCCTGTCGCGACACCACTGGAGGCGGGCTGCACGATGTTGGGGCGTGAGCGGAAGACGGCCTAACGGTGTGCGGGACCGTAGCCCAGCTTCATGGAGACGGTTGCGAATGGTCCTCGCCGATACCCCAGGAGCAACAGTGTCCCTAATTTGCTGGGAAGTGGCGGTGCGGTCCCCTACGGCACTGCGTAGGTTCCTACGGTCTTGGCGTGCATCCGTGCGTCGCTGCGGTCCGGTCCCAGGTCGACGGGCACGTGCACCTTCCGCCGACCACTGGCGACAACATCGATGTACTGTGGAGACCTCACGCCCCACGTGTTGAGCAATTCGGCGGTACGTCCACCCGGCCTCCCGCATGCCCACTATACGCCCTCGCTCAAAGTCCGTCAACTGCACATACGGTTCAAGTCCACGCTGTCGCGGCATGCTACCAGTGTTAAAGACTGCGATGGAGCTCCGTATTCCACGGCAAACTGGCTGACACTGACGGCGGCGGTGCACAAATGCTGCGCAGCTAGCGCCATTCGACGGCCAACACCGCGGGTCCTGGTGTGTCCGCTGTGCCGTGCGTGTGATCATTGCTTGTACAGCCCTCTCGCAGTGTCCGGAGCAAGTATGGTGGGTCTGACACACCGGTGTCAATGTGTTCTTTTTTCCATTTCCAGGAGTGTATTAGTACTGCATACATCATGTGGATGCTTCGAGAATGAATATTCACTTCGCAGCGTAGTCTGGGCTAATATGAAACTTCCTGACAAGTCAACACTGTGAGCCGAACTGGAACCTTTGCCTTTCCTGGACAAGTTCTCTGCCAACCACTTGCACGCCAAAGGCAAACGTATCTAGTTCGAATGCCGTTTCAGCAAACAGTTTTCATCTGCTAGGAAGTTAGCGTTCACTCCACTGCAGAGTGAAAATTCATTGTACAAACAATAAAATGTTCAAATGTATGTGAATTCTTAAGGGACCAAACTACTGAGGTCATCGGTCCCTAGACTTACACACTAGTTAAACTAACTTATACTGAGAACAGCACACACACCCATGCCCGAGGGAGGACTCGAACCTCTGGCGGGAGGGGTCGCTCAGTCCGTGATACAAACAGTCCCTCAGGCAGGAGCTAAGCTATATCTCCGCAATATCCTTCCTTCCAGGAGTGCTAGTACTGCAAGTTTCACAGAAGAACTTCTGTGAATGTCGGAAGGTAGGAGGTAAGGTACTGGTAGAAGTAATGCTGTGAGGACGTGTAGTGATCCGTGCTTGTGCAGCGCAACTGATAGAGCACTTCCCTGCGAAAGGGAACGGCCCCAGGTTGCAATCCTGGATTAGCACACAGTTTTGAGCTTCCGGGAAGTTCCGTATCATCGCACTCTCCACTGCAGAGTGAAAATGCATTGTGCAAACAGTCCCTCAGGCTGTGGCTTAGCTATGTCCCCACAATATCGTTACTTCCAGGAGTACTAGTTCCGCAAGTACGCAAGTAGACCTCCTGTGAAGTTTTGCAGGTAGGAAATGAGACACAGGCAGAAGTAAAGTGATGATGTGAAGATCAATGAAACAATTTAAAATCAGAGCTGGTAAAATAGTCTATATTAATCTGAGCCTGCTATAGCTAATTATTGGGTTTTCACTGTATGACGACCCGTTTCATACCGTGGAGGTATCTCCTCAGGTCACATAAAACTAATACTTCATGCGCCACGAATTTGAAGGCGCAAGTGTGCACAAAAACATGTCACTCCTCGGTAAAACCTTGGATGAAACGGTAGGTGGGCATCCGATACGAACCATGCATGATCAGTAATACATCTGCAAAACACTGTAAAAAGACAGTGCATTTACTTTGCAGATGCATTGCTAACGATGCATGGCAGTGTACCTCTCGGGTATGAAACCGGTCGTCATACAGTGAAAACACAATAAACAGCTATTGCGGATTTGGACTTTTACTCAGTTTTATATATACAACTTTGCCATCTACGATTTTAAATTGTTTGATTGTCCATCATAGTATGTACAAGTTTTTAGCCATGGTTGTGCGACCTATAACATTATTTGTAGAAGTAAAGCTGTTAGGACGCGTCATTAGTTGTACTGGGTAGCTCAGATCGTAGAGCACTTCGCACGTGAAAGGGAAAGGTCGCAGGTTCGAGTCGCGGACCAGTACACAGTTTCGATCTGCCAGGAAGTTTCATGTGGATCAATAGCGTTGGTGAGAGAATAGAACTGTGAGTAACTCCGACGTTACGTTATGCCATTCAGATTACAGATCCATGACACCTGTTATAGATGTTTCCTTACCCTTTGATGTAACCAATAGTCTCAATCTCAATAGTGCCCGCTTGTTGTGCTGTGGTCTGGTTGTGTGTATCCATTAAAGCAGTAGCTAAAATAAACTAGCCAATCTCAGCCGGCACGTCTGTGAACTGTAACGAAAGCATGTTTCACAACAACGAAGTTATCTCGCCAGCCCAACACGAGCGGTGGATGAAGTGGGGAAAAACGACGACAGAGCACCTCTATCGGTAGCCACGCTGAGCGGTGAGCGGTATCTGACACGAAACGGAGCGCCCGTGAATAGCAGCAGCTGGTGGCTAATTGGCTCTCGGCAGAGCGGAAGGTGCAACGCGGAAAAGGACTATAAATTGCAGCGGCCATCTCGGCCGGCGAACAAAGGCTCGGCAATAGCGGAGCTATCGCACACGCGCGCGCCGCACGTCTTATAAAGGGCTCTCTAGCACGTCATTTATATTTTAAACAAACGGTGCGAAGTGGCGCCAGGGGGTGAGGCTGGGTGGTGGAGTGGTAATGAGCCACAGGGCTGGTATCTCGACCACGCTGGAGCACGGCATTCTCCAGGGGGGGGGGGGGGGGCGGCGGCTGTAATCCGCGCACTGCGGCCCACGTACCTCCCCCCTCCCCTCGGCATTGTCCGCGGGCGCGGCCGAAGACACAGCGTAAAAATGAAGAGTAGGCCGCGACCTCATAAATTGCCCGCCGGAATATTAGGCGCGTAATTAATTGCTCTGAGGACAATGGGAGCGCGCCGTTTAATCTCTGCTGGCCTGTTAATGAGGGAAAAAAATCGTAAAATGTGGCAGTATGCGGCAGAGATTAAAAAAGAAAAAAAGCTGGAGGGCGAGGAACAGGAGCGATTCGTAACATTGCGTATTATACCGGGCATGTTGGTGAAGCCGTGTCCGTAAGCGGATGGAAATTAGTATTGGTAGACCGGGGACAAATGTGGTGATCGAAGTTTACCGGATAAATTCACAGACACAGCATGTAGGTAGGCGTGATGTTATTGCTCAGTTGTTCATATAACTCACGGGTTTGCTGTCGGTTGACATCGTGGACCACAGCCGATACTTCGACAGGAGCACACCCTGCCATTCTCAAGGCACAACTGCAAAGAGGAAGCAATGTGCAAGGGAATTTAATACCTCGGTTCACAGAGGAGAAACAAGGAAGATACCACACACAGAACAAGTAAACGCAGAGTCAAATCCACCCGAATATTCAGTTCACTATGGAGGTGGAAAAGAATGGATGTCTTCCCTTCCTTGACGTGTTCGTCAGAAGGAAGACTGATGGTACGTTGCGACATTCTGTTTATAGGAAGCCTACTCAAAGTGACTTGTATCTGCGAGCTGATAGTTGTTGTGGTGTCACCGCCAGACACCACACTTGCTAGGTGGTAGCCTTTAAATCGGCCGCGGTCCGCTAGTATACGTCGGACCCGCGTGTCGCCACTGTCAGTTATTGCAGACCGAGCGCCGCCACACGGCAGGTCTAGTCTAGAGAGATTCCCTAGCACTCGCCTCAGTTGTACAGCCGACTTTGCTAGCGATGGTTCACTGTCTACATACGCTCTCATTTGCAGAGACGACAGTTTAGCATAGCCTTCAGCTACGTCATTTGCTACGACCTAGCAAGGCCCCATATTCAGTTTCTATAATTACTTCAAGAATGTATTCTGAACAGATAATATTGTGAATCATGTACCGTCAAGAGCGACGTTCATCACTAATGGATTAAAGTATGAAACTAATTACGTCCGCTTTCTGTATTTTCATTCCTTGTCATGTTCCAGACCTCACGTCAGTATACTTCCCTCGCGCTAGCCTGCTTGAGCTAAAACGCGTCCATTTCGGCCTCCACTCGTAACACGGTGTTGGCTCTTCTGCTAACACAAAAATTGTCACCATCCAGCTCAGCGTGAACGAGTACCTCGTACCTTGGTTCACAGGGCCCACATTCTCAGACCCTGAAAGTTTGGCAGCTGAGCTATCACATCTCGAAGTCAACTTTCGTCAGAATGGTTATAGTGAGAGGCAGATCAAACGTGCGTTGCGCTATCAGCCTTCTGTGCAACGGGTGAGTGACGACAGCAACGAAGTGGCACCTAAGTCTACGTCCTTTTTGCCTTACGCAGGAAGCATTTCCAACAGGATTGGCCGTATTTTGCGGAAATATGATGTGAAATGTGTTTTTCGACCACCTTCTAAGATTAAGGCCCTGTTGGCGTCTGTAAAAGATGATCTTGGTTTGCGTAAGGTTGGTGTCTATTGTATTCCTTGCAGTTGTGGCATGTCATATATTGGTCAGACAGTCAGGACTGTGGAAGAGCGGTGTATTGAACATAAGCGTCACACACGCTTACAACAGCGGAGCAAATCCACTATTGCAGAACGTTTGCCTTGAGACCTGTCATCCTATGGAATACAACAACACGGAGATTGTGGCTTGCACGTCCAGCTATTGGGATTGTCATTAAGGAAGCTGTTGAAATCAAACTATCAAGCAACCTTATAAACAGAGATGGTGGATTTTGCTTAAATGCTGCTTGGATTCCGGCTCTGTCTCTCATAAAAGAACAGAGGGACAGAATTAGTGCTACCTCACCTGTGTCGGCGTGTGTGGCCGAGCGGTTCTAGGCGCTTCAGTCTAGAACCGCGTGGCCGCTACGGTCGCAGGTTCGAATCCTGCCTCGGGCATGGATGTGTGTGATGTCCTTAGTTAGGTTTAAGTAACTCTAAGGTCTAGGGGACTGATGACCTCAGATGATGAACCCCGTAGTGCTCCCATTTGAACCTCACCTGTTGATTAATAGTCACTATCGATATTTCTGATGTTTGGTTGTGTGTTGACTCTGCGTTTACTTGTTCTGTGTGTGGTTTCTTCCTTGTTTTTCCTCTGTGAACCGAGGTATTAAATTCCCTTGCACATTGCTTCCTCCTTGCAGTTGTGCCTTGAGAATGGCAGGGTGTGCTCCTGTGGAAATACCGCCGGTGGTCGACGACGTCACCCGGCAGCAAAAAAATGGCTCTCAGCACTATGGGACTTAACTGCTGTGGTCATCAGTCCCTTAGAACTTAGAACTACTTAAACCTAACTAACCTAAGGACATCACACTCATCCATGCCCGAGGCAGGATTCGAACCTGCGACCGGAGCGGTCACGCGGTTCCAGACTGAAGCGCCTAGACCGCACGGCCACACACGGCCGGCACCCGGCAGCAAACCCGTAAGTTATTTGAACATTCAATTCGCCGGGAAAAGTTAAGGTCTCATATTGCTCAGTTGTTTGGTGGAATAGACGCCACCGTCGCGTCTTGAAAGGGTCGGCAGCGCCCGTATTTTTTGATACACGTGGAAGGAGGTCGGGTAGTATAGAACAGCGCGTTGCGTCGGACAAGAGCTGTTTCTAAACTCTGGCGCTAGTGGTAGCAACGGAGGTGCCAGCTCTAATACACTGAAGCGCCAAAGCAACTGGTATAGGCATGCTTATTCAAATACAGAGATATGGAAACAGTAGTCGGCAGCGCCTATATAAGACAACAAGTTTCTGGCGCAGTTGTTAGATCGGTTGCTGCTGCTACAATGGCAGGTTATCATTTTATTCAATGACAAATATTTTGAACAGACTCACGGTGTGGCTATGGGGAGCCCATTGCCATGGCACTTCATCGTTTTCTATTGGTGATGAAGCTCTAATTTCACGGTTGAACGTTGTGCACGCAGATTGTCATATTAGTCATTGTTTATCTATGAAGGAGGAGGTGGCGTCGGACACGTCGGATGTGGAGACCGCGGAGGAAATTATATGCGTCTCGTCGGATGAGGATGATGGGCAGGGTTCGCCGTGCACGCCCGAGGCGTTGGATACGCCGACGGACGATTCTAACTACACTCCTGGAAATTGAAATAAGAACACCGTGAATTCATTGTCCCAGGAAGGGGAAACTTTATTGACACATTCCTGGGGTCAGATACATCACATGATCACACTGACAGAACCACAGGCACATAGACACAGGCAACAGAGCATGCACAATGTCGGCACTAGTACAGTGTATATCCACCATTCGCAGCAATGCAGGCTGCTATTCTCCCATGGAGACGATCGTAGAGATGCTGGATGTAGTCCTGTGGAACGGCTTGCCATGCCATTTCCACCTGGCGCCTCAGTTGGACCAGCGTTCGTGCTGGACGTGCAGACCGCGTGAGACGACGCTTCATCCAGTCCCAAACATGCTCAATGGGGGACAGATCCGGAGGTCTTGCTGGCCAGGGTAGTTGACTTACACCTTCTAGAGCACGTTGGGTGGCACGGGATACATGCGGACGTGCATTGTCCTGTTGGAACAGCAAGTTCCTTTGCCGGTCTAGGAATGGTAGAACGGTGGGTTCGATGACGGTTTGGATGTACCGTGCACTATTCAGTGTCCACTCGACGATCACCAGTGGTGTACGGCCAGTGTAGGAGATCGCTCCCCACACCATGATGCCGGGTGTTGGCCCTGTGTGCCTCGGTCGTATGCAGTCCTGATTGTGGCGCTCACCTGCACGGCGCCAAACACGCATACGACCATCATTGGCACCAAGGCAGAAGCGACTCTCATCGCTGAAGACGACACGTCTCCATTCGTCCCTCCATTCACGCCTGTCGCGACACCACTGGAGGTGGGCTGCACGATGTTGGGGCGGGAGCGGAAGACGGCCTAACGGTGTGCGGGACCGTAGCCCAGCTTCATGGAGACGGTTGCGAATGGTCCTCGCCGATACCCCAGGAGCAACAGTGTCCCTAATTTGCTGGGAAGTGGCGGTGCGGTCCCCTACGGCACTGCGTAGGATCCTACGGTCTTAGCGTGCATCCGTGCGTCGCTGCGGTCCGGTCCCAGGTCGACAGGCACGTGCACCTTCCGCCGACCACTGGCGACAACATCGATGTACTGTGGAGACCTCACGCCCCACGTGTTGAGCAATTCGGCGGTACGTCCACCCGGCCTGCCGCATGCCCACAATACGCCCTCGCTCAAAGTCCGTCAACTGCACATACGGTTCACGTCCACGCTGTCGCGGCATGCTACCAGTGTTAAAGACTGCGATGGAGCTCCGTATGCCACGGCAAACTGGCTGACACTGACGGCGGCGGTGCACAAATGCTGCGCAGCTAGCGCCATTCGACGGCCAACACCGCGGTTCCTGGTGTGTCCGCTGTGCCGTGCGTGTGATCATTGCTTGTACAGCCCTCTCGCAGTGTCCGGAGCAAGTATGGTGGGTCTGACACACCGGTGTCAATGTGTTCTTTTTTTCCATTTCCAGGAGTGTAGACCATATTTTGGAAGAATGTGTAAATGGCGAACAGAATATACACAATCTGACGGTGTTCGGTTTGAATATGGAAAAATGGGCACTACCGAGAAATACGATAAAAATGCCACTAACTTCAGTACTTTACGTCATTATGATATAACTGATGAGTTTAAGTTCTTTGCTAACAAATATGAATACGTAATAATTAATAAAGAGCTGAATCATTACAATCTGAAATTGGCTCTGAATCATACTTCGTTATATATATTAAGGCAGTTAACTCCTACATTTTTGAACATCGAATACCCCATTAATACTACCGAACATAAACTCCAATCCACTTCTAACCTCTGTTAAAAGCTTTGCTTCACTCAATTTTAAATATGCATGTATGTGTGTTAAATTACCTTGTGCAAAAGGCTCTTCAGATATACAATACTCAATAACGTTCCAAATAGACAAAACAGTGTTAGCAAAGTGCAGTTTCCCGCCAAAGAAGTAGCATCTACTGTGATCAGAAAGCTGTCGCCGCGCCTTTTATACCCCAGCCGGCGGGTCGTTGCGCAACTGTCTGCATGTAGTAATAAACTGGGTCCTTTTAGTCTTAGACCTGAACGTTCCTCTGGAGTACCATGGCGTAAATATA
Organism: Schistocerca nitens; assembly: GCF_023898315.1. Lineage (NCBI taxonomy): Eukaryota > Metazoa > Arthropoda > Insecta > Orthoptera > Acrididae > Schistocerca > Schistocerca nitens. The sequence continues at coordinate 97,537,892 of NC_064617.1, forward strand.
GTAGGAGAAATCGTTTTAAATTTGTTACCTATTCAAAACCAGAGACTAGTGCAGATATAAGTAAGGTCAAGTCGTGGACCGATTTGGAAACACAACGTAAAGCAAAAAATAAATTGTTTCAAGGTATTAATCCGTTTTATATTGGACTTGAAATTGCTGGAGATGAACCAGCCAAAAATGATGTTGTTCAAAGTGAGGTGAAATATGTAACATTTGTTGTAAGGAATAGAGTGTACATGACATTTTGTAAAAGAAAGGGTACGGTAACATTCTAAATAAAGGTTATTGTTTACAGCTAATGTCTGCGTTGGAATTTTTTTTATGGTAACTGGGACCATATAAGAAATTTCCCGGACGACCTGCGCCTCGCCTTCCTTGTTCCTACCAGTCAGCAACGCATCGATGAACTAGCAATTACATTTTATGGAAACAAGATTAATTATTCTGCTGCTGTAATTGTTTTAGAGGACATGGCACTGAAGTCGGCATCTTTAAAACCGACCTGTTTCTGGAAGTACGTCGACGATACGCTTATGGTGTGGCCTCATTGGAGAGAAGCTCTTGACCGCCTCCTAGATCATTTTAATTCCCTGCATCCTAGCATCAAGTTCACCATGGAGGTGGAAAGTGATGGAAAGCTTCCGTTTCTGGATGTTCTGGTGTACAGAAAGGATGACGGGACACTGGGACACAGCGTTTATTGAAAGCCTACGCACACGGACCGTTACCTGCATGCTTCGAGCCGTCATCGATCGTTCCAGCGTACGGGGGTCCTGCGGACGTCGGCGAGAAGAGCTTATGCCATTTCAGAGGGAGAAAGCTTGACACAAGAATTGGACCATCTTAAGCTTGTGTTCAAGCAGAATGGCTATACAGATAAACAGATCCGTCGTGCTTTTCAGTTTGGACCTTCGCCTGAACCACCAGAAGATACCTGCAAATCGTTGGCTTTTCTACCTTTTGCTGGGAGTATTTCCTCGAAGATAGGAAGTATTCTAAGAATATATCATATCAAAAGTATTTTTCGTCCCCCAGCCACGATTAGAGCGCTTCTTGGCTCTGTTAAGGATGACTTGGGTTTCAGGAAGCCCGGTGTGTACAAGGTCCCTTGCCACTGTGGGAAGGCTTATATTGGTCAGATAATCCGGACCATTCAGGACCGATGTGTTGAGCACCAGCGGCACACATGGTTGCTTCAACCAGTGAAAGCTGCAGTGGCGGAGCACTGTCTCTCCGAGGGACATAGAATGCTGTATGACGAGACACAAATGGTTGCCCGTGCATCTCGCTATTGGGACTGTGTTTTAAAAGAATCCATAGAGATTCTTTTATCTCATAATCTTATTAATAGAGACAAGGGTTATCTTCTAAGTAAGACTTGGAACTCGGTGTTATCAGACATTAAAAAACAACGGTCTGTGTTTAGATCGTCGAAATAATTTTTAATTTTTGATAACGATATCTCGATTTCGTCTGTTTCCACCACTGGCGGCGCGGTATGTTTACTTGCGCTAGAGGGCAGTTACGGCACTTTTTCGCGCACGCGTTGTAGGCCTTCTGCGGCCTATATAGTGGCCGCCGCTTGCGCTGAGAAGTCAGTTCAGGCGAGATCGTGTACCAGCACTCTCACCTGAAGATGGCGGCCAGTTGGACCGCGGAAATATTGTGTCAAGATGACGCTATGATCCAACTGCACACTTGAGAAGAATATTATCAATTATTACGCCGGGAAAGCCTTCGTAATCTCAACATTAAAGGGAGTCTGAACGTGGTGTTGTAGTCGGCGCACGACCGATAGGACGTGGCATCGAAGTAGCGATGAAGTGGGGATTTTTGTCGTACGACCATTTCACGAGTGAATCCGTGAATATCAGGAATCTGGGAAAACAAAAAATCTCCGACATCGCAGTGACCGGAAAAGGTCCTGAAAAAACCAGACTGAAGAGAACCGTTCAACGTGACAGAAGTGCAACCCTTCAGCAAATTGCTGCAGACTTCAATGCTGGACCATCAACGTCAGCGTGCTAACCGTTCAACGAAACATCATCGATACTGCCTTTTTTTGAGCCGAAGGCCCACTCGTGTACCCTTGATGGCTGCGCAACAAAAAGCTTTACGCCCCAGCTGGGCCCGTCAACACCTACTATGGGCTGTTGTTGACTGGAAACATGTTGCCTGGTCGGACGGGTCTCGTTTCAAATTGTATCGAGCGGATGGACGTGTATGGGTATGCAAACAACCTCATGAATTCGTGGACCCTCCATGTCAGCAGATTTTGTAATGGTGTGGGGCGTGTGAGTTGGAGTGATATGGGACGGGTGACTCGTACGTAAGCATCCAGTTTGATCACTTATGTCCCTTCATGTCCACTGTGCATTCCGACGGACTTGAGCAATGTCAGCAGGACAATGCGACACCCCACACGTCCAAAATTGCTACAGTGGCTCCAGGAACATCAAACTCTCCAGACATGCCTTGCAACTTGCTGTTCAGAAGAGATCTCTGTCCCTTCATACTCCTACGGATTTATTGACAGCTCTGCAGCATTCATGGTGCCAATTCCCTCCAGCACTACTTCAGACGTTAGTCCATGCCACTAGAGATGGGTCGAACTCGTTCATTCCCGTGAACTACTTCATTCATTTCACTCTTTGCCGTGAAGCGTTCAAATGAAGTAGTTCATTCATGAAGTACGGAAGCCTGGCGAAGTTGCCCAGTTCACCGCTCAGCCGCGGCTACGCTCGCTTCGCTCGTACAAGAAAGCTTCGTAATACTTCATAATTTTACCAACAGATGGCCGAACTATGCAATAACGTGCACGCAACGTTTTACGCTCTTACAGCGTCTGGCAATGAGCTAACTTAAATAGGGCATGGTCGAAGGGGACAAAGGAAAGATAAACAGAGAAGCCTGTCACATAAAAAGAAGGTATTACATTTAATGTTGCTCGACATTTTCTCATGAAGCGCCCAAAAAAGTCTTTATCTGCCAAGTGAAACATCATTTGTTATATTCATGGACTGAAAACTAGGGCTACCAAAGAAATGCAGTCCAATTTTATGTTCCTTTTAAAATTTAATTCAAAATAGAATGAGTTTGTTTACCACTGTCACAAAGTCTATATATCTACGTTAAGTAATTATTCAGAAGTTTTCCTGTGAATTTTATTCTTGTTGAGAATAATAACCCTCCAGATTCAAATCGTAAACTGTCACCTGTAGTCATTGGTACGATTTCAGGTAAAATCCCACTTTCAGTGTTATTAACAAACCTTTTATTTTCATGTTGGCTGTGCGTGCTCAAACAGTCAGCCTCTTCGTTTGTATCTGTAATATTCATTTGTCCGCAAGCGCTGCCAACGGTAGGCTACCGGTAGACGCGAAGTATAACTGAACTGCACAAATAGTCACGGATAAGATGTCAGCACTGCAGGAAGCAGCTGACGCTGCCTTCCCGTCGCCCCTCTCCTCCACAACCCATCGCAAACCTACCGTTTCCCACAAACGGCGCGCGATTCGTCGATAGGCAGTAGAGGGGGGACTGAAGTGAAGGGAGAATGAGTGACGTAGCACCGATGTAATTGATGAGGGAGAGGGAAAGGGAGTGAGTGAACTAGAAAAAAGTCTGGAGTGTGCTATCTGTGAAGAGTTTGAAGTACCAGTTCATTGAAATTGAGTGGTTAGTTCACACTTCACTGGAGTGAAGCGTTCATTTGAACGACTCATTCACGAGCTCCCCATCACTACATGCCACGTCCTGTTTAGGCACTTCCGCGTGCTCGCGGGGGCCCTACACGATATTAGGCAGGTGTATCAGTTTCTTTGGCTATTCAGTGTATATCCCTCAACGATAATAAAATCAGTAAAGTAAAATTTTTGATTATCAATTATTCGGGAGGTGGGGCACACACATGGTTTTCAGCAGGAAGAATAACACATACCTGTGGACGCTTTAGATCGGGGGTGGCCAAGAATTCGGCTCGCGTTGGGACGAGTACCACAGCTCTCAGCCTATCTGGCATATTTCCCCCACTGCCAGGCCACGATGAATGCAGCCGTAGTGCGTACGATTTGGTTCTATATTTCACTTCTCTCAGCAACACAGACAAAAAACCAAACAGATTTTCCCTGTTGTTGAATTATTTTTGGCACACTGAAAACATACAATGTTTATTCGGTACGAGTGGTTCAAATGGCTCTGAGCACTATGGGACTTAACATCTAAGGTCATCAGTCCTCTAGAACTTAGAACTACTTAAACCTAACTAACCTAAGGACACCACACACATCCGTGCCCGAGGCAGGATTCGAACCCGCGTTATCTGGTACAAATCGTCGGCATGCGGACAGACACAGACAACTTCACAGATTTTCGCACTCAGGTTCCTACATAATTGTGGTTTATTTGGTTTCACAACCGAAAAAATGTCTTTCACTCATATATGCCGGTCGAAATATTGTAGTAATTTTGCAACCTCAATATAGAGACATGGAAACTACCTGCGGAAAGCTATGTACAATACCTTGCTATGTCTTACTGTGGGCAGTGCGCAGTAAAGTCCACTTAAAAGGCGAGGTCTGAAATCCATTCCGGATGTTCCAATTTTCATTCCTGTACTTCATTACCCTTGATAAAATCAGCAATAGCCATTTTTAAATCGAAAAATCGTTCCGCGCATGCACCTTGACTTAACCAACACACCTTTCAGTAATATGTAAAGTCTCCGCACTCTACGTTCGAGCTCATGGAAATTTGTCGTATGTGACTTCAGAAATTTTATTACTTGTCTATTTCTAAACGTGTAAAATGCCAACAAATTTAGCACGACGTGCTTTTGTAATGCGGAACACTGGATGTCATTTGTCGATAGTTGTAAGTTTTTGCTCTTTCATTGCCAACTAAATTCTTTCTGCATGGTACGGTAATGTCATTTCATAGCAAATATGGAATACTCGTAAGCCGGCCGGTGTGGAATGATCGAATGAAGGGTAGAGCCAGGGGTCGTAAAACATCTGAAATATAACGTCCACTGTTCAAAGTGCCGTCAATGCGAACAAGAGGCGACCGAGACGTGTGACCAATTGCACCCAATACCATCACGCAGGGAGATACGCCAGTATGGCAATGACGAATACACAGTTCCAATGTGCGTTCACCGCGATGACGCTAAACGCGGATACGACCATCATGATTCTGTACACAGAACCTGGATCCATCCGAAAAAATGACGTTTTGCCATTCGTGCACCCAGGTTCGGAGTACACCATTGCATGCGCTCCTGTCTGTGATGCAGCGTCAAGGGTAACGGCAGCCATGGTCTCCGAGCTGATACTCCATGCTGCTGCAAACGTCGTCGAACTGTTCGTGCAGATGGTTGTTGTCTTGTAAACGTACCCATCTGTTGACTCAGGGATCGAGACGTGGCTGCACGATCCGTTACAGCCATGCGGATAAGATGCCTGTCATCTCGACTGCTAGTGATACGAGGCCGTTGGCATCCAGCACGGTGTTCCGTATTACTCTCCTGAACCCACCGATTCCACATTCTGGTAACATTCATTGGATCTCAACCAACGCGAGCAGCAATGTCGCGATACGATAAACCGCAATCGCGATAGGCTACAATCCGACCTTTATCAAAGTCGGAAACGTGATTGTACACATTTCTCCTCCTTACACGAGGCATCACAACAACGTTTCACCAGGCAACGCCGGTCAACTGCTGTTTGTGTATGAGAAATCGGTTGGCATGGGTCTGTGTGTTTGTCCTTAGGATAATTAAGGTTAAGTAGTGTGTAAGCTTAGGGACTGATGACCTTAGCAGTTAAGTCCCATAAGATTTCACACACATTTGAACATTTTTATTGAGAAATCGGTTGGAAACTCTCCTCATGTGAGCACGTTGTAGGTTCCGCCACCGGCGCCAACCTTGTGTGATTGCTCTGAAAAGCTAATCATTTGCATATCACAGCATCTTCTTCCTCTCGGTTAAATTTCACATCTGTAGCACGTCATCTGCGTGGTGTAGCAATTTTAATGTCCAGTAGTGTATTAAACCTTAAAGCGAGAAATGGTTTGCATGATAAAGCAATGGCAATCGGACTTCGCTAAAATAAAATTACATTGCACTTTCAGCTTGTGAAAGACGAAAAGGTCGCCTATATTCGGTAACATGCTGACAGCGCGTGATTATCACGTCACCAAACCGTCAACATCCAGCAGCTTAATTAGCTGTAACATATAAACACAAACTTCAAATAATATTAGTAGAACGAATGGACAACTTTGTCAATAAATCAATCGTTAATGTTAATTTAGGTTTATTATTGAAATCAAATTTTTTGATGCAGCCCTACACGAATTCCTCTCCTGTGCCAACCTCTTCATATTAGAGAAGCTCTTGCAACCTACGTCACCAATTGTATGCTGGATGTATTCCAATCTCTTCCTTCACAGTTCTTGTCCTCTACAGCTCCCTCTAGTACTATTTAAGTTATTCCCCGATGTCCTAACAGATGTTTTATCATGCTGTCCTTTCTTCTTGTCTGTGCTTTCCACACATTGCTTTTCTCTTCGATTCTGCGTAGAACCTCATTCCTTACCTTACCAGTCCACCTAATTTTCAACACTCGTCTGTGGTACCACATCTCAAATGCTTCAACCCATTTCTGTTCCGGTTTTCCCACAGTCCACGTTTCACTACCGTACAATGCTGTGCCCCAACCGTACATTCTCAGAAATTTCTTCCTCAGATTAAGTCCTATGTTTGTTACTAACAGACTTCTCTTGACCAGGAATGGCCTATTTGCCAATGGCAGTCTGCTTTTGATGTCCTCCTCACTCCGTCCGTCATTGATTATTTTGCTGCATAGGTAATAGACTTTCTTAACTTCATCTATTTCGTGACCATCAGTTCTATTGCTACGTTTCTCACTGTTATCATTTCTGCTACTTCTCATCTCCTTTGTATTTCTTCGATTTACTCTCAATCCATATTCTGTACTCATTAGACTGTTCATTCCAGTCAGCAGATCATGTAATTCTTCACTTTCACTGAGATCAGCAGTGTCATCAGCAAGTCATATCATTGATATCTTTTCCCCTTGAACTGTAATTCCATTCCTGAATCTTTCTTTTGTTTCTATTATTGATTGTTCAATGTACAAATTGAACAGTGGGGGCGAAAGATTACATCACACATCCTTTTTAATCGGAGCACTTCGTTCTTGCTCTTCCATTCTTCTGTCTTGGGTCATGTACATGTTGTATATTAACGGTCTCTCTCTATAGCTTACCCCTGTTTTCCTTAGAATTTCGAACATCTTGCACCATTTTACATTGTCGAGCGCTTTTGTCCAGGTCGATAAATCCTATGAACGTGTCTTGATTTTTCTTTAGTCTTGTTTCCATTATCACCCGCAATGTCAGTATTGCCCCTATGGTGCATTTACCTCTTCTAACGCCTAACTGGCCGTGTTTCCGTTATGTTCTACAACGCCACCGCCACGCGCAACGTAGCACTGTTATGCGGGTTGTCGCTTCAGCTGCGCAGGCGCAGCGGCCCTTTAACGTCGCCTGGCCTGTGGGAAGAAAGTACTCGTAGTTCCGAGGGCGTGCACAAGAGTAGAGCCGCCACATATGCGGACCTTTTGGTGCACCATTTTCCTCAGCCAGTACTAACCCAGATCGCTAGATCATCCGATACGTAGGTATAATGCCCTCGCCCGGCGAGCACAGTGGAGCTGTGCAGAGGTTTGCGAAGTTACAAACGTAACTTCTGTGCTCTGATAGCAGTACAAAACAAATAAGAAAAATCCTGTTTTGAAAATAAAATGTCTTCTTTGACAACTTAAAGCTCTTGGAAAACATCATACACTACTGGCCATTAAAATTGTTACAAGAAGAAATGCAGATGATAAACAGGTATTCATTGGACAAATATATTATACTAGAACTGACATGTGATTACATTTTCACGCAATTTGGGATCATAGATCCTGAGAAATCAGTACCCAGAACAACCACCTCCGGCCGTAATAACGGCCTTGATACGCCTGGGCATTGAGTCAAACAGAGCTTGGATGGCGTGTACAGGTACACCTGCCCATGCAGCTTCAATACGATACCACAGTTCATCAACGGTAGTGACTGGCGTATTGTAAGGAGAGAGTTGCTCGGCCACCATTGACCAGACGTTTTCAGTTGGTGAGAGATCTGGAGAATTTTCTGTATCCAGAAAGGCCCGTACAGGACCTGCAACATGCGGTCGTGCATTATCCTGCTAAAATGTAGGGTTTCGCAGGGATCGAATGGAGGGTAGAGCCACGGGTCGTAACACATCTGAAATGTAGCGTACACTGTAAAGTGCCGTCAATGCGAACAAGAGGTGATCGAGACGTGTAACCAACGGCATCCCATACCATTTCGCCGGGTGATACGCCAGTATGGCGATGACGAATACACGCTTCCAATGTCCGTTCACCGCGATGTCGCCAAACACGGATACGACCATCATGATGCTCTAAATAGAACCTGGATTCATCCGAAAAAATGACGTTTTGCCATTCGTGCACCCAGGTTCGTCGTTGAGTACACCATCGCAGGCTCTTCTGTCTGTGATGCTGCGTGAAGGGTAACCGCAGCCACGATCTCCGAGCTGATAGTCCATGCTGCTGCAAACGTCTTCGAACTGTTCGTGCAAATGGTTGTGTCTTGGAAATGTCCCCATCTGTTGACTCAGGGATCGAAACGTGGCTGCACGATCCGTTACAGCCATGCGGATAAGATGCCTGTCATCTCGACTGCTAGTGATACGAGGCCGTTGGCATCCAGCACGGTGTTCCGTATTACCCTCCTCAACCCACCGATTCCATATTTTGCTAACAGTCATTGGATCTCGACCAACGCGAGCAGCAATGTCGCCATACGATAAACCGCAATCGCGATAGGCTACAATACGACCTTTATCAAAGTCGGAAACGTGATGGTACGCATTACTCCTTACACGAGGCATCACAACAACGTTTCACCAGGCAACGCCGGTCAACTGCTGTTTGTGTATGAGAAATCGGTTGGAAACTTTCCTCATGTCAGCACGTTGTAGGTGTCGCCACCGGCACCAACCTTGTGTGAATGCTGTGAAAAGCTAATCCTTTGCATATCACAGCATATTCTTCCTGTCGGTTAAATTTCGCGTCTGTAACACGTCATTTTCGTGATATAGCAATTTTAATGGCCAATAGTGTAAATAAATCAGTTTACTGACACAGTCAGTTTCTTCTTCTGTCACCTCAGACAAATCTTTTCCATCATAGAGACCTTCAATGTACTCTTTCCATCCATCCAGCTATCTATCTATCTATCAATCTATCTATCTATCGGCTATCTCCTCTGCAGTTAAGGGGAGACGAAAGGAAAACGGACTCAAAAAATCGATATTTAGATTTTTACATATTTGAAATGGCAGCTATCTCCCGTGTAAAACAGGTTTTGTTTCATATAAACATGACCGTTTTTTCGTGAGTTATGATATGTTTCCTGACGCTCTAGGCAATCTGGCATTTAAATGCCACGTCTTCTTTTTCATGCAGAGATAATGCACAGGTTTCTTTTATTGTACGTTATCTCCTGCTTCTATTTCTAAATTCGAATGCATTGGGAACGTCCAGAAGAGAATTGGGTCCAGCTTGAGAAGCTTGTTAAAAGTAAAAAATCGTATTGGAAAATGACAGGAAGATAGATGATAAAGGTCGCCTGAAAAATGTTGAAATAGTGGTATGTTGCAACCAGATCCCAAGGCTGCGGGGAATGAAAGGACCAAGTCCATAGAGGATACCCAACAACAAACTGTATTTATCAGACAACACTGGTAATAGCACAGAGACACAATGGTATTACAAAATACTATGTGCTCAAGTAACCCATAAAGTGAAAAATTCAGAACACTCTTGCAAAGCACCAAGCGTGACTTTTAAGAATGTACATTTTAATTTAAGACAAGTGGCACTGACTTTCTTCAATAAAAGAATTTTTTTTACCTTGGAACTTATGCTTTTGTTTGTGCCAAAAATTAGATGCAAGATGTAGCTTCTTTTTAAAAAAAAAGTTTTAAGATAAGATTTTACAGATATTCCACTTCTTCAGTGCGAATACTTTAGACAAAATTTCACTGAAGAGCCAAAGGAACTGGTACACCTGCCTAATATTGTGTAGGGCCCCCGTGAGCACGCAGAAGTGCTGCAGCACGAGGTGGCAAGGACTCGACTAATGTCTGAAGTTGTGCTGGAGGCAACTTACACCATAAGTCCTGCAGGGCTCTCCATAAATCTGTGGGAGTATGAAGGGGTGGAGATTTCTTCTAAACAGCACCTTGCAAGGCATCCCAGATATGCTCAGTAATTTTCATGTCTGGGGAGTTTGGCGCCCAGCGTAAGTGTTTAAACTCAGAAGAGTGTTCCTGGAGACACGCTTCAACAATTTTGGACGTGAGGGGTGTAGCGCTGTCCTGCTGGAATTTCCCAAGTCCGTCGGAATGCACAATGGACATGAATGGATGCAGGTGATCAGACAGGATGCCTACGTACGTGTCACTTGTCAAAGTCATATCTAGACGTATCAGGGATCCCGTATCAATCCAACGGCACACGCCTCACACCACTGCAAAGCCTCTATCCCCTTGAACAGTACCCTGCTGACATGCAGGTTCCGTGGATTCATGAGGTTGTCTCCTTACCCATCCGCTCGATACAATTTGAAACGAAACTCGCCCGATCAGGTAACATGTTGCCAGTCATCAACAGTCCAATGTCGGTGTTGACGGGCCCGGGCAAGGCGTAAGCCTTTGTGCCGTATTGTCATCAAGGGTACACGAGTGGGCCTTTGGCTTCGAAAGCCCATATCGATGATGTTTCGTTGAATGGCTGGCACACTGACACTTGCTGATGGTCCAGCATTGAAATCTGCAGCAGTCTGCGGAAGGGTTGCACTTTTGTCACGTTGGACGATTCTCTTCATTCGACGTTGGTCCCGTTCTTGCAGGATATTTTTCTGGCCGCAGCGATGTCGGAGACTTGATGTTTTAACAGATTCCTGATATTAACGGTACACTCGTGAAATGATCGTACGGGAAAATCCCCAATTCATCGCTACCTCGGAGATGCTGTATCCCATCGCTCATGCGCCAAGTATAACACCACGTTCAAACTCGCTTAAATGTTGATAACCTGCCATTGTAGCAGCAGTAACCTATCTAACAACTGCGCCAGACATTTGCTGTCTTATATGGGCGTTACCGACTGCAGCAGCGCCGTATTCTGCCTGTTTAAATATTATATTTGAATATGCATGCCTAGACCAGTTTCTTTGGTGCTTCAGAGTATATGACAGAGGACAAACAAGCCTTGCGGATCCGAAAGGGTTTCCAATATTATGACTAGTTTAAAACACCAAAAACATTATTAACAAGCTACAGCTTTAAATCAGATGAAATATTGTTTGACGTAGAATATATGCATCAATTGCAGCACTGTTCCAACTGAGTAGCCTCCAGCGGTCGTTGACCCACTTAGTTGTTCTGGGCCCTCGGCAGTGCGAGAGGTGGAGCCCAACCAGGTTAGAAAACAACAATTTCCTTCTATAACACACCAAACAAACTATTAGAACATGGCCAGTTTTACGTCAACTGTGGAGCTAGCCGAGCTTTTGCATGCAAGATGTCAAATCAGATATTAGCGTTCAGCCTTGCAAACAGCCAATAAGCCCTAAGTTCTTAAAGCAAATCGCAGAACCTTAAAACACGTAAGAAATGTCTTCATGGGAAAAGCAAAATTTAAATGAATGTGTGAATTTTGTCATTTGGAGCCGGTTACCGAAAACTGTACTTGTTCAGGTTACAACCATCAAATTTGGTGTTTATGGTGTTATTTTATGCTTCAGTGGTGGTGTAACAAGAAAACTGGATGTTTTGGAAGCATTGGGCATAAAATATGGTGGCAACACTGCAAAATCATTGGTGCAGATAGGTAGAGAGAATCCGCAAAGCAGAAATTGCTAATTTAATATGCACGAAGAATGCTGGACAGAAAAAAGAGGGACCAAGAGAAAGAAAAGACCAGTATGATTCAGACGATGTTCAGCATGGTGCAGGAAAATACTAGTAGTAAGTAATTCTCACCAACAACTATACTAAAGTAGCAGTACTAAACTTTAAATTGATTTATCTCAGAACTACACTTTTCGAAAGTCAGGTACCATTATTTTCTAAACTAATTGGGTTAGAAATATGGAATTTGGTCAGCTTGTACTCAGGATGGTAATAAGCTATTACAAGTAAACTGAGAACAACCAACACAACAGAAACTGTTTTATAATAGTTAATGTATTAAAAATGTGAAATTTTATGAGTGAGAGAATAAAAAAAATTTTTTCCTTCAGATTCATAAGAGATATTTTGTTCATTCTATTTGTAAATGCAGGCATATATGTTATATGCATTCAGTAAAAACTTCACTATTTCGACAGTTGTAGTTCTTTTGAAAAGTGTACCTATTCAAAGGGTTAAATAAAGAAAAGGGATAATAATTGCCTTCCGTCTCCCTTAACATTGTAAATACCATTGCACTCTTAATGTTGCCTCCATTGTTTTTAATTTCACCGAAGTTTGTCCTATTTGCTGAGTCGGTCCTTCCGACAATCACTTCTTTTTCCACTTCTTTACATTTTTCAAGCAGCCATTTCATCTCAGTTTCGCTGCGCTTCCTATTTATTACATTACTCAGCGACTTGCATGTTTCAGGCCCAGACATTAATACCGTCGCACAATTGTCTTGTACACGCGGAGTCCTATTGTTCTTTTTAACAGTTTGCTGCTGACTATTTTGTCCATTGAGAATAGACGTGTGTCTCATCGAATTTTATCCATGTTGTTCGCACTGACAGTAGTTCCCAGATATTTCAAGGACGCAGTTTCCTAAATTCATATCTTCTGTAGCCTGTAATCCGTTTCCTCTTCATTATTATTTGTTACAATCATACGCTCTGTTTCATAATGGCTGATCCTCGAACCCATTTTTTTGTGCGTCCTCTATTAGCGCTTTAGTTGTTCTTTTCAGTTCATTTTCATGTTCCACCAGAATGACATCATCGGCAAAAGCTAACAGTTTCGCTTGGCCGTCTACATTACAGTCCCTCCAATCGGTGACGCTTGTTTTAGGAGCTTCTTCAATAAGCTGCGGGGGAAGCAGTCTCCTTGCTTGAAACTGCCGTCATTCTTCGCTACCCGCTTAGTTTTCTCAATGCATATTCTGGTTAGCCTGATCAGTTTCGAATGTACTCTTGATTCTTCCGTTGTCCTCCATAGCTTTCTCTTTGAACACTATCATAGAGTGAAATCTATAAATATGTAGTATATCTTCTTATCAAATTGCCACAGCTTTCCAAATACTTGTCTGACAATGAATATTTCATGCGTCGTTGAGATGCCTCTCCTAAATCCTGTCTGGTGCTCTTCAATATTTTCCTCTATACAAGGCGAACGTTAATAAAACCGACAAACTGCGTGGAGTAGTTCCTGACTGGAAATGGAGGAGAAAAGCTTTTATAAACATATGTCTGGAAATGGAAGGTGTGTGTGCAAAGACAACCGCTACGGCCGCAAGTTCGAATCCTGCCTCGGGCATGGATGTGTGTGATGTGCTTAGGTTAGTTAGGTTTAAGAAGTTGTAAGTTCTTGGGGACTGATGACCTCAGATGTTAAGTCCCGTAGTGCTCAGAGCCATTTGAACCATTCGAACAGTTCTTCGAAATAGTCTTTCCGTAAGTTCATGCCTTGTTCTTGGCCGGCAACCAAATCACCTCCACTGTTTTCGATCCTGAAGTACCTTGCACATTTATAGAATTCTGTTGAACTGGTTTCTGTTTTCTTCAGGCTTGTCTAGTTGCTTGTTGGCGAGATGCCTCTTCTCTGCTCCTATTACTTTCCATGGTTTTCTTGCTGTCTCTGTGTATTCTTCTCTAGACTGTGGGATGTTGTTATGTAGCATTCTCTGTTTGTACTCCTTTCTCTTTTCGTACCCCACCGAACCACATTTTATCCCTCCCTTTCCTTTCTTTCATCTTCAGGTGTTCGTTTGCAGCCTCAGTCATCACGGATTTGAATGTTTTCTAGTTTTTGTCTTCCTCTTTCTCTATTCTTTCTCCTCCTGCTTCCAGTTCTTGCATAATTTAAAATCGATTCTGTAGCTTCAGCTGGTATTCACTTCTAATTGTCATTTTTCTCGGTAGACTTACACCCGTTTTGCCTTTTCATGAGCTGGCTTTGTCACCTTTTCTCGTCATACGCTGTTTTTATTTCAATTAGTACGAAATTATGATCACTTCTCACTTTTGCTCCTTGTACTACTCGGACATCCTGTATTCCATCCACATGGTCTTGGATCCACCAAGACATGATCAATCTGTTTAGTATACCTCATCCCTGGAGGATTCCAAGTTCCTAAGAGCATCTTCTTATGCGACAACATTGTGTGAACAATTTTCATGTTGTCTGCAGTTGCAAATGTTATGAGTCTTATCTCACTGTGATTTGATTCACTGTGCAGTGTGTTTGGTCCACTCACAGATCTATTTTCACATTCACTACCAACTATCTATTTGCAAATTCACTACCAACTTTTGCGTTTGCGTCTCCTATCAACATCTCCATGTCGTAGCATGCTTTCGTACAATTGTACAATCATTATACAAAAACTGTCCTTTTCCTCGTCATCCATTTCTCTCTTAGGAGTATGTATAACATCTCCTCAAACCTTTTCTCGATTCTCAAGAACCTTTCACTGATAGCTTCATACTTTTCTAGAGCGTGCATTATTTCGTTGTCAGCTGCTATTCTTGTTCGAAGTCGTCCTTTCGTGCTCCAGTCTCACTGTAAAATATGGTGTATTTTTCTCCATTCTGTATGCCTTCATCTTTTCATTTGATTTCCTGTAAAGCGAGCACTTCCATGTTATAGTTACACAACGCGTATTCCAATGCCTTCACTGCTTCATCGCGTTCATGGTTTTGACATTCCACATCCACAACTGTTTGTATTACAGTCCTATTTGTTTACTGTGATTGTCAACGTCAGAATCCATCGCCGAGTGTTGTTTTGAGTGTTTCTTAACAGGTGTTTTCAAAATAGTGGGTTGTCAGCCCGACGCCCAATCACCAACCTCTCCCATAGACTGCCTTCACTCCACCTTGCAGAATTCGCTCTACTCTTGGTTTTCTGTTGGGGATTAACTTTCCTTAGCTATTGTGTTGCATCCCTATCCACAAGGCAACAGAGGCAGCACTGATTTTCTGGTAAAGATTACTCGCCATTTGACAGGACCGGCATTGAACTCATATGGTATGTGTTGAGTGTTTCCTCACCACGGAATACCCTGCAGCGTTCCCTAATCCTGCCACCTCGGTCTGGGACTGATTATTCCGATTTCTCCTTGTTCGCATCCAAACCTAGCTGAAACTTATGCAAGGTAAAGTTCAGTTCATTATTTTTAAATTTTTAAATTGTTCAGAACTTGTGGTTTCCAATAATGTAGCAATTTCCAACTTGTCACATTCCATGTTTTGAGCATGGCAACGTCTCACGATTCTACTGCAGAAATCAAACAGATTTGAGTTCTGTTGATCATCGTCCAGTCTGTATGTTTGGATGTTGAGATCGGCTGCACTGAGGCCACCCCCATACTAGCGTACTGATTTGAAAAAATCGGCCGCCTTTGGACGATGTCGGTCGTCGACAGAATACCCCGATATCGGAGGCACTGTGACCATAGCTTAGCCGTTTAGTACTTTAGATATCAAAATATGTTGTAATGCAACTTTTAAAACTGCTAGGGCTTTCGTGGCCACTTGTTGACGAACTGCCTGTTGGCATCAGTCTCGAGTTCTTCGGCCGACGTTTGTTTGATAATTTTCTGACGTTTCGCCAGCACGACTGGCTGGCACTATCAAAGCTTCACCCTCCATTGCTAGTGGTGGACTGGAGCCGAGCCGCCGGCCGCAGATCATACACTATGTGATCAAAAGTATCCGAGCACCTGGCTGAAAATGAAAGATCGTGGCACCCTCCATCGGTAATACTGGAATTCAATATGGTGTTGGCCCACCCTTAGCCTTGATGACAGCTTGCACTCTCGCAGGCATACGTTCAGTCAGATGTTGGAAGGTTTCTTGGGGTATGGCAGCCCATTCTTCACGGAGTGCTGCACTGAGGAGAGGTGTCGATGTCGGTCAGTGAGGCCTGGCACGAAGTCGGCGTTCCAAAACATTCAAAAGCTGTTCTACAGGATTCAGGTCAGGACTCTGCGCAGACCAGTCCATTACAGGGATGTTATTGTCCCGTACCCACTCCGAAACGGGCCGTACATTATGAACAGGTGCTCGATCGTGTTGAATGATGCAATCGCCATCCCCTAATTGCTCTGCAACAATGGGGAGAAAGAAGGTGCTTAAACATGCATGTAGACCTGTGCTGTGATAGTTCTCCGCAAACCAACAAAGGGTGCAAGCCCTCTCCATGAAAAACACGACCGCACCATAACACCAGCGCCTCCGAATTTTACTGTCGGCACTACACACGCTGGCAGATGACGTTCGCCGGGCATTTGCCATACCCACACCATGCTATCGGATCACCGCATAGTGTGGCTTATGAGCAGCCGATCGACCATATAATCAATGTTTTCTTACCTCCAACCTGTCATAGTACTTGCAGTGGATCCTGATGCAGTTTGGAATCCTTGTGCGATGGTCGGGGTGGATGTTTGCCTATTACGCATTACGACCCTCTTCAACTGTTGGCGGTCTCTGTCAGTGAACAGACGAGGTCGGCCTCCACGCTTTTGTGCTGTCACTTCACTCACATGTGGGAAACAGTGGACGTAGGGATGTTTAGGAGTGTGGAAATTTCACGTACAGACGTATGACCCAATCACCTGACCCCATTGTGCTCTCTCACGGTGTGTAATGACTACTGAGGTCGCTGGTATGGAGTACCCGCCAGTAGGTGGCAGCACAATGCACCTAATATGAATAATGTATATTTTGGGGGTGTCCGGACACTTTTGATCACATAGTTTATGTACCTGGCTCGCTGGCGTTCAAGGGCTTTTCCGTGGTCATTTCCGTTGCGGTTCACCTCTTGCCAGCTGTAACAGTCGTTCTCTGAGGGACTGATATCCAGGATCCGATCTCCTTGAGGTTTTGTTCGTCTTTCTTCTTTAAGTTATTGTTGTGTTTGTGTATTTCTGTAGCTTTCCTGAACAAGCTCTTCTATGCAGCAAGAACTTCCGTCTCGGCGAATTTTAATATGTGGCCGGTCTCACACACTGGGTGCTCCGCCTCGGCGGATTTCTCCACCTGTCCCAGCCTGCAGAACCGGTTATGTTTGGTGAGCCTGGTGTTGATTGGTCATCCAGTCATTTCAATACAGACTTTGTTCATGATACGTGGTATATTCCCGACATTTTCTCCTTTTGCCGATCTCAGACACTCTTTGATCTTTTTTTTCGGTTTATAAGCAGTCCTTACACCGTGTATGCACAGTATACGGCCGATTCGGTCCTTTACTCTGGAGATGTATGGCACAAAGACTGACCACAGAAGCCTTTGAACACTGGCGCGCTAGGTACATAATAGTTTGCGGCCGCGAGGTCGACTCAAGTCCACCACCAGCAGTTGAAGGTGAAGCTTTGACAATGCCAGCCACTCGTCCTGGCGAAACGCTAGAAAAATCATGATACAAACATTGGCCGAAGAACCTCAGAGGTCACCAGGCATTTTGTCAGTATAAGCTTTTTTTCATTATTTTCAATAAAAATGTCTGGAGAAACAACTTTGACCTAGTACATAGTGTCGGAAGTTCCATGCGGCTTTTCGCAGATGATGCCGTAGTATACAGAGAAGTTGCAGCATTAGAAAATTGAAGGGAAATGCAGGAAGATCTGCAGCGGATAGGCACTTGGTGCACGGAGTGGCAACTGACCCTTAACATAGACAAACGTAATCGCTCTGAGCACTATGGGCCTGAACTGGTGTGGTCATCAGTCCCCTAGAACTTAGAACTACTTAAACCTAACTAACCTAACGACATCACACACATCCATGCCCGAGGCAGGATTCGAACCTGCGACCGTAGCGATCGCACGGTTCCAGACTGTAGAGCCTAGAACCGCTCGGCCAGCAAGGGGCGGCACAAATGTAATGTATTGCGAATACACAGAAAGAAGGATCCTTTATTGTATGATTATATGATAGCGGAACAAACACTGGTGGCAGTTACTTCTGTAAAGTATCTGGGAGTATGCGTACGGAACGATTTGAAGTGGAATGATCGTATAAAATTAATTGTTGGTAAGGCGGGTACCAGGTTGAGATTCATTGGCAGAGTCCTTAGAAACTGTAGTCCATCAACAAAGGAGGTGGCTTACAAAACACGCGTTCGACCTATACTTGAGTATTGCTCATCAGTGTGGGATCAGTGCCAGGTTCGGTTGACAGAGGAGTGACAAGTGGCACACACTGCAAGAGAGGCGCTCTGCATCGCGGTGTAGCTTGGTGTCCAGGTTTCGAGAGGGTGCGTTTCTGGATGAGATATCGAATATATTGCTTCTCTCTACTTATACCTCCCGAGGAGATCACGAATGTAAAATTATAGAGATTCCAGCACGCACGGAGGCTTTCCGGCAGTCGTTCTTCCCGCGAACCATACGTGACTGGAACAGGAAAGGGAGGTAATGACAGTGGCACGTAAAGTGCTCTCCGGCACACACCGTTGGGTGGCTTGCGGAGTATAAATGTAGATGTAGATGTAGATGTAGATTGCAATTAAAGAGAGGCCTAATATGAAGATGATCGATTTGGTGATCCAGCGAAGAAGCTAGGTACTGAGTTGCTTTGATTTTCAAAGAGCGACTGTGTGAGAGGCAAGGCGGGAGGCCTGCTGTGGTTTTTTACAGGGCTTCTTGCGCAGCGGGGGGGCATACCATCCAAGCGGTTGAGAAGCCGCTGAAGAACACAAAGAGTGTTACAAAACTGCCAAATTGTATAAGGCCCCTAAAACCACGCCGACCGGTCTGCTGATTACTCAGCGACCGGCTCTGCCCCGACACGTTAGCCTGTGCGTGGGCGGATGGGCCCGCGCTAAGGTCCGTTGTCCAGGTGCGTCGGTTCCAGCGTCGACCCGTTGCCTGCTTACGTAGACCGCTACCTGCCAGCCCACACTCCGTCAGTATGGTGTCTGATTCTGTTAGGTTGGCTGGGTGCACGGCAGGTAAAGTAAACAAGTCAGGAGCTGAAATTTAAAATTTTTCCGGCGAACTAAATATTCAAAAATATTTCGTGATACCCGGCAAATTAGCAAGGCACTTGCAATTAAGCCAAAGAAACAGGGAGTGGGGAAAGAAGAGAGCACGTCTACTAAAGCTTTTCTTCCCTTTGTTGGCAACATTTCCTTCAAAATTGCAAGAATCCTCCACGGTTTCGAAGTGAAAGTGATTTTCCGTCCACCATCGAAGATCTCCGACCTGCTGGGATCAGTGAAAGACGATCTGGTATTGATGAGGGCGGGAATTTATAAAATACCTTGTCAGTGTGGCATGTCATATATGGGACAAACATTACGAACAGTAGAAGAACGTTGCACTGAACATCAACGCTGTACTCGCCTTTTGCAACCTAGCAAGTCTGCAATTTTGCTGAGCATTGCATTTCCACTGGACACTCAGTGGAGTATAACAAGACAACAATTTTGGCCACAGAAACATCATTTTGGGACTCCGGCATAAAAGAATCAGCGGAAATTCGTATGACAGACAATCTTATGAACCGTGACAATGGCTACCAGCTAGATAATGCGTGGAACCCCGTCACCTCTAAGGTCTGCTTCAGACGAAACTGTCAGAGTACTCCGATGTCCGCGGCAATTGACAACGCCGAAGACAGCTGAGTTCTGCAGTTCCACCAGCGAGGGCGCTGCTGGCGGGCGGTGTGCTTCGTCTGTCAATATGATTTTGACGCATGCGCGGAATACTAGCTGCACGCTATATATTGCGGAACGGAGGGCGTCTTCGTCGGTTTTCGATGGCTCACCTGAGGATAGCTGGCACTTGTCCAGTCTAAATATCGTGGATGGAAGCTAACGACGACCGGCTGCAATCGTTTTGAATAAGTCAGGAGCTGGCGTTGCAAATGAACTGTTAACCGGACGCCGAAAAGAGTATAATTAATGGGAAACAGTAAGATAGACAACAAACACTTGACAGTGATATCGGACTATATAAGGAGCAGCTTTCCATACTGGGAAAGGCTGCGACATTTACCGATCGCGACCATGGTCCCACGTCTCTCTGAAGGTGTACAAACTGTGGCTCCTATCCTTTCATAATCAGCTACTAAATAAAACTTCCTGGCAGATTAAAACTGTGTGCCGGACCGAGACTCGAACTCGGGACCTTTGTCTTTCGCGGGCAAGTGCTCGCAGGAGAGCTTCTGTGAAGTTTGGAAGGTAGGAGACGAGGTAATGGTGGAATTAGAGCTGTGAGGACGGGGCGTGAATCGACCTTGGGTAGCTCAGTTGCCCGCGAAAGGCTCAGTTTTTATCTGCCAGGAAGTTTCATATCAGCGCACACTCCGCTGTAGAGTGAAAATTTCATTCTAGCTACTAAATAATTTCAAACTGATATTCGAGTACGTTTTGTAGCCGCAATAGTCACATTTCCCGACACTAAAGCTCAACAAACTGTACTAGAAATGACGCACTTTCGGGGGATCTTTCATTGAATTGCATCTTCCTTTGAACTGCATATATGAAACCACGAAACTTTAGCTTCGCTGCATGCTTAATATTTTTCGAATTTTCAGTTCTGTTTTTGATGTGTGTTCAGTTCGCGACGAAACCTCGTGGCATCACAGATCCTCTGTTGTATTTGGTTGACAGAAGCAACATGCCGCATTTGGCACGTTTCGTGTTTGTGCTTGCGTATTGCGAAAATAAGCAGTTTCAGTGAAAAACCGAACTAAGGTCTCTCCAAAACGCGTCAGTTTTTAGTACGGTTCGATGCAAAAAAAAAAAAAAAAAAAAGTGTCAGTAACTATTGCATCGTTGGCTAAAAATGTTACCAATGCATACTGTGCTCTTTCGAGACTCAAGGTATGCTTCAATTACTCAAATGAAAATAAAACTCATAAAAACTCAGGCAGAATACTGTCACAACAAAGCGAAACTTGCTAATAACGCACTTCATCCCACGAACACCATCAATCAGCAATTAAAGCCCGGCGGTGACATTTCCGTTACAGTATTCTAATACACATTAACGAGACATTTACAGACTTAGCATTTAGCATGCCCTTGCTGCACTGGCTATAACTGCCAGTGCTAGAAACAAAAAGTTATCTTTAATATTATCAAGAAAGTGATGTTAAAAGTCGATTAATGAAGTATCAATACTTATTTCTTTCATATTACAACAACGGATGTAGAATCAGATATCTTTGTGTGTTTCACATCTCCTCCTAAACCAATGGTCCGATTTCAACCGCCGGCCGGGGTGGCCGAGCGGTTTAGGCGCTACAGTATGGAACGGCGCGACCGCTACGGTCGCAGGTTTGAATCCTGCCTCGGGCATGGATGTGTGTGATGTCCTTAGGTTAGTTAGGTTTAAGTAGTTCTAAGTTCTAGGGGACTGATGACCTCAGAAGTCCCATACTGCTCAGAGCCATTTGAACCAACCAAACTTGATACGCTTACCGCTTATTGCCTAGAAAGAATCGCCATGTGTGTAAGAACCACACTCCTGTCTAAGCGGTGGGGTTTGGGGTGAAAACTAAGTGTAGACCACGACGCGCCAATATCCAGATTCTCATCCATCCAGTATTTGAGAATCAGAACAGTTAGTGACTTTCAATAAACCTCACATATAATTTCAAACGTCTGCGAAAGGTTTTTGTCACTGACAACGCCCACCAAACGATGAAAGGGAAACAGATTATTGCTTACTATATTTTCGTTGTTCATGTAGTAAAACTGCTGTTTTAATTTATTGGTTCTTCAGTACCAAATATATTTGCAAAACATTTTGCACGCAGTATTCACATACACCACTGCGTGTACCTACAACGTTATGTCATTGTATGATACTTAATTAAGAAGATACGATATCATAAACATCGAGCTGCGTCAAAACGAAAGTGCACAGCGAAATTCGCTAGAGATATAGGTGAAAGAAGTGTACAAATATGAATGAAATATGTTAAATATGTCCGCAGCTTGTGGTCTCGTGGTAGCGTTCTCGCTTTCCGCGCACGGGGTCCCGGGTTCGATTCCCTACGTGGTCCGGGATTTTCCCTGCCTCGAGATGACTGGGTGTTGTTGTGTCGTCTTCATCATCATCATTCATCCCCATTAATGTCGGAGGAAGGCAATGGCAAACCACCTCTGCTAGGACCCTGCCTAGTCGGTGGTGCGGGTCTCCCCTATGCTCCTCAGAGTATGGGACATTATCATCACATTAAATACGTGCGAAATTTATGTGACAGTTGCTTATTCGCCAAAACTGCTGTCAGTTAACTGATCTGGACAGTCTGGAAAGCAATAGTGTAAAGGTTCAAAAATGGTTCAAATGGCTCTGAGCACTATGGGACTTAACATCTATGGTCATCACTCCCCTAGAACTTACAACAACTTAAACCTAAACCTAAGGACAGCACACAACACCCAGTCATCACGAGGCAGAGAAAATCCCTGACCCCGCCGGGAATCGAACCCGGGAACCCGGACGTGGGAAGCGAGAACGCTACCGCACGACCACGGGCTGCGGACAGTGTAAAGGTAAGAAGGAGCAAACACCTACTGGGGATAACATGGAGAGAGGCGGGTGAAGGAAGAGAGGGATGGAGTTGGGGACAGAGAGCGGCGAGAAATATATGGGGGAGGATGAAATGTAGAGAGAAAGAGGGGGAGACGGAAAGTGAAGGAGGAGATGGATAGAAAGAGGGTGGAGGAGGAGTTGGACAGGGGAGGGAGCAGCAAATGGACTGCGAGAGGGGGAGGAGGTGACCGACAAAGAGGTGTGAAGGAGGAACTGGACAGAGAAAGGGGAGACAGAGAGAGAGACTGGGAGGGGGAAGCTAAGAGTAGATTGAAAGAAACAGGAGGAGGAGGAGGCAGAGGGGGCAGGAGGAGAGGGCTCAGAGGGACTAGGAGGAGATGGAGAGAGGGCGAAGGAGGAGAAGGACCAAGTGCGGAGGAACAGATGGACAGAGTCGGGTGGAGTAGATGGACAGAGAGAGGCAGGGGGAGATGGACTAATAGAATAAATACATACCTGGGCAACACCTGATACACATATAGCAGATATATACAGAGGGAAGGTTTTGAGAGTGGAAGGTTCATGCATTCTGTTGATTCCCTTTGATCACGTGCAGCGCAATGTGAAAATCCTGAGGAGACTGGTAACGCAGATTTAGACTGAAAAACTGGGCCTTTGGAAAGCCCATAAGAGCTCTACTCTGTAGAAGGTACTAATAGACGTGGAGGTACTACTCATGAATCTAACCAGCATTTCAAAACGGAGCCTTAAGGCTAGATACTACCCTTTCGGAAAACATAACTCTATATCAACAGTCCCGACAGAGTTGAATGTCATTATTAAAATCAGTGTGGAAAATATTAGGAATGTTTCCTGAAAATTTAAATTCTGTAATAACATTTAAAAAAAAATATAATGGAGCGGCTCCGCCCGAGAGCCTTTAACAATAAGTCGTGTCTGCACTAGACAATAATCGAGCTTGTGAGAACAAAATAAAATCCACGCTCAGGGTGAAAAAAGAAGTGTTACCTGATTGGCGGAGGATAATGCTGTCGTAGGAGCAGCGAGGACGACTGTGTGTTCTAGCTCCTCTTCATAGGTGGCGTTATACATTCGGAACTTAGACGTTGACGCCTAAATGTTAATCATTTGTATATCCAGCTACGTAGCACACCTCATGCCAACACTATTTTTTTTCGTGCTACGTCTGGTGTCTTGCAATTTCTATTGACTGCAGTGTACTGATGTCAGTTTTAAGAGAGTGCAAAATACACCTATAATTTCACAGAATCTCTGTAGAACGAACTGTCGGATTTGTATGGTTCTTCAACTCTTTTTCTTCTTTAACGCAAATGAATTACTTTTGGTGACAGTCATTATAATGTGCTATCAGCTAGTAAGCGGTCTGTGTAGGGGTTAGAGAAAGATACGCAATTCATTACTGTGACTAATATGGTACAGAAAAACAGCTGACATCCAAAACATATACTGGTCGTCTCAGAATGAATAAACACATTCCGTAACGCCGATTATATGCGATCTGCGCTGAGAAGAAAATACGAAAAATCTTTCAGATTTAGTAATGTCCAAAGTCGAACTTATTCATTAGTAAATCGTTGAATCACTAATGTCATTCTCAATGGAGAGAAGTCTTCCGAAGAAACAGTGATTTCAGGTGTACCACAGGGGAGTGTTGTAGGACCGTTGCTATTCACAATATATATAAATGACCTTGTGGATAACATCGGAAGTTCACTGAGGCTTTTTGCGGATGATGCCGTAGTATATCGAGAGGTTGTAACAATGGAAGATGTACTGAAATATAGGAGGATCTGCAACGAATTGACGCGTGGTGCAGGGAGTGGGAATTGAATCTCAATGTAGACAAGTGTAATGTGTTGCGAATACATAGAAAGAAAGATCCTTTATCATTTAGCTACAATATAGCAGGTCAGCAACTGGAAGCAGTTAATTCCATAAATTATCTGGAAGTAGGCATTAGGAGTGATTTAAAATGTAATGACCATATAAAATTAATCGTTGGTAAAGCAGACGCCAGATTGAGATTCATTGGAAGAATCGTAAGGAAATGCAATCCGAAAACAAAGGAAGTAGTTTACAGTACACTTGTTCGCCCACTGTTTGAATACTGCACACCGGTGTGGGATCCGTACCAGAGAGAGTTGATAGAAGAGATATGATCCAACGGAGAGCAGCGCGCTTCGTTACAGGATCATTTAGTAATCGCGAAAGCGTGACGGAGATGACAGATAAACTCCAGTGGAAGACTCTGCAGGAGAGACGCTCAGTAGCTCGGTATGGGCTTTTGTTGAAGTTTCGAGAACATACCTTCACCGAGGAGTCAAGCAGTATATTGCTCCCTCCTACGTATATCTCGCGAAGAGACCATGATGATAAAATCAGAGAGATTAGAGCCCACACAGAGGCATGCCGACAATCTTTCTTTCCACGAACAATACGAGACTGGAATAGAAGGGATAACCGATAGAGGTACCCAAGGTACCCTCCGCCACACACCGTCAGGTGGCTTGCTTAGTATGAATGTAGATGTAGATGTAGAATCGTAGTTTCAGGTCATATAGAATGTCCACCACAACGGTGAGAGAGAAAACTGTATTGCAGTTTTTCATAATAAATCTTTGACTATAAAATGTCTTACTCTCATGCTGTAACTACTAATGAGAACATGAAGTATTATCTTTGGAATTAACTGGCTTGGTTAGAATTCTATGATCGTGAAATTTAAAATTGTAAGTGCACCAATTTCTGTTCACACTGGCGGGTGTGACTTCGTCAAGATAAACCAACCAGGTTCTATGTAATAAATAATAGCTGTAATTATCTCAGTGAGATAGCCGCAATGGCGGCTGAACGGATCGCAACCAAACCGCTTAATTCTAATTACAAAAACTCAGCTGTTGATCCATGAGCAGTTAAAGCGTTATGTTGACATTAAAATGAAGAAACAGAATACAATGAATTCCATTTTATCGTTACTTATTATTCAAGAAGACTTACATGGACAACATATCTGTACAGATACAAACAAGAAGGAGACCATCAGATCAGGTAACAAGAGCAGAATGAAACAAATGACAAAAAGTGGCAGAGATACCTCCCCTTTACTCCAGGACATATATTATGGTTCAAGTTCAAACACTACGCGAGTTCACCGAGCGAGGTGGCGCAGTGGTTAGCGCACTGGACCCGCATTCGGGAGGACGACGGTTCAATCCCCCGTCCGGCCATCCTGATTTAGGTTTTCCGTGATTTCCCTAAGTCGCTCCAGGCCAATGCGGGGATGGTTCCTCTGACAGGGCACGGCCGCCTTCCTTCCCCATCCTACCCTAATCCGATGAGACCGATGACCTCACAGTATGGTCTCTTCCCCCCAAACAACCCAACCCAACTACGCGAATTCTGTTCTTATCATAGAAATACTGTTTTCTTTTCAATAAAACATTACTGTCTATTCAAGGTAAGTTGTACAGGCCAAGAAAAAAAAAGCCATTGTGACCTATCAAGGTCGGATGTGATTTTCAAGGAAATCTTACATCTTTAGTCCTCCAAAATGGTGTCAAATTTAGGTGCGATGATTGATGCGAATAGCCATCATGCAACCTTCTCTCCAAAACATCAATAATATTCAGGCCTGATGACCGGCGGCCGGGAGGGATGCGATAGTTCATCATCGTGCACACAAAACCTGTGTGAACCGCGGTTATGTGCTCTTGGAACACAGTATTACTATTGGGGAACAGACACGCTATCATTTCATCGATCTAATCGGCCAAAATGGTCAAATAATCTTTGGAGGTAATGACACCTGGCAGACTACCAGTGGGCCCGTAGAATAGCAGGAGACGTCTCCCCAAATCCTCACCGAACCCCCGCCATGTTTCACTCTTGGGACTTAAACTCGGACAGAAGTTGGAAACGTTGGTAAACGGGACTCATGCGGCCAAATGACTTTCTTGCATTGCTCCACCGTCCAGGTTTTTCAGCTTCGACACCACAATTTCCTTTTACAGGCATTTAAATCACTGATTATTCGTTTTCGAGTTCCAGCTCGCTCTCAGATTCCCAGCTTATGGGGATCCCTTCGTGTTGTTTTAGTGCTTTAGGGCTAGCGAGCTGCGGCTTTGAGTTCTACAATGACTTTTGCACCTGAGTTCGTCTTATTTGTTGTCACAATCCCCTTCTGGTGTGGCGATTGCACACTCTAACCTTGTATACCAGTAACACAACCAGTTTGTAGTTGCAACACTTCTTTATTGATTACACATACACATGAATTTCATCAGCAGTAATAATCAATTAACAACATCTGCATATCAAAATCCTATCCACAATTAGTATTTACAAACTTGTGACAACGGCCCCTTTACGTGCCGGTAACAACAACCAAAATAATAGATGAAATAGATAACAAAATGTATACACTGTCGGCTATCGCCTTTCCCACTCAGTTTTACACTTACTGAAAAGGTAAAATTAATTTGATGCTATCTGACCTGAAGAGGGTACTATTAATTGTTCTCTTTACACTTAGCATTCTATTACACTCAACGACCGGAAGATTCTAGACTTTATGCAAGCTGAAGGCAAAACGTCAATTTGATGAACCTGTGAAGGACGCGAGCAGACGTTAATTACGATTTCACTAACACACGATGCAAAAGGTGAACATTTACTCAACTTTGGCCAGTAGGAAATCTTCTGCCTAAAACAAGCCTCTCGTTGAATGGAATAGAGAAATCGCGCGTTAATGGGGTCCGGACGGCCCTGAGTTCAAATCCTGAGATTTCCGTCGCACTGCAAGCTGGCGGGGCGAGGTTTGCTCGCGTCGACCACTATATACGTTTCTGAAAACAGGAAAACATGAGCAGCAGACGTACTGTAGTATATATATATATATATATATATATATATATATATATATATATATATATATATATATATATATATATATATAAAACCAGTACCTTAATATAAACATATTACAAGTTAAGCAATGAACAGAATTAAGGAGCCTAGTTTCCTTTGATTAAAAAAAAAAAATCTAGATACTACGTGTAAAGATGTGTCAGTCCACACATCCAATGACTTAAGGTCCACCTTACAAGATAATCTGTCTTTGCCGAATGGCTGACACCACATAAATCAAACGTGCAGTACCTAACGTGACAATAAACCTTCAGATAGGTATTTGAAATTGCAGTAGAAAACTAATGTCACTTCAATAGTTCGCTAACGCAATAAGCACGACCCCTATGGCCACAGACCAAAATACACACGGCCTCTATCCGACAATAAAACACAATGTGACCTATATTTATCATGGCCACTTGCCTTCCACGCACACAAGAAATTATTAAGAAACAACAACTACCACTAATTCGTAAAACCAGAAAATTCTGGATCTATAACTAAATTAAGAAATGACGTTCAAGTGAACCAGCTACGTTCAGCGTGCCACTAAGAGCCAAATCCAAACTTACAAATGCGAGGCGCTATTTCTAGCCACTTTAGTAACATAATTTCATGGCCGTTCCAGAACATAACTCGCCTCGCCACCACTGCAGTGAATGTTTTGCTGGCCACTAGCACGAGCAACCGCAACAGTCAACAGTCCTTAAGTACACCATAATATTCACTATATATAGAAGGAGGAACCCACCACGAAAGCTTGGCGATTAATTTTTTTCTTCTTCATGTGAAATTCACACGCCATCCATCCACATAGCTCTCGAGGTATTGGCAAATCCTGGTCGCCACTGGCCAACTTTAATACTTTCCGGCGGCGGCCCATGCTTCTTCGTTGCTCCAACTCGTCCATACAGCATACGGCCGTGCCACGTGACATGGTGTCGCCAACTCCCCACAACCACAACATCGAAAGCACGTCACGTCACAGACTGACTCGGCTCATGCGCGGACCCACTCTCCTTGACTTGCGCACGCGCGCCACCATAAATAGCCTGCCTCAAAGACGCAAAGAGAACAAGGGACAGGGACAACGATCAAAGACGGAAGTATGAATCGATATCGCCTGGCGCCAGAAACCCACCGGCTCACCCTTCAATGACAGTCTGTCACGATCATTCAACACAGACTTTAGTCCGCGTTGTGGTTTAGCTAAAAGGTAGGAAGATCGGGTTTAACGTCTCGTCGACATCGAAATCGCAAGAGGCGGAGCGCGAGTTCGTATTGTGTCAAGGACGGAGAAGGAAACAGGCCGTGCCGTTTCAAAGGAACTATTCCGATATATGCATGGAGTGATTTAGGGAAATCACGGGGAACCTAAATCTGGATGGCCGGACTCGGGTTTGAACTGTCGTCTTCCCGAATGCGAGTGACTTAGGGGATGTTGTTTCTTTGCCTTCCTCGTATGCGGTAGGGTCAATAATTTACCCAAGTTCGATGGCACTTGGCTCCTACATAACGGATGTTCTTTACAGGAAATGCTCAATATGTCCACCATCATTCCTCAACAATAGCTGTAGTAATGTTGTGAACAGCACTGTAAAGCATGTCCGGAGTTATGGTGAGGCATTGGCGTCGGATGTTGTCTTTCATTACCCCTAGAGATGTCGGTCGATCACGATACACTTGCGGCTTCAGGTAACCACAAAGCCAATAATCGCACGGGATGAGGTCTGGGAACCTGGGAGGCCAAGCACGGACATCGAACTTGGGTAAATTATTGACCCTACCGCATAC
Source organism: Schistocerca nitens (assembly GCF_023898315.1). Classification (NCBI taxonomy): domain Eukaryota; kingdom Metazoa; phylum Arthropoda; class Insecta; order Orthoptera; family Acrididae; genus Schistocerca; species Schistocerca nitens. The sequence continues at coordinate 97,567,489 of NC_064617.1, forward strand.
GAGGAAGGCAAAGAAACAACATCCCCTAAGTCACTCGCATTCGGGAAGACGATAGTTCAAACCCGAGTCCGGCCATCCAGATTTAGGTTCCCCGTGATTTCCCTAAATCACATCACGGACAACCTGCAGAACACAAAGAGCGTACTGACGGCTTTGCTCAGTTGCCGTTCGTGTCAAGTTCAATAGCTCAACCTACAGACTTGCCTAGCATCTACGTTTATGTCCAAGAACTTTTTTCTCGCGGAGTTCCATATTTTTGTCCAGCCCCTGCCTGTACTAATATACTGAGTGATGAAAAAGCCAGTATAAATTTGAAAACTTAATAAACCACGGAATCATGTAGATAGAGAGGTAAAAATTGACACACATGCTTGGAATGACATGGGGTTATACTGCAACAAAAAAAAAAAACAACAAAACAAAGTATTGCTAGACGCGTGAAAGATCTCTTGCGCGCGTCGTTTGATGATGATCGTGTGCTCAGCCGCCACTTTCGTCGTGCTTGGCCTCCCAGGTTCCCAGACCTCATCCCGTGCGATTATTGGCTTTGTGGTTACCTGAAGCCGCAAGTGTATCTTGATCGACCGACATCTCTAGGGATAATGAAAGACAACATCCGACGCCAATGCCTCACCATAACTCCGGACATGCTTTACAGTGCTGTTCACAACATTACTACAGCTATTGTTGAGGAATGATGGTGGACATATTGAGCATTTCCTGTAAAGAACATCATTTTTGGTTTGCCTTACTTTGTTATGCTAATTATTGCTATTCTGATCAGATGAAGCGCCATCTGTCGGACATTCTTTGAACTTTTGTATTTTTTTGGTTCTAATAAAACCCCATGTCATTCGAAGCATGTGTGTCAATTTGTACCTCTCTTGTAACTAACCGGTTACTACGGGTTATTACGTTATTATTGGGAATGTAAATGCTTATTGCTTGTGAAGTTAACTTGAGAAGATTAGGGTCGCCACCGACTCTAACCATACAACTAATCGAAGGTTTGGTCGAGTCGGAAAATAAATGAATTTGATCACAGACCAAACACTCACAAAAATGCATACGTTGTGAGGTCGCTCATAGCGGATACGATGTAATTAATAGTATTGCCCGTGCACTGTTCACGACAAGCAAACATTTAAAATAAAATAGAAAATGCATAAACACTGCATAAGATCAGCTCCCAGCAACACACCTGAAAATAAGACCTAACCTAAAGAATTTGTTATGAAATACAAGGGGAGACTAGTCACTGGACCTGTGCATAAGGAAACGCATTGGATGTGCTAACGGGAAAGCTACGAGGTGAGTGGCTTAGGTGAAAAAACGTAATCTCGGAACACAAGAGAAAATTGTAGATAAAATCATTTATTCCTAAGATAAGGATGTGAGGCATGTACACGATTCCTGATAACACATGGTTTGTGGAGACACAATTTCTAGGTATAGTGCCAAATTCCAACAATATCACATCACACAATCATGTTAACATCGTCTAAAACAAACATGCGATCGGACAGTTAGTGATGCCGATAGCCCAACAACTATAATGTTCTACCACGTGGTTGGCTCCACACGGACGAAAGACACATAAAGCAAGGAAAATTTACGAGAAGGCAAAGCTCTAAATATTTAGAAAGGTGAAAGCTTATGCAGGCACAGCTGAAGGCAAACAGACATTCATACAGAAGCGAGTGCTCACTTCTTATCGACACCTTTGTGTGGCGCTCTTCCGACGGATCCAGGTCTGCTACAGAAATTTGCTAAAAGAAAAATCTGCCAAAGTTTTGCATTCCTTGCTGCGACAAGGCAAAGCAATCTTCCAGATTTGAAAAGCGAGACCAAAAGCTAACAGCTCTCCCCTCGCCAAGTAACAACGCGCCACGCGGTCAGTCTAACTCACCCTTCTTCGATTGGAAATGGAAATGTCGTGTGTCTAGGGCCTCCCGTCGGGTAGACCGTTCGCCTGGTGCAGGTCTTTCGATTTGACGCCACTTCGGCGACCTGCGCGTCGATGGGGATGAAATGAAGATGATTAGGACAACACAACACCCAGTCCCTGAGCGGAGAAAATTTCCGACCCAGCCGGGAATCGAACCCGGGCCCTTAGGATTGACAGTCTGTCACGCGGACCACTCAGCTACCGGGGCGGACTCTTCGACTGGAGCACAGCTGTGGACATTTCCCGTACCGACGGCAGACTGCCCCCTTTTTCCTCTCCAGCCTCCTGCACGCTCCGCGTGGACCGGAAAGCCCAAAGACGCCATTTGCGCCACCAACCTAACGCAGGTGGATTTCTCACAAGTAGCGCAAACCTCTTTGCCTACTTGACCTACGAGAGTTGGCTATTCTGTACCAGTGCTGCTGAATCTGTACGACTATCGCAGACTTTCTGCAGCAGACTACGCCACCAACGTGACACACAACCACATTCATTTAATCACGCCACCATGAGAGTAAAGAGAAAAGAGAAACAAGGAAAAGCAAGAGAAATACTTGTAAAATTGGGCTACCGGACTAATGAAAGGTGGCTACAGGACCCTTTCATCACCCCAAACGTCCCGGAGAAGACTGTGCCGCGAATTTCCTCGCAATGCTAGGAGATTCGCCAACAGTCTTCGAAACAAACATACCCCAACGAGTAACAATTGCAACAGCAAACAGCAGCACAAAAGAATTGATTAATCTCTTATATCCAGGTGAGCTTTATCTGAGATTAGTCAATAATTGTGATCTCATGCGGTCCGCAAAGCAAACAGAACAAATTAAATTAAGCGTGATATTCTACGCTAATATCATGTCATCTGACCTACTACGACCACAACCATGAGTTATTATTTTAAAATTGCTTTAACCAATTATCAAAAGTTAACATAGAGACATAGATGAACAGGTACATAATATATATAAATATATAAACAAATACAATGATGCAAGATCATTATCACGAACCAAAGCAGTATCAGCTGGTGCTGACATATATAAAAACATGCAAGTGAAAGTGCAAAATACAATATTCACAACAAATACAGTGATACAAAATCATTAATGAACCCAATGGAATGACAGCTGGTAAATAATCACCTATGGAATATAAGACATGAGTACAAAAACACATCCAAAAAGTAACTCGTTGACATGCTGTCATTTTTCAGTTTCGTCACATCGTTGTTTCACTGGGTATTCTCTTTAGGTGCTGGGGTGGGCGTTTCTTCTAAAGGCGAATTGGAGGATAAGCTACTAGGGGTCCACAACACTGAACTTGGGAGTTCGCAGCGGCGTTGATTGTAACGTCCGTTGTAACCCAGGTTGTTCATCCTAGACAGCACCCCGTGACGTTGCCTCGTGCCCGTTTCCACCCTCTGCGTCCATACCGTGGGATGGTTCGACGTTGCAGATTTGCAAGTCATCGTCGCCTGTGGCCCCTGCCTCATCATCGAGAAGGCAGCTTGGCGGTCGTCGTCCGTGTGTTGCGGAGGAAGGTGTTTTACGACACACGCCCCTGTCTCCTGTCGTGTCAATGGAGAGACACGTGCTCTTCTCCGTCGCATCGAGGTCGACGTAAACTCGCGCGGGTGTCGGGCTTGAGACCCGCTTATCGCCTCTTTGCACCGTCTCAGCTGTACGTCAGTGGTGGGACACGCGTCCCTCCGGGCAGTGGGCGTTACCTCACCGCAGTGGCCGTCTGGACTAGCGGCGCTCAGGGATCGGCGGCCTCGCCTGGCGTGCGTCATACTTTCCCTTTCCCTTTCGCTTGTCAGATGACTAGCGCATGGAGTGGAACGCCGGCCATCAGCTGGCGCTGCCGTGGTGACACGCCTGCGGGCTCCGGTGTGAGCCTGGGCTTGGGGGAAGACCAGCATCCCCTCCCCTCTGATGGGGAAACAGCTGTGACCGCTCGCCGCACCACTGCCTCGCCGTTGATAGCAGCGTTCTGCAACGCCTGCCGGTGGACCAAGCCCTGTGCTTTCTGATGCGGAGGCTCCCTAGGCGGTCTTGCACCCACTTAAGAACTGCGCTTACAGATATCGTTACAAAATATCATGTGTACAGATTACCATAAAATCAGCGGAGTTTCTTACTCCTGATCAATACGTGGAATATTGCCCAAAATTAACTTGACAAGAAGGGCCTTGTTAACAATACCAATTAAAAAAACAATGAGGAAAATTACATAACCAATATTCAAACAAACAAAAAATCCTTTTTATAAAATATAGTTCCAGCATTACATCTGCTGTCAATCATTCAGGGTAGATCTTGTACAAGGTTTGGTCAGGATTTGGATAGGATTTGGCGCCGCTGCTAACTACAGACACAAAAATCTACCTACTCCTAACTACGCTCTCACACACAATCTACACCGCTCGTACTACTCACCATCACCATATAGCCCGACTACAATTCCCACATATAAACAAAATATTCCTTTCAACACCAATACCCATATCGTTGATCATTGACTGCTCCTCCAAGGTTTGCAGCACACGTTTGCTGATCTGTGAAAAGTTTCCGAGACTTCTTTTCTATGGACATTGCATAATAAAAGTTATGATTAATGAGACAAAGAAGGTTCATTCAAGTCAAATCTGGAATGGTAAATGTTTCAACATCTATTCATCAGACTAATGCAAAAGGTCAGTGGGCATAAAAATGGAAATAAAAATCATCCTATCCTATTAGCAAACACATAAACACTTCGTCCTATAAGTACATAAAAAAAGACTGTCAAAAGAAATCCATTGTCCAGGGTCATGAGTACCCAACTTACTGCTGTCATAAGATACTCATAATGATTACACAGTTACTCACCACATGTCCCCAGGGGTCCTCAACTACCGTCATGTTATTTCAGCTTGGAGGTAGTCGCACTGATTCTCTATTAAATATCAAGTTGCTTGAGTTAATAAGCTGTTTCCATATACGGCTTCTGGGGTTTCACATCCTGGTGCCCTCAACCGTACCTAGTAGTATGTGGCGGCAAGTTACACTTTCCAAATATCTTATAAGATGGCAACTCTGAAAATCAAACACTATTAATCTCCATTCGTATACAAATCCTTCGCCTACAAGTCACCAAGTCGCTTCATCAACATCACAGTACATTTGAAAAATCTCACTGAATCATGCTCACCTAAGGGGAATAAGAATATTACAACTGTAATTTATCATCAAGAATTACCTTACTTCCAATGACTCGCCACGTCAATACGCCCGATACCTTTTTAGTCATCAAAAAACAAAAGCCATCTTACTGTAATAGGAAACGCTTCATCTGAGCCTCATAATCATTCACATTCATACGTTATGAAGCTGCACAGCACTACTCTTTTCTGCTCAGAAGAAGAAATAACTTCACATATATTGGGGGACCCTTTACAATTCACAGAAAATATACACTGTAATTTTAATCACGCGAGAGTGAATCAAAACATTGGAAAATATGCACTGTAATTTTACTCACGAAAGAATGAATGCGAGAAAAACATATGGGCAATACATCATTCCGACCTCCGAGGCGCAAGATCGTCTGCTTCTTATTCAATATAAGGTTTTGCGTTGGAGATGTGGTGCAGGCCCTTCGACTTTCGAGAGCGGAGTGTTTCTACTTCAAGCGGATTCGGCTGTGGAATCCGCTTGATTCTGTATGGCCCGTTGAATAAGAAGAAGAACTTCTTTGACAACCCAGCCCGTTTATTAGAGAGCTTGTGCGAGCGTACAAGTACTTTCTGCCCTACGTGAAATTTTATGTTCCGCACCTTCTTTTTGTAGGCTCTTATCCGAGCCTCGGCGGCACTCTTTATATTTTTCACACTGGACTCGCATTCGGGAGGACGACGGTTCAATCCCGTCTCCAGCCATCCTGATTTAGGTTTTCCGTGATTTCCCTAAATCGTTTCAGGCAAATGCCGGGATGGTTCCTTTGAAAGGGCACGGCCGATTTCCTTCCCATTCCTTTCCTAACCCGAGCTTGCGCTCCGTCTCTAATGACCTGGTTGTCGACGGGACGTTAAACACTAACCACCACCACCACCACCACCACCACCACCACTTTATATTTTTCAGGGCAAGCTCCACAATTGCAGATCTTCGTAACCTGGGTTCTGCTGGCCAGGGAACCACCTCTTTTATTTTACTCGGAGGATCCTTGTTTTTCAGGACCAGAATCGGTGGCAACATCGTCGAGGCATTTGGCAACTCATTTAGTATGTTCTGGAAACCGGCTAGTTTCGTGTCTCACGTCCGGTGGTCACGGTGGCAGTATAACCTACACAATTTTCCAATCTCCTTCAGCCCGCATCTCGTGGTCGTGCGGTAGCGTTCTCGCTTCCCACGCCCGGGTTGCCGGGTTCGATTCCCGGCGGGGTCAGGGATTTTCTCTGCCTCGTGATGGCTGGGTGTTGTGTGCTGTCCTTAGGTTAGTTAGGTTTAAGTAGTTCTAAGTTCTAGGGGACTGATGACCATAGCTATTAAGTCCCATAGTGCTCAGAGCCATTTGAACCAATCTCCTTCATCCACCTTTCACAAGGATTTGCTGAAAGGCAGAAAAGGGAGCTAAAGATCGGTTTCACTCGCTTTCTCCGAAGCATATGCTCCCAGTGACGTGACCTGAATTGTGGCCCGTTGTCCGAAATCACACGCTTCACAGTGCCAACCTCTCGTAAGAAGTGATTTGCGAACGCGGCAGCTACCTGCCTTCCCGGTGGCCCTACGCAGCGGGGTGAGGCAGACGAATTTTGACGTCAGCTCTACTGCCACAGAAAAGTACGCAAATCCGTTCCTAGAACGCACTAGCGGACCGAATAGATCTACTGCTGCGAGATCCCTGAGTTTATTGGGAACGATCGGATGTATTGGTGCGGCAAACGACACAGTGGGCGGCTTGGCTTGCTGACAGGGCTTGCATACCCTAATTACTTTACGTATACGCCGAAGCATATTATTAAAGTAACAGGTTTCCCGCAGCTTCTCCAAGCATTTTATCGCACCAAAGTGACCGTAGCTCAAATGCACGTACCACACGAGCTTGTTCACCAGTTCCTCCGGAATCGCTAACAGCCGCCTGGAGTCATCCAGAGCTCGCCTCTTAAATAGGATGCCATTCCGGATAATATAATACTGCCTGATGGGCGCGTGGGATTTATCATGCCATTTCTCTTTAATGTCACGCAAGACTTCGTCCTTGTCTTGTTCCGCCCCGATATTGCCTAGTGACGTAGTGACATAATTTCGAATGCCACATTTTGAAGGTATAACACACTGAAATTGTTTTCATCAATAGCGTTATCCTCAGCATGGGTGAGCCCGATAGGCATCCGAGATAGAGCATCAGCAATGATGTTCTTGTGCCCCGGAATGTACTCTATCGTGAAGTGGTATTCCTGGAGGAACACCGTCCACCGTCCGAGTCTACCGTGATTGATTTTGGCGCTCACTAGGAATTGTAGTGCTCGGTGGTCGCTGTACTCCCTGGTCGTGCGCCCGAACGAATAGTAACGGAATTTCGTGAACGCCCAGACAATCGCCAGGGCTTCAAGCTCCGTGACAGAGTAGTTCCGTTCACTCCGCAAGAGCACACGGCTGGCGAACGAGATAGTTTTCCAGGTGGACGGGTCCTTTCCACCATCCGTCTGGAACAACACCGCTCCGTCAGTGAACTATCTGTCATCAGGCAAAACTCCTGATTCAAATCCGGATGGGCGAGCAATGGAGCGTTAACCAATGCGTTCTTTAATTCGACAAATTCGCTCTGTGCTTGTTCGTCCCACATCCAAACGGTGATCTTACCCGTCACTGCACATAAACGAGGGGTGGACAAAACATTGAGATTTATAAATCTCTTGTAGAAATTGCAAAGCCCCAAATAACCCCTGAGCTGACGCTTTGACGTGGGCGTTGCGCACTCCGCAATCGCTGAAATCTTTTCGGGATCCGGTTGAATTCCATCCGCCGACACAATATGACCCAGAAACTTTATGCATTCGCTCCCGAACTGGGATTTGTCCAGAATCACGGTCACCCCCGCTTTCTCGAATACTTCGAGCAATCGATTTAGAACCCGGTTGTGTTCCTCCCATGACTTCTCTGCAATTAGAATGTCGTCCACATACACAGTTACGCGCGCTCTTAGGTCGTCAGGTAGTATGCTATTCAGGCCTCTTATGAAGGCGGCTGAAGAAACATTGAACCCGAAAGGGAGGCGTTTAAACTGGTAGCAGCTCCCATATCAGAGGAAGGCAGTGTATTGCCTGCAAGACGAATCGAGCATAATTTGCCAATAGCTGTTTCGGAGGTCAACGGATGACAAAACTTTCACGCCATGAAATCTTTGCAGCAGTTCCTCCAATTCTTCTGGCCTATCTGTCTCAGACATGATTACCGTATTTATTTGCCGCGAGTCCAATACCAAACGCACGGACTTGTCCCGCTTTGGCACAACGAGTAATGGCGAGTTATATGAACTCCTAGCTCGCTCTATTATACCCTGCTCCAGCATCCTACTTATTTCGGCTTCCACACTGCTCTTGTGCACCTGTGGGTTGGGGTAGGGCTTAACAAAGAAAGGAAGATGCTCGAGCACCGTAAAGCGGTACAGAAATCCATCAATTGCCCCCGGTGAATCCGAAAATACTCGGGAATGGCTTCTCAGAACGCGACACAGTTCCATACGATTCGCTTCCGAGGCTCCCGCACCAGCAATACACCTTTTCACAGCGCTCGTGAAAACATCGTTCCTACCATACTCATTAGGTTGTGAATCTAGGTCACTAATCAGATTGACCAAAACCTCCTGCCCAGGTCGCGACTCAGTCCTAACGTGAAATTTCAGACAGTTCACCTCAGACTCCTTGCGCAAAACACATTCCTCGAAAATTAGACTGACAGGGTTGCTCCCGGCAACGATAGTCATAACACCGCCAGCCACGTCGATTACGGCGCGGTGGGCATTCATGAAGTCAGTCCCCAATATCATCGCCACGCTCATCAGCGGCATCACAAAAAAATTGAATTCAAACTCATGTCCTTGACAGACGAAGTTTACTCGAGTCTGAACTTTAATTTTAACACTTTTTCCATATATCGCGCCCCTTACTGTGGTTCCTCTCACCTGGAAAGTTGGCCAACTCCCCGTTTCCTCAGACTTCCGAAACGCCGCCTCACTAATCAGCGAAAAGGGGCTGCCTGTATCGAGTACACATCTAAGACTGACTCCCCGAATGTAAACAGAAGCGACTGGGTTTACCGCGGGCACACCAATACTTTGGTCCTCCCTCAACAAATCTTCCCTAATATCGTCTTCCTCTATCAAATGCACATCAATAGCACTGGTCCTCATTAAGTTGACGCCAACCGAGTCAGCCGCTAGTCATTGATCCCTTTGATTAGGGTCATGTGGCGGATTGTGACGCGGGTTTGCGGGACGAATTTCAACACCCACTGGCGGACCACCCGTACTGTTTACGGCACCCCTGTTGTTGCTTGTTCGATAATTATTCTGTGGTCGATCACGACTACCGTTCCTAGGTCCACTATAATTGCGCCTAAATCTCTGCTCATTACCGTATCTCCTAAACTCCCCGGGGTGTCTCTGATTTACCCTCGGCGAATGATGACCATTGGCATAGTTCGTTCTGGCCGCGTTCCGTGAGGAGTCGCTACGCTGCCAACGCTCGCGCATTCTGTAACTCTCAGGCGACCCGTTATGTCTGGAGTGCCACCTGTCTCTACGGCTGCGGCTTCGCTCGCGCGGCCGCTGCTCGTAGGCGCTCTGACCGTAATTCTGCGTGGTGCCATTCGCATCGCACTCAAGCTCTAAAAGGAAATTGCGAAACCCCTCTACGTCATCCTTACATCGTCCTGCAAGGATAACGTGCCGCAACTGCATTGGAAACTTTCCCAGGCAAATACAAATAATTTCCGCAGGTCCATAAGGATCGTCAAGATGTTCATTCGCCTGCAGCATGTGCTCGAACATCTGCACACGGCTGGAGAATTTTGACCTGTTTAACTCTGGTAGCATAATGAGTCCGTGTTTTACACGACTTTGCGCTGCCACTGACCAATATATCGACAGGAAGTGTTGACGAATCTCCCCAACAGTGTAGCAATTGCGTGCAATTGACCTCATCCGCGCCGCTGGCTCACCTTCGAGGTAGCCGCACATATACTCTATTTTGTGCGCACTGGGCCACGTAGGAGGGAGGGAGAACTCGAACTGCTGTAACCAGGCCCGCGGGTGAATCCCCGTAGCCGAGTTACGGAAGACTTCAAACTTCCTCACGGTCAGAAAATGTTTAAATTCGTGAGTTTCCCTTGGCGAACGTTCCTGAGGGGATCCGCGCCGTTCCCACCTGGTACGAGATCCGTGATCATGACGATGATCAAATTCGCCATCGTTCCCGGAACCATCGTCGGACTAATGGCCCTTTTGTTCATTTCTTTCAACTTCATGGGCCTTTAACCCTTTTAGGTGAAGTTCTAAACGGGCCATGCGCTCACATATTCCCTCGGTAACCCCTCTTTGTTGTATTTTTATTTCACACTGTCCACGCGGACATTTCTTTATCGACCGTATTTCGTCTGCATTCGCTGATGACGAGGTAATCGTTTCCCTATTATTGTCAGACTTACGCGCCACTGCGTGTGAGATCCTGGCTATTTCTTCTCGCATCTCTCGATGGGCCGTGTCTTGTTGTGTTTGCGTAAGCCCTTGCTATTATCGCCTGGCTGAGGGTTTCTACCTGCGAGCTAAGGTGGACCGGGCACTTAGGCGCAGTGTCCTCTATTCGGGACACAAGAGCCGCGTGGTCACTCTGGCACTGTTCTGCTAACGCGCGGAGATCCCTGGCGGAATTTTGTCCTACTCGGGACTCAAGAGCCGCTTGTTCACTCTAACATTGTTCTGTTAGCATACGTATATTCCCAGCGAACCTTTCTTCTTGCTCCATCACCTGCTTACTAATGACTTGCTGCCCCTCTTCTAAGGCGAAGATGCGTTGGTCAATGATAGCCAGTTTCTCCCCAATACCATGTACTATTTCACTAGTCAATCTTTTATTTGCTCCTTCGATATGCCTCCTATTTTCTTCCGCTTGTTTTTTATTCACTTCCTCGATATGTCTCCTATTACTGTCTAGTAATTGTCGTAGCATAGTCTGTAATGAATTTGCATCTATCGAATGATTCGAAATCACTACAGCAGGCTCAGGATGGACAACAGTTGTACTTGCGTTTTCCGCGTTTCGTTCCTAGTCGGACTCGACGTTTTGACCTCGTCCTTGTTCAGGGTTATTGTCTGGCAGGTTTTTCCGATCGCGGCTCCCTGAACAGCTACGCGTCTCCATCATAACGATAGTTACTCCGTGCTCCGAAATACAACAAGAATAATGCCAAAGTCTCCTAATGGACTCACAGTCCCCACAAAGCACCCAAGATTTACTATATGACACCGATACACGCCACAGGACAAGAATCAACCCACACTTGTAACACAATTGAATACTAAATCACAATGTCTATACAGTAATACATATACAAGATAAAACATGTAAGAAAATGCACACCTATATCATAAATTCACGTAAATTCTGTCTCACAGAAAGACAATATACCAATTAGCACATCCAACCGAAAATAACTAATCCTCACTGCGCATCAGAAGATCTCTGGTTTACCGAAATCCGTGAGCAGGGTAAGCCATGTGTAACTAACCGGTTACCACGGGTTATTACGTTATTACAGGGAATGTAAATGCTTATTGCTTGTGAAGTTAACTTGCGAAGATTAGGGTCGCCACCGACTCTAACCATACAACTAATCGAAGGTTTGGTCGAGTCGGAAAATAAATGAATTTGATCACAGACCAAACACTCACAAAAATGCATACGTTGTGAGGTCGCTCATAGCGGATACGATGTAATTAATAGTACTGCCCGTGCACTGTTCACGACAATCAAACATTTAAAATAAAATAGAAAATGCATGAACAGTGCATAAGATCAGCTCCCAGCAACACACCTGAAAATAAAGCCTAACCTAAAGAATTTGTTATGAAATACAAGGGGAGACTAATCACTGGACCTGTGCATAAGGAAACGCATTGGATGTGCTAACGGGAAAGCTACGAGGTGAGTGGCTTAGGTGCAAAAACGTAATCTCGGAACACAAGAGAAAATTGTAGATAAAATCATTTATTCCTAAGATAAGGATGTGAGGCATGTACACGATTCCTGATAACACATGGTTTGTGGAGACACAATTTCTAGGTATAGTGCCAAATTCCAACAATATCACATCACACAATCATGTTAACATCGTCTAAAACAAACATGCGATCGGACAGTTAGTGATGCCGGTAGCCCAACAACTATAAAGTTCTACCACGTGGTTGGCTCCCCGCGGACGAAAGACACATAAAGCAAGGAAAATTTACGAGAAGGCAAAGCTCTAAATATTTAGAAAGGTGAAAGCTTATGCAGGCACAGCTGAAGGCAAACAGACATTCATACAGAAGCGAGTGCTCACTTCTTATCGACACCTTTGTGTGGCGCTCTTCCGACGGATCCAGGTCTGCTACAGAAATTTACTAAAAGAAAAATCAGCCATGTTTTGCATTCCTTGCTGCGACAAGGCAAAGCAATCTTCCAGATTTGAAAAGCGAGACCAAAAGCTAACAGCTCTCCCCTCGCCAAGTAACAACGCGCCACGCGGTCAGTCTAACTCACCCTTCTTCGACTGGAAATGTCGTGTGGCTAGGGCCTCCCGTCGGGTAGACCGTTCGCCTGGTGCAGGTCTTTCGATTTGACGCCACTTCGGCGACCTGCGCGTCGATGGGGATGAAATGAAGATGATTAGGACAACACAACACCCAGTCCCTGAGCGGAGAAAATTTCCGACCCAGCCGGGAATCGAACCCGGGCCCTTAGGATTGACAGTCTGTCACGCGGACCACTCACCTACCGGGGCGGACTCTTCGACTGGAGCACAGCTGTGGACGCTTCCCGTACCGGCGGCAGACTGCCCCCTTTTTCCTCTCCAACCTCCTCCACGCTCCGCGTGGACCGGAAAGCCCAAAGATGGCATTTCCGCCACCAACCTAACGCAGGTGGATTTCTCACACGTAGCGCAAACCTCTTTGCCTACTTGACCACTACGAGAGTTGGCTATTCTGTACCAGTGCTGCTGAATCTGTACGACTATCGCAGACTTTCTGCAGCAGACTACGCCACCGTCTAGCAACGTGACACACAACCACATTCATTCAATTACGCCACTATGAGAGTAAAGAGAAAAGAGAAACAAGGAAAAGAAAGAGAAATACTTGTGAAATTGGGCCACCGGACTAATGAAAGGTGGCTACAGGACCCATGCACTCTATCTACATTATTCTGTGATTTATTCAGTTTTCAAATTTATTCTGATTTTTTGATCATCCGGTACATTTGTTGTAATCATCAGACGTCGTAGTAATGTAATACGGTGCTGGCTGGCTGGAATGTAGACGAGAAGCCAATAATTAAAGTAAAGGCGCTGCAGTCTGGAACCGCAAGACCGCTACGGTCGCAGGTTCGAATCCTGCCTCGGGCATGGATGTTTGTGATGTCCTTAGGTTAGTTAGGTTTAACTAGTTCTAAGTTCTAGGGGACTAATAACCTCAGCAGTTGAGTCCCATAGTGCTCAGAGCCATTTGAACCATTTTTTGAATTAAAGTAAATAAGCAGTGTAAGGAAACTCAGGGATCGGCGGTTATATCTTAACCACAACAGTCGACGCTTTGTGACTGCGCTTTCCGATAAACGGGAAATAACTCAAATTCTTTGTTGGGCTCGCCTGTAGGTGAATTAAATAGGGTTTAATAAAGTAAAACAAGCGTATAAATTCCACGAAACTGTGCTGTTGCTGATTTAACGACGGCCCGTAAGACGAAATTAAATATTCTTGTTTTACTGTGCTTCGAAGATGAGGCATTCTCGAGCGTCTAATTAACTTAGTAATAGGATCTTTGGCAAGGAAGCTCTTACCTCTTGTGAAGTATGGCGGCATAACATGGCTCGATGCAATTACCCATTGTCGCCCGTCGCAGGCGGCGTCTTCTTTGATGGCACGCGCAGTTATTAGGCGTTTAAATAGCTCCTCTATGCCTCACGGCGCGTGCGCCAACGTCGATAGAGAGGAACGTTAGGGTTAGTAAAAGAAAACCGGGTGAACGATATTAAAAATTTTGTTCCGCTAGCTGGGGGGAAACTGCCGCCGCGACTGGTAGATACGAAGTATTAACGGGGACTCGATGTGAGCCGTCTCGTAGCGGCCCCGCTTTATTTTTACGCAGACTGCACCAAAGAGCGCAGATAACCGGCCGTCTGATTATTTTGATGCGTGATGGGGGGCCTCCGCACTTTACTCGGCCAGAGGCGGGGGCGTTATTTCGAGATCGGGCACTACATTATGCGTCCGCAGTCGTAAATAAGCAGTAACTGCGCATTCCGACGTCCGCCATTATTAATTCACGCGGGCCGCCGGTAGCACATCGTAACAATAAAGCCGGAGTGGCCATCAGCGTGGCGTGAGCGCAGGGCGTAACTCCGGCTGCAGGGGTGCGGGCTATCGCCTCTCTGCCCTGGCGGAAGCCGGCCGTGCTAAGGGCACAGACGGACGCCCCTCTCCGGTTAAGTGGAGGGAGGGACCAGCTGCCGTCGTGCAACCAGCTGGTACCGTGTCGCGGGGCTGACGGAGGACGCTCCGAACCGGAACTTATGGCTCCGATCAGAACAGTTGCAGTGACGTACAGTAGGCCAACTCACTTCAAGGGCCTGGACACAATTAAAAAAAAAAATGGGGGGGGGGGGGAGGAGGCTGTACGCATTCCGACTTTAGTCTCTACCGTTTTTCTCTCCCTCTCCTTTGGTATTAAAGTGTTTTGATTTTAATGTAAGTTGTGGTCGGGGTATATCCTGCACCCTCGTTACAGTTTAGATGCATTTATTCGCCAGTTTAAATACATTAGTACTTTGTGTGCATGCCTTTGTTCTTAATGAGCAATTCAACAGGTCTTGGCATTGTTTCTATTGAACCGTAAAATTACTACTGGTTCACCAAAGGTTATTAATCACAATTAATACACAAAATGTAAAGTGGAAGTAGGTGCCAATGAATAACTGGTGAAATTACACACAATTTTCAGTAACACTCTTTATTCAAATTTGGTGCAAAACTTTAGGATATTTAAAAAAAACAATCATTTAGCGAATAAGTCACAATTTGCGATAGAAAAGGACTTTTAAATTATTAAATTATTATAAAAAATTTCACGCCAGTAAAAGGCAAGTACAGGAAAGCAATTTAACGTATACTACGCGACGCTGTATAATATTTCAAGCTCAGCTAAATTACAGGTGAATTTCACTCCACAATAAATGAATACAATCTGAATATATGGCTTCACTTTTGGGCAGACAAATTTCCCATTTGGTTACAACAGCCGTAGCTACGGCCACCCACAACAGCCTCACTCAGGCTCATTAAATGGCGCAGAATCTAACTTGTCTGCAACATATAAAGACAACCCTGTTTACAAAAGTTCTCAAAATAGAAAAACCAAAACGCATGGACTGATGACCTCAGAAGTTAAGTAGCATAGTGCTCAGAGCCAAACCGCATGAATCATGCGCACGGGGGAGGGGGGGGGGGGGGGGGGACACTCACAGGTAGTAACATTAACATTTCCAAAATATATAAAAAAAACAAATTTTACAAATTTCTGCCAGTTAACTTGCGGCAAACACACACGCTCGCAAGGTAGGACTTGCGAACCTATACAACAATCTCCTTTCAAGGCACCAATATCTACCCGTAATGAAATGGTAAACTCTTGCATGGCAAGAAAACACACTAATAACCAACTACCTGTATAAAACAGGTATTGAATTGGAAAAACACACAACAGTTTTTGCTGATTAGAAACAATATAAAAAAATCCACTACGGCGTACATTAATAACCTTGCTTGATTAATGCCAAATATACCGGGTGATCAAAAAGGCAGTATAAATTTGAAAACTGAATAAATCACAGAATAATATAAATAGAGAGGTACAAATTGACACATATGCTTGGAATGACATGGGGTTTTATTAGAACGAAAAAAAAAAATACAAAATTTTAAAAACTGTCCGGCAGATGGCGCTTCATCTGATCAGAATAGCAATAATTAGTATAACAAAGTAAGACAAACCAAAAATGATGTTCTTTACAGGAAATGCTCAATATGTCCACCATCATTCCTCAACAATAGCTGTAGTCGAGGAATAATATTGTGAACAGCACTGTAAAACATGTCCGGAGTTATGGCCTGGCATTGGCGTCGGATGTTGTCTTTCAGCATCCCTAGAGATGTCGTTCGATCACGATACACTTGTGACTTCAGGTAACCCCAAAGCGAATAATCGCACGGACTGAGGTCTGGGGACCTGGGAGGCCAAGCATGACGAAAGTGGTGGCTGAGCGCACAATCATCACCAAACGACGCGAGCAAGAGATCTTTAACGCGTCTCGCAATATGGGGTGGAGCGCCATCCTGCATAAACATCGTACGTTCCAGCAGGTGTTTATCAGCCAGGCTGGAGATGATGCGATTCTGTAACATATCGGCGTACCTCTCACCCATCACGGTAGCAGTTGCAAAATCAGAATCAGAAAAAAGGCCCCATAACAGTAGATGTGGTAAATCCAATCCATACCGTGACTTTCTCGTCGTGCAATGGTGTTTCCACGACAGTTCTAGGATTTTCGGTAGCCCAAATTCTGCAGTTGTGGGCGTTGACAGACCCTCTGAGCGTGAAATGAGCTTCGTCGGTCCACAACACGTTACTCAACCAATCGTCATCTTCCGTCATCTTTTGAAACGCCCACACCGCAAATGCCCTCCGCTTCACTAAATCGCCAGGTAACAGTTCACGATGCCGATGGATTTTGTACGGATAGCATCGGAGTGTACGCCTAAGTGCCAACCAAACAGTAGTGTATGGAATGCCGGTGCGACGTGCGACTGCACGAGCGCTGACTTCCCCGTGCATAGACGAACCCGCTACAGTCTCCATTTCTTCCTGAACTGTCTCAGCAGCATTACGCCTTGTGCTCGGTCGGCCACTACGGAGTCTATCGTCTAAACAACCCGTGGCTTCGAACTTCGAAATCATTCTGGCAACAGTTGCATTTGTCAACGGACCTTTATCCATTCGAATCTCCTTCCTATGGCGATAGGATCGTAACGCTGAACTAGCACATTCCCCATTCTGATAATACAGCTTCACTAAAAGCCACTTTTCAGGTAACGTCAACATGCTGCGACTGCTGGCGCATCTGATTCTTTCCCATTACAGCTCCTTTTATACACGACTGTCATGCGCAGTCACTGACGTTTTGCTGTCCAGCGTCATCTGTGGACATTTTGTGAACTTCGTTTTTTTTGTTTTGTTCTAATAAAACCCCATGTCATTCCAAGCATGTGTGTCAATTTTTACCTCTCTATCTACATTATTCCGTGGTTTATTAAGTTTTCAAATTTATACTGAGTTTTTGATCACCCGGTAAGTTGTCGTCGGGGCATATTTTCCACCCTCGTAGATGCGGCTTACAGAGGTGTGAAAGTTATTGCATTGTTGTGTAAGAAAATGCCTTGTCGATAGATTCGGCGAAAGACGTTAGTTGTACCGTATTGTTGCACATGAGCTCAGTTTTTGAACAGCAGCTACTTGTAGAAAGGTAATGTAGCGAATATAAGCCGCACCAAAACTTTTCGAGGGTGAAATCTGGAGAAAAAGTGTCGCTTATTTTCGGTTCAATACGGTAAAATTACGGAAAATACAAATGCTCAAAAATACAATTTGATATCAATGATCTTTCATTTCTAGTGTTTTAAAAATACTGCACCATCATGATCACAATATTATATACTGCGTTATTATTTTCTGCTCATTTCAGCTAACATTTAACCCTAACTGGTATAATACGATTTTGTAAAGCAACTGGTATCATAGTGTCTTGTCAGATGTCTTGTCAGACTGTTAACTGTTCATTTTTACAATATTGTCTTAACTTATTAGTTCTTTACTGACCTCAGCTAGTTACAGGATATTGAGCCACGGCGGGTTTTGCTGACGTCATGTTTCGAATTCCTGGCGCCCCTAGTTGACCCTCTGGTTTGCGGCCACTAAGATCTTTGCTGGAAGTTGTTGATGGGGACAGGGTGTGTTGTGGCGTGGCCAGTTGGGGAGTGGTAGCAGAGCGTGATTCCGATCCACGGACCTCTGGGTTATGGGCCCAGCACGCTTCCACTTTCCAATCCCCAACTCGCCACCCCACAACGAACTCGAGCACAGATCTTGTTGTTGTTGTTGTGGTCTTCAGTCCTGAGACTGGTGTGATGCAGCTCTCCACGCTACTGCAGCCTGTGCAAGCTTCTTCATCTCCCAGTACGTACTGCAACCTACATCCTTCTGAATCTGCTTAGTGTATTCATCTTTTGGTCTCCCTCTACGATTTCTACCCTCCACGCTGCCCTCCAATACTAAATTGGTGATCCCTTGACGCCTCAGAACATGACCTACCAACCGGTCCCTTCTCCTAGTCAAGTTGTGCCACAAACTCCTCTTCTCCCCAATCATATTCAGTACCTCCTCATTAGTTATGTGATCTACCCATCTAATCTTCAGCATTCTTCTGTAGCACCACATTTCGAAAGCTTCTATTCTCTTCTTGTCCAAACTAGTTATCGTCCATGTTTCACTTCCATACATGGCTACACTCCATATATATACTTTCAGAAACGACTTCCTGACACTTAAATATATACTCGATGTTAACAAATTTCTCTTCTTCAGAAACGCTTTCCTTGCCATTGCCAGTCTACATTTTATATCCTCTCTACTTCGACTATCATCAGTTATTATGCTCCCCAAATAGCAAAAGTCCTTTACTAATCTAATTCCCTCAGCATCACCCGACTTAATTCGACTACATTCCATTATCCTCGTTTCGCTTTTGTTGATGTTCATCTTATATCCTCCATTCAACATACTGCCCATTCCGTTCAACTGCTCTTCCAAGTCCTTTGCTGTCTCTGACAGAATTACCATGTCATCGGCGAACCTTAAAGTTTTTATTTCTTCTCCATGGATTTTAATACCTACTCCGAATTTTTCTTTTGTTTCCTTTTCAGCTTGCTCAATATACAGATTGAACAGCATCGGGGAGAGGCTACAACCCTGTCTCACTCCCTTCCCAAACACTGCTTCCCTTTCATGCCCCTCGACTCTTATAACTGCCATCTGGCTTCTGTACAAATTATAAATAGCCTTTCGCTCCCTGTATTTTACCCCTGCCACCTTCAGAATTTGAAAGAGAGTATTCCAGTCAACATTATCAAAAGCTTTCTCTATGTCTACAAATGCTAGAAACGTAGGTTTGCCTTTCTTAATCTAGCTTCTAAAATAATTCATAGGGTCAGTATTGCCTCACGTGTTCCCATATTTCTACGGAATCCAAACTGATCTTCCCCAAGGGCGGCTTCTACCAGTTTTTCCATTCGTCTGTAAAGAATTCGCGTTAGTATTTTGCAGCCGTGACTTATTAAACTGATAGTTCGGTAATTTTCACATGTGTCAACGCCTGCTTTCTTTGGGATTGGAATTATTATATTCTTCTTGAAGTCTGGGGGTATTTCGCCTGTCTCATACATTTTGCTCACCAGATGGTAGAGTTTTGTCAGGACTGGCTCTCCCAAGGCTGTCATTAGTTCTAATGGAATGTTGTCTACTCCCGGGGCCTTGTTTCGACTTAGGTCTTTCAGTGCTCCGTCAAACTCTTCACGCAGTATCATATCTCTCATTTCATCTTCATCTACATCCTCTTCCATTTCCACAATATTGTCCTCAAGTACAATCGTCCTTGTATAGACCCTCTATATACTCCTTCCACCTTTCTGCTTTCCCTTCTTTGCTTACAACTGGGTTTCCAACTGAGCTCTTGATATTCATACAAGTGGTTCTCTTTTCTCCAAAGGTCTCTTTAATTTTCCTGTAGGCAGTATCTATCTTACCCCTAGTGAGATAAGCCTCTACATCCTTACATTTGTCCTCTAGCCACCCCTGCTTAGAAATTTTGCACTTCCTGTCGATCTCATTTTTGAGACGTTTGTATTCCTTTTGGCCTGCTTCATTTACTGCATTTTTATATTTTCTCCTTTCATCAATTAAATTCAATATTTCTTCTGTTACCCAAGGATTTCTACTAGCCCTCGTCTTTTACCTACTTGATCCTCTGCTGCCTTCACTACTTCATCCCTCAGAGCTACCCATTCTTCTTCTACTGCTTTCCTCCATTCCTGTGAATTGTTCCCTTATGCTCTCCCTGAAACTCTGTACAACCTCTGGTTTAGTCAGTTTATCCAGGTCCCATCTCCTTAAATTCCCACCTTTTTGCTGTTTCTTCAGTTTTAATCTACAGCTCATAACCAATAGATTGTGGTGAGAGTCCACATCGGCCCCTGGAAATGTCTTACGATTTAAAACCTGGTTCCTAAATCTCTGTCTTACCATTATATAATGTATCTGAAACCTGTCAGTATCTCCAGGCTTCTTCCATGTATACAACCTTCTTTTATGATTCTTGAACCAAGTGTTAGCTATGATTGTGCTCTGTGCAAAATTCCACCAGGCGGCTTCCTCTTTCATTTCTTACCCCCAATCCATATTCATCTACTACGTTTCCTTGTGTCCCTTTTCCTACTACCGAATTCCAGTCACCCACGACTATTAAATTTTCGTCCCCCTTCACTATCTGAATAATTTCTTTTGTTTCAACATACATTTCTTCAATTTCTTCGTCATCTGCAGAGCTAGTTGGCATATAGACTTGTACTACTGTAGTAGGCGTGGGCTTCGTGTCTATATTGGCCACAACAATGCGTTCGCTGTGCTGTTTGCAGCAGCTTACCCGCATTCCTATTGTTTTATTCACTATTAAACCTACTCCTGCATGACCTCTATTTGATTTTGTATTTATAACCCTGTAATCACCTGACCAAAAGTCTTGTTCCTCCTGCCACCGAACTTCACTAATTCCCACTATATCCAACTTTAACCTATCCATTTCCATTTTTAAATTTTCTAATCTTACTGCCCGATTAAGGGATCTGACATTCCACGCCCCGCACAGATCTTAGAGGCCTCAAACCAGGGGAACACCACACGACACATCAAGCTAGTGGCGGCAGAAATTCGGAAGACGACGCGAGCAACTCCATCACGGCTTTGATTTATTTTCAAAGTTATGAAAGCGAAATAACATAGAAAAATATTAATAATTAAGAAGAAAATAAGGAAAATACGCAAGTGATGTTCCTACAAAGAGAACTTTCCAATGTTTATCGGAAATTTTGAGATAAAACTTTTAATTATTGACCATATGGAATGCAAATCTTTCTTAAACGACCAAGGTTGAGAAACAGAGACGAAATTGCTGGAAAATTTCAAGGATAAATTCACACTCTTAAAATGAAAACATTTTACGGTTTATAAACATTTATTCAAAAATGGTTCAAATGGCTCTGAGCATTATGGGACTTAACTTCTGAGGTCGTCAGTCCCCTAGAACTTAGAACTATTTAAACCTAACTAACCTAAGGACATCACACGCATCCATGCCCAAGCAGGATTCGAACCTGCGACCGTAGCCGCCTCGCGGTTCCAGACTTTAGCGCCTAGTACCGCTCGGCCACCCCGGCCGGCAGCATTTATTCGCCAAATTAAAATACATTAGTACATTATGTGCATGCCTTTGTTAATGAGCAATTCAACACGTCTTGGAATTGTTTCTATGAGTCTTGAACATGAATTTTTGACATCTTCATCATGGTGCCATATTTGCACGAATTCCTACATTAGTTGCAACTTTCTTGTAATCTTGATCTTCCTCAACTTCTGCTTAACAATTGCCCACAGATTCTCTATAGGGCTCATGTCTGGACTATTCCCAAACCATGGCAACGTTTCTACATTATTTTCGGCTAAGAACCGCGCAACTGATTTAGCTTTATGGCACGGTGCACCATCGTGCATGAATACAAAGTCGCCGTCAGGAAACCATTCCATCACCTGAGATAAAAGCCTCTTTTCCAAAACTTTCCAATACTGATTCTGATTCATAGTGCCTTCCACAATGTAAAGTCGGCCAGTACCCCTTGCTGACATGACACTCCACACCACAACAGACGTGGGATGCTGTACAGTTTACTCTGTACAAAGCTCAGAAAACTCTTCGTCAACCGTTCTTCGGACATACCGGCTACTTTCTTCACATACAGAGAATATTGACTCGTCAGAAAAGCAAACCTGAAAGGAATAAAACATTGTAATCATAAAAAGTCTATGATTTCAGATGTTATATGCTCAAATGAACCATACCGTACATAAGAAAATTTCAGCTCGTCTTTGTGGAATATTTTCTTGAAAACGATTATTAATTTTTCAAAAGAAATTTTCACATACAGATTGTCATTTGCTTTAAATAAAGTTTATTTACCTTGATTCAGTCCTCCCCAAACTTATTTCTGACATCATGAGCCCATTTAAGCCTCTTTGCACTCATTGCAGTGGTAAGTTTTGCTTTTATTCGTGGACGTCGAGTTGGAACCCCTGCATTAATAAGCATTTTGCGGACTGTGGAGGAACAAACATCGACTTCATAGTCCTCCAAAGCCTTCTTCAAATTTTGACTTGAAGCTATTCTGTTGTGTTTCGCCATGCGGACAAATTTTCGTTGAGTTCTAATGGAAAGTTTGCCCTTGCGTCCACACTTTCCTCGACGTGCTGGTCTGAAGGCCATCTTTCTCTGCCAGGCAAATGCGGCTTACAGATTTT
The DNA here is from genome assembly GCF_023898315.1 of Schistocerca nitens. Classification (NCBI taxonomy): domain Eukaryota; kingdom Metazoa; phylum Arthropoda; class Insecta; order Orthoptera; family Acrididae; genus Schistocerca; species Schistocerca nitens. Next base: position 97,590,410 of record NC_064617.1, read on the forward strand.
TGTGAAATCTGTAACCTGTTTGCTATTTCTTGCTGTGAATACTGTTCTTCTTCTAGTAACAGTTTTATAGTTGCAACTTTTCTAGGCGGAATATCACTTTTCCGACATACACCCAACAAATATCTAACAAAGGGTTTATCCATAACAATAAAAATATTTATATTTTATGGCTAAAAGTGCAAATATAAATTCTCGTTAGTTATTGTTTAAGGATATAGTATGCATAAAACCAACGTTAAGAACATCCCAGCTGAATTGAACTGTCTCCAAAACAGCTGCAACCATGTAATCTTTGTCTTAACAATAACAATTGACTGCTTAGGAAGTGCTGCCAACATTGTTAGTAACACAGTACTGCAAGTAGTAACTGTAGATATTGGCATGTGGATGTAAGCCATTTAAATGCCAATATCACATGGCTGAATAATTGTAGAGTAAGAGAAACTAGGAAATATCAATATTTTCGATTTGAGTCTAATAATTTTCACACCTCTGTACATATGCTCCGACGGTAATCAAAGTTGCTCCTCAGGCAAAATTATTAGTAACAATGGGAACAGTTTTACTTGCAATGGTTTAATTACGTTATACAAACTTGCGGCTAGCTCACTGATAGTCAGAAGTAGCACTAAACTATTGCTCTTATTGTCCGATAAATTATTTGTTGCAAAGAGAGAGGCGATGTGACAACCTACGTAGCGTAACGATTTATACTCGCGATTAATAATTTCATTTATATCACACTGGCTTCTGTTTGGTGCAGCATTTACTTGACACTTGTTGGGTATTTCAGTTAATTTATCTATGAAATTCCGTAAAACATTTCAAATAAAACTAACTTTGCAAATTCTAATGCTTGAAAACTGTTATCGGTTTATAAGTATTTATTCTGTTAACCTGATGGTGAAGCCCAATATTTAATACAGAGCGTTTATAATGAATATCGGGGTTTTAATGCTTTATAATATTTATTACATTAAACTTACAGTTATAAATGATATGTCAGATGAAAGAGTAGCTCAAACAGTTTTACCAAGAACCTTATAAATGTTCAATGTGAGCACTGGCATAGCGAAGTACTCGATTGATTGAATTTCACTGTACCCAAGCGCTGGATAGGCCGCGAGGGGCCCAATGACATGGCTTACTTTGCATGGCCTCCACGTTCGTCCGACCTAACGCCATGCGACTTTTTCCTTTGGGGCTTCATCAAGGATCGTGTGTACGTGCCTCCGCTACCAACAGACCTCCCTGAATTAAGAAACCGTATTAATGCAGTTGTTGCTACAGTCACTGAAGACACAATTTATCAACGTTTGGAAAGAACTCGGCTATAGCCTTGATGTGTGGCGTGTGACAAATGGTGCTCACGTTGAACATTTATAAGGTTATTGGTAAAACTGTTTGAGTTGCTCTTTCGTTTGACACGTCATTTATAACTGTAAGTTTAATATAATAAATATTATAAAGCGTTAAAACCCCGATATTCATTTATAAACACCCTGTATATGAATTAAATTAATTGCCGCCCGTGAGCTATTACGAGAAAAGAAAGCCAGATGGGCAGTCTTATACAACACCCACTTTCAATAATTATTTTCACTTAAATATTTTCACAGGGAGGTAGATATTTTGAATCAGAACAAGGGAAATTAACTTTTTACCATATATCGTAACAGAAAATACGTACACCAAATACTTAGTGCTTGAGATAAGCTAAGGGACTTAACTGTTGAACAGCAGAGACAAAAGTAGTATTATACACTCCTGGAAATTGAAATAAGAACACCGTGAATTCATTGTCCCAGGAAGGGGAAACTTTATTGACACATTCCTGGGGTCAGATACATCACATGATCACACTGACAGAACCACAGGCACATAGACACAGGCAACAGAGCATGCACAATGTCGGCACTAGTACAGTGTATATCCACCTTTCGCAGCAATGCAGGCTGCTATTCTCCCATGGAGACGGTCGTAGAGATGCTGGATGTAGTCCTGTGGAACGGCTTGCCATGCCATTTCCACCTGGCGCCGCAGTTGGACCAGCGTTCGTGCTGGACGTGCAGACCGCGTGAGACGACGCTTCATCCAGTCCCAAACATGCTCAATGGGGGACAGATCCGGAGATCTTGCTGGCCAGGGTAGTTGACTTACACCTTCTAGAGCACGTTGGGTGGCACGGGATACATGCGGACGTGCATTGTCCTGTTGGAACAGCAAGTTCCCTTGCCGGTCTAGGAATGGTAGAACGATGGGTTCGATGACGGTTTGGATGTACCGTGCACTATTCAGTGTCCCCTCGACGATCACCAGTGGTGTACGGCCAGTCTAGGAGATCGCTCCCCACACCATGATGCCGGGTGTTGGCCCTGTGTGCCTCGGTCGTATGCAGTCCTGATTGTGGCGCTCACCTGCACGGCGCCAAACACGCATACGACCATCATTGGCACCAAGGCAGAAGCGACTCTCATCGCTGAAGACGACACGTCTCCATTCGTCCCTCCATTCACGCCTGTCGCGACACCACTGGAGGCGGGCTGCACGATGTTGGGGCGTGAGCGGAAGACGGCCTAACGGTGTGCGGGACCGTAGCCCAGCTTCATGGAGACGGTTGCGAATGGTCCTCGCCGATACCCCAGGAGCAACAGTGTCCCTAATTTGCTGGGAAGTGGAGGTGCGGTCCCCTACGGCACTGCGTAGGATCCTACGGTCTTGGCGTGCATCCGTGCGTCGCTGCGGTCCGGTCCCAGGTCGACGGGCACGTGCACCTTCCGCCAACCACTGGCGACAACATCGATGTACTGTGGAGACCTCACGCCCCACGTGTTGAGCAATTCGGCGGTACGTCCACCCGGCCTCCCGCATGCCCACTATACGCCCTCGCTCAAAGTCCGTCAACTGCACATACGGTTCACGTCCACGCTGTCGCGGCATGCTACCAGTGTTAAAAACTGCGATGGAGCTCCGTATGCCACGGCAAACTGGCTGACACTGACGGCGGCGGTGCACAAATTCTGCGCAGCTAGCGCCATTCGACGGCCAACACCGCGGTTCCTGGTGTGTCCGCTGTGCCGTGCGTGTGATCATTGCTTATACAGCCCTCTCGCAGTGTCCGGAGCAAGTATGGTGGGTCTGACACACCGGTGTCAATGTGTTCTTTTTTCCATTTCCAGGAGTATATTTTTGAACCAAGTCTTTTTGACGGTAATGAGATAGGATTCGCATGATTAGAAAGAATGTATTTACACTTATTGCTGTGTCGTCCGAACAAGACACATCCAGGGCAAAAGCACCACAGGCGCAAAGACGTGAGCTGCTGCCAGTGCCGTAGAGACTCGCCAACTTGCGCGAGTTCCACCAGCACCACGGGCGGCGCTGAGGCAATGTGGACGCGATAGAACCGCAGTACTGACCGTCAAGGCATGGTTGAACTACAGACAACACGAGCCGTGTACCTCCTTCCTGTTGCGAAGACTGAAACTGATCGGCTATCGGAAGCCCTCCGTCTGATAGGCGCTGCTCATGCATGGTTGTTTACACCTTTGGGCGGGTTTAGTGACATCTCTGAACAGTTGATACAACGTGTATCTCGGAACTGGGATGATGCAAAGTTTACTTTAACGTGAGTATAATTTTGATCTGTCACATGTGCACCAGTTCTATCTACACAAGTTTTCGTGGTAGTTGCGACGTCTCCTGTGAAGTCCTATAAAAATTAACTAAACCTATACCAGACGTGTAGATGTGAAGCGCACAGAAAGTACAAAACTGAATGTCTTTTTGTCGATAAAAACTTTAGCTAATACGACAGATAATTGTAAAACATACTGCTGGTTAATATGATATTTTTCTGTCAAAAATGTCAATAAAATATGTACTTCAGTATCAAAGAATAAGTTTTGTAGACCTCCTCTCCAGTTTTGTAAAGGCCTCGTCGCTACCGTTGTGGAGACCGAGTTGCCACTGCTGTTACGATAGGCCAGGTTTGTGAGTTCGTGAAACGGCTTCTGGTGCAGTACACCGGCAAGTCAATTTATCCCTGCCACTATTACACAGCTATGTCCCAGGTTCAGGTAGCAGGATAAGAGAAGGAAGGTTCAAAAACAAAAAAAAAAAAAATGGTTCAAATGGCTCTGAGCACTATGGGAATCAACTGCTGTGGTCATCAGTCCCCTAGAACTTAGAACTACTTAAACCTAACTAACCTAAGGACATCACATACACCCACGCCCGAGGCAGGATTCGAACCTGCGACCGTAGCAACAGCGCGGCTCCGGACTGGAGCGCCTAGAACCGCACGGCCACTGCGGCCGGCGGTTCAAAAACACTCCAAAAAATCAGCAACAAAATCACACTAATGAATTAAAAGGTTTACTTATGTTTGTGACTAGTTGAACATTGAAGTCTGCAACACTGATGTAATATAACACAAGAAAAGACCTTAGTGTGAAAATAACCGTAGGTAGACTTCATAGGTCTCTAGAAGAGCGTAGCGTCCCAAAGGATTGGACAAGGACACAGGTCAGGGACGTCGAACAGATGTGCAGAACTATAGACCTATATCTCTAACGTCGATCAGTTGTAGAATTTTGGAACACTTATTATGTTCGAGTATAATGACTTTTCTGGAGACTAGAAATCTACTCTGTAGGAATCAGCATGGGTTTCGAAAAAGACGATCGTATGAAACCCAACTCGAGCTATTCGTCCACGAGACACAGAGGACCATAGACACGGGTTCCCAGGTAGATGCCGTGTTTCTTGATTTCCGCAAGGCGTTCGATACAGTTCCCCACAGTCGTTAAATGAACAAAGTAGGAGCATATGGATTATCAGACGTGTGATTGGACTGAAGAGTTCCTTCTCAATGGAGAGTAGTCTTCCGAAGTAAGACTGATTTCAGTTGTGCCGCAGGGGAGTGTCGTAGGACCGTTGCTATTCACAATACACATAAATGACCTTGTGGACAACATCGGAAGTTCACTGAGGCTTTTTGCGGATGATGCTGTGGTATATCGAGAGGTTGTACGAATGGAAAATGGTACTGAAATGCAGGAGGCTCTGCAGCGAATTGACGCATGGTGCAGGGAATGGCAATTGAATCTGAATGTAGACAAGTGTAATGTGCTGAGAATACATAGAGAGAAAGATCCCTTACCATTTAGCTACAATATAGCAGGTTCGTAACTGGAAGCAGTTAATTCCATAAATTATCTGGGAGTATGCATTAGGAGTGATTTAAAATGTAATGACCATATAAAATTAACCGTCGGTAAAGCAGATGCCAGACTGAGATTCATTGGAAGAATCCTAAGGAAATGCAATAAGAAAAGAAAGGAAGTAGTTTACAATACACTTGTTCGCCCATTGCTTGAATACTGCTCACCAGAGTGGGATCCGTACCAGATACGGTTGACAGAAGAGATAGAGAAGATCCAACTGAGAACAGCGCGCTTCGTTACAGGATCATTTAGTAATCGTGAAAGCGTTACGTAGACGATAGATGAACTCCAGTGGAAAACTCTGCAGGAGAGACGCTCAGTAGCTCGGTACGGGCTTTTGTTGAAGTTTCGAGAACGTACCTTCACCGAGGAGTCAAGCAGTATATTGCTCCCTCCTACGTATATCTCGCGAAGAGACCATGAGGATAAAATCAGAGATATTAGAGCCCACACAGAGGCATACCGACAATCCTTTCCACGGACAATATGAGACTGGAATAGAAGGGAGAACCGCTAGAGGTACTCAAGGTAGCCTCCGACACACACCGTCAGGTGGCTTGCAGAGTATGGATGTAGATGTAGAAGTACATAGCAAATACAATTTACAACTGCCTGTTTACTTCTAACAGTTCACTAAACACCTTTCCGTGTCTAATTCAGCCCTGGACTATGATGTGTAACCAAGTGGGCGAGAGCTGCTCTTCTACACTCCTGGAAATGGAAAAAAGAACACATTGACACCGGTGTGTCAGACCCACCATACTTGCTCCGGACACTGCGAGAGGGCTGTACAAGCAATGATCACACGCACGGCACAGGGGACACACCAGGAACCGCGGTGTTGGCCGTCGAATGGCGCTAGCTGCGCAGCATTTGTGCACCGCCGCCGTCAGTGTCAGCCAGTTTGCCGTGGCATACGGAGCTCCATCGCAGTCTTTAACACCGGTAGCATGCCGCGACAGCGTGGACGTGAACCGTACGTGCAGTTGACGGACTTTGAGCGAGGGCGTATAGTGGGCATGCGGGAGGCCGGGTGGACGTACCGCCGAATTGCTCAACATGTGGGGCGTGCCACCCAACGTGCTCTATAAGGTGTAAGTCAACTACTCTGGCCAGCAAGATCTCCGGATCTGTCCCCCATTGAGCATGTTTGGGACTGGATGAAGCGTCGTCTCACGCGGTCTGCACGTCCAGCACGAACGCTGGTCCACCTGAGGCGCCAGGTGGAAATGGCATGGCAAGCCGTTCCACAGGACTACATCCAGCATCTCTACGATCGTCTCCATGGGAGAATAGCAGCCTGCATTGCTGCGAAAGGTGGATATACACTGTACTAGTGCCGACATTGTGCATGCTCTGTTGCCTGTGTCTATGTGCCTGTGGTTCTGTCAGTGTGATCATGTGATGTATCTGACCCCAGGAATGTGTCAATAAAGTTTCCCCTTCCTGGGACAATGAATTCACGGTGTTCTTATTTCAATTTCCAGGAGTGTATTTTCCGAGTAGGCTCCTGCCCGTTGTCGTCCAATCATTGGCCGATCGTACTGGACCGGCAAATGGCCGAGGCGAGGGAAGTGTGCAGGCGTCTCGGAGTGAACCAAAGCGATGTTGTTCGGACATGGAGGAGATACAGAGCGACATGCGTCACTCAGGCCGCCCGAGGGCTACTACTGCAGTGGATGACCGTAACCTACGGATTATGACTCGGAGGTACTCTGACAGCAACGTCACCACGATGTATAATGCTTTTGGTGCAGCCAAAGGGCGTCAGGTTACGACTCAAACTGTGCGTAATAGGCTGCACGATGCGCAATTTCACTCCCGACGTCCATGGCGAGGTCCATCGTTGTAACCATGACACCATGGGCCGAACAACATGCCTGAATGGACCGCTCAGGATTGGCATCACGTCCTCTTCAATGATGAGTGTCGCATATGCCTTCAAGCAGACAATCGTCTCAGTCGTGTTTGGAGGCAGTGCGGTCAGGCTGAACGCCTTAGACACACTGCCCAACGAGTGCAGCAAGGTGGATATTCCCTGATGTTTTGGGTTGGCTTTATGTGGGGCCGATGTACGTCGCTGGTGGTCATGGAAGGCGCCGTAACGGCTGTACGATACGTGAATGCCATCCTCCGACCGATAGTGCAACCATTTCGGCAGGATATTGGCGAGGAATTCGTCTTCATGGACGACAATTCGCGCCCCCATTGTGCACATCTTGTGAATGACTTCCTTCAGGATAACGACATCGCTCGACTAGAGTGACCTGCATGTTCTCCAGACATGAACGCTATCGAACGTGTCTGGGACAGATTGAAAAGGACTGTTTATGGACGTCGTTGCCCACCAACCACTCTGAGAGATCTACGCCGAATCGCCGAGGAGTGGGACAATCTGCATTGATGAACGTGTGGATAGTATGCCACAAAGAATACAGGAACGTATCAATGCAAGAGGACGGCTACTGGGTATTAGAGGTACTGGTGTGCACAACAGTCTGGACCACCACCTCTGAAGGTCTTACGTATATCGTACAACAAGCAATGTGTGGTTTTCATGAGGAATAAAAAGGGCGGAAATAATGCTTGTGTTGATCTCTATTCCTATCTTTTGTACAGGTTCAGGAACTCTCGGAACCGAGGTGATACAAAACTTTTTTGATGTGTGTAGTATCGGTTTTCATGTAGTCGCAGTTTAATTTTATCATTTCGTAACAATATGACCTAAATCTGAGAGAAGATTTGTAATTTTTGTATTTAGGAAACACTATGAAAATCGATGCGTCAAGTATCAGTTATATTGAGGTGTTAAAAGTATCTGGCAAATAGTATTAAGAAGCACAAAGGAATATTTGTTTATCAATCTAAGAGTAAAGTAATCAATGTTTATTATGAATGTAAAGACGGTAATACTCACGACTTAATTTAAAAATGTAAAAATATTTGGCAATGTAAACAGAAAGCAACTACAAGCATACGGGTTTTCAGCCCTCAGTTTTGTGGATGACCATGACGCAAAGGGTGCGCTGGTATAACGGAAAAGAGACAAGAGGGAGAAGTTCGCAGAAGAGCCGCAGGCAAGAAAGCGTGGCTTGCATTCGTAGCGGGCCATGCCGGGCAATGTTAAGTGGCAAAAAGTGCTAAGAGTGTAGTTATTGGTGTGATAGCTGGTGTGGCAGCGCTATTTGTGTACTATAGCCGTCTCCGGAAATTACGACCCTTGGCAAGCAAGATTACCCAAGGTTAATCTATGATGGAAATTTTGGTACACCAAGAAAATGGGTACCGCAAGCGGCGTGGTAGCAATATATTAATTCCATCTTACTGGAGACGTGAAGAGCACAACCATTTCTCATTCTGTAGTCTACAACTACAGCACTACCACCACTACGTTCCCGAAGCGAGAAATTTTTTATTAGATGTAAGTGAGCAGGATTGTAAATGGACATTACAGTCAGTTCCTCATGTCTGTATTTTCTGAAAAGAAACTGTGACGTACAAAAATCTGTTCCAAGTTACTTCACTGATACTCCCAAAACACTATATCCTCATTCGTCGTCAGTGGTTTTAATTGATTTGGTGTAAATGATGATGGCGTCCTCTTGGGAAAAATATTCCGTAGGTAAAATAGTCCCCCATTAGGATCTCCGGACGGGGAATACTCAAGAGAACGTCGTTATCAGGAGAAAGAAAACTGGCGTTCTACGGATCGGAGAGTGGAATGTCAGATCCCTTAATCGGGCAGGTAGGTTAGAAAATTTAAAAAGGGAAATGGATAGGTTAAAGTTAGATATAGTGGGAATTAGTGAAGTTCGGTGGCAGGAGAAACAAGACTTTTGGTCAGGCGAATACAGGGTTATAAATACAAAATCAAATAGGGGTAATGCAGGAGTAGGTTTAATAATGAATAATGAATAATAGTGAACGCATTATTGTGGCCAAGATAGACACGAAGCCCACTCCTACTACAGTAGTACAAGTTTATATGCCAACTAGCTCTGAAGATAACGAAGAAATCGAAGAAATGTATGATGAAATAAACGAAATTATTGATAGTGAAGGGAGACGAAAAAATAGTCATGAGTGACTGGAATTCGGTAGTAGGAAAAGGAAGAGAAGGAAACGTAGTAGGTGAATATGGATTGGGGGTAATAAATGAAAGAGGAAACCACCTGGTAAAATTTTGCACAGAGCACAACTTAATCATAGCTAACACTTGGTTCAAGAATCATAAAAGAAGATTGTATACATGGAAGAAGCCTGGAGATACTGACAGGTTTCAGATAGATTATATTATGGTAAGACAGAGATTTAGGAACCAGGTTTCAAATTGTAGGACATTTCCAGGGCAGATGTGGACTCTGACCACAATCTATTGATTATGAACTGTAGATTAAAACTGAAGAAACAGCAAAAAGTTGGGAATTTAAGGAGGTGGGACCTAGGTAAACTGACTAAACCAGAGGTTTTACAAAGTTTCAGGGAGAGCATAAGGGAACAATTGTCACGAATGGGGGAAAGAAATACAGTAGAAGAACAATGGGTTGCTTTGAGAAATGAAGCAGTGAAGGCAGCAAAGGATCGAGAAAGTAAAAAGACGAGGGCTACTAGAAATCATTGGGTAACAGAAAAAAATATTGAATTTAATTGATGACAGGAGAAAATATGAAAATGCAGTAAATAAAGCAGGCAAAAAGGAATACAAACGTCTCAAAAATGAGATTGACAGGAAATGCAAAATGGCTAAGCAGGGATGGCTAGAGGACAAATGTAAGGACGTAGAGGCTTATCTCACTAGGGGTAAGATAGATACTGCCTACAGGAAAATTAAAGAGACCTTTGGAGGAAAGAGAAACACTTGTATGAATATCAAGAGCTCAGATGGAAACCCAGTTGTAAGCAAAGAAGGGAAAGCAGAAAGGTGGAAGGAGTATATAGAGGGTCTATACAAGGGCAATGTACTTGAGGACAATATTATGGAAATGGAAGAGTATGTAGATGAAGATGAAATCGGAGATATGATACTGCGTGAAGAATTTGACAGAGCACTGAAAGACCTGAGTCGAAACAAGGCCCCAGGAGTAGACAACATTCCATTAGAACTACTGACAGCCTTAGGAGAGCCAGTCCTGACAAAACTCTACCATCTGCTGAGCAAGATATATGAGACAGGCGAAATACCCTCAGACTTGAAGAAGAGTATAATAATTCCAATCCCAAAGAAAGCAGGTGTTGACAGATGAGAAAATTACCGAACTATAAGTCGCGGCTGCAAAATACTAACCCGAATTCTTTACAGACGAATGGAGAAACTGGTAGAAGCCGACCTTTGGGAAGATCAGTTTGGATTCCGTAGAAATATTGGAACACGCGAGGCAATACTGGCCCTACGACTTACCTTAGAAGCTAGATTAAGAAAAGGCAAACCTACGTTTCTAGCATTTGTAGACTTGGAGAGAGCTTTTGACAATGTTGACTGGAATACTTTCTTTCAAATTCTGAAGGTGGCAGGGGTAAAATACAGGGAGCGAAAGGCTATTTATAATTTGTACAGAAGCCAGATGGCAGTTATAAGAGTTGAGGGGCATGAAAGGGAAGCAGTGTTTGGGAAGGGAGTGAGACAGGGTTGTAGTCTCTCCCCGATGTTATTCAATCTTTATATTGAGCCAGCTGAAAAGGAAACAAAAGATAAGTTCGGAGTAGGTATTAAAATCAATAGAGAAGAAATAAAAACTTTGAGGTTCGCCGATGACATTGTAATTCTGTCAGAGACAGCAAAGGACTCGGAAGAGCAACTGAACGGAATGGACAGTGTCTTGAAAGAAGAATATAAGGTGAACATCAACAGAAGCAAAACGAGGATAATGGGATGTAGTCGAATGAAATCGGGTGATGCTGAGGGAATTAGATTAGCAAATGAGACAAAGTAGTAAAGGAATTTTGCTACTTGGGGAGCAAAATAACTGATGATGGTCGAAGTAGAGATTATATCAAATGTAGGCTGGCAATGGCAAGGAAAGCATTTCTGAAGAAGAGAAATTCGTTAACATCGAGTATAGATTTAAGTGTCAGGAAGTCGTTTCTTAAAGTATTTGTATGGAGTGTAGCCATGTATGGAAGTGAAACACGGACGATAAATAGTTGAGACAAGAAGAGAATAGAAGCTTTCGAAATGTGATGCTACAGAAGAATGCTGAATATTAGATGGGTAGATCACGTAACTAATGAGGAGGTATTGAAAAGGACTGGGGAGAAGAGAAGTTTGTGGCAAAACTTGAGCTAGAAGAAGGGATCGGTTGGTAGGACATGTTCTGTGACATTAAGGGACCACCAATTTAGCTTTGGAGGGCAGCGTGGAGGGTAAAAATCGTAGAGGGAGACCAAGAGATGAATAGACTAAGCAGATTCAGAAGGATGTAGGTAGCAGTAGGTACTGGGAGATGAAGCAGCTTGCACAGGATAGAGTAGCATGGGGAGCTGCATCAAACCAGTCTAAGGACTGAAAACCACAACAACAACAAATCCAAATTAGCTGAACGTCATTAGAAAACGTTTCAGAATCACGACAATAGAAGAATTGTAATTTCAGTGAATGTTAGAGAAACCAGTAAAAACAGCTTCAAAGCTGTAAGAGTATTAAATATAAAAACAAAGTCTGCTTTGGTAAAGTATACGCTAAGAATTTTTTGAGTTTAATTTCCTTTATTTCAAGTTATAAAATACTCATTTTTTAGTAACAGTCCTATTCCAAGACGTTAGCCATTGTGTTACGACAAAATCTCACTGCTTGCATCCATCTTGATTCAAAGTAAGGAAATTCGACTTTATCATACTAAACTCATTATTTACTGAAATAAAAATAATCATAAGCAGTAAAGTTAAATTGCTGCTGCAGATCTGGCGACAGCAAATCTTAGTACAAACAGTATTTTTTACAGGGGGCTGTCGCAAGGCAAGATAAGAACAAGTCTACAACCAAATGCTGATGTGCGGATATTACTAAAGTAGACAGTGAAGTAATTTTACTGTGTGTCGCCTTCGCTGTGTCGAAATAAGCTCAAATCTAGCCCCGTTTTCTAGCGCTGGAGAAAAGTCCGTAATAAATTAGCAGCCTTTAAATTAAATTTACGTTCTTTTAGGTTATGCACAGTCACAAACAATTAAACATCTTTACGCCAGTATAAAATTAACGGTTTTAACCGCAGAGTAAATGCCGATCCGCAAAGGAGGGGTAAAAGCTTTCGGTTTGACTGGGGGAAGTTTGCCGCTTTTTGCTGGGGTCTCAGAGGGCAGGTGGGGTCGACCCCCTAGTATCTCGGCCAGAGAAGGCAGCCATCGAAAGAAATTCTCGGAACGCCGTATGTCGGCAAATCAAGTTTCCTCCGATGACGTAAACTATTGTTCTGCATGCGTCAAACATTTCAAGAGAAAAAACACCTTTTGTATTAGCTAAAAATTAGGATTTTCGTAGTTTAGAAGAAATGCCTTCTCTGCTACGAAAAAATCCAAAATGTTCAATGACACGCGATTCATGTATTTTAATAATTTATGAGTCAATCACACGTTGCAATCGGTGTGTTAAATTCCAATGTAAGTCTACTGTTATGATAAGTCAAGCAAAAGGATGAGATATTTGTCATTTCATTGTAACTAATGTTTATGTTGATGAATATGTTCTATAAAAAACCAGTATTGTGTTCAGCCATGCACGTATTCTTTCAGAGTGACAAAGACCAGTTATAGAATTTTGGAACACGTATTATGTTCGAGTATAATGATTTTTCTGGAGACTAGGAACCTACTCTGCAGGATTCAGCATGGGTTTCGAAAAAGACGATCGTGTGAAACCTAGCTCGCGCATTCGTCCACGAGACTCAGAGGGCCATAGACACGGGTTCCCAAGTAGATGCCGTGTTACTTGACTTCCGCAAGGCGTTTGATACAGTTCCCCACAGTCGTTTAATGAACAAAGTAAGAGCATATGGACTGTCAGACCAATTGTGTGATTGGAATGAAGAGTTCCTAGATAACAGAACGCAGCATGTCTTCCGAAGTAAGAGTGATTTCAGGTGTTCCGCAGGGGAGTGTCATAGGACCGTTGCTATACACAATATACATAAATGAACTTGTGGATAACATGGGAAGCTCACTGAGGCTTTTTGCGGATGATGCTGTGGTGTATCGAGAGGTTGTAACAATGGAAAATTGTACTGAAATGCAGGAGGATCTGCAACGAATTGACGCATGGTGCAGGGAACGGCAATTAAATCTCAATGTAGACAAGTGTAATGTGCTGCGAATACATAGAAGGAAAGATCCTTTAGCATTTAGCTACAATGTAGCAGGTCAGAAACTGGAAGTAGTTAATTCCATAAATTACCTGGGAGTAGGCATTAGAAGTGATTTAAAATGGAATTACTATACCAAATTAATCTTCGGTAAAGCAGATGCCAGACTGAATTTCATTGGAAGAATCCTAAGAAAATGCAGTCCGAAAACAAAGGAAGTAGGTTACAGTACACTTGTTCGCCCACTGCTTGAATACTGCTCACCGGTGTGGGATCCGTACCAGATAGGGTTGATAGACAAGATCCAACGGAGAGCAGCGCGCTTCGTTACAGGATCATTTAGTTTAAAAAAATGGCTCTGAGCACTATGGGACTCAACTGCTGAGGTCATTAGTCCCCTAGAACTTAGAACTAGTTAAACCTAACTAACCTAAGGACACACAAACATCCATGCCCGAGGCAGGATTCGAACCTGCGACCGTAGCGGTCTTGCGGTTTCAGACTGCAGCGCCTTTAACCGGATCATTTAGTAATAGCGAAAGCGTTACGGAGATGATAGATAAACTCGAGTGGAAAAATCTGCAAGAGAGACGCTCAGTAGCTCGGTACGGGCTTTTGTTGAAGTTTCAAGAACATACTTTCACCGAGAAGTCAAGCAGTATATTGCTCCCTCCTACGTATATCTCGCGAAGAGACCATGAGGATAAAATCACAGAGAATAGAGCCCACACAGAGGCAAAGCGACAATCTTTCTTTCCACGAACAATACGTGACTGGAATAGAAGGGAGAACCGATGGAGGTACTCAAGGTATCCTCCGCCACACACCGTCAGGTGGCTTGCAGAGTATGAATGTAGATGTAGATTCATGCATCGTTGGCCGACAGCAGAGCTTGTCGCACCACAGGTCATCCAGGGCAAGCTGGCCACTAGAAGAGCAACCGGCGGCCACGAGATTCTCTATTTTAATTGTTAATTAGTGGTAGCCCCCAACATTTGTCTGAATTTACGTTTGAAGTATGGTACTGAAGGGGTTTTGTGTGAGTCACTATTGAGGAGCTGAGGAGATAGTGAGATTGAGTCAGTAAGACGACATACGTGTTATTGTATGTGAGTTAGGACACCTTTACAATTTTCGTGATCGATATCCACCTGGAGAAAATTGTAGCGGTTATTTAGTCAGTGTCGAATTTTCCACGATTTTGTTGAAAAACTATAAGAAGTTGTCGTTGGACTGAGGTGCGTTTGAAATGAAAGGCTTTAAGATTGCAGTAACTGAGTGTATTTATTTCTGAAACCTGTCAAGAGTCTGGCACCTTGTATTATCTGTGAGGTTTGAAGAAAGGGCAAGTGATTTTATGTTAGTACTGGTTTAATCAACAGTGCCTAGTACGCTGTGTCAGTATTTGATAATCGAATTTGTGAGTCTTTAAAATACGATGAAACCAAAGTTTTCATGACAGTAAAATTTTTTCGGAAATGGTTCGTGTTGTTTTGCCTGTGATTATAGCTAGTTCACAATCCAGTGGATTTGGGTGATGCAAATGGTTAGGGGAAATTTATGAAGACACTATAAGCTAGTTGAGTGTGAGCCGTGAGTGTAATTTTTGAACGTAGAGGCGTGCTATGACGTAGTGACGTTATTGTGTATGTGGAGTAAATATTTATCGAGTGTTATTCCCGAAACTTTTCTTGATCAGCGAATCAAGCATGGTAAAACACGGACTGGAAGTGAATTATTACAGACAATGTATTTTGCCTGTACGCATTGTTAGTGACATAACTATTGAGACCAAACTGTCCCAACTCAACCATTTCAGAGCGGAAATTCCAACTGCTACCATTATTTTTGTAGTAAAAGTGATCAGTGACAATTATACTTAGGATACACGAGAGGCCAACTGCCAAAGAGGGTGATATCTTGAAAATCTGAACTTTAAGTTGAGATATAAAATGATGGTGGCACCTAGGATTTATTTTGAGGTTTTTTGTGTTGTTCATCTCTCTTGATACAGGGATATTAGTTTTTTGCAGTCACTCATTCACAATTTAGTTTTGGTTTTGTTTTGCTTTAGGACGCTAAAACAATTAAGGTCATACGCACCCAAGTGAAAATTTCAGAACACGAAGACAGGAGTTAAAAAACGACTATACGCCAGTCCCTGTTGATATAAGGAAGACAGCTAGAAACAGGCAAGTGGAAAAAGGGCTAAAAATGACACTATACAGGAACGGGTGTCGAAAACTAAAAATTAAATGGCCTTCGGTATAGTACTTGACAGTTTTTCTGGACCAACTGCACTAAGGGATGGGCTTATTGATAGTCAACGTTTGCTCATCCTACATTTTTTCGCTAAAAGTAAATTTTAGTTCCCCAGTTATCATTTGTCCAGGACGAACTTTCAGTAACTAATTGTGAAAAAGCAAAGAACTGGAAAAGGAAAGTAAAGGTTATAGTTCTGAAATTTAGCAACAAGCGTAAGCACACTCAGTCAGCGATAAGATCTAGACAATTGAATTGACAATAGTCAAAACCAAAGATCGTTATTTTCAAAGACTAGCGCCTTATTGCTTAAGACATTACAGCAATTTCATAACAGGTTGGCACTGAAACGTCACGATTAATTAAATAGTAGAGCTGATCAGAATATTTCGAAGAGATTTATTAAAGTAATGAATATTTCTTAGTAGTGGAACAAATAACCAGAGGTGCTGCCTAAAGAAGTTTATTTACATTGTCTTAGTAAGAATTTGTATCTCTGGATTTGGATGTCAGATTCTGTTACGAAAATACTTTAATTCTGACACTTTTCAATACTTTAGTGTTTTGTAAGTAACTGGTGGTAGATAAATGTTAAATACTTGGCAATAATGATATTGAATGTTGTATATTAATGCAAGAAGAGGTATTTCAGATATTTAGTGCAATATTGCTACTTGCTGACTTATGTATACATACGATATGTAAACTGGGAGAAATCTTTACCAAAAAAGGGTCTCTCAGTAGCGAGTTGGCTTGTGTGCGCTGTTGTACGTTGATGGCCCTGAGCCGCGGCTGGTTCGTGTTACGCGTTGGATTAAACCTTGGTTGCTATTCTGTGTATAGTTTCCCGCGGCTATCGCGATTATGCTGTTATCCTCTCTCTCTTCGCGAGTGGCAGCAGCGGTGAGTATCGATATTCACACCTTGTACTATCTTTGGCCTGGCGCTTATAGTCTCCGATGTGCTGCTTGCGAGCAGTTGGTCGGTTGGCGTGGAGCAGCGAGGAAATCTCCGCGGCGCGTAGTTTGGCCGAGGCCGCTGGCGCCGTCCACGCGCAGTCGGAGTGTGTGGTGCTGTTCCCATTGCTACGAGGTCTGTGGCTCACCGATCCTGGACACGAAAGTTGAGTTTTGACTTACTCTACCAGCAAGTCACGACTGTTCACATTGTGTCGGTTGGATTTCGTTGTCGGCTGTTGGGACATACCCGCGAGCAACAACGTGTGTTTTGGCAAATTTTAGCTACCCTCCCGTGGAGTTTAACTGTACTTGGTTATTTTGAATTGAAGTGCAACAGCGGAATCTTCTCCCTTGTGGCCGTTAACGTTCCGGTTACCAGCCCTGGCCGTTGACGTAAATTCAGGCAGTGTATTCTCCTCGTCGTGTTGTCGCTGTCCAGCACGGTGTGTAGTTTGACAGCTCAATGTATAATTGGTTGTGGGAGTCAATACCTTCTACGTTGTTCCATTGAACTCCCTGTTGTGTGCTGGTCGGGTGGAGTGAAAGTTATCTCTTTGGTGGGTCCGTTGACTGTCTGTCGATTGGATTGTCGTCGGGTCGAGAATGGTTGGGCCGACTGCCTGTCTCACGTAAGCGAGCGTTAGTATTTGAATTCCAGGCCGGCCCTCGGAAACTTCTGAGCGCCGTTGGGTGTACTGCCTTTTCTTATTTCTTCTTGTTGTTTGTATTTGTATGGCTTCTAGCCGATTTTTAAATTAAGGTTGTTTTGCCCTTAAGGCGTAAGATTGTTTGGGCCTTCAGTCTAATTTAAAGAACTGTTTTAAGGTAAGGCCATTGGCCTTTTAAAGATTTATTTTGATTTGAGTCTTAAGTGATGGGCCTTCAGCCGAGTTTTAAATTAAAGTTGTTATGCTCTCAAGGTGTCAGATTGTTAGGGCCTTCAGCCTAATTAAAGAACTGTCTTAAGATAAGGCCTTTTGCCCTTTAAAAATTTAATTTTGGTTTGAGTTTTAAGAGATGGGCCTTCAGCCGACTGTTTTCACTTTTTTTAAATTAAGGTTTTTTGCTCTTAAGGTGTGAGACTGTTTGGGCCTTCAGCCTAACTGAAAGAACTGATTTGAGATAAGGCCTTCTGCCTTTTAAATTTTTGATTTTGGTTTGAGTCTTAAGTTATTGGCTTTCAGCCGATTTTAAATTAAAGTGGTCTTGCCCTTAAGGTGATGGTGATGGTTAGTGTTTAACGTCCCGTCGACAACGAGGTCATTAGAGACGGAGCGCAAGCTCGGGTCAGGGAAGGATATCGGCCGTGCCCTTTCAAAGGAACCATCCCGGCATTTGCCTGAAACGATTTAGGGAAATCACGGAAAACCTAAATCCGGATGGCCGGAGACGGGATTGAACCGTCGTCCTCCCGAATGCGATGCCCTTAAGGCATGAGATTGTATGGCGCATTCAGTCAGTAAATTAATGCTGTGCTTTTTTTAAAAATTTTCATGGCTCTTGTAATGTTTGGTCAAATAAATAATGTTGTATGTTCGATTGTAACTGACAGCCGCTTATTTTGGCCCCTTTCCACAATTTAAACTACCTGTCCTGTCCTGCGGGTTTAGCAGGGAGTCTCAGGTCCCTTTTGGTGATGCATTTAATTGAAGGTATGCTATAGTTATGGGAGACAGAATTACCAATTAGATCACGCATACGATTGCTTATTGGTCACATAGTTGCTCGTGCAGTGTTTCTAGGAATCTGTGTTTCTCTGAGATGTTGGATAGAATCTTATTCCACCTCAACGAGTAATTATCAAACTTAATTTACACTTTTTTCCTCGATTTTCTCGTGTACTGGGACGGAGTGGTGCCTGAACGTTTTGCGTGGACACTGGTAGGTTGCAGTTCCGCCACAGTGCACATACTCAGCCAATGGTATGGTGTCGTCCACTCTCAAGTCGATATCATACGAGCCATGACAGTTGACGACAAGCAGTGACTCGGACAACGACCCATTTAATATGCAATAGGATGGCTTTGTAGTATTTCTTCAATAATGTCCACTGAAAGTAAAAAAATATATTTTTTTATAAAAGTTTGTCTTGTCTCTTAACAATAACTTTACTCTCAGAGTGCAAGCATTTTGCTGTTATTAACATCTCACATTTTGCACATCACACACATCTTTGCTCTGTTTACATCCTTTCTCAATATTTAATGAGTCGTATCTTTGTATCTTTACTTATTGATAATCCTTGCACTGTAAACAAAAATATCAAGTCTATGCTACACATGTGGTGCTAGACACCCATTTTAAGAATATTACGATGTGTGCCACAATAATTTATTTACAGTACGTGTGTTGTGACAAATTCAAGAACATATACATATAGCTAGATACCACATGGGCCACGACAAGAAAAATCACCATATACTGGAATGTATGTAAGTGAACAATACTATTTTGCATCATATATAAAAAAGTGCAAACACTTTACCGTATTTTTATTAATGAAACAATTTATAAAGTGGTACTAAATACCCATATTCCTTTACTGTGTGCAGCAAATTCTATGCTGCTTGTCAAAACATTTGTGTAACGAAAAACAGTAGCCATCTGAAGATGAGCATGTTAGCGTGAAACTGGTTATGGCACTAAAATGAAACATTTAAAAAGTATTTGTGGCTGGTTGCGTCAAATGGTTCTAATGGCTCTGAGCACTATGAGACTTAACAGCTTTGGTCATCAGTCCCCTAGAACTTAGAACTACTTAAACCTAACTAATCTAAGGACATCACACACATCCATGCCCGAGGCAGGATTCGAACCTGCGACCGTAGCAGTCGCGCAGTTCCGGACTGAGCGCCTAGAACCGCTAGACCACCGCAGCGTCATACACCACCAATCATTAACGACCGCAGAGTTCAAAAGATCCAATGTGAACCAAATATTATCGTTTTTCTCGAGATGCTGCAGAACTATTCAAATTTTGTACAGAAGACTCTAGAACTGAACCCTATCTACGAAGAAATCTGGAAAAATGTATATTTCTGAAAGTCTGGTGTCAAATTTACAGCATTCACAATATTCTGTAATAACGCCAAATGGCGGCATCAGTCCACATAGTTTTAATGTACAGATACGCCATAATCGAAGCTGATCATTGTCGATTAATCGGCTATCTGAAGATGCACAGGAAGATCGGAATATGGATACCATGCATTAGCGGGAAGATTTTACACTCAAATATTTCAATGAGCTAACAATGCATGTAGTATTCCATCAGCTTCTGTCTTCTTCGGATCCGTCCATCCAGAAAATGACCATTGAAGAAGATAAACAGATGCCACTCGAGGTAAAAGATCTGCTTTTTGAACCATCTTTTAAGGGAAAACCCGACAGCGAATCTTTTGAAAGCAGTAATGACAAAAGCGACGAAAGTAAGCATGACTTCGATAGAAAAATATAAATATCGAACAATCCATTTCAGTACGGCAATTTAGACCTCTTATTCGTTATCACGGACCTCACAATACTCCATACTCAAGTTTTACTCGAATCAGGTAAATTTATAATTATTGATCCGTCAAATTGAATCCGCCATTTTGGATTTTCTAATTTCGACATCGGATTCTTAGCCAGTGGGCCAAACAATCTAACGAGAAAACAGTTTTGTAGGATTTTATATTCATTTTCATATTATATGAAGGGTTTGATGCGAGTTGGCCTACTGTGGAACGTGAGGGTGGAGCTACTATCACAAAACTGAATTTCTAATGTGAATTACTTTGTGTAGCTGGTGTTGGAGAGCTTTCGTAAATGTCTGAACTGCATCTCACAATAGTGTAAAATGGGGTGAATGGGAACCATGGAGCGAACGGCATCGAAACTTTCAAAAAAGTTGTATGCTGTCGTGTCGTAATACAAACGGTAACATCATTCAAATATCTGTCTAGGTTATTAGTAGACCAATCAAACGGGAAATGTTTAATTTCCAAGTTAGCGACGCTGCTAGTTGATGTTTTATTCACTTTACGACAAAGAACAGATGTGGCGCTGCATTTTCTTACTCCGAACTTTATTTATAAGTATCAATCTAAATTGTGTTGTTTTAATTTAACAGCGAGCTAAGAAAAGTGGCAAACCCGTTTCACTGACCAAAGTTTCAGTTTTAAAATATACTTTAACTTGACTTGTGTTGCGGCTAATTGAAAATGTAGCATTGCGGTATCGAAATTTGTGGGGTGAATATGAAGAGAATTTTCAAAGTTTCTTTAGAAGAAGACCAAGAATTTGACGGAGAGGAGATTACATTATTTTTAAAGCACAGAGAAAAAGTAAGCAGTCATTAAACTGTATACATGTAAAATTTGTTGTTTATAAGGCGAAGGTAATATTGACTTTTTTGTAAGAAAATGTC
This sequence comes from Schistocerca nitens, assembly GCF_023898315.1. Classification (NCBI taxonomy): domain Eukaryota; kingdom Metazoa; phylum Arthropoda; class Insecta; order Orthoptera; family Acrididae; genus Schistocerca; species Schistocerca nitens. The sequence continues at coordinate 97,611,555 of NC_064617.1, forward strand.
GTTAAACACATTTATTTTAAGAGATGAGAAATTAAATTTTAGTCAAGAGACGTTGTTCGAAAGCTGTTCGTTATTTCTAGGAGTACGGCTTGTAGAATCAAAGACATCATTTTTAAACATAATGTCAGTGACGTAATAACAAACAAACCAAATTCATCAATTTAAAGTTACAATAAAGTAATCGGAGATACAAAAATTTTTGTTTGGAAAACAGAAGAAAAAACCACAATTCATGCTATATATTTACTTTTGTAATGAATAAAACTTCTTTTGAAACAGATAAACTTTGTTTCTTACTCTGCAAGACGGAAAACAGATTCTGACTTGACGATCTTCATCCCAAAGACTAATAAATAGGAAAGAAAAATAGATTAACGCTACTTTTTGTATTCCTCTCCCTCAGTGGCGTGAATATAAACACCAATTTTTTATTTTTTATGTTATAATAGCCTGATCTAGCCCCCAGATCTAATTATAAGTGTCAAGCTAGGCACAAGGCCTATACCGCAAACTAAATAAGTTATCCCAAGAAACAGCGTATTGTGCAGAAGCATGCACTGCCACAGTGAGTGATGTTGCACTACGTGACTTGCAATGCCAACACATTTGTTAACAGAATGAAAATGCTACATAAAATTACTAATTGGATTCTCAAAGAATAAATCACCAAAATGTTTCTCTAAGACCCTCGGTAAACTTAAGTACGTAATGTGACTGACAAACTTCTAGACACAGAATAATGCACATGCAAACTCTGAGAATAGCTATCTAGACATGAAATTGGATCTGAAATAAACTTTACGCAAATTATTTGATAATGAATTTTGAAACAACAAATCTAACTGTAAATAATGTCACTGTCTTGACTAATGTAACTGGCCCTACTAAATTTCGCATTACTTTCCTGTATTGTTCGAAGTGATCAACAAAAAACATACAGCACAGCACTGTTTCAGAGGGCTCAAATCGAATAACGCGAAGTTTTGCCTTTAATGATGGAGATTAATAAAGATCTGGGCTATAAGGCAGATGCGGTACACCGGCAATGTCGAACTGAGGCACAAAATGCGAGACTTTATTTGTGACGTTAAGCTGTGCATCGTTATTGAACCGGACCATCGGGAGTTAAGGAAAACGGAAAGGACGAGGCCCACAAATCAACTGATTATTATTTCATGCAAATAACAGTTTATTGATACATTAAAATTTAACTTAAAATCAAAGAAATAAATACTGCAGTTTAAATCTTCAGGCCACATTTTAAAAGGAAAATAACATGCTTTTAATAATAATAATAATAAAAGGGCCAAAGAAAATATTTAGAGGGCAGAAGGTCTCACGTTAAGTTCTTGTTGTGGTCTTCAGTCCAGAGACTGGTTTGATGCAGCTCTCCATGCTAGTCTATCCTGTGCAAGCTTCTTCATCTCCCAGCACCTACTGCAACCTACATTTTTCTGAATCTGCTTAGTGTACTAATCTCCTGGACTCCCTCTACGATTTTTACCCTCCACTTTGTCCTCCAATACTAAATTGGAGATCCTGTGATGCCTCAGCATATGCCCTACCAACTGATCCCTTCTTCTTGTTAAGTTGTGCCACAAATTTCTTTAAGTAAGTTCTACAATTTGGCAAAAGGCCCAAAATCTAACACTTGAAAAGCAATAACCTTAATTTAAAGACGGCTGAAGGCCCATTATTTAAGACTGAAGGTAAAATTAAATAAAAAACACAAGGCAGAAGGCCTCATTTTCAATTAGGCTGAAGGTCCCAAACAGTCTGATGTTCGAAAGACAAAGATCCTTAATTTAAAAACGGCTGAAGGCCCCATGACTTAAAACTCAAGGTAAAATAAATTTAAACAACAAAGCCTTATCTTAAATTAAGCTGAAGGTCCCAAACAATCTAGTATTTGACAACCAAGGAACTTTAATTTTAAAACGGCTGAAGGCCCATGACTTAAAATACAACTAAAATAATTTTAATAGTAGGCAGAAGGCCCAAGGCTTTAGCTTTAAGCAATATATTAATCAGGCTGAAGGCCTAAACAATCTAACACTTGACAAGCAAGGAATTTTAATTTTAAAGCTGCTGAAGGCCCATTAGTTCAAAAAATGTTCAGATGTGTTTGAAATCTTATGGGACTTAACTGCTAAGGTCATCAGTCCCTAAGCTTACACACTATTTAACCTAAATTATCCTAAGGACAAACACACACACACATGCCCGAATGAGGAATCGAACCTCCGCCGGGATTAGCTGCGTAGTCCATGACTGCAGCGCCTGAGACCGCTCGGCTAATCCCGCGCGGCGCCCATTAGTTAAAACACCACTAAAAGCAATTCAACTTTAATACAAAACCATCGGCTATGAGCCATACAAATACACACAACAGAAAATAAGAAAAGGCAGTGAAGCTGACGGCGCTCAGAAGTTTCGGGGGGCGGCCAGCACTTGAAATACTAACGATGACTTAGGTGAGACAGGCAGTCAGCCCAGCCATTCTCTATCTGACGACAGCCCAACCAACAGACAGTTAACGGACCCACCGACATCGTAACTTGCGCTCCACTCGACCTGCACACAACCGGGAGTTCAATGCAAAATGTAAAAGGCTTGGACGCCCACAACCAAGCTGGGCAGCGACAACACGGCGAGGAAAGGATACTGCTTGAATTTACGTCAACAGCCAGGGCAGGTAACCGGAACGTTAATGGCCACAACGCAGAAAATTCCGGTGATGCACTTCAATTGCAAATAACCATATACCCGGCCAAACAACGGCCCGCGATTTCCTCGCTGCTCCACGACTCCCTGCTCCACCGACTCCCACACATCAGCACAGAGACAGCACTAAAATATCTGAGCAGTCGACATCACAAGCTGCACATAGTTTCACGAACACTTGCATGAAGGACTAGACAATACTGCCGCTCCACTATAATCCCGGACAAGCAGTTGTGATCGTTTTTCGTTGTGAGCTTTCTTTATCTTTGCGGAGAGTTCATCTTACGCTATGGCTTGTGTGGAGGTTGCTGTGAAAGTCTGCAGCAAAGTATGGTTGCTAAACGGAAAGTTCAGCGATCTGCTCACGATTTGTGTGGTCAGACATGTGGATTTGTGCTGAGCGGAGATATTTCGAGAAGGACAGTAAGAGAGAGAATGGCGCGACCCCACTCTCTTTAACAAAGGTAGACACTTTGCAGATTCATGAAAGCACTGTCTTGAAAGTTTGATAGGAAAAACGCCTGTTTCATCTAACTAGGGAAACTCCCTATCGCACCCCCACTCCTTCAGATTTAGCGGTAAAATGGGGCAGTGGACAGCCCGTCAAAATCTGAACACTGATCAAGCATGAAAACAGGAAGAAGGTGTACTGAACTGTCGAAAAGAAGCAAAACAGAAACAGTGAAAGGTCCAAGCACAAGTTTTGCAACGTCGAGCGGACTACAGGAGTCACATCGCCGGGGTTGTGGTAGCGTTGTTGGACTGCAAATCGGGAGATCAGTGTTCAAATCTTATCGTGTGCCCCTTTCTTTTTCACAAAATTATGTACTTTCTGCCCAGTCACTCACGTGTCTGTTCTCCTATCGTAGTCTTAACTGCTGTCATACTACACTCCTGGAAATGGAAAAAAGAACACATTGACACCGGTGTGTCAGACCCACCATACTTGCTCCGGACACTGCGAGAGGGCTGTTCAAGCAATGATCACACGCACGGCACAGCGGACACACCAGGAACCGCGGTGTTGGCCGTCGAATGGCGCTAGCTGCGCAGCATTTGTGCACCGCCGCCGTCAGTGTCAGCCAGTTTGCCGTGGCATACGGAACTCCATCGCAGTCTTTAACACTGGTAGCATGCCGCGACAGCGTGGACGTGAACCGTATGTGCAGTTGACGGACTTTGAGCGAGGGCGTATAGTGGGCATGCGGGAGGCCGGGTGGACGTACCGCCGAATTGCTCAACACGTGGGGCGTGAGGTCTCCACAGTACATCGATGTTGTCGCCAGTGGTCGGCGGAAGGTGCACGTGCCCGTCGACCTGGGACCGGACCGCAGCGACGCACAGATGCACGCCAAGACCGTAGGATCCTACGCAGTGCCGTAGGGGACCGCACCGCCACTTCCCAGCAAATTAGGGACACTGTTGCTCCTGGGGTATCGGCGAGGACCATTCGCAACCGTCTCCATGAAGCTGGGCTACGGTCCCGCACACCGTTAGGCCGTCTTCCGCTCACGCCCCAACATCGTGCAGCCCGCCTCCAGTGGTGTCGCGACAGGCGTGAATGGAGGGACGAATGGAGACGTGTCGTCTTCAGCGATGAGAGTCACTTCTGCCTTGGTGCCAATGATGGTCGTATGCGTGTTTGGCGCCGTGCAGGTGAGCGCCACAATCAGGACTGCATACGACCGAGGCACACAGGGCCAACACACGGCATCATGGTGTGGGGAGCGATCTCCTACACTGACCGTACACCACTGGTGATCGTCGAGGGGACACTGAACAGTGCACGGTACATCCAAACCGTCATCGAACCCATCGTTCTACCATTCCTAGACCGGCAAGGGAACTTGCTGTTCCAACAGGACAATGCACGTCCGCATGTATCCCGTGCCACCCAACGTGCTCTAGAAGGTGTAAGTCAACTACCCTGGCCAGCAAGATCTCCGGATCTGTCCCCCATTGAGCATGTTTGGGACTGGATGAAGCGTCGTCTCACGCGGTCTGCACGTCCAGCACGAACGCTGGTGCAACTGAGGCGCCAGGTGGAAATGGCATGGCAAGCCGTTCCACAGGACTACATCCAGCATCTCTACGATCGTCTCCATGGGAGAATAGCGGCCTGCATTGCTGCGAAAGGTGGGTGTACACTGTACTAGTGCCGACATTGTGCATGCTCTGTTGCCTGTGTCTATGTGCCTGTGGTTCTGTCAGTGTGATCATGTGATGTATCTGACCCCAGGAATGTGTCAATAAAGTTTCCCCTTCCTGGGACAATGAATTCACGGTGTTCTTATTTCAATTTCCAGGAGTGGATATATTGAAACTTCCTGGCAGATTAAAATTGTGTGCCGGACCGAGACTCGAACTCGGGACCTTTGCCTTTAGCGGGCAAGTGCTCTATCGACTGAGCTACCCAAGCACGACTCAGGCCCCGTCCTCACAGCTTTAATTCCGCCAGTACCTCGTCTCCTACCTGCCAAACTTCAGAGAAGCTCTCCTGCGAATCTTGCAGATCTAGCACTCCTGGAAGAGAGGATATTGCGGAGACATGGCTTAGCCACAGCCAGGGGGATGTTTCTAGAAGGTAGGAGACGAGGTACTAGCGGAATTAAAGCTGTGAAGACGGGGCGTGAGTCGTGCTTGGGTAGTTCAGTCGGTAGAGAACTTGCCTGCGAAAGGCAAAGGTCCCGAGTTCGAGTCTCGGTCCGGCACACAGTTTTAATGTGCCAGGAAGTTTCATATCAGCGCACACTGCGCTGTAGAGTGAAAATTTCATTCTATACCATATATTGGTTATAAAATATGAATCACGTGGTGAGAATATATTACCGTCGCAAGTAAATGTGATGAATAACGAGAGCAGGCGAGATGCCGTATAGACGTCTCACAGAAATGAAAACAACAAATAAACGTGTGCGAACTATATTACATCAAAAGAATTCAAGACTCAAAACTTCCTAAGCAGAATGCAAGAGTTGTAACACGTAGTACCTGTGCAGAACAAGTAGGAGGTACGTACGTCTGCAAGTACCTTCCTTACACCCTGTTGTTGCGAACGCGCGTGGTATCACAACACAGACACAAATTTGAATACAGCGAACAGAGACGTCAACGATCGGACGGAGACTTCATCATTTTGTGGAAAAAAAATTAAGTCCGCTCCACTCCCTTCCTCCACTGTGAGCACATAACCACCACGCCGTGGCTATTCACATCTGCTCAATATCGCACTTCTTGAGCTTGGACCGTCCACCGTTTCGACTTAGCTTCTTTTTTCGTAGTTCAGCACACCTTCCTGTTTTCAAGCTCGATCTGTGTTTTGTGACGGGGTATTCACTGGGGACGCCTTAAAACTAAATCTGTAGTCGGTGCGATGGAGAGTTTACTTTGTAATCTGCAAAAACCCAGTAAAAAGAGAAAGATCGAACAACGACTAAGGAGCTTTAACTAGCTGCTCCTCATCGCCACATATAAGGATTTCACGAAAGAAAAGAACTTCTAACCATAAACAAGGCGTGCGTTATTCTTTGCGGAGCAGAATCGTCCAGTTTCAGCTGGACTTCTGTGCTAACAGTTGTCGGAGCCCTCCATTTCAGCTACAAAAAATTGGTCGACTCGAAATTATAATTTAGATAAGTGATATGGTAGCGTGGCGTTGTCGATTTTTAAGAGAAATTGTTACTGTACCATCTGAAGACATTGTATGGCACGCATGTCCATAGTAAATCTCATTTCGTTATTAAGTTACGCAAAACTATGAAGTACTTCATGCACACTGCAGTAGTTCAGCAGTTTGTATCACTATAATGTTGTTAGTTACTGAAACTTCCTAGCAAATTAAAACTGTGTGCCGGACCGAGACTCGAACTCGGGACCTTTACCTTTTGCGGGCAGGTTCTCTACCAACTGAGCTACCCATGCACGACTCACGACCCATCCTCACAGCTTCAATTCTGCCGGTACTTCGCCTCCTACCTTCCAAACTATGTTAGTTACTGTATTCACATGAAAGATTCAGATCCATTTGAGCGCTACTTTCGTATCGAACATACCAACTACTTGTGAATCACATTTCTCCTTGTTGCCCTACAGCTGTCGCCGCATTCCGCATCTCTGTCGCCAAACGCGTCGGTCTCACCGTTCTGCCTCATGCTCTTCTATTTCTCTTCTCTCCATTGCCTTCTCGGACGCCACTTAGCCATCCTCCCCATAGTATTCCTCTTCTTCTCCTTCCAGGAAGTTGGTATGAAAATTTTGTCTTGATCCATCCGTCTTCGTCAGTTCTTTTGACATGCAGAAAACATCCTAGCTGTCTTTATCCTATTCTATTCTATCCGTAATATTACAATGAGTATGTGTCGTTTCTCTCACTTCCTCTCGTGTTACGTCATTAAGTCGGGAATTGTGCATGCTCTTCTCAATTGGTCTATTTCTAAAGCTCTAACTCTCTTTTTATTTCTTTCTGTGCGTTCCCTAGTCTCTCTTCCATAGCTTGTTATTGGACCCACGACGGATTTGTATGAATGTATTTTAACCTTTAAACTCATTTTTGAGCCCCAAAGTAAAGGATTTAATTTCTGGACGCTGCTATTCCCTGCCCGATCCGTTACTGGTTATCTCTGTCAGATCTTCCATCATGTGCTAGTATACTACGCACGTATTTATACTCTCTATACACTTTAATACGATGTCTGTGAATGTCCAAGTTACTTTCCTCTTCTCCGCATCATAAATACTCCGTCTTCTCAAAATTAATTTTCAAACCCTACTTTTTATGCCCTTCCAACAGCTTGCTAAGCATGTAAGATGCGGGTGCGCCAGAACCGACTAAGCTGTTTCTATCGATTACCGCTGGCGCTGTGGTGGGGGGTAGGCAGTGGCACGTGGTCTGCCTTTGTTCAGTCGTTTGCCCCATTTCAGTAGCCAACATGGTCTGGACCGGTGAGCATCGTGGTTTTGCCGTTCGCACTTATCATGTAAACAACAGATCTGTGATCGCTACACAACGAGCTTTTCTATGACAGTTCAACATTCCACACAACAATGCCGTTCCTAATGCAAACAAACTTCGGTCCTGGGTTCGGCAGGTGGAGGAAACTGGTAGCACACTAAAAACAGATAGGCATGGCCGACGCAGATTCGTCAGAACACGCCCGCATATCGTGGTCGTGCGGTAGCATTCTCGCTTCCCACGCCCGGGTTCCCGGGTTCGATTCCCGGCGGGGTCAGGGATTTTCTCTGCCTCGTGATGGCTGGGTGTTGTGTGCTGTCCTTAGGTTAGTTAGGTTTAAGTAGTTCTAAGTTCTAGGGGACTGATGACCATAGATGTTAAGTCCCATAGTGCTCAGAGCCATTTGAACCATTTGAACCGTCAGAACACCAGAAAACGTGCAGCGGGTGAGAACAGCAGTTCGACAATCGCCGCAGCGTTCTGCTCGACGACATTCTGTTGCATTACGGATTTCAGATTAAAGTTTGAGAAGGATTCTGCAATGCGATTTGAAGTTCCATCCTTCCAAAATAGTGATTGCCCAAGAATTACGCCCAGCAGGCTACGCTAACAGTCAAAATCTGTGTGAGAAAATGCTTGCTCTGATCCCTCCGAAATCAGCTTTCTTCAGTAGTGACGAGACACATTTTCATATTAGTGGGTGCTTGAATAAGCAAAACATTCGACGCTTGGCTGAAAACAGCCCCCGCATTATTCATGAAAGACCGCACCATTCTCCTAAATAGACGGTGTGATGTGCCATATCACAATTTGGCGTGGTAGGCAGTACAGTTGAAGAGGAATGGACATCTCTAAAAGGGCCATCACAGAAGTTGGGAAGGAAAACATAGGTACAAAGAAGGTAGCTGCGAAGAAACCATGGGTAACAGAAGAAATACTTCAGTTGATTGATGAAAGGAGGAAGTACAAAAATGTTCCGGGAAAATCAGGAATACAGAAATACAAGTCGCTGAGGAATGAAATAAATACGAAGTGCAGGGAAGTTAAGACGAAATGGCTGCAGGAAAAATGTGAAGACATCGAAAAAGATATGATTGTCGGAAGGACAGACTCAGCATACAGGAAAGTCAAAACCACCTTTGGTGACATTAAAAGCAACGGTGGTAACATTAAGAGTGCAACGGGAATTCCACTTTTAAATGCAGAGGAGACAGCAGATAGGTGGAAAGAATACATTGAAAGCCCCTATGAGGGTGAAGATTTGTCTGATGTGATAGAAGAAGAAACAGGAGTCGATTTAGAAGAGATAGAGGATCCAGTATTAGAATCGAAATTGAAAGAGCTTTGGAGGACTTACGGTCAAATAAGGCAGAAGGGATAGATAACATTCCATCAGAATTTCCAAAATTATTGGGGGAAGTGGCAACAAAACGACTATTAACGTTGGTGTGTAGAATATATGAGTCTGGCGATATATCATCTGACTTTCGGAAAAGCATCATCCACACAATTCCGAAGACGGCAAGAGCTGATAAGTGCGAGAATTATCGCACAATCAGCTTAACAGCTCATGCATCGAAGCTGCTTACTAGAATAATATACAGAAGAATGGTAAAGAAAATTGAGAATGCGCTAGGTGACGATCAGTTTGGCTTTAGGAAAAGTAAAGGGACGAGAGAGGCAATTATGACGTTACGGCTAATAAAGGAAGCAAGGCTAAAGAAAAATCAAGACACTTTCATAGGATTTGTCGACCTGGAAAAAGCGTTCGACAATATAAAATGGTGCAAGCTGTTCGAGATTCTGAAACAAGTAGGGGTAAGCTATAGGGAGAGATGGGTCATATACAATATGTACAACAACCAAGAGGGAATACTAATAGTGGACGATCAAGAACGAAGTGCTCGTATTAAGAAGGGTGTAAGACAAGGCTGTGGCCTTTCGCCCCTACTTTTCAATATGTACATCGAGGAAGCAATGATGGAAATAAGAGAAAGGTTCAGGAGTGGAATTAAAATACAAGGTGAAAGGATATCAATGATACGATTCGCTGATGACATTGCTATCCTGAGTGAAAGTGAAGAAGAATTAAATGATCTGCTGGACGGAATGAACAGTCTAATGAGTACACAGTATGGTTTGAGAGTAAATCGCAGAAAGACGAAGGTAATGAGAAGTAGTAGAAATGAGAACAGCGAGAAACTTAACATCAGGATTGATGGTCACGAAGTCAAAGAAGTTAAGGAATTCTGCTACCTAGGCACTAAAATAACCAATGACGGACGGAGCAAGGAGGACATCAAAAGCGGACTCGCTATGGCAAAAAAGGCATTTCTGGCCAAGAGAAGTCTACTAATATCAAATACCGGCCTTAATTTGAGGAAGAAATTTCTGAGGATGTACGTCTGGAGTACAGCATTGTATGGTAGTGAAACATGGACTGTGGGAAAACCGGAACAGAAGAGAATCGAAGTATTTGAGATGTGATGCTATAGACGAATGTTGAAAATTAGGTGGACTGATAAGGTAAGGAATGAGGAGGTCCTACGCAGAATCGGAGAGGAAAGGAATATGTGGAAAACACTGATAAGGAGAAGGGACAGGATGATAGGACATCTGCTAAGACATGAGGGAATGACTTCCATGGTACTAGAGGGAGCTGTAGAGGGCAAAAACTGTAGAGGAAGGCAGAGATTGGAATACGTCAAGCAAATAATTGAGGACGTAGGTTGCAAGTGCAACTCTGAGATGAAGAGGTTAGCACAGGAAAGGAATTCGTGGCGGGCCGCATCAAACCAGTCAGTATAGTGATGACCAAAAAAAAAAAAAGAAAAAAGGTTGCAGTAGTTACTTGGAGATGAAGAGGCTTGCATAGGATAGAGTAGCATGGACCGCTGCATCAAACCTGTCTCTCGACCGAAGACTACAACAACGAGAAGAATGAAGTTGGGACGATGATGTTGAATGATGTGGAATGCAAGGAGTGGGGCTTTTGGGGGGCGCACATATGTTCTAGCAATGACACAATTTATAACACCTCTTACAAACACGAGAAAAATTTTAAGTGAAACAGCTCCACCCGATCGAAGCAGGAGAGTGGTGTTCTGGAGGAGCACTTTTGAGACCGCATGCTAGCTCTGGGGTACCCAGAGGCCACCAGCAAGGGTCTCGATTGTCGCCATATTCTCCGGATCTGAACACATGCGACTCCTTTTTGTGGGGCTATATTAAAGACAAGGTGTACAGCATTATCCCCAAAACCGTGGCTGAGCTGAAAACATCCAGTCATGATGTCATCGACAGCATCGATGTTCCGACACTTCAATGGGTCATGCAGAATTTTGCTATCCGTCTGCGCTACATCGTCGCCAGTGTACATGTTGAATAAAAAGTGTGCAGGCCGTAGAGCATGCAGCCCACAGTTTGTAACTAATTTATGTTTTTTTTCATATAGTTCAATAACTGTCACCCTGTATCAACAAACGCAACGAGACGTACTCGGTCTTTTTCAGTATCAGTATGAAGTGGAAGGCCAAAGTGGCTTTAGAAAACGCAGGTCACATGTACATAACATCTTTACGCTGAGACAGGTCATGGAGATGAGATTGGAAAGGAATCTAAGCAGTCATATTGGCTTCATAGATAGTGAGAAAGCATATCAGACAGTACCGCCAAAGCTATTGTTCACGGTGCTGTGATCATGGAGAGGTGCTGTGATCAGGGGAACTGCCCAAAGTTTATGTAAGAAGCATCATAAACCACTATAAGTCTGCAGAATATGTCATTTAGCGGGCAGAGAAATTTCTAGAGGGGCCTTAAGAATAACTAAAGGACTGAAGCAATACTGCTGCATTTATGTGGGTATAGAGACTGACATGGGGAACCAGTGTATGTACACTCTTTGACATAAAACTTGACCGGCGGCCGGCCGCTTCAGAGGCTAAGTCCGCGCCGATCGCGACATGGGACAAAAAAACTGGCCAACTCGCTAATTCTCTAAGTCCGGTTATCTGCACAATCTGGCAACACTGTAGACTGCGGCACTTCCTGGAGGAAAACTTGTCCCATGATAGAGAAACTCTAGGCTGATTACGCCTGTGGTCTAGCGGTAGCGTGCGTTGTTTCTGTTCATAATGTCAGTGGATCGAGAGCAGCTGACATAAAATATTTTTATAGCCTCTTCTGTCTGAATGCTGAAGACGTGAATGTAATGGTAGCGCAGATTCAATCTATTTCGCTTTGTGACACACCGATATCAAAATTTTATCCAGTAACGATTTTGCGGCAGATTTCCTGCAGACTGTCCTCCTCTGGACGCCGTATGCGGCAAAGCTCCAGGATCCATTTGCTGGCTACTGGCAGCGGCCGTGGCGACAGCAGCGGCGCTGCACTCCCCCGTTCTTTATCGAAAGCGCCTGCTACCGCTCATCGCTTTTGATGATTTAAAACGCTTTATTATTAAATGTTGCTCCACAGAAAATTTCTACAATTTCCATTCACGCTCAAAAGCAACGGAGACAGACGCCCTGATTAGTAGGCGGGTATTATATTACATTAATCGGCAAGAGCTGAGTATGGCCCGAAATTAATTTTATAGACTGGGACGAAATTAAACCACCTCACTACATTCGATGAATTTATAAATGCTTCATACCTCGTTTCTTTTCCTTTCAAACTCAATTATTTGTGCAACTTTGGAACAATGTTTGTATGTTTTCGCCAAGCCAGAGTGAGCGTCTGTGGTGTAAAGTGTATTACAGTTCTTGTTTCATTCCTTATGGTAAGTCTATGCGATAAACTGTGTGAATACCTTGCAATGCATGCTCTGTAGCAGTGCAGGAACACTGCACATTTGGAGTTCCATGTATGGGTTCATGAAGTATTTATTGTTGATCGGAAGTGATAGTTAAGGTCATCAGATTTAAACCAGAAAAATTTGTCGTTTTGAAGGTTTCAGAGAACGGAAAGGAATTGCTAACGCCGGTGTTAGAAAACGTCTACAGTTAAATGCTATTGCAAAAATTTAGAAGAAGGGAACTACATTAATGAAAATGTGCACTTCATAAACAACCTTCTGACATGTTAGACCAATATGACGAACAAAGCTCAAATTTATATCGTTGACAGTCGGTTTGAATCTTTTCAGGGTCTATTTTACAGTGAAGCACCTTGGAATTTGCAAAGCAGAAATCCATGATATTAACTTAATTTACTAAGTCGAAATCGGACGAAGATTGATGTTTAAAGGCATTCTTCAGATTTCGCATAAGAAATTTGTACTAGCAGTTTGCAACTCCATTAATTAAAATGGAAAATAAAAGGTTGTAGTCAGCGGCTTCTACCGTGATTCGAACTGCTATGTCTTATAGTACAAGCACTGCAACGCACAAGGGAACCTCTGAGCTAACGACACACTGGCGGCCAGAGGCGGAATATAGTCACTGCGATGTTGCCTGAGCCTCAAAACGCAACCTTAAACACACGAACAGAGGAGGTGGAGATTACTGTTTTAACGTCCCGTCGACAACGATGTCATTAGAGACGGAGCACAAGCTCGGATTAGGGAAGGATGGGGAAGGAAATCGGCCGTGCCCTTCCTAAGGAACCATCCCGGCATTCGCCTGAAGCGATTTAGGGAAAACATTGAAAACCTAAATCAGGATGGCCGGGCGCGGGATTGCACCGTCGTCCTCCCGAATGCACACACAAACAGGTGTTACTTATGTGAAGAACGCCGTTCTTGGAGTCCAGAAATTAAATATACTTTCTAATTGTGTCATCTTGCAGTGGATTATATCGTACGAGTCTTCGATGTGGAAAACGAATGTCAAGTGAATTTAGCGAGGTAACGCCGACCTACACCCGGAAGTAAATGCACTATCAGAGTGTTGACAAATACTTGCTACGACGCTGCCATTTCTAGGCTCTCTGACGAGGCAGCTCTTCAGCGAAATGCTTGCCGTGATTCTCCGATACGGTTCTTCAGAGTGGAGACGCGCGCGCACGTTTGGTTTTTATGCGGCGTTCTCCCCTGATGGTTTCTGACGTCGCCTTGTGGGCTATGTATACATATGAGACATTCAATTATCATTAATCCAGAATGATACAAGTTGCAGCTTCCGGCGTGGAAAAAGGCTGTTGACACCGACATTATATCATTTCAACGTAGGGAAAGCAAAACGGATCATTCAATGTTTCTCATTCAACATAAAGCATGTGAGATAATTTTCCGTAACGTTCATAATCATCTAAAAATACAAACGAAGTAAAAATACACCGGAAGCTTATTCGAATTGAATATAACGCTTTGCACCTCGATGTCGAATTTGTCCACTTGCAATCTTTTGCAGTATACACATAGAATGTCATGATTACCACGAGAATGAAGAAATATGTTGGTAAGGATGGAAGCAAGAAGAGACGCAGTCAACAAATATTCTATTCCTCATGGCATTCATTTCATTTGACACGTAAGAAGAGGTAAAGCGGGAATTTACTTTCGTTAACACGAAAGATATGCCGCACATATTGATAACGAGGAAGTCTGCGTCTTCATACGTTTCCTCCTTGAAATCTGTATGCTCTATTATATACTAAGTAGCCCGATCATTGTTTCAGTAATGTTACCCTCTTGTTTGACCCCGTAACGATGAACAGATTCCAAATGCATGTCTCCCTTCCTGGGTTGTTTTTTGTGTTTTATTGCTTGGAATTCCTGAAGCAGACCACTGTGCCTTCCCCCCTCGTGGGTTAGGTCTCAAAACTAAACCGCTTTGTATCCAATGGCATAATTTATTCAGACAGCATCAGCATAAGACTATCAAACAAAGCCTTCCATTTACAGTTGCAGCACTCTAACCAGCACTGACCAAAGTGTAATCCACGGTCATGGTCCTAAATTACCAGCTGTCTGCTACTGTGGCAAAGTCCGTACTACACTGTCGATTCCGCAGCACCATTTTATCTGGTAACACTGTGTAGTTGCACAGTTGTGCTACCAGGTCTGTCCTCACACTGTCAACTTTATGTATCTCACTTCTCCTGTAGCGTAGATCACGAGGAGCCGAAGTAAATGAGTGTATTCTGCATGACGTAACATTCAGTATTCCCTTCTTTCATAGCCACTCTTCATGTGCATCGATACCAAATAGGAATGCGAAAACTCTTGCGAGTGAGAGAATGACAACAATCGTAACAAGAACAAGCAAATAATGAATGATGTTTATTCCAACGCAGAACGAGAATGGCTTTAAATATAAAAATCTGTATCTATATCTATATCCATATCTATTGATCTTTGAGTTGGCACAATGCAAATATATTCTTAGCATTTAGTTACAGAATTTAGTTCTGGATGTTTGCAGAGAAAAGGAAAAGTCGGTACTTCTCGCTAGTGTAATATAATGTGAACCAGCAACTACCCTTTCCTTAGAACACGTCTCAAGCAGGTCCTCAAGTAGGTAGCAAGGCACTGCTGCATTCTGTTCCCTGACATTGCTCTGATGACGGTTAATGCAGATAGTTCCGATTATGAAATACAAAACGTATTGCAGGTTAGTTCCTAGGATAGTAACATTAAATTTGCGTTGTAGACGGCACATGAACGTGACGACTATCCATATTACTCATCAATATAAAAAGACAATATTTTGGGAATTTAGAAGGATTACTCAAAATGAATTCTGAAACTGGTTGACTGACTGCACAGGTGCTAAACGTCGTCAAGAGTATACGATGTCCTAATCGCATTAGGAATATGAAGATCGTCTTCGACAGCTCGCAACTTTCACATTGCTGTCTCCACCCTACTCCAGACAGCCCTCGGTGGAGTTGCACTACGTTGCCGATGTTATGGAAGGTCTTCAAACCGACAACAGACCACATATTGAAAAATACAAGCGAATTCTCTTGCAGCGTAAGCTTATTGTAACTAATCTAAAAATTATTGGAGAGGAACATTGTCCTATTCAAAAAAAGTAAAATGTTACACACTGTTGACGTCAAACGGACATTATCTATGTCCTGTCTTGTGTCCTACTCATCTATAATATCAAGTGTACTATGAAAATGATTATATATAATGGATGATAGGGTAATGCATTGATACCAGATGGTGGGGGCCGGCCGGTGTGGCCGTGCGGTTCTAGGCGCTTCAGTCTGGAACCGCGTGATCGCTACGGTCGCAGGTTCGAATCCTGCCTCGGGCATGGATGTGAGTGATGTCCTTAGGTTAGTTAGGTTTAAGTAGTTCTAAGTTCTAGGGGACTGATGACCTTAGAAGTTAAGTCCCATAGTGCTCAGAGCCATTTGAACCATTTGAACTATTTAACACAAAATGACATTAA
The DNA here is from genome assembly GCF_023898315.1 of Schistocerca nitens. Lineage (NCBI taxonomy): Eukaryota > Metazoa > Arthropoda > Insecta > Orthoptera > Acrididae > Schistocerca > Schistocerca nitens. Next base: position 97,627,575 of record NC_064617.1, read on the forward strand.
AAATTAAAGTTATTCACGAGCAGCTAGTTGAGAATATGTATGAACATTAAATGACACGACGAACTGAAATAATATGACGAAGAGTTCAGCGCTCACTGGGAATAGAGCCCCACACATATCGTTGTTGACTACACACAAAGAGACGTCAGCTACCGAATTTTTCTCCACCAGCTGCTCAGAATAGCATCTTGAACTTACAGTCATCTCGCAAACAGTTCTGTGTCTCACTGGGAGTTAAAAACGTCAGACATCGTTAGTGTTGACAACGAATGAAAATACATTAAAAATCAAAATTATTATCCACCAGCAGATAGGTGTTCTCATGATAGAGCTTGATAATACATAATTAAATCTTTAGTGCCGGGCCAGGATTCGATCCCATTCACGCGTAATATGTGAAGGTGTTGAGGAATCTGCAGTTTTGAACAAACAACAAATTGTAGCCGAGCTGTATTGCCACGAAGGGATCAAATTCCGCGTTAAGGGCGGTCTGAGTTGCATTCCCAGTTTAGAACCAATTTTATCGACATACAGAAGCTCAAATAAAAGATGGAATAAGTGTCCTGTGGCCATACATAGCGTTTGTGTCGTCACTTGAAATAAATAACTAGTATAAGAAAGGTTACTGGTGATAGAGTTTCTACATGTCGCCACTCCAGACTTTATTGTGGTTCAACCTACCGTCTACTTGGTAAAGAAGGAATATCATCTTTAATGTGAATTTTCAGACCACACAGCCATTATATCTCCTTCACTTGGTGTAGCCAGGAGAGAATGGAATCTGTCTCTCCCTATCTAAAATCATTGACGGAAGTGGGAATCGAACCCAGACCATAGGTATAACAACCTACCATCCGTCCAACAGACCACGAAATCCTCTTCTCTGCGAGTCATTTTTCCATCGTAACGCAGTTGCGCCACACTGGATGAGAATTCTGACACACAGGCTCCCTGTAGTAATTTGCAGCATGTTCAGTAAATTCATTTACTTGGTTGACCGAATCACCATGAACTAGCTGCCTCGGCTACCCAGTGCATACATTCAACTATTTTGTAATCACAGAAATAAAATCACGTAACTGCCACCTACACACAACTGCCAACAGTGTAGGATGCAGAAGTTTAAATAGGAAGTGTTCCTTTCCACTTGAGCTATTCTATTGCGCTATCTGTTACTAGAAAACGTCGTTCAGTCCAAAAGAAAAGCTGTAACTGTTTGTCTCTCAGAAGTCAAGACCTGGCCATATGCATAATCTCACAGTGCTGTGGAATCCAAAAGTTCTGGAGGAATAGTTGCCGAGCTCTGGAGCTGCTGTAGCTACGTGTCAGCTTGTAGCATAGATAAGATGTCGCGAGTTCGAATACATTCAGTGCTACATTTTTTAAAACGCAATTCTGCTCTCTGCTGAAGGTATCAATCTAATGGAACTTTGAACATAATTCCCTTCACTTCTCAACCCAAAGTAGTCGCATGTGGAAAAAGGGCTAACTACTGTGACACTTTGTTCTATTCAGGTTTAATAGACAGCAGGCAGCAGATGCATCTCGAAAATGTGCAGGGAGAGCGCATCGTGCCATAATATGTCAGAAAAGTATTTTCTACATTAGCCGTCGTGTGGTAGTGATATTTTATTCTTCTTCAAACTTTGTTTGACAGCTTTAACTCAGAACAAGTTTTCTACATGCATGTAATCAATAAACTGCATGTGCATTGTCAGACTGTCATAGGTAACATCAGAGAATTCGCATATATCGTTGATGATTAATTTCTCTCTCATGTTTACTATTGTTTTAACAACACTAAAGGAAACCTTACGAAAATTGTGCACTGTATTATAAGAAATGAAATAAAACTAACCATGATAACCTTACGACGAAAGTATCTGTACACAAGCATGCCTCTATCGACACGAATTAGTAAAATACTACTCACTTAGATTTCGATTGGGTCTGTGTTTAATTGGTATGCTGTGTCATACTCAAGAGGTATGCAAATGTGGCATTTCATAAATATAGTTACGTATTCCTAGAAACCCAAAATTCGCTTGTCAGCAGCGGAAAGAGGCCTTACCTGTTGTGCAGCAGTGTAAGTTTTTCAACATTGCACTATGAGCTGAAAGCATTTTCTTGCGATTTCCTTATTGATGTTTGATCTGACTGCTTGTAGCTCTTTCACAGAAGGGATAAAAACGTTACAGTCAGTGAGACTGGAACTGCGAACCGTAACAGACGCTTTTTCACAGGTCAGCACGTTACCACAGAGCTGGCGAGGAGGTATGGGTCTTAGCTTCCTATTGCGAGGGCAATAGTAACTAGAACTCGTAAACCGCTATTTGAAGGTCCAGATTAGTTGCGGTTTCCACCTGCAACGACTTTCCTGGGCTGAAAACGGTAAATTTTCAATCTTATGTTACCCTTCAAGCGATAATAACTCAGATTATTCAATGGAAATGACAGGTAAAATCAAGTGAACTTTGAGGCTTAATTCCGTGCACACCAGGAAGTAACTCGTCGATCACAGAGTTGCCAAACATACGTTGCCTTGTTGCCAAATCTCAGTTACAGTACCAGCAGGAAGAAGACGAACCGATGTGATCCTACAGCGGTCTGGGAAGTGACCATAGCTGGTGTCTCCAAGTCGCGGCTGCTACGGCCTGGAATACGTAATGCGTCTGATTCGCTTTCTGTAACTAGGTTTAGGGACTGGAGCGTAGTTACTAATAATACTCAGAACTGACTGCAACTGAGCATCATAAATCAGTAACTCTCATTGTTGTTTTTATATTTCTTTCGTAAGTGTACTCAAAACTAAGAAAGTCATTCACAGGCGTTTTCGTGCCTCGCCGATAGTCGAGCACAACATACAAATAAAAATAAAAAAGAATGTGTGTGTGTGTGTGTGTGTGTGTGTGTGTGTGTGAGTGAGAGAGAGAGAGAGTGAGAGAGAGAGAGAGAGAGAGATAAATAAAAAGCAATGAGAGATAGTGTAAAAAATTGTTGTAAAGAAATTGAATCATGGTATTTAAAGAAATCTTTCATTAAAATGACACGTTCCACATCATTACGAAATGTCGTATTCATGATCTATGGAACAAGAGTTAATCTAATGTAATGTAATCTAATCTAATCACATCATATTGATGATTAGCCATGAAGAGTCATGAATTACCGAAATTTTGGCCAATACCAGTAACCAAATCTAAACTTGAAAATAAAAGACGACAATTTTTGTAATAAACCGTGACTCCTATCAAGACCCTTTCGTCCCTGTTATCTAACCACGAAAGATGTCTGATATACCTCCATTCTGAAGTAACAAAGTGTGCATGCATTTAAAGATGAAGTGCATGATGTGAAGTTCTGTGACGGAGATACGAACCCAACACGTAATCCGATTGTTAACTAAGAAAAATCAAATGTTACGTATCGGTTTTTCTTACGAGCCGCTAGGTGTCTGAATCTAAAATAAGGATACAAACTTTTGTGCCTAAGCGACAATCGAACTGCACACCTACCGTGCATCCACGAATATAGCTTAAGTATCAGTTGCTTACTCATGAACAGTAAGATGTGTGCGTGTTTGACCAGAAATAACGACACCTGTTGCGATTGTTGGAAACACATGAACAGACATTGAAATTGCGCGTTAATTTTCACTAGCAGGTGGGTGTGCACTTGATAAAGCTAGAAATGAAATTATGAATATTTTTGTACTGGATCAGGTTTCAGACCCACATACTTACATTTGGAGGAGACCTAGAGAAGATTGCAGTCTTGGGAAAAGGAACGAAATGACTGAACTATACTGTTCCGAGAGATTCAGATCCTCGAAAGAGGAAATACGAATTCGAATCACAGTCCAACACCAAATTTTTCAACGTCTCTAGTTCAATCAAGTACAAGTAAAATAAGAGCCCTGTCCCATTGAATGGCTATCGGTTCATCAAATAAAATAAAATTTTGTAATGTAAGTAAGCTTACTGGCGACTGTATTTCTGTTTACCATGACTTCCGCTGTGTCATTTCCCAACGTAAACCGGCTCTGCCCAGTTGGTAATGAAGGAACGTGATGTTTAATGCGGATTCTGGATTATAACGTCTTTCTCTTGAGGTTACCAGAGGTAAAATAAATCTGTTTGTGCCTCTTAAAAGTAAATGCCTGAACCCACGCATTGCACCTGTGATAGCTCGTTCCACCATACCATTGTGGCCACATTACCCAGCCCCAAGAGTGTGCTGTAACGGATGATGTGCTTAGCTTACAAAATTAGTCACGGTGGAAAAAATGCGAGTCTATTAAATGGTCAAGTAGAAGCAAGCTTCTGACGCAGAGATTATGCTATTCTCATGTCAGCAGGATGTAAAGACTCTTCTAGGCATCACAGGCTGGATGTGAAGCCATTTTGATTTTTCACAAATTCAGCAAATTTCTTAGTTCGAGAAAATCCACTGTGAAGTGTGAAGTTGCCGGATAATTCGATTATTACTGTTATTATTACTATCATTTTATTCATACCGCTGTTGTAACACAAGTGCTTGAACATCATTTAATGCCTTTTGGTCACTATAGATGTAGTTTCCCAAGAACAGGTTCTTTCCCTGTCTACGGAATCCTTTTCATGTTAATATCAAACACCAGCAATTACTCGTAGATTACTTTACAACTAAAGTAATTGACGATGACGTTACTTGGTAACAAAAACGCACTGCCTTTCTTCATTTACTTTCGCCTAGAAATGGCTATCGAGTACTGACAAACCAAAAGGCAAGACATCTTACTGCCTTCCGATATACGTTGCTGTTAGTTCTTCCACATGATTTGGTCGACATGACCTGTTTCAAGTTGTGTATGGTTCAAATGGCTCTGAGCACTATGGGACTCAACTGCTGTGGTCATCAGTCCCCTAGAACTTAGAACTACTTAAACCTAACTAACCTAAGGACATCACACACATCCATGCCCGAGGCAGGATTCGAACCTGCGACCGTAGCAGTCGCACGGCTCCGGACTGCGCGCCTAGAACCGCGAGACCACCGCGGCCGGCCAAGTTGTGTATGACAGTGTTTTAGAAAATCTATTGTTTCCCTTTGAAATAAACAGAAGTATTTTCATTCTAAGCTGTCCAAGTACAAAATTGTCGCAATATTAGTTCAAATTTAATATTCGCTTCTATAATGTAGGAAAGTATTTCACAGTCGCAAAACTCGCATCCGAAACGTTGACCTTACACTTAGTCTCTGACCATAAATTCTAGCTCAGAGTGACACCAGTTTAAATAACCTCATGTAGCGAAGACTGTTTGCCAGTGCTCTTTCTCACCGGAAAATACGCAATTCGCTCATTTGGCTCCATAAGTACACTGTAACAGTAATTTCTGTGTGAAATTTGTCAGTAAGCTTTTGCCTTCCAACCGGCAAAATACGGCAGAGTACGGCCGGTAAACAATTCACAAACCACGATTTAGTGCCAATAAGACGATTTCTTTAAACATTGTCGAAGCTGAGGGAATTTAGTTTCTGCTTAAATCGTCTTAAGCAGCAACGTTCACAGATATCTCAAATAGGAAAAAGCTGAATATCCAGGTACGAAGGTTGTAAAACAAACTTCCCACAGTTTGTGTCAGGTTGATCTTTTCGTCTGATAACACTGCTTAAGTATTTAGTCTAAGAGGTATCACAAGTAGTATCCCTGTAGCTGTGGGAATCATTGGTTGAAAACGAGTTTAACACCAATGGGTACAGTGCTGCTAAATTTTCACAATTATTATCAACCTAAGTCTGCGTCCATCCACAAACTGAGGCGTATTTATGATATTGGAGCTAGACTGTGCATCCTTGTCCTTCTTGAGTGGTCATTGGAAGGCGTTTACACACACGTATACAATACTATGAATACTTCGAACGCTATGGTTAACGTTGCTCTCATAAACCACTTTTTTTTTAAATTCTTCTGGGTCTTCAGCGTGCAATATGTGTTGTAGATACAGTCTCAGACCAAAAAATTGACCGCCGAGTCGTTCACGTAAGGTGGACAATACAGTCGTGCTCCTCTCAGAATTCTATGTCGGGCAATATGCTCGATCTAGCAACATGGAGACTGCGGCACTTCCCAGAGGAAGTCTTGACTCCAGTCTTAGTACATTACTGTTGACTACGACCGTAGTCTTGAGGTATAACGCGAGACCAGCTAATATGATATTGTAGATTCGCTTGAATTACACTCATAGCTTCAGCACCGAGAGGAAAGGAGCGATAAAAACTTTGTCGATATGTGCTTTCGGTCGCCAGACGTCATATTAGCTGGTCTCGCGTTTTACCTGAAGACTACGGTCGTGTTCCAGCAGCGGTATGAATAAAATGATAGTAATAATAACAGTAATAATCGAATTATCCGGCAACTTCACACTTCACAGTGGATTTTCTCGAACTAAGAAATTTGCTGAATTTGTGAAAAATCAAAATGGCTTCACATCCAGCCTGTGATGCCTAGAAGAGTCTTTACATCCTGCTGACATGAGAATAGCATAATCTCTGCGTCAGAAGCTTGCTTCTACTTGACCATTTAATAGACTCGCATTTTTTCCACCGTGACTAATTTTGTAAGCTAAGCACATCATCCGTTACAGCACACTCTTGGGGCTGGGTAATGTGGCCACAATGGTATGGTGGAACGAGCTATCACAGGTGCAATGCGTGGGTTCAGGCATTTACTTTTAAGAGGCACAAACAGATTTATTTTACCTCTGGTAACCTCAAGAGAAAGACGTTATAATCCAGAATCCGCATTAAACATCACGTTCCTTCATTACCAACTGGGCAGAGCCGGTTTACGTTGGGAAATGACACAGCGGAAGTCATGGTAAACAGAAATACAGTCGCCAGTAAGCTTACTTACATTAGAAAATTTTATTTTATTTGATGAACCGATAGCCATTTAAAGGGACAGGGCTCTTATTTTACTTGTACTTGATTGAACTAGAGACGCTGAAAAATTTGGTGCTGGACTGTGATTCGAATTCGTATTTCCTCTTTCGAGGATCTGAATCTCTCGGAACAGTATAGTTCAGTCATTTCGTTCCTTTTCCCAAGACTGCAATCTTCTCTAGGTCTCCTCCAAATGTAAGTATGTGGGTCTGAAACCTGATCCAGTACAAAAATATTCATAATTTCATTTCTAGCTTTATCAAGTGCACACCCACCTGCTAGTGAAAATTAACGCGCAATTTCAATGTCTGTTCATGTGTTTCCAACAATCGCAACAGGTGTCGTTATTTCTGGTCAAACACGCACACATCTTACTGTTCATGAGTAAGCAACTGATACTTAAGCTATATTCGTGGATGCACGGTAGGTGTGCAGTTCGATTGTCGCTTAGGCACAAAAGTTTGTATCCTTATTTTAGATTCAGACACCTAGCGGCTCGTAAGAAAAACCGATACGTAACATTTGATTTTTCTTAGTTAACAATCGGATTACGTGTTGGGTTCGTATCTCCGTCACAGAACTTCACATCATGCACTTCATCTTTAAATGCATGCACACTTTGTTACTTCAGAATGGAGGTATATCAGACATCTTTCGTGGTTAGATAACAGGGACGAAAGGGTCTTGATAGGAGTCACGGTTTATTACAAAAATTGTCGTCTTTTATTTTCAAGTTTAGATTTGGTTACTGGTATTGGCCAAAATTTCGGTAATTCATGACTCTTCATGGCTAATCATCAATATGATGTGATTAGATTAGATTACATTACATTAGATTAACTCTTGTTCCATAGATCATGAATACGACATTTCGTAATGATGTGGAACGTGTCATTTTAATGAAAGATTTCTTTAAATACCATGATTCAATTTCTTTACAACAATTTTTTACACTATCTCTCATTGCTTTTTATTTATCTCTCTCTCTCTCTCTCTCTCACTCTCTCTCTCTCTCACTCACACACACACACACACACACACACACACACATTCTTTTTTATTTTTATTTGTATGTTGTGCTCGACTATCGGCGAGGCACGAAAACGCCTGTGAATGACTTTCTTAGTTTTGAGTACACTTACGAAAGAAATATAAAAACAACAATGAGAGTTACTGATTTATGATGCTCAGTTGCAGTCAGTTCTGAGTATTATTAGTAACTACGCTCCAGTCCCTAAACCTAGTTACAGAAAGCGAATCAGACGCATTACGTATTCCAGGCCGTAGCAGCCGCGACTTGGAGACACCAGCTATGGTCACTTCCCAGACCGCTGTAGGATCACATCGGTTCGTCTTCTTCCTGCTGGTACTGTAACTGAGATTTGGCAACAAGGCAACGTATGTTTGGCAACTCTGTGATCGACGAGTTACTTCCTGGTGTGCACGGAATTAAGCCTCAAAGTTCACTTGATTTTACCTGTCATTTCCATTGAATAATCTGAGTTATTATCGCTTGAAGGGTAACATAAGATTGAAAATTTACCGTTTTCAGCCCAGGAAAGTCGTTGCAGGTGGAAACCGCAACTAATCTGGACCTTCAAATAGCGGTTTACGAGTTCTAGTTACTATTGCCCTCGCAATAGGAAGCTAAGACCCATACCTCCTCGCCAGCTCTGTGGTAACGTGCTGACCTGTGAAAAAGCGTCTGTTACGGTTCGCAGTTCCAGTCTCACTGACTGTAACGTTTTTATCCCTTCTGTGAAAGAGCTACAAGCAGTCAGATCAAACATCAATAAGGAAATCGCAAGAAAATGCTTTCAGCTCATAGTGCAATGTTGAAAAACTTACACTGCTGCACAACAGGTAAGGCCTCTTTCCGCTGCTGACAAGCGAATTTTGGGTTTCTAGGAATACGTAACTATATTTATGAAATGCCACATTTGCATACCTCTTGAGTATGACACAGCATACCAATTAAACACAGACCCAATCGAAATCTAAGTGAGTAGTATTTTACTAATTCGTGTCGATAGAGGCATGCTTGTGTACAGATACTTTCGTCGTAAGGTTATCATGGTTAGTTTTATTTCATTTCTTATAATACAGTGCACAATTTTCGTAAGGTTTCCTTTAGTGTTGTTAAAACAATAGTAAACATGAGAGAGAAATTAATCATCAACGATATATGCGAATTCTCTGATGTTACCTATGACAGTCTGACAATGCACATGCAGTTTATTGATTACATGCATGTAGAAAACTTGTTCTGAGTTAAAGCTGTCAAACAAAGTTTGAAGAAGAATAAAATATCACTACCACACGACGGCTAATGTAGAAAATACTTTTCTGACATATTATGGCACGATGCGCTCTCCCTGCACATTTTCGAGATGCATCTGCTGCCTGCTGTCTATTAAACCTGAATAGAACAAAGTGTCACAGTAGTTAGCCCTTTTTCCACATGCGACTACTTTGGGTTGAGAAGTGAAGGGAATTATGTTCAAAGTTCCATTAGATTGATACCTTCAGCAGAGAGCAGAATTGCGTTTTAAAAAATGTAGCACTGAATGTATTCGAACTCGCGACATCTTATCTATGCTACAAGCTGACACGTAGCTACAGCAGCTCCAGAGCTCGGCAACTATTCCTCCAGAACTTTTGGATTCCACAGCACTGTGAGATTATGCATATGGCCAGGTCTTGACTTCTGAGAGACAAACAGTTACAGCTTTTCTTTTGGACTGAACGACGTTTTCTAGTAACAGATAGCGCAATAGAATAGCTCAAGTGGAAAGGAACACTTCCTATTTAAACTTCTGCATCCTACACTGTTGGCAGTTGTGTGTAGGTGGCAGTTACGTGATTTTATTTCTGTGATTACAAAATAGTTGAATGTATGCACTGGGTAGCCGAGGCAGCTAGTTCATGGTGATTCGGTCAACCAAGTAATTGAATTTACTGAACATGCTGCAAATTACTACAGGGAGCCTGTGTGTCAGAATTCTCATCCAGTGTGGCGCAACTGCGTTACGATGGAAAAATGACTCGCAGAGAAGAGGATTTCGTGGTCTGTTGGACGGATGGTAGGTTGTTATACCTATGGTCTGGGTTCGATTCCCACTTCCGTCAATGATTTTAGATAGGGAGAGACAGATTCCATTCTCTCCTGGCTACACCAAGTGAAGGAGATATAATGGCTGCGTGGTCTGAAAATTCACATTAAAGATGATATTCCTTCTTTACCAAGTAGACGGTAGGTTGAACCACAATAAAGTCTGGAGTGGCGACATGTAGAAACTCTATCACCAGTAACCTTTCTTATACTAGTTATTTATTTCAAGTGACGACACAAACGCTATGTATGGCCACAGGACACTTATTCCATCTTTTATTTGAGCTTCTGTATGTCGATAAAATTGGTTCTAAACTGGGAATGCAACTCAGACCGCCCTTAACGCGGAATTTGATCCCTTCGTGGCAATACAGCTCGGCTACAATTTGTTGTTTGTTCAAAACTGCAGATTCCTCAACACCTTCACATATTACGCGTGAATGGGATCGAATCCTGGCCCGGCACTAAAGATTTAATTATGTATTATCAAGCTCTATCATGAGAACACCTATCTGCTGGTGGATAATAATTTTGATTTTTAATGTATTTTCATTCGTTGTCAACACTAACGATGTCTGACGTTTTTAACTCCCAGTGAGACACAGAACTGTTTGCGAGATGACTGTAAGTTCAAGATGCTATTCTGAGCAGCTGGTGGAGAAAAATTCGGTAGCTGACGTCTCTTTGTGTGTAGTCAACAACGATATGTGTGGGGCTCTATTCCCAGTGAGCGCTGAACTCTTCGTCATATTATTTCAGTTCGTCGTGTCATTTAATGTTCATACATATTCTCAACTAGCTGCTCGTGAATAACTTTAATTTTTAATGTCATTTTGTGTTAAATAGTTCAAATGGTTCAAATGGCTCTGAGCACTATGGGACTTAACTTCTAAGGTCATCAGTCCCCTAGAACTTAGAACTACTTAAACCTAACTAACCTAAGGACATCACTCACATCCATGCCCGAGGCAGGATTCGAACCTGCGACCGTAGCGATCACGCGGTTCCAGACTGAAGCGCCTAGAACCGCACGGCCACACCGGCCGGCCCCCACCATCTGGTATCAATGCATTACCCTATCATCCATTATATATAATCATTTTCATAGTACACTTGATATTATAGATGAGTAGGACACAAGACAGGACATAGATAATGTCCGTTTGACGTCAACAGTGTGTAACATTTTACTTTTTTTGAATAGGACAATGTTCCTCTCCAATAATTTTTAGATTAGTTACAATAAGCTTACGCTGCAAGAGAATTCGCTTGTATTTTTCAATATGTGGTCTGTTGTCGGTTTGAAGACCTTCCATAACATCGGCAACGTAGTGCAACTCCACCGAGGGCTGTCTGGAGTAGGGTGGAGATAGCAATGTGAAAGTTGCGAGCTGTCGAAGACGATCTTCATATTCCTAATGCGATTAGGACATCGTATACTCTTGACGACGTTTAGCACCTGTGCAGTCAGTCAACCAGTTTCAGAATTCATTTTGAGTAATCCTTCTAAATTCCCAAAATATTGTCTTTTTATATTGATGAGTAATATGGATAGTCGTCACGTCCAGTTTGGGGCAGTCGGCCCTCGGCGGCCGTGGCGAGCGGACGCGCGGTGGTGTTTACGTCTCTGCTGCTGCCGGCTGAGCGCTGTTTACGGTGAGTTGACGCTATTGTAGCGTACACAGTTAATGGTTATTGTGTGGAAAATGCCACGAAATGACTATGAATGAACTAGCACGAAAAGATACTTTGAAATTAAGTTTCGATCCGAAATATGCACGACCTAAAGCTTACGAACTCGAAGCATGGATTGAGAATGTTTTGAAACGGTCTTTTGACGAAATAATTGGTGTACATCTTTCGATCGTTAGCAGTACTGCGCACATAAAGTTTAAATCTGCTGAAATATGCGATCAAATTGTTCAGTCATGCGGTGATAGCCTTAAATTTACCCACAGCGATGGTCATATTGGCGAAGTTCATGTATCTCGTGCAGGATTTAGTGTCCGCACAGTTAGAATTTTCGAACTACCTTTTGAAGTTCCTGCCGACGAAATAAATGCAGTTTTGAAAAATTATGGCACGATTATCAGCAATATTGCGGAAAGGTGGATGTCCTTCAAAGTTCCTGTCTTGAACGGCGTTCGACAGGTGAAAATAGAACTGGAGAAACACATTCCATCATATATTACGATCTGTGGATACAGAGCAATTGTTATATACGATGGACAGCCTCGCACTTGCTCTGGGTGTGGTGCAACTGATCATGTTCGCGCGCAATGCGTACAGAGACGAGTGACACAGTTGCCACCAGGCGAAAGTGTTCCTCGTAACAAGATGTCATCAATGCCTCTAACTTACGTGGCGGCAGTCCGTTCGACGATGGCAGCGACGGAGGTCACTCACATGGACACAACTGTCAACACCACCGAAGCTGACCAGACACCAATGGAGACAGCCACCCCAGAGGGCAACGCTGACACCACCCCCGACGTGACGATGAAACTGACCGATCCGGAGGCTACGTGTTTGGTTAGCGTTCAGGTTGGCGAGAAAACCCAAGATGTTGAGAATGATCCGCGCACCGACAAAGGAGCGGATTCTAACTCAATGGGAAGCGACGACAACACCGGATTACCAATCTGCAGCTCTTCCTCAGTGACTGTGGCAAATGAAAGGGCTGACATTTCTCCTAAAAAACACAAAAAGCGACGGATCGCTCACAAGGATGCTGAGAAAACAGCTCCACTGCTGCGCGAGAAAGGTGCGCAAATTGCCCGCGAATTAACGGACGCAACTCTTGGCAGGACAGATGTGAAGCAATCGAGTGACCACGACCAGGCGATAAAAGTGACCACGCCGAACTCTGGGGTTGGAAATCAAGCTGCAGCAGACGAGGATCGGGTCTCTCAGCAGCTCCTGAGAGAGGGGCGAAAAGAACAGTGTCCAGCGGGAAAGGGCTCAGATCAGAAGATGGACATGTCAAATGCAGGCAGCTGGGCTGATGATATCGAGGACATGTCGGTGGATCGAGGACTGATTACGTCTGAACCACGAAAGGAGGCTATGCCAGCCGGGAGAGCAGAATTACTTGTGACACGACAGCTCTCGACGAACCTGAGAAAAGATGATGATTCGGATACGTATTAATTTCCTCACCGACCTCATGCTTTTGCTGACTGGTCAGCGACTTTTAACATAGAGACCTTCATGCCTACTTTTCAGGACTACAAGATAGTTACTGTAAACATAAACAAAATAACTTCAGAGCTGAAGATACACAGTCTCCGCGATTATTTGTATAGCTGTGATGCAGACATCGCGATGCTGCAAGAGGTGGCTCACCATTTCCTACCTGACTTTTCTGGGTATGACGTACTAACAAATACTATCCCAGATAGCTCCTCAGGCACAGCTCTCTTATTCAAAGAGGGTATTATTGTCTCGGACGTGGAAAGATTAGAGTCTGGCAGAGGAATCTCGTGCCTTATTAATGGAGTTCGATTGATAAATATCTATGCTCCCTCGGGGAATCAAAATAGAGCTGCCAGAGCACATTTTTACGCTACTGACTTATTGTATCTTTTACGGAGGAATGAGGCGGACGTGATCGTCGGCGGGGATTTTAATTGTGTTTTAAAGCCCAAAGACCAATGGCCGAACTTTAACGGTTGTGCGACACTTGCCGAAACTGTTCGACTGATGGACTTAGAAGACACCTGGGAAATCCTGAACGGGGACCGACAGTGTTTTACGTATTTTACCGCTCAAACTGCCAGCCGACTAGACAGAATTTATGTAGGAAAACGCCTGCGGGACAAGATCTCCGCAACGGAGACGTGGCCGTTGTACTTCTCCGACCACGAGGCATATCACTGTACAATCCGAATGGTACGGCAGGGAACGTACCGTGGCAGAGCAGGTTGGAAGCTGAATGTTTCAATACTCAATGATCAAGGTTTAAGAGAACGGGTGCAGGAAGTATGGGATCTCTGCTCACGCCGCCAACAAACTTTCCCGTCGGTTACGCTGTGGTGGTGCCGCTGCGCAAAGCCCAAGCTTATTAATTGCTTGAAAGGTTACAGCTATGAAAGGAGCCGGCAGCAGAAAGAGCTTTTCGAATTTTATTTTCGATGTCTCCGTGAGCTGTATTCTGCTCCTCATGTCACACAGGAGAACTTTGTACAGATCAAAAGGATTAAGGCGAAGCTAACACTATTGAAACGAAGACAACTGGAAGGAATTAAAATACGTTCTCGCGATGGTAACAGCGCTAATGACGAAACCCCATCCTCCTTCCATCTTGCGACAGAGAAACGCCGCGCTAGACAGAAATTGATTCACAGATTAAAAACAGAAGATGGCAGTGTCACCACAACCCAGAAGGAGATAAAGGAATATATAACCGACTATTACCGACGGCTGTACATGTCAGAGCCCACGAATGACGAGGCAATTACGACCATGAAAAACTACCTTACAGCGACCCTCGACGAGACGGACAGACGACTATTACTGAGTGATGTCACTGAGGAAGAACTTCGGGAGGCTTTGAGGAAGGCTCAGGGTAATAAATCGCCCGGGGCCGATGGCCTACCCATTGAATTCTACAAGCAATTCTGGTATCTACTCGAACATTGCTTTCTGAACATATGTAATGAAATTAAAGCAGGTCGGCCACTACCAGCAGGATTCAGTGATAGTCTAATCGTACTCGTCCCCAAAGAATACCCACCAGATGATGTCAATAAATTTCGTCCTATTTCCCTCCTCAACTCCGATTACAAAATTGTGGCCCGCGTTCTAGCAGCGAGAATTAAACATGTTTTACATAAAATCATACACGATAGCCAGACAGCAGCCGTCCCTGGTCGAACGATCTTTAGAAGTCTGGCAGATTATAGGGAGATCATCTCCTTTAGTGCTATTACCCAACCGGAGGCTGCAATTTTAGCTCTAGATCAATGCAAAGCCTTTGACAGGATCTCGCACAGCTACCTTTTTCAAATTATGAACCATTTAGGTTTTGGTGACGGTTTTATTACGATGGTCAAAAATATGTACACCTCTGCTTGCTCTAGGATCGTCATCAATGGCCAACTCTCCCGGCAAATAACTATTGAGCGATCTGTACGACAAGGCTGCCCCATGTCAATGCCTCTTTTTGTCATTGCCATTGAGCCACTTGTTCGTTTGCTGAACCGTACGCTTGAGGGCTTAACCCTGTATTCGACGACTGTCAAATGTGTGGCATACGCGGATGACATAAGTGTCATCGTACGTTCGGAGCGAGACCTACAAGAAGTCACTAATAGTGTACGGGAGTATGAAAGAGCCTCGTGCTCCAAGCTCAACTATCGCAAGACTAAACTAATGCCGATCGGTAGTGGGTTTAGAATCGATGATAACTGCCCATATATAGTACACGAGAGTATCAAGCTGTTGGGAATACGAATGAGCCGCTGCCCTCTGAAAACTACTACGGACAACTGGCAAGAGCTTCTGGCTATGACGAGAGGTTGTCTCCAGCAAAATAAAGGCAGAGACCAGGACCTCATACAAAGAGTGCAGTTTATCAATAAAATGATACTTTCGAAAATCTGGTATGTAGGGCAGACAATCCCTGTGGTCAACAGCATTTCCAAGCAAATAATGACGGCAATTGGTTGGTATATTTGGAGGGGTGAAATATTCAAAGTGGGAATAAATGTTATTACTCTCCCACCAGAGAAAGGGGGCCTAGGGCTAATAGATGTTGCACTTAAATGCAAGGCTCTTCTTATACGGAGAACTCTTCAGCTGTTTCAAGACTACCCAGACAGCGCGCTCTATATGGCCCTACGGATGTATACACCTACTAATATGGCAATACCGATAAACCTGGGGGAAACCCACTACAAAGCCAACCACATCAGAATGTTTCTGCTCGAAGTTAGTTACCTCCGGGCGAAACTGAGCGCACCAATACAGGACCTTACCACCGCCCAACTATACCGGATAATGAATACTGGTGGAAGAGTAAACCGCATGGAAACGAAATATCCCCTACGGGATTGGGCTCAAATCTGGAAGAACATCCACAACAAAGTGCTCGGAACAAATATCAGATCAACGTGGTATAAAGTAGTTAATGAGACCATACCTACGAAAGAAAAATTACACAGAATACGATTGTCGGCAACTGACAGATGTGGAGAGTGTGCCCTCATAGACAACTTGCTACACAGATGTGTCTGCGGAGAAAATAAATTGGTCTGGGAATGGTGCAGAATGAACCTTGCCTCTATCTGCAGGACAGCTAGACAGACAATCGCCATCACATCGGTGTTGCAACCTGATGGCACTTACTACCCCATCACGAAGAAAAATATATGGACATGGCTGACAGGACATACTCTGCATTACCTAATTCAAGCCGAAGATGCGCCATCTTACCAGGGCTACAGAGTATATCTAGCCACACAAGCGCAACTGCTGATGAAGGATGACAAATACAGACAAAAGTTCGCGAACTATATACCACCATTGAGAATAACGACACTATGAACGACAACGACGATGAACAAAAACGAACAAGGAACAACGAAGTATATGTAAGATGAATGCACTGCATCCGACTGTTAATAACGTTGATGGCAGTGTTTTTTTTTTTTTCTTTTTTTTTTTTTTTTTCCCAACCTGTGTGCGGCGCCCGGCCATTGGGCACTCAGTGCTAAGAGAAGACAACTGCCGACATAGGAGATCACATACAAACGGGGAGAAAGAAATGAGACCAAGCTATATGCTTGGGGTATACCATAATAGGCAACCCTCGAGAAGACGAGCGTTGAGTGCCGTCAACGAGCCGAGATGTCTCACGCAAAGAATAGTGGAAACAAACATTTAAAAAAAAACTTGTTGTATATTAAAAAAGTTAAAAAAGTTAAAAAAACAAAAAACCAACAAAACACGATGAAAATAAAAGTTTTGCAGCAAAGAGTCATCAACAAGGAATGAAACATTTCCTTTGCTACAGAAGCAACGCACCTTGAACTTTCCGCTGCAGTGACAACACGTTTTCCTTTCTTGATGCAGAAGAAGCGTCCTTTGTGTTCAACGTTCTTAAAAAAAAAAAAAAAAAAAAAAAAAAAAAATATATATATATATATATATATCATGAAAAAAAAAATGTTGGACGGATGGTAGGTTGTTATACCTATGGTCTGGGTTCGATTCCCACTTCCGTCAATGATTTTAGATAGGGAGAGACAGATTCCATTCTCTCCTGGCTACACCAAGTGAAGGAGATATAATGGCTGCGTGGTCTGAAAATTCACATTAAAGATGATATTCCTTCTTTACCAAGTAGACGGTAGGTTGAACCACAATAAAGTCTGGAGTGGCGACATGTAGAAACTCTATCACCAGTAACCTTTCTTATACTAGTTATTTATTTCAAGTGACGACACAAACGCTATGTATGGCCACAGGACACTTATTCCATCTTTTATTTGAGCTTCTGTATGTCGATAAAATTGGTTCTAAACTGGGAATGCAACTCAGACCGCCCTTAACGCGGAATTTGATCCCTTCGTGGCAATACAGCTCGGCTACAATTTGTTGTTTGTTCAAAACTGCAGATTCCTCAACACCTTCACATATTACGCGTGAATGGGATCGAATCCTGGCCCGGCACTAAAGATTTAATTATGTATTATCAAGCTCTATCATGAGAACACCTATCTGCTGGTGGATAATAATTTTGATTTTTAATGTATTTTCATTCGTTGTCAACACTAACGATGTCTGACGTTTTTAACTCCCAGTGAGACACAGAACTGTTTGCGAGATGACTGTAAGTTCAAGATGCTATTCTGAGCAGCTGGTGGAGAAAAATTCGGTAGCTGACGTCTCTTTGTGTGTAGTCAACAACGATATGTGTGGGGCTCTATTCCCAGTGAGCGCTGAACTCTTCGTCATATTATTTCAGTTCGTCGTGTCATTTAATGTTCATACATATTCTCAACTAGCTGCTCGTGAATAACTTTAATTTTTAATGTCATTTTGTGTTAAATAGTTCAAATGGTTCAAATGGCTCTGAGCACTATGGGACTTAACTTCTAAGGTCATCAGTCCCCTAGAACTTAGAACTACTTAAACCTAACTAACCTAAGGACATCACTCACATCCATGCCCGAGGCAGGATTCGAACCTGCGACCGTAGCGATCACGCGGTTCCAGACTGAAGCGCCTAGAACCGCACGGCCACACCGGCCGGCCCCCACCATCTGGTATCAATGCATTACCCTATCATCCATTATATATAATCATTTTCATAGTACACTTGATATTATAGATGAGTAGGACACAAGACAGGACATAGATAATGTCCGTTTGACGTCAACAGTGTGTAACATTTTACTTTTTTTGAATAGGACAATGTTCCTCTCCAATAATTTTTAGATTAGTTACAATAAGCTTACGCTGCAAGAGAATTCGCTTGTATTTTTCAATATGTGGTCTGTTGTCGGTTTGAAGACCTTCCATAACATCGGCAACGTAGTGCAACTCCACCGAGGGCTGTCTGGAGTAGGGTGGAGATAGCAATGTGAAAGTTGCGAGCTGTCGAAGACGATCTTCATATTCCTAATGCGATTAGGACATCGTATACTCTTGACGACGTTTAGCACCTGTGCAGTCAGTCAACCAGTTTCAGAATTCATTTTGAGTAATCCTTCTAAATTCCCAAAATATTGTCTTTTTATATTGATGAGTAATATGGATAGTCGTCACGTTCATGTGCCGTCTACAACGCAAATTTAATGTTACTATCCTAGGAACTAACCTGCAATACGTTTTGTATTTCATAATCGGAACTATCTGCATTAACCGTCATCAGAGCAATGTCAGGGAACAGAATGCAGCAGTGCCTTGCTACCTACTTGAGGACCTGCTTGAGACGTGTTCTAAGGAAAGGGTAGTTGCTGGTTCACATTATATTACACTAGCGAGAAGTACCGACTTTTCCTTTTCTCTGCAAACATCCAGAACTAAATTCTGTAACTAAATGCTAAGAATATATTTGCATTGTGCCAACTCAAAGATCAATAGATATGGATATAGATATAGATACAGATTTTTATATTTAAAGCCATTCTCGTTCTGCGTTGGAATAAACATCATTCATTATTTGCTTGTTCTTGTTACGATTGTTGTCATTCTCTCACTCGCAAGAGTTTTCGCATTCCTATTTGGTATCGATGCACATGAAGAGTGGCTATGAAAGAAGGGAATACTGAATGTTACGTCATGCAGAATACACTCATTTACTTCGGCTCCTCGTGATCTACGCTACAGGAGAAGTGAGATACATAAAGTTGACAGTGTGAGGACAGACCTGGTAGCACAACTGTGCAACTACACAGTGTTACCAGATAAAATGGTGCTGCGGAATCGACAGTGTAGTACGGACTTTGCCACAGTAGCAGACAGCTGGTAATTTAGGACCATGACCGTGGATTACACTTTGGTCAGTGCTGGTTAGAGTGCTGCAACTGTAAATGGAAGGCTTTGTTTGATAGTCTTATGCTGATGCTGTCTGAATAAATTATGCCATTGGATACAAAGCGGTTTAGTTTTGAGACCTAACCCACGAGGGGGGAAGGCACAGTGGTCTGCTTCAGGAATTCCAAGCAATAAAACACAAAAAACAACCCAGGAAGGGAGACATGCATTTGGAATCTGTTCATCGTTACGGGGTCAAACAAGAGGGTAACATTACTGAAACAATGATCGGGCTACTTAGTATATAATAGAGCATACAGATTTCAAGGAGGAAACGTATGAAGAAGCAGACTTCCTCGTTATCAATATGTGCGGCATATCTTTCGTGTTAACGAAAGTAAATTCCCGCTTTACCTCTTCTTACGTGTCAAATGAAATGAATGCCATGAGGAATAGAATATTTGTTGACTGCGTCTCTTCTTGCTTCCATCCTTACCAACATATTTCTTCATTCTCGTGGTAATCATGACATTCTATGTGTATACTGCAAAAGATTGCAAGTGGACAAATTCGACATCGAGGTGCAAAGCGTTATATTCAATTCGAATAAGCTTCCGGTGTATTTTTACTTCGTTTGTATTTTTAGATGATTATGAACGTTACGGAAAATTATCTCACATGCTTTATGTTGAATGAGAAACATTGAATGATCCGTTTTGCTTTCCCTACGTTGAAATGATATAATGTCGGCGTCAACAGCCTTTTTCCACGCCGGAAGCTGCAACTTGTATCATTCTGGATTAATGATAATTGAATGTCTCATATGTATACATAGCCCACAAGGCGACGTCAGAAACCATCAGGGGAGAACGCCGCATAAAAACCAAACGTGCGCGCGCGTCTCCACTCTGAAGAACCGTATCGGAGAATCACGGCAAGCATTTCGCTGAAGAGCTGCCTCGTCAGAGAGCCTAGAAATGGCAGCGTCGTAGCAAGTATTTGTCAACACTCTGATAGTGCATTTACTTCCGGGTGTAGGTCGGCGTTACCTCGCTAAATTCACTTGACATTCGTTTTCCACATCGAAGACTCGTACGATATAATCCACTGCAAGATGACACAATTAGAAAGTATATTTAATTTCTGGACTCCAAGAACGGCGTTCTTCACATAAGTAACACCTGTTTGTGTGTGCATTCGGGAGGACGACGGTGCAATCCCGCGCCCGGCCATCCTGATTTAGGTTTTCAATGTTTTCCCTAAATCGCTTCAGGCGAATGCCGGGATGGTTCCTTAGGAAGGGCACGGCCGATTTCCTTCCCCATCCTTCCCTAATCCGAGCTTGTGCTCCGTCTCTAATGACATCGTTGTCGACGGGACGTTAAAACAGTAATCTCCACCTCCTCTGTTCGTGTGTTTAAGGTTGCGTTTTGAGGCTCAGGCAACATCGCAGTGACTATATTCCGCCTCTGGCCGCCAGTGTGTCGTTAGCTCAGAGGTTCCCTTGTGCGTTGCAGTGCTTGTACTATAAGACATAGCAGTTCGAATCACGGTAGAAGCCGCTGACTACAACCTTTTATTTTCCATTTTAATTAATGGAGTTGCAAACTGCTAGTACAAATTTCTTATGCGAAATCTGAAGAATGCCTTTAAACATCAATCTTCGTCCGATTTCGACTTAGTAAATTAAGTTAATATCATGGATTTCTGCTTTGCAAATTCCAAGGTGCTTCACTGTAAAATAGACCCTGAAAAGATTCAAACCGACTGTCAACGATATAAATTTGAGCTTTGTTCGTCATATTGGTCTAACATGTCAGAAGGTTGTTTATGAAGTGCACATTTTCATTAATGTAGTTCCCTTCTTCTAAATTTTTGCAATAGCATTTAACTGTAGACGTTTTCTAACACCGGCGTTAGCAATTCCTTTCCGTTCTCTGAAACCTTCAAAACGACAAATTTTTCTGGTTTAAATCTGATGACCTTAACTATCACTTCCGATCAACAATAAATACTTCATGAACCCATACATGGAACTCCAAATGTGCAGTGTTCCTGCACTGCTACAGAGCATGCATTGCAAGGTATTCACACAGTTTATCGCATAGACTTACCATAAGGAATGAAACAAGAACTGTAATACACTTTACACCACAGACGCTCACTCTGGCTTGGCGAAAACATCCAAACATTGTTCCAAAGTTGCACAAATAATTGAGTTTGAAAGGAAAAGAAACGGGGTATGAAGCATTTATAAATTCATCGAATGTAGTGAGGTGGTTTAATTTCGTCCCAGTCTATAAAATTAATTTCGGGCCATACTCAGCTCTTGCCGATTAATGTAATATAATACCCGCCTACTAATCAGGGCGTCTGTCTCCGTTGCTTTTGAGCGTGAATGGAAATTGTAGAAATTTTCTGTGGAGCAACATTTAATAATAAAGCGTTTTAAATCATCAAAAGCGATGAGCGGTAGCAGGCGCTTTCGATAAAGAACGGGGGAGTGCAGCGCCGCTGCTGTCGCCACGGCCGCTGCCAGTAGCCAGCAAATGGATCCTGGAGCTTTGCCGCATACGGCGTCCAGAGGAGGACAGTCTGCAGGAAATCTGCCGCAAAATCGTTACTGGATAAAATTTTGATATCGGTGTGTCACAAAGCGAAATAGATTGAATCTGCGCTACCATTACATTCACGTCTTCAGCATTCAGACAGAAGAGGCTATAAAAATATTTTATGCCAGCTGCTCTCGATCCACTGACATTATGAACAAAAACAACGCACGCTACCGCTAGACCACAGGCGTAATCAGCCTAGAGTTTCTCTATCATGGGACAAGTTTTCCTCCAGGAAGTGCCGCAGTCTACAGTGTTGCCAGATTGTGCAGATAACCGGACTTAGAGAATTAGCGAGTTGGCCAGTTTTTTTGTCCCATGTCGCGATCGGCGCGGACTTAGCCTCTGAAGCGGCCGGCCGCCGGTCAAGTTTTATGTCAAAGAGTGTACATACACTGGTTCCCCATGTCAGTCTCTATACCCACATAAATGCAGCAGTATTGCTTCAGTCCTTTAGTTATTCTTAAGGCCCCTCTAGAAATTTCTCTGCCCGCTAAATGACATATTCTGCAGACTTATAGTGGTTTATGATGCTTCTTACATAAACTTTGGGCAGTTCCCCTGATCACAGCACCTCTCCATGATCACAGCACCGTGAACAATAGCTTTGGCGGTACTGTCTGATATGCTTTCTCACTATCTATGAAGCCAATATGACTGCTTAGATTCCTTTCCAATCTCATCTCCATGACCTGTCTCAGCGTAAAGATGTTATGTACATGTGACCTGCGTTTTCTAAAGCCACTTTGGCCTTCCACTTCATACTGATACTGAAAAAGACCGAGTACGTCTCGTTGCGTTTGTTGATACAGGGTGACAGTTATTGAACTATATGAAAAAAAAAACATAAATTAGTTACAAACTGTGGGCTGCATGCTCTACGGCCTGCACACTTTTTATTCAACATGTACACTGGCGACGATGTAGCGCAGACGGATAGCAAAATTCTGCATGACCCATTGAAGTGTCGGAACATCGATGCTGTCGATGACATCATGACTGGATGTTTTCAGCTCAGCCACGGTTTTGGGGATAATGCTGTACACCTTGTCTTTAATATAGCCCCACAAAAAGGAGTCGCATGTGTTCAGATCCGGAGAATATGGCGACAATCGAGACCCTTGCTGGTGGCCTCTGGGTACCCCAGAGCTAGCATGCGGTCTCAAAAGTGCTCCTCCAGAACACCACTCTCCTGCTTCGATCGGGTGGAGCTGTTTCACTTAAAATTTTTCTCGTGTTTGTAAGAGGTGTTATAAATTGTGTCATTGCTAGAACATATGTGCGCCCCCCAAAAGCCCCACTCCTTGCATTCCACATCATTCAACATCATCGTCCCAACTTCATTCTTCTCGTTGTTGTAGTCTTCGGTCGAGAGACAGGTTTGATGCAGCGGTCCATGCTACTCTATCCTATGCAAGCCTCTTCATCTCCAAGTAACTACTGCAACCTTTTTTCTTTTTTTTTTTTTGGTCATCACTATACTGACTGGTTTGATGCGGCCCGCCACGAATTCCTTTCCTGTGCGAACCTCTTCATCTCAGAGTTGCACTTGCAAACCTACGTCCTCAATTATTTGCTTGACGTATTCCAATCTCTGCCTTCCTCTACACTTTTTGCCCTCTACAGCTCCCTCTAGTACCATGGAAGTCATTCCCTCATGTCTTAGCAGATGTCCTATCATCCTGTCCCTTCTCCTTATCAGTGTTTTCCACATACTCCTTTCCTCTCCGATTCTGCGTAGGACCTCATTCCTTACCTTATCAGTCCACCTAATTTTCAACATTCGTCTATAGCACCACATCTCAAATGCTTCGATTCTCTTCTGTTCCGGTTTTCCCACAGTCCATGTTTCACTACCATTCAATGCTGTACTCCAGACGTACATCCTCAGAAATTTCTTCCTCAAATTAAGGCCGGTATTTGATATTAGTAGACTTCTCTTGGCCAGAAATGCCTTTTTTGCCATAGCGAGTCTGCTTTTGATGTCCTCCTTGCTCCGTCCGTCATTGGTTATTTTACTGCCTAGGTAACAGAATTCCTTAACTTCTTTGACTTTGTGAACATCAATCCTGATGTTTAGTTTCTCGCTGTTCTCATTTTTGCTACTTCTCATTACCTTCGTCTTTCTCCGATTTACTCTCAAACCATACTGTGTACTCATTAGACTGTTCATTCCATCCAGCAGATCATTTAATTCTTCTTCACTTTCACTCAGGATAGCAATGTCATCAGCGAATCGTATCATTGATATCCTTCCACCTTGTATTTTAATTCCACTCCTGGACCTTTCTTTTATTTCCATCATTGCCTCCTCGATGTATAGATTGAAGAGTAGGGGCGAAATGCTACAGCCTTGTCTTACACCCTTCTTAATACGAGCACTTCGTTCTTGATCGTCCACTCTTATTATTCCCTCTTGGTTGTTGTACATATTGTATATGACCCATCTCTCCCTATAGCTTACCCCTACTTTTTTCAGAATCTCGAACAGCTTGCACCATTTTATATTGTCGAACGCTTTTTCCAGGTCGACAAATCCTATGAAAGTGTCTTGATTTTTCTTTAGCCTTGCTTGCATTATTAGCCGTAACGTCAGAATTGCCTCTCTCGTCCCTTTACTTTTCCTAAAGCCAAACTGATCGCCACCTAGCGCATTCTCAGTTTTCTTTTCCATTCTTCTGTATATTATTCTTGTAAGCAGCTTCGATGCATGAGCTGTTAAGCTGATTATGCGATAATTCTCGCACTTGTCATCCCTTGCCGTCTTTGGAATTGTGTGGGTGATGCTTTTCCGAAAGTCAGATGATATATCGCTAGACTCATATATTCTACACACCATCGTGGAAAGTCGTTTTGTTGCCACTACCCCCAATGATTTTAGAAATTCTGATGGAACGTTATCTAACCCTTCTGCCTTATTTGACCGTAAGTCATCCAAAGCTCTTTTAAATTCCGATTCTAATACTGGATCCCCTATCTCTTCTAAATCGACTCCTGTTTCTTCTTCTATCACATCAGACAAATCTTCACCCTCATAGAGGCTTTCAATGTATTCTATCCACCTATCTGCTGTCTCCTCTGCATTTAACAGTGGAATTCCCGTTGCACTGTTAATGTTACGACCGTTGCTTTTAATGTCACCAAAGGTAGTTTTGACTTTCCTGTATGCTGAGTCTGTCCTTCCGACAATCATATCTTTTTCGATGTCTTCACATTTTTCCTGCAGCCATTTCGTCTTAGCTTCCCTGCACTTCGTATTTATTTCATTCCTCAGCGACTTGTATTTCTGTTTTCCTGATTTTCCCGGAACATGTTTGTACTTCCTCCTTTCATCAATCAACTGAAGTATTTCTTCTGTTACCCATGGTTTCTTCGCAGCTACCTTCTTTGTACCTATGTTTTCCTTCCCAACTTCTGTGATGGCCCTTTTTAGAGATGTCCATTCCTCTTCAACTGTACTGCCTACTGCGCTATTCCTTATTGCTATATCTATAGCGTTAGAGAACTTCAAACGTATCTCGTCACTCCTTAGTACTTCCGTATCCCACTTCTTTGCGTATTGATTCTTCATGACTAATGTCTTGAACTTAAGCCTACTCTTCATCACTACTATATTGTGATCTGAGTCTATATCTGCTCCTGGGTACGCCTTACAATCCAGTATCTGATTTCGGAATCTCTGTATGACCATGACGTAATCTAATTGAAATCTTCCCGTATCTCCCGGCCTTTTCCAAGTATACCTCCTCCTCTTGTGATTCTTGAACAGGGTATTCGCTATTACTAGCTGAAACTTGTTACAGAACTCAATTAGTCTTTCTCCTCTTTCATTCCTTGTCCCAAGCCCATATTCTCCTGTAACCTTTTCTTCTACTCCTTCCCCTACAACTGCATTCCAGTCGCCCATGACTATTAGATTTTCGTCCCCCTTTACATACTGCATTACCCTTTCAATATCCTCATACACTTTCTCAATCTGTTCATCTTCAACTTGCGACGTCGGCATGTATACGTAAACTATCGTTGTCGGTGTTGGTCTGCTGTCGATTCTGATTAGATCAACCCGGTCACTGAACTGTTCACAGCAACACACCCTCTGCCCTACCTTCCTATTCATAACGAATCCTGCACCTGTTGTACCATTTTCTGCTGCTGTTGATATTACCCGATACTAATCTGACCATAAATCCTTGTTTTCCTTCCACTTAACTTCACTGACCCCTACTTTATCTAGATTGAGCCTTTGCATTTTCCTTTTCCGATTTTATAGTTTCCCTATCACGTTCAAGCTTCTGTCATTCCACGCCCCGACTCGTAGAACGTTATCCTTTCGTTGATTATTCAATCTTTTTCTCATGGTAACCTTCCCCTTGGCAGTCCCCTCCCGGAGATCCGAATGGGGGACTATTCCGGAATCTTTTGCCAATGGAGAGATCATCATGACACTTCTTCAATTACGGGCAACATGTCCTGTGGATACACGTTACGTATCTTTAATGCAGTGGTTTCCATTGCCTTCTGCATCCTCAAGTCGTTGATCATTGCTGATTCTTCCGCCTTTAGGGGCAATTTCCCACCCCTAGGACAAGAGAGTGACCTGAACCTCTATCCGCTCCTCCGCCCTCTTTGACAAGGCCGTTGGCAGAATGAGGCTGACTTCTTATGCTGAAAGTCTTCGGCCGCCAATGCTGATTATTTATCAAAATTTAGGCGTTGGCGGGGATCGAACCCGGGACCGAGGACGTTTTTGATTATGAATCAAAGACGGTACCCCTAGACCACAGGTATGTATGCAACCTACATCATTCTGAATATGCTTATTGTATTCATCTTTCGGTCTCCCTCCACAATTTTTATCCCCAACGCTTCCCTCCAGTACTTAACTGGTGATCCCTTGACACCACAGAATGTGTCCTACCAACCGATCCCTTCTTCTAGCGAGGCTGTACCAAAAATTTCTCCTCTCCCCAGTTCTATTCAGTACCTCTTCATTAGTTACGTGATCGACCCATCTAATCTTCAGTATTCTTCTGTAAAACCACATCTCAAAAGCTTCTATTCTCTTCTTGTCTAAGCTGTTTATCGTCCACGTTTCACTTCAAAAAAATGGTTCAAATGGCTCTGAGCACTATGGGACTCAACTGCTGAGGTCATTAGTCCGCTAGAACTTAGAACTAGTTAAACCTAACTAACCTAAGGACATCACAAACATCCATGCCCGAGGCAGGATTCGAACCTGCGACCGTAGGGGTCTTGCGGTTCCAGACTGCAGCGCCTTTAACCGCACGGCCACTTCGGCCGGCCGTTTCACTTCCATATATGGCTACACTCCATAAAAATAATTTCAGAAATGACATCCTGATACTTAAATCTGTACTCGATGATAACAAATTTCTCTCCTTCAGAAAAGCTTTTCTTGCCATTGCCACTCTACATTTTATATCCACTCTACTTCGACCACCATCAGTTATTTTGCTTCACAAATAGCAAAAGTCATCGACTGCTTTAAGTGTCTCATTTCCTAATCTAATTCCCTCTGCATCACCTGATTTAATTCGACTACGTTCCATTATCCTCGTTTTGTTTTTGTTGATGTTAATCTTATATCCTACTTTCAAGACATTGCCCATACCATTCAACTGATCTTCCAAGTCCTTTGCTGTATCTGACAGAATGACACTGTCAAAACCTCAAAGTTTTTATTTCTTCTCCCTGGACTTAAATCCCTACTTGAAATTTTTTTTGTTTCTATTACTGCTTGCTCAATATACAGATTGAATAACATCAGGGATAGGCTACAACCTGTGTCACTCCAACCATTGTTTCTCTTTCGTGCCCCTCGACTGTTATAACTGCCATCTGGTTTCTGTACAGATTGTAAATAGCCTTTCGCTCCCTGTATTTTACCCCTGCCACCATTAGAATTTGAAAGAGAGTATTCCAGTCAACATTGTCAAAAGCTTACGCTAAGTCCACAAATGCTATTGTTACAGCATAAAGTCTGCGCCGGCACGCCAGTCGGGAACGACAGAGAAGAGAAGGCTGTGAGACGCCGTCAGCCAATCGCACGCTGACTGACCCCTCTCCAGGACGACAACGCGACAGCAGCGGCAGCTTCAACGTTAGCCGCTTCCTTAGCCGACGCGTCGTAGCCTCTTCCTTAGCAATCTCTACGCAGCACAGTTAGAGATCAGCGGTCACTGCACTTCAGTTGACAGAATTTTGTTAGCAGCGGTCGCTAGGACCATAGGTGTTACTTGTGGTTTGTCTGTTCTCTAGAAGACAGATTATTTTGTATGTTCCCCGTTGCTTGCGATACATCTGTGTCATTGCAATTGTGGATGACCATCTACAAAGGACTACAAGAATTATAAGATCAAAGTTAGTTATTTGTATTGGTCTTCTTGTAATAAAACTCATTAGTACGAGTTGTTTGATTGTTTGTCTAGCGAACCGAGTACGCAGGATTCCTAGACACAGCACCTACAAACGTAGGTTTATCTTTCTTTAACCCGTCTGCTACAAGAAGTGGTAGGGTCAGTAATGCCTCGCGTGTTCCTACATTTCTCTGCAACCCAAACTACTCTTCCCCGAGATTGGCTTCTACCAGTTTTTCCATTATTCTTTAAAGGATTCGTGTTCGTGTTTTGCAGCCTCGTGATAACTGGGTGTTCTGTGATGTCCTTAGGTTAGTTAGGTTTAAGTAGTTCTAAGTTATAGGGGACTGATGACCATAGATGTTAAGTCCCATAGTGCTCAGAGCCATTTGAGCCATTTCGTGTTTTGCAGCCGTGACTTACTAAACTCATACATCGGCAATTTTCACGCCTGTCAGCACCTGGTTTCCTTAGAATTGGAATTACTATATTTTTCTTGAAGCCTGCGGGTATTTCACCTGTCTCACACATCTTGCTCACTAGACGGAAGAGTTTTTTCATGGCTATCAGTAGCTCTAACGGAATGTTGTCTACTCCCGGGATGTTGTTTTGACTTCAGTGCGTTGTCAAATTCTTGACGCAGTATCATATATCCCTTCTCATCTTGATCTACGTCCTCTTCCGTTTCCATAATACTCGTATTTCCCTCATGTTCAGTCGTGGACAAATCGAGCGAGACCCCTCGCCTTTTCGTTATGCTGATCCGCACGGCTTTAAAGTCTGCTACACAGCATAACAGGCAAGACGACGAAGTGATACCAACATACTTTCCACAGGCGTGAAATTGACAAACTATCTGAACTTTTTTAGACTGTTTTCAATAATTTGAAAGACTATATTAATGCTGATTAGTGTGTTAAACACAACACGTAAATATAAGACAGAAATGAAAGAAGAAACGCTTATTGGTATGAACTGTACCAATAAAAATGAATTTCAACTTATCGAGAAAACATAACTCTGTTTTAGTAAGACAAAGAACCCCAGATCGTTACGAATTAGCAAAATATTATCCGCATTCGGCCGCGAAACGGTCTGTGTCAACGTACAGACTAGTCATACTGGATTACCGTTGCTGACCTACCATGAGAGTGTGCAAATTTAGCAATGCGTGAAGATTCATAACGAAATTCAGTTTAAAATCATTCAGTGCCACACTTAAGTAAATTCCGTTATCGACAGAAGCGGAAAAAGTAGGCAGTAACATGTATTAAATTCTACAAAAGTGTCATATTGACATCCACAGTATAGAATAAAGGTAGCGATAAAACGTATTGGGGGCGCGAGAATTGCTTAAAATTGCTTTACTGATATTCTACCTGCCTCCATCGAGATTAGAACCGAAAACAAACCAGACCTTCCTTTCACTACGCTAGCAGACAACCCAGGCAAACAGCCCTCTATTATTACCCCAGACATGAATAAGTCGGCAATTTCGCAATGAAAATGGAAAAATGATATACAGTTTCTGTTGCATAGAGCTTTCTGGACTCAAAAACATGAATTTTCTACCTTTATGTCTCCGCTTATGTGACAGTCATTCGGGATGTTTACCGAAATAACAAAATACTGTTATTAGCGAGTAAATTTAGTAGGATAATTCTGCACGACCCCAGGAAATAAACGGCTACATAGCTGCCAAACGTATTCTACACTGTTTCAAATTCTCCACTAGGCTCGCCACAGCCAGAAAACGTTCATTAGTCGAAGTGTTTCTTAAGCTAGCTAGCAATGGGAATGTTCGCACTTCTAAAACGCGGTGCCATTAATACTGGGATGTGAATTACCACGTGTATAGGCAAATGGATTCTATTTGCATTCCTGTAAACGAGATTTGGATCGAAAGCGTAGCTACGATTAATATGCTGATGTATCGACTGCAACTAGAACATTTCGAATAAAGAGTAGGGGGTGTTATTTATGCGGCCCTCATCTTCAGTAACTGTCGTAGCTGTTTTCGTTGTTTGGATTTCGTCACCTAAACCGGTAAAAACGGAACCCTACTAGTCTCACTTTCCTGACCGTCTATCGGTCTACCCAACCCTTAAAACCCGTCTACCTCGAGAACGGGTAGACATAATAAGCGGAAATGTATCGCACTTCTTGCGGTAATCGTTCCCTTGCTGGGGTAAGAAAGTGAGCTATGTCAACGTAATCTAAAGATACGGCCGTTTGTGTAAAGAAAATTTACGCGAAAGGTCAAAAAATGGCGTCAAGAACTATGCGACCAAAGTAATCGGGTCATCAGTCCCCTAGATCTAGAACTACTTAAACCTAGCTAGCCTAAGGACAGCACAGACATCTACGCCCGAGGTAGAATTGCAACCTGCGACTGAAGCAGCCGTGCGTTCGTGACTGAAGCGCCTGGAACCGCTCGGCCACCGCCCCTGGCGAAACCCTATTCACCTCATGTATAATGATAATATATACTGTCTAGTGAGGATAAACTGTATTCGCCAGCAACTCAGATCGTTTGATCACGGAACTTTTACGAAGCTACATTCAAACTTTGTTCGAAGTCGTCTGCAATATCCATTTATATACACCCTAGGAACGTCGTATGCGATATCCACTTCTGAAGACGCTGGCAGATACTGCAGTACCATTTTTTTTTGTCATCAGTGTACTGACTGGTTTGATGCGGCCCGCCTCGAATTCCTCTCCTGTGCTAACCTCTTCATCTCAGAGTAGCACTTGCAACCTACGTCCTCAATTATTTGCTTGACGTATTCCAGTCTCTGCCTTCCTCTACAGTTTTTGCCCTCTACAGCTTCCTCTAGTACCATGTAACTCATTGCCTCATGTCTTAGCAGATGTCCTATCATCGTGTCCCTTCTCCTTATGAGTGTTTTCCACAAATTCCTTTCCTCTCCGATTCTGCGTAGAACCTCCTCATTCCTTACCTTATCAGTCCACCTAATTTTCAACATTCGTCTATAGCACCACATCTCAAATGCTTCGATTCTCTTCTGTTCCGGTTTTCCCACAGTCCATGTTTCACTACCATACAATGCTGTACTCCAGACGTACATCCTCAGAAATTTCTTCCTCAAATTAAGGCCGGTATTTGATATTAGTAGACTTCTCTTGGCCAGAAATGCCTTTTTTGCCATAGCGAGTCTGCTTTTGATGTCCTCCTTGCTCCGTCCGTCATTGGTTATTTTACTGCCTAGGTAGCAGAATTCCTTAACTTCTTTGACTTCGTGACCATCAATCCTGATGTTTAGTTTCTCGCTTTTCTCATTTCACTACTTCTCATTACTTTCGTCATTCTCCGATTTACTCTCAAACCATACTGTGTACTCATTTGACTGTTCATTCCGTCCAGCAGATCATTTAATTCTTCTTCACTTTCACTCAGGATAGCAATGTCATCAGCGAATCGTATCATTGATATCCTTTCACCTTGTATTTTAATTCCACTCCTGAACCTTTCTTTTATTTCCATCATTGCTTCCTCGATGTACAGATTGAAGAGTAGGGGCGAAAGACTACAGCCTTGTCTTACACCCTTCTTAATACGAGCACTTCGTTCTTGATCGTCCACTCCTATTATTCCCTCTTGGTTGTTGTACATATTGTATATGACTCGTCTCTCCTTATAGCTTACCCCAACTTTTTTCAGAATCTCGAACAGCTTGCACCATTTTATATTGTCGAACGCTTTCTCCAGGTCGACAAATCCTATGAAAGTGTCTTGATTTTTCTTTAGCCTTCTTGCATTATTAGCCGTAACGTCAGAATTGCCTCTCTCGTCCCTTTACTTTTCCTAAAGCCAAACTGATCGTCACCTAGCGCATTCACAATTTTCTTTTCCATTCTTCTGTATATTATTCTTGTAAGCAGCTTCGATGCATGAGCTGTTAAGCTGATTGTGCGATAATTCTCGCACTTATCAGCTCTTGCAGTCTTTGGAATTGTGTGGATGATGCTTTTCCGAAAGTCTGATGGTATATCTCCGGACTCATATATTCTACACACCAACGTTAATAGTCGTTTTGTTGCCACTACCCCCAATGATTTTAGAAATTCTGATGGAATGTTATCTATCCCTTCTGCCTTATTTGACCGTAAGTCCTCCAAAGCTCCTTTAAATTCCGATTCTATTACTGGGTGCCCTATCCTGTTTCTTCTTCTATCACATCAGACAAATCTTCACCCTCATAGAGGCTTTCAATGTATTCTTTCCACCTATCTGCTGTCTCCTCTGCGTTTAACAGTGGAATTCCGGTTGCACTGTTAATGTTACCACCGTTGCTTTTAATGTCACCAAAGGTAGTTTTGACTTTCCTGTATGCTGAGTCTGTCCTTCCGACAATCATATCTTTTTCGATGTCTTCACATTTTTCCTGCAGCCATTTCGTCTTAGCTTCCCTGCACTTCGTATTTATTTCATTCCTCAGCGACTTGTATTTCTGTATTCCTGATTTTCTCGGAACATGTTCGTACTTCCTCCTTTCATCAATCAACTGAAGTGTTTCTTCTGTTACCCATGGTTTCTTCGCAGCTACCTTCTTTGTACCTATGTTTTCCTTCCCAACTTCTGTGATGGCCCTTTTTAGAGATGTCCATTCCTCTTCAACTGTACTGCCTACTGCGCTATTCCTTATTGCTGTATCTATAGCGTTAGAGAACTTCAAACGTATCTCGTCATTCCTTAGTACTTCCGTATCCCACTTCTTTGCGTATTTATTTTTCCTGACTATTGTCTTGAACTTCAGCCTACTCTTCATCACTACTATATTGTGATCTGAGTCTATATCTGCTCCTGGGTACGCCTTACAATCCAGTATCTGATTTCGGAATCTCTGTCTGACCATGATGTAATCTAATTGAACTCTTCCCGTATCTCCCGGCCTTTTCCAAGTATACCTCCTCCTCTTGTGATTCTTGAACAGGGTATTCGCTATTACTAGCTGAAACTTGTTACAGAACTCAATTAGTCTTTCTCCTCTTTCATTCCTTGTCCCAAGCCCATATTCTCCTGTAATCTTTTCTTCTTCTCCTTCCCCTACAACTGCATTCCAGTCGCCCATGACTATTAGATTTTCGTCCCCCTTTACATACTGCATTACCCTTTCAATATCCTCATACACTTTCTCAATCTGTTCATCTTCAGCTTGCGACGTCGGCATGTATACCTGAACTATCGTTGTCGGTGTTGGTCTGCTGTCGATTCTGATTAGAACAACCGGTCACTGAACTGTTCACAGTAACACACCCTCTGCCCTACCTTCCTATTCATAACGAATCCTGCACCTGTTATACCATTTTCTGCTGCTGTTGATATTACCCGATACTCATCTGACCAGAAATCCTTGTCTTCCTTCCACTTCACTTCACTAACTCCTACTATATCTAGATTGAGCCTTTGATTTCCCTTTTCCGATTTTCTAGTTTCCCTACCACGTTCAAGCTTCTGACATTCCACGCCCCGACTCGTAGAACGTTATCCTTTCGTTGATTATTCAATCTTTTTCTCTCCCCCTTGGCAGTCCCCTTCCGGAGATCCGAATGGGGGACTATTCCGGAATCTTTTGCCAATGGAGAGATCATCATGACACTTCTTGAATTACAGGCCACATGTCCTGTGGATACACTTTACGTGTCTTTAATGCAGTGGTTTCCATTGCCTTCTGCATCCTCAAGTCGTTGATCATTGCTGATTCTTCCGCCTTTAGGGGCAATTTCCCACCCCTAGGACAAGAGAGTGCCCTGAACCTCTATCCGCTCCTCCGCCCTCTTTGACAAGGCCGTTGGCAGTATGAGGCTGACTTCTTATGCTGAAAGTCTTCGGCCGCCAATGCTGATTATTTATCAAAATTGAGGCATTGGCGGGGATCGAACTCGGGACCGAAGACGTTTTTGATTATGAGTCAAAGACGCTACCCCTAGACGACGGGTACAGGATTGCAGTACGATTACAAGTAGGTAAGAATTTAATGTTATTGGTCCATGCATGACACTTTATTTCAGTAACAATGTAACGTGCCTAGGTGTTTGTATATGGCTGAAAATAACGAACAAAAAGTAAATACACAGCAAACAACCTCAATGTTCAAATCAAATGTAACTCACATGTCACAATTACAACATAATTTCGTTGTTACATCTACATGACTACATCTACAGGATTTCTTTGGAATCCAGACTTACGTGTCTGGCAGACGGTTCTGACTATTTCTCTACCGCCCCACTCATTAACAGTGTGCGGGAAAAAGGACCACTTAAACCTTTTCTTACGAGCTTTGAATTACATTATTACTTTAGTTTTTTCCTGTGTAAGTTCCCGAGGAAATAATGTTTTGGCATTCAGAACAGATGTTGTTGACTGAAATTTCGTGAAAAGATCTCGCGGCAACGAAAAACGCTTTTGATTTCATGAATGTTACCCCAACTCGATTACCAAATTCTGGATTTTCTCTCCCCTATTTCGTGCCATTACAAATCGTACTACCGTTCCTTGGACGTTTTTACGCGCACAGTCAATCACGTTTGTCAAGGATATTATAGCAGTGGACGGACAAACGTAGTGTAGGCAGTGTTTTCAGTTGGCCTGTTGCGTATTCTTAGTGTGCGGCCAATAAAACGCAGTCTTTCGTTTGCCTTCCCCACAATTGTATGTTTTCGATCGTTCCAGTTTAAGTTTTACTGGGTACTGAGATGAACTGACAGTGCTTCGACTTGTGTTTTGTCATGTAACCGAAAGTTAATTATTGTTACAGGACGCAGCTTTCGTGTTTAATGTATTCCTCATTCAACATAGTACACTCCTAATACACCACACATAACTGTTTCAAAGTATTAAATTGTTACTGATGTTACCAAGTTTCAGTGATCATCTAAACTTGCCTTTTTGAAACAAAGGAAAATATTATAGCGAAATATAGCAACTAGGAAGCGGATTATCCAAATAAACAAACATTTCCGGTTCAAGTAGTTGCAGTAGGTCTACTACATAGTAACGTAAGTTAGGAGCAAAGTCCATTAGTAGATCGTTATCAGGAAAACCAGCCCTCATAATGCAAAGTGCCACTACAAGAAAGAAAGTTTCCAAACATGTGAACGAGTAGTCGAGGAAAGTGGACGCATTCTGTCTACTGAATCGCAACGCACGCCACTTGCGAGGGAATACGCCAACTGTTATACCCCGATCTTGCTGAAACTTCGCTCAGTGAAAGAGGGGACAAAATAAGCGAACACGTGTCTCGGCTTATCTGCTTACACTCTACCACTTCTGAGAAATCGACGTTCAAAGTTTTCAATGCTCTGTTGCTATAGTGTAGATACCTCTTAGCGGGTAAGGATTCAACTGAAGCGGTGGCTCTGTGGCTACCATCGCGACTTCGAAACTATGCGCTACGAGTTCGAAACCCGGTTTTTCCTTTTTTTCCCTCCTCACTCTCTGAATTATCTACGAATGTTTATTCCAATTTATGTTGAAACAATACTGTCGTTATTCGTCAGCTAATTTACTGTGTAAAGAAAGAAGTTAAAAAGGGAACAGTGGGGCGATCACTCTGTTGTAGAAATAATTCAGAAGCCAAGATCGCTTAAACACTGTTTACTGGATAACCGGTTTCAACACATTAAACGTGCCATCGTCGGATCTAAATGTAGATTAACATTTATAAACCATTTGGATATAACGATACATGAGGCAGACCAGATGATTTTAGATCAGCTTGTCTCATTCGTTTATTATTTTTTAATTCATTAATTACACATAAAGTTAATTGGCGAATAACGACAACATTATTTCAACATAAATAAAAAAAAAAAACATTCGTAGATATTTCTGATAGAGAGGCAGGAAAAAATTATAATAAAAAACCAATATGGTCTCGAACACAGGAATCAAAGTTAAGAAGGAACGACGGTAGCGACTGAGCCACCGCTTCAATTGCGTTCTCGGCTGCAGAAGGTATCTACACTAGAGCAACAGCACGTTGATAACTTTGACCGTTGCTTTCTCGGAAACGGTCGAGTGTATGCATATAAACCGAACCACAGGTTCTCTTATTTTGTCATCTCCTTCACTGAGCAAAGTTTCCGGACAATCAGCCTATGACAACAGGCGAGTTCCCCCCGTTAGTCGAGTCGGTTCTTACGCCCGACGAGAACTATGTATGCCTCAGAGTAAACTGCGCCACTTGGAAACACGGCGAGCGAGGATAAACACATTTTCCTTCTTATAAGGCAACCTTCTACAGCTAAAATTCACGAAGTCTTCTTCAGGTTGCCTCAGATATTTCAGAAATGTTTCTTGTGTTAGGCCTGCCGCATATGCAAAACGTAAACATTTCATTTCATGTAATATTTACCAGGATAAGACATGACAAGAGTGGATCAGTCCCTTCTGAGAAAAATTACAGATTCTAAGTTGCTCCACTATGTAATGACACGGGTTTGCGATCTCTCGTTTATGCCATCGATTTCCGTGTTACACATACTTGGCCACTGCGTTGTGGCTGCCGTCGCGGAGGAGGCAGTCTGTTTCCCGCTAGCGTTGTTTACGCAGCAGATATTTACCGTGACGAATCATTCAGTCAACGCAAAATGACCCATCTGGCTGAGGCAGACAAGGGCGCTATAATAGCACTCCAAGCAGAGGGATCTTCAAATGGCTATACAGCAAGAACTATGGGTCTTCACAAGTCGACGGTAGCCAGGTGGATCAGACGAAAGGAAGAGAGTGGTAACCTGAATGGGAGGCCTCATGGCCGTCGCCGCAAAACAACAGCACCTCAGGATCAGCAGATACGCCATTTCAGTGAGAACCACCCGTTTGTCAACACTCGACAAATTCAGCAGACTTTGGGTCTCAATGTTAGCAGTAAGACAGTCACTCGTCGTCTAAGGGAAGGTGGACTGAGAGCAAGAAGCGCTGCTGTCAAAGAGACGTTGACTGTTTCCCACAGAGAAGCTCGCCTTGCTTTTGCTGCTGAGTATGCCGACAAATCTCTCCAGTTTTGGAGGCGAGTGATTTTCACGGATGAAAAAGTTTTCTCTACGGCATCAACCGGAAAATTACTTGTTTACCGACTTAAAGGTGCTAGGTATAATCGAAAATATATTTACAGTTGTCGAAGGAGTGGCAGGGAGTCGGTAACGGTATGGGCATGGATATCGGCCGAAGGGTGTGGGCTCCTGTGGGAAGTGGAAAGAAGATTCGATGTGCGCAATTACGTATCAGTTCTGGAGAACGTGATGTTGCCTTCTGTGACAGCAAGATTTGGCGATGATCAGATCATGTTCCAACAAGATCGCTCGCCTATTCATATGGCACGTGTGGTTAAGAGGTGGTTCGACGACCATAGTAATATTACTGCAATGGAATGGCCACCTAAAGGAGCTGACATGAATCCCATTGAGAATATTTGGGTAAAAATTGTCAGAGTAATACGAGAAACGGGGCAGGCACCGTCGACTCGCCGACAGTTTTCTGTTGTGATTCATGACGCTTGGAATGAGTTACTTGAATGTCCTAGTTATGTATCTCGAGTTGTGGGCTCAATGCCCAACAGACTTCGAGCTGTTGTAGAAGCCGAAGGAGGCTATACACGATACTAAGCAGCATCAGCAGAGGTTTTTTTTTTCAGCCCTTCACCAATCAGCTGCAACAGATGTTCAAGTTTTTTTTTACAGACGTATATTTTATATAATTTTAAGGAAATGCAGTAAGTGGAATGTCCACAAACAAATTAATTCACAGCAAGATATGTAATATTTAATTTGCTAAGAGAAGAAATACTCACCTTATATATTCATGCAGTCTCTAAAAATATATGACACATGTGTATATGCAAGAAGGGTACAAAACAATTCAGCACAAATGAAAAATATTGAGGAGAAGCTCGCCGATGAAGGCGTAATTGGAGAACAAAGGATGGGCTAGAATGAGAGGTAAGGAGGCCCGAAAAAGCAGAGAAAAATCAAATACCCAGTAGACTTTGAGTCGCTGTCGCAGGGAAGGGCGGTTGGTATATGCGATTCGGAGCAACAGTAGAAGAATAGTTTTATTTACTAATTTTTGAGGCTTTATTTTGTGACGGCTAAACAGTGCTGCATCATGAGACTTACTATTTGTCCACATGTGGCTAAACATCAGAGGTGTAAAAAATTTTGAGAGGTGCCGAAGTTCTCTGGAACAGTAACGTGTTTTAGACAAGAAGACGATTTTTAGTTCATTTCATTTTAACCATTCACACTATGCTTTGACATTCTAATCTTTGATTTCATTTTATTAGTATGTATCTTTTCTTCAGTGAAAGTGGACGGTAGTAAGTTTCAAGATATGAAGAATAACTGGAAGTTTTTAATTTGTGGAATAGCGTATTTAACAGTTAATATTTTCAACAAATCTGTAGTTATAGGACATATTAAGAAGCAAGTCAAAAACGGCATTGTGCAAAGATCAGGTTGGTCTCTAAAGGGTAACGACGGTCAAATAGCAAATACGAAACTATGGGTAACAACTATTGTTGATGGTGAGGAGCCATAATCGATATGCCACTATTCTGTAATTGTATTTCTGAAGTTTATCGTCAATCGTAGGACTGAAACCGATACTCTGTTTTACGTAAAGAATATAACCTTCAAAATTTATTTAGCAGCGCAGAATATTAAATCATAGTTTATAGATCAGGAACCTAATCCAACTACCTTTAATTTTATTCTCACGGATGACATTGAGACAGTAAATAACAAGAGAAATAACAACACTCTCACAATCAATATAGAGAATTCAAGTGTCCAGTGGATTCAAAAGTTTGCTATAATAGCGAATAATTGCTTTTACTAACTCCTTCATGCCTACGTTTTCTGTCAGACAATGTTTGAAACTAGGACTAGCAAGGTAAACAAAGCCTGAAGAGTCACAATTTTTTCACAAATTGTCAAACTGGAAGTCGAAGAGCCAGTTACATAAATTACGATGACAACAAACGTTTTTCAAGTAAACTGATCACAGGAGGCATCCAACGCATTTATTGTGTGTTACATGCGCAGTATGTAAACTGGCAACGCCACCAGCACACAATACCACTAACAAGGGAACCTCCCTGTCGTACCCCCCTCAGATTTAGTTATATGTTGACACAGTGGATAGGCCTTGAAAAACTGAACACAGGTCAATCGAGAAAACAGGAAGAAGTTGTGTAGAACTATGAAAAAAATAAGCAAAATATACAAACTGAGTAGTCCATGCGGAAGATAGGCACCATCAAGGACAAAGTGCGCTCAGGAGTGCCGTGGTCGCGTGGTTAGCGTGAGCAGCTGCGGAACAAGAGGTCATTGGTTTAAGTCTTCCCTCGAGTGAATAATTTAATTTTTTTATTTTCAATCATCATCACACGTACTGTTTATCAACAAATGTAGGAAATAATCATACAAATGTTCGACAATCGTTCGATCCCTTAAGGAACTTTCCGATTCCTTACAGTTCGGAAAATATTCATTGACATTGAAGTCGCGAGCTATATTTGCTGGATTCATATTGCCCACGGAATACATCTCACGTATTTAAAGCACTCTCGTCCAAAGTAGCGAACAGTCAACTGCCAGCCAGGGAGCCTCGTTAGCAGGAATACTCTCTCTTCCGTGCGCTGTAGTCGACTGACGTCGTGTGTTTCGATGTTTGTTTAGGTGTCGCGCCCCCATACTACGGCGCAGTTACCTCGCATCGGACGGACGGACGGACAGATAATAATTGTCTGAAAATAAAAAATTAAACTTTTCACTCAAGGGACGACTTGAACCAAGGACCTAGCGTTCTGCAGTTGCTCACGCTAACCACCCGACCACGGCGATCGTGAGTTTACACTGTCCTTGATGTTGCCTATCTTGCACATGGACTATTCAGTGTGTATATTTTGCTTATGTTTTTCATAGTTCCACACAACTTCTTCCTGTTTTCTCGATTGATCTGTGTTCAGTTTTTCAAGGCCTATCCACTGTGCCAACTTATGACTAAATCTGAAGGGGGCTGCGATGGGGAGGTTCCCTTGTAAGCTACGAAACAACTGTAGTAAAACGGAGTATCCTCGTTATCCATGTGATGGATAAGACTAATAATTCGCAACATAAATGTCAATGTAAGCACCAATTTCTATTGGAACGTGCTTCCTGGACCAAATAACATACATTTCCTACGTCTTCAATGCGAATCATGTAGCAAATGTAATTTCAAGAACATAAAAATATCGAGTGAATTTACTAACATAATTATGAACCACTCACGAAGGTAAATCGATGGTCACCTAGTTGTCAAAAGTATTCCACAGTATTGCCATTGGCCATTAGACTAGCAGCAGGAAGAAAACGTTCGCTCAGCTGTGCTGAGATATCTTGCACTGACGAAGCTCGCGCTTCGAAGACGCAGTCTGCTTTCGGCTGCGGTGGGGCGTGGACGTCCGCTGCGCCCCGCCGTGCGCGACCGTGAGCGCTTGCTTGTGTTTACCTTCTCGCGGCGCGAGTTGTATTTGTTCCAAGTTCAGTGCGATTATGGCACACACATGGCGCCACGATACGATCAAAGTTACTTTCCAACCAGATCACGCGCGTCCTCGAGCCTATGAAATAGAACAGTTCATTCGCGACGATCTACGTTTAGATCCGGCGACTGTCGTCGGAATACATTTTTCTATAACGGCGAGCGTGGTTTATGTTAAAATGACCAGTGCAGAGGTCTGCGCGACAGTGGTTTCTAAATACTCGAACTCTCTCCGATTCAAACATTCTGACGGGCATATCGGTGCAGTGACGGTGGATCATGCAGGCATGGGCCTAAGGACTGTAAGAGGTTTTGAGCTCCCTTTCGAGGTCCCAGAGGAAGTTGTCAAGGACGCCTTCCGACCATATGGCAATGTTATCAGCCACGTTGCAGAAAAGTGGCAAACTTTCTCGACGTATAAGGTCTACAACGGTGTGAGCCAAATTAAACTTGAGCTCAAGAAACATGTGCCGTCCTATTTGAACATCGGTGGCTGTCGTGCAATCATCATGTACGACGGTCAACCGCGTACCTGTTCCGGATGTGGGCAGGAAGGCCATGTTCGATCGAGCTGCTTACAACGTAGAATTACGCAGATACCAGTGGGAGACTCCGTTTCCCCGACGGGGACAACAATCCTGCCCCTCACGTACGCTCAGACGACGATGCGCACCATAGTTGAGGGCGAAATGGGCGATCAGACACATCCATCGACGCCAGAAGTACCAAGGGAGGAAGAGGAAGGACCCTCGGTGCCAACCCATCTGTCGCCCCCTCCACAGCAACAACAGCAGCAACAGTCCCACGGACTCCAGATACAACATAACATTCAGAACGCGATGGACGTGGACGCGAACATAGTCCCGACCGCGGCTTTCCTAGCGGAAGGTGATACGACGCTGGATTGCCTCCCACATTCGGATACGGATGTCCACGTTCGAAAGCAACGTTCGCCCCGACGACGCAAGCGACGTCGGCGGACCCCTTCTGACGATTGCCTCCTACACACGGCCGGTCAAGAAGGTGACATCTCATCAGACAGCATGGATGCTGCGCCTGCTGAGGATCTAAGTGGTGTAGACGGTTCACTTGCCCATACTACGAGTGCCCAGTTACTTCTTGCACCACAAACGCGGCAGGTCGCGTCGATGGAAGGCGCTCCGTCTACCTCTACCAAAGACGACGTACGTGAGAGAGATTTAGGTGCCGATCAGCTACACAGCATCGTGTTGCACCCACTGTGGTCGGACGATGTTGAGGAACTTCCTGAAGAGGGCACGGGTGACAGGGGAGGGGGCGGCATTGGGGATGCCACTCCTAGCGTGAAAGACTCATAATTTGTAACGGGTTTGGTGGGTCCGGCATCTCTTGCGGTTAGCTTTTATTGCCATGGCGTCTACCCTAGGTGAAGAGGCTAGGCAGCACACCTTTCGCCTTGCCACAATATCAACGCGATAAGGGCACCACACAAACTGACAATGCTCCAACGCATGCTTGATGCGGCGGACATCGACGTGGCCCTCTTACAGGAAGTATGTGTCGCTAGTTTCCCTGACTTCTACGGGTATACCGCCCACATCTCCCACGCCTCTTCTACCGATTGTGGTGTGGCTGTTCTGCTACGGGACGGTTTGGCGGCTACGGACGTACTGTACTTACCGAGTGCAAGAGCCATGGCAGTAACTGTCAACGGTGTACGACTCATCAATGTATATGCCCCTTCAGGATCAGGGAGACGGAGAGATCGGGCCCGCTTTTTTTCGGAAGATATTACGCGTCTATTTATGGGCCACATAGACGATATGGTGATCGGAGGAGATTTTAACTGTACATTATCTCCATCTGATCAGCAGCCACATCACGTCCCGTGTGCGGAATTGGAAATGCTAGTGCGTGACCTCCACCTGATTGACACGTGGCGCCACATCCATGGCCCAGCTCCTGGTTACACCCATTACACAAGCCATTCATCAAGTCGGTTGGACAGGATTTACGTCACAAGCACCCTTTCGACGGCGACGAGAGGAGCAGAGCTCTGGCCCACTGCATTCACCGACCACACAGCCTATATTTGCACCATTGCCCTCCAACCTGCACGTGTGTGGCGCAGTAGGCCTCCCTGGAAACTGAACGTTGCCCATCTGGACGAGCCAGCATGTAAAGGTGCTGTCGAAGAGTCGTGGAACGCGTCCTTACGGCGTCGTGGACGTTACCGATCGACCCTCAGTTGGTGGATTGAATGTGCGAAGCCTGCTCTTAGACGCACCTTCATGGCTTACGGCCGGGAAGCAGCGGCATGGAGGAGAAGCACGGAAAACTTTTATTACACCGTCCTACGGGAATGTCTTGCTATGGAGCCCTCACCTGACAGGCAGATCACAGTCAATCGCGCGAAAGCGCAGCTCGTCTCCTTAGCACGCCATCATTTACAAGGCGCTGTTGTACTGTCGCGTGCTCCAGACATGATACAATCAGAAAGGCCATCTATGCACCACGTGCTCATAGAACGCAGGAGGCGCCGTAGGGCACTGGTAACCGACATGATAACCGACGACGGTCGACATGTGGTAGAACAAGCAGATATAGCAGAAGCCTTCTATGGGCATTACGCTCAACTTTATTCAGCAGTGCTCCCTGATATGGCGACGGTAGACACCGTTTCAGCACATGTCCACGGTACAGTTCCACCATACATGGTACAGACTTTACTGGGAGAAGTGACAGAAGAGGAAGTGCTCGACGCCATTGGTAAAGGTGCTCCCCATAAATCACCAGGAATCGATGGGTTACCATTAGAGTTCTATCGAGCCTTTAAACAACTGTTG
This sequence comes from Schistocerca nitens, assembly GCF_023898315.1. Taxonomy (NCBI): domain Eukaryota; kingdom Metazoa; phylum Arthropoda; class Insecta; order Orthoptera; family Acrididae; genus Schistocerca; species Schistocerca nitens. The sequence goes on from NC_064617.1 coordinate 97,671,461, forward strand.
CTACCGTGTTTGATTGAAATTTGCCAGGAATTGATGTCCCCGGGTATAACATTGCCTGCACCATTCTTCGAAGGTATGATTGTCCCCATCCATAAGCCGAAGGGACGGAATCATGTCCGCGACTTTCTTCCCTTAACGTTATTGAACAGCGACTTCAAGATCTTTTCGAGGCTGCTATCGGAACGTATTCGCGGCACACTATTGCACGTCTTGTCCGGCGATCAGACGTCCTTGGGGGGACCCAACAACATCAGAACTGCGTTATGTCGTTACAGAGATCTCATCTCCCTTGCACGGGTGAGACGTTTGCCGGCAGCCCTCGCGTCTATCGACTTTAGCCAGGCTTTTGACCGTGTGGGCCACACTTTCCTCACGGCCGTTCTACGGCGAATGGAATACCCCGACCCCTTTATCACAGTGTTGACACGCCTACTACATGGTGCAACTTCTCGAGTTCTTGTCAATGGAAGACTGACGGCACCCATGCCGATCCGCCGATCAGTACGACAGGGATGTCCATTATCAACATTGTTATTTGCATTGGCCTTAGAACCCTTGTTGTGTGGTCTCCGAGACAGGCTCACTGGGATACAGTTCGGCGGCTCCATCTATCGCTGCACCGCATATGCGGATGATTTGATGATCGTCATACGAGGAGCTGACGATATGGCCGCGGCTTTGGACTGGATTGAAACCTACGGTACAGCTTCTGGTAGCCAAATCAACGTTGACAAGTCCGTCGCCTTGAGCATCGGGATTGGGCTACCGCAGGAACACATTGCCCCCTTACGATTCAGTGATACTGTACGCTGCTTGGGCTTAGATTTCATGAACGACATGCGACGCGCGACGACGCTCAATTGTCGACGCCTTCTTAACCAAATTAGGGCCGGAATTGCAAATCAGCGCTTGCGATCCCTCAACATCGTTCAGCGGGCGTATTATGCCAATGTATACCTTGCGTCCCGCATACCGCATGTCGCCCAAACGCTACCCATTCCGAAGCCCTTGGCTCGTAGCATTATGGCAGCGCTGGGATACTTCGTCACCGCTGGTATGTTACTGAAGATCAGGTACGTATCTCTTACCCTCCCCAAGGAAAAAGGTGGTCTCGGCCTAGTTAACGTCCATGATAGGGCCATTGCCCTCTATGTTAGCTCACATTTATGTCTGCTGCGCCGTTGTCCTACGAGCCTCACGAGTCTGCTTCTGACGGCGCTACGCCCTGCTTCACTAAGAGCGCCGGTGCCACTACAGGACATCCCAGCGCCCCTCTTTTATATAGGACGTTTCTATTTAGAATAAAGTTATTGCAGTGTCGCGCTCACGACACCACAAATGGCCACAACTCGACGCCTATATCATGACATGCTGCAACGCCACCCCCTAAATGTGGTCGAACTAAAATATCCTGACGTACGGTGGCGCGTGGTGTGGAAGACTGTACACGATGCCATGCTTGATTCCGATGTTGTTTCTCAATGGTACATCGTCGTTAATGGGAAGCTCGTGACGCAAGAACGTCTCTACAATATTCACATGGCAGAATCTCCCAATTGTGTGGGTTGTAATACAGTAGATTCTGACGAGCACCGCCTCAGCTGTGGAGAGGCGGAACCGGTTTGGCACCTAGTGCGGCAGATGCTGGCTTATCTCTTGCGAGTTAGGCCGGAGCATATATCTGCACGCACGTTATTGTTTCCGGATGAGACATTTTACCCCAAGACTCGAACCAACTCTGTCACCTGGATACGTGGACATGCAGTCCATTACCTCTGTCGTGACGGACACAAGGATTTCCTTGACTTCTGGCTCTATTTGCAAGAAAGACATCATGCTATTTCCGGGCATACCAGATATCGACAGTGCTTCGCAAACTACCTATGGAGTGCCTTTCACAGGCCGCCGTGTAGCTGGAATGTTCCAGGCAGTGGCAGATGAGGTCAGAACGAACTGCAAACGACCATATATTGAACAATCTTATCAGTGGGCGCAGTCGCTGGGAAGCCTCACTACGACGTGGTAGCTTTCTTTTCATGCTATTTATGTTTCATATCTTCGATGGCGTCTTCATTCTGTTTTAGTTTTCCAGGCTTAGTTAACTGTGACTATTCGCACAACGATAAAAAAAAAAAAAAAAAAAAGACGCCACAGCATCGTCAGCCACCACTTCATGGGAATCGAAATATCTCAAGTGCACGCCAATGTGTTGCATTCACAAATCTGTGTGGCGCTAAACTGTGGCTATGGATAATACGTGTGCTCAGATTGCGAATCTAACATCATAAATAAAGTGAGGGAAATGAATTAGGCGTCCTTCGTCTTCCCTAACATCAAATACATTTTAGTTATTCTGTCTTAAATGAACTGCGCAGAAAATCATTCACCAGAAGTAAATAACTTCTTAGCAACAACAGATGATATTAACAGTTTGCCGGCGCGGGTTAGCCGTGCTTTCAACGGCGTCATATCGCGGATCGCACGGCTGCTTGCGCCGTCAGTTCGAATCCTTCCCCGGGCATGGATGTGTGTTAGGTTAGGTTGGTTTAAGTAGTTCTAGGTCTAGGGGCTGATGACCTAAGCAGTTTGGTCGCACAGTTCTTGGAGCCATTTTTTGACCTTTCACGTAAATTTTCTTTACACAAACGGCCGTATCTTTAGATTGCGTTGACATAAAAGCTCACTTTTTTTACACCACCAAGGGACCGGTTACCACAAAAAGTGCGATACATTTCCGGTTATTATGTCTACCCGTTCTCGAAGTAGACGGGTTTTAAGGGTTGGGTAGACCGATAGACGGTCAGGAAAGTGAGACTAGTAGGGTTCCGTTTTTACCGGTTTAGGTGACGAAATCCTAACAACGAAAACAGCTACGACAGTTACTGAAGATGAGGGCCGCATAAATAACACCCCCTACTCTTTATTCGAAATTTTCTAGTTGCAGTCGATACATCAGCATATTAATCGTAGCTACGCTTTCGATCCAAATCTCGTTTACAGGAATGCAAATAGAATCCATTTGCCTATACACGTGGTAATTCACATCCCAGTATTAATGCCACCGTGTTTTAGAAGTGCGAACATTCCCATTGCTAACTAGCTTAAGAAAAACTTCGGCTAATGAACGTTTTCTGGCTGTGGCGAGCCTAGTAGGGAATTCGAAACAGTGTAGAATACGTTTGGCAGCTATGTAGCCGTTTATTTCCTGGCGTGGTGCAGAATTATCCTACTAAATTTACTCGCTAATAACAGTATTTTGTTATTTCGGTAAACATCCCGAATGACTGTCAAATAAGCGGTGACATAAAGGTAGAAAATTCATTGTTTGAGTCCAGAAAGCTCTATGCAACAGAAACTGCAGATCATTTTGCCATTTTCATTGCGAAATAGCCGGCTTATTCATGTCTGGGGTAATAATAGAGGGCTGTTTGCCTGGGTTGTCTGCTAGTGTAGTGAAAGGAAGGTCTGGTTTGTTTTCGGTTCTAATCTCGATGGAGGCAGGTAGAATATCAGTAAAGCAATTTTAAGAAATTCTCGCGCCCCCAAAACGTTTTATCGCTACCTTTATTCTATACTGTGGATGTCAATATGACACTTTTGTAGAATTTAATACATGTTACTGCCTACTTTTTCCGCTTCTGTCAATAGCGGAATTGACTTAAGTGTGGCACTGAATGATTTTAAACTGAATTTCGTTATGAATCTTCACGCATTGCTAAATTTGCACACTCTCATGGTAGGTCAGCAACGGTAATCCAGTATGACTGGTCTGTACGTTGACACAGACCGTTTCGCGGCCGAATGCGGATAATATTTTGCTAATTCGTAACAATCTGGGGTTCTTTGTCTTACTAAAACAGTTATGTTTTCTCGATAAGTTGAAATTCATTTTTATTGGTACAGTTCATACCAATAAGCGTTTCTTCTTTCATTTCTGTCTTATATTTACGTGTTGTGTTTAACACACTAATCAGCATTAATATAGTCTTTCAAATTATTGAAAACAGTCTAAAAAAGTTCAGATAGTTTGTCAATTTCACGCCTGTGCATAGTATGTTGGTAGCACTTCGTCGCCTTGCCTGTTATGCTGTGTAGCAGACTTTAAAGCCGTGCGGATCAGCATAACGAAAAGGCGAGGGGTCTCGCTCGTTTTGTCCACGACTGTACATCTCCATTGTATAGACCCTCTATAAACGCCTCCCACCCGTCTACTTAAAAAAAAAAAAAAATGGTTCAAATGGCTCTGCGCACTGTGGGACTTAACTTCTGAGGTCATCAGTCCCCTAGAAGTTAGAACTACTTAAACCTAACTAACCTAAGGATATCACACACATCCATGCCCGAGGCAGGATTCGAACCTGCGACCGTAGGGGTCGCGCGGTTCCAGACTGTAGCGCCTAGAACCACTTCTTTTTTTTTCATTTTGTTCGTTATTGATCCTTGTGTTTGGTCGTTGCGGACGTCGCAAGACATCCTGTTCAAGTTCGTTGGTTGATCGTTCCATTCAGTTTTTTTTTATTACAGAAGCGAACCGGCTCTCTGACCGAACACGCTGAGCCTCCGTGCTGGCTAGAACCACTCGGCCACCCTGTCCGGCTTCTGCTTTCCCTTCTTTGCATAGGACTGGTTTCCCATTTGAGCTTCTGATATTCATACAAGTGGTTCTCTTTTCTCCGAAGGTCTAATCTTCCTGTATTCAGAATATACCTTACCACTAGTGATATATGCTTTTACATCCTTACATTTGACGCATAGCCATTCCTACTTAGCCATTTTCTACTTCATGTTGATCTCATTTTTTAGACGTTTGTATTCTCTTTCACCTGCCTCATTTATTGCATTTTTATATTTTCTCCTTTCATCGATTAAATTCAATATCTGTTACGTTACCCGAGGATTTCTACCAGCCATCTTCTTTTTACCTACTTCGTCCTCTTCTGCCTTCACTGCTTCGTCTCTCAAAGTTGCCCATTGATTTTCTACTGTATCCCTTTCCCTTTTTCTTGTCTGTCGTTCCCTAATGCTCCCTCTGAACCTCCCTACATCTCGTTCTTTCAGTTTATACAGATTCCATATCCTTAAATTCCCGTCTTTTTGCGTTTTTTGTTTTTCATTTTAATCTGCGTTTATAATCAATAAGTTGTGGTGAGGGTGCACATCTGCCCCTGGAAATGTCTTACAATTTAAAACCTGGTTTGAAAATCTGTCTCATAATCAGTCTGAAACCTTCCGGTGTCTCCAGGTCTCTTCCACGTAATAACCTTCTTTCATGATTCTTAAATCAAGTGTTAGATATGATTAAATTATGCTCTGTGGAAAATTCTACAAGATCGCTTCCTCTTTCGTTCCTTTCCAATAGTCTATATTCACCTGCTACTTTTCCCTCTGTTCCTTTCCCTACCATGTAATTCCAGTCTCCCATGACTATTAAATTTTCGTCTCCCTCAGCTATCTGAATAATTTTTTTATCTCATCATACATATCCTTAATCTCCTCCTCATCTGTGGAGCTGGTTGGTATATAAATTTGTATTACTGTGGTGGATGTGGGCTTCGTGTCTGTCTTGGCTACAATAATGTGTTCACTATACTGTCCATAGTAGCCTACCTGCGTTCCTATTTTGTTATTCATTGTTAAACCTACTCCTGCATTACTCCCATTTGATTTTGTATTTATAACCCTGTATTCAATGGACCAGAAGTCCTGTTCCTCCTGCTACCGAACTCCACTAATTCCCACTATATATAGCTTTAACCAATCCATCTCTCTTTTTAAATTTTCTAACCTACCTGCCCGATTAAGGGATCTGACATGCCACGACACGCTCTGATCCGTAGAACACCACTTTTGTTTTTCCTGATATCAACATCCTCCTGAATAGTCCTCGACCGGAGATCTGAATGGGGGCCTATTTTACCTCCGGAATATTTTACTCAAGAGGGCGCCATCATCATTTAACCATACAGCAGAGCTGCCCTCGGGAAAAATTATGGCTGTAGTTTCCCATTGTTTTCAGCCGTTCGCTCAGATAAAAGGAAGTTTGTCTGGCATCTCAACAGATACCACTCCGTTATGGTTGCACCTACTGTACGGCTATCTATATCGCTGAGGCACGCAAGACTCCCCACCAACGACAATGTTCAATATCCTTTTATCTGACTCTGATGTTCTAAAATGCCTTGTCATGAACCCATCTGCACCAAAACTACGTTCGCAACCAAAGATTCATAAGGAAAGTTGCCCTATGCGCCCCATAGTCAACTCAAGGAACAGTCCAGCATATTTTATAAACAAGAAACTTAAAGACATTCTTAGTAACTTTTATACCTATGAAAACAATTTTTCAGGTAAGAATAGCTATGAACTTATTGAGCACATCAAAGACTTACCAATACCAGAGGGTGCCAAATTTGCTTCAATGGACATAGTAAACCTTTACACCAACATTCCTGTACATGACACTATTCATATAATTAGAAACAACCTTTTAAAACACAAAAAGCTATCCAAGGCTGAGATATGTGAACTCATTGACTTGCTAGAACTAGTCCTATCACACAATTATTTTACTTTTAATAACAAAATTTATAAACAGGGCGATGGTCTTGCAATGGGCAGTAGTTTGGCAGGAATACTTGCAGATATTTACATTAACCACATAGAAAATAAATTTTTCAGATCAGATAGTTCACTTAAAAATAAAATAATATACTACAAAAGGTATGTGGATGATACTATTATCTTGTACAATGGTACAACTGAGGAGATTGAGAAACTTGCTAAAGGCCTCAGCAGCATGCACAACAACATCAAATTCACTGTAGAACATCAAGTAGATAAAGGCATCAATTTTCTTGACCTTACAATATCTCATGTAAACAACAGACATGCCTTACAGATTTACAGAAAACCTACCACTAGTGACGTTGTCATTAACAACTCCTCATGTCATCCAGCACAACACAAAATGGCATTCTTCAGATCCACACTTAATCGTATACATAAAATCCCACTCAGCCTCCGTGGTGAACAAAAAGAAATTAACATTATAAAAGAAATTGCACGGAGAAATTTATACAACCCAGATGTAATTGATAAACTTAACAACAAAATCAAAAAGATCCAATCCACACCTACTACATCAGATTCACAATAAAGAAAAAACACATTCGCCTGCATACCATTTATAGGTAAAATTTCATACCAAATTGCCAACCTCTTCCGGAAAACTGGTATTCAAATTTCTTTCAGCACTAACAACAAGGTACAACAGAACATCATCCACAACAGTAACACAAACAACCAATACCACCACAAATCAGGTATTTACAAACTTTTATGTAAAAATTGCCCACAGTTCTACATAGACCAAACTGGAAGGAGTTTCACTATAAGATACCGTGAGCATATGGATGCCTTCCAGCTAAATAATTCTGATAAATCCACCTTTGCAATGCACCTAAAAGACCATGGTCACTCAGCCACAGCCATTACAGAAAACCTAAAAATGCTACACACTGTGAACAAAGGAAAGAAAATGAATCTGCTTGAAGAGCTAGAAATTTATATCCACAGCTCTAACTCACCAGACCTTGTTCTGAACGAACAAGTGGAACTTTCAAACAAATCCTATCTTCACATATTTCATGAAATATTCAAAAACAGAAAATAATTATCCTCTGATATAATAACACAGTAATATTCTATGGAAATTCGGTGTAGCAGTCATACAACAGTCCAAGGGTCATTATCATAATTTGTAATAGTCATATTGTAAACACACACTGTAACTGGCATTCTATAATGTGTAATAGCTTTTAAAAAATTTCATATATGTAACATTATTGTACTTCCTAGATCTAAGTTCTCTGACAACAGTATGGCTCAAAACAGTTCTAGCTGTTATTTTTTAATTTTTTAAATTTGTAATAGCTTTGAGTAATTTCATATATATAACAACATTGTACTTCCTAGATCTAAGTTTTCCGTCAAAAATGTGAACCAAAAAATTTCATATTGTGTGTCAAGAAACGTCGCAGTCTATAATAGCTTTTTAAATTTCTATACATGCAACACCTTTGCACTTCCTGTGGCTAAGTTCTTTGACAAGAACCTACGAGTTTCTGCATGAGCAACATCTTTACATCTGCTACATCTAAGTTCTTTGACCACAGCCCACATGTTTGTATGTAAACATAGTGTATTTCACGAGTGCACATCATAATAGTGTAATATGGAGCTATACCTGATATATGGACGTGAAATTGACCATAAGTGTGTAACTAAGTGGCAAAACTATCATCACAGCATAACTGTAATAATGGTGCTCCATCTTTTTGTAAGTACAGATATATTTTCGTCAAATGCTTCCTTACCACTTACAATTGTCCCACTTGTATTTGTGTAGTCACCAGCAAATAATTTTTTTGTATTTATTCAGTGATCTCCAACAGTACAAACATGTAAATTAATGTATAAACACCTGAAGATGGGCGCAAGCCCGAAACCGGTGGTGTGACGAATAAACAACCTTTTATTGTGACTGGTAGCGGATATTTTTCTACAGCCCCGTAAAGGAACAGTCACGGAGTTCGACAGTATCCACTATGGATAAAATTCATTCAGGTTTACCTTGGTCCAAAAATACCACGTAAGCTCATGGCCAGCCCTCAGTTGCGTTTTTTATATTATGACTACGTTTTCTAACACTCGCCCAGAGCTCGGAGAGGGAACTTGTTTCGATTACGTGGCTGTCGCCAAACTGGATACCTTTCCTGTTGCAGACAGAGTGCGGGTTGCATAAAACGAATTGGTAGGGGCACGCTAATCACTCTGCATATTTTACTGGTTTTACTGTCAGAGGAATCAGAACGATTTTCGCTCATATCGTTCGATTACCTCACGTTAACACACTTGCCCTTCTCTACCCGCCCAGGAACTTTCAAACATCATCACGGAATCACCATGTAGACTGACCAGCAGAAGACCGATGATTGGTGCAGTGATCGACAGTTGACGCTGAACGCAAATAGATCTAATATATTTTCGTAAATAGGCGAAGACGTCCATTGCTGTTCGATTACGATACTGATAAAACACCGCTGGAGCAACAGCCGTAAAACAGCCATGATTAACCGTTCAGAGCGACCTAAAGCAAATTGTAAGAAAATCTGATATCAGGTGACTTTTATTGGAAGAATGTGAAGGAAATAAGATTCATTCAGGAACGTAGTGGCTTACAAAACAAGTTTTAGACCGACTCTTTACTACTGTTCATCAATCTGGGCTGTAACCAAGTAGGATTAACAGAAGAGATGGAGAAAGGATTCAATGGTGAGCGGCAGGATTTGTCACGGATACGTTTAGTAAGCGTGAGAGCTTTAAGAAGATGCACATAGAATTTCAGTCCTGGACAGTACAACAGAGGTGCGGAGTACCTCGGAGAAGTTGGCCGCTGAAATTACAAGAGACTACAATGGATGAAAAACTGGGCTACATACACTCTAAGGAAAAGAAGAGAAAAAAAATTAGCCGAATGGGGTGGAAATCGGTAGATGTGATGTACACGCTCAAATAAATGATAAGTATTTCAGAAAAAAATGGATGGTTTATTCCAGATAAAGAGCTTCAAAAATTGCGCAAGTCCACCAGTGGCTCTTATGCAAGCAGATATTCGGGTTCGCATTCATTGATAGTTGTTGGATTTCCTCCTGAGCAATGTATGTGCCAAATTCTGTACGGGGCGTTAGATCGTCAGAATCTCCAGATGGTTGGAGGGCCCTGCGCAGTATGCTCCAAACGATCTCAGCTGGAGAGAGATTCGACGACCTCGCTGGCCAAGAAAGGGTTTGTCAGGCCTGAAGACAAGCAGCAGAATCTCCCACCGTTTACGGACGGGCACTATTTTTCTGCAACGTGAACCCAGGTTCATTTGCCATGATGGGCAACAAAACGGAGCGTAGGACAGGTCGACCTCCTGCTGTGTTGTAAGGAGCCGTGGATGGCAACCAAAGAGGTCCTGCTACGAAAAGGAATGGCGCCCCAGGTTTTTGGGCCATATTTCGGGTGACAGTTAGGTTGCTATCCCACCACTCCCGTCTCGCGGTTCTAGGCGCGCAGTCCGGAACCGCGCGACTGCTACGGTCGCAGGTTCGAATCCTGCCTCGGGCATGGATGTGTGTGATGTCCTTAGGTTAGTTAGGTTTAACTAGTTCTAAGTTCTAGGGGACTGATGACCTAAGATGTTAAGTCCCATAGTGCTCAGAGCCATTTGAACCATTTTGAACCACCACTCCCATGGAGTCTTCAGACATGTCTTTGGCCTGGAATCTCATTGACTGGAGTAGAATTGTCTTCATTGATCGCGCTTCGGAATGAGCACGGGTGACCAGCGAAGATGTGCAGAACTATAGACCTATATCTCTTACGTCGATCACTTGTAGAATTTTGGAACACGTATTATGTTCGAGTATAATGACTTTTCTGGAGACTAGATATCTACTCTGTAGGAATCAGCATGGGTTTCCAAAAGACGATCGTGTGAAACCCAGATCGCGCTATTCGTCCACAAGACTCAGAGGGCCATAGGCACGGGTTCCCAGGTAGATGCCGTGTTTCTTGACTTCCGCGAGGCGTTTGATACAGTTCCCCACAATCGTTTAATGAACAAAGTAAGAACATATGGACTATCAGACCAATTGTGTGATTGGATTGAAGAGTTCCTGGATAACAGAAGGCAACATGTCATTCTCAATGGAGAGAAGTCTTCCGAAGTAAGAGTGGATTTCAGGTGTGCCGCAGGGGTGTGTCGTAGGACCGTTGCTATTCACAATATACGTAAATGACCTTGTGGATAACATCGGAAGTTCACTGAGGCTTTTTGCGGATGATGGTGTGGTATATCGAGAGGTTGTAACAATGGAAAATTGTACTGAAATGCAGGAGGATCTGCAACGAATTGACGCATAGTGCAGGGAATGGCAATTGAATCTCAATGTAGACGAGTGTAATGTGCTGCGAATACATAGAGGGAAAGATCCTTTATCGTTTAGCTACAATGTAGCAGGTCAGCAACTGGAAGCAGTTAATTCCATAAATTATCTGGGAGTAGGTATTAGGAGTGATTTAAAATGGAGTGAGCCTATAAAATTCATCGTCGGTAAAGCATATGCCAGACAGGAATTCATTGGAAGAATCCTAAGAAAATGCAGTCCGAAAACAAAGGAAGTAGTTTACAGTACACTCTTTTGCCCACTGCTTGAATACTGCTCACCGGTGTGGGATACGTATCAGATAGGGTTGATAGAAGAGATAGAGAAGATCCAACGGAGAGCAGTGCGCTTCGTTACAGGATTATTTAGTAATCGCGAAAGCGTTACGGAGATGATAGATAAACTCCAGTGGAAGACTCTGCAGGAGAGACGCTCAGTATCTCGGTACGGGCTTTTGTTGAAGTTTAGAGAACATACCTTCACCGAGGTGTCAACCAGTATATTGCTCCCTCCTACGTATATCTCGCGAAAGATCGTGAGGATAAAATTGGAGAGCCCACACAGACAATCTTTCTTTCCACGAACAATACGAGACTGGAATAGAAGGGAGAACCGATAGATGTACTGAAAGTACCCACCGCCACACACCGTCAGGTGGCTTGTGGACTATGGATGTAGATGTAGGAGACGTGTCTGGAGACCAACCTGACTGTCACCACCCACACGGCCCGATAACCAGGAGTGATGATCTGGAATGGCATTTCTTTTCGTAGTAGGACTCCTTTCGTAAGGATATGACTATCGAGAGCGGAGTTTTCTTCGTGTATTGTGGGTTTGATGCTCGTCATTGTTTGGGTCATGTCGTTTGCAATTGTGGCTCTTACTGTTGGAGTGACGTCAGCTGGTAACCGGCATTCGCACGCGCAAAGGCAGGAAATCGTCAGTGTGGCACCATGACCCCCTTCCACCCTTTAGTCTCTTGACGAAGAAATGGTGGTAATCTTCGAAAGCTCGAGTTTTACACTACTGGCCATTAAAATTGCTACACGAAGAAGAAATGCAGATGATAAACGGGTATTCATTGGACAAATATACTAGAACTGACATGTGATTACATTTTCACGCAATTTGGGTGGATAGATCCTGAGAAATCAGTACCCAGAACAACCACCTCTGGCCGTAATAACGGCCTTAATACGCCAAGGGCATTGAGTCACACAGATCTTGGATGGCGTGTCCAGGTACAGCTGCCCATGCAGCTTCAACACGATACCACAGTTAATCAAGAGTAGATACTGGCCTATTGTGACGAGCCTTTTGCTCGGGCACCATTGACCAAACGTTTCCAATTGGTGAGAGATCTGGAGAATGTGCTGGCCAGGGCAGCAGTCGAACATTTTCTGTATCCGGTAAGGCCCACACAGGTCCTGCAACATGCGGTCCCGCATTATCCTGCTGCAATGTAGAGTTTCGGAGGGGTCGAATGAAGGGTAGAGCCACGGGTCGTAACACATCTGAAATGTGATGTCCACTGTTCAAAGTGCCGTCAATGCGAACAAGAGGTGACCGATACGTGCAACCAATGCCACCCCATATCATCACACCGGGTGATACGCCAGTATGGTGATGACAAATACACGCTTCCAATGTGAATTCACCGCGATGTCGCCAAACACGGATGCGACCATCATGATGCTGTAAACAGAACCTGGTTTAATCCGAAAAAATGACGTTTTGCCATTCGTGCACCCGGGTTCGTCGTTGAGTACACCATCGTAGGCGCTCCTGTCTGTGATGCAGCGTCAAGGGTAACCGCAGCCATTGTCTTCGAGCTGATAGTCCATGCTGCTGCTAACGTCGTCGAACTGTTCGTGCAGATGGTTGTTGTCTTGCAAACGTCCCCATCTGATGACTCAGGGATCTAGACGTGGTTGCGCGATCCGTTACAGCCACGCGGATAAGATGCCTGTCATCTCGACTGCTAGTGACACGAGGCCGTTGGGATCCAGCACGGCGTTCCGTATTACCCTCCTGAACCCACCGCCACAGCTAACAGTCATTGGATCTCGCCCAACGCGAGCAGCAATGTCGCGATACGATAAACCGCAATCGCGATAGGCTAGAATCCGACCTTTATAAAAGTCGGAAACGTGACTGTACTCATTTCTTCTCCTTACACGAGGCATCACAACAACGTTTCACCAGGCAACGCCGGTCAACTGCTGTTTGTGTATGAGAAATCGGTTGGAAACTTTCGTCATGTCAGCGCGTTGTGGGTGTCGCCTTGTGTGAATGCTCTGAAAAGCGTCTGTAGCACGTCATCTTCGTGGTGTAGCAATTTTAATGGCCAGTAGTGTAATTCCGATTGGACGCGGTCAGGAACACCGAGAAGATTATTTAAAATTCGTACGAAAGTTTAGCGATAGTTGTTCTCCCTTCGCACCTTTCGCTTATGGATTAGAGGGGAGAGTAGTCTCCGCCACACACCGTAAGGTTCCCTGGTGAGTGTGGATGTAGACGAACGCAAGGGGCCGCGTTAAGCCACCGGCGGCTAGACAGGCGGCTTAGGCGCCGTGTCCGGGAGGAGCTTAGCCGCGACAGGACAAGGGCCGACCTCCATCAGTGTTGACGCAGGCGGGCGGACCGCGAGCTGAGCTGCGGCGGCGGCGTCGCGGGGTCCGGCGTGCCGCCGCATGCGGGGGCGCCATTAGGGCGCGTCAACACGCGACGGCGCGCCGCCATTATGCATTAATCGCGCCACCTGTTGATTAGGCGCCAGATTGACCAAAGTGACAAACGCGATTATCCGTCACCGCCGCGGCCACTTGCCGGTCTTCGCGGCTACCGGTTTCCGAGCGCCGACACCGAAGCCCTGTCAGTGGCGACTACAACAGAGGCCGCCGACGGCGCTTGCCGGCGCACCTGATTATCTCTCGTGAAATGCTATGTACCTGTCCTTTTGTTTTTCTCGGACCTCTCTTCAGCAGCTGCAGTTTAACGAACACTGTAAGATTTATGTCGTCTTTTGCGTCTGTACAAAGTCTTATTTAGACCAAACACATTTTCTTTTCCAGAATGAAGTTTTCACTCTGCAGCGGAGTGTCCGCTGATATGAAACTTCCTGGCAGATTAAAACTGTGTGCCGGACCGAGACTCGAACACGGGACCTTTGCCTTTCGCGGGCAAGTGGTCTGCCAACTGAGCTACCCATGCACGACTCACGCCCCGTCCTCACAGCCTTAATTCTGCCAGTACCTCTTCTCCTTCCTCCCAAACTTTACAGAAGCTCTCCTGCGAGCTGTGAAAATCTCATTCTGGAAACATCCCCCAGGGTGTGGCTAAGCTATGTTTCCGCAATATCCTTTCTTTCAGGAGTGCTAGTTCTGCAAGTTCGCAGGAGAGCTTCTGTAAAGTTTGGAAGGTAGGAGTCGAGGTACTGGCGGAAGTAAAGCTGTGAGGACGGGGCCTGAGTCGTACTTGGGTAGCTCAGTTGGTAGAGCACTTGCCCGCGAAAGGCAAAGGTCCCGAGTTCGAGTCTCGGTCCGGCACACAGTTTTAATCTGCCAGGAAGTTTATCATTTTCTTTTATTTGAAACAACTACAGTGGTCACTGTACGTTTTGTTTCAGATCGGTTTAACGAGATCATAAACAGTTCTCATCTATACTTATATACAGAGTGGTCCAGCTGCCACTTAGCACACTGGATCCGCATTCGGGAGGACGCGGGTACAAACCCGCGTCCTGCCGTCCTGATTTTGGTTTTCCGTGATTTCCCTAAATCGCTTCAGGCAAATGCCGGGGTTGTTTCTTTAAAAGGACACGGCCGATTTCCTTCCCCTTCCTTCCTTAATCCGAGCTTGCGCTTCGTCTCTAATGACGTTCAAAGAAAGGCAGCACGTTTTGTGTTATCGCGAAATATGGGAGAGAGTGTCACAGAATGATATAGGATTTGGGCTGGATATCATTAAAAGAAAGGTGTTTTTCGTTGCGACGGAATCTTCTCACAAAATTCCAATCAACAAATTTCTCTTCCAAATGCGAAAATATTTTGTTAACAGCGACCTACATAGTGAGGAACGATCACGACGATAAAATAAGGAAAATCAGAGCTCGTACGGAAAGATATAGGTGTTCATTATTTCCGCGAGCTATACGAGATTGGAATAATAGACAATTGGGAAGGTGGGTCGATGAACCCACTGCCAGGCACTTGAATGTGATTTGCACAGTATCCATGTAGATGTAGATGTAGATGTAGACCTCGTAGTCGACGGGACGTTAAACACTTAACTCTCTCCCCCCTCCTCCAGCTACCCCTACCTATGGACTTTATGCAACCTGTAACACCTTCAAAAACTACGCACGAGATTTTGGTATTGTCTCACTATGGCCTAACTAATCCTATAGAAATAAATGAACAGCACTTTTCTGTAGAATATTTAATGTAGTTACATTTTATACTGGGATACGTTTTCGCTGGACGTCAAATTTTTCGAGTTACTCAAGAAAAATACGTTTGAAGGTTACTTTTATGCGTTTTCCTCGAATAATTCGGAAGCTACGGCCTTTAGCGGAAACGTATCCCAGTACGAAATTTAACTACATTACATTTACTACAAAAAGGTGCTATCCATTTTTTCTGTAGGGTTACTAGTCTGCATGTAGTGAACGAGAGAAAATGAACACCTTGCACATGGTATCTGAAGGCCTTGCAGGTTGCATAAAATCTGTAGGCAGAGGCAACTGAATCATGCTGTATAGTATATAGTGCAAACAGATATAAGTGCAAATATAGTGATCACCGGTATCCACTTCAGTGTGTTAGCCGTTTCTTCTTTGCGTCTGTCTTCTCGCAAACACGTCCTGTAACTTTACTACCTGATTTTCTCTTGTACAGTCGCAACTGCACAATTAAGTAGACTACGCCTCTCAGTATAAGCTAACTGTTCTGCGTCCACATGTCCACACTTCGACACCTGGCTTGCTGGCCGAGGAGAAATAGCATCAATGGCTTGTTCTTGGCACAAGTACTTGCAGATACTAACCAACATAAAAATATACTATTACTAATAGATATAATTATTAGTCTGCAAATGAAGTAAATACTGACGTAATGGTGTTCAACAGACTGTCCCAAGTCACCAATAAAAATATCTCACCATACACTCCTAACATCTTGTATAAACAGGGTGTCCCAGGAAGAATGGTCAATATTCAGGGATTTGACAGAAACGATAATTCGAAGCGAGAAAAATCTGGTAAACATGGCCACTGAAATACATACCTTACAAGCTATGATCACTTATCCATCTTTGATACTGTAAAACAAATTTCCTCCACTTTATTAATTTATTTACACGCACATCAAAAAAGTTATGCATCACCCCGGTTCCCATAACTCCTGAAGATTGACGTCGACTGTGGATATTGTATCACAGAGACAGTCCCTTTGACTGTTCAGAGATGTCACAAAACCCGGTCAAAGAAGTAAACAACCATTCATGAACAGCGCCTATTAGACGGAGGAAGTCCGACAACCGATCAGTTCCAGTCATTCCTCCAGGCAAGAGGTACCGGTCTCGTATTGTCTGTAGTTCAACCATGCCTAGACGGTCAATACCGCGATTCGGTCGCGTCCACATTGTTACTTTGTGTCAGGAAGGGCTCTCAACAAGGGAAGTGTCCAGGCGTCTGGGAGTGAACCAAAGCTATGTTGTTCGGTCATGGATGAGATACAGAGAGACAGAAACTGTGGATGACACGCCTCGCTCAGACCGCCCAAAAGCTACTACTGGAGTTGATGACCGCTACCTACGGATGATGGCTCGGAGGAACTGACAGCAACACCACCATGTTGAATAATGCTTTTTTTGCAACTACAGGACGTCGTGTTATGACTCAAAGTGTGCGCAATAAGCTACTAGAGGCACAACTTCACTCCCGACGTCCATGGAGAGGTCCATCTTTGCAACCACGGCACCATGCAGCGCGGTACAGATGGTCCCAACAACATGCCGAATGGACCGCTCAGGATTGGCATCACGTTCTCTTCACGGATGAGTGTCACATATGCCTTCAACCATACAATCGTCGGAGACATGTTTGGAGGCAACGCGGTCAGGCTGAACGCCTTACACACACTGTCCAGTGAGTGCAGCAAGGTTTTAGGGTGGCATGATGTGGAGCCGGCGTACACCGCTGATGGTCTTGGAAGGCGCCGTAACGGCCTTACTGTACGTGAATGCCATCCTCCTGCCGATAGTGCAACCATAACGGCAGCATTTTGGCGAGGAATTCGTCTTCATGGGCGACGATTTGCACCCCCATCGTGCACATCTTGTGACTGACTTCCTTCAGGATAACGACATCGCTCGCTAGGACGTTCTGCAGACATGAACCCTATCTATGTGCCTGGGTTAGATTGAAAAGGGCTGTTTATGGACGACGTGACCTATCAACCACTCTGAGGGATGTGCGCCGAATCGCCGTTGAGGGTTGGGACAATCTGGACCAACAGTGAGGGATGTGCGCCGAATCGCTGTTGAGGGTTGGGGCAATCTGGACCAACAGTGCCTTGATGACCTTGTGTATAGTATGCCACGACGAATACTGGCATGCATCAATGCAAGAGGACGTGCTACTGGGTATTGGAGATACCGGTGTGTACAGCAATCGGGACAACCACGTCTGAAGGTCTCGTTGTATGGTGGTACAGCATGCAATGTGTGGTTTTCACGAGCAATAAAAAGGACGGAAATGATGTTTATGTTGATCTCTATTCCAATTGTCGCAACTCTCGGATCGAGGTGATGCTTTTTTTTTAAATGTGTGTTTATATCATATGGCTTTACAAATGCGAACACTGAGATTTTTAAGTGCAATATATATATACACTCCTGGAAATTGAAATAAGAACACCGTGAATTCATTGTCCCAGGAAGGGGAAACTTTATTGACACATTCCTGGGGTCAGATACATCACATGATCACACTGACAGAACCACAGGCACATAGACACAGGCAACAGAGCATGCACAATGTCGGCACTAGTACAGTGTATATCCACCTTTCGCAGCAATGCAGGCTGCTATTCTCCCATGGAGATGATCGTAGAGATGCTGGATGTAGTCCTGTGGAACGGCTTGCCATGCCATTTCCACCTGGCGCCTCAGTTGGACCAGCGTTCGTGCTGGACGTGCAGACCGCGTGAGACGACGCTTCATCCAGTCCCAAACATGCTCAATGGGGGACAGATCCGGAGATCTTGCTGGCCAGGGTAGTTGACTTACACCTTCTAGAGCACGTTGGGTGGCACGGGATATATGCGGACGTGCATTGTCCTGTTGGAACAGCAAGTTCCCTTGCCGGTCTAGGAATGGTAAACCGATGGGTTCGATGACGGTTTGGATGTACCGTGCACTATTCAGTGTCCCCTCGACGATCACCAGTGGTGTACGGCCAGTGTAGGAGATCGGTCCCCACACCATGATGCCGGGTGTTGGCCCTGTGTGCCTCGGTCGTATGCAGTCCTGATTGTGGCGCTCACCTGCACGGCGCCAAACACGCATACGACCATCATCGGCACCAAGGCAGAAGCGACTCTCATCGCTGAAGACGACACGTCTCCATTCGTCCCTCCATTCACGCCTGTCGCGACACCACTGGAGGCGGGCTGCACGATGTTGGGGCGTGAGCGGAAGACGGCCTAACGGTGTGCGGGACCGTAGCCCAGCTTCATGGAGACGGTTGCGAATGGTCCTCGCCGATACCCCAGGAGCAACAGTGTCCCTAATTTGCTGGGAAGTGGCGGTGCGGTCCCCTACGGCACTGCGTAGGATCCTACGGTCTTGGCGTGCATCCGTGCGTCGCTGCGGTCCGGTCCCAGGTCGCCGGGCACGTGCACCTTCCGCCGACCACTGGCGACAACATCGATGTACTGTGGAGACCTCAGGCCCCACGTGTTGAGCAATTCGGCGGTACGTCCACCCGGCCTCCCGCATGCCCACTATACGCCCTCGCTCAAAGTCCGTCAACTGCACATACGGTTCACGTCCACGCTGTCGCGGCATGCTACCAGTGTTAAAGACTGCGATGGAGCTCCGTATGCCACGGCAAACTGGCTGACACTGACGGCGGCGGTGCACAAATGCTGCGCAGCTAGCGCCATTCGACGGCCAACACCGCGGTTCCTGGTGTGTCCGCTGTGCCGTGCGTGTGATCATTGCTTGTACATCCCTCTCGCAGTGTCCGGAGCAAGTATGGTGGGTCTGACACACCGGTGTCAATGTGTTCTTTTTTCCATTTCCAGGAGTGTATATTCGAATATGACACAGTACAAATACCAACATAAATACAAAAACCATCCGTACATTTAATGTTCGTATGGGACACTAGTCATGGCAGAAGGGCAGCCAGAATCCGCTATAAAGTTAAATCCAAACAACTACTCTACAGCAGCTAGGCTGGCCTCGATAAAATCCCTTCAGTTTCCAGAGAATCTACGCAACGGGAAATCTTCTACTATATCTAGCAATGTTTGCTCAGCAGTTTCACTGTCACACATTGAATTGCCAGCGGTACCCCACTTGCGCAACATGGATTTAGTTTTTGCGTGTCCAATTCTTACACGGTTTAACTGACACGATATTTTGCAGGAAAGTTGCATTCCTGGGAGTTGTTACTTGGCGTTAACGTCACTGTTATTCCACTTAGTTTTCCACGACTTACGGCTGTCATAGGTAGTCCCTTGCGTACACATTCAGTCTTTCAATACTGGCGCTCTTGATTTCATGCGATTTCCACAGTGTTCATCCAGTACGGGGTGTACAGGTAGCAGTCTTGTCATGTCTTGGTGATTATTTTTTTGCCGTTTCTATATTGTTGCCTGTTGTCTTCGGATATCTGGTGGAGCGATAATGGCTAGGACAGGAAGTTAGGCTAGTGAATTTGACTTTAACGCTCCTATTATTATTCTCATAGTTTCATTGAGCTGGACGTCAATTTTCTGCACGTGTGTACTCCTTCTCCACACAGGGCACAGTACTCTGGCACGGTGTAGACCAGTGCGTTGTGTTGCAGTGCGTGGTGTAATTGCGCCTTCTCCCCATGTGGTACCCTCTAATTTCTGGATCACGTTATTTCACTTGTTCAATTTCTGGCTAGTTAGTTCAAGGTGTTTTTTTAAGTTAAATGATCTGTCAACCGTTATGCATAGATATTTGGGGTATTTATTGTATATGACTCGCTCTCGACAGACGGTTGTATTTAGTTCTCTGTCTGCCAGTCGGTTACTTAAATGGAAGGCGCAAGTCTCTGTTTTATTTGGATTTGGGCACAGTCTCCATTTTTTTCAGTACTGTTATAGTACATCTAGGTCAGCTGTTAAATTGTTTCTCCTTCTTCTAGCTCTTTGCTTTCCATGCTCTGGGAGGAGGTAGTATGGATCAAAACAAAAACGCCCAGTAAACATGGCCCCTGAAGTGCATATCATAAGAAGTATGAGCATCTCTTAAGTAGAAGAGAGATGTTCCACAGTACGAAAGAACAACGAGTGCTCATAGCTTTTAAGGTGTGCACTTAAGGTGAAAGGGTACAGTACCGCCCGACATTGAAAATAGGTACGAAATACTTCGATATTTTTGTCAGAACAACACATTTTTTGTGTAAAAGTAACTCAATTTCAATTAATACAGCGAAGCCGGATACCAGTGTGGGAAAGAATGACAATTTATTTATTTAATTGATCACATGTGCACTCCCTCAAAGTAAATCCCTACATCCAGTTTGGTGAGATCTGTGAAATGAATGAATGTATGGTCGTCTGCTAACCACAGATAGTGAATGGGAATATATGATCATCTTTGAGTCGATCCTTTCGCCACCTTTGGTGGGACCAAAGAGATGGAAGTTACCAGAGCTTTGAGCGTCTGAAATGTGGCTGACCAATAAGGTAGCAAGGTGCTTCTCCCACTTCGACAGAGGTGCGAGAGAACCGGAATACAGCCATGTTTCAGCACTCTGCCGCTGGACCTTCTGCTGTAAAGACCTGTTTTTTGTTGTGCTCCGTAATGAAAGAGTGGAGGCATGGTATGGATGTGGAATATTTAAGAGTAGTTAGAATTAATAATTTCTCTTTCTCAGGAACTTTTGTGGGGAGAATTAAATGTGAGGCAGGTAATTTTAAGGGGATTGTAGTAAAGCAACGGTCACAATGAGCCCACGTGTAGTTGTAAGTTGAGATACTTCCGTGTGCTTAAGTTAAGCTGAATTAATAGCGTGTGTACAATAAGCTGAAATATTTAAGAAATAGCGTGTGTATCATAAGTTGAAATATTTAAGAAATATCATTCCGTGTGACGCTAAATTTAAACTCTGAGAGAGAATCAAGGTGAGTCGGCCGTCTTTCCAGCAACGCCACTTGGCTTGCATTGCACAGGAAGACGTGCGTTTATCTCCAGAGTTCACAGTAGGAAAGTAGAATTACAAAGTGGGGCAGTGTCGTGTGAAACTGGGATAAATATTGATTGAAGTGGGAAAGCGGAAAGTGATAACGTTGTAACCGTTCTTTGTGTAGTATTTCATATTGTTGTGTTGTGTATGTCATGTAATTTGGGTATGTGTGTTTTGCATGGGAGTAGCAAGGTAGTTTCGAAAGATTTGTGGGTTATGCTTGTTCCTTCTGTATCGCTCGATCAGGAGGAAAGTTTCGTGAGGATGATTGTGAGAGTCGAAGCGTGAGATATAATAAAAGATCCACCATCCTATCCAGGAAGTGCACTGTTGCGGTAAATAGATTACGAGACCATAGTATCGAGATTCACTAATGTAAAGCCATGCCCACTGGGCGGAATTTCTCATGTGATATTGTTGTAGGTTGTAGAATTTGTGTGTTTAGGAATAAATCAAATAGTGAAAAGAAAGAGATTGGTGGCCTTTTTCATTAAATTGTATGTTGTCATAATGTCCCGAATTTATATAAAAGCCGTTAAATCAAAGACAAAAAGTAAATGTGGTATTGCCAGTGCGTAGTGTGCAGTCAGAGTTCTATAAATCACTGATAGTCAGATGCGTGTTTCCGTTGCGTGTTATCCACACAGGAGGATAATTTGTAACTAAATAGTAAGATACGAGAATTCATGTTACTCGATAAATTAAGGAAGAATCCACTCGCTTGGCAAACCACTCATCTTGCAGGCCTGACTGCTTGATGCCACAGTATGAGAAAGGCAAGTGGGTGCCTCTCATTAATTTCGACCCTGCCAGGATTATTTTTGTTAGGATATTTTGTTGTTAGGGTTTGCTGTTAATTTTTTACTTTTATGGAATGTAAGAAGTAAAATTTTTTCTGTTTGCAATTTCTTTCTGGATTGGTGAGGATCGTTTATTTTATTTTATGTAATTAATTGCTATATCGCACAAGGCTGGAAGATCGTTTTATAATTTTTTTTGCGTAATGTCCGTAGTAACTAGGTCGCAGTCGAAAAACGTAGCCACAATGGAGAATAGCGATTCTGGCGTGAACGTAGCAGTGCAGCAGGAAGTAGCTGTTGACCATGGGTTAATGAGCGGGGACGGCAGACACTCCGAAGAGGCTGTATTGTTCAGTGGACCGCTGCAAGGGGATCCTTTATGCGGCGGGCTTTGTCCACAAACGCGGGCTTTTCCCGACGACGCGGGCTCGGGACTACGTCAGGTGTGCAGTGAAAGTGCAGCTACCCTTAGCGAAGCTACGGTTTCTCAGGCGAACGAGGTGAGCGCGTCGAAAGTAGGAAATAACGATGTGATACTACAGTTTTTACAAGCGATGAATAGGGAGACTAAGAAAGGATTGGAAGCGATGAAGAAAGGATTGGAAGCAAATAACGAAAGATTAGAAGCAATGGATAGAGATATTAACGAAAGATTAGATAGAGATAATAAGGAGAGAGATAGGAAGAATGAGGAGAGAGATAGGGAGAATAAGGAGAGAGATAGGAAGAATGAGGAGAGAGATAGGGAGAATAAGGAGAGATTTGATAGAGATAATAAGGAGAGAGATAGGGAGAATAAGGAATGATTTGAAGCAACTTAAGAAAAATTGGAAGCAAATACGGAAAAATTGGAGGCAATGGATAAGGGAAATAAAGAGGCAATGAGGAAGCTACACACAGTTATCGATGAGCGTCTGTCCGCAGTTAATAATCGGATAGATGAGGGGGAGTAGAATCTGGGTGCGGTGAAGCAAGTTTGTGATGCCGTGAAAGAAAAAACCAATAATTTGGAGGTACGAATAAGTGCAATAGAGAGCGATATTACAGAACAGAGGGGCGTGTGGCCGGATGAGCGAATCAAAGAGATAGTGGAGGACTTACTTGAAGATAAACCAGGGGCATTAGACAGCGTGGAAGCTCAAGTCACACGGCAGGAAATGGCGCTAAATAAACACAGGGACGAAGTTGCGGAGGTAGTGGCCAGAATGAATACGATTAGCGCAGATGTAGAAAAGATTAGTATAAGAGGCGAAACGGGCTCTGACAGTACGCAGCGAGAGGTCTCTGCCGATCAGGAGGAGATACAATCACTATTACAGTTTAAAGAGGCACAATTAGAAACAAATAGGAAACATAGGGAAGAATTAGCACAGTTGCAATTAGCGTGCAGAAGCGAAGGTGAAACACCACCAGGTAGACTGCAGAGGGAGAGTGAGATAAATTCAGAAAACGAAAATAGGCAGAAAGAGGAAGACGAACTCAGAGAGTTGGAAGAACGGCTGTGTCGGATAAAACAGGTGGCAAACCCAACTGGGTATAGTCCAAGGTCGGAAAACGTAAATGCGGAAGAAGAATGTAGGAGGCACTTCGTGTCGGTACAAACGTACACTTGCTTTCCGGATCCTGATAATTACCAACATCCATGCCTGTGGCTGTCTCAATTTCAAGATTCATTACCTTCATCGTGGGGACCGCTCCTCAAAATGAAGTTTGTGTGTAACCATTTGAGGGACGAGGCTAGAGCAAAAATGCAGGAAGTTATTAAAGACTGTAGTAGCTACAGGATGTTTTGTGACAAGTTTTTAAATGAATTCTGGTCGAAAAGTAAGCAGGACCAGGTTAAGCAAAGCATATTGATGATGCCAAATTGTAACGAAGGTGGAATAAGAGATCCAGTGTCGTGCTATCAGGAAATGCTGAGACGAAACAGGTATTTGGATGTGCCATACGAAACTGGGGAGCTCATTAGGATCTGTATAACGAAGTTGCCAGTGAGATTGCGCAGAGATATAGTGATAGCAGGCAGAGGCTTGAACGATTCTGCGTCATTTCAGCACTTCTTACAGGAACTGGGTAATGAGAGCAACATTGTGAACGGCGACATGACTCATAGGTCAGACAGAGTTGAGGATAGGAACGGTAGAAACTATCAGAATGACAGGAGAGCATGGAATCAGAGGAATGACGGAAATGGAAGATGGCGAGGAAATAGGGGGCAGAATTCATGGGGAAATCGACCAGCAAACCGGGAAAATAGAAGATGGGACAGAGATGGAAGAGGAAGGGAAAATGAAAATGATGGGCGAAGAGAGGATAGGCAGTTATTGGGTTCACGACAGGACAATCATTGTCACAATGACGGAGGGACAAGAAGGTGACTACTTGATAGACGGGTACAAACCAGGACTATTAATGATATAAATATTAGGTATATCGATTACGGAAAACTAAGGGAGAATCTGTTAGAGGAGGTAGGAGATGTGGGGAGTGAAGTCCACCCAATAATTAGCGTAGAAATAAATAATATAATCGTACCTTGTGTCATCGACACAGGCAGTGTAATGAGTGTTTTGAGGGAAGATGTGTTTAAGTGTTGTAGTCTTACAAAACCATGGCCAACGTTGCCATTGCAAAGGACAACAGTGAGAGGGGCAATTACAGGAAAGGGAATTGAGGTGAAGTTACAAGCGCAGGTAGACTTTGTGTGCCAGGCGAAGAGGTTTAGTACAGTGTTCATGATTGTGTCATCTCTAACTGTTGAAGGGATATTAGGCGTTAATTTTTTGAACCAATATAAAGCAGTCGTTAACATGAGAAATGGTTCGATGGAGTTGAAACGAGACACGGAGGAAATTACGTTAAGATTCGACGATTGCTTACATGGTAAAGATAACGCACACTTAGCATTATGTCTGGCGGTAAAGTCCGGTAGGCAGGCACAGAATACGGGGTTCGAACAAAAGAAGAAGGAAATTCATAAATGTTTGGAGGAGGAGATCAGGGAGAAAATCTGGCATTTACGAGGGACCACGGTCTACGGGGAATTGCAGAAAATTTTATACGAGAATAGAAAGGTATTTAAACATGCTGCGGGTACAATAAGAAATTTTGTGTATAGATTCAAGGTCAAGCCACATAAACAGTTTAGGGCCCAAGTGTACCCAATACCTGTTGTGTACAAAGAAAGAGTGGAAGCTGAGATCGAAAGCATGCTACAACAAGGGATTATCGAACCAGCATCCAGTCCGTACAACAGCCCTTTAGTTTGTGTTGAAAAAAAGGATGGGTCAATTAGATTAGTTTTGGACGCAAGAAGGATTAATAAGATAATAGAGCCAGAGACAGATCGGCCGCTGACACTTGACGAATTGCTACAAAAGTTCCACGGGATCAGAGTTCTCAGCTCAGTCGATTTGAGAATGAGTTTCTGGCAGGTGGAGTTAGATCGGGGGTGTAGAAAATACACTGCTTTCTTGTGCTACGGGAAATCATATCAATTCCGGAAACTACCATTTGGGTTAAATGTATCATCCGCGGAATTTATCAGAGCACTAAATACTGTCATTCCTAATGAAATAAAAGATAAGGTAACACAGTACATGGATGATGTCCTGATAGCCGAAAGAAACTGGGAAGACCACAATAGGACGTTAGGCATATTGCTCGGTGCACTGGAGAGACATGGGGTGACCGTGAATTTGGGAAAATCAGAATTTGGACGAAAAGAAATTGAGTTTCTAGGTCACATTGTGACGCCAGAGGGAATAAGACCAAATCCAGACAAACTCGAAGCAATCAGAGATTTTCCGGTGCCGAGAACAAAACGTCAGCTACGGGGTTATTTAGGATTAATCAATTTTTACAGGAGGTTCATTAAGATTGGGGGTGCAGCGACACCTAGACTATGTCAGCTGACTGGAAAGAAAACGGTATGGAATTGGGACCCTGTCGCGCAGGAAGAATATGAGGCGTTAAAGAAGGCACTGCTATCGGCACCTCTTCTCGGGCATCCAGACCTAGGGAAAGAGTTTTGTATGGCCATGGACAGTTCCCGTAGTGGACTTGGGGTAACATTGTTCCAAGAGCAAGAGCAAGGAGGAGAAGTAATACAACAACCTATTGCATTTGCGAGCCGAGTGCTTAGCAAAGCTGAGAGAAATTACACGGTAACTGAGCTTGAAGCTTTGGCAATAGTATGGGGTTTTAGTAAGTTTAGATACTATTTGTATGGAAGGCATACTAAAATCTATACTGACCACAAGTCACTACAGTTTCTGATGTCGGCCAAACTTAACCATAGACGACTCGCTAGGTGGGCACTCTATTTACAGGAGTTTCAGTTTTCGGTCACGTATATTCCTGGGCCACAGAATATAGTGGCAGATGCGTTGTCAAGGAACCCAGTAGGTCATGGTCAATGCTTTTATGAGGAGGTAAACGAAAACAGATATGATATATTGTATATGCAGGGCGTGCCGTTCGAGAAATACATAGGGGCGGTACTCACAAATATCGCGAAAGAGCAGGATAAAGACGCGTCATGGAGAATGGTGAAGGACAGAGTTAGAGCGAACTTATATGCCAATATAGCACGTTTTTATACAATTCAGAACGGGGTCCTTTTCTACCGTAGAAATCCGAACACACAAGACTGGGTGTTGTGTATACCAAATGAAATAGTCAACAAGCTGATCTGGTACACTCACCTAAGTTACGGGCATTACGGGGCAAGGAAATGCTGTAAGAAGTTAAGGGAGTCAGTTTATTTCATTAGTATGGAGAGGAGGATCAAGAACGTGCCAGAAGGCAAAATCGTTAACTATCTCATGCAAAGCACCGCTTTTTCCGATAGTGCCAGGTAGACTGAGGGAATTCGGAGCAACAGATTTGTTTGGCCCGCTACCTAAGTCAGTGCAGGGATATAGATATGTTTTAGTAGCAGTGGAATTGGTGTCAAAGTATGTGACTTTTACCGCATTGAAACGTGCGACGGGAAGGACAGTAGCTGCAGCGATCGTTAAAAACTTTTTGCGAGAAGTAGGGACTGTAGAAAAGTTCATTGCTGACAATGGACCGCAATATAGATCCAGACAATGGCTAACCACACTGAAGAGAAGAAGGATAAAACCGGTGTTCATATCCCGATACCATGCTGCAAGTAACCCCAGTGAAAGAGTGGTACAATAACTGGGAAAATTGTGTAAGATCTATTGCCATAGGCAGCACAGAAGTTGGAGTATTTTTCTCAAAGATTTTCAGGACATCCTCAATGAGCTACCACATGGAGCAACTGGTTTATCACCAATTACGGTACTAAAGAATGAACCACCACCAGATCGAGTCAGGGAGCTGGTAAATTTTCCGCGATCAGGAAAGCAGAGGCACACAGAAATTGTCAAGGTTGCGATAGAGCGTATTAAGAAAGCAGCTAAGGATAGGCAGGAGAAGCAGAAAGGAAAGATCCGTAAGATCGAATTGGCAGTAGGAGACAAGGTTCTAATAAAAACTCATCGATTATCGAAGAAGCACAGATTCCTAACTAGCAAATTTTTTACTGTGTATAGTGGACCATTCAGAGTGAGGCGGATTGTCCATGAAAATGCTGTACTGATTGAGACGATCAAGGGAAAACAATCTCGTGGGCTTCATCACATTTCTAACATCAAATTATGGAAAAGTTAAGGATAGATCTAAAGTAGGCAATTTATGGTAGATAGTCAGTGTATTTATTTGTGGTGTGTAACGGTGTGCAGGGTCAAATCGAACATAAGAATTTTCAGGCGGGATGTCAGGAAGTATGACGGAATAGACTGGTCGAATGAGTCATGAACAGGAGTCGACAGAGTGGTGTATGTACGTATTTTTTGTCGTATGAATAAGGATCAAGCAGAAACGACGTGATGATTAATGAGTGAATAAAGACAGTAGATAGAGAAGCGACGTGATAAATAGTAGTGGATAAAGGTGATATGTAAGGAAAGAAGCGACGTGAAGCAGTGTGATTAATAAAGAGAGATTCGACGTGATGAAACAGTGGTAAATAAAGGTGAGTAGAATTAATAATGTGGAGATGTCTTAGATGTATGTTACAGAGAGGCCTGTGTATGCTGCAATAGAGATTGATGCCAATGGCGAAGGAAGACCAGGAAATGATGGAGTAATGGACGGACGGAGAGCCGAAATACGAATGAAGAGATGAGGACAACTGCACAATGTGAAAGGACGTAAAGGGAGTATGAGACCCAGATGGTGAACGTTGTGGAATACTGACGTAAGATGTAATATAAGTGTAGATCTAATTCTTAGCATAACATTTGCGATTTGGCAAAAATAATATTTTTTGTTGTTGATGAAGCCTGGTACCAGTATAACTAATCAAAACGGTACCAAGAATGTGTACAGTTATTTTGCAGGTTGATTAATTTGTGTAGATGAAATGTCGCAATTCTAAGTTGGTGTTTAGCAGAATGATTAATGGGTAAATCGAATGCGGAGATAAGCCGATGGAGAGAGGTGCCAAAGTGAAAGGACGAATTCGGAGACTGGAATGCTATCTCCGAAACAGCTTCATGTGTTATGTGGTTGAGTATAAGGGAGCAAAGGTATGGTATGTTGTCGTGAGTGTGATGGTGAGTATAAGGGAGCAAAGGTATGGTATGTTGTAGTGAGTGTGGTGGTGTAAAGGTTAGCTGACTTCTAGACCTATTCTGTTAGTGTATTAATGGATTGAATGAGAGGGAAAATGTGATGTCTGGTGAGTGAGAGTCGTAGAGTAGTGTGATCAATGCGCACACTCCTGTAAAGGGGATGCTACCAATCTGTCACTAAAACATTATTATGTATTGTTTGATTTGGATGAACCTCGATGGCCGGTCAGGATCTGACATCATGTGGATGGTTCATACGTGTCCTAGAAATGTTGTTATATATAATAAAAAGGTAAAATATATAAAAAGATACTAATTTCAGTCTGTCACAAGCACAAAGGTGCATTGTATGTTGTAGATTTAGAGTCATCAGTTTCTGAAATGTTTGTTGTGTTAGGATGTTAAAGTAGTTTACTATTTAATAACATGTGGTAGGTAATTGTGAGCTGTGTAGATTATTCTTATTTTTTTGTTAGAACACTTTCAAGGGGTATTAATTTCAGTCTGTTACAAGCACAAAAGTTCATTGTATATTGTAGTTTTAGAATAAAGTTTCTAATATTTTCACTGTGATAGGATGTTAGAGTAGCCTACTATTTGATATTGTAATTATGAGCAGTATATATTGCTTAGTATTCCTTTTGTTTTTTTTACACTTTCATGTTTTGTATGAGGGACGACAGGTACAATGAATAGCACGAGTGTGGGCTGTCTATAGAAAAGGAATGGATAAGTGTTGATGTTGTATGGGTAGAAAATTAGAGTGTATAATTTTATGTTTTTTAGAACAAAGATTCTTTTATTACCAATGTATCTAATAGATCATACATGTAATCAGTGAGTATTTTAATAATGTAAGAATATCCTTTTGTCTGTAATGTTGCGAGATGCACGGAAGGCTCTGACTGATTGGGTGTCGTAACGCCCATACCGCTAGTGGGCCGAGCTGACGTTGCCATGGTGACGGGCGGCAGAGCCGCGGCACTCCCCACTCCACTGTCGGACGAGGTACACTCCACGCGCCCGCAACAGCAGGTCAACGGCCTGGGGCGACACGCGCGTACCACTGGCCATTCATAAGTTCCGCCACCCTTACGACTGGGGAAGGTATCCCGCGGAGGCAACAGCGGGTGGTTTCTTCTGCTCAACGGCGCGTGCAGCGGCGCCACGGCAGAATATACGGCGCGCGGCAGAGCCCGGCGAGCATTTGTTACCAGCAACTATTAACTAGTACTGGACTGTGGAGCCGTGAAACAAGATGACTGCTGGTATGTTTCCATAATGTGGAAAGTGAAGGACTGGTGTTTCCACGTTGTGAGTGGTGGAAAAGATTTTGTCTTTAGCAGACAGGACGATCGTTTTGTTTTGTCTTGACCACTGAACAGTGGGACTCAAAGACTTTCGTCCGGGTAACCATGGGAGAGCTTTGACACCGAGACAGTGGTTCTAGGAAAACTATCAGCAACTTTTTGACCTCAAGAAAATCACAGAATGAAATGTTTCCGTGTGACTCACAAGATAGGGAATAATGTATTTGTACTTGTAATTGTGTAAATTGTTTTTATATGTTTCATTCCTGAAGGGACAGCAAGTGTAATTGTATTTCATTATCATTTGTGTTTAGAACAGTTAGTGTTTGTTTTTTGGTTTGTTCTGGGTTATCAAGATCACGTAGCATGTTTATTAGAATATTTGGTACAATGATGCTTTAATTATTAGCCAGTGGCGTAATACTAACGTAGCGGCTCTTGTAGCATTGATCAGTAAGGTTGTCACAGGGGAGAAGAGTTTGCATTGCACAACAAATATCGGAATTAACTGATGCATTTTGATATCGTGCATAGTAATAATCTTGTTGGTGTTTTGACTGAAGCCACTTATTTTCATTATCACAGTGGTGATATTTCACATTAAAGTGTAACG